>NC_071995.2:2501500-3746000 GCF_028885655.2 Pongo abelii
CTCAGGCCTCCCTGGTCCATGGTGGCACCCTGGGCATGGTCATCACCCACACTGAGGGGGATGTCAGCTTACAACCACCCACGGACTCCACGAACACCCACAGCGCCCGCCCCTGGGCTGGAGACGCGTGCGCAATCTGCTTTTCCAGGCTGCATCCAGAGGTCAGAGCCCCAGCTGGGCAAAAGAAAACCCAGTCCTGACAGTCCTTCTCTCTTTCCTCTCTTCTAGGCTTTTTAGTGCAATTTTAGAACAAGCAACCAAAGCAGACGGGGCGAACGCTCTCGGAGGGAAAGGGGCCGGATTTGATGTGAAGGCACTGAGGGCCTTCCGCGTGCTGCGCCCCCTGCGGCTTGTGTCCGGAGTCCCAAGTAAGTGAAGCCTGTTCTTGTGTACAGTGTTATCTCCTCACCACCTTCTGCTGTCCTTTGCTGAATTGCCAAGAACACTCTGCAAAGGGACCTGATTCCATATAAATGGAGGGGTTTTTGTTTTTGTTTTAAAATGAGTTCCTTTGATCTGAAGAGCCCAACTCTGGTGTAAGTGCCTTAAAACACACTGTGGTCCCAGCTCCTGGAAACTCCTGGAGAAAGTTCACAGCAGTCACTCAGCCACATGAATGCTACATAAAGGAAGTAATCCCATGGCCATCTGAGCCACCCTGGAGGCCCTGGGATGGGGATTTAAATACATTTTGCAGCAGAAGAGCCAGGTGGCTAATCCCCGAGGCTCCAGAGCACTTTAGCCAATGAGATTATCTCTACTTTCTGTATTTTTCCAAAGAACAATCAGGAAAGCATCAGTGGATGTTCTAAAAGTTCTGTTTTGACCTTTCTCCCAGCCCTCTCCTCCCTTCCTGTGAAATGGGGCAGCCAGGCCTCAGGAGCCCTACTGGGGACACCACGCCTGTCATTGTGAGAACTGATTTTTCCCAAAGAGAGGAGGGTATTCCGCTCTCTGAATCAGGGGAAGGGTTTAGAGAGGTATTGCCTATCTGGATGTCAGTCCCATGGACAACACCTCTTCTGCCACTCCTCCAGAAGCCTGGCCCATTATGGATGCACCCGAGGTACTGAACACAGTGGCTTCAGGCCCCCTGGGAAGGCGCAAGCAAACCCCAGCCCAAGGTGCTCCTGGGAGCTCAGTCCACTTTAGAATTCCTCCTTCTCTTCCCTCTTCAGTTTGTGGTATCTGAGAACAATTCTGGACTCATTTGCTTAAATTTTGCTTTCAGTTCAGCTCTAGTAGATTTGGCCCATGACTCAAGACATAGGAGACCCCTCAGACTAGGCTAGGACCAGATGAGTCTGGAGGTGGGGTGAGGGACAGGAAGACAGAGGACCTCCGAATGCACAGCCTCTCCTACCCATGCCATGTACTGAGCATTTGGTTACCGGAGTGCTGCTGGGTGGTACCATTTGGAGTTATGAAACCGTGGAAATGTGAGGGACTTCATATTAACCAGTTTACTTTTTGTTCATACATGGAACAGTGAAAAGCTCTTCCTGTGACTTTAATTAACTAGCAATAGAGCCAAGACTAGAATCAGGTCTCCTGATTTCTAGACCAGCTCTCTTTCCTGCCATACAGCACTGCCTCTTTTAAATAATTAAGTGGTATATATCTCTTGATTGTCTTGGATTTTTTTTCTTTTTTCTTTTTTGAGACGGAGTCACACTCTGTCCCCAGGCTGGGGTGCAGTGGCACAATCTCAGCTCACTGCAGCCTCCGCCTCCCAGGTTCAAGCGATTCTCCTGCCTCAGCCTCCCGAGTACCTGGGACTACAGGTGCTTGCCACCACCCTCGGCTAATTTTTGTTTTTTTGTGTGTGTGTTTTTTTTTTTTTTTTTGTATTTTTAGTAGAGACGGTGTTTTGCCGTGTTAGCTAGGATGGTTTCGATCTCCCGACCTCATGATCTGCCTGCCTTGGCCTCCCAAAGTGCTGAGATTACAGGCGTGAGCCACTGCGCCCAGCCAATTGTCTTGGATTTTCACACATATATCCTGTCTCTTAAACTACACTATAAGCCCCTTGAAACCCAGAACTGTGCCTTCTATTGCCTCTGATTCCCACACAACATAAGCAAAGGGAACTTACTGAATAAGCAAAAGCAAGAGTTTGTTTTCTTTGCAGTGGGACTCCCTGGGCAAAGCTTGTGGCCTGTCTTAGGCTCAAAAGGCACACGGAGCTGAGCACACAAGCACAATTAAAGCAGACTTTCTCTACTCGGCCTTAACTGTCTGGGGGTACTTAGGAATAGAAACTGCATATATCATAGGCAGGACCCACTTCTTTTTGAAGCCTAAATTGTTTGGGTTTTCCTTGTCAATCAGCCATAACTCAATAGCCAAAATCAGGAAGTAGGAAAGGAGGATGACAGTGACTTTGAACATGACTTTAAGGAGCTTGTAATGGTACCGCCAGTGTGTCAGTGATAGCAACTAGGAGTTAATTCCAAATGTCAAGCAACCAAGCGAAATGGACACAATGACCCCTGACCTGTTATCTATGTACTTATTAGGGGCCTGCAATTTTTATTAGGGGTATTAGGACGTATCATAAAGAACAAGCATGGTCCTTTCACTAGAGAAATTTGACAGTCTAATAAAAGAGTATAACAGTCAGCTTTTGCGGTGGAAATAAACAATCTCAAACTCTCCATGGCTTACAACCAGCAACATTTACACCTGGCTCGTAGCACCTGAGGATGGTGGTCAGCTGCAGCTCTTCTGCACTCAGCTGGACTCTGGGCTTGACCACATTCTGCGTGCCATCCAATTCCGAAGCCCAGGTCAAAGGAGCCCTCACCTTCGATGATAGGCCTTGTGGTTGTCATGGCTGAGGGCAGATGCTCACAAAATGGGGCTTAGAGCCAAACTGCATCAGCAACTTAAGGCTGATGCTTAAATGTGGCTTCTGTCTTAGCTGTTCGCATTCCACTGGCCAAAGCAAGTCACATGGCCACCCTCAAGATAATGGGGCCAAGAAGTGTGCTATACCTGCAGAGAAGCATGGGTGAATGATTGAGAACACGTAGCAGCCTACCACAAAGAGACTGAGGAGATGATTGTTATCAACAGCAGTAGCTACAGTAATTGTTCTAGCACAGAGATTCTTAATTAGAGATGAATATGGTTGAGAGCCACTCATGCTACAGTACATTAAAAGGAAGAATTAGATTAGATCGGGTCACTTGGTTTCCACTACAGAGGAAACTTCTGAGGACGGAGCCCTGAGACGTGTCTTGTAGTTGTCAGGAAGCAGTAACACTCCTAGGAATTCTCTCAAGAGGATGAAGGCCTCAAATACAAGGCCCTCATGTTACTGCCGTGCAGTCCAGGAGAATATTTTCGCCATTAGAGACGATGACACTGAGATGGTTTTGCTGTTGTGGGTGCCTTGTAGGTAGCTCTATGCTTATGCATAGGAGCAACAACTGTGTCTGGTTTCCTTTAGGTCACCAGTAAAGTGGTGACTCTTCCTCAGCTCATCCAGCCTGCTGCTCTTTCTTGCTGGAATAGTGTCTGTGCAGCTTTTGAAACAGGGAACCATGCAGAGCATGGTAGATCAGTGCACTGTACCAGTGTGGTTGGTGTCATCTACAAAGATGTCAGCAATATCTCCCCAGACTACTAACCTAGACAAATGCCTCTGTCTTCTACTTCTCATAGCCATAGGTTATCTCTTTCTGTATTTCAGCAAAACTCTTCAAGAGTTGCCTCTACCTGTTGTCTGTGATTCTTGTTCTCCCATTCTCTCTTGAATCCACTCTGATGGGGCTTTCTTCCCCACTGCCGCACCAATACATCTCCTGTCCAGACCATCAGTGATCACCGTTACCGCACCCAGTGCTCTGTCCTCCAGGGCCGTGTTACATGATCTGTTGGCAGCTTTGGATACAGCTGATCGCTCCTTGTCTTTGAGCCACCGTTGCCCTTGGCCCTTGGAACACTGCTCTTTCTTAGCTCTGCCCTTCATTCACTTGTTTCTTCTTCTTGGAATCCTTTGCTGACTTCTGTCTCATCTTCTCACCCTCTTAACACTGGCAAGCTCCAGGGGTAGATCCTGAGATCTCCTCTGTCTGCACTCACTCCCTAGTTTTCACGTCCAGCCTCCTGGTGTGATAAATATAATCTATGGTGTTAAATATAATCTATGTATCTTTCAGTAACCACCAGCTGTGTGTCACCAGCCCAGACCTTTTTTCCAAACCTCAGACTTGTATCCCTACCTGCCGATTCCATTCCTCTCCTGTCTGAATAGCTAATAAGTATCTTGCACAGCAAGACCCATGGCAGAACTCCCAGTCTTCCCAAAGTCTTTCTCAGCTCGGTAAATGCTAGCCTCATCCTTCTAGCTTCTCAGGCCTTACTGGACTTATTTCTTTTTCTCACTCTTTGCATACCATCCATCAGAAAATCCTATGAGCTTTACCTTCCAAACATATCAGGAATTTGTCTCTTACCGCCTGCACACTCAGCTCAGTGCTGGCCGCCCTCGCCTCTGGCCTGGATGATGGCGACAGCCTCCTGCAGGGGTCTCTGCCTCAATCCCTATCATGGCCCGGACCTAACACAGCATTCAAACGGCCCTCTGAACAGCCAAGTCGGATCATGTTCCTGCCCTGCTCAGGACCCTCCAAGGCTTCCCTGACTAGCCCAGAGTGAGCGCCAAAGTCCCATAGGCCCTGCGATCTCATGCCTCCTTCCTCCCTGAGCTCACCTCCTTCACCCTCCCCTCCTCTCCCTCCTCTCCCTCCTCCACCCTCCCCTCCTCTCCCTCCTCTCCCTCCTCCACCCTCCCCTCCTCTCCCTCCTCTCCCTCCTCACCAGCCCTCCACAGAGATCCCCTTGATATTCCTCCAACATTCCAAGTTCACCCCACTGTGGGGTGGTGGCCAGCACTTGCTCCTTCTGTCTGAATGCCCTCGGCTCAGCTCTCATATAGGCCTGCACACCTCCTCGGCCCCCACTGATGCCATCCCCTCACTCCCCATTCATCCACCCTTCCCTGCTCCATTTCCCCACATCACCTCTCACCATCTGCCATTCTTTATGTGTACGTGTTCATTTGCTTATCACCCCTTACCTCATGAGAATGTAACCTACGTGAGGCCAACAATTTTTGGTTAGTTGTGTTCACAGCTCTGTCCTCAGCACCGACAATAAAGGTGATAAATCTCTGTAGAATGAACAAACATGGTTACACAGACGCCCATGGCGGCTGGCATGGCTTCACATTGCGGGCCCTAGGAGCCACTCAGCCCACTAAAATGGTGTGAGTGCTGCCAGCTTCCTGGACATGTGCCTTAGCTGGCCTTTCCTAAGGGTCTTTACTTCTTCTGTCTCATTTCATCTTCATGACAATTGGGTGATATGAAGAAATGTACATAGGTGATATATAGATATGTAGGGTTTTTCTTACAACAAATAGGTTCATTGGGCTGTTTTTGACATCTGCAATTCTAGACCAATAGTGTTAGAGGCCCCAAAAGTTGCATTTTTTTCTTTTCTTCTTTTTTTTTTTTTTTTTTTTTTTTTGAGGTGGAGTCTTGCTCTGTCACCCAGGCTGGAGTGCAGTAGCATGATCTCAGCTCACTGTAAGCTCCGCCTCCTGGGTTCACACCATTCTCCTGCCTTGGCCTCCCGAGTAGCTGGGACTACAGGTGCCTGCCACCACACCCAGCTAATTTTTTGTATTTTTTAGTAGAGACGGGGTTTCACCATGTTAGCCAGGATGGTCTCGATCTCCTGACCTCATGATCCGCCCGCCTTGGCCTACCAAAGTGCTGGGATTACAGGTGTGAGCCACCGCGCCCAGCCTAAAAGTTGCATTTTTTAAATGTACCTATATGCACTAAATGTCATTGAAATCTTATGATCACAGGTTATGGAAATAGATGATTGCGAGAGTACAAGTCCATGAGTCATTCATCAATTTGTTCAACAAAATCGACTGAGTACTTACTTTATGTAAGATTTTGCTAGCCATTATAGCAGATACAGAAGTGAGTCGGATGTTAAGTGTGGTCTAGAGAGCTTGAAGTGTAGTAGAAGAAAAAATATTCATAAAAATGATTATATAGAATAAAAATTGGAGATGTCAAAAAGGAAAATTTGGGTAAGATGTGCAATGTGATGAGTTCTGTGACAAGCCATGCATTGGAGACGCCATACTTTGGGGAGTGTGGATAGAGAATCAGGAGCGCCTTCTTGGAGAAGGTAGCATTTGGGATGGAACTTGAAGGATGAGTGAGGAGAGGCATTCCAGGAAATCACACAAAGGAAGGAGAGTGGCTGTGGCCCTGGAGATGCACACTGTGAGGCTGCAAGGCTAATGGCTTGATTACACTGCGGAGGTGAAAATCAGATTGGCTCTTCCAATGGAGTTCTGTGTAGTTGAAAGATTTGGCCATTTGGCTTCATAGAGACTCTTCTACAGTAACAGAATCAGTTCTCTCTGCTGTGAGCATCCACTTTCCCACAGCAGCCATGCTGTGGAGCATGCGTATTACACCAAAGACTAAGCCATATGGAGGAATCAACGTTATACAGTGAGGTGAACAATAAATAGGGAGAGTTGTGGTTAAATATTTGCAACGTATATGCAAGGAGTACATTTGCTTGTGAAGCAGTAAGCAAGGGGTCGTTTCCTGCTTTCCGTTTCATCTCATATGCCTTCTGGAGAAGAACTTTCAGGAGGGACGTGATAAAGGGAGAAGTCAGATGGAGATGAGAAAGATGTGTAGGGTCTTTGACGAAAACTCAGAGCAACCTAGACTTGATCTGATGATGAAGGGAACTGAAAAATCGCCTCTGTGTAAGACCAGCACTAGCCTTGGAAGACACCCTTCACTCATCATGAATGTTTATTGAGCACTCTCTGTAAGCCAAGCACAAAGCTAGGTGCAGGAACAGAGGTAGATAGTGCACTCCCATCAGTCAAAACGGAACACCTGTCCAGTTTTCATAAGGACCATCCAGTTTTAAATCTGGACCTCCCAGTCCAGATTTGATAAGAGAACATCTTTCTAGAGCAGATAGTCAAAATCATGTAACTCAGCCCCTGAAACTGACATATTTTGGAGTTCAGAGAATATCCCCGAATCAGAGCAGAGGCTCAAGCCCACACTGCTTCACTCTTCATCCTTTGCTTTTTCCACTGCCTGTGTCCTCATCTTCCCAGACTTCCCTTTAATCCTGGTTAATGTGATTTTGATTTAGTCCTAATGGAATGCTTTAAAGACTTTTCATGGGATACATTTTTCCTAGTATGTGAGTCTTTACAAGATTTGATCTTTCAAGATGTCCCTTTTGTCAGTAAAATGTTATATCTGGAAGCACACAGAATAGAAAACAGCTTGCTATTAAACAGAAGTTTGCTTTCATCCTGAGAGGTGAGAAGGAGCACTGAGGACCATGTGTGGATAGAGGTCAGAAGTTTCAATTTTTCCTTGCTCAGGTGAAGACTGTTTCCTGAAAGCAAATCAGCACCAGTTAGTAGACAAATATCTGTGGAGTGGATACCATATAGAAGGCAAGGAAAGCCTTAAGACATGCTGGTTTTGAACATGAGCTCTTGAATCAGACTGCTGGCTTCTGCCACTTACTGACCCTGTGGACTTAGGGAAGTTACTAAGCCTCTCTGTGCCTTAGTTTCCTCCTATGTAAAATAGGAATTGTAATCGAACATATTACACATGCTGTTGGAAAGACTAAATGAGTTAATGCATGCAAAGCACTTTAATGGTGTCCTGCTTATATAGTAAGTGCTCAGTTAAGTGGTAGCTGTTACATTATATTATATTACATATGTAGACTAGAAATAGAGGACAAGATCATTCTCAAGAGACAACAAATATACTTTAAAAGATAAGGAATATTCAAGAGTTAAATAGCAATTTGAGACCAAAAATCACCAGAGAGGCATGTGTGTGATTATTTGACTTGCATAGTGTAGATGATGAAATGGACTCAAGGGGAGAGTTTACCAGGGACTGTGGCAGTCTGAAAAGTTTTATGAAGGAGGACATGTCGGGGATAAGCCCTGAGGTTTATGTGGAACAGGCAGGGATGAGGATGGAAGGACGTCTGAGGGTGAAAACCTCGTTTGTTTAGGTCACCAGTGTGGGCCAGTCTCGGCCAGCACGTAGGTGTGGGGTGCCCAAACCCATTACCGAAAAGAAAGTATGGGTAGTGAGAACCAGGAGACAAAAGTCTGCAGTGAGCAGACTGAGCTGGGTCTTGGATGGCATGCCAAGAGGCAGTTTTCTAAACAGCACTGCTATTCACTGTCCATACGAAACGTTCAAAAAACCGCACTGCAGAGACAGCTAAGTGTCTTGGAAATCTACAAAAAAAGGTCAGAACTGACCATGAATCTTGAATTCCAGGGAGGTTCACGAACCCACCCGGGCTGGTGGCAGAGCTGGGGTCAGAGCCATACCAAAGCTGCCACTGCTCTCTCCCGCCCTGCATGACCTCCATCCCAGAGGCCAGGTCTGGGCCATCGTGCTCTGTCCCAAGCGCCCTGCCAGAAGATCCTATGCTGCTTGACACCAAACACTCTTTTTAAAAAAATAGTTACTGATAAGATGAATATTGACTTAAAAATTCCTGCTGCAGAAGTTGAAAACTCACCTGAGTGCCAAGTGCCCACACTCATCCTGAGATGTAGTTTTCCTCCCAGGATGGGTTCTCCCCTCCTGGGGATTAGTCACCGTGAAACTGGCCACACTGATTAGCAAGCGATGCCAGTTAATCAGACCCACTGGAGGCACATTAGAGCTACTAAAAGCAGCTTTTCTGAGTGTTTTCACACTTTGATGGTTTAAAGGCACTCATGCTGTCCTGTCTGAAATGTGCTGTTGGTAAATTGAGCCACAGCAGATTTGCAATCCCATCGTGGCTCCCAGGAAAGTGTTTTCTGGCCCTGGTGGTGCCTCACTGTGCAAGAGAGGAGGCTAGGCAGCAGGCATGGTCCCTGCAAACAGCTCCTGAACCTCGCTTGCAGTTAAGGACACCTCCCAGTCTGGACTGATAAGAGAACATCTTTCTAGAGCAGATATGCAAAATCATGTAACTCAGCCCCTGAAACTGACATATCTTGGAGTCCCAGAGAAGATCCCAGAGTCAGGGAAGAGGCTCAAACCACAGTGCTTCACTCCCCACCCTTGCTTTTTCTACTGCCTGTGTCCTCATGTTCCCAGACTTCACTTTAATTCTGGTTGATGTGATTTAGCACTGAAGTGCCCACAGGATGCTGCTGGTGCAGCTGAGCACAAGCCTGGGCAGGCAGAGGACCCAGCCTCCAGACCTGCATTCACCTGAACAAGGCTGGAGACCTTGGGCAGGTCTGCCCTCCCTCTGGACTTTGTCCTGCATCTGGGGCTTGAAGGGCCTGAACCGGCTGGCCTCTGCATCCCCTTCCCTCTCCCACATGCTGATCCCCACCGCACCAGGCTGTACCCTCACTGCTTGCAGACCTTCAGCCTCTCCACCCCTGTTCTCACCGCCTCTCCTGTCCTTGGACCTGGCCCTCATTCTCCCCTCACTTTCTATTTTGCTTCCTCTTGCTTTTTATCCCCGTTGTCTTATAGGGGTCTTACAGGCCACATACCCTTAAACAACATGAGGGGACACTTACAAAGCTACTTATGAGGACAGGGGCATGTGCAGGGGGACACCCCCGAGGCCATCTCTCATCCTTCACACAGCGCTGGAGGCTGCCTGGTCCCCCTGCCCGCCCATCGGAGACGGTCCCTACAACATCTTCTAAGCCCTTTCCCTCCCACTTCTTTCACTGCCACATGAAGTACTCAAACTTTGTCCCCTGTATGCGTCTCATGGCACTGTTCCTGAATCCGAATGTCTGGGTGGGAGAGGACTAGGCTAGTACAACCGAGCTTCTATTCTACAGAGAGGAGCGCTGAGGCCAGAGGGCCACATGGCTTCCTTAAGGTCCTTAAGAGTGACCTGGTGGCAGGTGGGCAGGACCCTTGCTTCCTGCACAGTCTGCAAGGGGACTCTGATGGCGATGGTGAGGGAACCCTCTGGGCTGCTGATCTTTGGCGCCCCCAGGTCTCCCAGCCTCCCCAAGAGGGAGGAAGGCCCCGGGACCGGCTCCCCGCCTTCCCACCCAGGCAGCCTGGGGTTGTGCTCTGCAGATGGGGCAGAGCACCCTGGAGGGCAGCCAGAGACAGCAGGGGGCAGGGCCGGGGGCCCTTCACACTGCAGGAGGCTTGCCTCTCAGAAACAGAATTTAGAACGGGGTGGGTCCCACACCCGGCCCCGCCCCTTAGCACCTGCCAGGCCCACCCTCTCCCCTGGTGTCTCCTGATCTCCCAGTGTGGACAGTCTTTCCCCTCTACCGCTGCCTCCCCAGTTAAGCAACTCTCTTCCCGGCCTCCTCCCAGGTGACCCTGAAAGACCGTCCCAACCCTGCTGCGACTTCTCTGTTGCCCTGCCAGGTGCTTTGCCTCGGTGTCTCAATCTACAAAGAGTGAGTGATGGGGATGCCGTGGATAAGGAGGAGATTCCACCTGTGCAGCCCTGCGAGCTCCCAGCATCCGAGACCTCTCGGAGAGGGACCCTGTGGGTTGGGAGGAGCCACCGCACGAGATAGGAAGGCAAGAGGCCCCCCATGCGGCAAAGTGAGCTGATTGACACAGTAAGCACACTCACAGGTTCCCGCCTCTGCTGTAGTGGAGTTTCACTGAGAGGTTACTGAGTATCAACAACAGTATGTGGCTGAACTGGGAACATCTCTATTATTTAGTGTTCTAGATACAGCAGGGTAAAAAGTCCTTATGGCAAAGAATGCCTGCAGTCACACAGGAACGTCACATGTGTGCTAAGGCACACACACATTCCTCCAGTCACGAACTGGTCTCTTTTTGATTTGAGAACAAAATGTAGGAGGCAGTGATAAATGTTAGGGTTACCTCCAACTACAAGCAATCTTCAGCATCCGTTCAAGGCCTTCAGACTCAAAGAGCTTGATTAGCTGATGAATCGGCCCAGTGGTCTAGGAACACAGGGACGTTATCCCTAATTTAGAGATAGGTAAATCCAGGCTATCTAGTTCAGACTGTTTTCCAGTCGGGATAACTCCCCCCAGGACTTGATTTCTGTTGTTTGGAAGAGAACACAGCTTCCTGAGCTGAGTGGAATCACATTGCTTCTGGGCTGTAGGGCGCCCTGCCTGGCTCTAGAGATTGAGAGTGGTTCATAGTTTGCCTGTTGCCTTATTTATGTTTCAAGAGTTGTGAGCCCCTTGGGTGGCAGGGCCTGATGGCAAATAGTATTGTTGTCACCTCAGGAGTTGTGATGGGGTGGGAGGCACTCCGGCCTGCCAGTGAGGAGACCAGGGATCTAAGTCTGGCCAGCTGTGTGACCTTGTCATTTAACCTCTGACCCTCAGCTTCCTCATGTGTAAAATGGGAGGGTACAACTGTATTCACCCTAGAGTTTTAGCCTTTAAATGCCTGCCCTGCTCACCTTTCACCATGGCAGTTGCCCTCTGAATCATGCGTAATTTTCAGTCAGCTGACTTCTTGAGCACCCCCTTGCATATTAGTTAGTTTTTTTGTTTTTTTAATATTTGGCTTGGGAACATTTCAGAGCCACCAAGGTTGTTGCCATTTCTTTTGTAGGTACCCCAGTAGACTGTGTGGTGTGTGACCCCAAGGATATACAGAATCACATCGGGAGGGGAAAAACATGTTGGGGTGTGTGTATATATATATATATATATATATACACACACAAACATTAGCCAGGGGAAATGGTTCTGTGCCTCTCACAAAAAGCTCACAAAACACTGTGGTCTGTGGCAGCAGCAGATGATGTTGATGATGATAGGAAGGTCTGTCTTCACTCAGACATGCCATCGATCAGGAGCATTTATTCAGAGACTACTATCTGCCAGGCATTGAGCCATGCGACACGAGCCACCAGTCTGTTTCTTCATCTATGCCGCATTGTGTTGATACTGGCAAAGGATTGAAATAGGAAATGCACTCATGTCATAGGAGGTGTCAAGCTGTTTGTCAGGGCAGAAAAGAGGAGAATAATCTGGCACAAGTTGTAGACGTCTTCCATCTGAAGACATGGGTGGTTGGAACAGCGTGTCATCAGGTGAGTTTTCAGTGTTGCTTCAAGTTCTAAGCTGGGATAATTTTGAGTATTCTTAAAATGTACTACTGTTGGAGGATAATGGAAAAGCGCTGAACTCAGAAAAAGCCTTGGGACTGTGAGCACCATCAACTGCTTTGAGGAGACATCCAAAAAAAGTATAATGCCTTCTTCAAGCTGTTTTTACTAGACTATATAGTCCTACTAATAAACACTTGTGCAAAACAGAAATACTTTTTTAAAAAATAATATATTTATTCACTTAATTTTCCCAGAAATAATGCCTTGATCATGTATTTTCCCCAGAAATTGTTAGACTTACCTTCTATTGTCAACAAGAGCTTTCCTGAATCTCTTGAGATTTAGTGAAAGCAGGTAGATGTAAACTATATTAATTAAATTGCATTTTCCAGAAATAAAAAAAAAAAGCTTGAATACCTCAAATTCCTCTGAGTATTATCATCCTGTGCTTTGTTGACAGAGAAGAGCAGTGACCTAAGAATTTCTTTTTTAACCACTAATTCTAGACCTGAGGTGTCACGACAGAGTATGACCCTGGGCAAATGCCACTCTTTCACCTCCCAATATAGTAAGCAATCACACAGTCCAGAGGTGGGCGAATAGGTCCTAAAATAAGAGCAGGTATTTATTAAGCACTCATCATGAGCCCAGAACCGTGGCAGGTGGTATAATCATCACAAGAGACAAGTGGGCTTCTTAAACTCAGGAAGCTCCATAATGGATTCCTTTTTGTGTCTGGAGACCCCCAAACATGAAATCACAGACAAGGTGATGACTGATTAAAAATAATGGCAATAATAAAGGCCACTTAGGCTTATAAGTGACCCAGGCTTTCTAAATGTTGGAAAGAAAAATGAGGGGGAAATGAAATGAAGATCCAGTGAGGCCAGCATCCTGTGAAGTGATCAATACGCAGAACGTGAGCCCCATGTGTCTGTTATTATTGGTTGATTCTCTTGTGCTGATTCGTGACACTTAGCAGTTAAAGACTCAGATGGTGGAATCCCACTACCTAGGTTCAAATTCCCAGAGCCACCGTTTATTAGCTGTGTGCCTCGATTTCCTGATCTATAAAATGGGGGCTAAAATTACACCTGCTTCATGGAGTTTTTGTGAGGATTAAATAAGTAAATACTTTTAAAGCAATAGAATTGTGTGAAACACACAGGAAGCATTCAGCAAATACTACTAGTACTCTGTGGGTCCAACTCCCTGTCTGTCTACCTCAGGCTCCAAGTTGGACTGATCAGAGAAGGGGACCTTCCATACTTGACTTTTTTTTTTTTTTTTTTTTTGAGACCGAGTCTGGATCTGTCTCCCAGGCTGCATTGTCAAGATCTTGGCTCACTGCAACCACCCCCTCCCGGGTTCAAATGATTCTCGTGCCTCATCTCCCAAGTAGCTGGGATTATAGGCGTGTGCCACCATGCCTGGCTAATTTTTGTATTTTTTGGAAAGACAGGGTTTCACCATGTTGGCCAGGCTGATCTTGAATTCCTGACCTCAGGTTATCTGCTCTTCTCGGCCTCCCAAAATGCTGGGATTACAGGTGTGAGCTGCTGCACCTGACTTATACATCATTTTAAAAATAACTTTATTGAAGCATAATTTATATTCAATAAAATTCCCATATTTTAAGTGTACACTTAAGTGTAATAACCTTAAAATCATAGAATTTCACTTACCCAACCCCTTGTCCTGTGTGATTGCTATATGACTTCTATTTACACATTTATTGTAAGTTCCACTCAACAGTGTTTTTATTTTTACTTTAGTCAACTGTCTTTTAAGTAAATTATGGGAAAAAATACAATATGGTATTTTATATTTACCTACTTATTTACTCTTTCTGATGCTTCTACTACACATTCTGTAGATCCAAGTTCCCTTCTGGTATCATTTCCCCTTATCTTGAAGCAACTCAATGGCATTTCTATACTATAGGTCTGCTGCTTGAGAATTAGCTAAGCTTTTGTTTATCTGAACATGTCTTTTGCCATCCTCTTTTGACGAATATTTTTGCTGGTATAGAGTTATTGATTGACAGGTTTTTTTTTTCTTTCAGAACTTTAAAGATGTTCCATTTTCTCCTGGTTTCTACTGTCTCTGATGAGAAGTCATTGATTTTTTTTTTTTTCTTTCTGAGATGGAGTCTCGCTCTGTCACCCAGACTGGAGTGCAGTGGCACAATCTTGGCTCACTGTCACCTCCGCCTCCTGGGTTCAAGCAATTCTCTGCCTCAGCCTCCTGAGTAGCTGGGATTACAGGCACCTGCCACCACACCCAGCTAATTTTTGTATTTTTAGTAGAGATGGGGTTTCACCATCTTGGCCAGGCTGGTCGTGAACTCCTGACCTCGTGATCCACCTGCCTCGGCCTCCCAAAGTGCTGGGATTACAGGTGTGAGCCACCGTGCCTGGCCTGATATTATTATTATTATTTCCCTGCACATAATGTTTCTTTCTTTGCTGACTGCTTTTAAAATTTTCTCTCTCAGTTTTCAGCAGTTTGACAATGATGTGCGTCATTATTATATTCATTACATTTGTTCTGCTTGGAGTTTTCTGAGCTTCTCAGATACACTCATAAATGAGAAGTTTTCAAGTTCGGGACTTTTTGGGCCATCATTTCTTCAAATATTTTTTTCTACTCCATTCTCACTCTTCTCTTGCTGGGACTCCTATTATACATGGTGTTTGGCCATGTTATAGTATCTCATTGGTTCCCAGGGCTTTGTTCAGTTTTCTTCAGTCTTTTATTCTCTGTGTTCCACAGTTCAGTTCATTTCTGTTGATTATTCTTTCAGTTGACTCACGTTTCCTCTAATGTCTCCATCTTCATTAAGCCTATTCGTAATTTTTCATTTCAGTTACTTTTCAATTATGGAATTTCCATTTTGTTCCTTTTTATAGTTCCCATTTATTTGTGGAATTCTCTGTATTTCTCCCTTTAAGATGATATACTCATTTATTTCCTTTAATCAGTTTCTCTTCCATCCTTTAAATATATGTATCTATATATGGATACATATGTAGCACTTTCTCTATATATATATCTCTCTCTACACACCCACATATATATAGCTGTTTTCAAATCGTTGTCTGCCAAGTCCAACATCTGAACAATCTCATTTTTTGTTTCCTATTGACTGCTTTTTTCCTTGACTATCACATTTTATATTTCTTTATATGTCTAGTGATTTCTTTTTACTGAATATTGGAATCATGGATAATATGTTGTTGTGACTCTGGATCTTTTCATATTCCTAAAAGTATTGGTTCGTCAGCAGACAGTTTACCATGAACGTGTGTAGGCTTAGTTTTATGCTTGTTGGTGCTGACACATTGAAAGCCCAAACCCCTTGACCTCCAAATTTAATTTTCCCCTCCTGATGTTGTCAGGGCAATGATTTTAGCTTTGCCAGGATGGATCTAGAGTGAGTCTTACTGTAGAGGAAGGGCCTTACTCCCAGGAGGTGCCCTCACAGTGTCAAAGTCATCTGTCGAGGGTGGTAATGAGATGTTAACTAGGTCTCTCCACAATTTCAGGGCCGTAAGTCCAATCTCCTGACACTGCTTTTTCCCCAGCACTGATTAACCTATACCGTCTCTTTTTTGCTCTCAACCCTAAAGCAGCTGCTATCTGATATGCCTCACTGGTTTCACCTTGTACCTGTAAAACCCAGCCCTAAGCCACAGACACAAAGGCAACCCCTACACAAACTTCCAGGGCCCCGTATCTACCTCGCTGTCTCTTCTGGATGTCCCACCACAGCCACTTCAGCTTCCCACATTCCGACCTGATTTCTGCCTTTTCAATTCCACGGGGCTGCAGTGGTGTGCTTGAACTGTAGCTCTTTGTGCTGCCCTCAGGAAACTGTTCTTAATTATAGTATATTATATAATATAATGTTATATGTTATATATTCCCTTATATGTCACACATTTACTGAGGACTTATTGTGTATAAGGCACGATAGTAATTGGAAGAAGGACAGGTACTAGGATCTTGCTTTATTTGGAAAATAACAACTTAGAAAATTTTAGAGCCAGATTGCGCTTTCTCATCCAATGTCCACCTTTTAAAGATATTGAAACCTAGACCCAAAAGGTGAAAAGACTTGTCAAGGTCACACAGTTATTGATAGCAGAAGAGGAAATAGCCTGGCGTTTTCCCCCACTAAATCCCTCCAAAAATATATTTAAAAAGAAAATCTAAGCATGATGTTTAGAAATTTTTCCCACTATAGAAAATTTGGTTAGTGCCGAAGTCCCTATTGATGCAATAGTGATTTGAGCCAGAATTAGAAAATAAGTAAGTATGTGACCCTAAGAGCATTTTGTTTGCGTTACATAGAAAGATTAGCTTATGGTGTGGAGTTCCCATAAGTTAGCAGCAATTAACAAATTTGGTTCGTTGTTACACTCCATCTCAAGAACATCCAGGGAAGAGAAAGCTGTTGCCTAGGTATAATGTATTTGCCAGAAAAAAAAATCATTAGAGAGGCGTAATTAAGACTAGTTTAGTAATTCATTCAGCTAGATAACTCTATAATGAGTACATCTCATTTACCACCAAAACCATAGAGATATTTTGAAGTTTTCCCCAAAAGTATACCCTTGTTATATTTCTAAAGGAAGGAGTGAGGATTTGCAGTGAGTGCAACCAAGCCACCTTTTGCTCCTGTTTGGCCTTATTATCAAGTATGTTGCTCAGCAAACAGCCAGTCCTCAGAAACTTCACTCCAAGAGGCTCTGTCAAGGGTTTGGCACTAAGAGAATTTGGCAAAGATTTTCCAATTCTCTAGAATATATCCTTGTATTCAAAACCCAGTTGTCTGGTTGTGGGAGTGAGTGTGGCAGGAAAAGCTACAGTTGGATTCCGTGGGTAGTTTCTCCCATAAGAAATACAGGCCAGGCCAGGCGCAGTGGCTCACGCCTGTAATCCCAGCACTTTGGGAGGCCGAGGCAGGCAGCAGATCACTTGAGGCCAGGAGTTTGAGACCAGCCTGGCCAACATGGCGAAACCCCGTCTCTGCTAAAAATACAAAAACTTAGCCGGACATGGTGGCACACGCCGTAATCCCAGTTACTCGGGAGGCTGAGGCAGGAGAATCACTTGAATCTGGGAGGCGCAGGTAGCAGTGAGCTGCGATCACGCCTTTGCACTCCAGCCTGGGCAACAACAACGAAACTCCATCTCAAAAAAAAAAAAAGAAAAAAAGAAATGCAGGCCACTTTTGCTTTCAGAAATGGCAGTTGAGATGATTCAGATCAACTGTCCTGCTGAGGACAATTAGAAATGCTGGACAAAATATTCTAAATCTTCTTTCTGGAACTTGGAAAAGATGCCTGATAGAAACAAATGTGAATCCTCTGTGGAGAAAGATAACATCATCAACATTTTCAAATTATTTTGAAAACCAATTGTGTGAAAATAAGGTTTTGGCTGGGTGTGGTGGCTCACGCTTGTAATCCCAGCACTTTTGGAGGCCGAGGCGGGCGGATCACGAGGTCAAGAGATCGAGACCATCCTGGCTAACACAGTGAAACCCCGTCTCTACTAAAAATACAAAAAATTAGCCAGGCGCAGTGGCAGGCGCCTGTAGTCCCAGCTACTCGGGAGGCTGAGGCAGGAGAATGGCGCGAACCTGGGAGGCAGAGCTTGCAGTGAGCTGAGATCACGCCACTGCACTCCAGCCTGGGCAACAGAGCGAGACTCCATCTCAAAAAAAAAAGAAAAGAAAAGAAAAGAAGGTTTCATTCATGATACCAAATAACTAGATACACAAGGAGACAAAGTAACCTGAGTGAAAATGGGGAGAAACTATAAACCATAGAAATAGACCCACAGGGAATCGAGATATTGGAATTATCAGATATAGACTTGAAAATAACTGTATTTACCACATTCAGAGATATCAAAGACAGGACTGGTAATTTTCCAAAGAACCAGATATGGAAAAGAACGAAATGTAAATTTTAGAAATGAAGAATACAATCACCGAAATGAAAAATGCAGTGAATGGATTTAAAAGACTTGGCACAGCTGAAAACAGTTATTGAACTAGAGAGAGGAAAGGGAAAAATACCGATAATCAAACACAGAAACTGAAAAGAACTGGGAATGCAGAAAAGAGTACAGAATATTAGGGAATAAATGGATGCTCACATTTATGAAATGTTTTTTTCCTACATCTGACAGAATCGTTATTTTTAAATTAATGTGGTGAATTACATATTAACTTGTTATGGAAGCATAATATAGTGGTTATCTTGGTGTAGGAGGCGTGAGTGGGGCTGCTGTAGAGCTGGTGGGGTTTTATTTCTTGGTCTGAGTAATAGCTGCCTGGCTGTTTGTTTTGTGATAAATCATACATTGTAACATCCCCCTTTCTTGCATCTTTTGTATGTATATTTCACAGTTTTTTCTGAAAAAAAGATGTAAGAAGAAGCAAAAGTACAGGCCCAGGTAGCTACATCATTGGCAGATGCCAAAAGAGATCTGCTCCTTACTCTGCCTGGAGCAGAAAACTACAGTTTGCCACCAATAGGGAGGCAGCACAGAGGGACGGCCATCGTGATGCAATCACTTCCAGTGGATTAGAGTTGTCATGAGAGATGCACTGTTGAGAAGGATTGTGAGGCCCCATCTGGACCAGAGGGAAGGAGCAACATCTGCCATGGTGCAGGGCCAGGAAGTGGCACATGTGTGCAGTGTAGTTGTCATTTTGCCTGGATAATGGCTAAGGAATAGAAGTGGTAGCTTCAAGTTGGCTTGGCTTCTAACTCCAACTCTGCCATTTACCAAGTGTGTAATCTGGGACAATTTATCTGTTCTTACCTAAGCCTCATTTCTTTTATCTGTATTAAGATGGTCAGGGAATTAAATGAAACAATGTATGTAAAGCACTTATGTGCTACCCAGCAGGTGCTGAGTCCTCGGGAAATGATAGTTAATGCTATTATTGTTGTTGTTTGCTTTAGATCATCTTGTCTGCCTTTCACCATATACAGTTTTCTTCTAACACAGGGTTTCTTTTATATCTTTTTCTCTGAACTTCTCTTTTCAATCCACAATGGTAATATAAAAAATTAATTCAACTTGAAGGCTGATATTTTAATTACTCCTAAAGTTTTAATTTATTGGGGAACCAGTTATCCACCATCCCTTTACTAGGACAAGAAACCTTCTTTAGTGTTCCTCCTACCATGTGTGGGATGCAGAATTTATTAATATGGAAAGGCTAAATTAAAAATAAATGAAAATCTCTAATGAATAAGGACACTCTAATGAGAACATGCAAAAATCATAAAACTTGAGGCTGTAGGAGAGCTATCCAGGCAATAGTTCTTTCCCCCTTTATAGGAAGCTTCTTTTCCCAGTAAGAAAATGCATTAGTCACTTTTGAAGCTCAGCGTGATAAACTTACTCCTTTCCCCAAGGGAGAACTGTCTGCCTTCCTAGTTCTAGACCTATTTTCTTTTGAAAGCCATTAAGCCTGTGAGACCATTAAAAGTACTTCATCAGCCAAATGAAGGCAGAAAACATGATCTGTGAGATTCATCACGTCTCCAGCTTCTAGCCGGTGCAACATGATTCATGGAGATCAGAAGTAAGTGTGGGCTAGTAGTCACAACCTGATGATGACAATGGTGATTGTCACCACCACAAATGCTGAAAGGAGCACTCATTTTTAGAAACAGTCAGGTATGACTTTGGAAGATGAGGACCCAGAGTTGGCTAGTGAGTTATAGTAAGAGGATATTTATCTGATCACTATCCCTGGGAGGGAACTTGTTGGCTCACAAAACTTAGAAGCCCTCCAGATGGAATACCTCCTCCTGGCTTAATGGAATGGTGATGGTGGCACATAGAAAGCCACTCTGTCTTGTCTGCCAGCCATCCTCCAATTGCATTACCACATCTGCTCTCTACCCTTCCCCACTCTGCTGTCTGGCTGGGGAGTTGGCCAGATGGCCTCTATCAACAGGCTGCCTCATCTCCAGTTTGTAGTTGGATTCAGTCAACGGGGAGCCGAGCAAGAGCTCAGCAGGTGGGAACAAGGTGAGGTCAGGTTCTTCTGTCCCCAGACCCTTCCCTGCAGGTCTGGGCTGGCATTGTCACAGCCTCTCCGAGTGGTCCTTTCTACAAAATGCTGTCTTTCCCACTTTCTGTAACCACTCTTTCCACTTGCTTCTTCAGCCTAGTGGTGCTAATAGATCACTGTTGTTGCCACTTCCAGGCCACCCTTGTGATTCTCTTTACCCCATCATACCTTCATAAAAAGCACCAGTCATCTCAAATTATCTTAATTTGAGTGTGAGGAGATGGTGGGACAACCTCATAGAAATATCTAGTAGGCTTATGAAACGTGTCCTGAACTCAGAAGAGAGGACAAAGAAAATAAATGTTAAGTACAGGTGTGGATGCATCTACTTAGTGGTGACTGTTGGACTCTTAGGAAGGAGTGAAGTGCGTGAATTTTCTGAGAGAGTTTAGAGAGAGAGCCACACAAAGGGCAGAAGACTAAGAGAATAAAAGGGCAGAGAGAAGCTCCACCCATGGACACAGCTCACAGGTCCACCCTTCTGGGAACTGTTTTCCTATTTTCCTAGGTGAAGATAGTCTCTCCCTCTCCTTATGCTTCCACAGTCCTTTGGGCATAATTCTTAGGAATATTATCACTGGCTTTGCAATGAGCTGTTTCCATGGCTGCCTCCCCATCTAGCTGAAAGCTCATGGGCAGGGACTGTATCATTTTTGCCCCTGTGATATTCCTCAAACAGGCCCAGAAGGGAGGGAGGGAATAACGGAGGTGAAGAATTAAATACAGAATTGCAGGAGAACCAAAATTGTGCCCTGTCATGGAGACAAGGAGAGACCATTTTGAAAAGAAGCGAGTCATCAATAACGTCAAATAGGTCAAGGAAAATGATGGCCAAGCCAAGGCATGGATGGGCCCATTGGAGCCATCAGTAACCTTGAGGATGCAAGCTCCATGAGAGTGGCAGTGACAGAAGCCACCAGCGAGAGGAGAATTCAGGTGGAGCTGCTTAAACCTACAAAGCTGCTGCACTGGGTTGTGACTCTCTGCATGACTCTCCTGGAAGGAGAGGCACTCACGCAGCACTTGTGCTCCCCAGTAGTGCAGTGCAGGTATGTGGCTCCTGGTCTTGCCCTCTGCAGTGATCAGGTGTTTACAAATAAAAACAAAAATTAAAAACTTAATAACCCCGCAGGACCCTCACACCAGTTAGTGTATGATATTTTCTGCATCCAGCATTGGCTTCGCGCACTTTACTGATTATACAAATTATTTGAAAGAGTGATGTATTGAGGATAACCCCCATGCAAGAAAAACTCCAGTCACTGCTTGAGAGCATCTGAGAACACCAACAAGACTGGATGAGGTTGCTGCAGCCTCCCAGGATGGCCAGCGTGCCCTAGGGCCTGGCTGCTGGTTGGTGGAGCAGCAGCTGCGGTGTCACTTGAGACCTGGTTAGAAATGCAAACTCATTCCCTACCCACGATGGAGAATTAGAATCCACATTTTGACAGGATCCTAGGGGACCTGTGTGCTCATTCACCCTAAAGGGTCCCACTGAGACCTGTGTCACGCTTGTAAGACCACACTTCAAATAACAATGGCTGTCACTGATATGGCCGTTACTACGGGCCTGACGTTGTTCTGGGCACTTTGCTTAAATTAACTTGTTTAATCCTCACAGCAACTTTATGGGATAGGTAAATGATCATCCTCTCTTTAAGATGAGGTCAATAGTTGGTACAAGGACACATGGCTGAGACATGGGATTGGGATTCATTGGAGTCATTTGGCTCCAAGGGTCCCTCTTCTTCAACCACTGCACTCTCCTCCTTCTCCCACCTCCCATGGCAATCAGCAGGGTGCTTCATAGGTTCTCCATAGGTGCTTGAAAGATGCACAAGTGAGGGATGGCATAGCTGTCTGTGGTAGCCTCAAGAAAGGGAACCTTGACCATCTGGGGAAAGCTTTCTACAGCCTGGGTACGCCTGCCTCTCTCATTACGAAACGGAGAGACTCTCTGATAGTATTTTCTCAGATAGAGGATGTAGCTGAGGATGGAAAACTTCATTCTAGATTCCCCTCTGGGAGAAGCTGGTGTTTGATCTACACTTTCCTAGAATCTGCGTCACAGGTCCAAGGTTAGTGAGGTTCAAGGGCAGTTATGGGGCTCAGTGGGCACAGTAAGGACAGTGCCCTTCACTTGAACACCTGTTTTTTTTAAGTTTTTAAAAAATTATTTTAAATTTTCTTTTTCTTTTTTAGAGACAGGGTCTTGTTCTGTCACCCAGGCTGGAGTGCAGTAGTATGATCATAGTTCACTGTAAACTTGAACTCCTGGGCCCGAGTGATCTGCCCACCTCTGCCTCCTGAAGTGCTGGGATTACAGGCCTAAAGCTACTGTGCCTGGCCTTGAACACCTGTCTTAAGAGAAATCTATTTATTTCAGATGGCATCCAATTCTAAGAGGAAGGACTTGTAGGGAAGCTTAGAATTTGCCCACCATCTAGTGACTCTTTTTGTTTGGATTTGGCTAAAGTTTATTGGGAAATACAGAAGGCATAACTTGCTTTGGTAGGGCCAGCCTTGCAGTCAGCCATCATTCAGCTAATCAGACATCTGGATTAAGCAGTATGGCTTTCTCTTCCATTCTGCAAGGACAGCCAGTTCAAGTTAAGGAGCAGCTTTCTAAAACTTCATGTCCTGACTCCTGCCCCAGTCCTGAAAGTGGGCTGTCGCCTTAATGCTGGCTTGAAGCACAGCAGAATCCAGAGTCAGCCCCACTCCTGGGAAGCCCTGACTGCATCGGGATCAGGGATATCACATGTAGAAGGGGTTTTCCCAGGCTTGAGGTTGACTCGCCGTTTCTTTTCATCCAGGATTTCTGTATTGGCAGAATCTCACATGGTTCCGCAGCCCTCTCTTCTGTTAGATTGGGTCTGCTGAGAAGTTGTGGTTAAGATTGCCCCAGTAAAGCCAGCAGAGTAGAGGACCCCTGGCCTAATGCTGTCCTTCCTCTGCCCCTCTGTGGCACCAGATGGGGATTATTTCCTCCACTTTACGAGCGAGGACGTTATCAGGCGGGCCTTCCTCGTGTGCTTCCTGAATTGGTTTTCCTGAAAGTAAAAGTGATATCTGCTTCCTCTGATTTCACACAGAAGCAACAAACTGGTTCCTTAAACCTCTTTCCAGGGATTTCTTTTAAGAGACAGAACAAAGCCAGGAGGAGCATGGGGCTGACAGACGGAGAGCCCTCCCTGGGTGTCCTATAGCCATCCAGGCTACGTCGCAGTCTGGACCTCACAGCCCTGGCGCTGGGACCCTCTACCTGCACACACCTGACCAGGTCCTCTCCCCATTCAGCCTTCAGCTTAAGCAGCACTTCCTGGAAAGCCTTTCTGCAGCCTCTATGCCAAAGGGGGACCCTCGTGGCACCTTGTTCACTTCTTTAAGCCTCTTCATAGAGTTTGTTATTATACATCAATTGCGTGATTATTTGACTAATGTTTGGCTGCCTACAAGCTCTGTGTGGGCAAGGCCTGCAGGCCTTCTAGTCATCACTGTATTCCCATCTCTAGCACAGCAAGCATGGCTCATGGCCTGTAGAGCTTAGCTCAGTAAATAGTCTTTGAGTGAAATGAAGGCATTGGGTTAGGTGATCCCAAAGTCCTCTTCCTGTCATGGCAAACTCTGAGTCCACCTATGAGAAACTTGTACCCACCAACCCCCTAAACCCAAACTTCTCTCTTCCTAGATCAGTGATTCTCAGCATTGTCTTCTGATGAATTCTGTCATCAAGTCTCGTTGCTCATTTTCATACTTTCCTAAGGCTTGGCTGGAATCTTCGAGTTTGAATAATTGGGAATGTGAAATGTTCATGCCTAAACACCAACAGAAAAGCAGAGCATCAATGCGGAATCCAAACAATGGAATCTAACATTGGCAATGACCTCCAATTCTAGGGTCTTCAACAGTTTCTCCCTATACCCTCCCATCTCATGTGAAATGACTCAAAATATGAATTCAAAAGAGAGAAGTATGGGTTGAAGATTACATGAAAAGAACAGAGTCCTTAAGAGGAGCCTTGAATCAGGCACGTTACCTTCCAGCCCCAGGAAGTTCTCATTTTCCTCTTGCTCATAAAGGCATTTTCATACTCTTTTGTGATAGTATCCCTGGGGCCCTGAGCAGAACAATTCATCCCAAAAGTAGGGCTTGGTGAGATGCTGTTTTATAAAGCAAAAGAGGGTGTGATCTGTTGTCAGCCCTCGTCAGTCATGGTGGACAGTCTGGACCAGGTAATGGAAGCACCAACTTTGGCCAATCTGGGCATCTCCAGGCTAACCTCAAAACCACTGTAGAGAAAGGTGCCAGACATTGCTTTGTGCAGTGGATGGCTTCTCTTGAACTTTTAAGGAGAAATAGTGTGATTTATATATGCAGGTCCTCTAAGCCTTTCCTAGCCGGAATTGTCAAGTTGCACCCCAGAGGGAATGCGGGCAGCACTGTAAGAGAAAGAAAGGAAAAGCCATGTCTGCCGGCTAAACTCCATCCTCCCCTTTTCCCGAGCCCAGCACTGAATGATGCCACTGCCCAAGGCCCCGTCTCCCTGGAAGGTCTTCCTGGTACCTTAAGAGTCTTTCCACCCACCAAGAGGCAGTCACTTGACATGAACTCCAAACTAGCGAAACTGAATTTCTAGGTTACGTGCTGTTTGATCTTTGCATGGAATCGTATCTTCTAGATTTTCCAGTAGAGCTCTCCTGTCACATACTCAGTCTTATTGGTCCCATAAGTACATATGTGTTTGTGAGATCTTACCCTGATTTAGGGCTAGAAAAACAGGCTCATCACATGCGCGGGCCAATAGCGATCTTGTGTTCACAGAACGTTTGTCAGCAGTTGCTTCACCAGGCTTATCTAGGGCCCGTTTTCTTTCACCAACATGAGCAGCCAGCCCTGAAGAAGGCCCGACACTCACTTATCAGCTGTGAGCATGGCCTATCTGAGAACACTTGGGTGGAGAAATGTCGTGTATTTTCCAAATTAGAACTTGAGTTGGAGGAGCTGTTTCTGGGGCAGCTGTGAGCCAATCCCAAGAAGCTGTTAAACATCCAGGCCCTGAGAGCCAAACTCTACATGGCAGAGTGGAGAGGAGGAAGTCTGGCCGCACGCCTTCACAAGGCAGCCTGGCTCTGCCACCCCAGGCAGGCCGCGAGGAAAGCAGATGGAAGCGAGAGCCCTTCCTGGACCAGCCTTGGAAACATCTGGGCTCTCCTGGAAGCAGGGACTCCACTAGACTCCTGCGCCTTCCCAGCAGATGCTGCAAGCACGTGTCACTGCTTTACAGACTCAGGTCGTGGAGGCTGAGAGCCACTGTCTAAGCGTGTGGGGGGTATTTGCACAGTAGTGAAGCCAAGGGCTAGGAGCCAGACCACCTGGCACTGAGCCCTGTGCCACCACTTCCCAGCTGTGCGACCCTGGGCAGATCACTCCACTGCTCTGGACCCACTCTTCTCATCTGAAACATATGGTTACAAATAGTGCCTACTTCCTAGGGTTGTTGCTGGGAGGAGACGGAATGATCCAATAGAGTGCTGAGGGCTGCTCTTGCCCATGGCAAGTCTTCAGAACATGCTCATCAAGTTGGAGGGCCTTTGATGTTCCAGGGCAGTCCTTCACCCAGTGACAGAATCCCCAGCCAGGCACTTCCTCAAGTCACTGCTTGGATACCTCTGAGAATGGGGAATCCACTACCTCTTAAAGCACCCTATTGCACCTTCAGATAAGCCTGTTTCTTGGACAGATAAGTGTTTATCTTTGTTGAACCTAAGTCTTTCCCGGACACTTCCCAGTTGGTCGTAGTTCCATCCCTGTGGTCAGACAGAACTCATCTAACCCCTCTTCCTCAAATAGCAGTTGAGATCCTCTGAAAATCACTGACGTTACCCTCCTGCCTATGCCTTTTCACCATTCCTGACAAAACACCTTCAATTTCTTCTAATGATTATTGAATGATGTTGTTTCCAATTCTTTCACTCCTGTGGTTTCTGTCTTCTGAAGGCACCCTGTGCTCACGAATGTGACTTGGCTCCATGTGCATGGAGTCCCTCCCCACGTGCCTGAGACACAGAGATGAGAAGATATGATGAGACTCAAGGAGCTCTCAGCGAGGCAGGGAATGGCTTTCTAGGCAGGGGGAACTGCGTGCGCTGGGATTGGAGGCACGAAGCCAGAGAACTGCAGAGTGTATTGCTCAAGCCTAGGGTAAAAACTGGGAGTCATTTGAGATCAAACTGGGGAAGGAGGCAGGTGAGTTTACCTGCAGGTGACAGGGAGTCACTGGGTGACTTTCAGCTACAAAGTGACATGTTCCGGTGTGTACTTTAGGAAGAGCATTTTAAGTGTAGCTCGAAGACTGGGCAACACTGGAAGCCGGGAGACCAGTTGGCCAAATGATGAGCACCAAGGGGACAGAGAGGAGGAAAACGAGTCATGGATGGAAAGGCTAACAGTGGCTCTTCTCCTGGGGGCAGGACAATGAGTCATTGCTTTTTTCTTCTTCCCTGTGTTCTGTAATTTCTCTATAATAAGTATTTTCTGTTTTCTCTATAATTAGCATATATTATTTATACAGTAAGAAAAATGTATTCATGTCTAAAGATACTTTGAAACCAAACCAGCAGGACTTGGTTACTGAGTGGAAGGAGGAGCCTAGGAGATCAGTTTTCTGGCCTGGGTGCTCAGATGAGTGGCGTGACCCCCAACCTGGACGGGGATGTGAGGAACAGGGCATTTGGCAGGAATTCTTATGGCATCTCTGACAGCTGAAATGATGCCCACAAGCTGCTTTCACTGCACTTGGCCTCTCTCCAGCCTGTTCAGTGGCCTCTGCCCCCTGCAGCCCTGAAACTCACCTGTCCCTTAGACACCAACCTGGAAAGCAGGTGTCTGTGCAGCCATACTCACCCACGCTCCAGGACAGCAGTAGCATTTATTTAGATGATAAGTTTTGTCACTCCTTCAGTAAATATTTACTGAGTGCCCACATATGCTGAGCACCAAGCCAGGCCTTAGTGACAAAATGGAAAAGAACAGGCACAGTCTCTCTCACAAAACTCAGCCTAATGTGAGAGACAGATATAAATGTTTTAAAATCCCGTTAAGGAACATAACATTTCAAACGGAGGTGCACTCTCCAGAAGAAAGAAAATAGTTCCAAGAAGACATAAAGGAAACGTTTCTGGTCTGGGAGTTACGTGATGATCCCTGGGGAAATGATGATCCCTGGGGAAACAGATGCTTGGGCTGAGAGTGAAAGATAAGTAGGAGGGAAGTGGGGAAGAGCATTCCAGGTTGAGGGAACAGCATGTGTGGTGGGAGGAACAGTAGCGTATTCAACTCTCTAAAAGAAGAGCTGTTTTACTGGAGTGGGTTGGGGTGAGGCAGTGGGTGGAGAGGTGGGTGGAGCCAGACCCGACAGGGCCCTATAGGGCACAGGAAGGATCTTGTCTTCATCCTAAGAGCAGAGGAAGGCATTCAAAGTTCCAGCAGGCCTGAGGCAGCCTGCTGAGCAGCCCTCCAGCTGTGGCCTGGAGGGGAGCCTCCCAATGGGTGTCCCTTTATGTCCCACACCCACCGTTCTCTTGCCATTGGAGGCTGTGGCACTGAGGCCCGTCGAGATGCCCCTTCATGCCTAGGTAGCCCAGATTTGGGGTTCCCACCACCTCGAGTAGCACTTGGAACACGTCCCCCACCCCCACCCCCAGCAGATGCCCTGAAAGCCGCTTTGCAGTTCAGTTTTCAACTTTCTTCGCGGTTCCGCGTACTCTAACACTAATGTGTGTACAACTTGCTAATTAATGGAATCATTTCAATCTGAAAACATCTTGTTCTAATGGGAGGCTGCAAGCACTCTCATTAATTCACAGGTAAAATCATTCCAGCTTTTCTCTTTTTTTTTTAGTCTTCCCAGCTTGGCTTAATAGCTGGGGAGAATCATTCTAATCAGCCTTGTGAGAATCACACCACCAGAACGAAAAGCACCAACAATGGCCTTGGGGTTTGGGAAGGGAGTGACCAGCCTTAGTTTACCCAGGGGCAAGCGCGGTGGATAAATGTGAGGGTGAGATGCCCCACACAGAAGGTAAAGACACAAAAAGTGACCTGTGTAGCGTGACTTGGAGGGGGGGGTCCTGTCCTGTGTGTGTCAGAGGTGGCACTCAGGGTGACTTTCTGCACCTCTGGCTCTGCTGGAGGGAAGGAGGAGCTGCCTCCACATTCTCACCTGGCATGTGAGACTCACTGCACTCACTCGGGCAGGAATCTCACACGTGACTTTCTCGGTGCTGGGTGTCATCTGGGGGTGACTTGCTGATAACCACCTTCCTGCCATTTGCAAATGACTTGCAGTGTCCCTTTAAATGAATGGCATCCCCAGTGTGTTATTTCTGGTATAACTGAGCTTAGTAAGGGGGGCCTTCTCCCCATAGACCACGGTGCAAGCCCCAGACCTCACCGACAACACCCATGTCCCCAGGCGGGCTTTTCCTTTACTCTTTTTTACCAGAAGCATCTGGGTGCTTTTTAGAGTTTCTTTTCTTGTGGTAATAAGAACATAACAAAATTGATCATTTTAATGATTTTCAAGTGTACAGCTCAGTGGCACTAAGTATCTTCACACTGTTGTACAACTGTCACCACCATCCAGCTCTGGAACTTTTTCCAATCCCACCATGGGAAAAACCTCGAGGATAAATGAGTCCCTGCAGGGCTGTCTTGAGTCCACATGAGCTCTCACTGTCCTGAGATGCTGCTGTAGGAGAAAAAGATGCTCAGTTGTCTGTAAGATGGGGTATTACACAATTCGATAGTTATGGATGGAAACAACATGTTCTTCCCCTTGGAAGTACAGCAGCTGCCAGTCCTTTGCTTTGGATGAGTCTCCAAGACAGATTTGGAGTGAGGCCAACCTGGATTTAGACCCTTGCACCATCAGTCCTTGGCGTATGGCTCTGAGCCTCAGTCTTCTTATCTAAACAACAGGGCTGGCAGTTCCTTCCTTGCAGAGTTGCCGGAAGATTGCATGAGATGGCGTCAGCATGGTACCCGCAGTGATGCTTGGTTCAGTGAGTGGCTCTGTCCCCGCAGGTCTCCAGGTGGTCCTGAATTCCATCATCAAGGCCATGGTCCCCCTGCTGCACATCGCCCTGCTTGTGCTGTTTGTCATCATCATCTACGCCATCATCGGCCTGGAGCTCTTCATGGGGAAGATGCACAAGACCTGCTACAACCAGGAGGGCATAGCAGGTAAGAGGGGCAAGCGGCTGCGCTCCCAAGGCCCTGCCCTCTATCGCTCCCCGAACCTTTCCCGCTGCTGGCTACACCAACATGACCAGCAGAGCCTAGGGAAGGCCCCATTGATTCAGATACACACTGGGCATGGTTAAGTGAGAGGCAGAGACCCATATCCTTTTTTTCTCAGTTCCAATTTTTGTTTTAATCTCTGTTAAACCGGCCTAATGCAAACTTCGTTCAGCACTTTTCAATAAGCTACACAATTTGAGAAACATTTGAATAACTCAGAACCTATCTTTTGTCAATCTACCACTTTTCAAGCCAACCCTGAGTATTTTAAGAATCAGAGCTGACCTGGGGACGTCGGTCTCTGCTCCTTCCACGCTTCAGTGTGGTTGGCCATTGGGAGCCCTTTCACAGGGCCACTCAGCCCTGAGCAACAGGTTCTCCCAGCACCACTCTAAGATCTTTTAACCTTCATGGTGCTGATTCCAGATCCTCTGTAATTATTGTTTCTGCTTCTCCATTCACAGGCAGATGCCCCAGAGCCCCTATTCCAGGTAGGGGAGGAGGGCAGGTGGGAATTACCCCCTTGCCAGCAGCCAAACTTCCTCCCTTCAAGGAGGAGGCTTAGTTCTACCCCATGACTCCAAGTCCCTTCCTTTTTGAGCCTTCCCATTTCACGTTCCTTCCATAAATCAATATATTTAACAGCAATGCTGGCTCATTAGGCACTTCCCTGCGTGGCACTGGAGTTTTGGCTTGCAGGATATGCTGCAAGCTGCTGCTAAAGCTACTAACATCGCAGCTTGGCCTTTTAAAGAATCATTTAAACAGAAATTGACAAGGCTTTTAAACAGACATATACAGCGGCTTAACACAAAGAACTTGTTGAAAAAATATCCCCTGCCCCAAAGGGGCTAGCCGTGTTAAATATATATGATTTTTTTCACACAGCAAGATTCATCATCTTAGTTTTTGGCATCTTGGTGGAAAAAGGGGAGCATCATCTGCCGGAAACAGTGAAGGATACCTAATTTTCTCCATCGACACAGCACCTCATTCCCACTCAGTCCCAGCATTCAGTTAAATGGGACCTCTCGCTTCACTGGGGTGGGGAGGGATAGCTTCCAAACAACAGGGAGTGAAATTCGTAGCAGAAACCAAAATAGAATACTTTCTATGTATGATCTAGTATGACTGGATGGATAAACTGCATATTTGAGGGTGTTTCTAGTTTATTTCCACATAGCCACAGTCCTAAAAACAAAACAAAACAAAAAACCACACACACAAAACATATACTCCTATAGACACAGAATCACACAAATGTTTTCACTTTTTGGATGGAAGTCTGTTTAACAGGAGACTCTTAGAGGATTTCCAAATTACTTGGGTCACAATTGTATAAAATAAACTATCCTGTTTTCAAAAATAGAATCCTTGTTAAGTTGGAAAAAGCAGGTCTTGCCTGTAGCTAAATTTCTGAGATTTTTCAGCCTTGCTTAAAGAAATGCCAAACCATATATGAATAATATTTTCCTCCTTAATTAAAATCCTTCCTTTTATTCAGGTTGATTTGTAGCTAGCTCAGAACCAATAAATTTATATGAATTGTGTGGCCCTGTGAGAGCTCATTTTAAGACTCCTTAAAAACTGACTGTGGTATGTCTAAAGTTGATGCAGTTGTATTGAAATTATCAATGACCCATTTGACCCAAACTCCTCAGGAAGTCTCAGCCATGTGGAGTCTCAAAGATTCCCCGTCAGTTCAGCAGTGAATGATGGTGATGCCCTCACTAACAAAATGGGGGAGAGCGAAATGGTAGAGTTCAGCCATCGAGCGAAAGATGGCGGCCCTGCCGTGCAATCAGATGTCTCTGCACCACAGAGTAAGGAGAGGGGCTCCAAAACTGCAGGCGATTTCCATCATCCTAACGAGAAAGCAGTCCAAGAGTGTTTTCTGCCGGTGGTGGGCTCCTGCAAGGGCCTGTGAGGATAAGCAGCCCTGAATACTGGTTGGAAGCCCAAGGCTTTGTTACCAGGCCTCAGAGACCCTGGATAGTCAGAAAATGGTGAGCATGGTAGACAAAGCATGGCACGGGGAGGGAGCCGTCCTGAAGGCCATAGCCACAGGGCCCAGTGAAGAGGTCACCCCAACGCCCCAAGTACCGAAACTGTCATGACCTCCTCTTCTCTTAGGACAGAGATAAGACTTGGCCTCCCCAATTGGAATGGCCAATTTAGGATCACATTGTCCACCATTGATAGTAAACAGGACCAGGAAAAGTGCCTGAGAAGTTGCCTCCTACCAAGAGACTCATCAGATTGTTTATGTGATGGGTTTATCTTTACCTGCAAGTTCAGAAGAGAAGTAGGCTCCCATCACGGAAATGGCCATGAGCCAAGGGGGCCAGGACAACAGCAGAGCGCTCCAGAGAGAAGGGCCCTGCCAGGCTCCATGAGAAGGTGGCCTCACTCATTCGTCTGAGCCAGAGTCCCTGCTGGGAAGAGGGGCCCAGGACACAGCTGCAGAGGCCTGTCCTCTCAAATACTCTGCAATCAGGAGCTTGCTGTCCCTTCGTTCCCAAACCTGCCATCTGATCACAAGCAAGGACCCACTCTGTCACTCTTAGCACAACACAATGCCGCTGCCTTCAAGCCCTTGTCCACCCACATAGTCGGCAGTGCAGACAAGGAGGAAAGATATGCGAGAACCCAGACATATCTGTGCAGCCATGGAGTAGAAGACCAAATACTTGCAGGCTTTGAAACCAACCCCTGAGTGTTTTGGAGAGTTTTATATAAACTTTGGAATGGGTGGTTTAAATTTTTTCTTTCTTTCTTTTTTTTTTTTAAATTTCAGACTTTGGATTGAATTATCCTATTTTCTGCAAATGTAGATTACACAAAAGTGCTTTGTGAGCCTTTGTTGTAATTTTTGATGAGATTTACATCAAATTCTTTTTATAGTCCAGTATTATTTCACAGACTGAATTTTATGTATCTCTAGATTTCAAATTACATTTTATTTTGAGCCATGTTTCCAATAAAATCCACAAAGAAAGTTATGGATTTGTCCAGGTGAACCATGTTCTGCCTCTAGACTGCCCTTCCAGGGAACAGCCCCGGTGAAGATGGTCTCAGAAGAGGCAGCGTTCCCCTAATCCCTGAGACATCTGCAAGGCGCCTTCTCAGCTCCTCAACAGACACATCACCATATGCCGATACCTTTTGTTTCTGGTTGTCCCATCTGTTTGATGATGCACTGAGCCAGGTCACTCTGAATAGCTTCCCAATCACAGTAATTACCCCTGAGACTGGCACAGAACTGGTTGGCTAAAACCTAGAAATGAAATCATCTTCATTCTATTCACTCCTTAAAGTTGAGTTTTAAAAAAGTAATTGATTTTTGTCTTTAGTGATTTCTCCTTGGAATCACTAACTGGAGCTCTCCCAGGATTGCATGTTTTTGTTGGTATTAACTGCGTTTCTAAAATCTCTCCTAATCTTCACCTCCATTATTTTACCGAAAACTTAATTTGGACTTTCCAGAATGACTCTACCTCTCTTCATTTCTGTCTTAAAATGTAGAACCTGCATTGCTTTTTTCTTTCTCCCACCTCATGTTCCCACTTTCCTCCCCAGGACTTCATGACTCTGCAAAAGAAAACTAACACATTTTTACATTTAAGCAAATTTCTCCTCACCCTAGAGTGTGTGTTGCTAGGACCTGCTGATTTGTGTGTGTTCACATTTTTTCAAGTGTTCGCTTTAGTGCTTTTTATAGATACCTATTTTTACCAGATCATCACTGCTTCTTAATTGTTCTCAAATCTTTTTCATTATTGTTCAAATCAGATTTTAAATAGCAGAATGGCACTAAGCCTTTGGATAATGTTTCTGAATCTCGTCCCTTTCTCTCTTATTAGTGAGATCACTTCCCCTTGATGCCATTTTCTTTTTTCACAGATATTCGTAAAATCCCCAGAGATGTTTTCCTTTCTCGAGGACACTCAGAACTCCCTTTGGCAGCCTTCTCCTCTTCCCTGTTTGTGACGTTTCAGGAACTGAGAGTGCAGGGAATGCTGTCAGATGAGTGGTCCCAATGTAAAGATTAACTGCATCTTTATTCTGCGAAAAAGCAAACCATGAGAAAAAGATGCAAGAAAAAGATGCAAGCTTCCCCTTCACTTTTTCACCCTCTCTCTTTGTCCCGTCTCTCCTATCATTCCAGCACTTTTATCACAGCGACTGAACACGTCTCCCTGGAAAGCTATGACTACAATGGATGAGATCCCAATAGAATTAATGATCTAACTGGCTCTTGGTTTTCCAGTCTCTCAGCTCTCAAATTTTTCGGTGCTTATTATCTGCTTTTTCATGTATTATTTAGGCTTAGGATTTACATTTTAGCCTCCCCCTTTTTTGTAGCATCACATCCAAATCTCTAAAGATTTCACATCTTTAAAAGTCATAAAAAGTTGTAGTTAGAGGACTGCTTATTTCAGCTGCATTAATGGAGCCCTCCTGGGAGCTGGACCCTGAAATAAGGAAATGGTGTGGATACTGTCTCTCTAACAGTTCAGGGACCAGCAGTGCAGACCTTTGCACCTTGATCAACGAACACAAGACTCAAACACAACTTTAAGCACTGGCCCAAGAATAAGCCAGGAAGCAGCGTTATTCATAATAGCCCAAACCTGGAAACAATCCAAACGTCCATCAGCTGGTGAATGAATAAACATACAATGAAATACACTGCTCAGCAATAAAGAGGAACAGAGCCTACTGATATATGCAGCAGCACGGATGAAACTCAAAACATTATGCTAAGTGAAAGAAGATGGACATAAAAAGCCTCATAGTGTGTGATTCCATTTATATGAAATGTCTAGAGGAGGCAAAGCAATGGAGACAGAAAGCAGATCAGGTTGCCAGGGACTGGGGATGGGAGGAAGGATTGACTGCAAACAGGCGAGGGGGGTTTCAGGGAGTGATGGCCGTGCTTTAAAATGGATTGTGGTTATGGCTGTGTGACTATATAAATTTACTAAAAATAATTAAGATGTACATTTACATTGATAAATTCCGAGGCGTGTAAATTATAGGTCAGTAAAGCTGATGGGGTCAGTGGGAGAGAAAGAGAGGAGAGGAGAAGAAGGAGGAGAAAAAGGAGGAGGAGGAGGAAATGACAGAGGAGGAAGAGGAAATGAAATTGACAGAGAACAAGGAGGAGGAGGAGGCCTCAAAGATGACCATGAAGGTGGTGATGACAATGAAGAGGAGGAGGAGGAGGAGGAAGAGGAGGAGCTGCCACTGCTGCTGGGAAGACACAATCAGGCATATATTTTCAAGTAGACTCTATTCTCCTAAGAATTATCTCTTACTTAAGGATTAATATTTCTCTTCTGGTCTTCCTCTTGGGAGTGAACAGTTTCAGATTTAAAGCCACCAACTGAGAATCAGCCCACCGGCCAGTCATCTTCAATGCAGAGCCTAATGTAGGCAAAGTAATCACACTTATGATGGTTTTGATATATATGAAACCAGAAAATAATCCTGGGTGATCTGTTGTCTCTAAACGAAGAACTATGAGCAAATTCTCTCTCTCTTTCTCTCTCTGTCTCTTTGGAAGCGTATTTTCATTGTTATAGGCAATCATTTATTCGTTGGAACTGGGGTCTCTTCTGTCTGTTATTGTCATTACTTTGTCTAAGGACAAGACAATGTCCTTGATTTCACAAACTTTTGTGAATTCCACACCATTACCTTCCATAGCCAGAGCCAAGACTTTCTCAGTGTTTTCCCATAATGGAAATTCTTAGATCAGTCAGGTCTTGTTTAAATTTACCGACAATCTCCACACTCAAAATATAAGTCACATCTTCATTCATTAATTTGCTGGGAGCTATTCCCAGCACGTGAAATTAGTCCAACTGCTGCCTTTAGCCACAGACACTGTGTTCTACTGTTTCCTGACAAAACCCCGTCCGTACTGAGGAAGCACACTCCCTATTATTCACTGCTGCTCTATCTTGATTAGAGGTCAGAAAATGATTCTTCTCTTCTGAAAGGTATTCATGCTGCAGAGCAAAGGGCAGAGCTGCGAAGTCCCACATGACATGCATGAAGTAGTCAGTAGTGTGTACTCACAGGCTGTAATGAAAACGGCTGCAGGTGATCCCTCTCCCCGGCAGTCAGAGTCCATTTTCCGTCTTTTGCCTATATAAGGCTTCACTGTAAAGTGACTTGCGTCCCTGGCGATGTATCCTCTAATACATAGTGGACCCATATAGTTAGAAAGCATTATTGGATGGGATCGGTTGGCTAACTATGTGAAGGAGTCTTTGCATTGGTATTGTCCTTACCCTAAATTCTGGTATTCCAATACAAGTGTCTATAGAACTCTACCACCAAAAAAAGAAAATATGGGCTTTCTAATTGCTTTCTGGGTCAGTTTCCACTTGCAGTGGTGGCATCATCATTTTTTGATTGGCCATTTGATTATGATGCTGACATGTTGCAACAGAATGGGCAATAGAAATCAATTACTGAGATTAAAATACAGCTTTTACAACAGTGCGTGGAAAGGACAGACCTTCTAAATTAACGGCAGCCTAAACGGAAAGCCTACTTTCTTATGTTGCTTAATTCACATCTAGGGGACCTGATTTAAATGTGTCTTGCACTGTTGTTGCCATGGTTGCTTTGCCCATCCCATCAACCCCATCCTGTCACTTTTCTCTCTGACTTCTTTCTCTGCCCACATCTCTCCCTCCCTGCTGCTCCCATCTCCTGTCTTCTTCTGGCCATTTGAGATGTTCCAGCAGAAGATGACCCTTCCCCTTGTGCGCTGGAAACAGGCCACGGGCGGCAGTGCCAGAACGGCACAGTGTGCAAACCCGGCTGGGATGGGCCCAAGCACGGCATCACCAACTTTGACAACTTTGCCTTCGCCATGCTGACGGTGTTCCAGTGCATCACCATGGAGGGCTGGACGGATGTGCTGTACTGGGTACGTAGCATGAGTGGGCAGTCAGAGGGTGGGGGCACAGCGGCCGTGAGCCCTTCCCTGACACCTCCCTTTCTCCTCCTCCCCATGGTCTTGGGGTCACATATGCATCTTGATGGAATGGTTGATGAAGAGCGTCTTTGATTTCGTCCAGGTCTTGCCTGAGAAACAAAGCATGAGCTTTTCACTCTAACAAGTCCCCTCCCCCACCCGCCAGCCTTAGGGAAAGGTCATTTGTCCAGTGCATCCCACAGTGCAAAACCCTGGTGTGCAGGCATGGATGAGCTGGCCAGGCTGGCACAAGGGTTCCGTTCAACTCCTCCTCCCATGCAGAGTTCCTTCTGCCCTCATCCTTTTCTTGCCTCTTTCCGCAAAAGGGAGCTAGAAGGCAGAATTATGTATTCTTAGGGCTGAAGAGAAAAAGTCCTCATCTTCTAAAAAGAAGTTATATAAAGAAACCATTTTTATTGAATTGTGTAGCATTGTGACATGCTATTCAATTTTTACTTTTTATTTTACTCTTACCTTAACATATTAGAATAGTCCATCAGACAAATGCATTGGCAGCATTTTTGCTATTCCCCAAACATGCTGCTGGTCATGTGATGCCTATTTAGAAATACACTTTTTTTTTTAAATTTTTATTTTAAGTTCTGGGATACATGTGCAGAACGTGCAGGTTTGCTACAAGGGTATACATGAGACATGGTGGTTTGTTGCACCCATCCACCCGTCATCTATTAAGCCCCACATGCATTAGGTAGAGAAATACCACTTCTCAAGAGCCACCCAATCAATAGTAAATCTTCATTTACCTTAAAGTTGCCCCTTTTATTATCCAGTAGCCAACACTACTTTGCTGCGCTTCGAGCCTCTGAAGTGCCAGATTTTTGTACAGCCTATCCCACAGGCAAATCCACACTCCATATTTGAGCTGTCTTGATTCTGGCAAAGTCCATTATTAGGAAAAACTCCAGAAAATATATCCTTCATAGTGTCTCCAACTTCAGCATGAGAAATGACTTGCCAGAATCCAGTGTTATCCTCCAGAATTTGGGCGAATAAAGCATGCTGCCAGTCTTAAAAATACCATCTCCTTCAGAGTTTTGCAAACAGGCAAATTTATTTGGCCATCATGAAAACAGTCTAAGAGCCTGCTCAGGGAACATGTCTACAAACCAAAGCAGGGAAGAGTGAGAGGGGAGCGAATGCTTCCCGTTGAGCAGAGCTGCCAGATCAAAAGGAAATCATGCCAAGAGAGGCACTGACTTCTTCCTAAATCGGAAGGAAGAGTTTTGTAACTGTACAGAGATGTGGTGCACAGTATTCTGTCATATGATTTCTTTAAAAGCACCATGTCCTATTGATTCAGAATCCCTCTTTCTCAGTTTCTATGTGATAGTCAATATGCCAAAACCCAGTGTTGCTGTGACATGTGTCCCTCTCTCTGTAAGTGACAACTTGAAACTTGCCCGAGGACCTTGTACCCAGCAAACATTTCCTGAGTGTCCTTGCATGCCAGGGGTGCTTCTAGGCTCTGAGGATTCAGTCATAAATAAGATCCAGTCCAGTCCAATTATCTCAGTCTAGGAAGCCAACTAAATTCTAAACTGAATAATGGCAGTATGGCTGGACCCATGCCGCGGCAAAGCTGCTGTGTTGTGATACTTTCAAAAAGAAGACAAAGGTCAGATCCCCTCTGCCTCAAACTAAAATGAAACATTGGAAAACATTTCTGAGATTCATGCTCAGTAAGACCTTGGTTTTGAATAATTTGTCAGACAGAGAGAAGGAGTTGAACTTATTACACTTAGGCAAATTTATTTTGTTTAGCTAAGCAGACCAAATTCCTAAGTGGCCCTAACTGGTCCTTCTTCCTCGGGTGGGTCCCTCTGACCAGCCAAGGACAGAAACATCCTTCTGCCAATAGGCAGTTTCTTCCTACGGGCCATAGGATAAATGATTGTGTGGGACTGTGCTTTGGGGCCTCATCCCATAAGCTTGAGACCCATGCCTTCCATGGCATCAAACTGAGGGCAGGTGGCAGTGGAGGGTGGGTGGAGGGTAGGAATAGATATGATTGCCTTTGCTGATGTATTTTTGTGTTCTTCCTTCACCACTCCCTTCTTCTCCCCCACCACAAATCATTGATGCCCCACCAGCCAGATGTGACCCAAAGAAATACTGTCATAGTGACAGCTGGAGCGGGGAAGCAGAAGCAGCAACAACTGCAACCACCAATTTTCAGCAGCTGTGTTGTGCCTTCTCCCCTGGGGAGTTTGTGATAGAGCTCAGGCTGGGAATGGAAAGAGTGTCAGAGGTGAAGAAACAATCCCAGGCTCATGGGACATGCCTCTCTCTGATTTTCCCAGCACCTTCCCAAAATGGACATGTTGTGTGTGTGTGCATTTGTATGTGTGTGCACGGCTGCATGCATCTATACACACACGTGCACATACACACACCTAAAACTGAAACTTGGGTATTGATGATAGAAGCCCTTGCCTAGCCCATTGCTCCTGCTTTCAATTTCTCTAATTGCTTTGACCTTTCTGTGGCTGTTTCTTCCTTCTTCTTTCCTCTCCCTCTTCCTTTCTCTCCAGTATCCCTCCTCCTTAGCCTCTAGGCCAGTATCTCTGAAGCACAGACTCTCAAATCTCAAAGTGTTCTAGCATCAAACGTAGAGCTTTGTAAATATAAAAATACCCAAACCTCCCTCAGAGCCATTGAATTAGAAGCTCTAAAGTCGGGGCCCCAGTATCTGCATTTTGAAAGAGCTCTCCAGGTGATTCTGATTTCCAGGCTGGAGTTTGAAAACGCTGGAAATCTAACCTATTGAACCTCATGGTGCTGGTATGATGCTGCTGGCTTTGAACCCTTCTAAGGAGATAGTTTCCACGGGGAGGAGGGGGAAATAAGGCTTTTCACTCAGAAGAATGAATTGTCCTTCAGGCACAAAGGGCAAGTCTAAAGGACTTGAGAAGGAGCAGCCAAGATTTTCAAATATAGTAATGCATGGAAACCCCAGAGCTCCATTCATTCTAAATCACCAAACAGCTGGAAAAGAGTAAGTCACTAAAGCATCAAAGAAGCGATTGGTCAGCCGCTGGTTATGGCCTGAGATAGAAGGGATCAGGGAAGGGGCCTAGAAGATGGCAGCACTTGCTTCTGGTTGTGGATGATACAGTATCTTTCTCTTTTCCTCTAACATCCGTTATTGCATTCCATTGTTACTATTTTAAAGAGTGGACTAAAAATAAAATCAGACTTGGTCAAGTAATACTTGAACATTGCTTCAGCTATGAAAGCCATTGGCCATGCATTGCGTTGAGGCTCCAACAAGCCGAGCAATTTGCTGAAAACATTTCTTCTACCTAATATCCTGTTTGAGAAGTGTGCAGATGACAGAGTAAGGAAGGGTGGACACCGGGGATTTGGAAATGAAACAAAACTCGGGTTTGGTGTATAGTTTCCTTAGGAAATTACTTCTTAAGCCAAAGGCTCATCCTTTACTCTCAGAATGTCCAAGACTCTCAAAAACCGATGGGTAGGTGTGGGGAGAGTGATCAGATAAAAAGCACTGGCCTTCTTCAGAGGCAGTGAAGCACCAAGGAGGGAAGAACCTAATGTGTAATGTTACCATTGTTTTCCATTCTTAGTTTCACATTTTGTTTTTTTAAAAAATCTAAACATCCCTAGCCTTTTGCACATCATTCAAGGCTGCTTGTGTCCCATGGTCTACGCATGTGCCATCTCAAAGATGTAAGAGGCTGCTGGGTCAGCCTCCTTTGCAGGACCTTGTCGATAGGATTCATAGGCATGCTCTGAGAATTCCAGTTAGTTTGAAACTCTGAGCATGACCTCTTACACATTGTGGGCAGTCACAATCAGGTAACAGAAACATCCATCCATTAAACATCTTTTCAGTGCTGACTTTGTGTTCAGCACTTGAGATGAGGCCCCTGCTCATGGGAAACAGAATGACATGGCCGCTGATCTGGGGTTGGGGACACATGCAGAAGGTTGCAGGTGAGAATTGTGGGAGGGGGGCAGCAGCTAGACTAAGCGTCACACTAGAGGATGTGTTTCTAGCTCTTTAGGAATCTCAATGCCTGGATAATTCATCAGGAGCTTTCTGTTGACTTCTGTCCACCCCATGCCCTTCTGGGATCCCCAAGAATGTTGCACACTGTGAACCACAGTAAAGAGCCTCTGGCCCATGTTATCCTGGGTTCATGCCCCTTCCCATCCTGTTGGGGCCACCCTCTTCCTGACACCACCCATTGCCCCTGCATTAGTTTCTCCGTGATCAGTTCTTCGACTGATTTTTTTTCTACAAGTTAAAAATTAAACTTAAAAATCAGGTTATAAAAAATACTTAATGAGAAATCATATAAAAGAAAGATTTTTTTAGAGTCACAAATAGTATGTTCTCTAGAACCTGGGATTTGTTTTGGCTCAGCCAACAGGAGACCCTTGGAACAAAAATCTAACGAGTTAACTTTTCATAAGTCACTTGTCAGCTCCACCCTTCATCTTGCCATCCCACTATGTGTCTGGATGTGCGGAGAAGGTATTTCTATTAAATTCACACACACAAGACAGCTATTAATCTCTGTTCTTGGTGCTGCTGAAATATCCCTTGTTTATGACAAAGACCTTTTGCATCCAAGCAGGTTGAATTGGGTGTTTTACCCTATTTTTGTCTACTCCATCTTCACAAAGCCGCCTCCTTTCACTACAGAATATAGAGTTGCTGAAGGCTTCATAAAAGTTAGAGCTGAATTCTGCTGATGACCTAAGAGTCATTCTAAGTGAGGAGCTGAGAAACCCTCAAGTAACCCAGAAACAGTGTCCAGGGCCCTTTCTCAGGTATCGGAGTAGAGACCGTTAGGAACCTCTGTGGTCCCTGACTTTTCACCTGCCTCCGTGCTACCCTCAGAGTGCACCTGTAGCCTAAAATGGAGAATCCCTGATCTAAGCAGTAAACTGGCTGTTCAGAAGCATATCAAGGAACAGAGTCAGCGTCTCTCAAAGCCATTCTTTATTTATTTATTGGGTTTCATTTTATTTATTTTGCTGGTATTAGATGAGTCCTTATGATTCTGTAATTTAATTTAGCAAGCATTTATTGAGCATTTGCTGTTTCCTGGGACGAGGGATGTGGGAGCACAGAGAAGAATAAGGCCTGCCCAGGCAGTTCAGGTCTAACTAAAGAGGTGCAGGACATGCGGAGGAACGCAGCTGAGCCATGTGGGGCAGTGCCCTCTGTGGGAGCAGGACAGCCCTGAGGGGCACAGAGCACTCCAGGACCAAGTGGAGCTTTGCTGGACCAGGAGAGAGGGCTCTTCTGCCTGGGGAAAGCAAGCTTTGTCTCAGTTTGGGAGGCTGCAGAGACCTGGGTTTTAGGTTCTCTCAACATCGCTATGGCTGTGAGCCAGTTGTCTCCTGCACAGGTCTTCACACTGGGGCCCACTACTCTCTATGACAGCTGCCAACCTCCCACACGATGTCAGCACATGAGTCCATCTGATTCCAGGGAGTTTTAAATGCATGGAGGAGCTTATTTTGTTGGCTTGCCTTGGTGCTAGGGGCTTGTTGTTTTCTTCCCCCATGTAAACTAAGCTTTTACCTGGGCTCTGAGGCACTCCTGGGTTTTCAGCACTCAATAAGCAGGTACAGGGGTGGGGAGGAGCCAGGTGGAGCATGTTCCACAACTTCCTGCTCACTCGGTGCTCCGTGAGGTAGCTGTCTGTGTCCCAGCAAGCAAGGTGACATAAGTTATGAAAGCCGCAGGTTGATGGAGCTATTGCCCTGAGCTGACTGGTGTTCACTGGCAGCAGCAGATCCTGTCCCCCAGTGACACTCAGTGTAAAGCACCATGGCTTTCACAGATTTACACCTCCTGCCTTTTGATGGCAGGTGTCAGCCTCTCTCTCGACATTTGCTGAAACGATTCAGTCTTTTTGGATCCACAGTGCCTGTGCCAAGAACCTTACGGGAAAGGTACACACAGCTTGAGAACCCGTGGAAGTCTGCTGGGCTGGGGAGTGGCCTTGAGGAGATGGGCTAGGGAAGCTTATTCCCCTGTTTATCTTTTTGGGGAAAGATAAAAGGTGGAGGGTTTAAATCTGGGGTTCCCTTCAAGGAATTAGATGCTGGTTTCCGAAGGGTCTTTGATAGTGTTCATTCAATGCTCCCTCCCTTTGTAGTGAGGCTGTTTCAGCCAAGGCAGGGGCCGTCCTGCCAGTACTTGGGCCTGGAGGCCCTCAAGGCTACAGACAATGAGCTGACTTTCCTTTGGAAAGTCAGGAGACCTGAGGAACATGGCTTAATGGCTCTAGAAGACCTATCCCTTATTTCACCTCTAAATAAGGGTGTCAGCAATCTGGGTCATTTTTTTTTTTAAATCTGAGTTTATTCTTTGTCTTCTTAATAGCTCCGTTTCAACTGCTTTAGGACATCAGTCTCATGACTCCGGGCATCGCCCTACTTCAGAGCTACCCAGCTTTGTGTGCTCTCTACTCAGCTGCCCCCCCAAAGTAGGTGGCCCAGAATAAAGAGGAGAAAGTAAGAGGGAAATGAAAGGAGAACTTTCCTTTCAGACCAGAGCCAGGCAGGCCAGAAAATCACCTTCTGTGGCAGCTGAGCATTGCTCACCCAGGCAGTGAGGTTCTGAGGACCACCCTCGCCTCGTCCATCTCCATCTCTCATCTGTCCTTCTGCCTCCTGCCCTCGCCTGCTGTTCCCCATCTTGAACCTCTAAAAAACCAGCCCACAGCCCAGGAGGGACCAAAGCAGAAGTGTGGGATGGCGAGGGGGACCCATGGGTTTCCTCTTATGGTCCTGGCTATCTGTGGGGCCATGACCTTGAGGTCTGCAGCTCCCCCTTTGAAGTCCTTCATATGCTGGAAGCCTCTCACCTTGTGTGTGGCGCAGAAGAAAGGATTCCCAAACTAAGCTTGGGCCTTAGGAAATCTCCAAGGCGCGTGGGTTTGTGTGGCCTCCAAGGCTGCATTTTCTGTGAGGTTAAATGTTCACAAAATTTAAGGGGTGTGAGGAACTAGTGAGGAAAGATTTCATTTTGAGGAAGTTGGCTGGGCGCCATCAAGCCCAACTCCCACTTGCCATCTGCCCAGGCTCCAGAGGCAGCTTTGGGAGGGGAACCGTGGTGAGCACGCCGTGGCCTCCTGGAACTGGCTGCTCCCACATGTCCTGAAGAAGGTGGGGTCTGTGACCCAGAGAGGAGCAAGGGGAGTTTGCCAAGAACAGACCTCCTCTGCCACTCTCGATCCCCTGATACACACGGGGCAAGCTCCTTTGGGGTCGAACAGAACAGACCAGTCGTTTGGAGTAGGTCAGTACCACGGGGTCCTGCACGGGCTTCAGGGTGCCGGCGTGCCCTCGAGGCTGTCTGCAGGACGCTGTGTGTGTGCAGTGCACATTACTTCTGGTGGGAGTCCATAGTTCTCAAAAGCTTTTCCTGACTGCCCTACCCTTTCAAAAAAGTAAAGCAGGCCGGGCGCAGTGGCTCATGCCTGTAATCCCAGCACTTTGGGAGGCCAAGGTGGGTGGATCACGAAGTCAGGAGATCGAGACCATCCTGGCTAACACGGTGAAACCCCATCTCTACTTAAAAAAAAAAAAAAAAAATTAGCCGGGCGTGATGGCGGGCACCTGTAGTCCCGGCTACTCGGGAGGCTGAGGCAGGAGAATGGCGTGAACCTGGGAGGCAGAGCTTGCTGTGAGCCAAGATCACCACTGCACTCCAGCCTGGGCGACAGAGTGAGACTCCGCCTAAAAAAAAAAAAAAAAAAAGAAAGTAAAGCAATACTCATTTAGAGGAAAAGAAAGGGACTGCTTCTGACCCTCCTTCGCAGGATTTACTCTGAGAGAGGAAAAGCTACCAGGACACCCACAGGCTCCCCATGACCTTGGATCCAGGTTTCCCTCTTCCTCGGTGGGTGCCTGGGACTCCCATTCCAGGGCTATCTCAACCCCATTGCCTTCCCTGTAGCAGACAGTCCAATACACAACAGAACCCTTACACAAGTAGGCGCTCAGTAAATACTTGTTGAACAAACGTGGACTCTGATGTGACCACTGCTAAGAATAATCAAAGAATGACCTCACAGTTCCCATGGTCCAATGGGACCTGCAGACCACAGACCATCGTGGCCAGCACGGCTGTCAGTGTGGCCTGTGGTCAGGCAGCTCATGTGGCTCTCATGCCTTTCTCTCCCTAATCTCATGTCACCAATCCCACCCATCCTGTATTGGCTCGGGTTTGTTTTTCTTCTCCTGGTGCTGAAGTCTGGCGTGGTTTCCTTTGCACTGTTGGTTCAGACAGTTACCTTATGGCTAAAGGAAAGCTCCCAGGCTCCCTGGGATGGGGACAGGGTCTGACACACAAGGACCTTTCACCCTGCCTCTCCTAACAGCTGCTGTTTTGCTGCATATTTTAGTAGTTCAGCCACTGGGAGAATCTTTGCCGCCAGGATGGCTTCACAGTCATAGGCTCTATTTTTAACAATTGCCGATTTCTGCAAACCTCCATTGCTATCATAGGACCACATGGACTCTGGGGCTTCCTTCCTGCTCTTTATCTCCATTGCCTTCAGTGGCTGTGCAGTGCAAGGTTGACACAGGCCTGCTGAGCCTGGCCCTTGCCCCCCTCAGCCTCACGCAGACACTCTTCCACTGGTGGAAGCCTTCTGGGACCCTGCACGCTTCCTTCTGCAGTTGCAGCTGCCAGCCTGCACTGTAGCTGCCTGGTCATTTCCTGTCTCCCCTCCGACAAGGATTTCGTGTTTACAGCACAGTGCCTAACACATATCAAGTTCACTCATTCACTCAAAGAACATTAGCTGAGGACCTACCATGTGCAAGGCACCGTTGTAGGCACCTGGGGTACACCCGTGAACAAAGCAGGCCAAAACCACCTGTCCTGAGGGAGCTCACGTTCTAGCATGGAAGACAAGCAGCAAATAATAAACGTAATAAATAGGTAATGATACAGTTACCAAGTGAGAAGTGCTCTGGGAAAGCAAACCAGACATGGGAAAATGGGCATGCTCAGTAAACCCAGGTTCAATTGAATTTCGCGATGGCATGGCCAAGTGGGCCCACAGAGGGAATCTTCTTGCCCCAGACATGATATTTTCACTATGCACAATGACTATGTTGGGTGAATTTTCCTAACCAAAATTTAGTAATATCAGATACATCTCAATGGATCTGTAAAGAACATATTGGAATGTAACACTTCATACCAGTCAGACTAGCTAGGTGTCTCGGTACTTCTCAGTCTTCTATTTCCGGCGTGCAGAGAACATGTTTATCCAGCGTACTTAGGCAAATGCATGTGGTTGCTGAAGCTGCGAAGCTCAAGGGCTGAGGGCATTAACATCCCACCTGCCTGAACTCCTTTGAGGCCCCTGGGTGGAAATCGTGAACTCCTTTGAGGCTCCTGGGTGGAAATCGTGGGGTGGTTATCAAACTTGAACATAGCCTAGAATCACCTGGGATGGTTAATATGCAGACTGTGGGCCACCCTGAGATCTTGGGGGCATGGGGCAGGAATCTGCTTTGTTAATAACTCTCTCAGATGTTTCCGATGCTGGTGGTCCTGGAACCACACTTTGAGGAACAGTGCTATGCAACCTTGTGGAGGTACATTTGAAGTTGGGAGCTATGGAGAGAACAATGTGATCAGTGGTGCTCAAGCGTGCATCAGAATCAGCTGTAGGGCCTGTCAAAACGTGGGTTGCTGGGCCTCCCCCACAGTGTCAGGGTGAGGTCTAGGTATGTGCATTTCTGAACAGGTTCCCAGATGACGCTGAAGCTGTTCATCTGTGGGCCACACTTTGAGAGCCATTGATGTGAATCGTTCAGGACGCTTGTGTGCCTTGGAAGTTTGGGTTCCTATGAGCTAGTTTCACAGGGACAAAGTTGGGTTCATTTTTAGGAAGCCAGAACTTAACCCTGTTTAGTCAGAAAGCATCAGAAGAGATAGATTTGAGAAACTAAAATCAGAATAAATTTCCTCTGATGGAAGCACAGCTCTGCAATTTATCTTCACGTCCACCCTCCAGCCAGTGGTGAGCTAATAAATGTTTAAGCATCTCTTCTTAGGGGCAGCGGGTACAGGGGGCTGATTTATTGCTTGCTTATCTCTGTAGTGTAAATACTTCCACCATGATCAGTTTCAAGCTACCAGTGTGGTCACTGAACACGTATCTGGGAGGAGATGTGCGCGGTGAGCTCCCCACAGCCCCCAGGAGCCAGCTCCGGCGCACCACTGTCTCTGGCTGCCGTAGGGGTTTGTGACGTTTTGGGGCGTTCTCCACCATTCAGTAGTTACAGTGAGTTTCCACATCAAGGACCATTTCCCTCTACACTGTGGTTGCAGTCACAGGACCCTTCTCTGAATGCATAAACCAAAATGATTGCCTCTCCCAGCCGGTGGCCCACAGTATGTGTGAAGCGCTGGGGTTTAGCCTCTAACTTCTGGTCTTGGCCCACGGTCCAGGTGGCAAGCCCTTGAGGAAGGATATCTTTCCTCACACCTCCTCTGTGGTTTCAGTTCTCCAGGCCTGTCAGTAGGAGCTGATGTACTTCATACACCAAGGTCAGGGGCCTCTGGGTACAACAAAAGGCTTAATGTCCAGGCAAACCCAAGTGAGCTAAAACCATCCCATTCTGAAGAAATTATTTTTTGAGGTGACCCATTTTCTCAGACAAGTGAATAGAAAACACTGGAGAAATGTTTCTTTTTCAGAAAATAAAACCACAGAGAGACAGAGTGATTCCTCTTGAGGCAGAGCGGGCCGAGGTCCCCTTCGGTCACAGGAGGTCCTATGAACGTGGGCGATGCCTCGGGTAACATGGGTAACCTGGTGCACATGAACAAAGCCCACGTTCACCCCGTCTGTCTCCTCCCGATCTGCTCACACCTGCTGCCTGCCTCTTTGCTGTAACCCAATTCTGCTTCTTCTTTCCTAACTTTCCTTCGTCTTTCCAGATGCAGGACGCTATGGGCTATGAGTTACCCTGGGTGTATTTTGTCAGTCTGGTCATCTTTGGATCCTTTTTCGTTCTAAATCTGGTTCTCGGTGTGTTGAGCGGGTAAGCTGACCGTTTCTATGTCCTCTCCACAACGCAGCCGAGCAAGGTCTCAGGTTCCACTCCATACATGCCCGGGGTCCTCAGGGACGGGACCCTGACAGGCCCAGGAAAACCACAACAAAGCCTCTGTTCAACCACAGATTCTGACCCATTGGCCAGGCAGGCTGTTTGGCCTCTGATTTGCACCTAGAGGGTCCCCGGGTCCCGGCGCTGCGTGGGTCAGTGTCTCGGGAGCCGGGGACCAGCACTGGCCGTGCTCGGTTGCTGAGTGTGCCTCACTAACTATCATTCCGTTCTTCCAGGTCAATGATGCCGTAGGAAGGGACTGGCCCTGGATCTATTTTGTTACACTAATCATCATAGGGTCATTTTTTGTACTTAACTTGGTTCTCGGTGTGCTTAGCGGGTAAGCAGGACCAAGGAAAAAGGTCTTGATTTTTCCATTTATTTTTATTTATTCTTTCTGCTATTCCTGGCTGTATTCTTTTTCTGGCTCTGATGAACCTGGGATAAGGGGTCACCACAGGAGCCTTGAAGTGGATGTCCTTGTCCTGGCTGGGTAAAGGGTCAGATGTGCCACTGGTCTTGGTGGTGGACAATGGAGGAGAGCTGGCTTCACCACAAAAACTGGGTCCAGCCGGCGCCTCCCAGCCTCAAGTAGCTGTCCAGGCAGGCAGGGCACTTCTCCTTGTGCCTTCGTGGCCTCTGGTGAACAGGCATGGGTAAGAAAAGACTGGTTTAAAACATAAACAAAGACAGACTCAAAATCTAATTCTCATTTTACTTCATAGACTGAGCAGTCTATCTCTGAGTTTCATTTTCTGAATGGAAAGGACCCTAAACTGTTTAAAGCCATAGATTATTTAAGAATAGAGGAGATGAGATGCACTTTCCTCTAACTTTATCTAGTTGGCTGCAAGTATCACATCTACCTAATTTCAGCCCTTGCTCAGATAAAGTTAGAAGTGGTAGAAGTAACCGGGCATGGTGGTGCACACCTGTAGTCCCAGCAACTCAGAAGGCTGAGGCAGGAGGATCACTTGAGCCCAGGAGTTCAAGGCTGCCGTGAGCTGTGATCATGCCACTGCACTGCAGCCTGGGCAACATAGCGAGACCCCATGGTAGAAGTAGTGTGGAGTTGGAAGGAAGCACCTGAGGATGGCCACCTTTCACTATGGAAACGCATGGGATATTTCCTCAGCCCACTTTCTTCTTCAGAAGTCCACACCAGCCATGCCAAGGCCTAACACCTAAATGCTCCTGGTGACCGGCTCATGGGTAACCCACTCTGCTGCCTTTGCCACTTGGGGGAGGGGGGTAATCTACTTCTACTCCGCTTAAGACTCATCAGCTGCTTTGCAGAGTCTTTCCTAAATGTCTAGAGGGGTTAATGCTGGGAGAAATTTAGGCATAAAGACAAAGATTGCTCTCCACTTTCCCCCAGTACATAAACTGGGAATAGCTACTCCCAGCTCCTACAGCTGCCCTAATGCAGTGCAGAGCAGTGGGCTTGGCCTTCAGAGCTGCATAGAGGAAAGAATCTCCTCCCAGCCCTTCCACCTCCCATGGAGAATGGCCCAATAGAGACCTTGATGACAAAATGCCTTTTGCCAAGGCGAGGCCACACAGGAGACTAGTGCCTTCCATCAGGGATAACAGTGATGAGCAGAACAACGTAAGTCCCTGATTCATTGCCTGGAAGGTAGAGAGGTTTTCAGTTTAATGTTCAAACACAAGAAAATGCCCATGTGTTTATATGTGAATCTCTAAGGAAAGGATTGAAAAAATCAACCTCATCACCCTGAATCAAAGCAGAAATTGAGGCATCCCAGCTCTGTCCTTGCTGGGTGTATAATGTTGGGTGGTTTCACCTTTTTAAATCTTAATTTCCCCGTCTGAAAAAGTGAAGATGATAATTCCAATGCATAGGTGGCTGTGATGATAGAATAAGATCATTTTCAAAATATTTAACACAATGGTATATAATAAGTGCCCAATAATGGTGCTGTAATTACAATGATTATTATTTACTTGGTGCCTGTTATAACTGGAAGTATAGAATCATCAAATGTTAGACATGCTCCAGCCTTTCCTCTTAAAGATGAGGAATGTGAGCCCAGAAATGTTAAGTGATTTGTACGACGTCACTTCCCTGGTAAGTAGCAGAACCAGAGCCAGCACTTAAGGCACCACCTCCCATGAGGTCTATGATGAATGAGCTTGAACTGCAACACAAGCCACAGCTCGAGACTTTTAAAAGAATGTAACTCCACTTTCTTCCCCTGGAGATTGGGAACCAAATCTGAACAAGTAACCCCCCGCCGAGAGCCTGAAGTGTAGAATGAGGGCTGGGTCCTGAGGGTCCTCCCTGAGCAGAGTGTCTGCCCAGGAATCAAAGCAGTGAAGTCAAGTGACAGAAGCTGCTGATGTTGAGGAAGGCCATATCTTGGCTGACTCAGCCTAAATGCGCTAGGGTGTGTTTAGACCCCTAACCCCAAACCTGGAGCTTAGTAATATTCAAAAATGTTGGTTGACTCAGAACAAGAACATGAAGGCTATCTGACCTCTGAACTTAGGAGTCTTTGAGTCGATACGCTGGTCTTTCCTGGAGACCTTCCCCAGCCTCTGTTTCCTGACCCGTTCTGAGAGCTGCTGTCTGCTCCTTGCAGCTCCTGAATCACTGATAGAACATCTGCCAAGGCTTCCTTGGCCAAGGGTCTGCCCTAAAGAGCAAAGATGTGTGTATGGGTGAGCACCTCCCCTTTCTGGTTTAAGGAGGCCTCTCCTCATGTGTCAAGGGCTGGCCACTCTGAATTGGTTGCCCCCGCCCCATGCAGTGCCAAAGCTGGATTCAGCCTTCTGTTGGCTGACCACTCAGAGGTAACGGTTTCCAGTCAGTGTCTTGATTAGCCAGGACCATAGAATAGTCACACACTTACTGGGTGCAGGTGTAGTTGAACATGCAGTCAAGTACCCGCTTATTCATCAGACTTCTGATTAAGCTACACTTCCAGAAGCATTCAAAAAGGTCTCACTGCTCCATGAAATTGACCGTCACAGTGATAGCATTAACAGTCACTAGCATTCTCTGTGTCAGGCTCTTCTGTGCTCGGCGCGTTCGCTAGATTCGCTCAGTTAATTCTCATGGCAACTCAGTGAGCTGGTGCTATTCCTGTGTCCATTCTACAGAGAAGGAAAGTGAGGCTCAGCAGGCAAAATGACCTCAATTCCAGCAGGTGAAAAATGCAGGATGCAGAGCTGAGCCCAAGTGGTGTGAATCCATCACTTCTATCCCTGACCTCTGTGGTGTACTCTCCCCAAACCCATAGGACGGGTTCATCCCATGCTTTTAAATGACCGGCGAGAAGTGGAGAGGGGAAGAGCAGAAGCTGCAGTGGGAAGGGTGAGAGGAGCGAGCAGGCAGGCACAGAAGCAATCAGCACAGACTGCGGGAAACAGCCAGCAGGCACACACAATCCCAGCAGGAAGCTGCAAAGGCAACTGCCCAGAGGCCTGCAGCAGGGCTGGGCTGTTTAGCAGAGGGGCCAGCAGCCCTGCAGATCTTCATGGCCCTTGAAAGAGAGCAAAGCCACTAACTGAATAGCACTGCGGTCTTGGAGCCTTCTGGGACTGGGAGAAGTGGGTGTGAAACCCTACATTCCAACAATTAAGGATAATATGATTTTATAGCCCAGCACAGTAACTCATCCTCATAAATTATGTCCTTCAGTCACTAAGGAAAGATTGAACAGTGCTGGGTGTGTTCTGCTTGTGAAGGTAGAGAAGATGACTCCGTAAAGCTTCCATTTAAAGTGTGGAAATTCAGGGCTGCACATGGTAGCTCGTGCCTATAATCCCAGCGTTGGGAGACTGAAGCAAGAGAATCATGTGAAGCTAGGAGTTTGAGATCAGCCTGGGCAACATAGTGAGACCCTTTCTCTACAAAAAAAAAAAAAAAAAAAAAAAATTTAATTAGCTGGACTTGGTGGCAGCACGTATAGTCCCAGGTATTCGGGAAGCCGAGGTGGGAGGATCACTTGAGTCCAGGAGTTTGAGGCTGCAGTGAGCCATAGTCGTGCCACTGCACTCCAGCCTGGGTGACAGAGCGAGACTCTGTCTCTAAAAGTAAAAAAGAAAAAGTTTTTAATGGAAATTCAAAGACTTTTGGCCCTGAGAGGGTTAGACCTCTTCTATCTGGAGCATGCACACATCCAGAACACCTATTTCTGATGAGGCCAGATAAAGTCAATATAAAGAATAGATATTAAAGGATTGTTTCAAAATAATTTATTATCTGATGGTCCTCACATTAACCCTATGCAAGACATAGGACTGGTGCTCGTATGAATAATAATCAGATTATGATTACCTCCCCTCAGAAAGCTCAATCTCCAGCCGACTAGGATAAAGACAACGGTGATGATGAGATTCTTGAAATTGCACTTGAAGCTGTAATGAGGTGGAAGCCTCTGGACTCTGGACTCTGGTTGCTTTTTGTTTTAAGCGATTGCAAACAGAGGGCTTGGGAAGTGCGCCTCCAGTTGGCAAGAGGCCCACGATTTCTTACATAAGTAGTCATCCCATCCCTTTTCCCACTGGGAGATGGGCATGTCTTGTCCCCAAAAAGCAGAGGACCTGGGAGGTAGCCATTTCACAGCCAGGAAGCATCACTGGACCATGGCCCCACAGTTAAGACACAGTATCTGGGACCAGAAGAAAGCAATAAAAGGTCAGGACACACGTGCCTTGGGGGTGGGAGCAGAAGAGATGGCCCAACATACACAGTCATATTATGGAATGTAACCCTTATTCATGATGGTTACATTCCATAAAGTCACCACAAACATGAAGTAGTGGACACTGAGACGTTGGTCCTGAGGAACTACAGGGTTATTTCCTGTGAGCCTCTGCTCACATTTTGTCAACCAATCAATACATAACCTTGTTTTAATTTAAAGACACCTTATTTAATATATATGTGTTTCTATTTAAAGACACCTTATTTAATATATGTGATTGATTCATTAACATTAAACTCGTGGCCACCAGCACTGTAACTCGCACCTGCAGGAAGCTTATTTAATGCACGTGTTTTCTCTGTGCAGCACATCATAGCCCTCCTGCGCATGGTGACACAGGACGGCACTTCAGCATTACGCTTGGGGCCATTTTAAACAGCAAAATCACCAACAAAAAGCACAAAAATGAGAAAACATGGCACTAAGTGGACGGTGAAAAGGACACCTCACAGTATGAGAGCTGAATTGGGAAGGCAGAACGCTACATGCCTCTTGTTTGGCCTCAGCGGGAACATGCAGAGGTTTTTGTCATCTGCACATGTCCACAGATGACTAAAAGTGCCACGAGTATTGATTCTGGAGTTACAAACACATTTTAGTGAGTAGGCGCATTTGTAGATGTGGGATCCACAAATAAGGAGCTTGGGTGGTATCGATGATCAAAGGGCCTAGAACACCTCGGGCTGTTGCTTGGATTCCACACACACCGCCCTGTGCATGCTTTATATCACTGAGCCCTGGCCCCCGGTTCTCCACACCACCCCTCATTTTTCATGTTGGCCATTGCTGGCGAGAGATGCAGTCCTGTCTCGTGACAAATCCCACAGCTGTAACTGATTGTCTTGCCGGCTGCAGTCCCTGGGCCCAGTGCAGACTGTCAGGCTGGGACTCCATGTCTTCATTAGCTCAGTCCCCAGAGCAGGAACATGGCTGGCATCCAGGCAAGGAGATAAAGAGAGCCAGACACTGCCACCAGCAGATCCTTTACAGCGGGAAACCTTGGCTCATCTTCCATCCAGCCTCAAGCCTGGCTGTGCCTCACACGCCATGGGATCCAGCCACGCTCCAGATCTGACTAAAGCCCTTCTCCATCCCTCTCTCACTCCCAAAACACATCCTTCCTCTATGAGGAAAATTATCTTCAAGCCAGGCAGAATCACCAGCATACCTCGTGTTCTGTTTCTCCCCCTATGATGTTTATTTTAGATCCCCAGAGGCCTTGGGGTATAGATGGTGAGCTTCATTCCATGGGACTGATGCTGTAAAACAGGATTGGGCCAATTGTCCCTACTCCAGTTGAGTCCCAGTCCTATTCTCCCAACTCCAAAAGAAGGATGGGTAGGTGTTTTGTAACCAGAACTTGAACCCTCTGCAAAGTCACTCAAAAGAGCTGAAGTGAGCCCTTACAAGGGACTGTGAAGTTCAGCCCCTTGCAACTCCAAACCCACCCCAGAGGGGTGCAAATGGAGGTAAACAGAAAGTCAAGAGAGGAGGCCTTGAAACACAGTTTTTGGAGTTGATTTGCATAGGGAGAAAAATACTATATGAGGTTACTGTCTCCAGGAGCAAGACTAAGGCCCCGAAGGCTTAACCAGGTACAGGGATAAGAGGTTAGGAGGAGAGGGGATGGCATCTCTCTGTGATCATCCCCAGAAGGGAAGGAGCAAAGTTTCCCTTGCCATTGTGAGCTGTCAATCTGTCCCTTTTCCCTAGCATAAAACTCCTTGGGAAAGAAATGAAGGTACCCGCTGGTTGGCAGGAAGCCCAAGAAACAGCAAGTTCAATCCAATTAGAATTGGATTCAATCAAATTTAAGAAGAAAATTCAACCCAAACCAGAGCATCATTAAGGCAGCAGTTGAAGAGAACTGGTTAGTTTGAGAGCCCCCACATTCTCCCAATTAAAAAGTTCCCTAGGCCCCACCCCAGCCTCAACTCCATCTCACCATAAAGTTGGTGCATGCTGAAATCAGTGCTCTCCCAAGTGGCACAGGCCAAATGCAAGCACTAGGCAGTGCAGGTAGTGATGGAGCTGCCCCACATGACAGTAGACTCAGGAGCAGAGCCCTTTGCCCTCTTATGGTTTGTGGTGCTCTCCGTCCTTCCATGGTGCCTTTCCTAGAGAGTGGCTTGAGCAAAACATTCTCCAAGGTGCTTCCAGCAGCCTCTTGCCCTGAACTGGGCCTTCACTGGTGAGAGAGGAAGACATCATGGCTCCAAGAATTAACCAAGATGTCCTGTGCATGTACACACACACACACAAATACATACATACACGTACCACCAAGGGCCTCATTCCCCAAAGACTGCATATCAAAACCAAAAATACTCCCCTATACCTATTTTGCAAGAAAAGGCACAGACTTGCTTGGAGGATTGAGAATTCGCTTTGTTGATGATTGCCTTCTCCGGCCAGCCTCCTCCTTGCTCAGAAAGTGAATTCGAAGTCAGAGAGAAAATTAGGACAGAATCATAGAAAAGAAATAGTTATTGTGTCAGAAATTTTTCAATAGGCCATTCTTCCAGCAAATCCCACTCCAGTTTCAATTTCTACTCATTATTACTTTAAATTAAATGCATCATTTAACTTTTATATCATCTTGATTTTATGTATTTTTCTATTCTGATTGGATTTCTTTAAACCAAAAAGGCAGCCCCCAGGACATTTTCTTGTGTTTGGAATCTTCATTTGTCTCCATGTGGGAGAGAACCTTCTCTAGATTACAAATCCTTCCAGGAATGCTGAATGGCAGGTTGAGCTCGTCATAAGAATAGAGATTGAGGACATTAAATCTCCTGGGTCCCAAATCAGTGGTATACTGGTAAATATTTAACAATTGGCTCTATATGGGAAATCCCTGGTTTTCAGCGTTTGCCTGTTACCATGGTGTAAATATTCCCACTGTGGCCGATCTCAAGCTACCAGCGAGACATCCCTGAAGCCAGAGTTGGGAAGAGACATGAATGATTGGCTCTCAGGACCTGGGGCGAGTGAGTGGGCTTTGGTACACTGCCGGTCCTAACACCTTGTGTCACCTGGAGACCCTTGGGAGAATTTTAAACTACCACTCAATACTGGGTGGGATTGAAATGCATGTTCTGGAATGGTGGTGGAGGTTTTTAGTTACTGCTTGGAATGGGTTCCCAGGTCTTTGGAGAACAGTTATTAAAAAGCAAAGCCTGTAATCATGATCCAGGAAAAGAGGGAGATGGACTTCATCCATCCCCTTAAGCCTCTCCTGGCCAGTGTCAGGAATGTCCCCTTACTGATGCTTCCCATCGAGGTGAGAGTAGACCTAACCTGGGCTGACTAGCGGAGCTGTCTGTGGAAAGTAGGGGTGTGTGGGCAGGTTTCTCCCTGCAAAGCAATTAAGACTCTTGTTTCTCCTTATCTCCATCTCTCCTTCCATCCTCACCCCTTCTCGGTGCTCCCTCCTTCTCTGTGCTCTCCTGCCCTGCGCCTCCTCTCACTCTCACCAGAGAGTTTTCCAAAGAGAGGGAGAAGGCCAAGGCCCGGGGAGATTTCCAGAAGCTGCGGGAGAAGCAGCAGCTAGAAGAGGATCTCAAAGGCTACCTGGATTGGATCACTCAGGCCGAAGACATCGATCCTGAGAACGAGGACGAAGGCATGGATGAGGAGAAGCCCCGAAACAGTGAGCAGCCATCTTCTTCTGTGTTTGGGCTGGGTTCTGGGGGAGAGGAGACAGCATCGGGGTCAGCACAGAACTTTGACTGCCACCCTTTCTTGGCAGCCCACGGTGTGCCTTCCTGGAACAGCAGTTATCTCACTGATGGCAGTCACTTGCTACACGCAGACGTCGGTCACATGTGGGAAATCATAGCTGTCGATCTAGAAAACCTTATGCTCCTTTTAGAATATTTCACCTTAAAAGACCGTTGAGATTTTGCTAAGGCAGAGGCTTTTTTAATATCAGAGATCCTTCTCCTCCAGGTTCCACCTCTTTGGGCAGGGGCACAGGCTTCCCATTTGAAAGCACAGGCTTGCTTGAAAGGAACAATGTGTGCCAAGCAGCTGCCTGGAAAACTTTATACCTGCTCAGGATTCCTTCCCCGTTTGCAGATTTCCATGCACCACTGAGCTTTCTCATAGGAAAGGTAGTCAAAGGTTTTCCTTAAGGGGATTAGATTCAAAGACCTGGGGAAGTGCTAAGTGGGAGTGTTGGGGGAAGCCCAGAGGAATTCGGCAGAATGCAATTAGGTGATGGAAATTGAGCCAAATCCCTTCCTCCGGGGTTCACGTGGCCCCTTGTTGGATAGGCTGTGGCTGGGATAGAAATGAAAGTGATGGATGACATTGACTCACAAATATGTAAAAAATGATGGATCATGAAAATTCAGGCTCTTAGCAGATTAGCTCAGTGGTTCTCAAAGCGTGGCCGCTGACCAGCAGCATCAGCATTACCTGGAAACTTGTTAAAAATGCAAACTCTTGGGCCCCACTCCAGATCTACTGACCCAGAAACTGTGGGGATGGGGCCCAGGAATGTGTGTTTTGACAACTCCCCCAGGTGATCAAGATGCATAGTAAATTTGAGAACCTTTGGGTTAACTCTAACAACTCTCTGTATCTCATTTGGCCTTGATCTCTGTGACTCTAACCATACTCTTTCTTTCTTTTTCTTTGTGCGATATCTTTCTCTTTCACTATACATGTTTGAATAGGTGAATTTCTGTCCTCTCAAGCAGCCTTACTTAAAAACAGTTTCCTAAACACTGAGCATCTAGAGTATTCCAGGAAGCAAACAGGTTAAAGAGCCATCCAGGGCATTTGCTGCGTGGAGTCATGCTGGTAAAGACAGGGAGCTGGAACTTCACCCTGAGCAGAGACGATGATGATAAGAGCTGCCAGGAGCAGAAACAGGTGCAGGAAGAAGGGACGAAGACAGCCAAAGATGTTCACAGGAGCAGAATCTCTGCTCCCTCATTTCAAAGATAGATTTAATAAATCTATCAACTGCTCCCTTTCTGATAACGCTGCTCAAGGAGCAAATACAAAATTAAAGCACAAAAACAACAAGGGACTGGTAACAACATAATTTAGTAACCTAAGGAGGCCTTTGTGCTCCACTAAGTGGTTTTGCAAGTTGGAATACAGGGCCTTGATGGATAATAACAATGAGCCATGATGTCGTTGAGGGTCTTCCTGGAAAAATGCCTGACAGCTTCTATTACACTGTTGATGGAACTGAGGAGTAGTTGATTAGTTTGTGGCACTGAGTGGTATGGTAAATAAATAAGTTGGCCTGTGAGCCATGGAGAAGCCTACCTCTAAAATGCAGGAATTTGTATGCTGGCTCCTGGCTCCACCCTAAGTCAGAGCACTGGCCCTACCTGTGACTAATGGTGATGAGCATTTCTGTAGCATGTGTTATTGAAAACCTGCAATAGCCACTACATGTTTAGCAGCCAGTGGCTGTCCACTGAGATAACAGAACATAGCTATTCTGTTCTCTGCCTAAAACAGGAGCTTCCAAGGGAGAGTGTGCTGCTTCTCCATCTAACCCATTAAATGAATAAATTCTTAGGAGAGTTCCCAGCATGGAGTATTATTTGCTGCTGGAGCAGATCACATTGACAAGGCCCATCTACCCAAATTTCTTGACAAACTTTGAGAAGAGCATAATGAGCTGCCTAACCCAATAGACAGTCTCGCTAAGATTTTCCTAAGCCTAGATAAGGATGGCCTTAGACTCTGGAGACTGGTTTCTCTCGCCTTGCACTGCTTCCTTACGGCTGGAGGAGCCCTGGGGGTCTGTTTCTTGTCCTAAGAGGACTGGAATGGGAGCCTAGCTCCTTCATTAGTGGAAATGCTAATTAGTGGGACAGTTCCAGGGGATGAGGCAGGGGAATGAATATTTTAAAAAGCAAGGTGTAGACGGTAAGATAGATGCATGCCATGAAGTGGAACGTGAGAGACAGGAATGGAGCCAGGAAGAGAATCCAAAGGACTGCGTCTGTTGGGGAAGTCCAGTTAAAAGTAGAATGGATGTGATGAAATGATTAAGGAATCAGAGGCCTAATTCACTTGCAAAAAAGGTAAGACAGTGGCTCAGAAACTATCTTCCTGTCTTGAGAATTTCATAGATTGCCCTTTGAAACAAATACAAGGGGAGAAATCCTGCTACGTTTGAAGCGTATGTGTTTCAATTACCGTAATATCTTAGCCTTTGAAATTTCTAAAAGACTATTGTATGGTATGTTTGCCAACTCTCTTCAGCTCAAAAGCCAAGTCATCTTTTAAGAGAAAAGGCTGATCACTCTTCAGCAGCAGCTGTGGTGACTCCACTTCTCCCCTGGGCAGCATCTGGATGCCTGTGGTGTGAGGCTGGGGAGGTGGGGCTGAGTGCAGTGCAGGAGCTGCTTGGTGACACCCAGCATACCTGAGGGGAGCCCAGGGATTCTGTTTCCTTAGGGAAAGCTGCAAAAGCCACCAAGGAGTAGAAAAAATGGCCTGGAAGGACAACAGAAAGAAAGCATGCAGTTGGGAGGCATTTCTGTAAATATTAGTGTAAGTGAAGTGGCCAGTAAGTTATATACAAAAATATGTTCCAGTTCATTCATTCATTAGTCCACCCATTCACAAATGAAAGGTCTGCTCTCTGCCAGGCACTGTTGTAGACACTGGTGATAGAGCAGTGAACAAGGGAGTCAAAAATCCCTGCCCTCGAGGAACTTAGATTCTAGTAGAGAGACAGATGGTAAATTAAATAGCGTGCGGGAGAGGGGTGAAGCAGTCAAGGGGGAAGAGTGTTGAGAGGTTGTGATTTTAAGGGGGCAGCCAAGGAATGTCTCATGAAGAAGGCAGCATTGGAATAAAGACTTGGAGGCTGGAAGGAAAGGCACCATGCAGATAGTTGGGAAGAGAGCCTTCTAGGGGCTTGCGAGAAGGGGCCGATGAGAAGGGGCCACGCTGATGAACCCAGAGCTGAGGAGGCTTGTGCAGCTGGAGAGGAGGGAGTAAGGGGGTGAATGCTGTAATGTGAGGCTGTGGGACCCAAGGAGTAGGGTATATAAACTGTTGTGAGAACTTGGCTCTTACTGGGAGTAAACCAAAGAGCCTCTGGGTATTTAATTGCTATTTAATTGAGCAGAGAAGCAACACGATCTGACAGACACTTATCAGGGTCCATCTGCCTGCCATGTGCAAAATGGAGTGAAGGTGGACCAGGGAGAGGCAGGGGTCCCGTCAGGTGCCTGCTGCCTCAGGAGATGCTGGGCCTGGTCTTGACACCCATGGAAGTGATAAGGTCAGACTTCAGGATGATGTCATTTGCAGACACATCAGATATGGGATGTGTGAGACAGAGGTAGGGCGTTTTCCAAGGCAATTGTCCAGAACGATGCCAAGAGGGGAATTGTCATTTATGGATATGGGGAAGTCTGTGAGAGGAACGCGTGTCAGGGCAGGAGGATCAGGAAAGCCATCTGAGACCTTTAAGTTTGAAGTGCCTATTAAACATCCAAGTGGAGATGTTGAGTATGTAATAAGGAATGAACCTCTCCAGGAGAGAGATCTGTGGCTGAACTGTAATTTGGGAAGTCAACAACATATAGAAGATACTTAACCCCTGGGTCTCTGGATAAGATCACTGGGGTGTGAGTGTAGACAGAAGTGAGATGCAGTCCAAGAACTGAGTCCTAGCCCTACTGATGTTTGGAGATTGGGATAAAGGGAAAGAACCAGCAAACAGGACTCCTAAAGGCATGGCCAGAGAGACATGAGGGAATGCAAAGGAGTGTTGCTGCTGTGACTGGAAACTGACCATTGGGCTTAGCAATGTGGGGCTCACTTGCTGGTGCCTTAACACAGGCTGTCGGATGAAATGCTCGGGAGAAAGCTTCCTGGCAAATCAGCCTTACCCTGTGCATCTCTCGAGTCTGCATGCCTCCTGCAACGGCATGGAGCGTTGCTCTGCAGGCTTCTTGCTTCTTTGGCATGGCCCAGCTTCCAGCCATCTGAAGAGTCTGGCTTCAGAGGAGCGGAGGAGACTCACACAGACTCTAGCATGCCCATGGCCTCAAGACAGTCAGTGTTTAAAGCTTAGCCCATCATGATGTTCCCTTCTACAGCAATGCCAATACCAGCCTCTGCCTCTGCAACGGGTTACAGACAGTCTTGGAAAAAAGAGGACATGATACTCAAGAGCCATTTCAGAGCCAAAAAGGCAAAAAAGAGGCAAGAAAGGGGCATGTTTATGTACTGTTGCCCTGGATGCGGCTTCCTAAGTGGGGCAGCCAAGAGCCAAGCCCCTTTTCTCTCTGGGTAAAGACTAGGATAATGTTGAGGTCTCCCCACTCTAGTGACTGCTTCTCCCCTCCCTCTGAGCAGCAGTGAGAAGCCCCTGTGAAGGGACCCATTGCAGAACCATCATTAGCGCGGGGTTATTGTCATCAGCAGAGATGCAGTGCTCCAAGGGACAGGGCTTATCTTCCAGCTGTGACGTTAAATCTAATAGAAGGTCAGACACTAGAGGGAGAAGCCATAAAGAAAAAGAGACAGATTTTCTTCTTTTTCCTCTTCAAGATGAAAAAACACATTTATTAAATATCCATGCTTACAGGAATCTCTCTCTCATGTCATTAAGACAACTTAAATGCAGCCCTGACTCTCTAAAGCTTGCAGTCCAAGACAGACATTGATGTGGATGAGCATGTAAAAAGACAGATGGTGGAACTAAATATTGAATTTCCATGCGGATAAGCAGGATTAAATATTCACCCCATGGTATCGAGTTATGGGACTCGGGAGCCACTTTTGCAGTCATCACCAGCTAGCAGAGCCACGTGCCTGCTGCCTGCCCCACAGAGTCTAGGATCACGTATTACTGAGACAGGAAATTGGAAGGCTTGTAAGAGCTGCAGGTTGTCCACGAAAGGGCCCCATGTGGCTTGAGAGCAGTAACCTGAATATTGCTGCTTTACATTATTTTATATGTGTCAAGGGCATGTACATAGTTATTTGATCTTTAAAAAAAAAAATCAGTACGATCAGTATTTATCCTGGACCTCTCGATACCTACAACACAATCCCGTGTCATGGCACATACAAGTCACACAAACACATGTGGAGCATCTGGCTCAGATTACATGAGAAGACATGCCGATATTTGCTTTCGTCCTTGGTCCTGTTCATACCTTGCGCTGTTGAGTGATCATGCTGCCAGGACATGAAGTGAGGGCAGATCCTTAAGGCAGAGCCTGGAAGTAGCTCCTGGGCCTTCACGTTAACTCTCAGCTGGTCCTAATCAGAGCCCTGGAAACTTTAGTGCTGGAAAGTTGCCGGAGATCAGGTGAGGAAACTGGAGCCCAAGGTGGGAAACAGCCACCTGCCTAAATGTTACTGAAGTCAGCACTCAAACCCAGGGCTCCAGATTCCCCACACAGGACCCTGCCCAGCAGACCACAGTGCTCCTTACAGAAGCCTTCTCGGACACCCAGGCAGCAGCACTCCCTAACTGTCCCTCTGTCCCCCTAGCTCTTGGGGCACGTGCCCACTTATCTTGTGGAATTACATCCACCTCTTTACACTTGCTTGCTGGGCTACACTGAGAGGTCCTTCACGGGGCTGCCTTTAATTCACCCTTGTGTCCCATGACCTGACATAGGCCAGAGCATGGGAATGTCATGGCACATATAAGTCACACGAACACATGCAAGCGTGAGTGCATGTCATATGCAAGTTTTAGCAAAGCACCTTCTGCCATGCTCTAAGCTGTTGGAACAGGTGAGCTCACACTGCCCCTGGACCGAGTTGGCTCATTGTTCTGTCTGCTCAGAATTGACTTCCTTGTGGCATCGCCAATGACATCCTTTCAAAGTCATTTCCTTTCATGAGCACAGTTGCTTTCCAATAGCCCTCAGTCACTCTCAACTCTTGGAAGGCACCATTTAGAAACAGGCAGATGAGCACAGAGCCCCCCATATGTGTGGACAGTGGCGATGACAGGGAAATCGAAGTGCCGTGGGAAAGCATTGGGAGTTCTTAAGCAATGAGATTGTGCTGTTCCCTGAAGACCATGGTGGCTAGTGGGGCTGTGTACTGGGGCTGTGCAGTGAAACCACTGATGGATGTTTCTGGTTCTAGTAGTCGCGAATACCCATGGGCAAGGTCCTGTGGACTTGGTGTTGTGAGAGGCGTCTCACCCAATGTGGGGTGTTGGGGCTATGTTGTAGTAAGGATCCAGAAGGGGTCTGTTCATTGGTAGCACATTACCTTTGGCGCACAGCCTGGCTGCTGTGCTATCTGGCCCCGTAAGTGTAAGTGTACAGATGCCATTTTCCCGGCCAGGGGAGGAGTGGAAGAGCTATGGAAGGGCTATGTTGTGTATACGGTGCAAAGTAGGCATGTCAACCTGTTTCAGTGAGCTCTCGGACACTTCCCAAAGCAAAACCACCAGCTTTGGGCAAGGCTTGGTAACTTAAGCTGTTGGGAAGCCATGACAATCTTCTCGTTGACCAATGGCCATGTGCTTCAGAGAGTGGGAAGGTGACAGCCACATGGCATTTTGACAGGAGACATTCATAACTTCCTGGGCCTGGCATTAGATCAGCATAAAGGTGCCTGGCAGCTCTGCCAAGCCATCAGCTAATAAAGGCTCTGCTCCCCTTGGGGAGACGCCTTCTTGACTTTAGGGGAGTGTCCAGGTCGAAACGATAACCTTGATAAGCCAACAAACTCCAGAATCCAGATGGCTAGGTTTATGGTGGAGAATATTGTTAATACCAGCTGAGAAAGGCACCAGAAGAAGGATTCCCACACCCTTTTTAGATACCTGCCTTTGTGTTGGTCTGCCTTTCACTGTGTAACAGCTATGGTAGGAACGGAGGCTATGTGGAGGGGCCTATGAGCAGCAGGGGCTGGGTCGGGTGCTGTGGAGGCCACACTGTGGTTTTGGAGGGACAGGAGTTACCAGGGAGCCACTGGGACCTCTCCTGCAGTTTAAAGTGGATGTGGATAGAGAGCAGCTGTGTTCCTGGGATCACTGGCCAGCCAGCCACCCTGCAGGGGCAGAGCAAACAAGCTGTTAGCTCTTGAACTGCCAGGCACACTGGGGGTCCTTGGCAGGGTGTGGAGCATGAAGACCCTCTTCCTCTCCAGGGCCTGGAGGATAGCATCCTCTGCCTGCCCGCCAGGGTCAGCCCAAACCAGCATCTTCCCAACCCACTTCTCTCTCTAGAGGCTTCATCATCTTCCCAGTTCCCCAGGCTACAAAGCCTCCTTCCTCCTTCCTCTCCTGTGCCCTTCTACAGTTATCAGTGCCTGCGTTCAGTCAGTCAAGTCATATGGGCTGTCCTCTTCGCTTCTTCACTTGGACCTCTCACTCCTTCCCTCCTCTCCCCTCACCTCTCTCCGCCTGGACTCGCAGCCACCTTGCTGCCCTGCCTTCCAGCCCCATTCCCACGCCACCTGTGTAATGCAGCCAAGTTCATATTTCTGCAGCCAACTGTGTCATTCCCTTGTTCAAAAGCTTTGATTGTCTCTCCATGGCTACAGAATAAAGCCTGAACATCTCTCAGTATTTCAGGCATCTCCGACCTGTCCCAGCCAATAGCTTGAACCTTATCACTCTCTACTGCCCTGCCGCAAAGTCAAACTGCATCTTGTTTTCCAGAAACACCTGTGCTGTCCTGTTTCTGCACCTTTACCCATCTCCCATCCCTCTGCCTACAGCACCCATTTCCTCCCCTGCTCCTCCGTGGCCTCCCAGCCCAGGTCGAAGAGCATGTCTTGGCTCAGGCCTCCCAGAGCCCCCATCTCAGGACAGGCACTGTCAGCACTCAACCCTCACCTACCCACCAGTGGGTGGGGGTGGCCTAGCCCTCTTGTTATATAGAAAGCTCTCGGGAGGCAGGAGCATGCATTGGTAACTTCTTATTCACTCTCCCACTCATTATGCAGGGCAATGATTTCTATTTCACAGACTTCCCCCAAAAACACGTAATGAATTGAATTGAATTCTCTTCGGATCAGAGAATTAAGGTCTGATAGCCCTACATTCATACCTAGTTGGCCAAATACCTTTTTTCCAGTCTTAGCCGTGTTCATGGTAGCCCCCAGAGAGTGTATGGTGGTTGACAGAATGGACAGAAATGATTTGGTGTTGAGAAAGTGGGCCAAGAGGAACGTTTGGAAGGAGTTAGAATTATATAGTCCCAGGAGAAGAGAAAGCCAGGAGTCAACAGAACAGGGACAAAGCTACCTCATGCCCACGTACTCCCCGTAGGAGGGGTCATTGTTTCACTGTATGGCGTCAACTTTTAGATTCTGAGTTTGGATCATGGACACATTTCAGCCCTCTGGGGCTCTCCTGGGCTGGGGGGCAGAGGAAAGACAGGGGCAGAGGCATGAGAGGGGATGTCTGTTTCTTGCATGGAAGGTGAAGAAGGCCTGGATGGTCTCCTTTCATCTTTCCCAAGATCATCTCACATGGGTACTGTTTGCTCCATTTTGCAGATGGGAAAAGTGAGGTTCGGAAAAGTTAATGTATTCACATTGTTCAGCTTGTAAGTTGCACAGTCATGTGGGCGCTGCTCCCAGTTCTGCTCCCTCTATACCATACTGGTCTCTACCACAAGCCCCCTCACGAATGCCCTTCTCTTCCAACCAGGGGGAACCAGAAGCGGGCCCTCCAGTCCCCCAGCCAGAACAGCCTGTGAATTTTCCTTGGTTGTTGCATTTATCGCTTCAGCCTAATATGCAAAGCAGGTGGACAGAGAAAGGAGGAAAAGAACGGAGATGGGGCGGGAGGGCGGGGGCGGTGGTGCTGGTAGTAGGGCATGGGTTTGATTTTTTTAAGTTGAACTTTATGATTCTGAGAACTATATTTGAAGCATGGAAAGAAGTTATAGCATTATCTTGCTCACGGAAAGAAAAAGCGAACTGAGGTCAAGTGCCATCCCTTTGGAATGGTTTAAGAGGCAGTTTTGTTTGGAAGGAGATGTATCAATTCCGTGACCTATCCGGTTTCCTTCAGTTCAGGATTCCTTTGGACTGGCTTAGAGGAGGGTGTTGATCAGCCAGAATGCTCTGGGAATGGGAGTTCTAGCTTACCACTTTCCTGCCTTGGCAAGTACAGTGTGAGGAATGTCATGGAACCATCTCTGATGATTCTGGGCTGTGCAGTGCTACAGTGTCATCACTTCCAAGTCTCTGATCCCAGGAACCTCAGCACTACGGGGCCCCGGGAGGGTCACTGACACATGGTGTCTTTGGAGAAGTCCTGTCACCTACCTAAAGCCACGGGTTGCTTTAAGAATGGACCTGCCTGTGTCCACTTTGGTCTTGCCCAGAGTAGGCACCCAGTAAAGAGCTGGTTTGATTTTAATTTGGTGCTTTGCAAATCGATCTATACACCTGAGAGTTAAAGTAGCTCAGCAGAGGGATGGAAGGGGAGATGAATCATCCTAAATTTCCCTTTGATCCATTTCTTCCAATAACCAGTGCTCAGCCCCGAAACAGAGCTGCCTACACTACAGTTACCCTTGGCTCCCTCACCCACTCCACGCTTCCTTCTCCGTAAACACTGGGGGTAAGAAGCTCATGCCGCATCAAGACATCTTAACTGTCAGAGGCTATCAGTGGAGGGGAGAGTGACAGCTCCAGCCTTTCTCACTACTTGCTGATGTGGAAAATTATCATCCAGTAATGGAGGGAGATTAGCCACGTATTGTATTTCCATCATCGGGTGCATGGCATGGGAGGATGAGTTATAGAACCTGGAACCCTGAAGCTAGTGGAAAGGTCACAGAAAGTGGAATCATTGGCCTCAACACAGTAGCTAGTGTCTGAGGGAAAATCCTAGAGCCACATGCCTGCCAGACCATCCTGAGTGCTTGAGAGAGACATGGGCACATTAACACACATTTAAGTCCCAACAGGACACCCAGAATACTAAGATAAATAGACACCGTCTCTGTCCTAAGGGGACTTACAGCCTAGTTCAGGAGACAGATGCACCAACAGACAGGTGACAGTGATGAATTGCAGTCATGAACCAGGGGCCGGAGAAACACAGAAGAGAGAGAGCAGAGTTTGGAAGAGGGTGGGAGGGACTGCCTGCCCTAAGAATGATTCATGAAGGTGCCATCTCAGTCAGGGTTGGTGGACCATTGTAATAAGCAGCCCCCAAATGAAATCTCAGTTGCTTAGTACAGTAAAGGTTACTTTTCACTCCACGGTGGAGTGTGGGCTGGTGATTGGAGGGAGGAGAGTTCCGCCACACCGATCTTCAGGGCCCAAGGCTGCGCCCCTTTTTTGGCTTTGCCACCCCCGGGGCCTCGCGGTCTCCCCTGTCTGCTCTGCATCGGGCCAGCAGAAGAGGGAGCATAGAGGGCCTGCTGGAGGCTTCAGCAGTCAGGCCTGGGAGTGTGGGCATTGCTCCCGACACACCATCGGCCAGAACACAGCTCCCACTTCCGCCTGACTTCCAGGGGACTGGCGAACAGCAGCTAGCTAAGTGCTCGGGGGCAGAAGGACTGGGGCTGGGTGGGCACAGGGCATTGTCCCTGCTGCAGTTTGGCAGCAGGTCACACGGCCAAAAGATCGCAAACGAACCTTCTAAGCTGAGGGGGCTACATTTGCAAAATTGTAGAAGCAAAATAATTTTTAAAAGAAGGAAAGGAGATGGAATTGCACATGTTTCATGGTGATTTGAGTTCAGGGTGCACAGGGGAGAAGCCAAAAAGAAAGATCAGGACGGAAAGACTGGGACCTGGTCCCAAAGGGCCTCGGAGTGGGACTCTGTCCTGTGGTTAAGGAGGAGCCACTGAAGAGCTTTAAGCAGAGGGATGACAAGGTACCAGTTTACCATCGAAAGGTCACTGTGCAGCTGAGTGTGGACAATGGGCTGGAAGGAGAGAGAAGCTGGAGGTGGAGCTGGGGGGCAGTCAGAGGCTGATAAGGCCTGAGTGGGAGTGGACAGGCGGGGAAGGATTGGAAAGAGCCTGCATCCACTGGGATAGGGTCCTAAGGGCTGACAGGCCCTGAACACCTATCCTGGAGGCTCCAGGATAAACACCTTGTGCTTTTCAGCCTCAGGGCTGATGGAGGAGGTTGTGCAGTGCCATGCCCCTCTGAGGGGCTCTTCCTGGGAGTCGGTTTGTCCTGCCTGCTCCGTGGTGGGATCCCTGCCATGACCCTCTGCCCCTTGGTATTCCAAGGCCTGTTTAATACCCATGACCACAAACACACCCACAAGCAGTCCCCTTACCCTAAAAGGTGCCATATGGAGAATTCCAAGCAACTCAGCCTCATTAAATCCCTGCCTGCATGATTAAATACCTCCTGGGGAAAAAGTCGAGTAACAACCCCAAACATGGGCTTTGATGGCTCCATCCTTCAGGATTACTTCACCAAATGGAAATACTCATGCCTCTGGTGACAGCTGCAGTGTTTCCAGAAGAGATTTCTACCCTCATGTAATAGGAGAGACTTTGTCCTCTTAAATAACTATAATACCTGCTGTAAGTACTGGACTATTAATCACTGTGATCACTTTGTGTTGAAGCCACACTGCTAGAGGGACAGAACTGAAGCCTTGCCAGAAACAACAGAGAATCTGCTTAAGGAGTTGCCTAATAAAAAGGGTGGTCTGTTGGGGAGATAGATGGAATTCTTCAAAATAGAAGGCAATTGGCAGCCTTAGGCTGGGGTGAGGGTCAGGAGAAGAGGGGCAGCTGGGGAGAGAAGGGCTGGCTCATTTATGTCTTATTTTCTTTCTATATCCTGGTACCAGGTGCTGGATTCCTTATTTAGCCATGTGGTTAGCTCCATCGCCATCCAAAAATTACAGAAATCTAAAACCCTGGGGGATAAAGGGGGCTCCAGGTCCCTGAGTCTGTCCTCATTCCCTGGGCTTAATCATGCATCCCCGAACCACACCCTACCCCATGTGGGGGCTGTTGGCCCAAAGCCAAGTGTCTGTGCTGCTGTTCCAGGGCCTTGTCACATCACACTGGAGTGACCACCTCCCAGCTGACAGTGCTCCCAGATTCCATTTCTTTTAGAGATATGAGCAGGTTTCAACACTGTCTCTGGAAAAATCACAGGACATGCTCAAAGGTAGCATCATGGGAGCAGGGCAAGGGCCTTCCACAACACAACAGGAAGTTGTATTCATTTCCAAACACCTGGCTTTGAGCCTAAACTTGCACTTGACTGATAAGGCCATAAACTCTTCTCCTCCTGCACCCAGTTTGATTCACCAGCACGGCCCACACATGTGGTGCCATCCAGAGTCATCCCTCCTCAAAGGAAATGATGGGCAAGAAACGTGTTTGCGCAAGAGTCTCTAAACACAGCCCATGAATGAATGGTCTCCGGTGAAGGTAGGCTGGAGTGATAGAGTAGCATGTTCACTTCTACATGGCAGCTGCAGAGAGCCTAATAAGAGAATGAATAAAGAAAAGAGAAGTGTAGCCATTTACTCAGTCAAAAAAATACACATCCATTGCAATTTAGAATTAATACAGATTAGTTCCTCCGACTGAAGAAAAGTAACCCCAGCAAAGATCTGCAGGGCCGAGCCACTGGACAGAAGAGCTTTGATAAGAGAAATTTAAAGGTTTATCCTTTCTAAATAGATATATTTGAATTTTGATAAAAGAGAAATTTAAAGGTTTATCCTTTCTAAATATGTATATTTGAATTTTGATAAAGTTATTCAGTGTTTTGTTTTATTCTACAAAAAAGGATATTAAGACATTTTTAAAATGTCTGGGCAGAGGAGCCCTTGCTATTCCCTAAATCATGTTCTAAAGCCTTATTTGCTAAGCCTGAGGCTGGTTTTGACTAACATGGCCCAAGTCTTACTCTAAGGACTTCAATGAGTGCCTTGTGTGCAGGATCACCGTGTATGAAGATTAGAGGTCAAGCGAAGACAAACCGCAGGCCAACGCTGTTGAAGAATGATTACAACTGCGCTGGGACTTGATTGTGTCTTTTGCTTGAAGTAATAGACTAGATCTACTCTCAACAACTTACTGATGAAGTTGAAAAGCTTTAATTATTTGCTTGACAGGCTGGCTTTAAAGGAAAAAGCCTTTGTTTACCTTCTCAATTCCAAGATTCAAATCAGCCTGTCCAACCATTGTATCTCATGTCCCTGACTCATGAGATATGATAATGGTGTCCAATATCAGTTATTATGTTAACAAAATTATCTGAAATAACCAAATGCACACCTACTAACACATGCACACACACCAAACACAGGAGCAAGAAGAAATTAAGGACTCCTTTCTTGTCAGGAATATTCAGAATTAGAGTCTCAATATATTTACTAATATTCGCTAAGGTCAGCTGGGTCCAACTTTGAGTAAAAAGCTTGGCATGATGCTTGCTATGCCTGGCAGAGGCAGAGAAAAAGATCCCTGCTGTCCCCACAGGGGAGAGCATCTGCTTGACATGAAAAGTAATGTCAGTGGTGGGTCCCAGCCCCTTGGACCACTTCTGCATTGACTAGGAAGCTAAGGAGTCAGTTGCTAACCATCAGGCCGAGCATCCTAGGTTTTCATCAAGAAGATCCCAAGCTTCAATAAAAACTGCAGAGTTTCTTCTTGTACCTCTTAGATGGTATAAAATCATGTCCATTAATTATAATTTCCATAATCCCTTAGTAAACTAATTCTATTAATCTATTAAGTCCTACCCCTTGATTAGATGAGTTGAGAGTACAGCAATCTGGGATGAATGACCCTCATGTTCCTCTCCCAACAGGATGCCAGAGTTTTTAGTCTGAACAATTGTTGTGTGCTATACAGGAACTAACAGGAGCCAGAGAAAAGCAGGCAGCCTGACTTCATGGCCCCACTTGATAGCCAATCTGCAGTTGGCCTCTCCCAGTTTCCTTGTTTATAAAATGGGGGGGTGAGGTCAGTAAAAGCCCCTTCCAGCTCTGGAGTTTGTTTCTGTAGTTCTAAGTTCACACACATTAGCTTTAACTCCAGGAGCCTGGGCCAAACCTGATCATTTCAGTCCATCAGACCCCAGAGGAATTCAGTTGATTCTAGCTTCTTAAGTCCTCAGACTCCTGGAATTGCACTTTTCCTCCTGCAGGATTGCCTGCACCCTGAAAGCCAGCCCATTCTTCCAACGATCCTCCGCACACTTGTGCACACCCTGATCTCTCTGCACAGAAAGCCCAGCCCCACCATCTGCCTTCTGAACTGCCACTGTTACCAGGCCAGGCTTGCCCTACCCATCATGCCATGTGCCAATCACGGAGACACAAGTTTTGCAGCGGAGAAAGCATTTGTTCACAAGGCAGCCAAGCAAGGAGATGGAAGAGCAGGTCTCAGATCCACTTCCCCAAAGATGGGGTTTTAGGGATATTTATGGGATAGAGGAGCAAGGTCCAAGGCATGGGGAAAGGTGATTGGGGGTAAGGAAAAGTGAGGCCATCGGTGATCTGCGCAAGTGTAGTCAAGCTTCACAGCTCTTCCTGGGATTCAAGTTCACAAAATAGCATCGTTACCATGATCTGAGGATGGATGTTTGGGCCCTCTGATGCCAAAAGGTCGCCCATTGGGCACTCACGCAGGCCCAGTTGGAGGATTAGTGGTCTGAGCTAGCTTGAACTGGACAAGAGCTGACCCCAAGCTCTTGAAAAATGACTTAAGCAACCATTACCATGGTGACTTATACATCAAAGATGTTATCTGTAAGGAGGCTTGTAGAAGTTTAGTTACATATTCCTTAGCTACATGACTTTTAGCTGCATATGTTTTAAAATCAACTAGAAGCCAGTGAGGCAAGTTAGGTTTGGTAGACCTCATTAGGTTAGCTCTTGGTTTCACCACCCCACCTTCAAAGCCCCGTCAACCATCCTTTCCTTTTCTGCCTTTCCTATCCTCACCACCTCTTCTCCCCAGCAGGGTCTTACCCGCTCTTTCATGCTCCCAGAAACCCCATTCCACAGCTGCATCATGGTACTTATTGTATGTGATCTGTAGTGTCTCCCTATCTGCTGTATTCATTGCATTTTATCTGTGGCATTCATCTATCTGATACCGTCTGCTGGGTAATACATCTTGAGTGTGGGGACTTTTGTATTACCAGAATCCCATACAGATCCTGGTGCATAGGCAATCAATGAATATTGGTTGGAAAAGCATTTGGAAATTGGGGGATAAAAGTAGGGTCTTGGCTTGGAAGTCCTTGGAATTCTGCCTCTGGGAATGGATCACTTAGGCCTGCTTTGTCACTTTGTCAGATCTAAAACCAGGTTGGGCCAGCTCTGATCCGGCAGAGGATATGTAATTAACCAGGCACACAAATTAATTTTCAATCTTCCATTCCTTGCCTCTCAACATTTCTTTTTCATTTCTCAAGGAGGACATGATTATCCCATGATGTTTTTCTTCATGTACTCATTTCTCCTCCTCTTTCTTCTTCAAACATGTCCAAGGAAGTGTCAGAAATATTTCTCATTTTATCCTGTCTCAAGAAGGCCAGCTAGCCAGCTAAGGATAGCAGTCAGGAAATGGTTAAGAGAACACCAAGAATAAATTCTGAGTTGCTTCTTTACAACTAGAAAGCTGAATACATTTAAGGCTTGAAAGGTCAACTCCCTTCAAAGGGGGCAGAGGTTTCATTTCATCCATTACGTGGTCTTCAGTGTGATGCTCATTTCATTCACTGGCTGCAATGGAGATTTATGGAGTAAATGTTATCAAAAGCTGAGACTTAATGAGATCTCAACTGTATCTCCTGGATGTAGTGGAAAGCAACCATTTTGGTAATAAATAGAGAACAGCATCTAATTTGTAAATTCCTTTTTCCGTTGCTAAGTTTAATCAGATCAGTGAAACTGAAGGGAATTGTTGATGACCAAAAATTATTTTCTGTGCCTTAATCTGTCCAGGAAACATTACTCCTAATGGAAATGGCATGTTGCTCTGGCAATGGAAGGGGATGACATTTGTCATTAGACTAACCCAATTGTTGCATATTGAAAAATATGTTTAGACCAAAATCTATTTAAAATCCAACAGAAGCTGAGGCCCCATGTTGCCCTGGTACTGGTGTTACTGGTTCATAGTAGTAAAAACTCTTTCCAGTTAAACTACAGAGATCTGTAGCAGTGGCCATCCTAAAGATTTCTTCTTGATCTCAATGAACAGCCAAAGCAAGGCCAGAAGGACCACCATGGAGCCCAAATTGTGGTCATAAGTGACCTTTTCTGAATGGCAGAGAGTGGGTTCAGAGAACAGAACACAATCTCTGGCAGGGCCTTGGCTTACTTTAGGGTTAAAACAAATTCAAGGGGGCACAAAAGGGAGTTGAATGCAGCTCTCTTTTTTCCAGCTGTGCTTCAATTTTTTTCGTGATTAATCATAAAGATCATTTCCAGGATAGGGACCATGCCATGGGTAAGTGACTGTTAACACGCAATAGGAACTTTATGAATACTGCATGACGAGAATAACGGCAATGAGGAACACATCTGAGAAACTGATGGCCCCAGAGGGAACATGGCTAACTGTGACATATTTAGGGGGTGGCCCTGAGAATGCTGTATCCCTTCCAGTAAGAGTACCGCCTCCAGGCAACCTTTGGATGCAAAGCAAGGAGTCCCGAGGACATTCTTCTCTTGGCCTGCACTTGTTTTTGTATTCATGTGCTTTTGTATACATGCCCAGTGTCCAGGCATCCTGCACACTCAGAGCTCTAATATTGAATATTAGGAACGACAGCTACTGCTTATCAAGCACCGCCTTTTGCCCATATTATCTTTGCCCTCACTTCACTCTCTGAGACTGGTATGATCTCCATTTTCAGAAGAGAAAAGCAAGGTTCAGATCATTAGCCCAAGACCAGTTGGCTAACAGGAGGTTTACCTAGGCTCACACCCAGGCATGCCCCATCTGACTCAAAAGCCTTCCCTCCTTCTGTCAGAGAGGCAAGCACATGGCAGCCCCCCAGAATCATGAGCCTGGTGATAGGAGAAGTGGAGTGGAAAGAAGCCCTAGAAAGGGAGGATGGAGACCTGGTTCCTAGTCCCAGCTCTGACACTAACTGGCCCTGTAACCCTGAACAACCCTTTCCTCTCTGGGCCTCAATTTCCTCATATGTAAAAGTAATACCCAAAGGATCTCTAATTGTCTATTAATCTTTCTGCATTCCAATCCCCTTGAAGCCCCCTCCAGCCCTGTCTTTCTCTTGGAGTTTCACATTCCAGAACAAGTCTGTGGCTGAGCTGAGGAGAGGATGCCCTCATTTTGCAAAGAGATGCTTCTCCCATCTTAGCCAGGCAGCAGAGGTCACAAGAGAGGAAATGTCCACTGCATGAGGACTCTGGACAACTTCTCTGCCAGCACGCATCCAGCAGCTGACTCTTTCCTTGGGGCCCACGCTCTCCTGCCCTTTTCCCAGAGCCACTACCCTGACAATGTCTGTCTACCTTGAGAGCACTGAACAGTAGAACCTCAGTGCTGGGAGGTGTCCTGAGGTTCTCTCCTCTCCCGTCATCCCCACCTATGCGTGAAACTCCTCTACAACACCTTCACTACGGAGTCTCTCCACCCTGCTTCTTACACACTCTCCATGTAGGAGCTTTACCAGTCAAAAAAACCCTTCCATCTTTGTGCAAACCCCAGTTGCTGGAAGGTTCTTCCAGCTGACACCTGCAGCTATTGAGTGACAGTGGAAAGACAGTGTCCTGGGTGCAGCGGCATCCTCCCGATGGTGTGGTGAATTATCCTGGCATGGTTAATTACTCACACTAATTGCTTTTCTGTCCCTGCGCTCCCTCCTGCCTTACGTTTCCATGAGGGGTTATGCTTTTGAGATCATTTCCCACCTCTTCTCCCTTCGTCTTTCCAGTGACTCTATGAGGGAAGCGCTGAGCTGCTACACCATGTTCCTTCTCAACCAAGGAGGCAGCACTGAGCAGAGCGGGGCTCTTGCCTCTTGCCTCTGGCCCAGGCAGGCATCAGGGATCTCTCTGCCTCTCTCTGTCTGCCTCTCTCCCTCCCACCCCTTGACACAGCCCTTCCTTCCTCTCCGACATCTGTGCTTGGTCACTCCCATCTGCAAGGAGGCCCACTCCCCCACAGAATTATTGAGATAATAACAGGCCACTGTCTCCTTTCTGCTTTCCCCAAATCAGGCACATCCCAACTTCACCATCCAGGTAGTTGTTACTCTTGTAAGCAGCAAAAGCAATAGAGCAGCTTGAAGCGGCCCAGGGCCCATGCTCTGGCTGGATGGGCCCACCGATGCCTGTCTTCACACAGCCCACACAGCCCGACAGTCCCACTCCTCACCCCAAGAGCCTTCCTGTGTTCCATCCACCAAGACCAGGACTCCATCCCCAAATCAGAACCTCTGTGTCCTTTCCTTCCTTCCAGGTTTCCTGGGCCACTGAGCCTGCAGCATGAATCCTCCTAGAATTTAAGACTCAGAAGGAGACAGGTCACCGCGAGGTAGCAGTGTACCCCAGACAGTCAGGCCCAGGTGAACCCAAGGTCAGACCTCACATTTCAAGTCGATTTCAGGATCATTAGCATTCCCACTTCCTGTCATGCCTCCAGGCCTTTTGCTTGTTGAAGACAGTGGTCCCTGTTCTCTGGATTTCGAAAACCGTTTCTCTTTTCTGAAGGAAGAACAATCAGCATCCCCAACAAGCCCAGCTCTCCTGAGAAATTACAGAATAGTTCTAAGATTCGGGCAAAGAGGGAGGAGGGATGAAGGGTGAAGAAGGCCTTTGATTCAGACTCAGCCTTGAGAGGAAGAATCTGGAGGGAGAGGCTGTTCAGTGGAATAATGAGAGTGATGGAGGCCGGCATTCATCCCCATCTGTTCTCTTTGCACTTTTGGTTTGGGGTCATTTCTCCTTCAATGTGCTTGACTTAGAGCTGCCCCAGCTGCTGTAGGCATGAAAACCACTGCTCACTAGTCCCCACATCTTGGCCCTTACCCAAAATAACCCAGGAGGCAGGAAGGAGCTCATGGGTGGGTGGCTGGATAAATGGCTCCAGAATAATGGATCAAACATTGAATGAGTGAAGCAGTGCACACCCCATCCCTTGGCCCCAAGATGCTCATTCATACCCCTCCCTGAGTGTGAAGGAGAAACAGAGAAAGCTGAATTTGGGGTGTGTGCCCCAGTGCCAGCCAGTCTTTCCAGGGTGCTTCTAATGCCTCCAGTGGAAGTCTCCAGCCATGCTCCCGCCCTGGGGCATTCCCATCTGCCCTCCCAGGGAAGGTGGCTTGGTGCAGCAGAGGTGTGTGCTCTCTGGGAGCTTTGGTGGAGAGGAAAGGACAGGAGAGTCGGGACACAAGGGCTGGTGGAGTCTGCCAGGTGGGGCTAGAGCAGCCTCGCTCTTCCTTGTCCCAGGAGTGCATGTCAAAGGCGCCAGGGCTGGGGAAGCAGCAGGGAACAGAGGCTGGAGAAGGCCTGCGCCCCTGTCCCAGTTGTGCTCTCGGCAGCCTCAGTTTCCTTATCTTCACCTTTGGCTGGAGACGCCTTCCCCAGTAGTCTCCCCAGGTTGTTGTGAGCATTAAATCAGGTGATGTCATGTGAGCGCTTGAAGAGCACACACTGCTGGACTCTCCTAATGAAAGAGCAAAGAACCATATGTGTCAGAGCACCAAGCTACATGGCACAAATGGTAAATGCCTCGGGGAAAAGGACCGTTCTGGGATGCCACATAGTTCAAGGAGGCTTCGTGGAGGTGGTCGGAGTTGGAGGGTAGGTAGGAAGGCTTTTGTGCATGTGGGGGAGTGGTGGGGATGGAATTCCAAGAGTGGGGCAGCAGGGCAAAGACCCAGACACAGGTGCACAGCTCCCAGCAAGCGCCCTGGATGCATTAAGCCCTCCATCAATGGTGTCAAAGCAAGAGGAACCGTGTGTGGCATATTCTGGAGGCAGAGAGTAGGGCTGAGTGCATGGATCAGAGGGCGAATGCTGGAAAGGGAAGGTGTGGTTAGATGGGTAGAGTGAAAGTGGATTACCAAGGGCTTTGGGAGCCAGGACAAGGGTCCCGTGTGCTGAGTGATAGTGATGTGACATGGTGAAGTCCCTGCTGAGAAAGACTCCTCCAGAAGACGAGAGAATTACGTGTAGGCTTCAAGCACCTCTCTCTCTGTGCCAAGAGTCTCCTTACAACAAACAACTTACTGTTTCATCCAATCAACCCACTCCTTTCTTGTGGAGCTCAATTTTTTTTTCCAAGGCAAAGAAATCTTAGAGATCTCTCAACCTTCACCTCCCCCACCCCTTGAGCAAATGCTTATCCAGGCTTTGCCTGGAAACTTCTACTAATGAGCAAGTCCTCATCTCTCCAGATAGCCAGGCCATTTGGGAAATGTTTCATCCATTAGGGCATGATCTTCCCCTCCAGTTCTCCTTCTTTAGTGCAGTGCCATCTAGAACTACTCTGGGCAGGTGGTGTCTTCCTCCCGTGGAAAAAGACTTCAGATATTGGAAGGTGGTGGTGAGGTCTCCTAGGTTCTCCTTATCTAAATTAAACCTTTCCATTTTTTCTTCTACTGTTCTGTATAAGTGACACAACATGACTTACTGGCCCTTCCCCATCAAAGAACTCTATTATTGCCCCCTTTAAACATGATCCTGAGCACTGAACTTCTATCCTAAGGGGGCCTGCCTGATACAGGGGAGAGGGAAGCCCTGCCTCCCTGGGTCTTTGCCTGTAGCAGTGAGCCTGGAAATGCATGAAGCCGCAGGACCTCTCAAGAAAGATGTGGGCAATTAAAGCAGCCAGAGCAGGGCGCGGTAGCTCACGCCTATAATCCCAGCACTTTGGGAGGCCGAGGCAGGCAGATCACGAGGTCAGGAGATTGAGACCATCCTGGCTAACACGGTGAAACCCCGTCTCTACTAAAAATACAAAAAAATTAGCTGGGCATGGTGCTGGGCGCCTGTATTCCCAGCTACTCGGGAGGCTGAGGCAGGAGAATGACGCGAACCCAGCGGGTGGAGCTTGCAGTGAGCTGAGATCGTGCCACTGCAGTCCAGCCTGGGCAAGAGAGCGAGAACCCGTCTCAAAAAAAGAAAAAGAAAAAGCAGCCAGAGGCCGGGCATGGTGGCTCATGCCTGCAATCCCAGCACTTTGGGAGGGTGAGGTTGGATGATCACTTGATCCCAGGACTTCAAGACCAGTCTGGGCAATGTAGTGAAACCCCATCTCTACCAAAAAAAAACAAAATAATTATCCGGGTGTGATTGTGTGGGCCTGTAATCCTAGCTACTTGGGAGGCTGAGGCAGGAGGGTCACTTGAACCCAGGAGATTTAGGCTGCTGTGAGCTGTGATCACACCAGTGCACTCCAGTCTAGGTGACAGAGCAAGACCCTGTCAAAAAAAAAACAAAAAAAAACCTAAAACTAAAACAACACATAAAGTAGCCAGATAGACCAAAGACTCTGTCTGCACCAGGGCAAGAAGGAGGAAAACAAACTGCAAGCATCCAGCAGGCAGAGTTGGGAGAAGAATTAAAGCAAAGGACACGCCACATAGCGGGGCAAGCTGATCGATATTCTGACAGCTGCCCATAAACTCATTCATGAAATTATGGGGCTGAAGAGACACCATGGGGTTGGAGTTAAAATGACTCGCTTCACATAAATGTCATCAATGGCAGCAGCCTAGAAATTTAAGGCAGCAATTTACTTGCCTGCTGGAAGAGAAGACACAAATGAGACCTGTCTGAGGAAGTCTTGCTCCATACTCAAGGAGGCTCTCCCTCTGTGGCTGTTCACAGCCTTCAAGGTAGTGCTGGGCCCCTGTAGAGCCTCCTTGCAGGAAATCTGACCTGGTCTTCAGCAGCAGAAAGCAGTGAAGCAGGAAAGATGGGGCCCAAGAGAAGAGAGAAAATGAGAGCAAATCGTGAGCTCTACATAGCTTTGTGAACGGTAAAGAACAGGGTGCAAACGTCAAAACTCATCCATAGTAAAACTCTGACTTCTGTACAGGAGAGGGAGCCTGGGGCCTATGTCCATCCTTGATGCTTTTCTGACCAAGGGTGGGCTCCTGGCCTCTCCGTGATGTGCATCAATGGCGAGTGAGAAAGGGAGGCAGCACTGATGGTGGAAAGAGGTTCAAAACTCTACCATCGTCTGCCTCTGTGACTCTGGACAAGCTGATGACCCTCTCTGGACCTTAACATTCTCACCTATACAATGAAGGGCTAGGTGGGGCACAGTAGCTCATGCCTGTAATCCCAACATTTTGGAAGGCTGAGGTGGGAAGATTGCTTGAGGCCAGGAGTTCAAGACCAACCTGGGCAACATAGTGAGACCTTGTCTCTACAAAAAATTTAAAAATTAGCCTTGCATGGTGGTGCATGCCTGTGGTCCCAGCTACTCTCAAGGTTGCGGTGGGAGGATCACTTGAGACTGGGAGCTGGAGGCTGCAGTGAGCCAAGATCATGTCACTGCACTCCAGCCTGGGCAACAGAGTGAGACTCTGTTTCCGAAAAAATAAAAATAAAAAATCAAATGAAGGGCTGGCCTGCAATCCTGCAGACCCCTTCTGACTGTGATGATGTCATGATTAAGATCTCCATTTCACATAGCTCTGAGTGGCAGAGCCAGGATCCAAACTCAGGCCCCTGGCCCCCGAGCCCATGCTCCTAACCACGCTGCCTGCTGACTGCCTCCTTCTGCCCAGAGGAGCTGGCAGGGAGGCCCTGGGCAGGGTCATCAAATAAGTGGCTTCTCCCCAGGACCACCACCTGCACCCACTGCCCTCCTCCTCCACTTAGTGATGCCAGCACATCCTCAGGGCTCTCTTACCCTTGCTCTCTCATGATAGATAGGAAAAGGCTTTATAAATTCATCAATAGACATTATAGCTAAGAGGATGGACTTGGCATCCGATCTACCCGGGTTCAAATCCTGAATCTTATTGGTGCTTGCTTGGAGTAAATGACTTAGTTCTCTAAGCCTCAATTTTCTCATCCAAAAAATGGGGACATCTAATGCCTCCCTCATAGGGTTACATCAGTTATTGTATGTAAAATGCATGAAAGAGTAGCTGGCATATAGTGAGTGATTGAGAAACTGAGCTATTATTGTTAATACGAAGATAGAAATGGCTGATGTTGCTATTGCACACTCTGGGGGACAAGGCCTTCAAATCAAGGAATAGCCATTAGGTGTCATGGAACTGGGTTGGAGGAGGATTGGGGGTGCAAATCATTCTCTGTCCCTTTCCAATCATACCACACGGGTGACCATCTGGCCTGTGGCACTTAGCACTTAAAAGGACACTACTAATGTCCTTTTAGTAGTGAGAACTGGGTTTCCAAAGGAGTCCTCTAGAGAAAGACCACCCACTCCATGTCTAGAAGATCCCTGTCCCATCCCTAATGGTTGCAGGCAAGCTGTGTTTTCCCCTTGGAGTGTCTCGCCCTCCTGTGTGGTCAGATAGCCTGTTTTCCCCATAGTCCCCAAGGGTCTGGGCATGTCCCAGGCTGCCCTGCCATCTCTAGTGAAGGTGGGGTGGGGGTGGGAGAGGGTGTGAGCCAAAATTCAAGAGTTTGTTGGGTGCAGCTAAACTTCCTGCCTCTGCCCGCATCCTGCCCCGTCCACTTCCCCGCCAACCCGGCAGCAATAACCAAGGCAGCCTGACAGACTCCGTGGTGCCATAATGGTGGAGAGAGATTTTCTGCTTGGGAGCACAGGATGTTTATGGCCTGCTGAGATCACAATAACCCTGGCTTTCTTCTTTGGATTATGGCTGCAGATCAAGGGCAGGCATTTATGCCTCCTCCCAGTTTATAGCAGTGATCATAATTATGATGATGGCAGAGCGCGCTTCTATTGTGCCTTTTTAATAAGGCCACTTTGTTTGGCTTCTTAATATTTAATCCTGTTTTATATTTACTTTCTGATGGTTTAAAATCAACCAGGTTTTAATTGCTTATACAGAGGAAGCCAAGCTGGGCCTGGGCTGGCAGGAAGTTTTTGAGAAGGTTCTGGAAGCTGATGGCACCTTTCTCTGTGACCTTTCCACCCAGGCAGGCTGCTGTGGCCTGGGGACCATGTTTCTTTTTCTCTTCTCTTTTTCTCTCATCCACTCTTTCCTCTTATTCTACAACCTTCTTTTCTCTTTTGCCATTCCTTTCCTTTCTTTTCCTTAGAAGAGATCCTCAGTTCACCCTCCGGTTCAATTTATCCATGTAAGAGACCAAGTTGTACTGTGACCTGCCAAAGCTTTGGAGCTACTTAGGGCAAGGCCAAGGCAAGGACTGTCTTTGTTGTTTTTCCTGGACTCACAGTATTAGAGACTCGTAAGACTCCAAATTGGGCAAAACACATATGAAGAGTTCCTTCACCTATCCACTTGACGATACATGTGGCCACGTGCTTGATCTATCCAACGGTAGAAAAGTCATAAGGAATAACTTTCCAAGTTATTGTTTTCTGAAAGAGAAAATTAAATCAGATGAAACGTGCCGTGCCACAGTTCCTCAATTCCTGGGAGGTAACACAGCCCAGTTGCTCAGGTCTATTCTGCCGTGGGGCTGGAGCAACTCTACTACAGGCCCATGCACCACCAGCTCTCAGCAGCAGTCCAGCCTGCAAATGTGCACTTCAGCAACATCGCCTGATGGGGCTGAAAAAGGCCTGGACTCAAGACCTGTCATTCTCTGCCATTTACTAGCTCTCCCCTTGGGCACCTAACTTCAGCCTTTGGGGACTACACTTTCTTTTGTCAGTGGGGATAATAATATCTACCTTGCCTGCGCCATAGGGGTGTGTCGGTCAGGGTCCCCATGGAAACAGAAAGTACTCTTAAACTAGGTGACTTAAGGTGGGTTTCATAAAGATGCAGACAGGGTTTAAGGAAGCCAGCAAGTACAGTACCCCAGGGTAGCAGCTGTGTGGATCTGTTACCGGTAAAGGCTGGAGGAATGAAGTGAGGGGCAGCCTCAGAGTCAGAGAGCAGCTATGTGGAGAGAGCCATGGGGCAGACATGTGGCCTTGGGCAGCAAGAAGCAGCCAGTCTACACCAACCCTGTGTGCTGGAGTTGGGGAGTGAACGCCCCACCTCTCTCTCCTCGGGTCCACCCACAGACGTCCTGCTAGTGCTGCACAAGGGCAGGCCCAAGCTGGAAGCAAGGTCAGCTTCCTGGAGCACCAGGCCCGGGGAGAGGGAAGGAGTGTGGGTCTGAGGACAGACTCTCAACTGTCCAGCACCTAGGAGTCCCCTTAAAACTCCATGATGATATGAAGTGTTATTCTAGGGAGAGGGTGAAACCAAAACACAGATCCAGGTTTTTACTTAAAATTCTCACAGACTCCGGCGTCACAGGAGCTCAGAAGAGGAGACTCGGTGGGCAGGAGGGTGGTCCTGGGAGCTGCCACAGTTGCGAACTGGGCCTCCGAGAAGGGATGACATTTGGATAGATCAGGGGTCAGCCAGCTTTTTCTAGAAAGGGCCAGAGAGTCAATATCGAAGGCTTTGCTGGCCACACAGAGACTCTACCGAAACTCCTCCACTCCACTGCTGAGGTGTGAGAGCGGTGATAGACAGCACACACAGGGCACGGCAGTCCCAGGAGGACTGTGCTGACAAAGACAGGGCAGGCTGCAGTTCGCTGACCCCTGGAATACGTGCAGGGAGGTGGACAGGCACTCCAGGGACAGGGCATGATGTAGGGCCCCGTGCATGGGAAAGACCAGAGGTTGGTATGGAGCCAGCACATTGAAGGATGGTGAGGAGGACAGCCCGGTGTGGTTGGAGTTTCTGCAGGAAGTCTCGGGACATGAGAGGGAACCGACAGTGTCTTAGTTAGCCAGGGCTGCCTAACAGCGTATCACAGACCCAGGGGCTGGAACAGCAGGAACTGATTTTGTCAGTCTAGAGGCTGGAAGTCTGAGATCAAGGTGTTGGCAGGCTTGGTTCCTCCTGAGGGTCGTGAGGGAAAAGGGGTCAGTCCCCAGGCCTCTCTTTGGCTTGCAGGTGGCTGTCTTGTCTCTGAGTCTTCACATCGTCTTCCCTCTGTACCTGTCAGTGGCCACAGTTGTTCTGCTTATCAGGATCCAGTCACACTGGATTCAGCCCACCCTCATGACCTCATCTTAATCTAATGACCACTTTCAAGACTGTCTCCAAATATGGCCACGCTCAGAGGTATGGGGGGCTGGGACCTCAGCATCTGAATTTCCAAGGGGATATAACTCAACTCACAGCAGATAAGATGAAGCCAAATTACAGGGCGTTTTAGATACCAGATTGGAGTCAATGAGGTAGGAAATGAGGAATCCTTTTGCTTGTTAACCGTAAGTCTGATTAGTACTTTGAGAAAATAAATACAAATTATGCCACTCATATGCAAAAAATGTAATAAGATGGGCACCTGGCCAAGTACATGGCAAAGTCAATTCCTTAGTTCTATCCTGGAGTGCCGGGAAGCCTGAACACTGGATCCCAGCAGACTGGTGACCTGGACTCAGCCATTGGCCTTGTATGACATCGCACCACACTGGAGAAGTTTGGGTGGGGCAAGCAGTGCTCCCGATACCCCCAGCCACTGCCTGGGATGTCTGAGCCTGAGGCATCAACCCTCTTCCTCCCGGAGGAGGCATAAGATTGACAGCAGCTGGTGAGCTCTCTGGCCTTGGATAACGAGCTACCAGCTAAGTTCCGGAATACAGACTGGGCATTTTTCTTAGCAAATCTCATGAGAGGCCAGCCACGCCTGCTGACAGGCACATCAGGACATTACAAAGCTCCATCCCTGGGACAAAGTCGAAGCTATTTTGGGTGACCAAAGGTTTCGGAACTAGGCAGATTGTTTTATCTCGCCCCACATCCATCCCTCATTCTCTCATGTGGAGCTTTGCTCTGGTGCCACTCACTCAGTCATGACACATAAAAAGCTCTGAGATGGGGGCCTCAGGAACAGGCCGGATATTCTCTATGAGGATGGTTCTCCCCATCCTCCTGCCAGTCTCGGGACAGGAAGGAAGGGAGTCAGGATGTGGCAGGGAGGAAGGAAACGAGAGTACAGCAGCGGGCACCAAAGAAGATTTTGCTCATTGTTTCCTTCGTGGATTTATTGCTGTCACCTTAGTGCCATTTTTCTTTTTTATCAAAACTAAAGTGGTTCTGACTCTCAATCCTTTGCCAAAACCCCTTCTGGAGTCATTTTTTATTCCTGTGGATGACTTTGGTCATCTTTGGACACATCATGCTGGCCTCATGGTGGCTAAATGAAATCCAATTTCTTTTTAAGGAGAATGTGAGTGTTCACACACTGACCCAGCCTGCAGCAGATTCACTACTTGGAGACTTGCTTTCAGCAATATAGGGAACTGTCAAGAGAGCCATTCGTTTTATAGAGAGCTCACTTCCTATGGGGAAAAGTGAGGCTGGTGTGCTCTGAGCCTGCCCATTTTTTGTTGACCACAGCTGTAAAAAGGCTGGCCCAATGATCGGTGCAGCCATACTTTCAAAGCACCACCTGGTGTTTAATGGAGGATTCCCAAATTTCAGCAAGTAAACCCTCAGAGGGTTTGCAAACCCAAACACCAAGGAAGGGCAATCTACACAATGGCTTAGCTCTAGCGCTCCTCCCCTAGCACAGCTGGTGTGCTTCCAGTTTCAAGAGATTATTCCAGGGAGAAAATGACTTTCTATAATCTCCCCAGTAGTCACACAACTGTTCCCAAAGCAGGTCAGGGGAGACATTGGTTGCTGTAAGACAATAACTGTGCACCTCTCTTGAGACATAGAAATAGACCTACTAAGCGCTGTTCAAGCAAAAGTGGCCACCAAGAGTACATGTTTGTGGGGTTAGGGGGAGAAGACATTAATTAAAGGATGTAATCAGTTGTTGGCAAGTTGGCCATACAACTTGCTGTAGCCATTGATGATATTACTAAAAATTCAATGATGTTAGCCATCTTGAGCTACCAGCCAATTTCCAGAATACAGACTGGTCATTTTCTTAGCAAATCTCTTGAGAAGCCAGCCACTCCTGCTGGCAGATGTTTCTTGCACTTTCAAAGAAACGTCATTTTCTTGTGGAGTCTTCTCAGCAGAAGCAAGGGACTGGATAGCCCAGAGAAACACATTTGGTCCATAGCACCTGGTAAGAGGGATGTTAGAAAATCAGAAAACAAGCTTTCTGTATAGCTTTCTTCCCCAGCATTCTCCTTCCCAGATCCACTCAATAAAGCATGTTGTGCCTTATAAAGGATGTGCTATTATGACATTGCCTGCAGATGAGCAGACAATCAAACTTCACTTCTAAGGACATTGGAGTAGGTTGCCTTTAGAGAAAAGGTGCCCCTTAGTTTCCAACTAACTCATCATTTGAATGGCCAAGGGAGGGGTCAGGCTTTCCATCTCATCCATTGAATAAGTATCCAGCATTCATGATTCTAAACTCTCAACAATTTGGACATTCAGCTTCCTAGAAGTTTTCCTTGAGGAATCAGCTTTGATACCACTTTGTAATCCCTTGATAATAGGAACACAAACACCGTTTCACCATTTTATTCCTGCAGGTGCTTATGGGATAAACTATCGCAAATTAATAGGCACTAATGTGTTCACATATTGCTTCTTCCAGGTGAGACATTTTTATTTCAGAAAGGAACCTTTAGATATATGCCATGCCCCAAAAGAAAGATCTGAGACTTCCGTGAACCATTCCAGGGAGATGATTTGCTCTTCAGATCATTTTCCATGCAGGTGACTGCCAACTTGGCCCCCATGAAAGACCAGCCCTGGTCAAATTCAGGTTTATAAAGTGATCATACAGTTACTTCTGAAAATGGACAAGATAGGACACTTAGGATGTTAGAGCCAAAAGCTGAATAATGCTTCTGCATGGAAGGTGTCAATGTTCTGGGCTCTCCACCGCTAAGCAGGGCTCTCATCCCCTCAGACAGCCAGCACACAGATAGAAACTTGGTGACTGGCAGCCTACATCCACCCACTACATCTCCAGAAAAAAGACCATTCATTATGAGAGTCCCATGTTAGTGACTGTTTGAGACATACCTTTCCCTAGAAGGGAAACTTGAACCAAGTGGCTCATTTCAGCTCCTAACTCTCAGTGCTTTTTGCATGTGGGATTTCTGAGAAGTGAAAAAAAAAAAAAAAAAAAACCCTGCCAGTTATGAAGTTTCTGTTCATTCCACACTTTGTACCTTGAAGATGAGTGTGTGAGACACAGATCTTCAGGTTAAAAATAGGCATGGCCCTTTTCTATCACTAGCTAGTCTCCAAAATTCTCCTTACCAGGCAACATCCAAGGAAGTCCATTGACTATAATCTGTGTTCTAGGATAAGAGGATGAAATACAGAAAAACCTAAGACTTGGGTTCCCCCTCCCCTCATGCCTTTCCTGGAAGTGATGGTGCCACCCACAGGTTCAGCAGGACACATGTTTCCTTCTGCAAGTGGTGACCAACTTCCCACCTGCATTTGCTGCCACTCATTAATATTAGGTTGGTGCAAAAGAAATTGTGGTTTCAGACTGAATTTTAAATCATTATAACTAGGCTCAAACACATCTTTATTAATCAAAATAGGAACCATTACAATCAACACATTTTTGCCAACAAGAAATAAGATTTTTATTCCTGTTATGTAAAAATCCGTGCTTCCAGATTCAGCAAACTCTTGGAAAGCATTTTCTGCATCCTGCTGGTTGTGAAAGCATTTTCCCTGCAAAAAGTCGAGATGCTTGAAGAAGTGGTAGTTGGTTGGCAAGAGGTCAGGTGAATATGGGCAGATGAGGCAAAACTTTGTAGCCCAATTTGTTCAACTTTTGAAGCATTGGTTGTGCGACATGCAGTCCTGCATTGTTGTGGAAAAGAATTGGGCCCTTTCTGTTGGCCAATGCCAGCTGCAGGCATTGCAGTTTTTGGTGCATCTCATTGATTTGCTGAGCATACTTCTTAGATGTAATGGTTTCGCTGGGATTCAGAAAGCTGTAGTGAATCACACTAACAGCAGACCACTGAACCACCACTGCGCTGTACGTTCGTTAGCAGTTCCTGGGCCAAATGAGCTGTTGATGTTGCAAGTTGTCTCCACTGCTTTATGACCCAAATCACTCGAATTTGCTCTTTGATTAACATCCTTTCCATAGTCTAAAATAAACATAAAATAAACAGCAAGTAATATGTCATTAACAAAAAAAATAAAGTGAGAAATGCCCATTAAAATGATGTATAACATAACCAAATTTATTTAAGAATGTATTTCAATACCAAATGGCAAATTCCAACAATGCAAAAAACACAATTCCTTTTGCACCAACCTAAGTTGTGATCGTGCCTTACTTGCCTCTCATTCCCAGCACCCTGCATAGTGACCTCGCAGAGGCACAGCTCATGCCAGTTCTTTCAAATGAAATGGGAAAACTCTATCTGAGCAATTAGCTAAAGCACTCAACATCCAGAACTCCAAGTCCGTACATAACTTCCCATTCCCCATGCAGCGATTAGTGTCTTCATGCTGTCCAGTGCAGTGGCTGGTGTCTTCACATGCTTCCATGTAGTAGCTGGTATCTTCACACTCTTCCATGCAGTGGCTGGTGTCTTCACACTCTACCATGTAGTAGCTGGAGTCTTCACACTCTCCCATGCAGTGACTGGTGTCTTCACACTCTACCATGTAGTAGATGGTGTCTTCACACTCTCCCGTGCAGTGGCTGGTGTCTTCACACTCTACCATGTAGTAGCTGGAGTCTTCACACTCTCCCGTGCAGTGGCTGGTGTCTTCACACTCTACCGTGTAGTAGCTGGTGTCTTCACACTCTCCCGTGCAGTGGCTGGTGTCTTCACACTCTACCATGTAGTAGCTGGAGTCTTCACACTCTCCCGTGCAGTGGCTGGTGTCTTCACACTCTACCATGTAGTAGCTGGTATCTTCACACTCTTCTGTGCAGTGGCTGGTGTCTTCACACTCTACCATGTAGTAGCTGGAGTCTTCACACTCTTCTGTGCAGTGGCTGGTGTCTTCACACTCTTCCGTGCAGTGGCTGGTGTCTTCACACTCTACCATGTAGTAGCTGGAGTCTTCACACTCTCCCGTGCAGTGGCTGGTGTCTTCACACTCTCCCGTATAGTAGCTGGTGTCTTCACACTCTCCCGTGCAGTGGCTGGTGTCTTCACACTCTACCATGTAGTAGCTGGAGTCTTCACACTCTCCCGTGCAGTGGCTGGTGTCTTCACACTCTACCATGTAGTAGCTGGTATCTTTGCACTCTTCCGTGCAGTGGCTGGTGTCTTCACACACTCCTGTGCAGTTGCTGATGTCTTCACACTCTTCCGTGCAGTAGCTGGGGTCTTCACACTCTTCCGTGCAGTAGCTGGGGTCTTCACACTCTTCCGTGCAGTTGCTGATGTCTTCACACTATTCTGTGCAGTAGCTCGTGTCTTCACACTATTCTGTGTAGTAGCTGGAGTCTTCACACTCTTCCGTACAGTAGCTGATGTCTTCACACTCTCCTGTGCAGTTGCTGGTGTCCCACACTCTTCCGTACAGTAGCTGATGTTTTCACACTCTTCCGTGCAGTAGCTGGGGTCTTCACACTCTTCCATACAGTGGCAGGTGTCTTCATGCTCTCCCGTGCAGTGGCTAGTGTCTTCACACTCTTCTGGAGCACTCTCCTCTTCAGCTGTAGCCCAGACCCAGCAGAGCTCACAGAATTCTTCTTCCTTATTTACAAACTTCCTCAAATGACCACCCATTGACAGGCAATTTAACAACTTATTGGCCCATTTAAACTGATTAAAAGCAGATACATATATGTTTTGGATGTGAGCCCTAGGCCTTTGATGGGTCTTTGCTGAATAGAATTGAATTATTGAACTGAACAAAGGAGCAAGTAGGTCGACCAATGGGTTGTTTTTCCACCTGCAGGTGACTCCATCCAGGTGCAAAGGAAGCCCTTGAATCCACTACAGGTGAAAGTTTTGCAGTGTGGTCCCATGTGAGGGAGGAGACAAGTCACCTGGCTATTGGGTAGGGATGAAGGGGATACCAGGGCTACAGTTAGACTTTAGCAGTGACCCCACTTGAGCCTGCAAAGGGCGACAGCTCCCTATGGAAGCAGCAGGGTTGAGTGGCAGCCCCCTCCTTGGAAGCCTTCTCAAAGTCACTTGTTAGATATGCCAGATAGCCTCTCTCTCCTGGAGTAATTCCTTCTCTCCAGGGTCCATCATTTGTTTTGTGATGTTAATTCATGTGAGTTGGGGGTTTGGTTCTATTGTGTTATGTTTTCCTATATGTTTTGATTTATTGCTTTGAATTTTTTTGTTTATTTTCTGTGATAAAAATGGATGTTCGATGTGAAAGCTGAGTTCCTTGTTTCTTTCTTTTGCCCGTGGCTGACTGCATGTGCTCTATTGATGTCTTGTTCCTGGTTCTTGACACTGACCATCTTGTCTGTGAAAGGAGGCACTCCGGCGGGCATGCTTGATCAGAAGAAAGGGAAGTTTGCTTGGTTTAGTCACTCCACAGAAACCCATGGTAATGTTCCCCTGTGCTCTGTGTGTGTAAATGTGTGTGGGTGCATACCAGACTGAATGGGAGGGTGTTTCGCTTGATGGCTTGTGCCGCAGTAGTTCTGTGTGTGTGCATATATGTGTATGTATATATGTTGTGTATGTGTGTGTGTTTCTGAAGGGATGGCAACCTGTCCCCCTCAAAGCCACTGCCTTATCATTGCTTCATATGTATAAAGTCAGTGGGTGTGACATACTGGCAGAGCTATTCCTCCAAGAGCTCTTCCTTTGGGCAGAGCTGGCCTAGAGTAAGGACATTGTGAATGCACAGTTGGAACCAGTACAGGCAGTGCCTTGATTTGGAAGGTGCTGTCGTTATTTCCAGTGCCCAGGCCTGTCCCTCCAAGTTCGTTTGTCTTTCCAGGCCTAGCACCACCACCTCCACAGCACTGTACTCACACATAAGGCTCTGGGAATGAAGTGTCACAAAGTCACAGAACTTTTTCTGCGTGGCCTAGCCCTTCAAACAAGGATGTCCAGAGGGTGGAGAGCTAAAAAATAAAAATAAAAATAAAAAATAAAAAAACCTTTGGGCCGAGATGGCTGGAGATAGATGGGTTAGAAGACTGAGTGCTTCCATTTTATGACTTCCTTAGTGTGGTTTGAGCAGGGCCCCTGGCAAGCTCTGAAGGTCTGTTTTCCCAGCTCCCAGGCCTAAAACCATCCCTAAGGGTTGGTCTCACCAGCCCCTCCAGACTTCAGACTATAAAGTGAGTGTAATGCTGTAGAATTCAGTGTCCCTGTTTGGCTACTCACTGCCCTCCTGTGGTGCTCCCAGAGCCTAGTAGGCTTTAAGAAGCTTGTCTTTGCCTAGGGTGTAGAGTATAGAGGCGGTTGAGACTGGGGCACTCAAGATGAACATGGTGCAGAAGATGTGACACTTGTGCCCTGGTCCCAACCCTACTCAAACACCCCATGTGACCCTGGGCATCACATCCCTTCTCTGGCCTCACTTTCCTCTCCTGCGGAGTGAGGAGGACAAGTTAGAGCCAGATAGTTTCTAAAGCCTCACCCAGCCCTAGAGTTCTATAAAATAACATCTGGATTTTTTTAAATTCAATTTTATTAAAAAGATCAGAGAGGTCTCTCATACACAACAGTCAAACATACGGTAAGTTGTGGACTTTCTGTTTGTATCTTCCATGTTCTTGAAATGATTCTCTTCTCACCAACCTGGCTTGTCTTCATCTGAAGGAAAGGAAACCAGGAAAAATCCACATCTATCAACATTATCCATACAACCAGTAAAAGTGTTTCTTGGGCTCTGACAGCCTCACAGGGACTTGTCACCAGAGGCCACTCCCTCACTAACAGTAGATTCTGTGTCTGCTGAGGGCTGATGACTTTCTCAGCAGATGAGGAGTTCTATTCTGGAGGAACAGCAGAACCAGGACTAAGGATATGATGGCCACTCTAAAGAATAGGGGTTACAAAACTAAGGAACGCATTGTGTCGTAGTAAGAGAGTGATGGAAGGTGAAGAAAAATTCTTTGAGTTAAACTTTTATTTAGAAGAAAAAAAAATAATAATAAAAGAAATGGCTTCTTTCAAGCCACCAAACTGGGTTCTAAGCCAGAAAACTCCCATTTTTCTGGAAATTCAGCCCACAGCTGCCTTGGGAGGAGGCTGGACAAGTTGAATTAAATGGCTTATATCCAAGTCAACCTGTTGACATGGGAATGTCAGGGTGGCTGAAAGGGGACATAGTATCCCTACAGGCTGTCTTCTGACCACAGTTAAACATAATTGTGTGGATTGCACACTTCCACTCCTCACTCCTGATGTCTGCAGGGCTAGTTTGAGTCTTAGTGCCTGGCTCTGGGGATGGCCATTCCCCTCAAGCCCTCTGTCTCAGTTGTGCTCCTGGGTGTAACCAACTGCCGGAAAGGGGAGGCCTCCGTCCACCCAGCAGCTCATCAAGGCAGCAAGCACGCCCTTTCTACAAACAGGCTGGTCCCTGTTCTTGGAGATGGAGCCCCTTAGAGATGGTGAGTGGGATGAAGTAAGGAAAATAATATATTTTCATGAAAGCTCCTCTTTCTATGGCAAGTGGTAGTTGCAAATGGAAAGCCTCTACTGCTTCTTCCACTCCACAGAGTGGAGAGGAGAGATTCAATGGTCAGTTTTTTCAGGATGTGTCCTATAAGGTAAAATGCTCTTATTACCAGATGTCCTCCCATACTTCCATTAGTTTACAGTGTTCTTGGCAGCAAAATCTGCCCTGGACAACCAGCAGATGTGTCCGTCAAGGGGATCTGTGCGGATCAGCCAGCCAGTGCGCTCAGGCTCTCTTTCTGCCAACCTGCACTGGGTCTTGCGGTGGGTGTGTTGCAAACTACTGCTCTTCTGTTCCCTTGTCTCCCCACCCTCAATGCCTTGCTCTGCTTCCCTTTGACTCTTGCAGTGAGCATGCCCACCAGTGAGACCGAGTCCGTCAACACCGAAAACGTAGCTGGAGGTGACATCGAGGGAGAAAACTGTGGGGCCAGGCTGGCGTGAGTAGGCACGGCGAGCCCAAGGGCTGGGGCTTTTTCTGGAGCATGGGTGGAAAAGCTGCATCTGGAAATCACAGTGGGCTGGCTCATCACCAGGAAGGGCAGAGATTAGAGCCGGTGGCAAGAAACAAACCTCAGGTGGGAACCAAGATGGGGAGCAGAGGGCCCTGGGGTGAGGGTGTTCCTGTCCGGGGGTGAGTCTTAAAATCAAGGCTAGTCTTCAATTCAGCACTTCTTCAGGGGCGCTGACTCTTAGGTTTTGAGCCTCTTTTCATCACATCTGAGAAATACAGAGGGTGTGTGTGTAGGGGGTGGCCCCAAAGTCTGTTTCTTTCACTCCAGTCCCTTTCACCCCTCTTCAAAGAGACAGCGAGGTTAGGGTCCTGAGTCCTGCTGTCCACCCTTTCCATTCTGATAAATGTGACCTGGGAGAGAAGCAGCCAGGTGAGAAGATACACTGGGAGATGACTGGCATGTGGGTCCTTACCTGAAGCTCTGTCATCCTGCCAGTAAGGGAAGCAGAAGTGTAGTGGAGCCCGCTGTTCTGTTGCCTTGGGGTGTCACGACTGTAAACTCACCCTGGCCTCTTAAAGAACTGCAAACAGAGGCTCTGAGTCAGACCAGTCCCAGATACAATGCATTTCTGAATTGCTCCATCTGGGGGGCGGGGTGGCATCTCCCTTCCCTCCTCGTCTGTGGAATGACGGAGAGCCTGGGCAAGTGCAGCCCTTTCACAATGCTGAGCTGTGGAAGAGTCTAAACACAGCAATGCCAGCCTTGAGCGTGGCCTGGGAGCCCATGTTGGGGAGAGAGAATGAGGCTGACGACAGAGCAGCTCTCACAGCCGCTATTTCCAGGGAGCATGGGGCTTCAATATCGCTCACTCTGACAGTGGCACCAGGGAGTCTGCACTGCAGATTTCTCAGCATTGTCAGGAAGCAATTATTGTCAAAATGTTGTTAAAATACGATGCTAATTACATTTTTAAGCATCAGTGCAAACCTCTTCTTTTGGAATCATACAAAACAAGCACTTGAGTTTCTGGAAGTAGGTCCGAAACAGCAACTCTAGGGAAAGGCCTATAGAAAGTCTTCAAAGTCCGTCAGTTCTAGGCCTTTCTGTTGTGTTGCCACCAAGATGAGGCTTAGAGAGATGATCAAAGGCCCTGCAACTCTGGCTGTTGGGCAGGCGCAAGTTGCATACCAGGAGGGACTAGGGAGCTGGCACCAGGAAGTCACTTGAGAGTACATTTCAGGAGCGCATGAGGCTCTGTTAGGAAGGAAACATGATATTCCCCCACGGATGGAGGCTGGCAGTCTCCAGTGGATCTGTCGTTTGCTCAGAGCACATGCTCTGCAGCCTGGAGAGCTCTGCGGAAATGGTCTCTGTTATCCCCATGTTTGGCCACATTCGTACTCTGTGCATACAAAATGCTGAGTCACAGTGCCAGAATTATAATATGCCCCTAATAAAATGTGGTCTTTCCCCATCTCCCTACCTCCCACCCCGCCCCAGACAATGATGGGCCAAGACTGCCAGCATTCCTGGCGGGAGAAGCAGCATGGGAACTGAGATTGAGTGTGATGGTCTTAGGGGAAGTGAGTGACCAGGATCTTTAAAGCTAAGGGTTAAAAGTCTTATGTAATAAGATTAGGTCACGATGAGGACTGCTATGTAGTAAGAAGGCCTGGATGAAGATGGTTCCTGTTGGGGGAAGGGAGGAAAGAACTACAGCATGTTATTTCATGGCAGCAGGGGCAGGCGGGTAGAGGTAATGAAGAGGAAGGAGCCATCACACTTAGGGAAGAGGATAATGAGGCGGAAGTGAAATCTGAAGCAGGAGCCCAGTTGGAGTGACCTGCAGGTGTCATGGAGACCACGAGATACAGAGGTCCGAAGCTCAGCTCTGAACAGCGGTGGGCACACATGTTTGAGGTTGTCGGGATGAAAACCAGAAATGAGGTGATAGGATGGGGTTGTTCAGAGTGAAGTGGAAAACAAGGCCAAGGGCTGAATCTTGGGAAATGGACACATAGAAGAATAAGACCAAGCAAGCAAAATAGACAAAGGAATGTTAAGAGAACAGGAAGCAGCGCCAGCCTGGAAGCCGCGGGAGGAGGAATTTCAGGACAGAGCTGTTTATCTGTGCATTCGTTCAACAGTCTGCCCAGCTTGGTGCTAAGGCTAGGTGGTGGTGACACACAACAGGGGAGGAAATTGACACCATCGTGCTGGAGCTCACAGTCTAGTGTGGGAGAGACACTATGCAAATAAATAGGCAACTATAAATTGGGGTAAGTATTATGAAGGAAAAGTAAGTGTAATGTCGGGCTAATAACAAAGGTTTCTAATTTGGACCGGCAGGTTAGGAAAGACCTCTTTGCAGAATTAAAATTCCAGCTGAGAACAGAAGGATGAACATGAGTTATTGAGGGCCTGGCAGACCCTTAACCATTTGGGTCTGTATCAGAAGCGTGTGAGAAGTCACTGAAGAGCATTCAGAACAGAGCTGAGTGGGAGGTTGATTTGGTTAGTTCTGAGCTCCTGAAGGATCACTGCGACGTCAGGAAAAAAGCAGGGAGGAATGAGAAGCCGCAAGAGCCTGATGCAGGTGCAAGGTAACGTGGCAGCAGCTCAGGCTGCAGAGGGAAACAAGGGCTGTGTTGTGTGTGTGTTCTGGGGTGCTACCCCTCAGGGTTGCAGGGCACTGGTCTTGGGAGTCGGTCTCAGTGAGGGAGAGGGGGTGGAAATGGGCCGGGACAGGGAGGAAGACGGGAGCATGTGAAGAGGAGTAGCATGAGTGTGGGAAGCGCTGGCCTTCATTGTAATAAAGGCAAGGGCAAGCTTCAAGACAAGGAAGAAGTCACAGAGCAGGAAGAGATGAAACAAGCTGGAGGGGAAGCAAGTGCTTATAGGAAGGCATTGCTTCTGAAGAGGAGAAGGGCGACAGCAAAGACAGTTTGAGGCACTGAACTTGCTCAGGAAGGAGGAGTTTCTGTGCACCTGGGATTAATTGGAAAATGAAAGAAGAGGAGTCCCAGAGTCTAGTGCCCATCACCCTCCAGCTAGCCCTGGGATCTTGGCCAAAGCACTCTGCTCTGGGCCTCAGCCTCATCCTCTGGGAAAAAGAAGGGTCGGACTGACGTCTCAGTAGAGGCTGGGGTGGGGGGCGGAAACCACCTGCAGCGGCGCAAGATTTCATATGAAGAAAGCATTCTACACCTGGAGAAACTGCAAACTGTAGGTCCATGTGGTATCTAAGGGTCCCTTCCAGTTCTGTAAAGCCTACAGTTCTATAGAGAATATAAAATCAGAAACAGGCTCTGATGAAGGGGTCAGTGATAGGAGTCACTCCGAATGAGCTCAGCCATCTCATCTCCCAAAGCAAGGGTCAGGGTTCACAGGAACTTGAAGGACAGTACAGAGACTGAAACCAGTGAGTCATCGAGAGGTTGCTCAAAGGTTGCTGGGCAGCACTGATGCCACGGTGGAGACTGATATCATAAATGCGCAGTCAGCCATATTTTTGGCAGACTCTGCAGCCTGAGAGCACTAAAAAGAGACAGCGGGGTGACCCAGGGTGGGGCTTAGCCATGCAGGCACAGCAGAAGGCCCAGGCGGTGTGAAGTCTGTGGTATTGTGGGCAACATTGCCATGACTGTAGTCAAGCCTGGTGTTAAAGGGTGTGAGTGATGGGGAGGATCCAGTGAGGACAAACGTTGGGTCCTCTGAAAGAGCAGGAGGGATCATAGAAAGGGAGGCTGTGGCCAGAGTCATGGAGCATCTGAGCTCAGTACCCAAGAGTGGAAGCAATCCTATGCCATGGCAAGGGCAGGATGTGACCCTCCCAATAATAACAGCTGTAGGGGAGAGGACGTCCTGGAGTTAAGGATGCTGAGTCAGACTCATTGTCAATGTGGATGATGACTGCAGTGCCATCTGACTTATGTTAAAGGCGAATTTGAGACAATTCAGGGAAATACTATTTTACACAGCAGGTAGTAAACATATGGCACTCTTTCCGCTAAGAAGAGGGGAGAGGCTGAAAATATAAATGGCTCTCAAGAAGTTCAAATATGTCTCAAATAATGACAAATGCAAACTGAGTAACTAGGGAAAAAAAGGAGTTTGGAGTTTGTCTCTAATTCTGAACCTGAAAAGCACGAAGGAAAATCATGGTCTCCCAGAAGGTTTGTCTTGGAGTCCTAGGTGGAGAAAGTATCTGGGGTTGCATGAACTTCAGTTCCCACCCAGTGGATATGTTCTGATGGTCTTGTGTTCCTTACCAGCCTTCTCTCCCTGCTCACTCTTCTTCAAGAATCCGCTCAACCTGAGGTAGGAATTGTGCCTCATTGGAACAACAACGGTGGAGAAAGCCAGGAAGCCTTCCAAGTGTGCTGTGCATAGAGAAGCCAGAGCCCCCAGCTGTTCTCAGGGTTCTTTGGAGATTGTGAAGATCAGTAGCAGGGAGGCACTGGCCACAGTGAACCGGCCTAGGGTGTGGACCAGCACCATGGCACCAAGGCACCTGGGCTCCTGATGGCACCAAGGCACCTGGGCTCCTGGCTTGCATCCTCTCACTGCAGGAGCACCTTTCCAGCCCAGAACCCTGGGCCACCTCCCAGGAGGCAAAGAGGTCCTATCATTAACTCCAAGGTGTGCAAAGGGAGCAGGAAGAACCAAGGCGTTCAGATGTCACAGAGTTCTCACCTCAGCTCCCCACGGGCATGGAGTTTTCCTTGGTCTCCAGACAAACGCCGCTGAGCAGTGTCCTCCCCTTCGCAAGGAGAGGAGCCTGCCTGACATGGAACTTAGCCATTCGGTGGTTGCTTGTCAAAAGTGCCAGCCTTTAAAAGCGGATGAGGTTTTGGTCCCCGTGAACCTAAAATTCTGCTCACAATCCGGAGGATACCAACAATAGCAACAAAATCAGTCTTCAAGTGTGGTGCCCAGGCTTATCCATCTGGACCTGTAACAAAGCAGACAAGAAGGCTCTGTCCATTTCAAGCTCAGAATGTGCCCAGATGCCACAGAAGGACCTGTAGTCCACGACCGTGCTTGAAGCAGGACCTCCTTTCCCAGCACCCCCAGCTCCAATCCTGCTTCCCAGGGTCATTTCCCTTGGAGACGAACACTCAGGGTTAGGTTTCCCCAGAGGGGAGCTTTTCAGAGCCCACTTGCGCTTGTGACCCGCTTGCACTGTGAGCAAGAGAACACCTCATGACAAGGGGCCGGTGGTCGTCATCAAGGGGCACCCCAGACAGGACTACTGAGGTGTTTCTGAAAGAAGGCCTGGGGCCAGGCTAGGCTTGGAGTCAGAGTGACAAGGCTGAAGTACGTGGTCACCGACTTGAGCTTATGGTTAACAGCAAGGAGAGACAACCACCCAAAAGCAGCCTGGGAAGACGCTGAAGGTCTGGGGCTCAGCATGGCCCCGCTGGAGAAGAGAGTACCTAGGTTCCCCAGCACCCAATTAGCGGCTGGGAAACATTTGTTTGCTGGTTAAACTGTGGCTGTAAATAACAATGCTGTCCTGGGCTCCCGGTCCCCTTCCCACATGCTGTTAACCTGTGATTAAGCCCTCCAGCCCTCACAGGCAGTCTTTGGGGGTGGGATGAGGTTATTAGCTAACGGTTCGGAGCAGTAAAGGCACTTGGCTCTGATTCGCAGTGCCCCAGAGATGTAATTATCTCATGCACGATGGCTTTGCCACCTGTCACATCTTCTGGCTTAATTTTTTTTAATAAGAAATAATGAGAGGGGCTGGCGTTTTCTTGCTCTGCGACACAGCTCGCTGTGTGCCACGCTGGGATGTCTCAGGCCTGCGGTGGTCGCCTCCCAGACTCCCTTCTCCTGTTTCCTCCCCATGCCTCTCCTTGTTGCTCCACCACTGTCTCTATCCCTTTCTTCATCTCTAACTTGCGTTCTGTCCTTCTGCTTGTCCATCTGAACATTGTCACCACCTGCACTATCCCCAGCATTCATGCCCTTCTCCTAGCACCAAAGCCAAGCTGACAGGTGCCTTCTAATGGTCTCAACTGCTTACATTCTCTCACTCTCCCTGTCTCTCTCTCTTTGGCTCAGCCTTCTCTCCTCCACACTTCTCTCCTCCTGCCCTCTTCTCCCAGCCTCCTGCCTCCCCTGGACTCTTCCCTACATGAACTAGGGCACCTCAGGACTTCCTTGAAGGTTCCGCCTTTCCATGGAACCTCCTCCCTGTTCAATGACCCTTCCAGGCAGCCACCTTCACACCCACCCTGAGCTTCTGCCCAGAGGTCCCCAGGTCTTCAGGGCTGCGTGTGACCGTCAGCATCCTGGGTTTCTCCTCGGAATCTGGGGCTGGCATCTTAGGCCCCCTCTGCAGCTCTTGGGTGGGGGCTGTTGTGGCCCCTCCATTTCTGGCTGGCTCCTTTAGCTGGTCTTCCCTTCATAACCCCACTCTAGCTGGGCTCTGGCAGACAGCTGTGAGGTCTGTGCCGACCTGTTCTTGCCTGTGATTTTTCTGCTGTTGGGGTCCTCTTGTCATCAGGAGAGGCCTTTTCTTCCTCTGCAGCTTTTCTCAAGATACAGCTCTTCCTAACCTGACCTCATAGAACTTTCTAGGCAGACCCTGAGGACCTGGTACTCTCCCTCTGCAGCAAGGATTGTCTATACTTAGAAGATGCTAGCCAGGCCAGACCTCAGTCTCCACATTCAAATACATAAATAGGGTTCTTTCTCTCCCAAGATGTTCTAGTTCACACCATGCCTCCTTCCAGCACCCACACGAAATTACCTGGGGAACATCAAATTTCCCTGGGACTGTTGAACATCTTTTAAATGCACGTGTGTGTCCATCCTTTGGTAACATTCCTTTTTCTTTTTCAGCCACCGGATCTCCAAGTCAAAGTTCAGGTGAGTGAGACGCACGCTGCTCTTCCTTCCTTCTGCCACCAGCTCTGCCCTCAGCCACCCTGTTGGGTGGCCCACGGTAATACCTACGAGTTGCCAGTAGGGTAAGAGCTGTTCTTCTAAGGGAGTAACTACTTTCTGTATGGCCATCAAGAAAAAGCTTATGGCTCGGATCAGACAAATAATCCAGTGGCTGATGTTTATTAAATGATCTTGGACTGTCCATCTTTTTGGCAGCACTGTCCCTAGGAAGTTGTCAGACCAAATGTGTTTTCCTCCCTTCTAAGATGAAGTCCAGTTAAAAGAAACATAAAGTGAACCCTTGTGACTGTCATGACCTACTTCATGTTTATAGAACATGGTGAGATATGAACTTTGATGATGATGGAAAGCACATAGGATTATGACACCCATCTGTGTCACTGCTCTTGACAATGACAGAACCTACAAAAAGATCCAGGGTCCTCAGCCCCCATCTGCCTCCCAGCCTCACTTCCTGCACTTCCATGAAAATAACCTTTGTTCCCCCTACAAGGAACTTCTTGCAGTTATCCAAATGTTCCCTGTCCTGGTGCACGTTGAGGCCCTTGCATGGAGCCATTCTTCCACTTAGATCACCATGCCCTCATGCCTTCATCTGGAGAACTCAAACTTCTGTCAGACCCTCAGATGTGACTGCTTCCATGTTACTGCTTTCTCTCCCATTTCACTGGGACTGGAAAATACCTTCTGCAAAGTCCAGGGAGAGTTACTCAGCTCCCCCTTCCCTGGTGCTTTGCTGATGCCTCTGTCACAGCACTCAGCACATCACACTCGGATTACTGGCTCACAGTCCCCTGCCTCCAAAGGCTCTGCCTGCATGCCTCCAGGGGTTATTTCCAGAGCACCCAGCTCAGTGCCTGTCCAGTGGTGAACATCCATACATGTGTGTGGAATGAATGAGTGGACAGATGTGTGCAGGGAGAATGTGAATTTACTCCCACAAAGCTTGTATGTGCCAAAAAATATTGGTTGTTTTTCATAATTGAGCTAATCTTGATTCCCTAGCCCTATCTCCTACATGGCAGGAGCACAGAGAAATTTTTATCCAGCTGAGTAAGTGTAGCCCAGTGCTGTATTTTAAACAGTCCCTTAAGGTAAAGTGGTTTGTCTCTCAGATAGCCTCTCTCCCAGCTCCTCTCTTGAACGGAGCTGGACACATGGCGGAGAGGGACTTTGAGATCCCAGGAAGCAGGGAATGATGAGGGCTGGTCCTAGAAGCCATGCAAGCCCTCTGGATGCTTGCTCATCTCTGCTGCATGGGGCTAGGCTGAACTGCTGTCTGAACTGGTATCTGCTGAGGTCCATCTGGTTAGGGCATCCACTGCTGGAGTCCATGCCCTCTACTTGCCTCCGGCCTTGAAATCTCCACCTCTGCTCTCTGACCCTTGAGTTCTGTTGGCCCACTGACTTCAGCACCTCTACACCTCAGCTGAAGATGTGGACACTTCCAGGTCCCTCACACTCCCTGAAGGAGCTGGAGGAGGCAGCAGCACTATGACAGGCTCATTGGCCTACCGGTGTCCCATCACACCCTCTGTAACAGCCAGGATAAGCTTCAAGCCAAGGGCTGACCTTCTCCCAGGGTCTGCCAAGGCAATCCAGCAGCCCCAATGTCCCCGGGCCTCCCCGTGGCCATCTGGGTGTTTCTAAAGCAACCCCCCACCAACTTCTTAGGTGTGGTGACCAAGGGCTAAATATTAAATGAGGACCCTGGTGTCTGCCTTTTGCTCCACTTCTGACACCTTCTTTCTCTCCCATTTCACTAGGACTGGAAAATACAGACTTTTTGCCCAATTCCTGTTTCTTTCAAACCAAGACCTCGTCTACGTAAAAAATCTAGGGTCAGGCCCATCCGCTCTAGCTCTTATTACAGAGAAAGAGCTCCAGAAATATAAAAAAAAATTTCTCTCTCTCAGTAATGCTTGGCTGTTACTGCTTTATCTCCAGCATCTGGAGAAGTGGCTGGTACATAACAAGAACCTAATAGATATTTGCTGAGTGAGTGAGTAATTAATAAATGAATGATCTTGCTCCAGTAAGACAATAGACTTGACACAGATTCAAACAAAATATCTAATTTGACAGTCAAAGCTGGAAAAGCATGTTGTACTTTAACAGTTCCAAAGCCCCCACACAATAAGAGTAAAGGGATTAAAAATACACTTGAAAATATTTCCAAAATATCATTCTCAGTTCATGCAAGTGAGTAAATCATAAATTAATAAATGAATGAATGAATGAATATAATCCGGAGGATGGAAGGGAAAATTACGTACTTGTGTCTCGAGTTAGAGATTTCCTGGAACACTCTGGGAACATTATTTTCATCCAGTGATCTATGGTGCAAGCTGTGCTTTTGAACAAGAGGGAAAGAGCAGTGGTGCCTGTAAACCTCTGGAGTCTCCCTCGGCCCTGAGGCTTTGCTACGTGCTGGCCATTCAGCCCTGATCATCTGCCTCTGGGAAGGCCTTCTCCTTCTGCAGCCACCCCTCAATACACCGCAGCAATGCAGACAGCAGATTTTGTTCTCCTAAAGGCTTACAGCTAGTAGGTTGGCACTATCATTGGAACTCATTTCCAGATGAGGATCCTGAGGCTTTGAGAGGCCCAGGTCACAGGCCCTAGGATGGCTGAGTCAGAGCTCATACCCAGGGGCTCTGCTGCCAATCACTGTGCCATCCTAGTGTGTAGCTAGTGTGTCCGCAGAGTGCGTAACTCTAGAGCCATGCTATTCAACAGAAATATAGTGCAAGCCACATATGTACTCTTAAAAATGTTCTAGTAGGCAGGTTAAAAAATAAAAAGAAACAGGAAATTTCTTTGATTTAAACCAGTATCTCTAAAACATTACTATTTCAATATGTAATTCACATAAAAATTATTAATGAGATATTTTGCATTCATGCTTTTGTGCTAAGTCTTTGAAATTCAGTGTGTGTTTTGCCCTGACTGCACATCTCAGGCTGGACTGACAGTGTTTCCCATGCACGGTAGCTGCATGTTGCTAGCGGCTGCCACACAAGGCCACATGGCCCTGGAGGTTTCACACATGAGCAGGTACCACACAGCAGCCGTCTAATCTAAATTCAGCAGTTCACTGATGGTGTCTGCTTAGGGAATATCAAAGGCTACAAATAGATTGAAAATGCCACCAACATTTTCAAAGTATTCCTAATCATTTTCTCAAGTTAGGTGAAACAGTTTAACAATTACAGATAATGGAATTTGAGTCTCAAACTGGCCTTTTCCTTTGCAAAACAGAATGATCCAAAGTCACGGTTTCTTTAAAGAAGTATAAGAATGGAGTCTTTCGGGAAAATTTGGCCAGTTAATGGATTACAGCCATAGTAGAGTATTCCCTTGGTAATCCAGGTTTTCACTTAGAGGAATTAGTTAAAGTAAGAGATTTGTGACATTTGGAGCTCACTGTTCAGAATAAATGTAAACAGTTATGAAACAAATGATTCAGGAAGTGTTTTGTAACCTGAAGGGATTAATTAGACAAGTTGGAGTTTCTGGATCTCAACTTTACGGAGTTCTGAAGTGAACCTCACGGGGTTCTAAAATTGGGAGGACTAGCTTGCCCAGTCTTCACTGAAATGTGCTTCCAATGTTCTCTTCACTTCTGCCATACCATCAGCAACAAGGCACAAATCCAAATTTGCCCCTATCTCTAGTAGTCCTTTGTAAAGTTACTTATTTACAAGAGAATTAAACTTAATGATTTTCTGTGGTGTTTGTTGTTGGTTCTGGTTAAAAAAGAAAAAAAAGTGGAAACTTACTCTAGCCACTAGAAGGAGCCTGCAGGGCCCATCACTTTGATGTTGTCTACGATTCCAGATGCCTGTCCACCATTGCATGTCAAGCAGACTATTTTAGGAGCACTGCCTGCTCCTCACCTCCACCCTCAGCCCTGGTTCACAAGAGCTCTGGGAATCTTCAGCCTTGTCTTCCAGAGAGAGGTAGTACATTTGCGTAGAGTTCATCTCTCCTGCTCAACCATGCCATCAGCCAGGGGTTTCTGTGCAGGATGGACTGTGCTGAGTCCCGTGGGTCTGTAACCAAGTGTAAGACACAGCCCCATTCCTTCCTGGGTCTTGTGAGCTCTGCGGAGAGGCAGGAACCATACAAATAAAAGGTAACTGACAATACAAGGAAATGGGAACTCATTTCCTCTGGGGACCCTTCTTGCCTAAGGTGTCCTTTTGTGTGCTCCCTTGTGGACCCACCCAGCACTTAGGCCCTGCTGTGACTGCTCACTTAGTGGTCTGTATCTCCGTGTAGATTTTACACAGAGGAGGTCTGTGAGTGTTGTGCTAGCTACTGAGTATCTGGTACCTAGCCCATGGTCAGTGTTTAGTAACTATTTCTTGGATGTGTAACTAAAATGAGTAATGCAGACAGTAAGCACTGAAGAGTGCCAAGGCTGAGAAGACTAGAAGCATGCATCGTGGAGAAGCTGGGACTCAGTGTGAGCCCCACAGGAAGGGCAGGACAGAGAGGATGGAGCAAAGGTGGAGTTTCCGGTAGCTGGGAGGACTTGCCGTGCAGCTGGACAGGCAAGAGGAAGGCCCAGTGTAGGGAGAAGGGCAGGCGGAGCTGGGGCTGCAAGAGCAGAAGTTTAAAAGCAATGATCCCAAAGTTTAGAGACGTAGATGAGACCCATTCGTATCCATCCCTCTCTCCTGTGTCTACATATGGAAGGTTCTATTTCTAGAGAAAATGACTTCCAGTTAGTATGAAGGGAACATGAATAGCAAGCAAATTTCTCCTCCCTATTTTATCATTTGATTTCTGTATCCTCCATGCATATGTAAACACAAATAAATTTACACATTCTAATAAACCATTACGTTTATTATACAGTAGGAAGTGTTGCCAGGAAACCAGTTGTCAAGCAAAGCTATATTTTGAAGAGTGGGAGGTGTATAATTATCTTTAAATACTTTCTCTGGATAGTAATTACCCCACCCCCACCCCAGCCCAAATCCATGTGACTCTCCCAAATGGGTCTGCTCAGGAGCACCTCAATTTAGAGGGACACCATCCTGTCCGCTCCAGCCACTCCTCAGGGGTCTGTGCAGAGCAGCTCCAGACCCATGGGACCAACCTGACCACACAGCACCCATACCCACTACTCCCAAGCATGGGGAAAGACGGACATAATCAAGCTCTCATATTAAACCCACTCTAAGACAGCTCTACATACCGCAAAGAAAGCAACCTTGATTGCCTTGGACTCTGAATAACAATTATCAGTGATTTCTGGAACTTGAGACTGTATCTATTTAAAACATGTTCTTTGCAAACTTCACTGTCAGCTCTTTAAGATCAGATATGAGTTTGTCCTGAAAATTCATTTTTTAGGGGGAAAAAAGTACTTGCCAAATTACTGTACAATATTAATAATCACAATCACAGGAAAAAAGCAGAGGCATGCCCTGCAAGATAAGACTGTTTAGTATCAAGATCTGGCAAACTTCAGAGGTCACCTCTCAAGAGGACCATCTGGGACTCATTGTCTCATTCCTTTGTCCCTCTGTCCACCCTCCACCATCCTCCCTCGGATCCAGGGCAGTATGTCTGGGGGTGCAAGAATCCCAAAGTGCATTTAGAAATCATAACGTTTTAAATTGTTAATGTTTATGGGCCCTAATAGGTGTATATATTTATGAGGTTCATGTGATGTTTTGATCCAGGTGTACAATGTGTAAAAATCAAACCAGGGTTATCGGGGTATTCCTCACGTCAAGCACTTATCATTTCTTTGTGTTACGAACATTCCAATTCCACTCTTTTAGTTATTTTAAAATATGCAATAAATTATCATGACTGTAGTCACCATCCTTCTCTCCTGTGTTGTATGATCAAATATTACATCATATTTATTCTATTTAACTATATTTTTTCACCTATTTACCATCTCCACTACCCTTTCCAGCTTCTGGTAACCATCATTCTACTCTCTGTATCCATGAGTTCAATTGCTTTAATTTTTAGCTCCCACATATGAGTGAGAATATGTACAATTTGTCTTTCTGTGCCTGGCTTATTTCACTTAATATAATGGCCTCCAGTTCCATCCATGTTGTTGCAAATGACAGAATTTCATTCTTTTTTATAGCTGAACAATATTCCATTGTGTACATGTACCACATTTTCTTCATTCATTTGCTGATGGGCGCTTAGGTTGATTCTGTATCTTGGCTATTGTAAATAGTGTTGCAGTGAACATAGGAGTGCAGATATCTCTTCAGTATACAGATTGGAAACCATATTTTCCACCTGGTGGCCTGCTTCCCTGTGTAGTGGATTTTCCCCCAAGTGGTAGGCTAGTGTCCCATGTAAGGTGTGGCCCTCACTGGAGATGGCCTTCAAGCCAGAGCAGAACAGTGCCTGGATTAATCCTTTTTCCCCTCCCTGCTCCTCAGGCCAAAAACTAAGTTCTCCCTGCAGTCCTGAAGAAAGAGTACCCTTCTTAGATTACTCTTCACTCTCCTAACCTCATCCTAGATTGAGCAAAGTCTTGGTAACAGGATTTTCTGCAGACCATAGATAGAAAAATGACAGAGTAGATAGGTGGATGAAGTCAGGCTACTCCAAGAGGCAATTTTGGGGGTAGGTGCAGGGATCCGTAACAGCCCAGGTTGGCATCTTGGAGTTTGCTGATGTTTGAAGGGGCTTCTGCTCTGGAAGTAGAGGACCAAGGCTGAGGGCAGTGCACACAGCACAGAGCTGTCCCTGCCCCCTGGGGCACACCCACATGTGGTGCTGCTACGTGCCCGGGGGCTAGGAAGGAATAGGCCATTCACAGACCAGTGGGTTCACACAGATGGAGCTTGCTGCTCCACCACCAGCATGACTTGACCCAGGAGGTGATGCTGAGGCTTGATGGTCATCTCTGGCAGGAAGATTGGAGAAACAGACTCATGCCATGGACTCTGATTTAGAATGGAGGACCTCATTTCAGCTTCCTTGTGCTGAAGTGGAGGGCCGGTTTTCACATCCAGATTTAGTATGCCACACACAGACACACACACACACACACACACACACACACACACCGGAAACAAAGTTTTATGTAAAAATATTTTTCCCTACTGCTTACTTTAAAAAGCAGTTTCCTTATGATATGAACGCACTGTGATATTTTCCACTCTATTCCTTTATTCAGTGCCAGGCATGACCTACTCAATAGATTTCATGACCCACTAATGGGCTGCAGTGTGAGATTTGAAATCTCTGCCCAGAGGCAGATTCTGCATGCTTATTTAGAGGAATGTCTGTCTAGACTAGAGAGATACATAGAAAGGAGATCATTTTATGGAAAAATACAGATATTCATGGACTTTATCACTAGGATTCTACTTTGTTTCTCTTCCTGCCTTCATTACCCAGGCAGGAGCTGTATCTTCAATGCCTCGTGGGTCTGTGTGCAAGCCCTACAGGTGCCCCAAAGCCATGTGCAGAGCTAAGCACCCCATTTTTCTCATAGCTGACCCCTCTGCCTAGAGCTCTACTCCCCGTCCTCTGGCCCTCCTCTGTGCCGCCCTCCCAAATCGCCCCAGCTAAAAATGTTGGCAGTCCCTTCCGTACCTGTCTTTCTTATTCTGCACATCCGCTCATCTCAAGGGACTATTGATTCTGCCTCCAAAATTGCTGCCAGCTCTGTGTCATCTTTCCATTAATATATCTATTGCCTTCATCATCTCTAACCTGGAGAACAGGAAGAGAATTCCTCATACTCTCCCTGGTCTAGAAGGTGACAGAGGGGCTGTTTTTGTGGGGTGTTCCGATCCAACCTGATCATGTCCTTTCCCCCTCCCCAAGCCCTCAGCATGGCCCCTGCAGTCTCCTCCTCAGCACCTCTCCAGCTGTGGTTCCTCTCTCCTTGCACAGTGCAGCCATTTATTAACCATGTCATCTACTGAATTCAGCCAAATAGAGCTGTATATTTTCTTTGCATCAGGAAAATGAAAACGCCTCCACCATAGAATCTTAAAATGTGTTTCTTTAGGATTTTAGCCAATGGTTCTCAACCATCATTACACATTAGAACCACCTGGGGAACCTTAAAAATACCCAACCCCTAGAGAATCAGACTTAATTGGTTTGGTGTTGGGCTTGCGGACCAGTGGGGTTTTGGGGAGGGTTCCCTAGGTAATTCTGTATGTAGCCAGGTTTGAGAATCACTGACAAAGGCCCCTAAACCAAGATACGGGGAAGAGTCCGTGGAGCATGGATGAGCTTCGAGAGGTCTGTGTGCTGCATGGGCTCTCATGTAAAGGTGTGTGTGTGGGTGTGTGCCCATTTTTCTGAAAGGCAGATCTAAACATTCATCAGATTCTGGAAAGATTCTATAACCCAGAAAAACAAAGAGCCTGTGCTCCAGATGAACCCGTTCTACCATATGGATGCAGCACACAGAGTCAGGGCCAAGAGGCTGGGCAAAAAACCACAACTGGCTCTGCCTGTTGTGATATTGGTCGAGTACTCAACCTCCCCGGCCCTAGTTTTCTCCTCCACAAAAATCAGGATAATGCGTGCTTCGCAGAGTTACTGAAAGAATTGGAGAGAAGGTATGAGAAGTGCCTGATGTGGTACTGGGCCCCTCCTCCACTATTACTGATAATGCTCTTATTGCTTACAACACTATTTCTAAGAATGCCGTTTTACAAAAATTTAAAAAAACTTCCATTTATTGAGCATCTTCAACTTCAAAGCAGCCAGATGCATTATAAGGTATTTGATCCATCCCCACAATAACCCCATGAGGTTGGTCCTCTTCCCGTTTCACAGATGGAAGAACTGAAGCTTGGAGGAGTTCAGGGGCATCCCCAAGGCGGCAGGGCCTGGTTAGCTGGGTGAGAAGCTGGGCTCCTTGCCACCAGATTGGGCTGCTCTAGCAAGGCCAGATCAATGAGGGGCAAGAAGAGCCACGGTGCTGCATCTTGGGTTGGAGGAAACCTGAATTCATAGCCAACCCCACCCTTCTCTCCCTGTCCCCTTTCCAGCCGCTACTGGCGCCGGTGGAATCGGTTCTGCAGAAGAAAGTGCCGCGCCGCAGTCAAGTCTAATGTCTTCTACTGGCTGGTGATTTTCCTGGTGTTCCTCAACACGCTCACCATTGCCTCCGAGCACTACAACCAGCCCCACTGGCTCACAGAAGTCCAAGGTGAGCGGCGGCCCCAGCTCTGCCCTGGTTTCCTCCTGGTAACTCAGCCCCAAGGCCCAGGGGAGGGCATAACCACAGGCAGAAGGTGGATGGGAAAGCAGCCAATGGTCAGGGCTCTTGGCAGGTGCTGTGCTGGAGACACCAAGGGCCTGGCAGTTCCAAAGCCCCACAATAAAATGCACTACCTTGTTAAAAACAGACACGGCTCCCCTGACTGGGCCCACACCATCAGCCTGCCCCGAAGTCACTGTTGGTCCCGGGTGATGAGGAAAGGGGCTGCAGCTTGTTTGCCTATCTCAGACCCCTGGCTGCCAACTTCCCAGCATGGATTTTAAATACCTGGGGGCCTTCCTGCATCCCCGAGGTAGCCTTAACCAGAACACGTGAGGATGGAATGAGCAAAAAGGCAGAGAAGAGAATAGGGCCTGAGCACAAGGAACCGTCTTCGATGGGTCGTTCATTCTCATTATCCTTCCTTGGGCCCCTAGACGAGGGTCCCACTAGCCAGGCCTCAGCATCATTGCTAGGCAGTCAAGAAGACCTGGCCCCATCCTCCACAGCTGCTTTCCAGAGTCCTGGGAGGCAGGGGGTCTAGTGGTGGAGAAGTCAGACTCAGACAGTGTGGCTCCAACTGTTGGCTGTTTGGCCTGCACAGGCTACTCATCTCTTTGAACCTCCTTTCTCATCTCTGAAAATGGGCATGACGATGGTGGTGCCATCCCCACAGGCCTGCTATGAGGAGCAGAGATTGTGTGTGCTGAGCCTATAGTGCATGGGAGATGCTCAGTAAATGTCTGTTATGATTATGATGAGACAGCCCTTTCCCATTGGCGTGGCCCTAACTTCCGTTCTGGCCGAGGTGGATGGGAGAGGTGTCATGGGGGATCTTTTTTCCAGTGGAGATAATTACTATATTTCCTTTCCCTGCCTCCCCCTCTGCCTTCCTCTGGCCCTGCTCGGATCTCATCCCTCTCCTGGGCCTGCCAGACACAGCGAACAAGGCCCTGCTGGCCCTGTTCACGGCGGAGATGCTCCTGAAAATGTACAGCCTGGGCCTGCAGGCCTACTTCGTGTCCCTCTTCAACCGCTTTGACTGCTTCGTCGTGTGTGGTGGCATCCTGGAGACCATCCTGGTGGAGACCAAGATCATGTCCCCACTGGGCATCTCCGTGCTCAGATGTGTCCGGCTGCTGAGGATATTCAAGATCACAAGGTACTGGGCTCCTCCTCTCACTTTGAAGAGGGGACTCAGGAAGAAGTTCTTCCAGAAGGCAAGGGAGGTGGCAAGGCCTGGGTGGGAGGGGGGCTGTTCTTTCTCAAAGGGTGTCTCTGAAGTTCACATGCGATGGGGGTAGTTTGCGTTCATTTAGATGGCACATCATTTGGAAATTCTTCTGGCTGCTAATACCGGAGACTCAACTCAGCAGTGTAAGCAAGCTAGGGACTTATTCAGCCATGGAAAAAAAGTCCAGAGGCAGCTAGCTGAGGTACCTTCAAGAAAAGGGTCAGGGACTCAGTCTCTTCTCCTGTGCTTCACCAGCCTTGGTGCTGATTCCTCTCCAGGGTCATAAGATGGCTATTCAAATTGGAGGTGGGAAGAAGAGAAAGGAGCAGAAGGGCCGACCACCCCGGCCAAGTCAGCCTCTCCATTCCCAGAAGTCACTCTCAGACACACCCATTAGGACTGCTGCTGTCAAAAAAACTGAAAATCATAAGGGTTGGCAATGACATGGAGAAATTGGAACCCTTGTGCACTATGGGTGGGAGTGTAAAATGGTGCAGCCACCGTGGGGAATGGTGTGGCAGTTCCTAAAAACATTAACGATAGAATTACCCTCTCATCCATCAATCCCACTTCTGGGTATATGCCCAAAATAATTGAAAGTAGGATCTCAAAGAGATATTTGCACACCCAAGTGCCTTAGACAGATGAATGTATTTTTAAAATGTGGTCAACACATACAGTTCAATATTATTCAGTCTTAAAAAGGAAGGAAATCCTGACACATGCTACAAAGTAGATGAAACTTAAGGACATTATGCTAAGTGAAATAAGCCAGTCACAGAAAGACAAATACTGTATGATTCCATTTATACGTGTCTCTTAGAGTAGTCAGATTCACAGAGACAGAAAGCAGAATGGTGGGCGCCCAGGGCTGGAGGGAGGGGGCAGTGGGGAGTTAGTGTTTAATGGGTTCTGGAGATGGAGGATGGTGGTGGTTTCACAACAGTGTGAATGTATTTAGCACCACTGAATTCTACAGTTAAAAAAAAAAAAAAAGGTTAAGATGGTAAATTTTATGTTATGTGTATTTTAACACAGTGAAACAAATTGGAAGAAATTTTCCAGAAATCTCAGCAAGGGCTTCTGTTCTTGAGCACCTGAGCTGTTAGGGAGGCTGAGAAATGCAGTATTCTAGCAGGACAAGTTCTGCTGAAAATGCAATCAAGATCCAGCCACTGTAAAGGGCTGTGGACACTGCACTGCAGATGGTGTTCACATGGCCACCCCTCCATATGTCAGTCCAGCACCTACCCAAAGCAGGCCATCTCCCTCACAATCTAGGCCAAGCAGTGACTCTCAAGACAAGGACAGGGCTGAGGGGCACCATGCTCTAGGACAACGATTTTCACCTGACTTATGACCACTGGGAGTGGTGGAATCAATTTATTGGATCACAACCATCATTTTAAAACAGCTCTACTGAAATATAATCCATATCCCATATATTTACCCCTTACAATGTGTAATTTAATTGTTTTTTTATATTCACAGTTAGGCAACCATCACCATGTTCTAGTTGTAGAACATTTTCATCACCCCAGAAAGAAACTCCGTACCCACTCCACATTTCCCCCATCTTCCCTCCCAGCAACCAAATTCACTTTATGTCTCTATAGAGTTGCCTATTTTGGACCATTCATATGAGTGAAATCTTATAATATGTGTTTTTGTGATGGCCTCTTTGACTTAGCATAATGTTTTCAAGGGCCATCCATGTTGTAGCATAGATCAGTACTTTGTTTCCTTTTATGGTGAATAATATTCCATTGTAGGGATATACTACATTTTGTGTATTCATGTATCAGTGATGGACATTTGGTTGTTACTATCTTTTGGCTCCTATGAATAATGCTGCTATGAACATTCGTGTTCAAGTCTTCCTATAGATGTAGGCTTTTGTTTTTCTTGGATGCGTACCTCGGAGTGGAATTTCTAGATTATTTGGTAACAATATGTTTAAGATTTTGAGGAACTGTCAAACTGTTTTCCAAAGAGACTAAAGCATCTTACATTTCCACCAGCAATGTATAAGGGTTCCAATTTCTTCACATTCTCACAAGCATCGCTTTTAAAGAAAGAATGAAATAGAATAGGAAAACATCAGAGGGTCTCACATGAACGTAAACATTGTTTCATAAAAAGCTGAGATACAGACCTGACTTGCAGTAGAATATATATTTCTTAATGTGCATTATGGTCAGCCTTAGAAGACATACGGGAAACACCTGGAAGGAATTTTCAACCTGTGCCCCTCTAAGGTACAAGTCCCCTGTCCTTAAAAATCTGCTTTGGGAGCTCCCAAAATCTCTGCTTTGGGGAATCTTTGATAACAGGAGCACTAAAACCATCAGTTGGATTGTGACGGGTAAAAAGGGATGGAGGTTGGTGTCCTCAGTTCAGGATCTGGAGCTGATGGCACCTTGCTCAGAGCGTATTTCTGAGTGTCCCTAGGTATTGCTCTTCGCTTCACAATTCTCTTGGCGGCCACCCAGAGCATGGTCACATGGTGTTGTGGATGGTCCAGGGAGGTGGGCATTTAAAGTGTTTCATTTAGTGCACAGAAAGGACTCAATATGCAGAGGCTTTTATTATTCATCTAATATTATGACTGCTATTATTAGAAGGAAGAAGGAGAAGAGAGCTAATAGTGACCTACATATTCACATACTCTTGTTCTTATTTACCCACCACGTATATACTGTGTATTGAGCTCAGAGAGATGGAAAAAATTGAAAAATAAGGCGTATGGCATGAACTAAACCCGGGAGAAATGTATAGTCTGGTTGGGGAGATGGAGTTTGTGCACATGAAGAGATTAAAGGAAAATCTATGACAGAATATAATGAGCTGGCAAAGTGTGGTGGGTGTGGGAATTACCTGCTATGAGAAATTGGGAGCAGGAGATAGCTCCTGGAGAAGGTTGAATCTCAGATGAGGGACTTAACAGACACGCACGATTAAAATCCAGAAGTTTAATGCTCCTAAGCAACAGCCTTCTTTCCCTCTCTGACCCCATCGAAAGAGATTTCTTCCTGAGTGTCCTGAATATGTTGGCATTACAGAAAGTCCTTGGTTTACAGTAAAAGTGAGAAATCCTTATAACAGCAATGATTACCATGCACCAGTGCTTACTCTGTGCCAGATAGGGTAAGCCAGAGGCCTACGAATGTTAGTTTGAGTAATCCTCCCAACTACCTACATGAAGATGAGGATAGGCTACTACTATTATTATTCCCACTTCACAGATGAGAAACTGAGGTTTAGAGAGTTGTCAGTTGCCCAAGGGCACAAAACTGCTCAGAGGTAACACTGGGATTAAAAGGCAAGGCAGGTCTGTGGTCTGACTTGAGGTGCTGTACTCCTAACCACTGCCGTGCACTGCGGAGCTGAGAGCTGACCTGTCTTCTTGTCTGGGTCCCTGAGACAGGACTTAAAAGATCTTTATGCCCTGGTTCTTGTTAGATAATTGCCGATTCTACTTGCTCCTCCTGGGGTCTGGTAAGCTATTTTTAACTTGGAGTTTTCAATGCCTCTTAAATAATTCTCAAAAGTCCCTGTTTTGGGCTTTTATATATATATTTCTATAGAAAAGAAATCTTGCTGCTATATATTGTTATGACATCTTGAAAAGATTTAACATTCATTCTATTTTTAATCACCAATTTATTTCTAATCTGAAGATATTGCCAAGAAACCATTTTTAAAAATCTATCTTAATCAGAGAGCTTCCTGTAGTCCCTCCACAAGAAGGAGTAGTAGTATTTTCAGATCTCTATGAAGTCTATAAACAGGAAAAATCATTGTCTAATTGAAAGTGACTTTGGCAAAGGCCGTCATCTTCCTATTTTCAAGTCTCCAAAGCCTCTGGGGGCTTTCGGAAAGCAACAAAGAGACTAATTCGGTTGGGGGATCCCATATGGATTCATGGATCCCGTAAGTCTGTCTCCAGTGCCAGCCTTGGGACTGGGTGACAGTGACCAAGAAAAATGCCTAAAATACGGGTTGGGAGTGGACATTGTGGTCCCTTCAGCTGAACCTTGAAATGGGTCATCTGTGCATGGTCCTGCCATCAGACAAGTGCATGCCTTCTTCTTCTTTTAAAATATCTTGGAAAATACTTTGCAATGTCTTGCTGCTACTCATATGTAGAAGAAATTTCTTCTCTTTTTTTTTTTTTTTTTTTTTTTTTTTTTTTTTACAGTGTAGTCTGAACCAGTAATTGCAATTCTTAAACTTAGCTGAACCCATGAAGGTTCATTAAGGAGCTCATTAATGAACTCATTAAGGAGCTCATCTCTAGAGATTTTGGCCAGCAACTCCTGGAGAGTTCCATGCTAGTGGTCCAATGACTGACCTCACTTGAAGAACCACTGGCCTAATTTCCTACTGCTGCTCTTGGTCTGCTTTCTTCTCCTAAAATACTGCCCTTCATATGCAATCAGAAAACTTGATTATTATTCCTCCTCCTCCTCTTCCTTCTCCTCTTTCTCCTCCTCCTCCTCTTCCTCCTCCTTCTCCTCTTCCTCCTCCTCCTCTTCCTCCTCCTCCTTCTCCTCTTCCTCCTCCTCCCCTCCTCCTTCTCCTCCTCCTCTTCCTCCTCCTCCACTCCTCCTCCTCCTGTTCCTCCTCCTCTTGTTCCTCCTCCTCCTTTCCTCCTCCTTCTCCCCTCCTCCCCTCCTCCTCCTCTTCCTCCTCCTCCTTCTCCTCTTCCTCCTCCTCCTCCTTTCCTCCTCCTTTCCCTCTTCCTCCTCCTCTCCTCCTCCTTTCCCTCTTCCTCCTCCTCTCCTCCTCCTTCTCCTCTTCCTCCTCCTGCTCCTCTTCCTCCTCCTTCTCCTGCTCCTCCTCCTCCTTCTCCTCTTCCTCCTCCTCCTCCTCTCCTCCTCCTTTCCCTCTTCCTCCTCCTCTCCTCCTCCTTCTCCTCTTCCTCCTCCTGCTCCTCTTCCTCCTCCTTCTCCTGCTCCTCCTCCTCCTTCTCCTCTTCCTCCTCCTCCTCCTCTTCCTCCTCCTTCTCCTCTTCCTCCTCCTCTCCTCCTCCTCCTCTTCCTCCTCCTCCTCTTCCTCCTCCTTCTCCTATTCCTCCTTCTCCTGTTCCTCCTCCTCCTTCTCCTGTTCCGCCTCCTCCTCTTCCTCCTCCTCTTTCTCCTCCTCCTCCTCTTCCTCCTCCTTCTCCTCTTCCTCCTCCTCCTCCTCTTCCTCCTCCTCCTTCTCCTCTTCCTCCTCCTCCCCTCCTCCTTCTCCTCCTCCTCTTCCTCCTCCTCCACTCCTCCTCCTCCTCTCCTCCTCTCCTCCTCCTGTTCCTCCTCCTCCTCTCCTCCTCCTTCTCCCCTCCTCCTCCTCTTCCTCCTCCTCCTCTTCCTCCTCCTCCTCTTCCTCCTCCTCCTTCTCCTCTTCCTCCTCCTCCTCCTTTCCTCCTCCTTCTCCTCTTCCTCCTCCTCTCCTCCTCCTCCTTCTCTTCCTCCTCCTTCTCCTCTTCCTCCTCCTTCTCCTCTTCCTTCTCCTCCTCCTCTCCTCCTCTTCTCCTCCTTCTCCTCCTCCTCTCCTCTTCCTCCTCCTTCTCCACTTCCTCCTCCTGCTCCTCTTCCTCCTCCTTCTCCTGCTCCTCCTCCTCCTTCTCCTGTTCCTCCTCCTCCTTCTCCTCTTCCTCCTCCTCCTCCTTCTCCTCTTCCTCCTCCTCTCCTCCTCCTTCTCCTCTTCCTCCTCCTTCTCCTCTTCCTCCTCCTCCTCTTCCTACTCCTCCTCCTCTTCCTCCTCCTTCTCCTATTCCTCCTCCTCCTCTTCCTCCTCCTTCTCTTCCTCCTCCTCCTCTTCCTCCTCCTTCTCCTCTTCCTCTTCCTCCTCTCCTCCTCCTCCTCTCCTCCTTCTCCTCTCCTCCTCCTTCTCCTCCTTTTCCTCCTCCTCCTCCTTCTCCTCCTTCTTCTTCTTCTTCCTTTTCTTCTTCTTTTTCTCTTCCCTCTTCTTTTTTCAAGACAGGATCTCACTCTGTCACCTAGGCTGGAGTGTGGTAGCATAATCATAGCTCACTGTAGCCTCAAACTCCTGGGCTCAAGTGATACTCCAGCCTCGTCTCAGCCTCCCAAGTAACTGGGACTGTAAGTGCCACGTCTGGCTAATATTTTTATTTTTTGTAGAGATGGGGTCTCAGTATATTGCCCAGGCTGGTTTGGAACTCCTGGCCTTAAGAGATCCTCTCACTTGGCTGACAACCTTGCCCAGCCAAAAAACTTGATTCTTACATCTCCACTGTCTTCTCCATACTGTAGTCTCTAATTCTGTCAAGATGGTACTTTTGATAGTTTTTGACTAAGAAAACACATCAAGGTAAGAGCTACTATGAATTCAGCAAAGCTTTTAAATTTAAATTCCTATACATCTGTGTATGTTTGAAAAGTGGTAATGTCAATGCAAGACAAGGCTGTTTATTCAGAGTAGTACAATGCTTGGTGTACACATGGATTCATGGATCCTTTTCTAGAATTCCAGGCTGCTCTTCCCTCACCCAGGGCCCATGGCCCAAGGATTGGGAACAGGGATCTAAATCAATGGTTCTTCACCCTGAGGTCTTGACACACTGGTACATCCAGAGCAGCTGGATAGTGTATAGCAAATAATTTATTACTGAGAGCTGAAATTCCAAAGTTTGTGACTAGTTTCTTTAAAAAATAAAACAAATTAATATTGTCCTTGTAACATAATAGCATCACTCTGTCACTTGCATTACAAAATGCTTCTATGAATGGGTGAGAACCGGGTGGACTTACAACTCATCCATGATGCCTGAAGGGAGCAGATGTCTTTGATGTATCATTATGAGGAAAATGAATTATTTACATACTTATATTTTTTGTGTTTTGTCAAAATCTGAGAACACCTTAGGGAGTATGCTGCATTATGAATATCATTCATCCTCTTGTTGAGAACGCCTTAGGGAGTATGCTACATGTATGAAGATCATTCATCCTCTTGTTGAGAACGCCTTAGGGAGTATGCTACATGTATGAAGATCATTCATCCTCTTGTTGAGAACGCCTTAGGGAGTATGCTGCATGTATGAAGATCATTCATCCTCTTGTTGAGAACACCTTAGGGAGTATTCTGCATGTATGAAGATCATTCATCCTATTGTTTCAAGACAAAAAAAAAAGGCCAGGAAGACTGTACTGGACTGTAAGAAAATTACTTTATAGAAAAGACTGAGGAAGACAAGATTCCTGCCCATTGAAAACAGTAGAGCACACGCATGGCCAGAATCTTTGTCATCTTTGAGTAAATGCCCCAGTACGGTGGGCCTTCCAGCCTCATGATGGATTGGGTTCTTCCACCTGTGACTCTCAGTGCTGCCCAGATTCAATATCCAGTTTGTCTACTCTTTGTCAGCCCAGTCTGACATATTCTGTGGGGTGGGAGAAGGGCTTCAGACAGATTCAATCCAGATGTGATACCAGTTTACTAATTGCATCTCATTTTTGACACACTTGGTTTTCAAGTGCAGTGAGGCCCCTCTAGCACTTGCTGTTTTCCCTCTCACACCTTCAATCCCTCTTTATTTCTCCTGCTGCTCCTCCCCTGCAGCCCCCTTCCCAGGCCTTGAAATGGGAGCTGGGGCTGATTCAGCAGACAGATTGGCTCATAAATCTTGGCCACATATGGGCCTCCTAGAGCTCCAGGTGAGAGCCGTTAGCACATCTCCCAGGCTCCAAATGTCTCCTTGTCCCTACCAGCATCTGGCCTTGAGCAGTAGATCCAGCCCCACACCTTCCCAGCTCTCCCATCACCTTGTAGCCCCCACTCTTCTCAGGCCCCCTGGAGCCTCTGAGCTCATTGAGGGCCATTATTAAGGAGGTCTGCTTGGCAGATGCCCAGTTCCCTGGCAGGGGTCTATGGCAAAGGTAGCTCAGACTCCAGAGCCTGCAGTGTGGCTGTCAACACAATGGGCGGTCCTCCTCTGGAATGGGAATGGACTGGTGTCACCTACTAGGAGAAATAATAAAAAGATGCAGGTGAGGATGACTCCCTAGCCCTGACACAACTGTGGTTGGAGGGGCCAACTAGGTGACACTGAGTAGCCCTGTGGCCCAGAAGCTCAGAGAAGCACGCTGCTAAGGCCATCCCCAGGTCCAGGCCAGACCACCTTGCCCACTTGACCAGGTTACACTCCCCATGCAGGTTCCGTTCTTAATGTGACCGAGACATCTGCTGCAAACAGAGAAGACAAGACCTTTGAACTTGTTAACTAAGTCAGCCCTTGCCTCAAAAGTGAAACCACAAAATCGTCTTCCCAGCCTGCTAGAATGGACGGGAGCAGGGGCAGGTACCAGTAGAAACTGAGCTGGTAGATGAGGCGTTGGGGCCCAGGTTGTCCCAGACCAAAATACTCTAGAATTCTGCTTGACTCCTCCCGGCCCAGCCCAGCATATACAGTTCTGCCTCTGGGCATACTAATCCCTCCCTGCTCTATTGTGTCTTAAGGGGTCAGGGCTCAACTTGACAGAAGCTCTGCTCTGAGGACACCCACTCCTGTGCTCACTTGCTGGATGGATTCTTCCTGCTTCCCCAGGTGGCCTCAGCCGACTCTCACTCCTCTTCACTCCATTGCCTCCCATGAAGCCCCAGCCACACAGATTCACCACAGGAGACTGCTTTATAAATGCTCTTTTAACAATAGATCACTTGCCACCGAAACTAAGAATTTTTTTTTAGCCTTCAGGATGAGAACATTTTGGGCAGGTATCAAACTCAGTTATGATCTTCTCTGGAACACAGAGAGAATAGGGTGGAACATTTGCAGAGCATCCGAAAGTGGTGGGTACTGTTATTTTGAAGATCTCTTATTTATGGCAAGCTCAATGCTCTGCTCTATACCTAGAATAAAGGTAAAGGACTTGGCCCTGAGCTCTTTGAAGCAAAAGGTTCATGAGATGAAAGTTCCAGTTCAAGGAAGGCTTGGGTCACTTTATATTATAGGAGAGGAGGAAGAATTCCGCAGAGCCCTAAACCCAGAGACAGACCTAGAGAAGGGGAAACAAATGGAGATAAAAGGATTTCTGAACAGATGGTGGTAACTTAAATCAGGAGAGGCAGAGGGAAAAGGTAACAGAAGTGATATGGTGGTCAGCAAGTGAGAGGGCTTAAAGGGAGGCTGGGAGTAGGAAGGTAGAGGGAAGGAGAGAATTTAGGTGGCAGAGAACTTGATGTGATGAAAAGCCCTCAGATGTGCCGTACTTTAAGGATAAAACAGTGAGCTGAGTGGGTCAGATGGGGGATGGGGTGAGCAGGGATGCACAGTTTGGAGAAAATGATTCCAGCAGCCGGAGAATGGGAAAGGAAAGTTATGCCAAGGATGGCGACGCAGGCAGAGTGTCTGGGGGGTGATCTAGAGCTGGACACCAGCACCTGGGTGCTGTAGAACCCACAGTACTGAATGTGAGCTAGTGGCCATGTGTGTGCACTGCTCTGATGAGAGAGTGCTTCATTTTTCTGCTTCTCCATGAGGCCTGTGACCAAAAGACATGAAGTGCTTTGCTCTGCTGCTGCTCGCTTCTCTCCAAAGCTCTTGCCTTTTTGATGTGTGAGCGTGGGTATCTCATATTTTTGACCAATGAGGAAAAAAGCTTCAGTTGATTGTGAATGTGCCATTAACCCCTCTAGTTTACCACCAGTGAATCCTCCTGAGAAAGATGGTGATTCTAGGATAGGAGGCCATCATCCAATCTTCAGGCCATAGCTGTGCGAGCCATCAGACCACATTAAGAGGAGGGAGTGTGAGGACCTGCAGGACCGCCAGCTGTTTATTTAAGTGGTGTTTCACGTCACCCTACCCACCTCAAAGGCTGCCACCTGGACACCTCCAAATCCCATCCATGTCAGTGATAGTGAGCCCCCACCCTCAACCTGCTACCAGCCAAGGCCTGCCAGTCTCCAGAATTCAGCCCATCTCCTCTGAACCCTATCAGCATTCTTTGCCACATCATCATTTCAGCAATTCCCTTGTCTCATCTTCTAGATGAGCACATAAAACATCCCTGATAATCTGTACATTAGGAATGGAAGCCTTCTGCTGAGCAAGCTGAGCACCCCTCGTGATGCCAGGCCCCAGGCAACAGCCTGCCCTCTTTATCCTGCTGCAAAGGAAAGGAAAGTACAGGTGGCAGGCCTGCCTCGGGCCCAACCCTGTCTTTCTCCCTGTTGAATGGGAAGCAACAGTAGGCTGAAGACAAACAGCACAAACAAGCATATCTCTGTCTGTCTGTCTGAGCCATGTTTTAACTGTGTTACTGGTCTCCAGGACAGTGTCTTTCCCCCAGGTGTTTTTCATGTAGACAGTAGGCTGGTGCCAATTCATCTTTCAAACAGAGGCTGGCCTGTGCTGTCAAAACTGGGACCAGTGAATTTGAGAATGTGAGTTCTTCCCCAAAGGTGACACATGTTCACAGTGATCTGGAAATCCTACTCCCAAGGTTTGCTCAAGCCACAGAAACCCTGTTTTCTGTAGGACAAATTGATACATATTAGTTTGTTGCATGGTCTGGCAATGGAACAGTCAGGAATCTCAGAAAATCCCTCCCCATGGATGTAGGGAAGCTATGGGAATAGGAAGGCTATGGGAGCAGAGGCAGGCAGCCACTTCTCACTGTTTGGCAAAGTGTGTTCAACTTAAGTGCACACGCACACAAACACACATGCACAGAAGCAACCATGCAACTCCATGGCCCCTTGCCTTTCCCTCCAGGAAGTACCAATGTGTCATACAAATAGTAAGGTTCATTCATTCACGGAACAAAATGTTTGTTCATCACCTGCTTTGGGCCAGGCACTGTTCTAAGCTCCAAGGATATAAATGTAACAGATGGGTTCCTTCTCCCATAGCCTCACATTCTGGTGGGGGCAAATAGACAATAAGCAAAGAAGTAATTATTCTTTGAGAGTGATGAGGGGTAGAGCGGTGGCCTGGGGAGATGTGAGGCTTGAAGGAGCTGAAAGGGTGAGCCCCACTGACGTCTGCCGAAGAACCTGCGGACGGATAGCAGCATGGCCTTGGCCAGGCAGGAGTGCATGTGGGAGTTGGAGAAAGTGAGGGGGCCTGAGGGAGGGGAGTGCAGCTGGCTGGTCGCTGAGGCTCTGGGGCCAGAATCTGCAGCCTCTGCCAGGCCTTTGGGAGGACTCTGGCTTTGACCCAGAGGAAAAGGGGAGGTGATTGAAGCAAGACTGAGGCTTCGTGGGCCTCACCTCATAGCAACACCTGCTGCTGCTGCAGCTTGGAGATCAGCTGCCCGGAGTGGGAGTCCAGGCAGTGAGGATGAGGAGGCAGTGGGAAGTGGCCAAAGTCAGGACTCGTTTTGAAGATGGCGCAGAAGGATTTGCTGATGGAGAATGTGAGAGAGCCAGGAAGATGACTCTGAGGACTTTGCCTTGAGCCAAAAGCTATGGTTCTCATTTCCTTGAGACGGGGAAGGTGATGGGTGGGAAGCGGGAGCTCCATCAGAGCACGAACCCGGTGTTGTGCAGCTCTGACTTTCCCAGACACCCCAGGGGTTGAGGGAGGCAGGGGCGGGGAGCAGGGGCGGCAGGGAGAGTGGGCAGAGGGTGATCCTCCAGACACAGCTCTGTGTCCCTGCCCGCGTCCTTGCCTTTGGCCTTCACTCTAGGAGATCCCTGCTAGTTTCCATGCTCCATCTCTGCCTTCCCAGGAGTGTTCTCCCCTCTTAGAGACTGGATCTGTTCCTGGCCCACAGCCTCCTCCTTGCTGGAGCCCCAAGCATTCTGAGGGGCTCCCAGGTCAGGAGGGCCCCCCCACCTCACCATCCCTCTCTGCCCCTCATCTGGGGCCTCCCCCAGACTTTCTTGCTGATGGCACCTGGCCCTCTCCCTCTGCAGCCATGACCTGCTTGTCAGGCTCCCATTGGTCCCCATGTCTGTCAGACATACCTGGGTCTCAGGTATAATCCCAGTTGGAGTTATTTCCCACATGCCTCTTTACTTCATGAAAATGAAGGCTCCAACCTTCCATGACCCTTAAGGCTTTTCCAGAATCTTCCATGACAGTTGAGCACACAGAGGATCTCTAGAGGATTTGTGACTTCAGTGCACAGGCAGACACTCTTCCCTCAGATACAGCTGGAAATTCTTGTTATAAATATGCTTAAAGTTGCTGGTTCCCAACTCCCAGTGTATTGGCAAGTGTTGGACTGGCCGCGTGAGGATTACCCCAGCCCGAGTCAGAGATTAGGGTTTCATGGTGCAAGGGAGGGACCTGGGAATCAGGATTTAGGAAATGCTAACACACTCCTACTGGTATTATTGTTGTTGTTGTTCTATTATTAATTAATTAATTAATATTTTAGGACAGGGTCTCACTCCGTCACCCACGATGAAGGGCAATGGTGCAAACATAGCTCACTGCAGCCTCAAACTCCTGGGCTCAAGTGATCCTTCCATCTCAGTCTCCCCAGTAGGTGGGACTACAGGCATGCGCCACCACACCCAGCTAATTTTTTAATTTTTTAAAGATGAGGCCTCACAGTGCTGCCCAAGCTGGTCTTGAACTCCTGGCCTCAAGCAGTCCTCCTGCCTTGACCTCCTAAAGTGACAGTCTTCCCAAAGGGGGTTATAGTCATGAGCCACCACCGTGCCCAGCCACCTCTACTGATGTTGATCACCGGGCAGGCTTCGGAAAATTGCTTTAGCCGTAAGAGGGGAGGGTGTTCTACTCCCAGAGAGGTTCTCTTACTTTTTTCTTTAAGCAGATCACTACAGCCTCTAGCCTGCAGGGTCTCCAGGCAGTCCATCACACATACTGAGTTGTACAGAATTTATTTAAGGACGGAGGTGGGGAAGCTAGAGGGGGACAAAACTCTGCGATCTTCTGCCGTCTAAAATTTAGAGCCTATTTTGGTGAGACAAGACTGTATAGAACAGATACAAATAGATGTATATTAATATTCTGCAACAGAGGGGGTATGGCTGGCAGGCAAAATAGAAGTGAGGAAAAGCTGGACTTGTGGAAGTCAAAGGTGCCCTCGAGGTTGCAGGTTGGTAAAGAGTTCATGTTGCCATCCAAACTATGACCCCTCTGCTTCTGTCCCTTGGTGTGGAGCCATTCTCTGCAGAGATGAGCCCAGGCTGTGGCTGCAATGGGAGTGGCTTGCACGTCACTCACTGAAGCAGCAAAAGCAATCCACTGTCGGATTGGTGATGAGCTGGGAATCTCTCAAGGGAGTGACCTAGGAGGCAGGTGGGCCAGAGCGGGGCAGAGGGAAATGAGATTGTTCTGTTCTTGCTCTTGCTCCCTCGGGGCCGTGTCCTTTTGCTATGGTGTACTTCCTGGTCCTGAGCTGACCCTCACACAGGCGCCCACCCTGCATCCAGCAGTCATTAGTAGGTTCCCCCTCCCACTTTGTCATAAGAAAGGGATTTTCCCAGGATCGCTGTATTTATAGTGGAGAGAGGCCCCAGGACTGTAAGGAGTGGGGACCTCCTCCCCACGAATCCCACTGAAAGCCCATGTCCACTCAGGACCGAGCTCCTGCCCACTCAGAGGACTCGTGCTTTGAGCTGCCCCAGTGGGTGACAGGTTTGCTATAATCTAGGATTTCCCAGACTCGCCGGCTGATCAGAATCCTGTAGGATGCTTATTAGAAACAAAGATATCTGGGCCCCAAACTACAGCTAATGAATCACAATCTCAAGAGGAAAGGCCCTTAAAGAAACAATTCTTAGGACGGGGTAAACTTGGGAAACCACCAAGCCGTGAACTCTGTCTTACCCGTGGGTGACCTAATTCCTGCCTCTGCTAGAAGGCTGCTGCCTATAGGCTGAGCTCAGACTGGCATTCATGGCGGGGGAAAAAAGCTTTCTTTCTGTTTAGAGACCAACAGTGACAACAATGATTACCAACCTTTATCAATTATGTGCCAAGCACTCTACAGGGGGCTCTTTGGGGAAAGGTGGATCATGTTATGCAATCCTGCCATAGCCTAATGAACCAAGGGCTACAGCAATCTCCATTTTTTTCAGATGGGGATGCAGAAGGCAGGGAAGTGAAATGTCTTGTCCAGAGGCACATGCAGCAGGTAGCCGGCAGAGCTAGGTCGCGGCCTTCTGACCACTGCCCCCCTCTCTTCCCCAACAGATTAATCATCCTGAGACCTTGAATTAACTCCCTCCAGGGTGGCAACTCACATCACCACCAACACCCCTCCCCCACAGGCAGGGAAAAAGAGCATAGACTGGCAGCTCCTCTGAGAACCTGCAGTGGGCAGTTGTGAGAATGAGGCACAATGGGGAGGACAGCAAGGGGCTGACCTCCCTCCTGTTGGCTCTCAGGTACTGGAACTCCTTGAGCAACCTGGTGGCATCCTTGCTGAACTCTGTGCGCTCCATCGCCTCCCTGCTCCTTCTCCTCTTCCTTTTCATCATCATCTTCTCCCTCCTGGGGATGCAGCTCTTTGGAGGAAAGTTCAACTTTGATGAGATGCAGACCCGGAGGAGCACATTTGATAACTTCCCCCAGTCCCTCCTCACTGTGTTTCAGGTACGGACTCTTCTCTGCTGGGATTCGGACTCGGGGTGGTTGAGTGGTGGGCTGGTGGGAGGAGTGTGGGAAGCTGTACCCTTTCACTGGGCAGCCACAGCCAGCCTAGATCAGCCCTGGAGAGCCCATGCCCAGGAGAGTCTTGAGTTTTTTCTGTAGTTTTGCTGTCCCCATCTGCCATGGAATTCCACTAGTGGGTGGACCATTAGGGGAAACAATATAAGTGGTTTAAAAATGCCTTCTCAGGAGAATCTCTTGAACCCAGGAGGCGGAGGCTGCAGTGAGCCAAGATCGCACCACTGCACACTGTAGCCTAGGTGACGGAGCAAGACTCCGTCTCAAAAAAAAAAAAAAAAAAAATCGTTCTTATCCATGGAATCCTTTACTCAAATTCTCCATGAAAGCCCAAAACATAAACAAAGAAAAGCAGACTGCTCTTACTGGGGGAGGGGAGGGTGATGAAACCCTGGCTTTCCTACCCACCATGCTTGTCCCTCGAAAAAAAATATTACTAGCCCATCAAATTTGTGATTTCATAGATATTGTGGCTTAGGGCAAACTCAAAGTGGCATCTATTTAAGTTTAAAAGCAGATTGATTGAGAGGTAAAAATGAATCACATGTAGACGTTATCAAAATCTTGAAGATGATGCCCCATTGACGAATGTTTGGGGAAACCTGGTGTAGCCTGTGGCTGTCTCAGCAAACACACAACTGCAAAAGGGCCCTGATGCCTTACCCCCAGGAATGGCTGATGATCAGCTCAAGCATGTGTGGGGAAAGTCAGAGATCTTTGGGCCAAAAAGCCCTTTTAGTCACCCTTCAAATAATATTATGCCAATGGCCAGGCATTTTGTCTAAGGACAGTTCAATAGCTCAGAGCCCCTGCGGAGCAGAATTGGGGGCCAGGAGGAGGGAAAGAAGTGAAAGGGAAATTTTGGACAATTTTGTTGACGTAGTGGGGCAGGGCAGGGTGGTTTTGGGTTTGCTGTTGGTCTAACGCTGTGTCCCTTATTGGTGGGAATGTGTCATTCAGATCCTGACCGGGGAGGACTGGAATTCGGTGATGTATGATGGGATCATGGCTTATGGCGGCCCCTCTTTTCCAGGGATGTTAGTCTGTATTTACTTCATCATCCTCTTCATCTGTGGAAACTGTATCCTTTGCTGCTGCCCCCCACCCCTGCGGCCCCCAGCCCCCAGGCTGCAGCACAATGCCAAACGGGCACGCCCCGCAGGTCCGGGCGGTCCTGCTCGGGCTCACACCACCCAGCCTAGAACCCCATGGCGGTGGAGGTGGGTCTGGGTGGAAACCTGCAGCTTTGGCATAGGTGAGGTTCACCTTCCTGAACCCTTCGGGGCCGCAGCGGCGCCGCGCTCCGGGCGTGCTCTCGTCGTAATCTAGGTGAGCGACGCCCCCTGGCGTTCGGCGTGTGCAGCCACTCACACAGCCTGCGACAGGGACGCGCTGGAGCGGGCCTGCTGCCCTGGGGCCGCTGTGTCTGCCCAGAGGCGGGACGCTCCGTGAGGGAGGATGAGCCGTTGTCCTTCAAGTGACCTTCAGCTCTCCTCCTGCTTTTTGGTCAGCACCCCTCTCTCTGATGCTGCTCTCCAGGACTTTAGTCAAGGGCAGAGCTGCACAGACTTCAAACAGCCCCAAAAGCTCCTTCCTGATCCTGGCTCGGGCAGGTTTCCAGGGTCACAAGCCACGGATGCTGCTTCTCTTCCCCAGCTCATAACCCCGAGAGAGTCACGTCCAGAGCCAGGGGTAACATAAGAACAGCTCTGGGCCAAGTCCCAGCTAAGGCAGTGCAGAAAACACAGTCATGGAGCCTGCAGACAAGGTTTCCTCTTTTCCCAGCTGGATGAGCTCTTGCAGATTGAAGGTCCTCTACCTCAGTGTCTGTAAAATGTGGCAATGGAGTCATAGAACCTACTACGTAAAGGGTTGTTGGGAGTTTTAATGGGATCATGCATGCAAGGCCCCTGCCACATTCGGAAGCCTCCCTGGACAAGCCCCTCTTCCCCGGCCTGAGTTGCGGCTTCCCTGTATGTGAAATGATATGAATGTCTGAGTGCCTGGGGCTGGGGGTCAGACTTCACAGACTTAAAGCCCCCTTCCAGCTGTGCTTTCTTTGGTTCTGCAGTTCTGTGACCCACAGCGTTTCTGTTGGTGGAGTGGGGTGGGGAGAAAGGGCAAAGAACTGTCTCCATTGGGAGCTCCCAAGCCTTGGCTGGCTCCAGCTGGACCCTCCAAGGGTCTTCGTATGTGCAGGCTCATATTAAGAGTTGGCAGAGGTACCAAGCCACCCCCTCAGCACCCAGTTATAATAAACCGCTCTTAAGAGCGTTCTGCATCCTGCTGGAGACAATGCTGTTTATAATGTCAATTACAGCCAGTCATCTCAGCAGGGAAAGCAATCATGAAACCCAGCAATTAAAGTACAAGGCAGGGCTTGCTGCCTCCCTCCGCCTGCTCCAGTGTGCAGGCTAGCCTGTTCTCATCCCTCTACATAGCTCCAGGTAGCCAGGAGGGTGATGGGGAGGAAGGGGAGAGGAGGAACACTGTTGGGGTCTGACTTCCTCAAAGTGATTCACTCTCAAGCTCTCTCTGCTGAGGAGCTCTACCCTGCACGTCCTACATCCCCCGTGCCCACCAAAACCCCAAGCCAAGGGTGATTTTCTTTAAGAATGGACACAAACAGATATCCTACTGAATGTGTTCTTGGCCATTGCTGTGGACAACCTGGCTGATGCTGAGAGCCTCACATCCGCCCAGAAGGAGGAGGAAGAGGAGAAGGAGAGAAAGAAGCTGGCCAGGTAACCCTCGAGGCTTGCCCAGGCCCGGGGCTCCAGGGCTCCCATTCTGGAATGTCATCCCACTGGTGGCAGAGAGACGCTTGACCGCCAGCCTCTGTTGGCTGTCCCTCCTAGGAGGACTCTGGGTTTGGGGCTTCCAAAGTTGGGCCTCTCTCCTAATTCCTAAGCATCACTCTGGTAGGGACCATCAAGAATTATAATAATCTCTGCAATGGTGTCATATTCTCCACCTGCTGGGATTATCTTTTGAGAAGCTGTGATAGGTGGCAGGAGTGTAGGGTGGGGAGAGAGAAAGGCAACCACTCAGTTGGGAAACGCAGCTCCAGCTTACAGAGGGAGTCCTCCTCACTACTTTATAATTCATCTCCAGTGTTAGGAAGACAAGACGGGGCCCTATGTTGTATCCTATCATTGTCTAGACGGGACAGTTCTAGGCCACACAGCTGCCGGGCACTGAGCAGAGCTCCTCCAGGAGCCAATCCTAGATGAGATCCACCATCCTTTTCTGCTTTGGCGACCCAGGCATCTCTGGAGCTGCAAGAGGCCAATTGCGTGCCAGGCAGAGCAGGTGTGGCTCAGCCCCGTAGCACTTGTGACTGAGCTGCACATGAGAAGTGTCCTGGAGAAAGGAAGATGGACACAGACCCAGGGGATCTGTCCCCTCTGGCCCCAACAGGCCACAGGGCGGTTCCCTCCTACACTATTCTCTATCACTCCAGTAAACAGCCATTTATTTTTTTCTGCTGCTGACTGGCCAGGACTGCCAGCCCAGAGAAGAAACAAGAGTTGGTGGAGAAGCCAGCAGTAGAGGAATCCAAGGAGGAGAAGATTGAGTTGAAATCCATCACAGCTGACGGAGAGTCTCCACCCACCACCAAGGTGAGGAGCTGTCTCCTTCCTGGAGCTGTGAGGCCGGTGCTGGGGAGGGAGGGCCACAGCCTTCCCAGGCCAGAACCCCGTGGAGAAGAGGAGAGAAAGAAAGACACCCAGTGGAAAGAAAGCCAGTGGGGACGAACAGGAGAGCTGGGAGGGGGAAGAGAAGGCAGATTGGCTGGATCACAGCCATCTGCTGATGTCTTGAAGGAGATATGCAAAGTGACAAGTACCTATTTTTGAGCTAAGTCACTGACTAAAATGCAACTTCAAGGCTACTGCAAGCCTCTTAACTTGGGGACATATCTAACTGTATTGTTCCTTCTTCTCCCCTGTAACTGTCTAGATCAACATGGATGACCTCCAGCCCAATGAAAATGAGGATAAGAGCCCCTACCCCAACCCAGAAGCTACAGGTACCAGTCCCACTGCCTAACCTGGGATTGGGAGATTGGAGGCAGAGATCTAAATTCTAAAGCCACATGGGAGTGGCCATATATTAGGGACCATGGTTCCAGTGTCCCTCTATAAGTACCTTGCACTGCTGAGTGTCTTCTATCTCTATATTTAAGCATCATCAGTCAGCATCTGGGAGACAGGTTTGTTTCTGGTTTCCTCATAATGAGATCACATTTGAGCAGTGCTTTTGTGTCCTTTCCAAGCTGGATTCTGTGTACATTTAAATTTTTGTTACATTACATGTTGTAAAATCATTATTAATTTATATAATGTATTAGTATGGCATATGTTGCAACATTATGCTCACTTAATATTAATAGTAAATCCCAAATCTGCCTTGCCCCTACTCGGGAGGCAGTGCCGAGTGCAGGGACAGCTGCCACCACAGATGTCCCACTTGTTGCTTTAGAAAATGATTTCAGGTCTCATTATAAAAGGCGCACTTACTGACTCCATCTTTTTATGCTTCTATCTGATACCTAAATTGGCAGGCAGTCTGCTTCTCAAGAGCTTTAATGTCAGAGATCAGAGGTCCTCCCTCCAGGCTTCACTTCCCAGCTCCCTGAAATCCCATACCCTGTACAAGGCCTGGGCTTGCCTTCCTCTGACCTAGAATTGCAGATATTATCACCAGTTTCAAGCTTGAAGTCAATAACATGCTATCAAGGGACCGTTGATTTTACTGACATTTCCTTGTTCCTGTAGGTTAGGCTATATTTGGGTTGTTCACCAAGTTAGGTGGCTGAGAACCTCCTACATTTATGAGCAAAGCTCGGTTTCCCTTTTTGCTTTCCCTCCGCTGGTTCTCTGCTTAGAACACTCACAGGCATCCTTGGGAACCAGACTCCCTGTGGTCACACTGTCCTCACTCCCCTCCTCCTGCAAGGGAATAGGATGCAGTTTCCTGGAGCTTGGATAGAAAGAACAGGAAGGGCATTTTCATATGCCTGGCATTAAGCCTTTGAAGTTCTTAAAAACCCTTCTAGGGTGAAACTGTTAGGGAATTTCAACGGCGTACTAGAATTATTGAACAAATGCAATGGGAGGATCTTGTCTTGATCCTGAAGCAACAAATACACTTTAAAATGACATTTTAGAGGGAACTGGGGGAAATTGAATATGGACTGGGAACTAAATGATTTAAAGTAGTTTTGTTAATCTTGTTGGTATAATATTTTATAGTTCTGTTTTTAAACTGCTGCAGTGTTTATGGCCAGAGTCTAAATGTTTACCAGTTGCTTTGCTTTTAAAATATTCCAACAACAAAAAAATGGGGACAGAGAAGATAAATGGAACAAGATTAGCAAAATGTCCAAAGTTGTTGAAGCTGGTTACATATATGAGGTTTAGTATGTGAGACTGTACTCTTGTGTAAATCTTTAAGGTTTAAAATGAAAGACAGTAATAAAACAAATTCCTTAGGGCCGTGAGAAGAGCCCTCCCATGGGGCCAGCCTCCAGGATGGGCCTCCCTGCACACACAACAGGGCAGATCTGGCATGAGGGTCTTTTCACACAGGCACCCAGCTGCAGCCAGGCCTGTACGGCAGATACACCTCTTGCATCTTCAACAAAAATCTCAAATTCTATTATTCTAAATCTGTACTCTTGGCTTTTCTCTTCTTTGTTGCTCTAATGAAATCAAAGGGAAGAATGTTAAAAAAAAAAAAAAAAAAAAAGGGCTAATGAGGATTTTGTCACCAGGTCGGCCGTCCTAGAAATGCCTCTCACGTAGCTACCCAGTGGCTCTGAGGACCGGGGGATGCTTACGCTTTCCAGCTGAAAAGCTCTTCCTACCCTCTGCTGAGGCCTCAGGATTCTTGAGATTTTTGAGCATATGGCCCACTCCCCGTCATTCCGTTGTGTCTCTACTTTCGTGTTGAGACCTCTGGTCCATACCCTGAGGCTGCCCTGACTGCCCCACCACATACACCAGCCACCACTCCGGCCTTTGAAGCCAGCCCCAAGCATGCCCATTTGTGCACTATCCCCGGTCTCCAGGTCCTCATCCAGGAGGTTCAAAGGGTAGCATGCTCTTAAAGCTGGTGGCCCCACACATCGCCCTGCCCCCAAAGGCTAAGTCAGCCTGTGCTTCCCAGCTCTTCTCACCTTCCCATTTCCTCCATTCCCTGCCTCCACAGTCAGCTCCTGGATCCTTTAGTGCTAGGTGCTGCAGAAGTTCTCAGAGACTTCCGAAGATCATGTGGCCTGTTGTCTGTGTTCTGGTCAATCTCTGGTTCCTTCCTGCTTCTCTTTCTCCCAAACCATGAATGGCGAAGAGCCTGATCTACCATTGTGCTCCCAACCACTGCCCCTTCCAGGCCAGCGGCCCCTACCATGCCTGGTTCATGCAGGTGCTCCTTAGCAGGCAGCACTGGTGAGCGTCCCTTCTGCTCTGCCTTCAGCCAGACCACTAGGGAGAAAGGGCTGGAGTCAGGGAGCACACTGCCATGCTCTCCTGCTCCCTCCCTGTCTCTGTCTTGCCCTGTCTCCTAGGCTCGCCCCCTGCCCTCTCCCTCTCTCCTGGACTGTCCAGATTGCACCTAAAGCCATGTATCAGAGTGGCCAAGTGGGAGCTGGACTCCAGAGTGCACTCTGCCGGCTGCAGCTTCAATTGCCCTCGCATGACCACGAATACTCAGAGGAGGGGCCTCTTTCTAATTCAACAAGGGGCCATCGAGGCCAGCCATGGCCCTAGAATCCTTCCCTCTCTGTTTCATCTGAAAAGCTCGCCAGCTGCTTTCACCCTCCCAGATCGGTATACCCTAATTATATTTCAGTGAGAAAAAACCCAACTCACTGAAAAGAAAAGCATTTTGCCCAGATGAGTAGAAGCTAATTCTACTTTTGTTTAATTTATTAATTTATTTGAGTGAGCATGTAGATGTTCACAAGAGCCACTAAGGACTTAATGTTAACAGGTACACATTAAAAAAAAAAAAAGGAGTGCCACCAGACACTGAGTAGTCAGCACCGCCTGTGCTGGAGGAGGCTTTCATTGCTGCAAAGGGTTCAAGGACAAGGATAGCCATGAGGTGGTAGAGTCTGGGGGCTTCATGCAGAAGGGTGGTCTTGACTGAGCTTTGAATCGGGGAGTTGGAGAGGCTGAAGGAGTTTTTTCAGTATCGTACAATCATCAGAGATGCTGAGAGTTGGGAGGAACCTTGTAGATATTCATGAACTACTCATGAAGCATTTACTGTGTGCCAGGCACTGTGCTAGGTACCAGGGACATGGGGGTCCTTGTGGTGGGCAAATAGGGAAGACCCCCCACCCTCTTGGAGCTGACATATCAATGGAGAGACAGGCAGCAGACAAACCAACCAAAAAGGTGACATCACATGATGTGAAGATAGTAAAATCAAGGATTGTGTTAGGGGATACTCGGGGGTCAGGCTGCTTTGACTGTGTGGTCAACAAAGGCTTCTCTGAGGACACAGCATTTGACTGGAACCTGAAGGATTCAAAAGAACTAGACAGGGAATCAGAGCGAAGAGCTCTCTAGGTGGAGACCCTGAGTGCAGAATCTCTTACAGGGATGCACTTGGCTGTGGGGACTCCAAAGAGGGCCAGTGTGCCTGCAGCAGGGAGAACCAAGGGATAGTGCCCTGAGGCAAGAGGCCGGGGCAGGGCAGGAGGGCAGGGCAGAAGGCGCAGGGCCATGCAGGAGGCTGGGTCTGGTCCAGTGCCCTGGAGGGCCGCCAGAACATCTGAGCAGAGGAGGCCCTGACATGATGTCCGACTTCACCCTTTCAGAGATTCCCTCTGAGTGCTGTGTGAATAAAGAACAGTGGTGGTCAAGAGCTGAACGGGGGCAGGGAGGATACTTGCGCAGTATCCAGGCAGAGAGGATGGCAGCTTGGGCAGGGGATGGTGCTGGAGATGCAGAGAAGTGGTCAGGCTTGGGGTATATTTTGCAGGTAGGACCAGCTGGATTCACTCATAGCTTAGATGTTGGAGAGAGGGAAAGAGGAATGTAGGGTGACTCTGAGGTTTTCTAATTGAGCCAGCGAAGAGAAAATCCCCAATGCAGAAACTATATCCACCACCTGTGCTCCTTGTACCCCAAGGCACTGCTCCGGGTGTCTGGCCCTTACCAACCAGGCACTCCCTTCAGACTCTTGCTCCCTGCTAGAAACTAAGCTCCTTGAGGACAAGAACCATGGCTTTGTCTTCTCAGCCTTGGGCTCAATACTCTGTAGGCACTAGATCTTACAAATGTCTACTTTATGTGGCCAAGAGGGAAATCACGGAAGTGAGGATGAGCATCAAATGGAGAGGGGCAAAGGTTGCCAAGGACCAATGGTGGGGCTTTGAGTGCTGCCCTGGTTTTACTTTGGAATCCTCTGACCTGCCTTCCGAAATGCAGCAGCAACTCCAGCGTGTAGCAGCACCTCACTTCCAATGCTTTTTCCAAACCTCCAAGAACAAAAATTAGAAAAGAAAGATCCCTAATGTATTCTACTGGCATTTGGGAGTAGGAGGCTAGGTGGTTCAGTTGCCAACCCCAAAATGAGCCTTGCCTGACTTTCCCTGATCTGTCAGCCTCCCTCCTCATCCGTAATACCTGCTAAACATCACATGCTGTCAAAGTTGTGTTCCTTTACAAATCTGAGTTTGTCCTTCAGAAATCATTTCCTCTTAAGCACTGTGCCTGAGGTTCAGCTGCTGTGTGTCTGAATGGACCAGCTAACTTGCTTCTCCCCAGGAATGGAACTCAGCATGGAGCTTCATAAAAGGGAGGGAGCTCATGCAGATGGAAGAGCCTGCACCGTTTTCCATTAGGAACTCTGAATGGCACAAAGCTATAGTAAATATGGGTTTCTGTAAACACAAATGATTAAAATAAGGATAAAATTACCTGTTATCAAATTATCATGAAGAAGAAAGTGTTGGGTCATTTCGGGCAAAACTGAAAAGAATACAAACACCTAGGCAGGAATTTAAGATCCTTCTCAATTAAATTTCACTTGAAATACCATGATTTAGGCCAATTCCGGTTTTACTTATTCGACTTTAAGTAGAAGACTTTTCTTTTACATACCAAGGGTTGGGTGTCACAAGAACTCCAACTCTTGGCCTGTAGACAGTTTTTCATCTTGGGCCTCTCTTCTGCTGAAAAAATATTACTTGTCTTGCTGGTCAGCTCTAATTACCCTAGGGAAAGAATCTGATTGATGCCTGTATGGTACTGGCCCTCCAAAAAAGCCTTTGGTCCCTAAATGCTTGAATGCTTTTTGCTTGATAAAGAATTGCTTTCTGTGCCAGGCATTTTTTTTCTTTGCAGCACCTGGCTTTGTTTGAACCAGAAGAGGGAGAACATGCAGAGGCACAGCTGTGTCCATGAGATGAGCGTCCCGTAACTATCTTTCTCCAGCCAGACTAGTATCCCCTTGACCTTCGTTTTATACAGAGTCCCCTTCCTTCTGAAGGGTGTGGAAGTTCAATCATCATCAAGAAATAAGGGCTTCTAGTGCCAGGCATAGCTTTTCTTTCCAGGGTTTTCAGCACATAGGGAGAAGGGACAGACATTTAAAATCAGTCATCAGGGTACTGGAGGCAGAGGTTCTGCTGGGATTCACGGAAAGGTCATTCCCTGGAGCGTGAGTACTCAGGAAAGCTGGATGGAGGATGCTATCTGCATTGGGGGTCCTTGTGTGCTCTGCAGAGAGGGAGATGAAGAGCAACTCAAACAGAGAGAGAGCATGAGGAAGGACGGAGCACACAGTGAGCTTGTCAGCTCACTAGGGCTGCCATAACCAGTGACCACACACTGGGCAGCTTAAACAGCAGAAATGCATCCTTTTACAGTTCTAGAGGCTGGAAGTCCAAAATCAAGGGGTCCACAGGGCCAAGCGCCTTCTGAAAGGCTCTTGGGAAGAATACTCACTTGCCTCTCCTAACTTCTTGTGGTTGCCGGCAGTCCTTGGCTTGTAGATGCATCCCTCCAATCTCTGCCTCTGTCTTCACATGGCCTTCTTCCCTAAGTGTGTTTTTGTGTCTCTGTGCCTGTCTTTATGAGGATAACAGTCATTAGATTTAGGGCCCATCCTAGCCCAGAATAACTTCATCATAACTAATTACATCTGCAAAGGCCGTATTTCCAAATAAGGTCACATTGCAAAGTTCTAGGTAGGCATGAGTTTGCGGGGGAAACTGTTCAACCCACTGTAGTGAAGTGCTCAGAAAATAGTTTCATGTGAGTGGACAGTTTGTTAGGGAATAATAGGTGGTAAGGACCTGACTGAGAAAGATGTTGAGCATTAATTTACAGGCTTCGAGTCTGTCCCATGGGTAGAGGTTGTAATAAAAGCAGCAAACACTTACTTACAGAGTGGCTGCTATGTACCAGGCACCGTTCTGAGGTATAGAGGTACTGTTATTATTCCACCTTAGATGGAGAAACTGAGGCACAGAGAGACTCAGTAAAATGCCCACAGCTAGAAAGAAACAGAGCCAGGATTCTGGTCCAGGCAATTGGCTGGAGAGTCTGCTCTTCACTCCCATGATTTTACTTTCCCCTTCTGAGTATCTTCAACACATTTGACAAGCACAGGATGAGCAGTGCTTCCTGCCATGAGCATTGTGCTGGCAAGCGCAGGAATAAGCTGTCTGACTTTGGTCCACATTAAATGTGGCCACTGGCCGGGAAAACGAAGGCGCTTCTTTGATTGGTGTCAGTGTCTAAACCTTTGCATGAAGGGCCTGTTTTGGTCAGTATTGCCCTGTTATCTCGACAGCACATGAATTTTTTTTTTTAGTTGCAGAAATTGGGAAAGTGTTGGTTTCTAATTCCTGGAACTTCCAAGGGTAGGGTTATTTGCAAGGGATTCCACAAGCCAACTCAGCCATACCCTTTCCCCAACCTGCAGCCTAGATAGATGAGTAACACCTGGCAGTGCCCTGTCCTACCTGGTCACCTCTTCTCATACCTTACAACTAGGATGACCAACCACCCCAGTTTTCCCAGAACTAGGGGGTTTCCTGGGATGTGGGAATTTTAGTTTTAAAACCAGGACAAGTTGGTCGCCCTACTTACAATCCCCCTTATTGTGCACTGCCAGATACGTCTTCTCCAACAGAGATGAGCTACAGCAGCACCCACAGGGAGACAGCAGAATGTCTGTCTTGGTTGGTACCCTACATTTTCAGAGCCATAATCATGTCTGCCAGTAGGAAGGTCTCTGAAAGTGGTAAAATAAGTGGGAGTGCTGGAGTTATTTAGAATGGTGCTGTTCTTCTTACAGGAGAAGAGGATGAGGAGGAGCCAGAGATGCCTGTCGGCCCTCGCCCACGACCACTCTCTGAGCTTCACCTTAAGGAAAAGGCAGTGCCCATGCCAGAAGCCAGCGCGTTTTTCATCTTCAGCTCTAACAACAGGTGTGCAGCAATGGTGGGGAAGGTGGGGTCCTGCTCTCTCTAGTACCAGCCTGGCAGTTGCCTGTATTTTATCTGAACCTCTGGATGGATCCTGAGACTCTCCCAGCTCCTTGCAAATTGTATAAACAGACACTTATTTAGGGAAGAGTCCTGGATTTTGAATCAGAAGACTTGTGTTTATTTTCCTCTCCACTTTTTGAAATGTTTAAACTCTATTTCTATTCTTTGGGTGATTACCCTTGACAATTTACTAATTCTATTTAACTTAACAAAATGTGATGTTAAACAATATCAAGAACCTCCTCCTGTATAATAGATTGACCTTAGACTATTTTAACTCACTCATCTGCTCCTTACTTACATGGAATTGTCATTAGTGTTTTAGTCCAACTTTTATTTTTAATCCAACAAGTTAGTGAGTCTTACTATTATATAGATAGTGTGTGTTTGGATATATGTACACCTTACCATTTTATTTGTTCACCATTTTTTTACTCATTTCAGTCTATCCTTTAGCTAACATTTTCTTTCTTCCTAAAGTACATTCTTTAGAGGCTCCTTTAGTTCCATAATGGCGAATTCACTTGTCCTCTACTTACCTATAACTGTTTTCACTTCTTGCTCTTGAAAGATAGTTTTGTTGTGTACACCATTTTAGACAGACAGTTTTTGTCCTGCAGCACAAGAAAGGTGTTATTCCACTGTAAAGTCAGCTGTCATTCCAACTATGATTTCTTTGTGAGTAACTTAACCTTTATTTGCAGCTGCTTTTAACATATTCTGTTGCCTTTGTGGTTGTACAGATTTACTATCATGTGTCAAGGTGTGCATTTCTTTCCATTTGTCTTGCTTAAAATACATTCTGCTTCCTAAGCCTATGGATTTAGATTTTTATTCATTTATTGAAAAGGTACAGCCATAATGTTTAAATATTGCTTCTTTTTAATTCTATATTTCTTCCTTCTGACACTCCAGTTGGACATCTGTTAGACATTTTCATTCTGTCCTCCCTATTTCTTAGACAGTCTTACATATCTTTCATCTCCTTGTCTTTCTGTATTCTGGGAGATTTCTTCAACTGTATCTTCCAGTTTCTTAATTCTATTTTCAACTTAATCTATATTACTGTTTAAACCAATTTTTTATCTTGACCATTATATGTTTTTGTTTCAGTCAGTTCCATTTGTTGCTTGATTTTCCAGATCCATCTCTCTAAGCTAGTAGTTTCTATCGATTCCTCATCTTTGTGATTTAGTCCTTTATTTCATTAAATATTTCAAATATAGTTGTTTTATAGTCTGTATGTAATATTTCCAATACCTCCAGTCTTTGGAATCTAAATCACTTATCCAGTGTTTCTTCAGATTTCCCATCTTAGTGGCTTGTCCTTTTGTGCATCTGATGATCTTTGATTGTGACCCCAACACTTCCTCTTCATTTGTGAGAGTCCTGAAGACCTAAAGTAGGTCTGGGGAGACTTTCTTCCAGATGCCCCTTGGAGGTGTTGGCTTGGCCTAAAATTCCCAGGCTTTCCTGCCCCACCTCAAGACTGGCTTAACCTGCAATTTCTTGACAGCACTGCTGTTATTGGCTTCCATCCTCAAGCAATTCTGCCCTCCTGGCTGGCTCTCTCTCCATACATAGCCTCAGCTCAATGGAGGTTGGTGGGAGGGGTTGTTGGTTTGAAGCAGATGATTCTTAACAGCCATCTCCTAACTCTTATAAACCAGAATTGTCTCAGAGAGTTTGGCCCTTCGAGGGTTTGGTGCTTCTGCAGCAGGAGGGCTTTCTCAGAGCATTTAGTCAACCATAATGCTAGGAGCAGAAGTCTGAAGGCCTGGGTTGAAGCCCTGACTCCCCCCACACTAAGGCTGTGTTTCTGGGCAAGACTCTCCTACTTGAGTTTCAGTGTTCTTACCTGTGAAATGAAGATGATGACACCCATCCCTTCCTTCCTACATTGTTGTCAAGATGAGATGGTGTACAAGACACTTTGGCGTTTAGGAACCTAGCATTTTTGGTGCTATCACTGAGTACCTAGAAGCTCAGTTGGGTAATTGTGCTGGGGCATGGAAGTGAATTGCACATTTAAAGCTATTACACAGGAGCAGATCACCTACAGGGAGCCAGCTTGGCCAGCCTCTCAGCGTACCCAGCTCCGGGTAGTCCTATTGTTCCCTATGCGTAAGCATAGAGTAGATCTCATAAAGTGGTTTCTTTTCAATGATAGGGAAAATAAGTCCCCAAACAAAAGCCAGTTATGAATGTCAGAGCAGGGTTTGGGAATTCAGAGATTCTCAAAGGTCTCAGATGTAACCTTCTAAAATATCAAAGATGATATGTGCACCATGGGGGTGAGGAGTTGTCATTACCAAGCAGCAGTAAGACTTCAGAATGAAGAGGTCACTTCAAGCCAACAAGCACCTGTTGCCAGCTGCTGGGGAGGGCTGAGGAGAGGAGCTCCCAAGAGCCGACTGCTGCTTCCCCTTGTCTGCCTTGACTTGTCTCTCCTCCTGTCCCCGCTCCCATACAGGTTTCGCCTCCAGTGCCACCGCATTGTCAATGACACGATCTTCACCAACCTGATCCTCTTCTTCATTCTGCTCAGCAGCATTTCCCTGGCTGCTGAGGACCCGGTCCAGCACACCTCCTTCAGGAATCATGTATGCATCGCCTGTGTCTTCTGCACTCCTTCCCCCTGGGGCTGTGCCAGGCCCACAGCTTCTGTTGCTGACATTGTTCAATCAGGAGCCCAATTCTAGGTGTCATAATTAGATCCACAAGTAACATTTCATTAAGAGAGTAAGGCTTTGATAGAAAACCACCCTAGGACCACAAGCAAATAAGAGAGCATGTACCCAAATGCTCAGGCTGGTTGGATAATTGGCAAAGATCAGGACTTTCATTGCCTGTGGATGTTCCCCAGGAAGCTCTAGTTCCCCGCAAACTTAGTAAAATGTGGCCACTGACTACATGCCCTCCCTTGCTGCCAGCGTACTCTGACCAGAAGGGGAGCGTTGGCAAATAGGTGCCAATGATATGGCTGACCTTACCTAAAAGAGAGTCTTGGTACCTTCGGTAGAGTAGAACCAAATGTGAGGACCCACCCAAGGCTCTGGTGAACAATATTAAAGGCCAGTTTAAGAATTGCTGTATCTCAAAACCTCAACACTTTGTCAAGTCCCAACCAAGTGGACATGAAGACAGCCCGCTGATCTAAAGCCATACCCATGCCAAACCACTCTGCGCTCCTGGGGCCTGCTTGGTCTGGGGCTGTCTTACTGAGGTTAGCAGGTGTTGGCCCCATCCCTGATCCATCACCTGAAATATAATAAGTATGCAATCCTGGAGCCGGTCCTCAGCCTGTGCAGACCTCACCTGAAGGATGCACCTCCCTTGCCCCAGAGGAAATAACCCAGGAATAGATTTCCACCAACACAGGAAGCTGGCCAGCTCAGTCCCACCAACGTGAGCGAAGCATTTTGAATCTCCCTGCAAAAAGACAAAGCCCATTCTCTGTCCTTTTGACAAGCATCTCAGTGGTCCGATTTGGGTTTGTAAGTAAATTGGATTAATGGGAAAAGCATCCAACCAGATGCTGCTCAGATCCAGTACCAGCTGAGGCCTGCCCTGGAAGCTCACCTCACTTATCTGGGGGCTTCAAGGGAAGCTGCTGTGCTGCCTGAGGCTAGCCCCGCCTCAGGATCGCTGTGTGTGTGCTGCTTGCCCCCCATTTCCATCTGTGTTCCCGCGCAAAGACTCAAGCGCCATGCATCTCATTTTGAAGTGTGGCCCCTTTTCTGGTGAACAGCCACTGATCTCTCTTCCTGTCCCGCTTTTCTCCCTTCCCCGCCCCATCCCCACCCTGTTCCTTTTTGTTTTGCAGATTCTGTTTTATTTTGATATTGTTTTTACCACCATTTTCACCATTGAAATTGCTCTGAAGGTAAAGCCCCCATCCCCTTCTGCTCCTGCTGTCCCCCTTGTGCCAGCACCAGGTCTCTGCCGCTGTCTGTCGCTAACACACATGCTCCTTCCTGTTGGTGTGGGGTTCACTCTCAGAGCCACTAATCCAATTATGCTTATTTTTCAGATCCTAGGCAATGCAGACTATGTCTTCACTAGTATCTTTACATTAGAAATTATCCTTAAGGTAATGCAACCTGGGCAATGCATCCTCTGTCGCTTTCTTTGTCTGTCTCTGCTCTGTCTGGCTGGATCTTTTGTCTTTCCTGTTTCTTTCACTCTCTCTTTTTTTTACTCCCAAGCCTGAAATTGGAAAAATGAGTGCCCCTCACTTTGTGTGATGCACTTTGCCCAGACTCAGAAGCCAGGAGCAGCCTACCCCACTGCAGCTCCTCCCTCCAGCCACCCCTAAGCAGTCCGTGGCCTGGAAGGGACATGTGTTGGCTGTGCCAACATTAAGGCTGCCATTTCACTGATATGGGCTGCAGCCATCAGCAGCGCCAGACATACACGCCCACATGCACCAGCTCCGGTTAATTGATACCTGAGCCCACGTAGGACTCTCCTTCCCTTCTCCTGCTTCACACACTCTGAAAGTGGGAAACCTCCTGGGGCGTGAAAGAATCACTTCGGCTGCTGTCTTTGGATGCCCATCCTTAGCACCTTCCTCAGTACTTGCAGCAGACATTGGGTCTAAGCTGGGGTTGGGGCCGTGTCACAGTAATCACAGGCCTACTGTGAGATTTGGAGCTGGTCTCCCAGCTGAGGGCTTTTAGCAGGCCATTATAGACTACTGCCGACCCCTCAGTCACCTGCTGCAAAGCTTTGTCACAGTGCCCTTGCCCTGAGCATGGGGGAGGGAGAATTGTGCTGGAGAGCTGAGTACAGCGGGGTGACAGCAGGTGCCGCAAGGAACCTGAGCACCCAGCCCCCAGGCCCCAGCCCTTGCCTGCTGCTGGCCCAGCTCAGTTCTGCTAAGGGAACTGCCGTAACATTGCTACCCTCAGAACAGGCAGAGCCCACCTCAGGGCAACACTGGGATGAGAGAGAGAGAGTATTCCTCTGTTTTTTGGGTATATTTCTGAGTCTCTAAACCAACGCATGGCAAGCCAGTTCATCTGAGAGTCAGGGTGTGAGTTCCATGACCTCAGGGAACATGTGCTCCTCTCTGAGCAAGGGGGTAGATTCTATCCTTTCCCCAAACAGAGGGACTAAGGCTCTGAAGCCCATGCTTCAGCTTTAGCTTCTTCCTGGGAGACTAGCCTGGGACTCCCCCTCCCAAGGAGTCCAAGCTCCCTTGTCATCCTATCGCTGTGGCCAGTGCAAGCTCAAGTCCACACCTAACCGATGCCACTTCCAGCTGCAGGCCTCTCCTTCCCTGATGAGACTCCCTCATCATGGCCCAGCCTGTTGATGGACATGACAGTTCAGTCACATCCAGATACAAATTGAATGGGGCGGTTTTTATGTGCTTTCCCCTGTGTCCTTGTCCCCAGGACGCTCAGGTGCTCCCAGCTTCCATCCCTGGTTCCCGCTAACCAAGTATGTGGCTCAGATTTTTCTTTTCTGCTCATGGAGAGTAGATCTGACCAGGCCTTGGTTCCTGGAGGTCGGGAGAGGGAACCGAAAGTTGCGTGGCTGCACTAAGATGCACTGCGGCAAAACCTGTTTTCCATGGTGAGCTGCTTTGCTTCCTGGACTTCAGATGCAGGGAGGCACACAGACACCAGAGTTCTTTCCCAGGACAAGAGAAGCTCTAAGGCCCAATTCTCAGTGCCCTTCTACAGAGCTGCCCTTGTGGATTTCAATGGTGCTATTTCTCCTTCGGGATTGCCATGCAAGCTGAAGTGAAAGGTCTCTTTGCAAGCATTGTCATGGCAAGGTCTTTCCATCCCCTCCCTATTCTACTCTCTTCTATGCTCAGCATGCTTCTGAATAGAAACCCCAATGCCGGAACACTCCCCTGTACCTCCTTCCCACTGGGTCCCTCTTCCTGGCCTAAGGCCCAGTGTCATATCGTGGCACAGATGACCATGGCTGTCCAAGGGGGACATTTAGCACAAGGAACAGTGGAAGGGCCTGGAGATGTTTGGCCTTAAAAAGGAAAGGCTTGTAGGCTCACAACAGTTGGCCTGAGTAATACAAGGGACCGTCACATAGAAGAGGAAGAAGGCAGAATCAAGACCAGTGAGTAGAAATCACAAAAAAAAGACAGGTTCATAACTAGAAGAGCTGCCTGGAGAGGCAGGGATGGTCCGTGGTTGAACTGAGAGCTTTCCTACCCTTCCAGGCAGAGCTAGCGAGCCACATCCCATTCCTTTCCTTCCTCAGGATGGAAACACCCCAGCAAAGGCCCCTTCCCAAGTAATGGTGTAGAATTAGGAAAGCAGGACCTAGGTGGCTGGCAATCAGAAAAAAGGGTCAAAGAGGAACAATTAGCACTGGGTACCTGAGTCTGGCTTTTCCTGATGCCCTGAACACCACAGATGACTTTCAAGTAAATGCTACGTTTTCCCCATGTCCATTTGCCCTTTCTTGTACAGCCACTCTTCCTCTGGCCCTGCCTGGATGCGTGTTCCCACCGCCCCCATATGCACACACATGCACTTGCTCAAGTGTTGGTCTCATTCGAGGATCCCCAAACAAAACAGGAGCCCAAAACCAGAGGACAGAGTTGGCACTCTGAGCCTCATTAGTCCACCCATCTGAGGAACGCAGAGGGCTCTGTTAGAGCTCAGTAGTAGCCTCAGAAGATCCAAGCCAGGAGCAAGAAGGGATCAGACCCAGTGCCTTCCTAACACTAAAAGCAAGGTGGCTGGGGAAGTACTGGGCTTTCTGCAGGCACAATTAATATGAATTATGGGAGCCTCCTGAGTCCAGTCTCTGGGGGGTCCCAGCTCTTCACCGAGAGGCAGGGAGGCAAGCCTTCCAGATGGTGGGCCTTCTAGAACTATACTCCGTTGCATCTTTTATGTAATCTACCCACTTCTAAAAACCATTGCCCAACACAGGTGCCCGAGTCCTGTGTGGTACCCCCTGCTGCAAGAGATAAATGGAGAGAATTAGGTTGCAAGAGCTATTTTTGCCCATTTCCCCCTGTGTTTGCTTTTGAATGGCTTTGCGGACACTCTGCCCTGGGCATGCTCTGATTCCAAAGAGATTAACTGGACCCCAGATGACCAGGGAGCCTTGCTCCACCTCTCCACCGTCAGCTCCACATTTTTCCCTTTGGCCGACGCTTCCTGTCCTCTGCCTGTCACATGCCTTATCCTGGATAACCACTGGCCCTTACGCAAGTCGGCAAAATGAGAAAGGCTATAAAGGCGATTTGTTGAGCACCTGCAGTGCGCAGATTTACACCAGGCTCAGAGGGTGGTAATAATGGCCAAGTCCTGTAACAGTCATCATCATCTTGTGTGTTCTCTTTTAAAAAGTTTCCAAAGGGCTTTTACAAAGGCAGGGGATAGTTTCCTCAGTTTATGATGAGAAAACAGAACTTTTCTCATCCAGGAAGCATCCGGAATTCAAATCCAGGCTGTAGTGACAGCTCACCCTTTTCCGGGGCTCACCGTGTACAGGGTGGCCTCCTAAGTATTTTACATAGAAGTACCCACTTGATGCTTACAACCCTGTAGAGTAGACCTTATCCTCATTTTTCCAGTGAGGAAACAGAGGCACTAAGAGAAGTTGAGTTTCTTGCTCCAGGCCACAAAAATAAAATACCACAGGTCTGGGATTCCAGCCCAGGCCGCCTGGCCTCAGAGCCTGTGCTCTTAGCCACTGAGCCTCATAGCTCCTCTAATCACATTGCTTTTGCCCTTAAAGAACTCCAGATGTAGTCTAGAAGCAGGACAGTAGAATTGAGTTTAGAATATTTGGCATCAATAATAAGCACCCTTTGAGGCCAGGAAAGGGAGGTATGCTAATTGCCAGGGTCACCGCTGGAACTTCTCACCAGGCACCAGGGTGACCAGCTGGCCTAGTTTGCCTAAGACTGAGGAGTTTCCTGGATGCAGGATTTCTGATGATAAAGCAAACTGGGCAAACCAGGATGGCTGGTCACCCTGCTGGGCATGCCCCGCCCCCCAACCCACCCACTCCCTGCAGATGTCTGGTGCTCTCAGCTGGCCTAAGGACTCAAGCATTTGGAGAGGCAGTCGGGATGTGTGCTCCCAACCCGACAGCATCAGGAAAGGACCCTGCAGGCCCGAAGCCATGGACTTGGGATGTGGAACAGTGGGAAATTAGAGTGGGATGGTGAGGCCCACTTGAAAGGGCTTTGAATGGAGGACTAAAGAGCCTGGCTTGGTCTGGCAGGTGCAAGGAGCCACCCAGCAGTCCTGGGCTGGGAGAGTCTTGGGTGGTTGTGTGCGTGGTAGCAGAACTCTTCTTGGCACCGTATCGCCATCTTTGTCCTTCCTGTTCCCCGTGGATGGTGCTTGGGACTTGCCCAAGGGATGCTGTGGGAGGAAGGGGTGGTGTGAGGGGTCTCTGGGCTAGGGCTAGGGCCACTCACACTGGTGTTCCTCTGTCCCTCCCTGCAGATGACTGCTTATGGGGCTTTCCTGCACAAGGGCTCTTTCTGCCGGAACTACTTCAACATCCTGGACCTGCTGGTGGTCAGCGTGTCCCTCATCTCCTTTGGCATCCAGTGAGTGGGAGCCTCTCAGCCCACGATGGGCCATGCAGCTAGCAAGGGGTGCCAGAGAGGACAACCAAACCCTGGAGGGCCTGCCTGCGGGGCCACTGCAGTGTGATGAGAGCGGGGTGGGGCCTCCAAAGCTGTGCACAGCGGCTTTGAGTTCTTGGATCCGTGTCCTCAGTGGTCTGTCACTTGGGGCATGTTGATCAGGCGAGAATATGTTGAAGTACCTGGGTGTTGCCATGACAAGCAGGGCCAGGCTCAGCTATTAAGAAACGGTTGTCTCCAGGACCTTCCTGCCTCCTCCACCACGGCCCCCGTGCCGTAGGCTGACCTTCAGCAACCCACAGTCTACCAATGCCATGACCTCCCCTGACCTGGACCCTCCTTCTCCCTTTCTCTCCCCTCTCTCTCCAGCCAAAGCACCTCATGTTTGAGTGTATGTGTGAATGTGTATATGTATGTCTGTGTAAGTGTGGGGTGTATGTGTGCATGTGTGTGGATGTGTGGGGTGTGTGTATATGTGTATGTGTGTTTGTGGATGTGTGGGGTGTGTGTATGTGTGTATGTGTGTTTGTGGATGTGTGAATGTGTGTGTATGTATGTGTTTGTATGTGTGTGTTTGTGTCTGCATATGTGTCTATATGGGTGTGGATGTGGATGTATATGTGGATGTATGTGCGTATGTATGTGTTTGTGCATGTGTGTATGTGTGTCACTATGTATATTTGTGTCTTGTGTGTGTGTGTGTGTGTGTGTGTGTGTGTGTGTGTGTGTGTGTGTTTCATTTCACTGGTCTGGGGTACAGTCTGGGTGTGAGTTCCAAGAGCTTTCCAGGTGACTCCCCTGTACAGCCAAGGTTGCAGACCTCGTGCAGATGTGGAGGACCTGATTGCTAGTTTCTAGCAAGTTCTAACAGCTGATAGTGTGAATCCTACACTTTAACTTTCAAAGCACTTCCACATCCTCACACACACAAAACGATGGGGGAGACAGGGCAAGTGTTATCATCATTGGATAGATGGGAAATTTGGAGTTCAGGACATCATGACACATCAAGGTCACACCTATGGTAGAGAAAGGCCTAAGTCCCAGGGTTCCTGGTTCTCTCCTCCCAAGAGTGTTTCCATGGTTGGCTGAGATCATGCAGGGACCGGGGCCTTGGGAGAGACCCTTTTCTGTGATCATCAGTTATATTACCCCATATTTTCTGCCTGGGAGCCCACAAGTCTAGATTTGAATCCCAGCATGGCCACTCAATCACTATTTAACCTTGAATGAGGAAGTCTTCCTCTTTAGCCTGTGTTTTTCCCATCTGACCTTTAAATCCCTTCCATTGTGATTCAGTGCAAACTGATTCCCTCCCAGAGAGACTGTAGGAGAGACACAGTGATAGACAGGAATGGCCTTTGCATCTCTTGGAATAAAAGAGCCATGCACCAGAGAAATCAGATCTTTCCACCAGCCCCTTCTTGAGCACATCATCCTGACCACACAAAGCATGAAATCAGCACTTGCTGGCCTATCATTCATTGTTTAGGTCCCAAGGCAAGTATGAAGCTCTCTGAAAGCTTGAGCGGCTATCTCAGGTAGTTAGCCCGTGAGGGTTAGGATGTGCTCCACAGCTGCTCACCAAGGTGGTATGGTTAATAAGCCCCACCTGGGTAGGATGGACAGCTCCAAAAACCATCCAGGCGTCTTGCTCAGAGGCTTGTCTCCTGCTGTCTCCAATCGCACTGGGGAAAAGCCGTAGCCTGAGACTCCAAGAAGCTCTGGCTTGGCCTCGGCATCCCAGGTGTATGGAACCTGTAGTGCAGCGTAGGAGCCGAAGGGACTGGCCTTCTGAAGTGTCACTGAAAAATCAACTGACAAAGGTTAATTGGAGAAAAAGCATGCACATTTATTTAACGTGTATACACAGAGCCTTCAGAATGCAGACCCAAAGATACAGGGGAAATTGACCATTTTTATGCTTAGGTTCAAAAAAGTATGGACAGCCATGTAGAAATGCGACTGGGCAAGAAGGGTAGGATCTAACGCGAATGGACTGAGTGGGGAACCCAGCAAGGCCTGTCTCTAGGTTCTTCTTGGGCTCTCTGTGAAGCTTTCCCTCCTTCTGGGTCGGGGACAGGATCCTGTCTGCAATCGGAGTCTTAGGATCTACACTCCCACGTGGTGGATCTGATCATTTTTTATGGCCAGTTTTTATACAGAAAAGCAGAGGGAAAATTTGAGTAATATTTTTAGGTTGTGTGGCTGGCTTTGGGGAAACGGGTTCTGGGTTCTGGTTTCTATGACCCATCTTGGGGAAGAGCGATTCTAGTGTCTATGGCTAGCCTCGGAGGAGAAGGGGACTGAGACAGGAGGGCAAGAGAAGGTCAGAGAAAAACTTTTGCTTCTGAGACTGCTTCTAAGGCAGTCGTTTCGGGATGTTGTTTCCTGAGCCCCAACAGTAAAGCCCATCCTTCCTTGGAGTCCTGAGTGTGCTCTGGATGGGTTTTATGTATAGGTGCCAGGAGCATAGGTGCCAGGAGCAACTGTCTAGGATATGTGTTTGGAGATAAACACTAAGAAATCTCCTCCCCATGCCCATCACCTCCAGCCACAAGGCCCAAGATCCCACCGTTAGTATGGCATTCTAACGGTGTAGTAACATCTTCAGCAGGCATCATGAGCAGGTACCATTCAGGCAGTTTATCAAGCACACGGCTAGGTGATTTACACAGAATTCTTACTTAACCCTTGCAAAGACCTTCTGAGCTGACTACAGACCCATTTTACAGATAAAGAAACTAGAGCTCAGAAAATTTAGGAAATTTGTCCTCAGTGCCTTGGCTAGCAAGTGCCCGCGCTGGGGTCTGAATTCCCATGGCCTTGCTCTGAATTTCTCTCTCTGACACTGTGGATGCCCCTATGAGTAGCACAGTACATTGCTAATGACCTTCCAGGAGCCACCTTGCGTATTATTTATTCACCCACAGGAAAGCCCCAGGGTTACAGGCGAGCCCCAGGCTCTCATGGGGTGGGAGACGGGAGTAGAGAGTGGTCCCAGAATGCGAACGTCCCCAAGATGGGCTTTACGTTTTCTCAGGTTTGCCTGGGATTCACCTGTCAGGACATGCCCTTACCACATTATTTTTGCTCCCCCCAGAAACAGGAGGAGCTTACTACCTTGCCTGTTTCCCTCTCCCAGGTCCAGTGCAATCAATGTCGTGAAGATCTTGCGAGTCCTGCGAGTACTCAGGCCCCTGAGGGCCATCAACAGGGCCAAGGGGCTAAAGGTGAGTTGAGGGCTTGGGTAGGGAGGCTCCAGCCAGCCCGCTGGGGAGTGGGAGCTCCACAGAGGTGAGGGGTGGGTTGGAAGGAGATGATGGTCAGACCAAGTGGCTGCCATGTGGGGTCCTGGACACTGGTCCCACTGCATGTCGCGGTTCCGTAATGAACAGAATAGTAACAGAGGCAGCCATCCAAAGTGTCTGCCCTAAGCAGAATGTGCCAAAGGGAGATCCCACACAAACCCTGTGCCCCGTGGTGCCGCCGTCCCTATATTCCTTCCACTGTAAAATGGGAGGTTGGCAGGGCTTTTGTCCTTGTAGTCACGGAGAGTCCAGTGGGGGCCTTTGCATCCCATTAGGGTCCATCACTTCCTATATGACTCTGGGAGCGTGGCTTTGCCTCTCTCAGCCCAATTACTCCCCCTTGTGGCAAACGGGCTGCCCCTGCTACGTCCTGGAAAGGCTCCTGGCATCTCCTGAAGCCACGTCCCTCTCCCCGTCCCTTCCCACTGCAGCATGTGGTTCAGTGTGTGTTTGTCGCCATCCGGACCATCGGGAACATCGTGATTGTCACCACTCTGCTGCAGTTCATGTTTGCCTGCATCGGCGTCCAGCTCTTCAAGGTAAGGTCTGGGCTCCGTTGTGGTCCTCCTCCCTCCCCTCCCATCAGCATTCCCGGGGAAGGGAGCCGGCAGATATAGCACAAATGAGACAGTGTCCCGGGCCAGACTTGGCCTGGATGTAACCTCCACCTGCCGCCCGACTCAACCTTCAGACCAGGGGAGGGAGGTGCTGGAAGGAGGCATCGGGCCACCAGGCCAGAGGCCCCTCACCCTCTCCACTTCACCTGACCTTCAGGTCACTGCTCTTCCTTCTAGAAAGAGAGAGAGAGAGGGACTTTCATCCTGTGGAACCTCTGTGTCAGTCACTTGCTTAAAGCCTGCAGCAGTAACTTATTATCAACAGCATCACGTCCCCGCTGCACCACCCAGCTTTCAGAGCCCTGCACCTGTCAAAGTCAGCTCCCGCTGCTTCCTGCAGCACCCCTCGTGTCCTCCTTGGATTCTGGTCTTTTTTGCCCTCATCCTTTTAGTTCTGCTATTCTCCCACCTAGAGCATTCTCCCCTGCCACCTCGCACTGTGTAAACTCCCATCTAATTCATCCCTCTGAGCCCAGCTCCGCTTCTCCCTACCTAGCAAGACCTTCCTGGAGAGTACAGCTCCCGTGGACCCAAGCTCCCATTTTTGCATTGCAGTGCTACTTGCAGCACTGGCGTCTGTATTCGCCACTGTCCTGTGCATGTGAGTCAGGCCCTGTCCATCTGGATTCTGCACTTTTTATCCCACTGTCCCTAGCACAGTGCTGGGCTATGGAAATGCTCACTAATTGCTTTTGGATTGACTCATTGATTACTGAACATCTCTAATACTCTGTTCTCTGCCTTCCAGGGAAAGCTGTACACCTGTTCAGACAGTTCCAAGCAGACAGAGGCGGAATGCAAGTGAGTGGAGGTGGGAGGGCAGCCAGGGCCACGGCCGGTCAGCCCCAGGAGGCTGGAGGCTTGGCCAGAAAGGAGGGACAGCTCATTTTCTAAGACTGCAGTGGCACCTGGACTTTTGCCTGTGTGTAATCTGGCCTCACTGACACAATGTGTAGCATTTTTTGTTCCTGAAGTTTCTGCCCACTGAAGCTCCTCCCATGGCTAGAACGGTGAAGTTCCAGCCAGGCAGTCCCATCCCACCCAGCACTCAGGGTCACTGGCAGGCCAGGTGTGAAGGAAGATGGGAGATCCCAGAGTAAACTCCTTCTCCTCCTCTCTCAGGGGCAACTACATCACGTACAAAGACGGGGAGGTTGACCACCCCATCATCCAACCCCGCAGCTGGGAGAACAGCAAGTTTGACTTTGACAATGTTCTGGCAGCCATGATGGCCCTCTTCACCGTCTCCACCTTCGAAGGGTGGCCAGAGTGAGTATGCAAAGCAAGGCCTCACGAACCCTGACATTCAAGGGCCGGTAGTGACTTTCCAGCCCATCCCCAAGTGTTGTTAATGTCCCGCACTCCCTCTGGAGGTCATATTTACCTGGGTCCTCCTCAGGCAGTGAGGTGTATTTCTAGAACTTATAGTCCACTGTCACTGCCGAAACACAGACTCTTCTTTCTCTAGAAGGTGTCAAGAAACTCCCACCAAAAATTACGTTTTTTTAGCCCTCTTTCCAACCTCAGCATGAGCCACAATGTCAGAGATCTCTGTCATTACCCTTATGGCATCTGGGAGTTGGGTGTGGGGAGAGCTTCTCCAGGTGTGGGCCCTGTGGTCACCATAGGATTCAAGATTGCCACTCCCAGCGTGCCCTTCATTGGGTAAAGATGGCTGAGATGTCTTTGTTTTATTGGCTGGACCCCGGTCTCCTTAGAAAAAGCCTTGCCTGTATTTACAGTGGAAAGTAAGAAAGGGATGGAAGCCCGGGCCCTACTTCCTCTGCAGAGGCAATGCGTTTGTGCGTAGAGCAGCCCGTGGGCCTTGCACGCTGCATCACCTCTACCAGGCAGCTTCCCATCAGGTCCTTATATCTTTGTATAGATACCTGCTTTTCCCCCAATACATATTCCAGTGAAATTAGAATCTGAAAGTCAGAAAATTCTAAATGTTTCTAAGTCAACAGCAATGCATGGATCTTAGGTAAGAGTCACATTATTGTGTGGTAAGATATAGGTGATAGCTGGTGAATAACCAAGTGCTGTGCAGGGCTATGGAGGAAGGGGAAGAGATAATCCCTGTCCATGAAGAATAACAAGCTTCATGGGGCACCCAGCCCAGGCTCAGATGAATGGCATATGTATGTAAGCTGCTGAAGTCTAAAACCAGACCATTGGTGATGATTGGAGTAGCGTGGGTCATGTAGTGTTTTTATCTAAGTGGATATTTGCTCTCGGAGAGATTTATTTTACATTCCTTCTAACATTCTCTGAGCCCCTGCCAGTTTGCAAAGCTGTCTCAATATTTACCAATATTTCCAGTGTTTTAAATCAATGTCCGTGACTCATGTTACATTTAAATAGCTCTTCACAGTTTCAAAACACCTTCCTATACATTATTCTAACTACCCTGCAAGGTGGGAAAGTCAGGAATTATTGTCTCCAATTTACAGATGAAGAATCTGAGTCTCAGAGAGGTTAAGCGCTTTGCCCAAGGTCACACAGCCAGTAAGTGGCCGAGCTGGGACTCCAGCCCAGAGCTGTCTCCTGCACCCTGATCCCTGGGATCCCTGGAGCAGTGGTGCCATCCTTCTGCAGAGGGGACTCTGCTTCTCCAGTTCCCTCTGTGGGACCTGTCTCCTCCTGCAGGCTGCTGTACCGCTCCATCGACTCCCACACAGAAGACAAGGGCCCCATCTACAACTACCGTGTGGAGATCTCCATCTTCTTCATCATCTACATCATCATCATCGCCTTCTTCATGATGAACATCTTCGTGGGCTTCGTCATCGTCACCTTTCAGGAGCAGGGGGAGCAGGAGTACAAGAACTGTGAGCTGGACAAGAACCAGGTAGCTTCCTAGGAAGGAGCGGAGGGAAGCGGGGCCCACAGAGGGAATGGCAGCCTGCGGCCCACTCCTCAGAGGGGCTGCAACAGGGAGAGGCCGTGCAGATACTGAGATCGTCTCTCTATTCCTCAACCAGAGTGGGCTGTCAGTCTTTTTGAGGGACCTGTGCAAAAGAAATGCAAATTCCTGCAAACCCCAGATCTGGCAAATGTACTCAGCCGACAAATATCTATGAAGCTTCTACTTAAGGATACTGTATGATAGGTTTTGTCAAATCTCATGCCCTATCTAGAAGTTAACAAGTTAGAAGGCCCCAAGTGGGTTGGCACCATGATACGGAGGAAAGAAACTAGAACTGTGAGGGAGTGAGGGCTTTTGGGGTGGGGAACAGAACGGCTTCAAGAAACCATTCTTACATGGTTTCTTAAGTAAAACCCAGAGGCTTGTGTGGGAGGCGGGGGCAGGAAAGAGGCTTAAGTGGGAGTGAGATGGTGATGCCAAGTATCGTGACAGGTTCTGTTAGCCGTGAAGAGCTGGCAGTGCCGTGACTGAGTCAGGAAGCTGTCAGGGGGAGGTAGATGTAGTGCCTCAGGTCTGTTCCTAGCTTGGCTCCCACTGGGAGGAGTCCGTGGGGAAACACATCCCTGTCTGTGAATAAGGAGTGCCCACGGGAAGGAGCGCAGCATGGTGTGCCCCTTGTGACCCTCACCAGGCCAGCCAATCCCCTGTGGGTTTTCAAGTCTACATCTCAGGCATAGACTCACTCTGCTGGCTGCTGTGTGGACCCTGGATTGAAAGAAGACAGGAAAGAGAGGAGGCCAGTTAGAAAGTGGAAATGAGAGAGGATTAGACCCCGATCTAGTATGAGGTTAATGATGGTAACGATGGAAAGAATAGGAGGAGGTAAAAGCATTAAGACTCAAGCATTGGACATCGGGGCTGAGGGTTTGAGAAGAGGCTGGGGAGATTCCCCAGTTCCTGATCTGGAAGCCTGGGCAAAGTGAAGAGAAGCGGACTGGCTCTTTGCCAGAGTCCCAAGAATCTAGTTAGTCCGGAATCCCCTTCCCTCTCAGTGAACTGTGTTTTTCCATCTTATGGACACTGGCAAATAAGAAAGATTGATTTAGTTGGCCAGGCGCAGTGGCTCATGCCTATGATACCAGCACTTTGGGAGGCCAAGGTGGGCAGATCACTTGAGGCCAGGAGTTTGAGACCAGCCTGGCCAACATGGTGAAACCCCGTCTCTACTAAAAATACAAAAAATTAGCTGGGCGTCGTGGCGCATGCCTGTAATCACAGCTACTTGGGAGGCTGAGGCAGGAGAATCGCTTGAGCCCAGGAGACAGAGGTTGCAGTGAGCCAAGATCACACCACTGCACTCCAGCCTGCTGGATTTAGGACAGGAAAGAAAAACTGAGGAGAGAAGTACCCAAGGAGGGTCTGTGGCATGGGAAGTAATCAGTGAGAAGCACAGCTGTCAGTCGGTCAGGAAGCACATTCTTAGCGATGCCGACTCCCTGCCGAGGCACATGCCAGGCGTCACCAGGGTGAGGAAAGGAGATGTATGGTCCCTGCCTAGGACCTTGTTACGGGGATTTGACGAGAAGGGGCTCTCTGCTTGATTAAGGGGGCCATGGCAAAATCAAGACATTTTCCAAATAGCACCTCCCACCTGTAAGTGAGCCAGAGCTGCCAATGATTTCTCAGACTTCCGGAGAACCCCACCCCACAGTGTGTGGTTTCATTCACATCCCACACTTCTCTGCCAGCTCCCCCCACACCCTCCAGGTAACTAACCCCACTCTCCCCATCCTCCACCACCCTCCCAGCGACAGTGCGTGGAATACGCCCTCAAGGCCCGGCCCCTGCGGAGGTACATCCCCAAGAACCAGCACCAGTACAAAGTGTGGTATGTGGTCAACTCCACCTACTTCGAGTACCTGATGTTTGTCCTCATCCTGCTCAACACCATCTGCCTGGCCATGCAGGTCAGTCCAATGAGGAGCACAGCCACGGTGCTGCAGAAGGGAGCATGCCATGGGGATGGAAAGTGTAACGGAGCAGCAGGCAGCTCAGTGCATCGCCTTCCTGGTCGCCAAGGGAGGCAGTTGGAGAAAGACGAGTGTTCTCTGTCAAGGATGCGCTCCTCTCTGGGCCTTATGGAAGAATCCATGGCACCCTGGGTTGATCAATGGAGAGAGGGGAGGAGATGGAGAAGGGAGGGATGAGCTGGATGCGTTCGTTGTTGGTTGATCAATGGAGAGAGGGGAGGAGATGGAGGAGGGAGGGATGAGCTGGATGCGTTTGTTGTTGGTTGATCAATGGAGAGGGGAGGAGATGGAGGAGGGAGGGATGAGCTGGACACATTCATTGTTGGTTGATCAATGGAGAGGGGAGGAGATGGAGAAGGGAAGGATGAGCTGGATGCGTTTGTTGTTGGTTGATCAATGGGGAGAGGGGAGGAGATGGAGAAGGGAGGGATGAGCTGGACGCATTCATTGTCGGTAAGGTGTGGCGTGTGAAGGTGGGTTCTGCATCCACCTGTCTTCAGGGACAGAGCTTGTTCCCAAGCTCTCTTGAGTGCCAGAGTCTCCATAAAGTTGTCACGGCCAACCAGGGAAATGAACACAGATGTGTTCAGAGTTGGCAGAGCAGGGAAGATCTTGGAGGTTCTCCTGAGTCCTCCTGACTGCCCACAAAGAGGTGGGCGGCCCTCTGGGGGTTTGGTTCAAGGAAGGTCTTGCTGAGGCAAGGGCCTCCGAGAAGGCTGGGCAAAAGGTGGGGAGGAGGGGAGACCTCCCTGCCCCGTGTTCACAGCTCCTCCCCTCTCCTGATGCAGCACTACGGCCAGAGCTGCCTGTTCAAAATCGCCATGAACATCCTCAACATGCTTTTCACTGGCCTCTTCACCGTGGAGATGATCCTGAAGCTCATTGCCTTCAAACCCAAGGTAGGCCTCTGAGAAAGACCTTTTATTCCCAGGCATCAGGGGTGGACAGAACGGGGAGGTGGGGTGCAGGTATTGAAGGCAGAATGAGGGGAAGAGGGAAAAAGGCATCGGTGAAGGACCATCCCTGCTCCGATGATCAGTGCCCCAACTCCTACACCTGCCCAGAGCTGAACCAGGCCAACTCCAGGAAACACTCTCAGCTCTCGGTGTTGACCCTGGCTGGGATGCACAAGCTGCAGATTCCTCGCTGAGCTGAATCTCTGAGCCTCTCCTAGGAGAGGCAGGTGATGGTCTTTCTCCTATGTCCCATCCTCTAGTACATAACCTGTTAATAGAAGAAACTATGCTCATAGACTGGCAGACCAAACCTCTCCGGGCCCAGCCCCCCAGATCCACTCAGGCCTCTGTTCCACCCTCCTCCCATTTCATCAGCCACACAGACCAACCTCATATAAAACATTCAGCCAGGGCTGGATTTGCTTAGGGCTCAGGGCTCCAGCCCATGGGCACTCCTGTTCCCTGCCTCAGAGGCTATGGCATTGCTCCTTACATGCTCTGGGGCAGGAAGAACAATTACCTGCAAATTTCTCTGCTTTGTTCCTTGTGTAAGGGCAGGAGGATTAGGCCTGCTGCTGAATGAGGCAGGGTCAGAATTCCTGTCCTTTGGATCATCTGTGCCCTTCCTAGCCAGTCACCCCCACTGTCCTCAGTGGTGGAGGAGCAGACACTGGTGTGAGCCACACCTTCCACCCTGGGCCTCTGTAGATGGGTCAGGATCACTGGTATCCACTGGCCGGGATTCACCACCAGGACAGCTGCTTCTGAGGGAGGCTATGAGAGCAACTGAGCAGCCCCCAAGCTACCATAACACCTTTTGGAGAAGGATGAGAAGGAACGAGTTCTAGGAGCATCATGCAGTTACAGACTTGAGACAATCTCTCCAGCTTACTGAGCCTTCTCCTCCCTCCTTTGGTAGTTTTCCCAGATGCAACACAGATCAACAGGAGGCCAAAAGCAAGAGTCCCTGGCCATATCTTCTATTTTCATTCAAGTTTTTACTGGTCTCAAGATTAATTGGGGGTGGGGGAGGTCCAGCTTGGCCTTTGAATCCATGTTCATTGAGGAGATATCCACAGCCTTCTTTGAGTGAATATTGACTCACACTTTGGATTCCATATCATGTGCTACACATATATCATCGCACGTCATTCTCAAAACGTCCCTATAAAGTAGGTATTAAGCATCCCTCTGTGGAGAGGGGGGAAGTGAGGCTCAAACAATTAAGTGCCCAGTATTAATTGATCCACTGCTAAGAACTGGCAGAGCAGAGACTGGAATCTGGCACCTCTGACTTCACTGTATTTTCCACCACACTGAGGTTAACTATCATTTTCCCATGTCAAGTGTTCTGTGGGTATTTTTTAGAAAGAGGGAAACAACCTTGGAGGGACTTAAAAGATAAGACAATATTCCTACAATGCAGATTCTTCTCTCACTCAAAGAATGCCTGGGGATCCCAGCTGATTTTCATAGAGTAAGGCTCCTAAGGGACATCCTTTGGTGATAGAACGGTGGTTTCCTGCCTTCTCCAGAGAAGCAAGTACACTCTTTTTCACCTTCCTGTACAAGTCCCATTTAGGAGGACAGATCTTGTCCTGACCTAGAGAGGACCCCTGGGTTGCCCTGACACCTTCCTTAGGGCGCACGGTGTCTCTGCCCATGCATGGTCCTATTCCAAGCCCTGCAGCCCAGGAGCTCTGACAGTTCACCACCTACAGCAGCATGACCAGCTGAGGCCAGGAGTGCAGTCACTGCCGAGCCGAGCCTCAGTCTCGGATGACATCCTCTCAGTGGGGAAACTGGCATCGTTTTCATCCAGTGTCATGAGACATATGGTTTAAATATTTCAAAGCCTTGAGTCATTCCACAATTGACTCAGATGTGTTTCTGACGATGTCTGAGGCAGTCTGGAGAGCCTGCAGTGGACTTTCTGAATCATGCCTCCTGAGCACGGGAGACATACGGACAACCTTCCCTGGGAAGTGCATGAAATTGACACCTGCAGGAGCCTCCATCCTGTCCTCCGTCTAAAAGACACTCCACCTAAATCCTGCCAATCAAGGAACAAGCGAGTTTCCTAGGAAGTAACCATTGCGAGTGGTCTAAACCATAAAGTGCCTCCTAATTTCCTCTGTTCCTGGTTTTCTATTGTGAGAAGATGGGGCAAGATAACGGAGACTTTTACCCAAGAAGGAAGACAGCCATCCTGGGGCCACTTGCATTTCACACTCCAGGGTACATCTATGGTGTAAAGAGAAAGGAAAATGGATCTTTCCCTGTGAATTTCCCTAAAGGGGCTCTGGCAAGAGGGGGATAAATGTCACCACCCAGTTAGGAGCATCATGGAGCACAGCTGGGTCCCTGGATTCTTACTGAGCTATGTTCTTCATTCACAAATAGACTCCAGGAAAAGCAGCTCCAAAATTTTCAGGCAGAAAACCAAACTGGAAAAACTTGAAGCTCTGGAAGAATATCCAGCTGGATCTGGCCCAAGAACCAGTGGCTTCTAACCATGACCCGAATCCATGACAACTTTCATTTCCCACCATTAACTAGGACTGTGTGCTGCACTTTTTATTTCACTGGCGTGATTCTTTGTGTATGACCCAGATGAGCATCAGCATTTGCTGTGAAAGGATGGCTAGGAACCAAGGATGTCGAAGACAGTCTGAAGTTGTCACTGCTCATGTTTCGTCTCTGCAACTGGCTGGTTGTTGGTCCATCAGCCTGTCGACTTGTATTCTTGCTTCATTCTTTCATTGCTTTCATGGTCATGGATGTTCCCAATTTCTTCATTTCTGTGTGTTCTCCTCACCACTCCATGGAAAATAAATTTACTCAAGTAAGTCCCTGCCTTAAATCTAACCATCCCACTTCTTAAATTCATACTTTGTTCACACACAAAAAAAAAATCCACAAAGAAACTAGGAATCAACATAAACCAGTTTAGATTGAGTCGGTCTCTGACCAAGCCTCAGGAACCTGCAGGCATGGTTTGAAGAGAGTGAGGTGGATCATGGCAGCACTGATTTGAACAGTGAACAGTGATCCAGAAGGATCTCCTTCCCTAGAAGTGAGAGGCCATGACCTGGAGATAACTGGATGGCCCCTGCACCCCACACGAAGGTGCAGGACCAGGCTGGGCAACATGAAAAGTGCTGGCTGGAATATTCTGAAGGTAATTAAATAACTGGATTGTCCTATCATGAACTGAAGCTTGTCAGCAAAGACAGGAAAATAAATTTTAAAGATACTCTTATAGATTTGATAAACTGAAAAATATGCAATGCCTGGGGAAAAAGTCTAACAGAAATGGCCAAGATCTCTACAGAGAAAATGATAAAATTGAAAGGAATTCAAGAAAAGCTGATAACTGAAGACATCTATCATGTTCCTGAATTGGAAACCTCAATATTATTAAGATATCATTTCTCCTCAAACTGATTCATAGGCTCAATACCATTCCAGTTAAAACTCCCAATTGCACTTTGCTGGAGGTAAGAATGGCAGGAGAGGGAGCCACACCATAAATCCTTTATGGCCAACAGGATGAGGCTGGGTGGTCCTGAGGCTTCAGCCCCTTCGGGCAGCTCTGATATCACCAAGGAGGGAATGCACAGGAGCCTGGCACGGGAAGCAGCGTCTGTCTCAGCTACTCTACTGTCAGCTGCTGCTTTGGTAGTGGGAGTGATGATGTCACTAGTTGCCTGAGGTTTGCTGTCGAGGATGTCTCAGCAAGGGCACTGGGGGAGGAGGAGCTGCAGGAGGCGGTGAGTGAGAGGCTGCGCTCCAAGCTTCTCCTCCTCAGTGGAATGTGGTATGCCAGGAAGGCAGGGGTTCACCCCATGGAAGGCTCCTAACTCCTCCCCTCCGCACAGGCTCCCACCTGGGCCACACAGGGGTGAAGCAGCTGAGACTCACCTCTGCCCCTCAGCTGAAGCCAACCCACTCAGGGAGTAGCCAGTGCTCACCTCCCCAAGAAGAGGATGCTGGAGGGGCCTTGACCCTGGCAGCTCTCTGGAATCAAAGTCTTGGTCTCCCTTTTCGGCTTTCCCCCAGCCTGAGAATGGTCCAGAGGGGAGAATGGACCCAGAGTAAAAGCACTCGTTGGCCCCTCTGACCCCTTGCTTTCTTGAATAAGCAGCTGAAACCTCAGGAGGCCTGGCCCCTTTCCCACACGTTCCCAGTCTCCACTCTCCTCTTTCTGTCTGGGCCTCCTCAGCCCAGCTGCTCCAGCTTCACAAAGCCAGATGGTTTCTCTCATCCCCCTACCCTTTCTTCTGCTGATTTTCAGCCAGAAGTTGACGCATATGTAGTGGAGCCCCTCTTGACTGGGTTAGACAGTCTCTCACCCTGGCCCGAGTGAGTTTCTCCCACTGTCAGTTACTCCAGCCATCCCTGGCTTTCCCCAGCCGGTGGCAGCTGCGAGCACCCAGGCCCTTTCCCTGCAGACTCTTTCCCACCCAGTGCTGAGCTGGTCCTAAGAAGGCAGCAAGCGCAGGTGAGGTCTGGAGTTAGTCTTGCTGCTGCGAGCCCCCATAGGGTGTGTTCCCGGTGAGCCAGGGGGCACCCAGACACTCTTTTTCACAGTCGATTGAACGTCTGTCTAGATTTCCCCATTAGCATTTTATTGCCCTAGTGACAGAAATCTAAGAGCCCTGAGCCCCTCTGGGGTGCAGAGCCTTGTCCAGCTGCTGGCCAGACTTACTGCCTCATGGCCTCCATGCCACTTCCAAAGTAGAGGCAGCCTCTTCTCCACGGCTCCTCTCCAGCCTTCCTGCCGGTGCCCTTGCCCTGCCCGCTGGTCTCTGCTGGGCCCAACAGGCCTTACCACAGCCATCTGGGGCTGTGGCTCCTGTCTGCCCCCACACACAGAGGATGTGGCTGGCATTTTCAGAGTATCAGCTAAGAATGGGGCAGCAGTTCAGTTGCCACAGTCTTGTCTGCTTTGAAGCCCCTGTTATCTTTCAGGAAAGAGGAAATGAAGGCAGTGAAGCCTTGGCCTTGGCTGCTTCTCAGAGAGTAGAGAGGCAGAAAGAGGAGAGGTTTCTCTGGTCCCCCACCTGTTGTCCTGAGGAATCCATCAGCGAGGCCCTGGGCACTTCCTTTATCGAGAGTGAGGGATGGGTCAGGACTCGTCGGTAGCCTGGTGAATGAGATGCTGCCAGAACCAGAGCTGCTCAGGACCCTGGAGGTCAAATGCTGGCTCTCTCTTGGGGCCACTCTTCATAGCACAGCTCTGGGCCCAGTCTTGCCCCAGTCTCACTGACACATGTGCCAGCTAAGCTATAGGGAGGGCCAGGAGGCTCTGGAATGGTCCTCCTAGTGGCAGGCACCCTGGAGTTCCTGTGCCAAAACCAGCCTGCTCTGCATTGTGAAGGCTCTGAGCTGACAGAGGCTGTTGCTGGCCTTGCACTTTCCACACTCAGGGGCAGCCATCCTTGTATCTAGTGTGCTCATGTGGGGGCAGGGATCCTGTGGCTTCCAGAGCAGTCTTTTCTCTGCAGGCTCTGCTGTTCTTAGGGCTGGTTTCTGCTCTTGCGAATGATTCTTGACCCTGATATGGGTAGGCACAGGCCCTGCGGAGGGGAGAAATCTTTGGGGATACCCTGAGGATGTGGCTTAAATGGAAGGGTCATCGCCAGCTGCCTTGTTTTCACTGGGCTTGTGTCGAAAGGCACAGATGAGGGCTGGGTTGCGGCTCTAGGTTCGCATATGGATGGGCAGAGAGAAAGTTGGAATGAGGAGGTGGGTGCATGGGGAAGAACACTTGCTTCCACAGAGAAACAACAGCCCAGTTTCTCATCTACTCTGTCAGCCCTGTCCGTGTCCAGAAACTTCTGTCCTTTAGGTTCAGCATCTGGCCTCTTTGGGCAAATAGCTTTTGTCACATCGCCTGAAGATGCTGTGGTCCCTCCTCCAGCCAGCTTGGGGTTCTCCAGGGGCATCCATGCCCTGTGCAGATGCAAGGGGACTTCGGAGGCTGAGGGTCCGGATTGCTCAGGTGTGGACCTGCTGTTTTAGGTGGTGGAGTCTTTGGCTCCAGGAGTGAGCTGCTCCCAGGAAAGGGATCAGATTCTGACATTCCCCTGGCAGGTGGAGAAGTTGGGAGGGCACCCTCAGCAGACAACTCAGCTCCCAAGTCAAAGGTCAGATCTGCTTGTCTGAACAAGGGAAGAGAAACCACCTTTACGAACTGTGGGCCAGGCCTCTTTTCCCACCCAGGCCAGGGTGTCAGTCTGGATGGTAATCAGACATGTTCTCTGCCCCCGGGAGGAGGCAAGTGGACGGCACACCAAAGAACAGGCTCCTGAAGGTTGCCAATGGCGACAGAAACAGCCATAGGAGAAGAGAGTGCTTGAGCCTGTGTCAGAGCAGCGGCTCATCAGCCTAAGAAGAGGTGTGGCAAAGGCCACGAGGCCCCAAACTGCCCCACCGGAGCCCTGGGGCAGCCAGGGCTGAGGCAGTGGGAAGAATGCCAGGGCCAGAATTCCTCTAAAGGCACCAATGTGGCCACCTGAGGGGCCAGGGGAGCCCTGCAGGCTAAATCCATCAGGCCTGAGCTGAGCCTGCCCCGGAGGCAGGAGACACTCCAGTGTCCACAGACTCTTCCATGGACTGTTGAGAGACATTTCAGAACTTGTTCTTAAAAACTCAGTCAAGGACCAGGAGAAGGAAGGGGAAAGTGGGATGGCCAGGAGGAAAGGATGCACACTGGAGCCCATTCCTCTTTTTGAAAGCGGAGAATCTTGTAGGAACTTGGTTTGTTTTTCAGTCATGTTTTCAGCAGCAATGACATTGCTGGCTGAAATGTACTTTCTCTCCAACTTGACCTCTGCCTCCACCTGCACCCCTCACCAGGAATCATCCTCTTCCAACTGTTTTAAATTAGCCATGCACTTCTGTATGATGCAGTAATTTGTGTGAAGTTTTAATTTTTACAAAGCAAATTTTGCTTTATATCTTCGCTTCATCATCCACTGCCCCCAGATCCCACCCAGAGAGGAAATTCTGGTAGATTGAGACCCAGGAAGCCTAGATCCCACCTCAGCATCACCTTGAACCAGCCAGGGCTGAGCAGACAGGACAGGAAGAGCTTCCTACAAGCACTTGTTCCTTCCATGTCTGATTTTCTGTAAAGTAGGAAGACTGCCTTAGCATACTGTGGTGAGACTGAGTGAGGTCATATCTACAGAGGAATGAAGGCTTCAGGGAAAGTGCCATTCAGATGAAACTCAGCCGGATCCCTACGCCTGGGGAGTTTGCACCCAGCCCTCTATCTCAGCACCAAAGGAACTTCACCTCCAGCCTGGGTGTGCCCTCTTGTCTGTGACCATTTTAAATGGGCCCTTTTGCAATATTGGTATTCTGTCATTTTTCATCCTGAGCCCATGTATTCTATCCCTTCAGTCTGATTTCTGTCTCACATCATAAAATAACTTTAAGGCTCATCTTAGTGCATCCTTGAAGTTGGGTTGTGCAAGCATCCACCGTGCTACCAGCATCTAAACTATCACTCCCCTTTCCTATGACTAATGCAACCCATTAGTCGGCTTTTCAAGCCTTCAGCTCAGTTTTTCACCATTCCCTCTCTTTCTCAGTGCCTAGGCCTTGCCATTCTTCCTATTCTTTATTTCAAGAACTCTTTGTCTGTGTGACTTGGCTAGTGTTTTGCTGCAGGCTAAAGTTCACCAACAACCCCAAAAATATTTTGTTGGGCAGCTCATGTGCTAGGCGGTGTGCTTGGTACCAGGGACTCAATCATGAATACAAGCAGGTAGGTAAGGCCACACTTGCCTGGGGCGACTTTGGCCCACTCTTGAGACATGTAGCATCCCCAGTTCACCCTCTCATTTGTCACTAGGAAACCGCCTGTCAGCTGGCATTCATATTCCAACTTAAAAAGAAGCAGTCGATAATCAATGCCTACACCTGAGATCAAGTAACATTTAGAAGCACTGGAGGGAAGCAAACAACATGTATTGTCAATGAAGAACCAGACATGAATCTGGATATTTTACTTGCCTTATCTCATTCAATCCGTAAGACCATAATTATGGCCTCCCATTTTACATCTGAAGAAACTGGAGGTCAGAGAAAGGCTAAGTCCAGAGCTGGCTTTTTGTTGTTATTTTTTGTAACAAACACCATCCAGCTTAGTATGCACCCTACACTGCTCTAAGCACCTTAACAAATAGGAATGCATTTAATCATCGTAAAAATCCTGGGATTCTATTGCAGGTTTAGGTGACTCAAAAGCCACTCTTTCCATGACAACCCTATTAAAACGAGAAATGTAAATAAGCCAGGTTGTTGCTAAGCACTTAGTGGGTCCTCAGTAAATGTTAGCTGTCTTCCTTCTAAGATCCGAGACAAAAAGAAAGAAAGCCATTCTCGAGTCACAACCCTCTGGAATGGAAAGTGTTCACTCCACTCCTGTGTCCTGCCACCTTCTCTGAGGCCCCTTGCCACCCCTTCCCTCTCATTCAGCCATTCTGTCTGTGGCCCCTGCATTCCCTAGATTGCTTTGGACCTTTGAATTTTGTTTCCAAATCTGAGTTGACAAGCACTTTCAGGAGAGGGGGCAGTCAGCTGACAGGTGGGCTCAGGAAAGTGAAACAGAAGCTGACTACACACTCATATGCATGTGTTTCCACACACACATGCACACTCATTTGCAATGGGAAGACTTACACATTGGGGACACAAAAATTGCCAAATTCATCAATGGCAGGAGCTGTTTCATGTTCATCTCTGTGCCATGAGAGGCATTCAGTGAAAGTTTGATGCATGCATGCATGAATGGATGAATGAGAATTGTGAGCCAGGAAAAGAAAGTCGGAATATTAGTGTCAGAAAGGATTGAGACCATTGAGCTTCCATCAGTGCAGAAATCTCTACACAGTCCTACTTTCTGCCATATGAGTCTCCTTGTTTCTAGAGGTAGCTCTGTTGGAAATCCTTCTTTATACTGAATTAAAATGCACCCCTCTGTAACTTCCACTTATCCATACTTCCTTTTCCATCTTTTCTTTCTATAAGTAGTTCTTGAGTGCCTCAGTGATGATGTTGAAGCATGGTACCATCTTTATAGGGCTCACAGAGTAGTGCAGGAGACACCAATACACAATAAACAAAGGTTTCAGATGGGGTAAGGGCTGGGGTGGGGAAACGGAAGAGTGTGGGTGAAGAGGCACCTGTTTAAAATAAGGAGGTTAGGAAGGCACCATTTCTGCTGAGCTCTGGAGGTTGAAAAGGAGCCGGAAGAAGAGCATTTCAGGCAGAAGGAAGAGCAAAGACCCCGAGGCAGGGGCAAGCTCAGCTCGTTCTGGAAACTGAGAGTGGCACATGAAAAGGACTGTGCCAGAGTGCACAGGCCCTTCAGGATCACAGTGAGGGGTGTGCACTTCCTCTGACTGTCCTTGGAAACCACAGGGATGGGCCATTCAGTGGGGGGATTATATAATCTGATTTTCATTTTTTAACCAGCATGCTGGCTGCTCATTGACAAATGACTGGTGTGGTGAGATGGGGAGCAGCAAGGAGCCTGATGCTGGGAAGGCAGGTGGCAGTGGAAGAGATGGAGCGAGGGGGGCAGAGTCATGACATCACTGGATGGCGAATTGGATGTGAGGGTGAGGAACAGGAATCAGAGACGGCTCCACGGTTCCTGGCTTTCCCTGAGTGGATGGAAGAGTGGTGTCATTTGCTGAAATAGAGAAGAACAGGAAGAAACCAGTTTAAAGTGAGAATGTGGGGATATATTAGGTTAGAAAATGTCACGTAGGCTGTGAAAATCTGGAATTCAGACAGGCGATCTGGGCTGGAGATGTATTTTAGGAGTCAGCGCTATCTATTCCCTCTGAAGATAGAAACTCCAAGAATCCTGTCCAGAAGCCTTCAAGTCCTGGGAGAAGAGTTGGAGAACGTGCAGAATCATAAGGAAACTGGGAGAGAAGAGAGGAAGGAGAAGGAAAGGGGTAGAGAAGAAAATATCATTTCCCAGGATAAGAGTAGGGATGAGTTAGGCCAGCTGCAGAGAAGAAAGAAACGGTCCTCCAGGCCTTCTAGAAACTGTGGACAGGCAGAGGGAGGCCAGAATGCTGCCCTGCTGTCCAGAGGGTGACATGAAAAGGGCTGGACAGAGGCCAGTGTGCGCAGGCTCTTCAGGACCACAGTGAGGGGTGTGGACTTCCTCTGACTGTCCTTGGAAACCACAGGGATGGGTCATTCAGTGGGGGAACTGCATAATCTGATCTGGGGTCTTCAGTGTGCACCTTTACCCTCACCCACGTCCTCCCTTACTGAGCATCACAGAGGTCCCTGACTCTGCCCCTCCTTCTCCCGTACTAGAAATCCTTGCCCTGGAGGAGCTCAAAAGCCAGGCCTTCCCAGACCTTGCTGGACATGTTTGCGATAGAATCAGGGTCCTCTCCTTTTCCCAGCTGTGCAGAATTGAATTTACAGGCCTCATGATTCCATAAAAGGAGTTTCCAAGACAGACCTTCTGCACTTCTCTTTGGCTAAGAGGTTCTTTGCTATAAAAAACACAGGATAATGGGGGAGTGTACCCCGCCCCCAGCCCAGTGCTGAAGCTAGGGACAGGCGTTCTCATACAGCTCTCTTCTTTCCTTCACAATCTTTCCTCTCTCCTCACTCTGCCCACCACCCACCACCTCACCTGTGTTCCGCCTCTACAATGGTCAGGGCAGCCTGAGGCTCAGAAGTCTGGCCGGCTCAGTTTTCCATCTCCTGGTGGGCCTTCTGTGGAGCCTCAGGGCAGATCTTCAGGGCCAGTGGCTCTTCTCAGCCTCGTGGGGATAACCCTGACCACAGCAACAAATGCCCTGCTCTTGGAGTCACTTTTGAGGAAGATGTTTTCATCTCTATGTAGTCTTTTGATATACAGGGAAATGCCTTGAAATCTTTTGCAGGAGCCCAGGCCTTGGTCGTTCACTGCTCTGTGTTCAGCCCTGCTCTTTGGGAAGGTATTCAAGAACAGTCTAAGATGTTGCCTGAGGAAAAAAAAGTGGCAGTCTAGTGGGACAAGGGTTTAGGATTTGGGATGAAAGGGAAGTGGCTGTGATTGGGTCACGTTCAAACATCGAGACTGTTGGTTCCTGCCTGGCATTCTCCCTCCCATCCTTCCCCTGCCGTAGCCTCTCTGGGTCCCTGCAGAAGCCTCGCTGTTCCTCGTGGTTCTGCTTGGTCCTGAGTGCCCCCATGAGCCTCTCCGTGGTTCCCCATTGTCCACAGAGGCAGCTGTTCTGGCCGGCCCCATCCTCCAGCCCTTGTCTCCTTTTCAGAGCCACCTATGCTCTCACCTTTTCCATGTAATAAATAATAAACACTTCCAGTGCTGCATCCTTCAAGCTGCCTCCCAAGATCAGCCTGGCTAGAAGTGGTCTCCACCACCTCTGAGCTCCCAGAGCACCCTTTTCTCTCTTTTCTGGTACTTAATCAGAGCTCTTGATGGAAATGTCTCATCCTTCCAGCAAGACTGGATAGTCTTTGAGCAGGACTGTCTCTTGGTCGCATCCATACTAACCTCCTTCCAAATGCTAGCACAGTAACACCGTGTGCCTGTCATCTCTGTCAGTGTCAGCTGAATGAAGGCCAACAGAAGACAAGACAGGCAGCTTCCTCTGGGGTGCCCCTCCTCGCAAAAGTGACTCCAGCCCCTGGCTCACAAGCTCCAGCATCCAGCAAGGACACCCCCTTCAGTTCTCCACCCACCACAGGAGCTTGTCACTCTCTGGGGTGGTCTACTGGAAAAGAAAGCAGAGATGGAAGGCAAAGACAGTGGCTCTGGAGCCGCTATCCGTGCCGTGCTCAGCAGGACTTAGCAGCATGGCCACCCAGGTCAGGGAAATTCTGGCTCAAGTGTGCTCAGACAGTTCAGTGCAGAACTCAGGGCCAGTGAGAGGTGCTGGGCCCTGAGACTATCCCAGGCGAAAGTTCTGAAATTCAACCCTCCCAGGCTTATTGGAGGATAGAGTCTTTGTTTGGGGGTTTGTTTTGTTTCATTGGTTTTTTGTAATGCTGATTAACACCTCCACAGACTTAGTGTTCTACAGAACACAGTTCTGGAAATCCGTAGGGCATCACCATGATTCGGGGAGGTAAAACTGACATTTAGTGTTTAGTGGGTGGGACTGAGATGCTGAAAGTCCCACAACATGTGAGAGGGTTCTGCCCAGTGAAGGAGCATCCTTGGGCCCTGTGGAATGTTTGGGAAATATTTATCCAAGGAGCACCCTTCATGGGTGATGTTCAGTGACACTGGTAGTGGGGGAGTCTTCAGTGGCTGGCCAGTGGCCGAGGCTCGACAAGGATAACACTGCCACTAGAAATATGACCATACCTTGGATTGTATGACTGCATTTCCTCACTAACCTGGAATATTCACATTGAAAAACTTGAAGAGCAAGCAAGAATTTTATTTCAAAAGTCATACGGAAACCTAGACATTCTCTTGGGCTAGGTCTTCAATCTTTCTGGGCCCAATGCTCTTCTTTTTGGAATAGTCTCCCCACCCACTGTATGCCCATGTCCCTACAGAGCTCCACAGCGCCCCGTGGTGGCCAGTGTCACCCCCTCTCTAAGAACCCACACATAGCCTCAGGCTGGCTGACTCAGCCTCTTAGTGACTTTTAGATGAAACCTGTTTATCCAATCTATTGAGAAACTGCAGTGTCTGCCACCGTCCACAGGAATCCCTAGGTAGAGAAATGCATTAAAAGGAGTAGAAAAGGGACCGGGAAAGAAGGGCAGCAGCTGGGGATGAAATGCAGCAACTCTCGCCCCAGCCTTCACCATCGGTACAGAATTCAGAGGCCAAAGCTGTGTGGGCCAAGCTCCCGCGTTCCCCTGATTATTATTTATTTGCAGAGTGCCCACGGGGCACCTGGTGCCACGCAGTGCTCCTTAGGCAGGCCCCAGCTTTGCTAGGAGGACCTTCCCCCTCCCCCCGCCCCCCCCACCCCGTGGCTCTGCACTCAGGGATTTGCGTATTGTTGCAACACTGTGACAGGTTTCTTTCCAGCCTTGTGCTGGAGAGCTTAAAAGTCACTATGAAGGATAAAAAATAATTATATGACTTGCATAAAGCCTTCGTGTGGGAAGGGTAATATTAGCTATTACATTTAATTATTTAATGTAGAAAATTATTCACACTGTGTAAAAAAGCCCGGTGGGAAAGTACACTGTGGTTTCCGTCTCTGGCCCTGCCACGGGGAAGGAAACTGGGACACGCCGGTCTGTTAGGAAGAAGAGGGATTCCCAGACCTACAGGGTGCGTCGGCGATAACCCGACCCACTGAAGCCCAGGGTGCTGCCAGTGCTTCCAGCCCTGCACTGGGTCAGCCTGCCTTAGGGGCAGGAAGGACCTTCTGTGACACAGGCTGTGGGCAGTACAGGAAGGTAGCCTCTCGGCAAGAACCCCAACAACAACAGTAATAGTAGCAACTGCAGCAATCAGTGAGCACTTTCTCGGTGCCAGACAAGGCAGGTATGAACTCGTATCATTCTCACAAAGCCCTACAAGGGGCCAGGCGTAGTGGCTCACACCTGTGATCCCAGCACTTTAGGAGGCCAAGGCCAGAGGGCCATTTGAGCCCAGGAGTTCAAGACCACCCTGGGCAAGACCCCATCTCTACAAAAAAAAAAAAAATCTATTTTTTAATTAGGCAGATATAGTGGCACACACCTGTAGTCCCAGCTCCTTGGGAGGCTGAGACGAGAGGATCTCTTGTGCCCAGGAGATGGAGGCTGCAATGAAATATTATTGCAACACTGCACTCCAGCCTGGATGACAGAGTTAAACCCTGTCTCTAAAAATAAAATAAAATTAAAACCCTACAAGGGCAAGTACTCTGGTTATTCCCATGTTGCAGGTAGGGAAGCTGAGGCACAGAGAGGTTAGGTAACCTGCCTGTACAACCCGAGGCTCATTGTGGGAAGTGAAGGCAATCTATCATTTTATTCACATCTTGTTCAAGAGTGTGGGTGCAGGTTGCCGGCCAGATCCCCTGGCAGAGGAGCACTCTCCCGCTAGGTTAGAGAGGGCACAGTGCAGGGGTGATAGGATGGGCTGTGGGAGATTTCTGAGAGTGCTAAGCAGGAAGGGACCTCTCTGATTGGGGTTTGGAAATCTCTCTCCATGGCCTTGGTCCTGTGGATTGGACTGGAAGGGGTTCTAGGCAGGCAGGCAGTTTTGAAGGCTGCCACAGATTCAAGCCCTCCCATAGCAAAGGAGAGATTGCTGCTCCTTGTTCCAGCCACACCTGATGCTGCTTATTTCCTGCCTCCCCTTCTTCAGAGTGCATGGTGCTGTTCATTTGAGCTTAAAGTTGCCTGTGTGCATGGCCATGTGTCTGCCCAGCCTTGCCCCCTCCAAGGAGGCATTGATGCAGCACCCTAGTCCTGGAGGCACCTTTGCAGATAACGGCTCATTTATTCCAGCATGAGTAGTGTGAAGCAGCTATTGGGATCCCCCAATCTACCCAGGTACAAACTGAGGCAGAAAAAGAGCCTCCTGAGGCCCCCCAAATGGAGCTTAACCCATAACCCCAAATTTTCATCTGCTCCCAGCGGGGAAGATGGCAGGCTTCAGGAGGGCTGATTCATGTTTGTATGCCCAAGCCTTGCATAGTTACAGGCCTTTAGTAAGTGCTTATTATGTGTTGATGAGATAAATAAATGAATCAGTAAATAAATGGATGAAGGCCTTCAAAAATGTCCTGGGGAGGAAAAGCCTTAATTCCAAAGAAAATTGGGAGCAGAAAGTGTCCAGTTAAAAGTGTGCATTCTCAGGAGTGTTTTCCTCTTGCAACTAGGAGAGCAGCTCCCCTCGCCTCCACCCGCCTGGGGTCCTTTCATGAGGCAAGCACCCAGCCCCCTGCCCACTCCTGCCCTTTGTCCAAGCAGTCCTCACGCTAGCTGTGCAGCGTGTGTCTTGGGATGCTTCTGAATTAACACATCACAGCATGGGAGCTGACAGAGGAGGGCAGAAATCCCCACCTCCTCCCAGGCTGCTGGCAGCTGTGTGCTCCAGTTATGCCTTCTCCATTAGGCGCCACTAATTTCCATGATTACTGTTATGTCTAAATGGCATCCTGATGTAATACAATTTATATTATCTCCGCTTGGTGTCGGTTACCATTGTTTTCATGATATTCAATGGGATCAACTCTGCATAGACACGTAGACACGCACCGAGACTTCACCACCTCCACCGCCACTGCCAGCTGCCAGTGGGACCCAGCTCCTCTCCCCGGTTCATTCGGCTCTCATCATTTCTGGGACCCAGAAAAGATCAATGTTTCCAGGAACTGGGCACGGCTCCCTGCCGCACAGCCACCTCTGCCCAGCCCCCTGCCTGGCGCACCTGCGCTCTCTCCAGTGCTTGCTCACTCAAGCAGGACCTCTGCTCTCTTGCAGGGACCCCCTTCCCTAGGTCCAGCGAAGCCATCTGTTGCCCTTCCCTCCCTCGGCGCCGCCCCACCTTGGCAGCCTCCAGCTGCTTGCTGACTGATGTTCCTAACCCTGTCTGCAAGGGCCCTTCAGAGGACCCTTTGTCCTTTTCCACTCTCCGTCTCAATCTCAGCAGCCCCACTTCTTATCCAGCCCAGAAGTCCTGCAGCCCCTCCAGCCAGCACGCTCCGTGCTCCATGTGTCCTAGGAGGGGAAACCAGGTGTTCGGAGTCAGCTTCCCCACAGGGCCGGGGCACTCAGGAGCTGGCTGCCTCCCCTGTGTTTCTTGGGGCAGATAAGGAAGGCAGGCAGGAAGGAACAGAGAAGAGAAAGAAAGAGTCACGGCAGTGACGGCACCTCTGCCCTCCAAATGCCTAAGACTGACAGCACCACCCCAGGCAAGGAGTGAAAGGTGTGCGGACTTCCTCGTGGACGCCTTCTTGCCGCCAGCCTGATTGAAAGCTGGTGCTGCCTCTGAGGAGATGGCAGGGCCGCCTCTGCTCTGGGCAGAGAAGGAGCTAAGGACCCAGAATTCAAGGGCAAAGGCGTGCACCCGTCACCCCTTCCACAGCAGTCCCCTCGCCGCTCTCTTGTAACAGACAGAAAACGGCCCACTGCCGCCGCCCCTCTGGATAAAAGAAGAGTGGCCTGTGCCTTCTTCGGTGGGAAGAGTGGCTCCTAAGAACCTAGCAGTTAACTGTCTACATGAACTTGAGTCTTACAAAATGCAGCCGTGACAACCTGCACCCTGTCACCAATCCCAAACGGCGTCAGCCAGATTTCATTCAGGAGAATTTGAATACTAGTGACCTGGAAGATGGACAGAAAAGGCCTGAGAGACAGACTAAAGGAGAACTCAAGATTCCAGAACCTTCAGCTTCCTCCTTCCTCCTTTCACACACCTAGGCTTTGTCTCCCTGCTGTTCAGTCCCACACCTAAAATAGAACCTGTGACTCCTACGTCACTAGGCAGAGCAATGCTGGTAAATAATGACAGTGGCTGGCCGGGCGCAGTAGCTCACACCTGTAATCCTAACACTTTGGAGGGCGGAGACAGGAGGATCACTTGAGACCAGGAGTTCCAGACCAGCCTGGGCAACATAGCAAGACCTCATCTCTACAAAAAAAATTAAACAATTAGAGGGGCGTAGTACTTGGGAGGCTGAGGAGTTTGAGACCACAGTGAGCTATGATCACACCACTGCACTCCAGCTGAGGCAACAGAGAGACACCCTGTCTTTAAAGTGAACATTTTTTTAAAAGGTAGAAATTCAGAGATTTTGGTCATCATCCTCTGTCTGGAACATTCACACATCCAGAACACCTATTTCTGAGGAGGCCAGATAGAGTCAGTATAAAGAATAGGCATCTCTTGGATTTTTTCAAAATACTCTCCTAGGTATTGGTCCTCACAATAGCCCTATGCAAGACCTAGGGCTGGTGCTCTTATGGATAATAATCAGATTATTATTACCTCCCCTCAGAAAGCTCAATCTCCAGCCGACTAGAATAAAGACAACAGTGATGACGAGATTCTTGAAATTGCACTTGAAGCTGTAATGAGGTGGAAGCCTCTGGACTCTGGTTGCTTTTTGTTTTAAGCGATTGCAAACAGAGGGCTTGGGAAGTGCGCCTCCAGTTGGCAAGAGGCCCACGATTTCTTACATAGGTAGTCATCCCATCCCTTTTCCCACTGGGAGATGGGCATGTCTTGTCCCCAAAAAGCAGAGGACCCGTGAGGCAGGCATTTCACAGCCAGGAAGCATCGCTGGACCATGGCCCCACAGTTAAGACACAGTATCTGGGACCAGAAGAAAGCAATAAAAGGTCAGGACACACGTGCCTTGGGGGTGGGAGCAGAAGAAATGGCAAGTTCTAAGTGCTTTGGATGCATGGTCTCCTTTTCACCCTCACCTCAATTCTGTGCTTTATCGCATGTTCTAGGTGTGGAAACAGTGGTATAGGGTAGTTATTTGTTCAAGGCTACCCAGCTAGTCAGTGGCAGAGGTAGTGTCTGAACCCAGATCTGCCTCCAGAGATCATGCTTTTCACCGCTATGCTACCTCTTTCAATTTGGTATATCTCCAACGATGGAGCCAAATCAGGGCATGGATAACCAAGATGGAAGAAAATCCACAATTCTTGTGCATGTGAAATGCATCCTATGATGCTTTTGCAGCAGTTGTTCCTTCCCAGCAATGATTTTCTGATGTCAATATCAATTTGGTGTCCATTTTCTCAGCCTACCCCTATCAGTGAGTGGAGGTGCTGCGGCACTCAGGCCTAGGTACCGGGAGCCTGGGGTGCACACGGGACCTGCCCTGGGATGGCCAGAGGAGAGGCCCATCTTATGAACACATCTCCAGAGTGGGGAGTTGGGAGGGGAAAATCCACTCAGCCTGTGGGATTGGGGGATGGCGAGGGCATGGCCTCCAGCTGCAAAAACGCTTTCCCTTCCGGGCAGCCCACCCTGCGTGGCTCTGAGGAGCTGGACAGTAAGAGGTTTGGTTTGCCACTTCAAGGGGAGCCAGGAAAACCCTTTCTCCAACCCCTTACTTCTCAACCATTTGGGACACAATCATCAGAGAAATAAGGGGCAGCAGGTATAACCAGGCTCCAGGTCAGACTGATTTTGTAAGACGTGTATGATTTTTTTCCCACCCTCCCTTCTCCATTACACCCTTAAAACCCCTATTACTAATGGTTTCCAGCAACCGAGGGGGTGGGAAAAAACAGAGAGAAGAGAGATGAGACAGCATCAAGCCCTTCCACTCCAGAGAGTGTTGGGAAAAGTATTCCTCCTAGAACCCAACCACCTGGGGACTTGGGGACTAGCAGGGAGGACCTGGGCCTTGTTTCTGGGCAGGGTGTGGTCCAGATGGGAGGAGGGGACAAAGGAGCAATGGGCATGGAGGCCTGAAAGCTGGCCCTGAAATCGTCTTCATGGTCCAGCTGGAGGACTGAGGGGCTCTGGGCACCAAAGGCAGGATGGTGAGAGGATGGGTCAGGGTGAAGAGCTGCCTCTTAAAGGGACCCTGTTTGCCCCAAGACATGTACCCTCACCCGCTGCATTCCAGCTCTGCGGAAATCCCCCAGGGCTGGGTGCACAGGAGCTCTCGGTGACAAGGAACCTGGTTGGTTTCTGCAGCCCCCCAGGTAGTGTGCCACCGAACACAGATGTCAGTCTAAAGCCTGCAGTAGCACAGCCCGCTGAGGGCAAGTGTGAGGCACAAGGTCTTAACTCCAACAGAGCCCAGCCAATGCCAATCCAGTGAGAGCCAGCATGGAGCCATGGGCAGAGGGGGCTCCCGTGGTCAAGAAAGAGGGGGCTGTGCCTTCTGTCTGCACACATATGAAGAAATCCAGAAGAAAGGGTGACCAGGGGTGCACAGCCAGGCGGTTAACAGGGTTCCTTTAGGTCTCAGCCTTTCACCCTGGTGCGCCCGTTGATTAACTGTGTGTTTCTCTGGTTTTCAACACCAAACCTTTGTTCTGTCCATTTCTTCCTTTTCCTTTCTCCATCTCAGAGGTGTTGCAGACCAAGGCCAACTTACCCATTTTGTTTCAGGTCTCTCTGGTGGATGAAGATTCCAACTCATCCTCCTTTCTTGAGCACTGACACTCACACCTTCCTCTCTCTCCTCCTGCTCCCACACCCAAATAATATTTTCTTGCACATTTCCTAGGCTGATGCAGAGAATTCCTGGATTCTGCTCTTGTTCTTGTTTCTCTCCCTTCTCTTCCTTGACTTCCCTGCCCTTCCCTTCTGAAATAGCTCCACCCCACAAAGACAGTATTCATATCAAGAGGGTCTCCCAGTGATTTCCAAAATCTAATTTTAAGACTTATGCATAGCTGTAGCTCATCTGGGGTCTTCACTTCTTATTTCCCTCTCCCCAAAATCACTATTCTCCTTTTGCCCTGTGAATGATATCTGAGAACCTGAGAGCCCATTGGTTATTTCCTGCTCATAGCATATGACTTAAATGGGAGAAAGAAGTCTCTCTGCCTCATAGGCTCCACTATACTCAGAAAAATCCCCTGGGAAGCCAACAAGAAAGCCCTGATTTGAAGCTGACCCTCACCTCACCCACGCCCTGGTCAGCTAATCTCTGCTTCCCCCATCCTGGCTGTCCAGTCTCCGTGGTGGCGTTTCTGTTTTCTTTTGGCAGAAATGCCTGGGAACCAAAAGGCCCCTTTCCCTGTGACCTGACCTCCCACGCTAAGAATAGCAGCCCCAGGACAGCACGTCTTTCGGTCCCTCTGGAAAGAGGGCATGGCTGGGAAGTGGGAAGTTAAGGGAGCTGGATAGAGCTGGGAGGAAAGGGAAGAACACAGGTTCTTGGCTTTGTGAGTAAAAAATAAAGAGGAAAAGTTGGCAGCCTTCAAGTGAGCTGGGGAGAGATCTGGGAACCTCTCGGAGGACGCTTCATGCTTTCATACCCCACTCCAACCTCTAGAATTCCACCTCCTGGAAGCCCAGAGGGCAGGAAAATGCTGGTCCCACTGAAAAAATGTGGCCAGCCCTGTCTTGTCCCCTTTGCAGACCATTTCTAAACTAAAGGCGTGAATGTTTTTTCTTAAAGAAGGCAAATCTCTGTAGTACTCAGTCCTTCCCCCTCCACCCATGGGGAATATGACTGCCTGTAGCTGGGGGTGTATGCCCCCATTCGGTCACAGAACATTGCTGTGCAGGCTCCTACACCTCCTACACCCAAGAAATCCATCTGCTAAAGAGTCCACTCATCCAGGACACCTGGGGTCCTATAGGGCCTCTGGGACAGCCCATTCCTTGGTTGACCCGTTGTCCAAGTGCGTGAAAAGAGTCTTTTAAGAACATTCATCCCTTCTGTTCTCCAAACATGGTGAAAAATAAACAAAATCCATAGCTACAGAATCAAGTGGTAAAGTCAGGACATTGGTCTTCCCCTTCTGTGCCAGAATCTCTCCTTCAGGGCACCACTGTCTTCATCCCCTTCTAGGCGGCCAGCCTCTCCCAGCCCACCAGCCTATCCCTAGCAAACCCATCCTCAGGAAACGCTTTGATCACCGCGTGCCCTCTGAGTGGCGTCTGCGTTCAGCAGGACCCTATCTCCAAATGACCATGAAAGAACCTGGGGAGGGGCTTAGAAAGCCTCAGAAAGCTCTGTTGAGAGCCACATAACCCACTCCCAGACTAGGAGCCCAGCCTTGCCTCTGTCTCCTTTCCTTTAGGAAAGTCTTTGCCAGGGTTGGAACTGCCCCTGGAAACACTGGGGCACCCAGTGCAGGAACTAGGGTTACCCTGATTTGATCTGCACGAGTTGCACTTATTATGGATCTTGTTTTAACAATTTGGTCCTTCTTTTATTTTTGAGCTTTATATGGGTCACCTCTGAGCCCAGATAACCTGCCACCCTGTGGCCCACACTGATGGCTGTGGTTTTCAAAGCCTTTTTCATTCTCAGCTTCACCCATAGGACCGAGCCCACTACCCTCTGAGGGGTCACACACCTGTGTTCCCTCCCTCCAGACAGGCCCTTCTGCTGGAAGAGAACTGGGGGTGCAGGAGATGCTCAGCGTGGACTGAGAAGAGAGCATAGTAGCCACATCCTGCCGCCTGGCGACTTGCACCGCCCCACCCCCACACCCTCTCCTGCCCCTGGTGGGACGTGGACAGGGCCTCTGTAGAGAAGGGGTAGGGTGGGTGGATCTGTAGGATGGGGGCCACGTGACCGAGGGAATGCGGGCAGTAGGGTTAGAGTGTCACCTCCCTGCTGCTCCTTCCTTGCTGGTGCTCCTGGGCTCCTGGGCTCCTGGCCATGGTGAGGGCGTCCGGAACTCCAGAGGCAACACGGAGGTGCCTGGACGATGATTCTGATGGTGGTGTTGCTCTGTTTTTGTCTGTCTAATATTCCTTTTTAATCCCCATCCTGCCTGCCCTCCCTTATGTAGGGTTACTTTAGTGATCCCTGGAATGTTTTTGACTTCCTCATCGTAATTGGCAGCATAATTGACGTCATTCTCAGTGAGACTAATGTGAGTATTACTCTGCCCTCCCCAGGAAACCTCCTCATTCCTCCTTCTCTGCCTCCTCTATTTCTCTCTCTCTCACTCTCTCTGTTTACCTTCTTTTATTTTTTTTAATTTCCTGTTTTTACCCGCCTCCAGTCATGTCTTTTATTGAACCTGCCGTCGTCCTGTGGGGAAAAAAAGTGGGAGCTTCTCCTCCTTTTTTTTCCATTTACCTCAGCTCTGCCCGGTGGTGCCGGGCTGGGGCGTGGAGCTGAGCAGAGGGAGTGGCGGTGCAGGGGACACACCGCCCGGCTCCCCGGGGTGGCCACAGCCCCACGCCACCTTTGAACTAACCCAGCTTTTGTCAGGCCTCTGCACCCTGCGAAAACCAGGTTATCCAGGTTTGAGCCGCCAGAACTGTAGAGTGGTAAGAGAGTGTTTAATATGCCCACGTAACCTCTTTCTTTTCTCATTTTTTTTCTCTTCTCTCCCTTTTTCCATGCCTTTTTTTTTTTTTTCATTTTTCCTCTTCCCTTTTGTTTTGTTTTCTCCTTTGTTGTTGGTTTTTTTTTCTTCTCTCTCTCTCTCTCCTCGGCTTCTCTGCCCCATGCAGCACTATTTCTGTGATGCATGGAATACATTTGATGCCTTGATTGTTGTGGGTAGCATTGTTGATATAGCAATCACCGAGGTAAACGTAAGTACATGGCGTCTGTCCCTAACCGTCCGTGCCTGCTCTAACACTCATTTGTCTTTCCCCGGTTTTTTTCCTTCATTTTATTTTCTCTTCCCACCTTCTTATTTTTATTTCTTTTTTTTATTATTATTATTTGTTTGTTTGAATTGGTTTGAAGGTTTTTTTTCCTTGTTGCTTTATTTTGAAATCTTTTTTTTTTTTTAACTTTGGAACGCATTAGGCCTTCCCCTTTTCTGTTAAGTTCTGATTGCTGCATCTTTTCTCTCTCCCGTACAATCAGCCTGGCATGACTCACACTGTATCGGAGGAAGCAGCTCTGGGAGCCGTGGAGTGAGAACATGAGGGGATGTTTGCCACTCTGGGCAGCTGCTGGGGCAGGGACCCAAACCTCTTCTGACCTCTACCTTCTCCTCCAGTCACTGCCTTCCCTACTCTCTCCTTTCCATCCCCACAGCATCTCAGAAGGGAGCTCTCTCAAAGTGGAACACCCTGAGTTAAGGCTAAGACTCAGCCTACATCGTCAGCCATAGTCCACCCTTACCCAAGGACCACCCATGATCTTGGGTTGAATGGGCTCTGTTTTCATTTAACATCAGCAGCCCATGCAGGCATCTAGGTCCCTGCAGGCTCATTTGGAAGAGGAATGAGAAGGGGAGGATCAGTCATGTCTGAACTCTTCTCTAGAGGTGGTGGGTGACCTACTGAGAGCTGCTCTGGGTGGACCTTTCCTCCTAGTTGCTGTGGAAGCAGGCCCCATGTGAGCACCTCACTCCCACATGCACCTGCCACCCCTGCCCTCGACCCCTGACCTCTCACACCCCTGCCTCTGGCTCCCTAGCCTCAGACAGAACCCCAGCCTCTGCAAGGCCTCCTGCCACCTCCTTCTCCCAAGAGGTGCCTCCTCCTATACAGTTCCTACCGGTTCCTGCACATGTCTTTTCTGTTACCTGGCATGTTTAAATCTCTCTTTATCTATAGGCAAGCCTTCTTGCGGTCTTTCTTTAACATGTGTTGTTTAATTTTTTTGTCATTATTTTTCCTTAATTAAGAGACTTGGTAATGTTTGCATAGACTTTTGATGCACTGAACCATTGAATAACAGCACAGAGCAGACGCCTTAGAGTTTTGATCTAAGATGTTTGGAACTACGCAGCCCACCACCCCCAGCCCCTCCATGCACCCTTACTCCCCTCTCCACTCCATCTTTTGCTCCCAGTCAGTTACACTGCTGTGTTATCTTGCCTGCCAGATTCTTCCAGATTAGAAACCCCTGTCTGCTCCTCTTTCAGCAGATGGACTATGGAAAGCGGTTGTTACACTTGTCACATGTCCCCCGCTGTAGCCTGGTGCCCCAACCCTGCTCATCCTATAGCTCCAGAGACCATGGCCCCTCTGTCTCCCTGTGTCTCTGAGAACTGTCTTTGTCCGGTGTGTATATGTGTATGTGTGTATAAGTGAGTGCATGTCTGTGTGTGTGTGAGCATGTGTGCATGTGTGTGAGTGTGTATGTTTGTGTGTGTGTGCATGCATGTGTGTATGTGTGTGAGTGTATGTGTGTATGTGCACTTTCTCTTAACTTCTCCCAGTAAATCCTCAGATCATTTTTTTTTAAATCAGTCTCCCTACTCATGCTCTGAGACTCCTCTCCCCTTTCTGAATGGACCCCAGTTTTGCAGCTGGATGAGCCCCAAGTTGCTCTTCCCACTCATGCACATAAAGGCCAGAGCTTCTGTGCCCAGAGCTTGTGCCATGCAGTGCTCAGCCGCGGGAGACACTGCAGGGAGAGAAACAGGAAAGACAGGGCAGCAGTGGGCTCTGCCCTCAGGAGTTTTCCTTTCCAGACAGCAGTGCAGATGAAAATCTATGCAGAGGGGCCAAGAGCCCCACAGCAGGAAAACGCAGAAAGGTGACAGCAAGCTGCCCCCCTGTACAGTGGCCCACTGCAGCTCCGGGGGTCCTGTGGGTTCTTCCTACAGTGGGCAAGGCGCCTATCACTCAGTCTGCCATTTTCTCCCAAACTATTCATGTCTTTAAAGAAAAAGAACAACAAAAAAGCATTTTCTAGGATATAAAATTTATGCAGAAAAGGGGGCTCTGTTGGGGATAGGGAGGAGGCCTGAACCCGTCCAGCAGCTCCTGACATTGGAATAGTGGTTTTCTATTTACAAGTCACTTTGCATTTATCTGACTTAACTCTAAACTACCCTTGAAATTTGACAGGTAAGAATTCTCATCCCCAATTTGCTGATGCTAAAGGTGATGATGGAGAGATTAAGTACCTTTCCAGTGCCTCAGAGTCAGCCTAGCCCTCCTGGGGCCAGCTCACTTCCTGCTAGGCCAGAATTCCCGGTTTCTGTACTCCACAATGCCTTTTGGTAAACAGAAACCTTACCTGTCCCTCCTGGTGTACTGCCACTAGCCACGACTTACTCAGAACTTACGCTCTGTAATTGATATCTTAAATAACCACAGGGTTTTTCCACTTTCTAAATAAGCAATAATCAGCCACCCTGAGAGTTCCGCTGCCCCTGTGTCCTCCCACACTGAGATGCTCCGGGCTGAGGTGTTTGTGGCTTTGAAGTCCCACCGAAGGATTGTCGGGGGACAGGGTGGCAACCGTGCATGTGAGTGGCAGCCAGAGGAGGTGTCCTGAGACCCAACACCTATTTCGGAGCCACTTTCTCCCTCTCCCACACAACTGATGTCTTCCGAACCAAAAGAACAAACATAACATCCCCCAAGGCAGGAAGGCGGTTTGGGAGAGGAGAAAGCTGGACTTGAAGTCAGAAAACTGGCAGATTGTTGAGTCTTGCTGCTGCTTCCTGTCAAAGCGTTACCAACATGCCCAGAGACTCTGTTTTTTCATCTGTCAGAGGAATGTGGTATTTACAGCAGTGTGTTTTGAAGCTCAAATAAGAGCATCTATTTAAAAACTCTATATAAACTGGTAAAGCACTGTGGAATGGGAGGAACTGTGGCACCCAGGCAAATGACATTCCTTCCAAAGTTACTGCTGGTGTCACTCGGAGGGCCTAGTCTCCAACCAAGACCTTTTGGTTAGTCTAATTATAACTTACAACCCACAGTCGAGAGCACTGTTTCCCAGATATGCTTACACCCATAGAGATGGCCAACAGGTACAACCGGATCAAAGCCAGCAGACACACACTTACCACGGCCCATGACTCTGGGCCTCGAGGGGCCTGCTCTGAAAGCACAGTCCAGCTTGACACTGCGCTCACATTGCAGCCAGTGTGAGGGACAGCAGCTTACCTGAGCAACACCTCAATCCTCAGAGGTCACTCCCTCCCACTGGGTGGTTCTGCCTCTGGGGCATTCCCAGCATTTTCTTCCAATCCCATGGGATCCTTCAGAAAATCCTGCATCCCTGGGCCCTGCTCCGGGCCTTCCCAGGTATTTTTAGTCGTACTCTCATCACAAGACATATATTCCCAGGGATATGGTCTATTTGGAAAGAGTCTACATTGTTAGCCTCAGTGTAATCCATGAGGATGTTTCACCTGTAACCTGCCATCTTTAACTCCTAAACCCCTCCCCAGATGCCTTATCCACCCTAACTTTCCTCCAAATATTCCCCACATTTAAACTCGTCTCACCTTTTCTCTTTCCTGGGCTATGGGGCCCCTCCCTCTCAGGAACCATCATTCATTCATTCCACAACATTTAGAGTCTCACTTCCTATATGTCAGGCACCATTTGAGGCACCTGGGATCCATCAGTTGGCAAACCAAAAGCCCCTGCCTTCACAGATTTGCATTGTAGATGGGAATAATCAGACAATTCACAATGCAATGAGGACAGAAAATAAGGAACTCATACGATGTGTTAGAAGATGATAGACGTTTTAGGAAAAAAAGCAGTGCCTGATAAGGGGGCTCCAAGGTGCTGGGGAGCAGTGATGGCAGGTGTTGGTTTAAATAAGATGGGCTTCCTTAAGGAGGTGAGAGTTGAACAAAGCAAAGACATGAAGGAATTGAGGATTCTCCATGTGGAGATCTGGGAGAAGAGGTAGCAGGGCAGGAGGAGCCAACCTGGCTGGTGCAGACTGAGCTGGGAAAGGAGAGGCGAGGGTAGCAGAGGGGTAACTAACAGGGTCCACTTTTGGGCTTTTACTCTGAGCAAGAAGGGGACATACTGGTGGCTTTGAGCAGAGGTGTCACGTGACCTGACTCTGGTTTTTAAAGAGACCACTCTGGCTGGCTGTAGGAGTCAACGGTGGAATCTGGAAGATCATTTAGAAGGCAAATGCAGTCATCCAGGTGGAAGATGCATAGCATGGAGCAAAGCTGTGGCAGTAGAAGTGGTGGAAAATGGTCAGCCCATCACTCTGTTTTGCAAGCAAAATTAACAGTGTTTCCTGACAGGCTGCATGGGGGCAGGGGGAGAATTGCCCAGGAGGACTGGGAGGTTTGGCCTAAATCAGAGAAGGATGGAGCAGGTAGGCAAGGAGGTGGACTGGAGGCAGGGCCTGTGTGAGTGAGGAAAAGCCAGAGCACAGTTTTGATGTATCTGTTAGCCCTTGGAGGGGAGACGTCAGGTGGACAGGTGGACACACTGGTCAGAGGCCTGGGGATGGCGTCATTCACAACAAGATGGTACCCAAAGCCCCAGCACTAGAGAAGAAGAAGCGACAAGAGTTAGAGGAGCGGAGAGGCCTGGGCCAGGGCCTCTGGCACGAGGAGATCAGGACCCACAAACTTCTGTTCATCTGGGAGATGCCGCTGAACAACTGCCAGGTGTCGCAAGAGGACCGTCTTCAGGCCCCCTTGTGTGGTCACGCTGAATTCTGCCTCAGTATCTGAGCCATGGGCCCCGGCCCTTCTCCTCCCAATGCATCACCTGGGTCTAAATCCGAGCTTTTCTTCCTCTGTGAGCCGGGGAGATACGAGTGCAATGTCCTGCTGCTCTAGGGAAGCCTCTTGCTCTTCCTCAGTGCTTGGGTCTGAAATCATATTTTCCTGCGCTTCTTCATGAAAGTTACTATAGCATCAAAAACTGCTCCCTAAACATCCCAAACTGGAATTAATTTGACTGCTTGGGCCAACAGCCTTTCCCGACACCCTTCTTTTCCATTCTGTACTTTAAAGTATACTGAACAATAGAAAGTGCTGGGCAGCCTGAATTCCTGCATTACGGACATAGAGAAACATTCCCAAGTTGTGAGTGAAGAAGCCTTGGTTATGCTTCCAGCTCTGGTGACTTAGAGCAATGAGCTCCATTCTCTGGGCCTCAATTTCCTTGAATGCAGAAGTGAGGAGTGAGAGGTTTGGGATGGTCTCTTGCAACTCTGCAGTGACTCTGACTTGGGCATTCTCTGACAGCTGGAGGTAGATGCTTCCTTGCCCCCGTTGCCTTGCTGGGTTCTGAGGTGGTGTTTCCTGCCATCAGGCGCCCATGGCTTCGTGGGGATGCTTCTTGCAGGGAATCATCTGCATAGAGATAATCCCCGAAGCCACAGTGCTGAAGGGCAGCAGGGGAGGACAGGCTCCCTTGGCTTTGGTGGAGCTCACCTGGAGATTCTCCAGAGAAAAGGAGCAGGAGAAAGACCTTCAGGGAGCAGAGCAGGCACAGGGAGGGGAAAGAACACTGGCCCTGGAGCTTCTGGGCACAGCTCACAGGAGGAATTGCTGAAGGCTTTGCACGACGCACAGAAGTGTCCAGAGCAGGGAAATAAAGCCAAGCGAAGGCGGCACTGGCTGTGAATGTGAGGAGGAGAGGACCGACATGAGGATGACCTGAGGAACACGGATCAGGCATCATGCTGAGGACACCATACACATGATCAGATGAAACCCGTGTGCTTACTCTCCACATGAGGAAATCAAGGCTCAGACAGGACGAACATCTGCCCAGGGCCACACGGTGAATGGGAGGCAAATCTTGGATTCAAACTCATTTCTGTCCAAGAATTGGCTCTTGCATTTCCACAGTGCCCGCTGGCTAAATCCCTGGGCCAGGCTGGCCTGGGCATCACTGAAGGGCAGGACCCAGTGGCTCCCGCACTCCTCATTCAGTGCCTCCTGGCAACGGGACTTGGGGCGGAGCTGCCTGACTTGACTTCTCTGTGTCGGTTGATGCTGCAGATGCTGGATCCACAAAGCCTGGGATCCCCCTGGGATGCTCAGACAGAATGCAGGCTACACACCGGGATCCGTGTCTCTGGTTACAGGGACCAGAAGACAAAGGCCAGGAGGCGCAGAGCAGCACCACTCCCTTTGCCCAGTTGGCATCTGCATCTGCAGCTGAAGAAAGAGACTGGGAGGAGGGGGGCCAGAGGGAGCAAGCAGCAACAAGGCAGGGCAGGGAGTGTCCAGGGATCAGCATGTCGGGGTACTGGTCCCAAGTCTTCCCCACCTTCAGGCCCTGAAAGCCTTTCTACCTTACTATCTTTCCACCATAGGCCCACAGGCACAATTTCCAATAACTGTCGCTCACTACTCCCCACAACAACCATAAGCAAGCCGGGCTCCTCTCTGGCTCTGGGTCCTGGAAGGATGGAGGAAAAGCAATCACAAGCAAGCCGGGCTCCTCTCTGGCTCTGGGTCCTGGAAGGATGGAAGAAAAGCAGTCAGTCCTGAGTCATAGAGAGAGCTACTTGCTGCACGTCCACCCACTCGGGTGAGTCAGCTCAGCCTGCACGACTCCAGCCCTCTCTCTTGGCCTGCAACCCACAGTGCTTGCGTTGGACAGTGGGCCTGGCTCTCTCCGTCTGCCTTTGTGGCTGTAACCACACCTCCTGCCCCCTGCCATGGCAGAGAAGGGGCCAGAATGGGCACTATCACCGCCCATAGTTGTGATGAGGAAGGAGAGTAGAGAGATGTGGTCAGAAAGCAGATTTGTCCAAGGACATTAGGGTGTACACACCTTAGAGACCACCCAGCCCAAACCCTTATTTGTTTATTCCTCAAAGATACCTTGAGCACCCGCTGTGTGGTATTGCTTGAGGATATACAAATTTTCTAGGCGAGGACACAAAAGGCCAGAGGCAGGAAACAGCTTGCTCACTTTCACAGGTTTTTCACAGCAAGGTGACCGGAACTCCCAGTCAGTAGGGGGCTCAAGTGGGTGCTGCTGCTGACCATTGTCTAGATAACATTGGTGGGTGTGGCCTGAGCTGGTTCTAGGACACATAGATTAAATCAAGTTCCGTGGTCTCAGGACAGCTGGGTGGGGCAGAGCATATCCTTGACATCTCCCTCCAGCCCCACTTCTCATTGCTGGAGCCTCCTGTTGCCCTTGGAGTCCCTTCTAGCTTCTTCCCACTTTCAGCAACAACCCCCACCCCCAACAAACCTAATGCTACCAAGGTGCCTTGTTTCAAAATGAAGTGATTCCAGCACAGTAATTCATGCTGGGTGGTAGCGACTCAGTGAGCTGTCCTTCTAATAAATCATTGTACCTTGAAGAGAAGGCCATGTTCAACCTGCAGGTGGAATGTTTATTGTATCTCAGGTGAGCCTTTAGCAACGTGACCCCTGAGTGGGGAGGATACTTTTGTGAGGTCCCTTGCCATCCCCCCACAAAGGCTGTTTTCTGCTCTGCTTAAGAGTACAGCCGGCCCTTGAGAGAGTTAGCAGAGCCACCCTCATTCCTAGAAGTGGGATGAAGCATCTGACCATCAGCAGTCCCCTGGGAGGAGGCCGAAGGCCCCGGATCTCAAGGTCTAGGGTGAGGCTTGCTGTATGAACTAGTGTGATGTGGGGTTGAGGGGGTGGGGACAGAGAGACGGGCCTGAGAAGTGGCCTGGTGCAGCGAGTCTTCTCAAAAGCTTTTGCCTTGAGAAGTACCCTGCAGGTTTGACCCGAAAGGTCATGGGAACCTGTTTTTTTATAGGCATCCAATTTGGGTTGTTAATTCAGCTGTGTGAGATTGCTGAGGTCCTGATGTGGCTCTGACCCGTCCAGGCTCCCCTTGCCCTCTACCTTCTGCCCCAAACTGAGTCACTTTTTGTTTCCCTCAAATGCTCTTTCCTTTCCTGTTCTCATCTTATCAACCCACGTACGGGCCTCTATTCCCTTCCCCTCCATGTAAGGGTGGGAGGAAGTTGCCTGGCACACCCGTTGTTGTGGCCAGACAGCTGATTGTACCTGGCCAGTGTCTGACACTTCAGTTCCTACAGGCTCAGCAACCTGCTGTTGGGGTTTTTTCCAGAAAGCTTGTAAAGCAAAGGCACCTAGAAGATGCCATGAGCTGGTAGTGAGGAGACACAGGAAGGCTAAAAGATATGTAGGGTGCCTCGAGAAGCATGGCCACTTCTGTTGATGCCCATTTACTCTCATATTTGGTGCTCCCACCCAGGGAATCATCTGTTTGTTTCCTTTTTGAGTCTCTGCCCCGCCCTGCCTCACCCACTCTGTTTCTCTGCCTTTCTTCTCTATCTTGTGACCTCTCCCTCTGGCATAAGGAATTCTTTGATGTAGTTAGCACTACTGGCACGCTGATTTCATTCGTTTATTCTTCATGGGCTTTTTGTTGGTGGAGGTTGGTTTGTTTGCTTGAATGACTAGATGCTGGGCTGTCCTTCCCAGGGGAAGATGAAACTCCCAGGCAATTCTGTAATCAGTCTTGTTTAGTGTGTTTCTGGCAGGTAATAACACCTTGGGAGTTATCAGGTTGCAGATGATAACAGTGAGACCCTGAGGCTTCAGCCACTTCCATCCAGCAAACTGGTCACTGCAGCCAGTAGCACAGGACATAGCTCTCAGCCATCCACAGCTTCACACACAAAGCAGGAAGAGCAAAAGAGGGCCAGGAGCTGCAGCCCCACACTGGGAGCCCGGCTGCCAGTCCCCTTGGGGCCAAAGACCCCTTGAGGGGAGTTCTGAAGGGGCATTTCAACTCAGTGTCTGTAACTCCAAACACACAAGAAAGGCAAGAAAGGCCCTCTCCTTCTAGCTGGAATTCCACTTTGGAGAAACACAAAAGCCCGTGGGTTTCCGATCTGAGGGTGGTGGCCCGGGGCAGAGTCCTTTCCATGGTCCCCGTCCATCTTTAGCTTTATCCTGGTGCGTTCCCTGCCCTTTGTTTGTCTTCCTCTGTTCAGTGCTCCTCCTCCATCACTTCCGTCTCTCCATTCACACCAAACCAAAATGGGAATTCTGCTTAGAATCGCTTCCAGCTACGCATATCTCATTCATTTGCTCTTCTGTCTGAAAGCCACTGGCTTCTACCCTCAGCTCCTGTCTATCCCAGCTGACGTTTGTTTAACCTTCACCTCTCTTAGCAAGTACCTGTTCATTCAACTTTAGAAGGCTTGCAGCTTAAAACATGCTTGACTTTGGCCTCCTTAAAATGTCTTGCCCTGCTGCCACCCCCAGTGGCTCCAAGATTCAGCACCTCCCGACTCCTCCTGAGATATGCATTTATCCTGGTGGGAAGGGGAGATAAAAGGATCATGAGGATCCCCACACACACACCCTTAACCTACACCTGCTGGCTCCTGGCCATGAAGTTGGTGTCAGATGTCTCCAGCAGCCCCTGACCCCTGCCATTCCCAGCTCTCTCTGTGCACCAGCCTGACCACCTCCTCCCTACATAGATCACCTCCAAGGTCTCTCCCTCAAAGCCCCAACCCTTGGTCTTTCTCCACACCATGACACCCCCCAACAGAACCAGCTATTGTGTCTTGCAGATCAAATTGAGATTGGAGGTAGTACAAGCGGAGAAGTGGAGCATGGGGAGGGGGTACTGGCTGGATGGAGACCTTCAGGTGGCTTGGAATTAAATATATATCAGATCCACCTCCCTAAGTTCTGGACAAGACATTTAAAAAAATACAGCAAGGGTTCTATAGCAGGACCACGATTTAGAGACTCACACTCCCATGACATTACTTTTGACGTCTGCTTCAGAGGTGCGTGGAATCTCAGTGACACTGAGGTCCTAGCATTGTCTCAACGGCAGCCATTGGAATTGGGCAGTCCTTTTCTGTAGGGCCAAGGCCAGCCTTCCCTGGAGGAGATCAGAGGTAATCTGCACCTTTCAAAATCATCCTGCCAAGGAGAATGCAGCCATGGCTTATGCCCCCTTCACAATGCTCTCTGGCCACCTGACCGCAGGAGAGTATTGTGGAGGACAACTGGGTTGGGTATTCCAGCCTAGAGATCTACTGCTCAGCCCCTGAATTTCTATAATTCTTACCCTTGGCTGTGCTTTAAAAAAATAATAATTTAAAAAAAACTTTTTTTCGTATGGTGAAGAGCTATTTTTCAACTACCTTTTAAGTCTCCAGAGAGACCATGTAATGTGGCAACCGGGAAACACATCCCGCAGCCTCCCACACCATCCTGGTGGGAAAATCCTCCACCTGGGAGGATCCTGTCTCTGCTGGCCTCTGGCATTCCCTGAGTATCGCCCCTCAGCATCCTAAATGTGGCCTAGACCTGGCACTCCGATGAAAATAAGTGCACAGTGAGTGCCTTCCAGAAAAAAGACTTCATCCACTGAAGTGTTACTTCTCATTTGACCCGGAACTTAATTCAGAAAGACAGCTTTCCAGAGACCTCCCTCTCATTAGCTGCCCTGCACCACTCCGCTTCTCACTGCCAGTTCTGCCAAAACAAGGCAATCTGCATAAGCATATTGAAGGAAGGAGATCGTCTTTCCTTTCTGTTTGCCCTGAGCCTGTTAACTGGAACCACTAACCAGAGCTCTCTCTCTCTGAAAATGCCCGACCTCTGCCTCAGATACGGAATAATAACCTGATTTCATTTATATCAATTACGTGAACAAATTAAGTTAATTGCCCCAATATCATGAAATTGTTGAAAATTACCAGATCGTTAGAAAACAAGGATGAAAGAATTGGCTGCTCAGAAATTTCTCCACGCCTACCATTAGTGGAGACAGTGCCATATTGAAAATCAGCCAGAATGTTCAGGTTATGTAAGCAGCTCTGTTGGCTGCCCTAAAAGGGGAATGTAGTCTCCAGGCTTGGGGGTGTATATCTTCAGGGAATCCTACGGCCCCTTTCTTCCCCAAGAAAGACCACAGATGGAGAAACTACAAACTAACTCAAGGGCACCGGCAGCAAATCTGGGAAGGGGTCAGAGATTAATGGCCCAAGTATTGATAGCTACCAACAAATTCTGAATTTACATCCAAAGGTAGAACTGATGATTTGTAGTTTCTCAAGGGGCCGTACTTGGTATTTAAACAGAGTGGCAAACCACAGAGACTAAAAGTGCTGATCCTGGGGTACCACAGATGTCCAACTCCAGCAAGTCCAATCTCTCCTTCCATCTCAGCAGGGGATTCACTTGCCAAGGGGAAAGGGTACCAAAGACTCCAACGATGACGTGGGATCACGTAGGAAATGCCCAGGGCATCAGTAGACCTCGGAGGCCTTGGGGGCAGGGGCTGTGTCTTAGGCTGCTTCCTATTGTTACCATGTAGAAATCACTCAGGGATTGCTCTCTGATTTCATCGTGAGTGGTTATTCATTTTTGAGACCACGGACCTTGTAAACATAGCTCCTCATGTGAAAACAGGTTTGTGTGGTGTTAGAGGCAACACTGTCCCAGCTAGTCAAATGCCCTGTGAACAGTGTGGCTTAAGGCTCAAGAAAAAGTTAATCTTTGAGTCTCTAGATTCTTCCAAAGTTGGTCTCTTTGGAGAGTTGTCATTACCGGGCAGGAGAATGCCACACAGAGATCTCAGAGTGTCCTCATTCTTCCGCTTTCTACTGTCCTCATAACTTTCTCTTGTCTGCTGTTATAGAGACATGCCATAGGAAATGTTAAATCGATACATGTTATTAAAATACAAAATACTATCAAGATTATCTGAACAGATCCAAAGTCAAGTCTTGAAGTGAAATATGACTTAAATAGACAAGGTCTTAAATGGGAGCTATAAAATGCAACAAGAGAAAAGACAGTTAAGACAAATGTTTAAAAACCCCAAATGAAGGATTCTGAATGTTTAAGAAGTAAAATAAAACAGGGTTTTTTTTTTGTTTTTTTGTTTTGTTTTGTTTTTGTTTTTCTGATGCCTAGAGGTTGGTTCAGTTAGGCCAGTAAGCAGCGTACCTGGGTGTCTTGTCAGAATTATCTCCATTTTGGTCCTGTTCAGGCTGGGATTGACCCAGAAGACCTTCAAGCATTTTCCCAGGGTTCTTAGAAGTGATGGACAGCTGTGATGGTTTGCAGGATGGATCCAAGAGGCCAGCAATGGCTCAAGCTTCCTGGGAACTCTGCCCAACACTCAGGAGTTAACATGGTGTAGGTTACCTCCCTCTGGACCTCCCTCCCTGCCCCCACTGAAGCCTGAGAAACACAGAACTCCTTGTCCATGAGCAAGGGAGCTCAAGCACTGGGCCAGGAGTGGGGCAGAAAGGTGCCAGTGGATAGCTAGACCTGACCATCCTGGGCAACTATCACACACCAGAGCAAAAGGGGTTTAGGTGCTTTGCCAAGAAATTTCTTCTGTGCATACCTGTATGAGAGAGAGAGAGAGAGAGAGAGAGAGAGAGAGAGAGTGTGTGTGTGTGTGTGTGTGTGTGTCTGCCTATGTTTGTCTCTGTGTTCAATCTCAGCCTGCTAGCCAAATCCTAGGGACCCCACACCCTGCAGTCACAAGGATTGACCTGGCAGGTGGAATCTTCATGAAGCAGAAGCTGAGATCTAGAGATCCAGATATAGAGTGTTCCGTAAAAGCCTAGAGAAGTGTCCCTTTCTTTCTCTTCCCTCACCTCACCCTATATCTCCACCATCCCCTAAAAGGGCATCCTACCAACTAGCTATGAAAAAAAAAGAATTTGCTGAGAAATCTGTTACCCAAGAAATATTTTCAGGCTGCAAGCAAATGTCTAGTTGTGCACATTTCCATCCTTCAAAAATTCCATTGCACATTTTCCTTGTTTGTACCTTAAAAACAGAAATACAAGAGCAACCATCTGAAAGTGGAGGGTAAAAGCCAAGTCCTGACTTTCTAGAAAGAGTTAGCAGCTCAGATTGTCAAGATCGGTCAGGGCTGAGCCCTCTGTGCTGGAGCCCAAAAAATAAGGGCACCTTCCCAGATCCAGGCTCCAGGAACTCGGGGAGAGGGCTGGCCCTGGGATACTCACCAGAGGCCAGTTTCCTCAGCTTTTACCCCCAAATGAGTTCAGCAGTCAGACCCGTGAGAACAGCTTCCTGGGGTGTTAGTATCCTAAATTGTGTACAGGGCTTTCAAGTTTAGAAAACAATTCAACACTCATTATTTCATGCCAACGGCCAGGGCTCGCCACACCTATAGACCAACAGCTAAGCAAGGCCATCTCCTGCCTGAGCCTGAGCTTTGAGAACAAGCCCCATTATGGAGTGGGTTGAGGCCACCTCTGGAGGCCCTCGTCAGTGTTGACTTGAAGTCAGTCTCCCCTAAACCTGAGAGGCCACTGCCCTTGCTTTGTTTAAATATATGTAGGCAAGGATAGGCTCTGGGGTCAGCAAGGCCTCTGTCCTTCAGCTGGCCCTGCCTGGAGTAAGCTAAAGTGCATAAAGCCCAAGTCCTCATAGGTTAACAATGGCTAATAAAAAAAATTAAAACAGGCTTGGCACAGTGGCTTACACCGGTAATCCCAGTACTTTGGGAGGCCAAGGCAGGAGGATCGCTTGAGGCCAGGCCACGAGTTTGAGACCAGCCTGGGCAGTATAGTTAGACCCTATCTCTAAAAAAAAAAAAAAAAAAAAATTAGGGGGGCTTGGTGGCGCATGCGTGTAGTCCCAACTACTAGGGAGGCTGATGTGGGAGGATCATTTGAGCCCAGGAGTTCAAGGCTGCAGTGAGCTGTGATTATGCCACTGCACTCCAGCCTGGGCAACAGAGCTGAGACCCTGTCTCTAGAACAAAACCAAACCAAACAAAAAAATTACAAACCTCCATCCACAAAATCCCAGAGACCTCACCTGCTTATCTAATAATATTATGGATGTGAGTTATTTAAAGGGCATAGGTAGGAGAATGCCTGTGGGTCCTTGATTGACATGGGACCCAGCAACACAGACCCCACACTCACGGGGACGCCCCAGGACCTGCCAGGCCTACGCTTTCACGTTTCTTTCACTTGTTTCCTTTTGCCCTCTTCTGCCACTGTGTTGCTCCTGTGTTAGCCAAGACCTAGAATACCGGGCATCTTCATGGGAGACTCATTACAGCTTATCTCTATCTGCCTTTCTTTAAAGCCAGCTGAACATACCCAATGCTCTCCCTCTATGGTAAGACCAACCCTCCCGACCATGCTCCCGGCTTCCGTGTCCCCCTCTAACACCCCCACTCTCCCCACCCCGAACTCCAGAGTCCCTGGGAGCCCCACCTGGCTCTCATTGCATGTGGCCACTGTGTCTGCCGTGTGCCTTGCCTGCCTGTTCCCTTTTCGTGTGAGCTGTGAAGATGCTGTTTGTGCAGTGGTGGTGTTTTACCCCTGAGCTTTCCTTGGGGTGGTAATTCACTGAGATCTTGACTATCTAACGAACCACTGGGAGAGAATGGGACCCGAGGGCCGTTTCCTGTTAAATACCCTGAGGACTCCACCGGCCAAAGCCTCTGACCTTAATCTGATGTGAGAAATTTGCAGAGGGTACCTATGCGAGCCATGGCAGGGCTCCAGGGTAAGGAGAGAAGAAAGAGGTGCTCTAGCCAGGAGAGGGAAGGGTGGACGATGATTCCTATTAATCAGCGTCTGTGGCTCCTAGCTTCCCTGTGCTTCAAGTGAAAGGCCACCATAAAAGGTTTCAGCTGGGATTTGTTACTGAGCGCGTGATTGAATTTCCAGTCACTCCAACCTTGCTACCCCTTGCATTTTTCTAAATTCCTGAAGTCTGTTAAAATTAGGCTACAGCCACTGTTCCGCAGCAAGCTGGAAGCAGAAAAACGAGCTCCGTTGATTGGACCACTCCTGTTGTAGGAGTCTCTGATTCGTGTTGGTTGAAGTGATAAAAGAGACGCCATTCAGCGTGACCTTGAAGCCTCCTTGGCCCAGCCGCCTCCAAAAGGCTGCCGTTACGCATTTCGAACTGGGCCAACTATGAGTTTTTAGAAGGACCAGTGGGGTTGATTGACCAAGCCACCAAGTCTGCAGGCCGACGCAAGCTTGGGTGGGTTGATGTGTTCCCCAGTGCAGCCTGGCCCTGCCTGGCCACAAGGCTGCCACAGGAAAGGCTGAGCCCGGGTGCTCTACCCCGCTTCCTGGGGACTCTGCTTCCGGGATCAGCCGTCTGGATCTGCCTCCTTTTTGCATTGTCATTGGGTTTATTAGAGCAAATTGGTGCGTCCAAATGGCAATGTGTTTATTCTCCTTTTCGAGCAGCATTCGGAAACTGCAGCCACAGGGGAGGGCTCTGAACAGTGGAATGGAATTCACACTGCAAGCTTGGTGTTTGGTGTTTTTTGGGTTTTTTTTGTTTGTTTATTTTGTTTTTTTAACTGAGCAGATCCAGATGCCCCTGTGGCACCAGCTTCTCAAACTCTTGACACTTGCAGCTGAAGTTCTCCACTTAAGCTTGTTCTTTTTTTTTCTCCTTTCTCAAACACGGTGGAACTGACAGCTGAGTTATAAAATCCTAAGCCTCCTCTGCATACTCCTCTGGGGGAACACAACCCCCTTTTAAGGAGTGAAAATAGAAGTTCAAGCAGATACACAGGTGATAGAAATACAGAGATTAAGGGCATCAAAGGCTTCAGAACACACAGGCAGGGCAGAGCTCAGGGCAGGACAGGGCTGCTGCCTGCAGCTCTTGACCCAGCCCCTCAGGTACCCATGCAGCGGGTCCTGAGACCCACCAGTCTGTCCCCTGCCTTGAGGAGAATGGGAGCCTTAGGAGGAACTGAGGCAGCTCTGATTTTGAAATATAAGACATATTTTTGCTCTTCTCCTGTTTGGAAGATCTGGAAAGCAGGAGAGGTCTCTGGCTTGCTTCTGGGCAGAGTGGTGGCAGAGTGTCTCCCTGCTTCCCTCATAATCTCCTGTCCTGCATAGTGAGGGGAGCGGCCTCTGACGCCTCATCAGGGTGGGCCAGAGCAGGCAATGCAGTTAGAAGGGCTTTAGCACTGGATATTGCCAGTGAGAGTCTGACCTAGAAATAATTAAAAGGCAAGGTAAAGCAAGGAGTGGGGAGGGCCCAGGTGGCCCCAGTAACAACCTGAGCCCTCCCACCTCGCAAGAGGTGTGGACGGGACCAGTAACAGGAAGCCCCGAGGGTCCGTTCTCTCCCGGTGCCCGCAGGTCTGGGTGAGCTGCACTAGCTCCGGATTTGGCAGTGGCTCCCTCCTGGGTTCCTGTTCGCCAGGCCGGTTTGGGCAGAAGGAGGGCCAAGTGGGGAGTCAGCTCGTGTTCTCAGGTTTGGAGGCAGAAGACGGCAGGACAGCCCGTCCTGTCCCTTGAGCCCTGGCCAGGCATGTGCCAAGCCCCCAGGCTCCCCCAGGTCCAACAGCAGCAGCCCAAGCACCTCCAGTCACCTTGGCCTGCACTCCACCCTTCCTCCCCTTCACCTTCCCTTTCCCCTTCCCCAGGGGCCCTGAGGGAGACCATCTGCAGGGGCATCACTTGCAAGGGAGGCCTCCCCTCCCTTAAGCTGCCCTTCTCCCTTCCAGGGTCTTGTACAGCCTGGAGGGTTGGAGCCTCCTAGAGGCCCCAGGGCAGAGGGGAGTAGGAGGGCAACAGCTTCAGAGCAAGGTCTGCAAACCAGACCCTCTCCAGCACTGAGTGGCACCCCAATCCCTCCCTTTGGGACAGGGGCTGTGGAAAGTAGAAGGAGGTGATACAAGGGAAGTGCTGGAGTCCCAAGCAGCTGGGGCATGAGGTCCTTCAGGGGGCAGCCCACCAGGACCCCCAAATGCACTCATACCTACAGCTGGGAGAGAGGCCAGCCACCAACCCATGTCCTGGGAGAGCGCTGGGCTCCACTTAGGATGCAGGACTCTCTGCCCAGACAAACGGGAGAGAGGCTAGGGCTGCTTCCTCAGCAGTGCAGAGGAGGGGCTCCCAGGGCAGCTGGCTCTGGGCCTAGAAGATTCCAAAGCATATGGTAGTTCCTGATGGAGTCGTCTGTCCTCCATCCAGGGCATTAAGAACTAGGAATAAAGGGGAAGCGGGGAGAATAAAAACACAGGACCACAGCCCAGCGGCCTGGGCACAGTCTAGCTCTGCAGAGACCATGGGGCTGGGCTGTCCACTCATTAAAGTGGGCGGCCGCCCTCCCGTCGGAGGGGGAAGTCTAGTGCAGCAAACCCTGGCCTGCCTTCCGCCACTGCCACTGAGGTCTGTATTTCTCGGAGGGGCCCTCCTGTTCTCACCCCCCTCTTGCTGTGCTAACTGCACCTCCTGTTGCCGACGGGTTCCAGAACGCAGAGGAAAACTCCCGCATCTCCATCACCTTCTTCCGCCTGTTCCGGGTCATGCGCCTGGTGAAGCTGCTGAGCCGTGGGGAGGGCATCCGGACGCTGCTATGGACCTTCATCAAGTCCTTCCAGGTAGCTGCCCCTCATGTCCTGCGGCCCGGGGATCCCAGGGCTGCTGCGTGGCCCAGAACGCAGCTGACACAAGGAGGAGCCCTCCACTCTGGGGCCCTGCTCCTTCCTCTGTGTGGCAGAACTCAGCCGCTCTGCCTGGCTCCCTGTTTCTGCACTGAGAGGCCTAGACGAAGCGTGTGGTTTCCAAGGCAGGCTCAGAGCCCCACAAAGCCACGTGGTAAAGGAGGGATGGGAGCTAAGGGGAGGCGGAAAGGGTCTGCCTTACTTTTAACCATCATTTATGTCTTTCTGCACAAGAATTTACTGGACAAAGGGGTTTTGTGGTAAGGAACAAACCTGAAAAACACGGGCCTGGACAACCTGGTGACCGCTATGGTCCTTTGAATTCAGCATTTTCAGAATCTGGCCGTCGCCCTCCTCCCCGTAGGCGTTTCAGCAGCATCTGCTGACAGCACCTGTTATGTCCTCGGCCAGAGTCGCAGGGCCCTGGTGTCCTCCGCTCGGCTAGAGAGGTCCTTCGAATGGGCCCAGGACTGCCTGGCCATGTGATCAGTTCCTCTGCTCAGCCATTGTTTTCCCCTTAAAACAGAATGACAATCAGCCCCTGCCAGCTCGGAGGAGCCTTTGTAGGTTTGAAGTTAAGGAGAAGCAAAGCGCTTGGGTTACTTGACTTCCCCCAGATGAGTGCAGAACCCGTGAAGGCGGTTTCATGCTTCCCTGGGCTGGCGGAACGCAGGCTTCTCTCCCCCCACGGAGGGGCCACTCTCAGCCTTCCCAGGACCAGAATCTGTCAGGGAAGATGGCCTTTGTGTGCCCCACCCTGGCCAGTCCCTGCCTGGGGACAGGGTGCCTGGGCCTGGTCCAGGTGAGGAAAGATGTCCATCCCAGCTCTGCCCCCAGCAGCCTCCTGCCAGGTACCGACCATCCAAGGCTCTCGAGGGAGCTCCCAATGGCCAGGCCTCCTCCGAACCGCCAGGGCTGACCCTGCCTAGTGATGAGCTGGGGCTCCTGCACTCTGAGCCCAGCTCAGCCCAGGCTCTGGGGATTCGCAATAGTAGACACCAGCGGAAGCAGGACTGCCACTGACTCTGTACTTGGGTGCACGCGGAACCCACGGCTGTGAGTGGCCATACTCTCACTGCCCCCTCACATCTCCTGGGGCTGGGAAGAGGCACAGACTGGGTGACTGCGAGGGCCTGATGGTGGTGCAGGCATTCAGGCCAGGCAGCCGGCACCTGCTGTGGTGGCACCCTCTAGTGACCGGTGGCCACAGCTGAAGCGGCACCCAGGAACATGGGCCAGGCCTCCCATCCTGGGGACCATGGCCTGTCCCCAGAAGTCGCGGGGGCTCTGGAAAATTAGTTGTCCGAGTTGCCAGGCAGATAATGCATTGAGCGAATTGAACGTATGGAACCCAACTCTGTGCAAGGCATTGCACTAAGCACTTTATAAGCCTTAAATCATTTAAACCACGAAACCTCTGAGGTCATTATTATTATTTCCATTTTTCTGATGAGGAGACTGAAGTTCAGAGAAGTTAAGTGCCCCAACCCTCATAGATAGAAAGTGGCAGAAACAGGATTTGAACCCATGATCTTTTAAATTTTTCCTTATTAAATGTTTTCATTGCAATAGTAATACCCGCTCACTACAACTAGTGGGATAGAATTAAGCTGTGTAAAGAAAGGGTGTAACTTGCCACCACCCCACTCCTCCACAGGTAACCACAGTCAGCTGGGTGCTGTCCTCCACGATTTCTCCTGCCTCGTACAAACATACCGCACATGTGTAGTCGGAGGAGGTTTTGCTCATTCTTGATTGTTCTGCCCAGGTAGTGTCGCACTATATCGTTACTCTGCGGCCTGCTTTGAAAACCAAGCTGAAATAGGAAGTCAGTTCCAGTTTCTCAGACCTTCTCCCAGGTTCCCCGTAGTCCTGTGGGACTGTTGGAAGTGTCCCCCAGCCCAAACCGGGCAATAGCTGATGGCTGCAGAGGCAGGGATGCGGCGCTCCCTGGGAAGGGGCCCAGCCTCCGCGCTCGGCCTCATGGGAGTCTCCTGCACTTCTTCCAGGCCCTGCCGTACGTGGCCCTCCTGATCGTGATGCTGTTCTTCATCTACGCGGTGATCGGGATGCAGGTAGGGAGGCTCCCACCATGGGGCTCCTGGCCTCCTGCTCTGTCTCTCCCCAGTTCCCAGCACCACATTCCCTAACGCCTTCCCCCCTCCCTTCTCCCTCTCATTCCTGACTGTCCCTCTCCCTCCTCTTCCATTTTCTGAGGCCCAAAAAGCCACAGCAATTGGAACTTTCCCCAAATGGATCTCCTGTAGGTAACAGGAGAATGTCCTGGTACAGAATACACAGCCCAGAGAGCCTCCCTCCCCGAGGCCTGGGTTCTGCTCTTGGTAGAGGAAAGACATTCTCGAGTTATGCAAGGGGCCTCAGGACAGACACAGCCCCTTCTCAAGAAACAGCAGCGAGGTGTGTCTGTTTGTGTCCAGCACCCCTGTTGTTTGTGTCCACGTCTGATGGGCCTGAGAATTACCCCAACCAGATTCATTTGAAGCTAATGGCTGAGAGGGAGGGAGGGAAGAAGGAAGCAAGGAAGGGCCAAATGAACACAAGGTTCACCGCATCAAACGTGCAGCAGTTTTCTGGGGCCTCCCCTCCCAGGTGCCCACTGCACCTTTCACCGCAAACCTAGGGGTCTCCATTCCCATCTCGGGGCTCCAGCTTGAGGTCCCAAGGCCAAACTTGGCAGGGCGCCCACACTAGCCCAAAGCGCTTCCTTGGCCGCCCCTTCAGGAAGTCCCCTACGTGCTCATCGCAGAAACACCCAAGATTCAGTTGCCAAAACCGTTTGAGACTAAAAGAGCTACCTTGATACCTGATAAAGGTGGCAGTTTCTAAGATAAGCACAGCTTTAAAAGACCAGGAAAAAAAAGCGATTTCAGGAATGCATTAAGCTTGCCCTAGCCTCAGATCACTCACTCCACATCACTCCAAAATGCAAGAACTAAATTTGAAAGAGTGCTTGGACATGCAGAACTGAAATAGCAAAGAAAATAGCGCAGTGCATCCTGTGTCCTGTCAGAAGCAGGATCCTGGTCCCAGCATCCACTGCTCTCAGCCCCAGCTCCCACTGGGCTGCAGGGACCTTCCTGAGGCTGTGGGCACTTTGATTCTCATGCTTGTCCAGTGTAGGGATTTGGGCTCAGGGGCTGGGTGGGGCAGCAGGTGCTTGCCAGGTTGCATGGGAAGACTGTTCAGCTTGTGGCAGCCAGTTCCAGGGACACCTGAGACCCCTGAAGAGACCATTGAACAATGGTGGGAAATTAGGACGCTCTCTGTCCACAAATCACTGAACACCTCTTCCTTCCCTCTCCTAGGTGTTTGGGAAAATTGCCCTGAATGATACCACAGAGATCAACCGGAACAACAACTTTCAGACCTTCCCCCAGGCCGTGCTGCTCCTCTTCAGGTGGGTCCCTGAGGACATAGGTGCACAAATACACACACCTGCATGGTGCCACACTGTGGCCTGGTGGTGGAATGAAAGGGAACTGATTCCCGGGGAGTAGGAAGGAAGAGGATGTGTGCTTGCTCTCTGCCTGACAAGGAGGCCAGTGGGTCCATTGTCATTTATGATAACTTTCCACACAGCAACCCACTATGCACTGGCACACCTGCCGGAAACCAGACAAAACCATTAGGGGAGCAAAAGTCACAGGCTAAAAGCAGCCTGGCTTGGAATCTGAACAGGCCCAAAGCCAACCTGCCGACATGCTTTGTGACCTTGAGTGAGACATCTAACTTCCCTGAACCTCAGTTTTCTCGTCCAATAAGTACAGATATCTATCACTATACCAGCACCTGTGCCATTTGCCGTGCTGGGCGCTTATGTCCACATGCACTGGGCGTCATCCTCATTTAATCCTCAACACAATACTAGCAAACTGAATCCAACAGTACATGAGAAAGATGATACACCATGATCAAGTGGGTTTCATTCCAGGGATGGTTCAACATATGCACATCAATAAATGTAAGACACCATATTAACAGAATGAAGGAAAAAAGACCCACATGATCATCTCAATAGATGCAGAAAAAGCATTTGACAAAGTTCAGCATCCTTTCATGATAAAAACTCTCAACAAATTAGGCATAGAAGGATTGTACTGCAACACAATAAAGGCCACGTATGACAAGGCCACAGCTAACATCGTACTTAGTGGTGAAAAGTTGAAAGCTTTTCCTTTAAGATGAGGAACAAGACAAAGATGCCCACTCTCACCACTTCTATTCAACATAATACTACTGGAAGTCCTAGCCAGAGCAATCAAGCAAATTTTAAAAAGTTATCCAAATAGGAAAGGAAGAAGTGAAATTTTCTCTGTTTGCTGATGATACGATCTTATATATAGAAAATCCTAAAGACCACCAAAATCTATTACAACTGATAAACTAATTCAGTAAAGTTGCAGGACACAAAATCAACCCACAAAAATGAGTAGCATTTATTTACACTAACAATAAACTATCTGAAAGAGAAATTAAGAAATCAGTCCCTTTTACAATAGCATCAAAAAACTAAAATAAAATACTTAGGAATAAATTTAATGATCTAAACTGAGAACTCATAAAACATTGATAAAAGAAATAGTTGGTGACACAAATAAATGGAAAGATATCTTGTGTTCATGGATTGGAATAATTAATATTGCTAAAATGACCATACTACCCAAAGCAATCTACAAATTCAATGCAATTCCTATCAAAATGCCAATGTCATTTTTTATGGAAATGGAAAAAACAATCGTAAAATTCATATGGAACCACGAAAGACCCTGAATAGCCAAAGCAATCTTGAGCAAGAAGAACAAAGCTGGAGGCACCACAATGCATGATATAAAAATCTGTTACAAAGCTATAGTAACCAAAACAGCATGGTACTGGCATAAAAACAGACACATAGAGCAATGGCTCAGGAGAGAAACCTGAGAAATAAACCCACTCATTTACAGACAGTTGATTTTCGACAAAGGTGCCAAGAACACACAGTGGAGAAAGAACAGCCTTGTTAATAAATAGTGTTGCCAAAGAGAAAAAAGAGAATTACTTTCAAAATCATCATTAGCATTAGACTTCTCATTAACAAAAGTATATATGTAATAGAAGACAATGGAATAATATGTTCAAAATTATGAGGAAAAATGTATTTTTGAACCTCGCCCTCTAAATACAGTCTAATCAGCACTCAAGTAGTCAAGCAAAATAGAGACATTTCCAAGTGTTTAAGGACCCATAAAGTTTACTCCCCAACATAAGTCTTCCTTGGAGCAATTACTCAGGCTGTACTTCCACAGAATGAAAAATGAATCAAAGAAACGGAATGAGCAGAGTAATGATATGAGTAAAAAATAATGAAGTTTATAGTTATGAGTTATGAACAAGGACGTTATAAAGTTTATATAAAGTCTAGATACTTGTTAAGGGGAAAATGTACAAAACCTTAATGACAATTTGAGAGTAATATTTTATGTTATCTCTACAAGGTAGGAAGTGAGGTGGTAGAAGAATGAGAAACATGAAACCATGCTAAGATTCTTCTCTTGTTTGGGGATAAGAATAGATACTGTTTAATTCTGTACATAACTAAGGGAAAAGTGTGTATACATATATATGTTAAAGATTTAAAGGTCAATCACTAAAAAAATAGAAATGGAATGTATATATTCTAAACTACTAGAGGAAAAAAATGGATGGATAAAACTTAGCAATTCATCAAAAGGAAGGTAAAGCAAAAGTAGAAAAATAAATAAATAAAACATGGAAATTAGAATAATAAAATGAGATGGCAGGAATAAGAACAAAGATAATAATTGCTAAACTTATTGAGCTAAAGTTCACTATTAAAACATAGATACTCTGATGTTGGCTTTAAGAAATCTAGCTCTAGCCTGTTTATAACAGATACAGTAAAACAAAATGGCCTAAAGGAAATGAAAATAAAAGGATGGAAAAACGAATACATGTAAGGCTCACAATGTAGACGTAATAATAGCAGTAGCAGAAGAAATAGAATTCCAGGTGAAAGGCATTAAACAAGACAAAGAGGGATTTTATATTGATAAAAGGTATAATCCATCAAAAATATATAACAGTCATAAAACTACATGAGCCTAACAATATAGTTTGGAAATGTATCAATTACATACCAATAGAAGTATAAGGAGAACACACACACACACACACACACACACACAAACACACACACAGTAGAAGATTTAATACAGGTAGAGCATGACAGATCAAATAGACCAAAACAGAAAAAAGGGTAAAGAATATCTAAATAATACAATTAACAGACTTGAACTTATAGATTTATACTCAGTAAATGGCCAAAAAAACACATTCTTTTTAAACACCTCAGAAACATTCACAAAAATTAGCCAAGATTTAAGTCACAAAGAATTTAACAAATTCTAAAACTGCTCTTACTTTGATATAGCAAAATTAGAAATTAGCCATAAAAACAAAAACCCCTCCAAATTCTATTTAAAAATTTGGCACTCTTCTTAGTAACTCAAAGCTGAAACTACAATCTACAGTCATGCACCACATGATGACATTTCAGCCAATGACAGACTGCCTAAAATTATAATGGAGCTGAAAAATTCCTATCACCCAGTGACGCTATAGCATCATAACGCAGCGCAGTGCCTTACTCAGGTGTTCGTGGTGCTGCCAGTCATATAAAAGTGTGGCACATACAATTATGTATAGTACATAATATTTGATAATGAGAATAAATGACTGTGTCACCGGTTTGTGTATTTACTGCACTATACTTTTATCATTATTTTGCAGTGTACTGCTTCTACTTATTTTTTTTTAAGTTAACCGTAAAACAGCCTTAGGCAGGTCCTGCAGGAGGTATTCCAGAAGAAGGCATTGTTATCACAGGAGATGAGAGCTCCATGCATGTTACTGCCCCTGAAGACCTTCCAATGGAACAAGATGTGGAGGTGAAAGACAGTGATGTTGATGATCCTGACCCTGTGTAGGCCTAGCTAATGTGTGGGTTTGTGTCTTAGCTTTTAACAAAAAACTAAAAAAAAAAAAAAAAAGTTTAATATAAAAAAACATAAAATAAGGATATAAAGAAAAATGTTCTGTACAGCTGTACAATGTGTGTTTTAAGTTGCGTTATTACAAAAGAGTCCAAAAGTTAAAAAAAAATTAAAAAGTTTATAAAGTAAAAATGTTACATTAAGCTCAAGTTAATTTATTACTGAAGAAAGTAAAGCACTTTTTATAAATTTGTGTAGCCTAAGTGTATAGTGTTTCTAGTCTCCAGTGGTGTACGGTAGTGTGCAGTCATGTCCTAGGCCTTCACATTCACTCACCACTCGCTCACTGCCCCACCCAGAACAACTTTCAGTCTTGCAAGCTCCACTCTTGGTATGTGCCCTCTACAAGTGCACCATATTTAAATATTTTTTACTGTTCCTTTTTTACTGTTCCTATTTTTACTGTTCCTTTTCAGTGTTTAGATATGTTTAGATACACAAATACTTAACCATTGTGTTCCAGTTTCCTGCAACATTCAGTACAGTCACATGCTGTATAGGCTTGTAGTCTAGGAGCAGTAGGCTGTACCATAGAGCTGAGGTGTGTAATAGCTATGGCATCTAGGTTTGTGTGAGTCCACTATATGCTGTTTGCACAACAGAATTGCCTAACCATGCATCTCCCCATTGTTAAGTGACACAGGACTGTACTTAGAAATGAGAGCCAGAGCTCCATATCTTAAATGTATGAGATGCATCAATCAGCACCAAAGAAAAAATTCAGAGCCTAAAATTTATTTATTTATTTTAAAAGATGTATATTAAATAAGCTAATAGATGGGGAAAAGAATAGTAAAATAATCCCAGAATATGAAGGAATGCATTTTTTAAAATAAAAGCATAAATAAAATATGGATTTTATCAATAAACCCTAAAGCTGATCCTTTGAAAAGACCAATAAACAGACAAACCATCAAATCCAATTTTTTAAAAAAACACAACAACATCAGAAATGCAAAAAGCAACATAATTACAGATGTGGAAGTGATTTTTAGAATGATAAGAGAATTTCATGCCTCTGTTTTGTGGCACTTCAGAGGTGATCATCTACTTCAAGATGAAGCAGAAGGTCTCCTTCCCAGCCAGTGGCTGCCAGAAACTCATTGAAGTGGACAGTGAATGCAAACCATACCTTTTATGAGAAGCATATGGCCTCAGAAGTCGCTGGTGCCACTCTGGGTGAAGAATGGAAGGCTTATGTGGGTGGAATCAATGGTACAAATGACAAGCGAGGTTTCCCTATGAAGCAATGTGTCCTGACCTGTGGTTGTGTCCACTTGCTACTGCATACGGGGCATTCTGTTATAGACCAAGGAGAACTGCAGAAGGAAAGCACAGATTGTTCAGGGTTGCATTGTGGGTGCCAATCTGACTTCTTAATTTGGTTTTTGTAAAAAAAGGATGGGGGAGAGAGAAAGATATTTCTAGACTGACTGATACTACTGTGCCTTTTCACCTGGGGTCCAAAAGAGATGGCACAGTCCAATAACTTTTAATTCTCCATAAAGATGATGTCCACCAGTGAGTAAGCCCCTAAACAAAGGATGTCAGGAACCCAGGACCAAAGCACCCAAGACTCGGCATCTTCTTACTCCACATGTCCTGCAACACAAATGCTGATGTATTGCTCTGAAGAAACAGAACACTAAAAAAAAAATAAGTAAGGCCAGGTGTGGTAGCTCACACCTGTAATCCTAGCACTTCAGAAGGCTGAGGCAGGTGGATCATGAGGTCAGGAGTTCGAGACCAGCCTGGCCAAGATGGTGAAACCCCATCTCTACTAAAAATACAAAAATTAGCCAGGCACGGTTGCAGGCACCTGTAATCCCAGCTACTCGGGAGGCTAAGGCAGGAGAATTGCTTGAACCTGGGAGGTGAAGGTTGCAGTGAGCCGAGATTGTTCCACTGCACTCTAGCCTGGGCGACAGAGCAAGACTCTGTCTCCAAATATAAGGAAGAGGTTAAACAATATGCTAAACTTTTGGCCAAGAGAATGAAGGAGACCAAAGAAAAATGCCGGGAACAGATTTCCAAGACATGGAGTCTATGCTCACTGAGAGCTTCTGAGTCTATCAAAAATAAGATTTTCACCAAGCATGGCAGCTCACACCTGTTATCCCAACAACTTGGGAGGCTGAGGTAGGAGGATCAGTTAAGACCAGGAGTATGAGACCAGCCTGAGCAACATAGCAAAACCCCATCTCTAAAAATAAAAAATAAAAATATTAGCCAGGTGTGGTGCCATGTGCCTGTAGTCCCAGCTACTTGAGAAGCTGTAGCGGGAGGATCACTTGGGCCCAGGAATTTGAGGTTACAGTGAGCTAAGATGGCTCCACTGCACTCCAGCCTGGGTGATGAAGTGACATCCCATCTCTAAACACATACACACACATACACACACACACACACACACACACACAAGATTTTTCTAAGAGTAGCAGACAAATAATATCAGACTTTAAAAAAGAAGACAGAGAACATCATGAACAAATAGGCAAATATATTTGAAAACCTAAATGAAGCAGATGCTTTTATGTAGAAAATAAGAATTATAAAATTATCTTAAGAATTAAAAAAAAAAACAACTACAACAGAAATTGAAAAGGTAGTCGAAAATTTAGCCTTTGAAAAGGCCCAAGATTCAATATTTTTATCTGTGAGGTCTACCAGACTATCAAGGAGTGGATCATTCCAATGTTATATAAACTTCCCAGGAACAGAAAGATGTAGAAAACCTCTTCACTCACTCCATAAGACTAATATAAAGCTAATGCCAATGAGAAAAAGAGAAAAAAGCAAGCAGTTATAAATATGAAAATATGTACACATAACTGTCATTGTTTGCAGACAACAGGCTAATTCAAGTAGAAAATCCATGCAAATTAACTGAAAACCCTTTATGACAATAGAATTAATAAAGTGGAAGATTAAAAGATTAACAAAGAAAAATAATTGCTTTCCTGTACTGGTAATAACTAATTAGTAAATGTAATAGACAAGATCTTATGCTATCACTTTTTCAATATTATTATTTTGTAACTCTTACCCAATAAAATCAGACAGGAAAGGCCAGGCGCAGTGGCTCACGCCTGTAATCCCAGCACTTCGGGAGGCCGAGGCGGGCGGATCACGAGGTCAGGAGATCGAGACCATCCTGGCTAACACGGTGAAACCCCGTCTCTACTAAAAATACAAAAAATTAGCCGGGCGTAGTAGCAGGCGCCTGTAGTCCCAGCTACTTGGGAGGCTGAGGCGGGAGAATCGCTTGAACCCTGGAGATGGAGGTTGTAGTGAGCCAAGATTGCGCCACTGCACTCCAGTCTGGGGGACAGAGCAAGACCCCATCTCTAAAAAAAAAAAAAAAAAAAGACGGAAAAATAAATCAAAGGATAAGAATTGGAGAGGAAGAAACAAAATTAAATGCCAAAAAATTGATTGCCTGTGTATATATATACAAGAAAAATTACAGAAAATTGCTAAAAGGAGAGTTCAGCAAATATTCTGTAATATTAAATCAATTGTATTCCCTCTATATCAGCAGCAAATGGATATAGCTTTTAAAATATAATGTTGAAACTATACCATTTTAAATGTACAACAAAATAAAAGGAGAGAGATGCCACATTTCTGGCCAGGAGACTTAATATCATAAAGATGTCAGGATTCCCCAAATTAATTGATATCTTAATGCAATTCTAATAAGACTCCCAACAGGATTACTCATAGAGCCTCAAACTGATTCTACGGTGTCTATGGAATAGAAAAGGACACTGAAAACCAAGACAAATGTTGAAGAACAACAGGTTGGAAGGATTCCTGCACTGTGAGAGGGCAGGACTTACTATAAGCCAACTTACTATGAAGACAACACAGTACTTCTGTACCAAGATAAACAAATAAACCTGAGGAATGCAATGAAAGGCTAGAACAAGACCCACACACCTACGCAAATACAACTTATGGCAGAAGAAATATTTCAATTAAGTAGGTAAAGATGTACTATTCAATAAATAGTATTAACAAAATGACTTATCTATACAGAAAAAAATAAAAGCATCTTTCTACCTCATATCAAACATGAAAATAAATTTCAGGTTAATAAGTTATTGTGGAAAAACAAAACTTTAGAACCTTTGGAAGAACATAGAAAAGAATGTCTTTATGACCTAAAATAGAGAAGGATTTTTTAAACATGATGCAAAAAGCACAAAACATGGAGGAAAAAACTATAAATTTGACCTCATTGAAACAAAAAACTTAGATTCACCAAAATACACTGTAAATAATACCAGAGACAATCCACAAATTGGAAGAAGATCTTTCTGATGCAAATAACTAACAAAGGGTTAAGAATAGACATGAAACCACCATGAGACTCCACCTTACTCCTGCAAGAATGGCTGTAATTTAAAAAATAAAAAATAATAGATGTTGACATGGATGTGGTGAAAAGGAAACACTTTTACCCTGCTGGTGGGAATGTAAACTAGTACAGCCACTATGGAAAACAGTATGGAGATTCCTTAAAGAACTAAAAGTAGATCTACCATTCCATCCAGCAATCCCACTCCTGGGTATCTACCCAGAGGAAAAGAAGTCATTATGTGAAAGAGACACCTGCACACACACATTTATAGCAGCACCATTTGCAAAATGATGTAATGGACTTTGGGGACTTGGGGAAGGGAAGGAGGATGGTCAGGGATAAAAGACTACTGCTTGGGTGATGGGTGCAGCGAAATCTCAGAAATCACCACTGAAGGACTTGTCCGTGTAAGCAAAAACCACCTGTTCCCAAAAAACTATTGAAAATTTTAAAAAAGAATAGAGAATAGAGTATCTTTTTTTTTTTTTTTTGAGACAGAATCTTGCTCTGTCACCCAGGCTGGAGTGCAGTGGCACTATCTCGGCTCAGTGCAAGCTCCGCCTCCCGGGTTCACACCATTCTCCTGCCTCAGCCTCCCGAGTAGCTGGGACTACAGGCGCCCGCCACCACGCCCAGCTAATTTTTGTATTTTTAGTAGAGACGGGGTTTCACCATGTTAGCCAGGATGGTCTGGATCTCCTGACCTCGTGATCTGCCTGCCTCGGCCTCCTAAAGTGCTGGGATTACAGGCGTGAGCCACCACACCTGGCCAGAGAATAGAGTATCTTAAGCCCTACAAACGAACAAGAAGACAACCTGAATCAAACGAGCAAAAACATGAACATGCAATTTAATGGAAGATAAAATTTAAATTCTCAACCCACTGATCGTTTTATAACCAAATTAAAACAGCAATGACATATTATCTCACACAAATTATATGAGCAACATTTAAAACAATTCACTAATGAACTGATGAGTTTGTACAGTAGTGTCATTTCTCCTACACTGGTAATAGGAGTCTAAGTTGGACAAACCCTTGGAGGTCATAGACTATCTAGTAAAAATGAAGACACATGTACTTTAACTGGCAATTCCACTTCTAAGTGGATACCCAAGATATAAATCTGCATGTTTATTGCAGTGTTATTTGTACTAGTAAAAGAAAAAAATGAAAAATCTAAATGTTCCTTAACAGGACAGTGGATTTTTTTACGGTAAGTTCATAGAGCATACTCCTATACAGCAGTTAAGGTGAATGAACTGGAACTAAAATACATCCAAAGGGCTAAGTTTCAAAAACATTGCATGGATTGCAGAAACAGCAAGTTTTCAGAAAAGGTGCTATTTGTTACTGTTTATATAAAATTTGAATAATGCTATGTGTTTCATATTTAGCAAACATATCAGAGCATTCAGGGAATGATGAACATCCAGTTCATTTTAGTAACTCCCTCTGGGGAAGGAGGAAAGGGACAGGTGGGGAGGGATGCAGAGGGCCCTCCTTGGCGTCTGTAGCAGGGGCTGCATGAACTGGTTCTCCCTCCCCTCCAGGTGTGCCACTGGGGAGGCCTGGCAGGACATCATGCTGGCCTGCATGCCAGGCAAGAAGTGTGCCCCAGAGTCCGAGCCCAGCAACAGCACGGAGGGTGAAACGCCCTGTGGCAGCAGCTTTGCTGTCTTCTACTTCATCAGCTTCTACATGCTCTGTGCCTTCCTGGTAAGCCAAGGGGGAACTCAACAGCCAGCAGCCATGAGTGCCCAGTTCCAGGGCAGCCTGAACCCTCCATCTCTGCAGCTCATGGTCAGGGCAACCCTATCAGAGGAGCTGGCTTGGGAAGACTAAGTTGGCAGGAGTGTCCAGCCACATGGAGAGAAAGGCAGAAAGCCCTGGGCCAGAGTGAGCTCCACCAGCATCTTGCTTGTCTGTTCTCGGCTCTTGTCATGGTGGCATTGTCCCAGAGGACAACGGGGACATGTGGGGGCCTGGAAAGAGCTGTACTTTTTTGGCATCTTGCTGAGGAGTGAGGAAAAGGGGATAAAGTCCCCTCTGTCCTGCATCTTGCTGAGGAGTGAGGAAAATGGGATAAAGTCCTCTCTGTCCTGCGCAGCCCTGCCCAGCAGCTCGGTAGGAGGGAAGCTGTCTAGCCCACATGTGGGTTCATCACACACAACTCTCAGGGAAGCTGTGTCAAGTTTATGTCCAAGAGACCCAGGTTCTCAGTCTGGTAGGACGGATTACTGGTCTTTAGAAATGTTGGCTTCTGCCATCAGGAGGCCCCAGCTGGCAAGGGGGTTCCAGAGGCAGGTGTGTAGGAAGGTCTTCTCACAGCACCTCATTGTACTGTTCCCCACAGATCATCAACCTCTTTGTAGCTGTCATCATGGACAACTTTGACTACCTGACAAGGGACTGGTCCATCCTTGGTCCCCACCACCTGGATGAGTTTAAAAGAATCTGGGCAGAGTATGACCCTGAAGCGAAGTAAGTTCCCAGAGGGAAATCCTGATTCCCCAAGCTGAGAGAGGGTATAGCTGACCATACCTGCAGGAGTGGCTCAAGGTTGGCCAACACTGGGTGGATCAATTAGAAACACTGGACTGCATCAAACCCTAGGGTGAAAGGTCAAAGGCCAGCAGGAGGAGGCCCGGCACCTTCAATTAAGTCAAGAATATATCTACTAGGTTGGGTGGGGTGGCTCACACCTGTAATCCCAGCATTTTAGAAGGCAAAGGTAGTTGAATCACTCAAGGCCAGGAGTTCAAGACCAGCCTGGCCAAAATAGTGAACCCTATCTCTACTAAAAATACAAAAATTAGCCGGACATGGTGGCACATGCCTATAATCCCAGCTACTCGGGAGGCCAAGGCATGAGAATTGCCTGAACCCGGGAGACGGAGGTTGCAGTGAGCTGAGATCACACCACTGCACTCCAGCCTGGGCGACAGAGCAAGACTCCATCTAAAAAAGAAAGAAAATAATATATCTACTATATTCAGTTGAATGGAAGGATAGGAAATTCTAGTATCAGGAATAACTAGTAAGTGTTCAAGTTAGGATAGGTAGGGCCAGGGAAAATCTTGACTCCATTCCCGCTTCTGGTCTAAAGATCAATCACATTCGGCTGACCCTCAGTAAATACCTTTTGGTCAGAAGGTTAGTTCATTCAATCAGCAAGCACATATTGAGAATTTTGTTGCACTGCTAAAATCCCTTCCACCTTGAACATAGTATGGGCAGAAAATTATTCATTAAAATCTAAATACGTGTATATGTATATTGGTTTGGGCTGTGTCATGCAATTCTGCAACTCTGTACTGAGTGTGACTAAAGGGCTACCACACTGTGCAATGTTGCCCATATGAGTGGGTCCTACCCCTCAGGTGCATGCGTCCTGGGCTGCTGGCAGAGACCATGGCTCTCTGATGCCCTGTCCCTCCTCTCCTTCCTCTTCTAGGGGTCGTATCAAACACCTGGATGTGGTGACCCTCCTCCGGCGGATTCAGCCCCCCCTAGGTTTTGGAAAGCTGTGCCCTCACCGCGTGGCTTGCAAAGTAAGAGATAACTGGGTTCATGGCAGGAAGAGAGAAAATAGGGGAGGTGAAGTGCCCATTTCTTGTGATCCTTTAAGGGAATGAACATACTAGTTTATGTGCCTAATGATTACATTTTAAGGGTCCTTCCAGCTCTAAATTCTCAGACTCTATGAGGGAATAACGAGTGAATGCCTCCTGTCCTACTGAGCCAGGGACCCAGTCCTGGATAAAGGACTTGTTCAGTCCATCCCACTGCACCATCCGGGCATCCTGGGGTGGGAGACTTCCCAGCCTAGACTAGAGGGGTTGGGCATTCTTTTCCCGGAGTTGGAGGGCCATTAGAAAGCCCAGGCATTGACTTCAGGGGTCTGTGAGTCCTAAAATTGTACAAAAATCACTAAAATAAAGTTTACCAGGGAGAGGATTTCTCACTTTAATCAGATTCCTTAGTGAGACCATGACCCAAAAAAAAGGTGTTGTTTCCATTTCTCCCCTCCTCTCCACCGTGGCCATTCTGCGCTCCTTGTTGGGGCAATAATGAGCTGACAGACAGCTGGGGGAAGGGAGACCAGAGGGCTGGAGAGAGAAGGAAACTCAGATGGCAGGAGGATTCGGCTCTGTGAGAATCCACTCATGGAAAACGCAGATTGAGGGAACATAGAACCTTCTACTTGTGCTCTGTTTACTGAGTTTCTTCTCATTTGTGCCTCCACTTTGCTCCAAAAAAAAAAAAAACAGATTTTAAGAGATTTCCAAGGGCATAGAAAATATCAGAAAAAAAGGAGTATAAAATAAATGCAAGGTACAAACACCATGCAAGGCGAGGGTGGGGAGGGGTGCAGCCTGGAGGGGGCTAAAGTGCGTCCGTTGTGGCCTCCGGATGGGCCTGGGCACGCTGAAGCCTGGGTGTGAAACTTTCCAGTGGCCACGATACAGTTCACACCATCCATGAGGCTCACCAAGATCTGGTCACTCAAGAAAAGTGTAACCCTTCTAGACACTGAGATTAGCAGGACACCGTGTGAGCTGATGAATAGCCCCCCTTGAGCATGCCTTTGGCATGGACGCCGTGGTGAGCGTCACACTGCGCTTGCTCATCATGACCCAGTGCGTGCTGAAGGCCCCACACCAGAGCTCAGTGCCAGGGAAGCCTGTTCTGGGGGTGTGCTAGGAAAGAAGAGGGCAAGACAGCACTATTCAGTGTCAGCAAGCTTCTACTCCAGCTTGATGCAGAAGCATATTTGTCAATACACAGAGGAGAAGACATGTAGCATCTCCTGCAGGCAAAGCTCCTGTGATCCTTTCTCTTCTCTGGGCTATGGACGAATGCTGCCTGGCAGGTGGGCTCCCAGCACGTGCTGGCGTACAGCCGGTCTTTGCTGCCAGTGGAGAGCACACCTGCACACCTGAGCAGACTTTCGAGCAGGGCGCAAAGTTGGGTGGCCTTCACATCCTTTTATGGAAGTGAAGGTCTAATGAGGACAAATTTCATACCTCTCCCACTCCGTGAGGAGGGTCAAAAGTAGTTGTGGCAAAGGCAAGAGTCTCCCTGGAATGCTTCAGGGAGCATTCACTCCCGGCCCACTCCAGCAACACCCACACAAGCTGCGTGTCTCCCCCAGCATCCTCTGTATATTAGGCCATCCTTGCACTGCTATAAAGAAATACCCGAGACTGGGTAATTTATAAGAAAACAGGTTTAATTGGCCCACAGTTCAGCAGGCTGTACAGGAAGCATGGCACTAGCATTCTGCTTCTGGGGAGGCCTCAGGAAGCTTGCAATCATGGTGGAAGGCAAAGGGGAGGCAGGTGCATCACATGGACAGACAGGGAGCAAGAGAGAAGGGGGAGGGACCACACACTTAAACAAGCAGATCTCATGAGAACTCACTCACCAAGGGGACGGTACCAAACCATTTGTGAGAAATCCACCCCATGATGCAATCACCTTCCATCAGGCCCCACCTCCAATTCTGGGGATTACAATTCAACTTGAGATTTGGGCAGGGACACAGATCCAAACCATATCACTCTGCTACGGTGTTCTGTGGTCCCCTAAGCACCGCCTGCCATCATCACCAGCTTTGCTTCTCTTCGCCTGCAGCGCCTGGTCTCCATGAACATGCCTCTGAACAGCGACGGGACAGTCATGTTCAATGCCACCCTGTTTGCCCTGGTCAGGACGGCCCTGAGGATCAAAACAGAAGGTAAGGTCACCCGTGGGCACTGGGAGAGACACTCAGAAGGTCTAGCAGACAATCAGAGAGGAGCTCGGCAGCCTGCAAAGTGCTCAAGGGAACTTCCTGCCCCAGACAGCATCCGAGCGGGGATATGGGGGTAACCTGCGCTCCAGGACATCGCAGGGCCCTAGCCGGCTGATGACTTCTTTGCTTCCTGAATGGTCTCCCTGCCTCTAGCTCAGGGGTTTCCAATCTTTTGGCTTCTCTGGGCCACATTGGAAGAAGAATTGTCTTGGGCCACACATAAAATACACTTACGATAGCTGATGAACTAAAAAAAAAAAAATCGCAAAATACTCAATGTTTTAAGAAAGTTTACGAATATGTGTTGGGCCATGTTCAAAGCCGTCATGGGCCGTATGTGGCCCACGGGCTGCAGGTTGGACAAGCCTGCTCTAGCTTATTCATTTTGAACTCTAGCTTTCCATGAAACTCTGGGACTCATTCTGGGTGGTATCTTGAAGTCAGAGAGTATAGCTCACCAAACAGAAGGAGACGGGTGTTACCTGAAGCAGGATGAACCCGTCTAAAAGGACTTACACTGGCTACAGGTGGGTGTCTCAAATGCTCAACTCATTAAATTAATAGGACTAGTGCTGGGAAGACATGTGTGGGAAAGGGGACATAGTGACAAGTGGTGGCCGTGGTGGAGGTCATCGCACACATTGTGCAGGCTGAGCCTGGCTCAAGGCTCTTAGCCAGCGGACGGGTGAGGATTCAGACCTCACCTGTGCCACCTAGTCAGACCGGGCTCCCTCAGGGCTGCGTCCACCTGGAGGGGCCCTTCTAGTTTTCACAAGGCACCCTAAGGGCTAGCAGCAGCCTGAGTGAGATAATCTGCTTGCTTCATGATGGATAAGAGTTTGTGAACCACTATGGGAAAGGCTGTATTAAACACACCTAACAGGATACCATTTCTCTCCAAGAGTGTCCAGCCTCGGAGTGTCTAGTGTTTCTCAGAGCATGGTCAAAAGACCACCTGCTGCAGAATCAGCTTTGGGTACCTGTTTAAGCTACTGAGTCCCAGGCACCCACACAGATCTGCTGACGCCAAATCCCTGAGCATGGGGCCCAGGAATCTGCATTTTGAACCAACTACAGAGATGATTCAAACCCACTGGTGTAGTAATTACAGAAAACACAGATGAGACAAGCAGTATGCTTCCTTCCCCTTCCTACACTTCTAGCTTAAAGCTCAGGCTGTCCGTCAGTGTGTTCCTCAGGGCAACAGAAGGAGCCCCAGGCAGGTGGGAGGCTCGAATCTGAGTCCCTGCTCTCTCACTAATGACATGAGTATGAGCCATTTACTCTCTCTCTACTTCAGTTGCTCCATTGGTAGACTAGAGAAAGGTGATGACATCTGGGAATTTAATTCATTGAATAACCCAGACATGGGCCTTCTCTCAGTTAGATCCTTCAAAAAACAGTAACAGAAACATTTCAAATGAAGTGAAAGGAGAACCAGTCCACCAAGACACAAGTCAAAATAATTAGCTGATTTTTAAAAAATAAAAATAGGGGCCAGGCGCGGTGGCTTGCACCTGTAATTCCAGCACTTTGGGAGGCCCAGTCGGGCAGATCACGAGGTCAGGAGATTGAGACCATCCTGGCCAACATGGTGAAACCCCGTCTCTACTAAAAATACAAAAATTAGCCAGGCATGGTGGCACATGCCTGTAATCCCAGCTACTCAGGAGGCTGAGGCAGGAGAATCGCTTGAACCTGGGAGGCAGAGGTTGCAGTGAGCTGAGATCACACCACTGCACTCCAGCCTGGGCAACAGAATGAGACTCCATCTGAAAAAATAAAATAAAATAAAATAATAAAAATAGGACAAGTTCTGCTACTAAATTAAAAAAAAAAAGAGCAAAGGCTTAAAAAATATACCATCCGTAGCCAATGCAATCACTCAATCTGAAATGGGTGTAAATAGGCCTATTTCTCACTGCCAGAAAACCAAAACCCACTTTTTTTTTTTTTTTAATGGAATCTTGCTCGCCAGGCTGGAGTGCGGTGGCACAATCTCGGCCTGCTACAACCTCTGACTCCCTGGTTCAAGCCATTCTCCTGCCTCAGCCTCTCAAGTAGCTGGGATTACAGGCATGTGCCACCACACCTGGCTAATTTTTGTATTTTTAGTAGAGACAGGGTTTCACCATGTTGGCCAGGATGGTCTCAATCTCCTGACCTTGTGATCTGCCCGACTGGGCCTCCCAAAGTGCTGGGATGACAGGCGTGAGCCACCGCGCCCGGCCAAAACACACATTTAATTCACACATGTGTTTATAACAAGGAAGAAAACTGGGAAGGAAATGTGTTCGTATGCTAACACTGATTATCATGAATAGAAAGATCAGCAGTGACATCCACCTTACTCCTTTAGCTTTTTTTACTTTCCAAATTTTCTGCAAGGAATGTTACTCCCCTGTGTTCAGAGGGAAGGAGAGGCGATATAAATGACTGCCGGAGGAATATGTTGTAATACTTAAAGACTGATGTAAATTAAGGATGTGAAATTTTGTTCCCTAGAGGAACAAAAGGCAGGGAGGTATGGAAGCAAGAATTCAGCAGGGTCGAAGGTTCACTGTCAAAGCCAACCACATGCCAACTAAGGAAGACCAATAGCTAGTAATAATGCGAAAGACTGACCAATCAAATGCAGAGACCCAATTCTGAGGAAATAAGAGTTCCAGAGAAAAGAGGAGAAGCCAGCCATGTGGGAACTACAATCCTGTCAAGAATTACAGACTATCTTTTGAACACAAAGACATTTCAGAACAGCTAACAAAGGGCCCGAAACGCCCCCACCCGAGGGTGAGCCTTCATCAGACACGGGCCCTCCGCAAACTTGTTAAAATTGAAACGCCCCCACCCAAGGGTGAGCCTTCATCAGACACGGGCCCTTCACAAACTTGTTAAAATCCTAAGAAAAGAAGACAAAGTCAAGTCTTGGAAGCAACTAGAAAGAAATGTGAGAAGACATCTACATTTGTGAAGATAAGGCTTGCATCAGTCCTCACCCTTCAGACTTCTCAGCATGGAAGGAATTGGGGAGAAATTAACACCTACCTCAGAGAAGCAGAGCTGTCATCCCAAGTCCAGTACCAAGCCAAACAAGCTTCTCTCTTGGAACATAGAAGGAAGAGCTCTCATCCCAAGTCCAGTACCAAGCCAAACAAGCTTCTCTCTTGGAACATAGAAGGAAGAGCTCTCAGCCCAAGTCCAGTACCAAGCCAAACAAGCTTCTCTCTTGGAACATAGAAGGAAAAGCTCTCAGCCCAAGTCCAGTACCAAGCCAAACAAGCTTCTCTCTTGGAACATAGAAGGAAGAGCTCTCAGCCCAAGTCCAGTACCAAGCCAAACAAGCTTCTCTCTTGGAACATAGAAGGAAGAGCTCTCAGCCCAAGTCCAGTACCAAGCCAAACAAGCTTCTCTCTTGGAACATAGAAGGAAGATAGTGAAAAATACTTAGATGACCTGAAACAATTGTTGGTGAACTTCCACAATTACATAGACCATCATGAGAATAAATTAAGGCTGATAAAAAAAATGAAAGGTCCTTTTGGAAGCTATGTTAATTTCTTAGGTCTGCTGTAACAAATGATCACAAACTGGGCAGCTTGAAACAGGAGAAAGTTCTCTCAGTTTAGGAGGCCAGAGGCCTAAAACTAAGGTGTCAGCAGGGTTGGTTCTTTCTGGAGGCTCTGGGGAGAATCTGTTCCACCCTTTCTCCCAGCTTCTGAGGGCTGTGGACGATGCCTGGTGTGCACTGGCTCACAGCGGCATCACGCCATCTGTGCCTCCATCTTCAAATAGCCTCCAGGATCTTGTGTCCTCTCCTCTTCTTGGAAGGACGCCAGCCACATTGGACTTAGGGCCCACCCTCATCCAGGATGACCTCATCTTAACTAATTACATTGGTGAAAATCCTATTTCCAACTAAGGCCACATTCTGAGGTTCTAGGTAGATATGAATTTTGGAAGGACACTATTCAGCCCAGTACCGAAGCTAAGTATATTTGAATACCATGTGTGTTAGGATGGTGCACTGCGTGTGTCAGAAACCTCCAGCTGCCTCTCCCGTGAAGGGGATTGATCACCTGTGCAGCTGGAGGGCCCGGGAGTCGTCCCCTACCTTCAGGTCCTGTTTGGATCTGGCATTCAGGGAGCTCAGGATTCTGTCAATCCCTCTACTGCCACCTCTGCATGCTCTGCCCTGTGGCCCCAGAGGTGGATTTGAACCCAGGCAGTCTGGGTTCAAACTGCCCTCAACCACAATACCGGAGCCCTCAACCACAATACCGGACTGCCGGTCCTATGCGAGAGCAGTAAACATCCCATGTTGGTTTCCTACTGCTGCAAAGCAAATTTACTACAAGCTTTTCAGCTTAAAAAGACACCCCGTTGGCTGGGCACGGTGGCTCACACATGTAATCCCAGCATTTTGGGAGGCTGAGGCAGGTGGATTACCTGAAGTTGGGAGTTTGAGACCAGCCTGACCAACATGGAGGAACACCATCTCTACTAAAAATAGAAAATTAGCTGGGCATGGTGGCACATGCCTGTAATCCCAGCTACTTGGGAGGCTGAGGTAGGAGAATCACTTGAACCCAGGAGGCGGAGGTTGCAGTGAGCCGAGATCGCACCATTGCACTCCAGCCTGGGCAACAAGTGCAAACTTCCGTCTAAAAAAAAAAAAAGACACCCCATTAGTAGCTCATGGTTTTGCAGGTCAGAAGTCCAGAAGTGGTGAAGCTGGGCTCTCATAAGGCAAATCCAGGATATTGATCAGGCCATAGTCTCTTCTGGAGGCTCTGGGGGAGATCACGTTGTTGGTGGAATTCATTTGTTGCAATTGTAGGCCTGAGATCCTCACTTTCCTGCTGGCTGACAGCTGGGGACCCCCTTAGCTCCTAGAGGCTGCCTCTCTCAGTTCAGCCCACATGACTGTTTGCTTTCTTCCAGGCCAGCTGGAGAGAACTCTGCCTTTAAAGGGCTCATGTGACTAGGTCAGGCCTGCCTGACCTCCCTGTCTTAGGTCATAGGTGCTGTGTGCCACATAACCTGATCTCAGGAGTAAAATCTATGATGGTCAGGGGCCCAGGGCTTTGGCAGCATGTGTACCCTGGTGAGCAGCAGCTTAGAATCCTGCCCTCCACATCTGTCCTTACAGCTGTAAGGCTCAGCTTTCCTTTTTCACCACTGTAAGGCTAGGACCCCAGAGGCTGCACAGGGCAGGCATCTAAGTAGGGGAACTCGAGACAGAGCCCTCATTGACAGATGTACCCTCCAATCATCCATGTTCCCTGTGGCTGCCCAAGGAGGTCCATGAGAAATGCCACCCATGGGGACCAGCCCCCCACTGCCCGTGGCAGGGCCATACGTGTTCCAGCTAGTGAGCGCATGGCCGCCATTGTTCCTGCCCAGGGGCTGGGCTCAGTCCACAAGGAAGAGCACTGAGTGCCGGTGGAGGGGCCCCCTGGCTGGCCTCAGCCACAGGCAGGGGGAAGGGGAGAGGAATGGCATTGGAGGGGGCACGAGAGGGAAGGGGGAAGGAAGGAAGGTGGAGAGAGGAAGGGGAAGAGGAAGGGGAAGAGGAAGGAGGTGGAAAATGGGAAGACTGGGGAGAAGTGAAGCAAGCAAGAAAGAAACTGATGAGTCAGGGTTGCGTGGGGCAGATGCCACCATCTGTGGCTTCCTACCTTACGCAGAGGGACCCAGCCCATCAGAGGCCCACCAAGGGGCTGAGGATCCTTTCCGCCCTGCAGGGAACCTAGAACAAGCCAATGAGGAGCTGCGGGCAATCATCAAGAAGATCTGGAAGCGGACCAGCATGAAGCTGCTGGACCAGGTGGTGCCTCCTGCAGGTGGTGAGTGCTCCCTGGACTCCCGCACCTTGGCCACTACCTGGCCGTGCCCTCCTCTGCCTGCCTCTCCTCCAGCTGTGGCACCCTTAGAATGCGAAAGCATCCCCTGAGACTTGCTTCTTGAGTCCCCTAGGCTTGCTGGAGGTCTGCCTTCAGACCCTTCCTGCGGGACTCAGAGGCCCTATTGGTTAGAAGGGATGCAGGTGCAATGCCCTGCACAAACTCAGAAACAGAATGTCAGGTTGGAAATCTGGTGCAACTCTGCTTTTTACATAGGGTAACAGGCAAGTCCCTGATGCTTAGGGGTTTGGCAGAACTTCTAAAGAAACTCCACAAAGTATAGGTTTCCCATAAACCTGATTGCTGTAGGATTGCTCTAAGGCCCTGAAAGGACAGTCCCCTGAGATTCCTCCCCTCTTGGATGACATTCTTTTTGTTCTTCCAAGAGCAGTGTTTCTTGACCCTATCAAGCCCCAAATCCCTTTTTATAGCAAGGAGTTTATATTGCCTTTACTATGATCCTGAATGAAAATTATAGATAATGTAACTTTCCTATACATATAATTTCCAAAATATTAATCTAATGCCTTCACTCTAACATAAAATCTATTAAAAGCAGATGTTTCCAATATGTAAATACTCAGGCATAACTATACCAGAAGGTACATTTAACTGATGAGATCTTCTCATGCACCCACTTACAACACATACGGCTGGGTTCACAGGAAGCAAGACAATACTGAATACTGTCAACACTTTGATTTGCCATTTTGAAATAAGGGGTCAATCAGTATATTAAATAAGTGTGTGTATAAATAGCCCCACACACATAAACACACACACATACTTACTTACACATATGCAGAATAACCACGATGTGACATGGTGAGTGACCCAGACACCACAAAGAGCATCGCCATCAGGAATATAGTTTTCCAAGATGCGAACCTCTCTCGGCTAAGTTTAAATAATCCAAAGTATAGTTTTCCTCAATTTACATGGCAGTTGTATTCCTGGAAATGGTTAGGTATGTTAAAACCATGCAAAACAATGTCCTGTGTTCATTTGCCAAATGAAATTATGTTCCGAGCTCAGAGACTCCTAAGCAGAATCTTGGATGTGTAGCATAAGCTTGAAAGCCATGCAGAGTGCAAAGCTGTGATTGCAGAACATGCCTGCACTTTAAGGGACAGGTCTGGAGCTACTTAATGCTGGTGGCACCCCGACAACTAAAAACCACCCCACACATTTACTGTACCCTCCTTAAAAGGAACCACTTGCCAGAGGGAAAGCCGGACTTGGGCTAAGTGAAAATCTTGACAGTGCCATGTGATGTTTTACATATATCATTTTATTGAATCCTGACAACATTTCTGTGAAGTTTGCTCAGGGAACTAAAGTTCTTAGAAGCTAAGTTGCTGGCCCAAGGTTACCTGGAGAGTCCAGAGCAGATTCAGGATTCAAACCCAGGCCCCAGGGAACCTAGGACTCCAGGCTTGTCCCACCATGCAGTTCTTCCTTCCTCACTAGGATTCAAACCCAGGCCCCAGGGAACCTAGGACTCCAGGCTTGTCCCACCATGCAGTTCTTCCTTCCTCACTATGCTGGACAGGGGACCCGGGGTTTTTCTCTCCCACGTGGAAAGGGGGTGCTTGCCAGAGAAGAGAGGGGTCATCACTGCTATGGATTTTGCTGTTTTGGAGGGACAGGTAGTAGGAGGAGAACCCTCACCAGCCCCTAGATCTAATCCCCAGCTGTCTCTTGGGCTCGTGGCATCTCTTGACAAAGAACCAGGAGGTAGATCCAAGGGGCTCCTTACCAGGCATGAAATGTTTCCTGTACAAACTTATGGCTTCTCCACCATCAGGTTCACTCCCAGGACAGGGACTGATTGATGTCACATATAATCTTGGGTATCTAGCCCAGCAGGGAGGCAGCGAAGCCACCTGGCACAAAAACTCAATCTGGTTTGAAAGAAAAATCCAAACTTCCATGGGAAGAAAGCCCTCCTTCCACCAGCCCCTCCCTCCGAGCTAAGCTGAACCGTTTTGCACTTGTACTTGGAAGAGTGGCCAATTGATGAGGGACATTTGAAGCTCTGGAATCAAATAAGAGTTAGCAAATATCAGTAAAGTTAAAAAAAAAAGCAGGAAATAATTTTGATGATAGGCTACCTTTCGCATAAAAAAAAACAGGAGATAAGAATATGTTTGATGATTTACATAACTAATTTGCACTAAGAATCTCTGAGAAAATAAGAAACTAGATTATCTACAGGAGGTGGTGACTAGGCAGATAAGGGCTGTGGTGGGAGAGACTTTTCACCATAAGCCTTTTTATGTTTTTTTTTTTCTCTCTTTTTAAGCCATGTGAATGTACTACCTCTCCAAAAAAATTAAACCTAAAAAGTTTTAAAAAGTTTTGGATGCTGAAAAAAAAAAAATGAATGAAGTTCAACTGAATTCCCCTGCTCCCCTCTTACCCCCTTCTCCCCTCTCCATACATCTCAGATGATGAGGTCACTGTTGGCAAGTTCTACGCCACGTTCCTGATCCAGGAGTACTTCCGGAAGTTCAAGAAGCGCAAAGAGCAGGGCCTTGTGGGCAAGCCCTCCCAGAGGAACGCGCTGTCTCTGCAGGTGAGGGCCTGGGGGTGGGCCCACACTCCAGGAAGGTCCTGGTCATTGCCTCTGACCTCCAGTCAGGGTCTCGGTCCCTCCCCAGCAGGCTGGAGGCCAGGTCCCTGCAGAGGGAACCTTTCAGAGAGCTCCAGACCTTTCCAAAGATGGCTGTGAGAAGGGGGTGATGTGCCCTTCCCTACCTGCCACCCACCAACTGCCCTCCATGGTCCTGCCTGCTGTTGTAGCCCCCAGATCTCTCAAACACTTCACTGAGGCTCCCGTGACAGCCCCTGACCCCTGGTGCCCCCTCCTAATGACCCTTCAACCCTCCTGGATGGGCGAGTGGATTGTTCCATCACAGGGCAGCCCAGCCCCCAGTTCACACACAGACAAACCTTCCGGAGGGTCGACTGGCTGGGTGGAGGATGCCAGGGCCCTGGAGGGACAGGCCTTGGCCCGAAGCTGTGGCTGGCTAGGAAGCTTGGAGGAAAGGAAGCGCGGTCCTCACCATCCTCCCCTTGGATTCCAGGCTGGCTTGCGCACGCTGCATGACATCGGGCCTGAGATCCGACGGGCCATCTCTGGAGATCTCACCGCTGAGGAGGAGCTGGACAAGGCCATGAAGGAGGCTGTGTCTGCTGCTTCTGAAGATGACATCTTCAGGGTGGGTGGTGCCATGGCACACTCTCGACCCCTATAAAGATCAGTTTGGAGCAAGAGGTTGGGCTGGGGTTTTGCGGGGAACGTCCAGGGGAAAGAGCTGCACCAGAGGAAAGGGCCACTTCCAGGCTCTTCCTGATTAGCTGTCTCCTCACCCCTTTGCCTTTTCCAAGCCTGACTCCATCCCAAGGCAGGGCTCCCTGGAAACGGCAGCTCGCAGTGTCATGGGCTCTCAGAGAAGTGGGAAGGAGCCGCCTTCCTAAGGGAAATGTTTCCTAGGAGAAACTTCTACATTAGAAGTTGCAGAGTGTTCACCCCTGGGGCACATCTAATCTGCAGGCTTGTTTTGTTTGTTAATATTTGAAAATCTGGCACATTCAGGTCAAAATCAAAACTTCTGGCCTTCCTTGGAAAAGTCAGGAGACCTGGCAATATTGAGCTTGCATTCCCGCAGGGCAGCAGAGGGCTGGAGCCTAGTGGCGGTGGCCCTTTGAGATGGAGCATAGCGCGTGTTCTCCAGGTCTCGAAGACCCCTCCAGACCTCCCCTTTCCCTCTCCTTTCCTGGAGACTGAAGCTGCCCAGCAGTTGCAATAGTGAAAATTAAAACGGCTCTACCAGAATAAGGGGCGTTTATCACTCATTTGTGTTGCCTGCCTCACCATGCTGGTGTTTGGTTACAAATCCTTCTATAGCAAGGGAGAAGCTGCCAGCCATAATTGTGCAGGACCCTGCTCACACCTCTCTCTCCCGGCCCTGGGCCCAGTTCCCAGGCTGTGGAACACACAGGGGGCAAGCTGAGCCCATTCTGCCCCTGCTCTGTCTCTTCTTCATCCTTATTCTCATCACCGGGAGACATTCGTCACTGAGTGGCCTCAGGGACATGGCATGGTGGTGACACGACCCGACAAGACCCTAGAAACCAAAGCCTCATTCACCAAGGCCCAGGGATGCTCTGATGTCAAGGGTTGGAACAACCTTGCAAATAGCTACTTGCCCACTTCCCCAGGACAAGGAAAAGAATACTGGGGAAAAACACTGGCTCCTGGTTTTAAATCTCTCGGAGTCCCTATGGGGAAAAAAAACCATCATGCAGGAAATTCTTCATTTTCAAAACCGTTTGGCCAACCAGCTTTTAGCTCTGTGAGCACCTTGGGTTTCCATTTTTAAAATCTGGTTAGAATCTTCTGGTCACTCTCCCGGCCCCTGCCCTCACCGTGTGCTGGCTGCTGTTAGGGACCACGATCCTAGACGTGCCCTGGAAACTCACTCCCAGCCTTCAGGGGCTTCACTGGAAACCTCCAGGGCGGCTCGTACCAGCGGCAGCCCCTTGCCCAATCCCATCCCCACTGGTGGGTGGGTTCTCCCAGCTGCCGCAGAGGGGAGCCCGGAGCCTTGGGACTCCGGGTGCCTCCCTCTCTGGAGCAACCAGGCATGAAGAAGGTCCTCAGGTGCTCCTGGCTCCCAGCAGGGCTGTGCGTCCCCGAAAGAAGGCAGCCCACCTTCCCAGGCCCTGCACTTCCCTGACCTGGCTGTGGAGGCTGCTCTCTGGGAGGAGTGGGTGCTGGGGGGCTTCTCCTCCACCCACCCCCTCCTTCTTGCCTACAGAGGGCCGGTGGCCTGTTCGGCAACCACGTCAGCTACTACCAAAGCGACAGCCGGAGCGCCTTCCCCCAGACCTTCACCACTCAGCGCCCGCTGCACATCAACAAGGCGGGCAGCAGCCAGGGCGACACTGAGTCGCCATCCCACGAGAAGCTGGTGGACTCTACCTTCACCCCGAGCAGCTACTCGTCCACCGGCTCCAACGCCAACATCAACAACGCCAACAACACCGCCCTGGGTCGCCTCCCTCGCCCCGCCGGCTACCCCAGCACGGTCAGCACTGTGGAGGGCCACGGGCCCCCCTTGTCCCCTGCCATCCGGGTGCAGGAGGTGGCGTGGAAGCTCAGCTCCAACAGGTAAGTGGGAGGCTGGCCACCCCAGGCGGCACACAGGGCCCACGTGCTGCAGCCCTCAGGAGACAGCAGAGGAGACGGAGGCCTCGGCCAGCCACTTGTCCCTCAAGCTTCCAGGAGGTTGCTGCCCTAGACCCCAGCAGGAGCAGGAGGCAGTATGCTGTCTCCCAAGTCCTGCCCTTGATCAGACATGGCAGGCTCAGGGCAAGTCAGCAGTGGCCTGCGGTGCTGGTTCTCCCACGGGGCCCTCTCCTCTCCCATACTTCCTGAGTGGCAGAATGTGATCCTCAGATGTTTGTATTCTGGCTGCACAACAGAAACTATCCCGTCTGCCCTTTCCCGAGTCTCTGCCCAAACCTGGCCTTTCTCCCAGCTGAGATGGGAATGGTGTTTCCATTGCTTCCCTGGAGCCCCTTTGCCAGCCTCCCGGAGAGGGCACCCCACTGTGGGAGGCGCCCTCTGTAGCACTGGCCCATTCTGCCCAGCACAGGATCATTCCTGGAGGTCTTGACTGCACCTCTTACTCCTGACTCACTCTTTTCTCCTTGTCCTCTGATCCCTGTGCTCTAGGATGCACTGCTGTGACATGCTGGATGGTGGGACCTTCCCTCCCACCCTGGGCCCACACAGGGCTCCTCCCTGTCTGCATCAGCAGCTCCAGGGTTCCCTGGCGGGGCTGAGAGAGGACATACCCTGCATCGTGCCTGGCCACGCTTAACTGTGCTGCTCTTCCAGAGTAGGAGAGTGGCTCCCAGCAGGCGGCACAGCCCCCCAGCATGCCAGGTTCTTGACATGCCTGCCCTCCAGCTGAGAAAATAATAGAGAAGTGGGAGCTTCTCTCTAAACCCCTGGAAAAGTGTCCATCCGAGGAGCAGGCACACCTGCCGCTGGCCTGCCCGTCCCTCCAGAGGGCCCATTTTCAAGTGGCTGCACGCAAGCCCATGGGACCCAGGCATTTAATTGTGTCAGACGACAGGCCAGTTAAAAGGACCATCTCCCTGTCTGCTTTCCCTTCTGCAAGGTTGGCTGGTTTAGCCACCCAGAAGCAGCACTGGGGGCATCCTTCAATTCATGAGGCCTGCACTGCTGCCCTCTGTGTGCACAGGGCAGTGTGCTGGCACTGGATTTTATGTGCTGGCCTGAAGGGCTGGCTTTGCATAGGAGAGGATCTAATCTAGGCATCTAGTCTTGGGGGCCTGCACCTGTTGTGGGGGCCTCATGCTTCTCTGCAACCTCACTCCCCTTCCACGGCCTTTGAGGACTCAAGTACTGGGTCCCCACACCCCTTCTCCCCTCTGGCCTCATGAAGCTTCTGCTTAAAGAGGGCTCCATGTCTGTCTTTAGCATCTCGGGGTGAATTAAATCCCCGCCCTCTAAGGACATTTTCATGGAAGCTTTGTTCGCTGTGACATAAGGGGAGAGGGATGTTTAGAGGAGCTGGGGGAGGAGACCCCAGGGGATTTTCTTGTCCCCACAGATACATCTCTCCACATAGCAAAATACATGCAAAGCACCCGGCCCAGTGCCCAGCACACAGTCAGTGCTCACGAAATGTCAGTTGCCTCTGCCCACTGCAGATAGTACAAACAACACACAGGGCATCAAGCTTCAGCTTGGTGAAGAAGAGGAGCATAGCCCACATCCCAGCCCCCTTGTCCTCCGTGTCGCAGCTCAAGGCTAAGAGCAGCTCAGGCCCTAGCATTGTTTGTGCTGAGGATGGGCCAGCACATCCTGTGCCCACTGGCCCCCAAAAGTGCTGCTGCCTGCCTGCTGCTGCTCTGTGTCTCCAGCTCCTCCCCCCATGCTTCGCCAAAGCCCACTCAACCGCCCTCCCCTCCCAATCCTCCTGCAGCTCCCACCTCTCATCTTTCCTTCCACTGCGGGGCGGGTGGCAGTCTGCAGTCCTCCTCCTCCTCGAGAGAGAATTGCTTCTGCCCTGCCTGAGATGCTCAGAGCCAGGGAACTGATCTAGCACTCAGCTCTGAGAGGATGGACCAGGATCTTTTCCTGATGCCCTCAGGGGTCTGAGGATAAAGTGGGCCCAGCATGCAAGGTCTATAGAAAGCAAGACAAAGGGAAGCACTGAGCTGAGCTCAGACAGGAAAAGGAAGAGATCTTGGTCCAGAGCTAAAGAAGACATGACCCTGTGAGCAGAAGACCCTGTCCCAGCAGGGAAAGGCACGTCCTAGCATGTGAGGATCTGGAGCTCAGGAGGGATTCAGGCTCAGCAGGGACTCAGGCTCACTGCCTTCTGCTCAGGAGAGCAAACCCCTCTAGGTGAGGCTTCCTGTCTGTGCCTTTACCCCAGGGTGCCAGTGTCAGAATCAAGGGCACCATCAAAATAAGATGCCAAGGACTTCTCAGTTATGCCAAATGCCAAAGACCCAGGTGTCATAGCTGGAGGTGAGTGGGGTGCAGCCTCTAAGTCAGGCAGGGCATATGTCATTCCAATTTCATAGAGAAACTGAGGCATGAGGTGGACTAAGTGACTTGGACCAGAGGGTAAGTGGATTGGGGTCAGGACTCAGATCTCCCTGGATCCACGGCAGACATCCTTCTCCCAAATGGGACCCTCACCCTAATCTTAACACTTAGCAATCACAGGAGAACAAAGCACCAGCAACTGTATGCCTGTTCACGTGTGTGTGCTTGTGTTTGTGCACGTGTGTATGCATGCATGTGTGTGCGTGTGTGATGCTTTACTTGCTGAAGGAAGCGGAGGAGGGTTGGCAGTTCCTGATGTTTTTCTTCATCTTGGATATTGTAGGTGCCACTCTCGGGAGAGCCAGACAACCATGGCGGGTCAGGAGGAGACGTCTCAGGATGAGACCTATGAAGTGAAGATGAACCATGACACGGAGGCCTGCAGTGAGCCCAGCCTGCTCTCCACAGAGATGTGAGCTCTGCTGCCCTCTGCTGAGGCTGACCCAAGTGTGGGCACAAATGTGGGGAGGCAGGGGAAGGTCCCTGAGATCCCTCCTCTGGGGCTGATTGCAGGGGGGGGAGGAGATGACAGAGAAAACATCTGCACCGCCTCTCTCCTCTCCTCAGTAAAATGGGAGCCCCCGACACACACACACACCCCACACACACAAACACACCACCACAAACACACACACAACACACACAAACACACACACACAAACACACACAAACACAACACACACAAACACAAACACAAACACACAAACACACACACACACACAACACACACACATACAAACACACACACACAAACACACACAACACACACAACACACACACAACACACACAAACACACACAACACACACACAACACACACAAACACACAACACACAAACACAACACACAAACACACAAACACAACACACACAAACACACAAACAACACACAAACACACAAACACACAACACACACAAACACACAACACAAACACACAAACACAACACACACACACAACACACACAAACACAAACACACACACAAACACAACACACACAACACACACAAACACAAACACAACACACACACAAACACACACAAACACACAACACACAAACAACACACACAAACACAACACAAACACACACCACACACACACAACACACAACACACACAAACACACAAACACACACCAACACACACCACACACAAACACAACACACACACACAAACACAACACACACACAAACAACACACACAACACAAACACAACACACAAACACACACCACAGACACAAACACACACACACAACACACACACAAACACACCACACAAACACACAACACACACACAACACACACAAACACACACCACAGACACAAACACACACACAACACACACATACACGATGCCCTTTTTAGCTTGGCCTTTCCTCGCCAGGAAAATTTCTGAACATTGTTTTATAAACATTTTAGGCTGTAAGACACAGTCATAAATATATTTTCTGGTGAGACTCAGTGTACACATACATATATAGACAATTAAACAAGTGTTTCAAGACACTGCTTATAATAAAGCTGCCCAGAAGAGGGCACTGGTGGCAAAGCCAGGCCTGAGATTTCTTGTCCTTGCCGCAATTCTTACAGTATTTTTAGCTGCAGATCTAGATCCTTTAGAAGGTTGTGACATTCATTTGGTCACTAATGACTAGCCCTTAAAAGCAGGTGCAGCACAGCACAATAGAAACTATCAGAATGCGTCAAACGTCACAAAGGTAAGCACTGTGCTGTGAAACACTTGCTTAATTGCCAACAGATGTGTGTATCTGGGGGTCTCCTTGTGAAACGTCTTTGTGACTGTGGGTGACATCCACAGAAGTTTGAGACACATTGTTTCAGAAGCTTTTCTGGCTCCTTTCACCCTCAAAGCCCTGTCTCATCTGTTACTGTATTTGTGACTCACAACAGGCCTTTGAGACAGAGAGGGCATATGTCATTTCAATTTTGTAGAAAGGGAAACTGAGGCATGGGGTTTTCCCCAGGGGGTAATGCCTGGGCCCTATGGGCTTGCGTGCAGCCACTTGAAAATGGGCCCTCTGGAGGGACAGGCAGGCCAGCGACAGGTGTGCCTCCTCCTTGGATGGACACTTTTCCAGGGGTTTAGAGAGAAGCTCCCACTTCTCTATTATTTTCTGAGCTGGAGGGCAGGCATGTCAGGAGCCTGGCATGCTGGGGGGCTGTGCCGCCTGCTGGGAGCCACTGTCCCACTCTGGAATGGCAGCACAGTTAAGCGTGGCCAGGCACGATGCAGGGTGTGTCCTCTCAGCCCCGCCAAGGAACCCTGGAGCTGCTGATGCAGACAGGGAGGAGCCCCGCGGGGGCCCAGGGCAGGAACGAAGCACTCACCGACCCCTCCCAGCATGTCAGTCCATTCAGTTCCTGAAAGGACTTCAGACTGAGGAAGGACTAGCCTTGCAGGCTTTTGAAGACAGGAAAGGTGTGGCTGGAGGTGGTGGGAGGGGACACAAGGCCCCCCACCATGGGGACTGTGGGGAGAGCAGCAGCCAGGCCAGCACAGCATGGGGCTTCCGGGGTCCAGTGCTTTCTGCTCAGGAACTGGATGGGAAGAGTAGCAGAAGCGCCTCCTTTTCCCCAGCATAGAAAGAAGAATCAAGTGAGTAAGGAAAAGCATGGAAAGAGTCCCAACCAGCAGCTCTTGACAAATCACTCAACTGCCCTGTGCCTTCGTGTCCCCATCAGCAAAATGGGGCGGTGGGGGTGACAGACCTTCTACTTTTCTGACTCAGTGAAACATGGTCAATATAAAAAAGGGAAATACCCGAAGCTCCTTATGAGATAACAGTCTCTAAATTGATTCTTAGAGAATACAAACGAATGCCTGACCGCCTACCCTATAAATCAGGAACAGCATATATTTTAACCTATTTCGGTTATTCTAGAGTGCTTGGTGCACCAGGCACTCTGCTAGGTTGTTAAGAACCCAGTCTCCATCCTCAAGGAAATTCCACAAACTAGGCAACTAAGAGGGTCTCAGGAGAGGAAGACAACACAGAGAGTTTCTCACTACCCCCAGAGTGGTACAACCCCCAGGGGTACAGGCGTTCAGAGAAAGTTGAGGGCAGGGTGACCTGAACTGGTACCATGCACAAGGTGAAACGGAAGCTGGATCTGCAAGAGTGGGGGTGATTTGCATAAGAAGAAAATATAATAGGGAGGCCTTACCTAGCTGAGAATAAGAACAAGTCTTGAAGGCATAAATACTGCGGTCTGCACTCAACCAGCCTTCCTGCACATCTATAAATTATCCAAGTCTCTGTGCTGTGCCATGAGCAGGCATGGAGTCACCCTCAGAGGTGTGGGGTGGCACCAGGGACCAGCGAGTCAGTGGTCTCATCTGGGAATGAGGTTGGAATGCAACTGTGCTTCTCGAACTGCAGGCTGACCCAGCAGGGATTGTAAATCAAAATTTTAATGAAAATAGAACAGACTAAAGTGGACTAGGACTCACCAGGGTGCAATGTGTGCACTAAGGGTAAGCAAAGGGCATGAGGTTTCATTCCATCAGGTGTGTCTGTGCATGATGAGAAGCTGTCGAATCTACTTCTCATTGAGTTTCCATCAAAGGCCTGGAAGCCATAGACTAGATGCCCCATGAGGTCCCTCACAGCCCTGCTGTTCACCTACTGAGTGACTATAGAGTGGTTGTAGGCAGCTGCTTATGTGCTCTTGCTGATGATGGGGTGGCAGGGCGGGAGAAATCGGGGGGTGGGGATAAGTTTGGGCTAAAGTTGAGGGTCACTGGGGAAAACAGCATCAGCTCATGCAAACACGGGAGCCAAGGCCATTCCCCAAAAGAACTTCATGGGCCTAGGATTCTTTCCGCTTTCTCAACACCTTTGACCCCAGAGTGCCTTCACTGCCCCAAGTCAGAACTGCAGGCTCATGAGACAGCCTGCGGGTGAGGAGCTGGCAACTCCCACTGAGCAGGCCTGGAAGATGCTAGGGGCAGGCCAGAACTTCTTGGGGTGGCAATTCCCCAAACCTGCATGTAAGCACAAAGTTGGCATCCCTTCACTAAGGATCAGAGCAAAGTGCTTCCCGGGGGTGCAGCTGTCCCTGTGGGTGGCCACTTCTCAGCCTCCAGGAACAAGCCCCATGAGCTCTCTGTTCCAGGCTCTCCTACCAGGATGACGAAAATCGGCAACTGACGCTCCCAGAGGAGGACAAGAGGGACATCCGGCAATCTCCGAAGAGGGGTTTCCTCCGCTCTGCCTCACTAGGTAAATGCACCCCTCGCTCTCTGGATGTGGTCGGCGGTTACTCCCAAGAGAACACTGGTCAGGGATGATTGGGAAATCGTTGTGGCCTGCCTCAAACCAGCCCCACACAGTGGGGGGATTTCCAAAGCAAGGAGACAACATTCCAAAGGCAGGGTGTGCAGGGATGAGCCCTGGACATGAGGGGAGGGGAAAGGAGGAGTGTCACGGCCCATAGTTACTGCTCCTGGCACCCCACCAGGGTGTAAACTGTCACAGGCCAGTGCCCTGTTTTCCTGCCCTGATCCTGGCTCTCTGGCTGGCTTTGCAGGTCGAAGGGCCTCCTTCCACCTGGAATGTCTGAAGCGACAGAAGGACCGAGGGGGAGACATCTCTCAGAAGACAGTCCTGCCCTTGCATCTGGTTCATCATCAGGTAGCTCATGCTTTTGGACAGGCCACTGTCACCTGCTAGCAGGCTAGACAGTCCCCAGGGTGACGGACAAATCCTGAAGACCTCAGTGGGTCTTGCCTGTCTCAGATGGCTGGCACTTCGTGCCCCTGCCCTAAGAGCCATCCCTGTAGGGCTTTGCACTCCTCCTGTGCAGGTGACAGCCACAGCAAGGTCTGCAGCATCGCAGGCAGGGGCCTAGGAAGTGCTGGTGCTCAGGAGCTCTTTGTGTGATCCTGAGGACCCACAGCTGCGGGTTCCATCTGAGCTTTCTTCTTAGGCTGCCACAGATGCCACTGATGCCTCTGACACTGGCCTATGCTGCAGGGCGCTCAAGAAGATGGACTTGTACCTAGAGTTTGAACATACCTGGAAATTTTGCCACATAAAAATCAATCCACTAAAGTATAATAATAATAATAATAATAAAATCAATCCAGTGACATACAGAAGTGATTAAAGAACCCACCAGCAACATGGTCAAGAGTAGGGAATGACATCCATGGGAAGCAGGTCCAGGGAGATTCCATAAATGAAATGTCTCTTGGCATGGCTGAGTCCAGCTGAGATAGTGAAATCCAAGATGCCAGGACCAAACATACCTTAGTATCTTTGAACTTCAGTGTTATCTAAGGCCAGTCTGTTAACCCCAGGCAAACTGAGGTCTAAACCTGGGTTTCCCAACATTTTGACCTTATTAAAGTTATACTGTTTTATAGCATGGACCTGTGTTTTAAATGGACCTATGCTTTGTACCCAAAGGCATTCAACTGCCAATCAAAATTCATAATCAGCATGAGCTGGCCAGTGTGGCCTGGCTGAGTTGATCGTACTTCAGCTCCAAGAAATAAACAGGTTTTCTTAGCCTGTGTGGCGCTGACCTCCACTGGGCTTTCTGAAATAATGAATATGGCCTTACACTTTTCTCAGATTCCCAGGGACCCAGGAGCCCCAGGCTGAGGACCACCATGGGCCGGGGCAGGAGGTGGAAGGATGTGGGGACACTGTGTGTGCTATCTTAAAAGATTTCTAGAAGTCGATTTCCCCTCTCTGTTCTTGTACTGGTAGGCACGAAACTCTCCTCTTCATCTCTTTCTCCTCCTGTACTCTGTCACCCTAGAGGTGGTCTTTCCCCACCACAGTGTCGCTCTCTCCTGGGAGCACATCTCATCAGAGCAGCTCACCCTGCAGAGCCTCTGCCCTGGCAGGTCGTCATGGCAACAGCCAGGCAGGCCTGGTCCCTACCCTTAGGATGCTCAAGAACATTCAGGGACAGAGGGCGTACTGTGTGACTTTTTTTTTTTGAGACAGAATTTTGCTCTTATTGCCCAGGCTGGAGTGCAATGGCACGATCTCAGCTCACCACAACCTCCGCCTCCCGGGTTCAAGTGATTCTCCTGCCTCAGCCTCCCGAGTAGCTGGGATTACAGGCATGTGCCACCACGCCTGGTTAATTTTGTATTTGTAGTAGAGACAGGGTTACTCCATGTTGGTCAGGCTGATCTTGAACTCCCGACCTCAGGTGATCTGCCCGCCTTGGCCTCCCAAAGTCCTGGGATTACAGGCGTGAGCCACTGCTCCCGGCCCTGAATCTTTTAATCATAATACAGCACCGGATTTCACAATGGCTCAAAGACAACCTGAGCTAGAGGCTGGCAGGGCATTATGAATGGCTCCATTAACTGTAAGAACTAAAACCACAAATACTGGTTTTCCCACCTCTTTGTGAGGTGCACAGCGCTTCTTCACAGACCTCATTGCACTTGAACCTCACACCAGCTCCGCAGGGCGGATGGATAGACAGCATTCGTTTTCTGGCTTTACAGACATGAAGGCCTCGCCCTGCTCTCCATTCTATTGAGGACAAAACCAAGAGCGAGAGAATGCACAGCTGACAGGTGACCAGGCCAGGGCTAAAAGCAGGTTACCACGACTCCACCCAATCCTAGCTTTCAGAAGTTACAGGAGAAAGAGATCACTTCAGACCCAGATGATCCTAAGATGTATTTTGAGATAGTTGAAAGTCATGCCAGGTTGAGATAGGACCGAGAGGGGAAAACAATGGCATGGGAATACCAGGCAGGTGGAGCTAGCTGGACACAGCAGCTGCAAAGCAGTGCTTGCTCAGAAGCAGGGGCCTGCCTTGCTTGGGGTCGACCACTCCTATTAACTGGCACTCCTTGTGTGTCCGCAGGCATTGGCAGTGGCAGGCCTGAGCCCCCTCCTCCAGAGAAGCCATTCCCCTGCCTCATTCCCCAGGCCTTTTGCCACCCCACCAGCCACACCTGGCAGCCGAGGCTGGCCCCCACAGCCCGTCCCCACCCTGCGGCTGGAGGGGGTCGAGTCCAGTGAGAAACTCAACAGCAGCTTCCCATCCATCCACTGCGGCTCCTGGGCTGAGACCACCCCCGGTGGCGGGGGCAGCAGCGCCGCCCGGAAAGCCCGACCTGTCTCCCTCATGGTGCCCGGCCAGGCTGGGGCCCCAGGGAGGCAGTTCCACGGCAGTGCCAGCAGCCTGGTGGAAGCGGTAGGTGACTCGCAGATGGGCAGGGGGGAGAGGCTACGGGCAACAAGGGGACTTGGCATGCGGGGCTGAGAAGGGAGCACCTGGCTCTTGCCAAATTCATTGCAGTCAATATCTGAGCCGGAAAGACCCTCCCTCTCAGGGCTGCAGGAGGGCTGGTGTGTGGAAAGCCATGACTGCACAAGATGCTATTGGCTCTCTTGAGGCTAGGCTCACTGCAGAGGGCGGCAGAAACCACTGAGCAACTTATCCCTTATGCTGCAGCTGCTCAACATGCAAATGTGAGCCTGGCTGCCTTTATACACAGACAGGCAAGATCCAAGGTGCTCAGGCCTGACTGCCCGTGAGAATCACCTGGTGAGCTTTGGAAACCCGGGACAAATTAACTGATGATTGTTAAAGCTCTTCGATGACTTTAATGTGTAGCCAGGTTGAGAGCCACTAGTCTAGAACAAGAGAGCTTTCAGTCCCACTGTGCTCTGCCTGGTCAGAGCATCTAGTGCAATCCTGGCACCACATTATTAGGGACCTTTGACACATTGGAACAAACCCAAAAGAGGATGACCAGGATGGCAGGGTTCCTAGAAACCATTTCCTAGGAGAACCGTTTCAGGGAATTCGGGAAGAAAACCTGGAGAGGAGGTGACTTTGGAGGGTGCGATACACCTCTCACACCTGCAACGGGTAGAATGGGGAAAGGGTGGCAGGCCCAGAGCAACTGGCTAAGCCCACCAGCGGACAGATTTCAGCTCACATGAGGAAGACCTTCCCACCTGAGCTCTTCCAAAATGAGAGGGGCTTGCCTGAAAGGTAGTGAGCCCCCCATCATCAGACATAGCCAAGCAGAGACTGCTCATCTGGGCATCAGGCTGTCGTGCGGGAGGTGGGGAGTTAAACCAGGTGGCTTCCAAGGTTTACCTCTCAAGGTCTGGTGTTCCTGTGGTCTCGATCATCCTGCATTCATTTCACAGACCCCCGCTGAGCGCCTACCAGGTGCAGGCCCTGTTCTAGGTACAGGGACACAGCTGAGAAACAGAGCTTCTGCTCTCATGAGCTCACATCATGGTGAGGAGAGACAGATAATAAACACACACATATATAACACATCAGGAAGGTCAGGAGTGCCAAAGAAAAACTAAGCAGGGCAAGGAGAGAATGAGTGGCGTGGGCAAGGAGCAAGACAAACAGATGCCTGGAAGGAGCGAGTGCCAGGCTGCACTCAGCTTCCCCCCACCCGCTGGCTCAGGAGCCGATTTTCACATAGCCAGGCACTAAGCAGCTGGTAGGGAGGACAGAGAAGCTTAAGGGTCACCTGCTGGCCCTTCCCAGCAGAAGCAAGGCAGCGGCATGCGCCGTGTTTGCACAGATACCTCACCCCTGGAAAGGCAGCGGCAGGCAGTGGGCAGTGGGCCTGTCTCAGCAGTTTCACCAGGGAGAATGGTTTCTCTGAAAGAATAGTATAAAGGTTCGGTGGGTGTCAGAAAGGAGAGAGGCAGGCTGGGATCTGCTGATAAAACATCGGGGCAGCCCCCCGGCCCCTCTGAGAGCCAAACCTACTCTGGTTTTTGTTTTGGTTGTTTTTTCAGACAGGGTCTCGCTCTGTCACCCACGCTGGAGTGTAGTGGTACAATCACAGCTCACTGCAGCCTGGGGCTGCTGAGGTCAAATGATCCTCCCACCTCAGCCTCTGGCCTTGCTAAGATCACAGGTGTGCATCACCACACCCAGCTAATTGTTTTTAAATTTTTTGTAGAGACGAAGTTTCCCTGTGTTGCCTGGGCCTGGTCTCGAACTCCTGGGCTCAAGCAGTCCTTCTGCCTGGGCTTCCCAAAGTGCTGGGTGACAGGTGTGAGCCACCATGCTGGGCCATAAGCAAGTCTTTATGTATTTGATGACAGTGTTTGACCACCCCAGCCAAAACTTCTCTGGCCTGCACATCCCTAATTCTTTTGGCAGATGCTCCATCTCTACTTGTTCCCCATGGGTGCCCCTCCCAACACACACACGTACACGTGCACACACGCACACTTCCCCAAGTGACCTACCAGATACCCCTCGCTCTAGCCCTCAAGGGAAGAGCTCGGCTCCAGGAATAATGTTCCTTTGGTTCTTCATGGCTCCCGCCCCGCTCCTTCAGGTCTTGATTTCAGAAGGACTGGGGCAGTTTGCTCAAGATCCCAAGTTCATCGAGGTCACCACCCAGGAGCTGGCCGACGCCTGCGACATGACCATAGAGGAGATGGAGAGCGCGGCCGACAACATCCTCAGCGGGGGCGCCCCACAGAGCCCCAATGGCGCCCTCTTACCCTTTGTGAACTGCAGGGACGCGGGGCAGGACCGAGCCGGGGGCGAAGAGGACGCGGGCTGTGTGCGCGCGCGGGGGCGACTGAGTGAGGAGGAGCTCCAGGACAGCAGGGTCTACGTCAGCAGCCTGTAGTGGGCGCTGCCAGATGCGGGCTTTTTTTATTTGTTTCAATGTTCCTAATGGGTTCGTTTCAGAAGTGCCTCACTGTTCTCGTGACCTGGAGTTAACCGGAACAGCGTCTTCATTCATTTCTGTTGGGACAAGACGCGGAGCCTGGGTGCGCGAGCCGCCCTCCGGGAGGAAGGCGCCCGGCTGCGTCTGCAGAGGCGGGGAGAGGAGGCGGCGAGGGTCCCGGGGCGCTAGGAAGGCGCCTGCCCTCTGCCAGCCCGCAGGCCCCGGGCCCGGCCACGCCTCTGCGGGGAGAGCTCCCCGGCTTCCCGCGCGCCCTCACCAAAAGGACCCTACAGCAAACGGGTGTCTTTCGACTCTGCTTGTAGAAACCATTTGCACATATTCTGTACGAGCCTCGCTGTCTCCCTAGAGCCAGGGCCCTGCGGATTTGGAGAAGGGAGCGGGGCAGGACTTCCAGGAGGACCCCGGCCCGGCCCGGAGAGGAGGAGGCCTCCAGGGGCGCGGAGCTTTGGGGATGGGCGTCGGGCCGGCAGTGGTGCCGCTCACTCCGTCCCTGCCCACCTGCGACGGGATCCCCCGACCGGCACGGGCCACGCCGAGCTCCCGGCCAGCCGCCGGCCCGCAGGCAGCGCGACGGAGGAGCTGCGCCGCTGGGAAGGGGCCGCCGGCTCCGCCCAACCAGGTGGTGCTGAGCTTCCGCTGAGCGCTCTTTTGTTTTGTGGTTTGACACTTTTCTTGACAGCATGTTGCAGTTTCTTTTTGGTTTTGGGTTTTTTTTTTTTAATGTTTTATTTTGTTTTCCCAGGGGGAGGGGAGGAAGACGAGTGTTTACAAAGTCCTGTAGCCCCCTCACCTTTCTGTTTTCACCTTTGCCAATGTACATCGGGTTTGGTTTTCTTGTATTATTTAAACGGTTGTGGTTTCCTTTTTCCACGGAGGTTCAATAGAAGCCGCTGCAGGAGAGTTTTACCAACCATTGTGTATGCCCAATAATTTGTTATCATTTCCTTAGGTAGTAACCTATTTTTGTTCTGGTTTGGTTCGGTTATCTAATGGAAAGGTAACTGGCAATGCACTTGATGTGATCTTGCATATGTGGGTGATAGAGTTGGGTTCCTTTTTATGCTGGGTGTACAGGTGGGTTTGGGAGAGAGGAGCATGCGCGAGAGAGTCTCCGAGTGTGTGCGACGCGTGTGTGTGTGGTGGGTTGTCTGTGTGCATACGTCCTGCCTGTGTATATGCACCCACACCATGTGCCCGTGCACACCAGTGACTACGCAGTCCCCCCTTTCTGGTTTAGCTGTGGGAAGATCTGAATCTGGGGCCATTTGAAAGCAAAAACAAACCACTGTCTCTGCTTCTGAAATGGGAATCAGTAACTCTTTGCATTTTCTGTCCCACAAGATATGCAAAAACAATGCAATAATATTCATTTAAAAATACAATTGTGAGTTGTGTTGGCATTAAAACTGTATTTTAAAAAAAGACACAGAAATTTAAGGGAAAAACACAAGAAGGCATTTTGCTTCAATATATTCCGTGTAATGTTTTATTGCATTGATAATGTTTCTGTTGAAGAAACCGTTATACTTGAATTCAGGTCAGTTTCAGTATTTTTCAAATATTTTTTTAAAACTGAATTGCAATTGTGCCAAGCGAATATAATGAATTAAGTTGGTTTTCGGATTCACTTCTTGTATATTTTGCTGCATGTAAAGTAAATCATTTTGTATTTGGAGTGTGACAAGCTTTACCTTTGAACTCTTAAGTGCTTTTTCTATATGGGGTTGGGGGAAAGGGAACAAGTTTTCTTTAGTTTGCACAATGAGCAAAGGTATCACCGGTGTAGTCATTATTCTGCTCTCCACAAACAGGTTTGGACATTACTGTTTTGCATATCTTGTGTTTGCTTCCATTTCCCTCAATTTTTCCAAAATCGTTTGCTGGGTATGTTCGTACCGCCTCTTGCTGTGAGAGACCAGGACCTATTTTATTCCAGTCTTCACTCTGTCCACGCTGCTCTAGTCATCTGATTTGGTACTTCTCCAAGAATAGCCCTTCACTATGAGGTGTAGGGAGGCGTTCTGACCAGCCCTCAGTCACTGGGCTGTCATCCGCATCCCCCATGGAAGAGGTGGCTGGCTTTCCCTTCCCTTCCACCACACAGACTTTTCTCTTTGGTTTCCTTAGGAAAGTGTACACTAACCTGGAGGATAAAATTAAAGTCAGGCTGCTTGGAGGGAGGGGCATCCTCCCTTCAGGATTCTGCTCCACCCAACAAGGACAGCAGGGGCTCGAGAAAGGAACTGGTGAAACCCTGATCCATCTGAAAGTCAACTCTGCGTGCTCCTTTCTCCACCCCTTCTTCACTCTGGAGCAGCCTTTCCTTCAGGCTTGCCCTAATGTTTGGGCTGCCAAGGAGGGGGCCAGGACAAGGGAAGAGGCATCCGGAGCTCACAGTGGGGGTGGGAACAGATTTTGTGGGGGCATCTCTGATGCTCACTTATATCTCCCTAGAACATCACTCTTTTGGTGCTGTGTCCTTCAAATGTATGTCAACAGTGGTGGCTGAAAAGGGACTGCTTTGGGGAAAACAGGACCCAACCATTCACCCAGAATTGACCCATTAAATATCTTCCAGTCCTAGTGTTCCCTCAGCCCCTCTTGGCACATATATAAGTAAGCTAGAAATTATAATAAGGGACAGTCCATTCCTCTATGACAGCTTGCTGGACTGATTCATGACAAAGTGGAGAAATGTACTCGATACTCCCCGGTTAACAGTCTAGAAACAGAGTTTCTTTATGGATATCCACACCCAAGTCATCCAAACTTTCTTGATTCGTTTTCAGTGCCATCAAGGTCCTCTAGAAATTGAGTTTAGGTATCATCCTTTGAAAAGTTCCCAAGATTTCTACCAAGAGGTACACACAGGCGTTCCCTGTCTAGGGCAGGAGGACTATGCTAGCTTGACCTTCTGATCCACTAGAATAAGACTGGCGTACGATGCCTGTCGTCAGAACAGACTGGCACAGGTAGTGACATCAATGAACCACATCCACAATTTTCCAAGTGATGTCTACTCTCCACCTAAAATGGAATTTTCCCCATGACCTTGTAAAACATAATTGTCACATCTTCCATACCCCTCCTGACAGCCCCCAAGTGTCAGGAGAAAACAGGGGCTAAGGGCCCAAGGGACTTGAAGAAACAACAGTTTAAGGTCTGCAGTTTGGTCAACTTAATTCTTTGTCCTCCGACCAGCCCTGCCTCTTTCATTTCCAGACCTTGGAGAATTTTTCCCAGCTTTGATTCAGAAGGTACTAGTTATAACCCCTTTCTTTCTTCTTAATCCCATAGGCCTCACTCTCACTGGGAAATCCACTCAAAGGAGCAAGGCAATGTCTCTCATTCTATTTCCCAGTTCCAAATTCCAGGTGCTTGTCTGGAGTGAAGCTACCTGTTACTTTCTCCCAGCTTTTCTCCACCCAGCATGTCTCCTGACCATGCTGAAGACAGGGGGGCAACCTCAGGAGAAGCAGGCCTTTCCATGCCTAAGTTCATCTCCAGAGCAATAGGGACGCCTAGAAAATGAGGACTTTGGAAGTCACCCAAAGGATGGTGGCTACTTTATGGAGTCCTGAAGATGCACAGCCACCACTCCTAAAGGCAAAGAAAGAAAACAAGAATGTAGGTCAGGGATAGAGTGGGACCCTAGTCATCGGGGTTTTTAGCCTCATCGTGGGAAAGGTAGCAAAGGAGGATGATGGCATCTCCATCCCTAGAGGCCAAGAATAATTGAAATATCATTGTCAAGGATTAGAAACAATTCAGCAAAGAGGCCACAAAAAGGGCCTGCTGACTCCCAGAAGACCTCTTTAAACCCCAGGGGAGGCAAATACTTGCTGATGGAGTCTGGGCCAATTCCATATTTTAAAGAAGACCTGCCTCAGACAAATGTCAGCACAGAGAGGACTGGGGGAGAATGAAGGCAAGAAAAGGGCATATTTTGACTCCCTCTGTGTCTCTTCCCAGTTCTTGGAAGGACGTGTTCAGCTCACCCACCCACAGTGACCAGTGTGGTGGAGCCGCTGACATCTCAAGGATCTATTTGGGAAGGTGAGAAGAGTACTCGCTCCATCTGGGGGTGTTGTCCCAGCCACGTTAGCCTACCTAGTGGGGTGTGGGGGTGTCTGCCGCCCTGTCCCCCCTCTGCTGATGTCCCTCCCCTCAGGCTGTCCAGGTGCCACCTGACACAGGCTCCTGTGCAAAGGCAGGTGGGGAAGCCCAAACCTCACTCACAGGGAGGCCCTCAGCCACCAGAGTCCAGGTTCTCCAGCAGCTACGATTTGAGGAGGTTGAGGGGGAAGACAGGAGGGAAAGAAGAGTCCTACAACTGTCAGGAATGGGGCATCTTTCCCTGTCCCTAAGCAAAGCTCCCTCTTCCCACTGCCCTCCCCAGCCCCAGCTCCCTGTCATCCCCAACACCTAGTGAGAAAGACAGTGCGTGGAAGGGAGACCCATGGGCAGACACTTACACGACCTCTTTGTGAAGCCTCTTCTGGGTTTAACTTCATTCATCCATTTATTTTTATGTCAAAGCAATGAAATGTTTCTTTATGGAGCCAGATACCAATATAACAGGTGAATGGGTTTTTGCCACATCTCTACATTGTTGGGGGTTGCTTGAACCACCTCCCCAGGACACACACCGTTAAGGCACAAGGGCTGGGGTTGAGCTCTAGATAAGGGACTTTCCTGCTCCTGCAAGGGTGAGCACTGTATACACAGACAAGGAGGGTGCAGCAGAGTGACTCCCTTGGGTGGAAGTAGTACCATCAGAACCTACTATTATTATGACATAAATTCTATTTATGTACATTGAGAGAATACTACAATCAACATACATTGAGAGAATACTACAATCAACACTTTTTCCTGGGATGACTTTAAGAGATTTGAGCCACAGCACCTGAAGTGGCAAAGATCCGTGGTCTTTGTAGGGTATTAGAGAACCCTTCCAGTCACCTCTGAAAGCACTCTAGATCTTGCAGCTGAGTGGATGAAGTGTAACAAATCTGTTGAGCACTAAGAGGAGTCACAGTTAGCATTTTTCATGAAAATTCCCCACGTCTCTACTAAGAATGAGGAAGAAAAGACTAGGACTAGGTAATTACACAGAGGCTTGAAATGTTACATCACCAGAGCCAAGTCCTCTCCCTTCAGATCAGTTACTGGCTGCTACACAGGGACACCCCCACCTTTTCAGGGCATCCCATGCACTCCAATTCTCAGGATCTAAGGAATTTGACTTTGTAGGGATCCCAGAAAGGGCACTGTGCCACTTTCCCTGGTGTGAATCAGACATACATTGTACATTCATTGCTAAAATTCACTCATGCACCTCAAACCAAGGTCATTATCAAAAAAAAAAAAAGCTCTGGGTGGAAGAGTTTGTAAGTTTTAAGAGAGGGTCATTTCTATGTGAGGAAATGCAGAAATGGATAGAATGATTCTTATTCATTGTTTGGGTCTGGAGAATTCCCATTGTGGAAGTCTTAGAGATCTCAAGTTTATTACCAAGGGAATAAGGAAAAAAAGGCACCAGGCCAAGCCGTGGCTCCCTTGCCAAGGAACCTGAAGCTGCAGGTTTCAGGGACCCCCTTGAAGAAACCTCTCCTGGCCATTGGCCAGGAGAAAAGAGAAGGCTCTCCTGTAGAGTCATAAGAGAAGCAAAAGAGGGTGGGTCACTGGGTCCTGTACATAGCCCCCAACCCCACGACTTCCCAATATGGAGAAACCACACCAATGTTTAAAAGGGGAAAAGGAAAGAACTTGTACATCAAGGGAAGATGATTTGTAAACACACAGTCCTGTGCAAAAAGATCCCCTTCAGGAGGTGTCTCCAGCATCCCAAAGCTGTGCGCACCTTCTCTTTTCCTGCCTCAGGCCACCTATGCATCCAGCTGCAGCCCATCCCCACACCTGAAATCCATCTCTTGAATCCCAGCCAGGTTATATACCACCCCATTGCCATGTGCTGTCCTGCCCAGAATGCATTGCTGTTCTGGGCTGTCCTGCCCAGAATGCATTGCTGTTCTCCCAGAGCCTCGTGGGAGTGAGGTCATGCAGTGAGGCCATGGGAAACAGACATGAGCATGTCTGGACAAGTCTGTGATGGTAGTGGATGAGAATAACCCATGGCAAAACACGCACATTCATTAAGAAATAGGGCGACAGATTCCCCGTTGGTGAAGCACTGAAAAGTCTATTACTCTCATAATATTGCTGTTTTATTTTAATCCACCAGAGCTACCATGCAAAACTTTCCTCCTGTGAAACACTCCAGATAAACCTCCTCTAATCTCCCCTCCCCTCATGTCCTCCAGCTCAAACCCACCTTCATCCCCCAAACCAATCTGTATCATGCCTGTTATCAGAGAGGCACAGAAAGATGGGCAGTGCCTCCATTGTCACCATTCCCCACACCCCTATACACCCCCACACCCTCCCCTCCAGGCTCCACGACTTCACAGTCTTACTGTTGTAAATATCATTGTACAGTTTGTAATCCTCAAATAATCCCATTGTCAGAGGCCTCGCCTGATGAGCCTTCTCACCCTCGAGAAAGGCCAGGGAATCTAGAAGGGGCAACCCTTCGAGGAGAGCTTCAGGGTCATCTCTGTGTGAGACACTATTGTATATTCCTGTAAGATTGCATTTTTATCTAAGGAATGATGTTATTTAAAAAACAAACAAAAAACACAAAAAATAAGAATTGCAAATAAATTTCTTAACAACGTCTACATTGACTTCATTGTATCTTCCCTCTTCCTTATTTCTTCCTTTCTCCTGTTTCCTAGAGGTCACAAAAACAAACTTCACTCAGTTATCTCAACTGTCGGGGATCCCCAAAAGGAAGAAGACTGGAGAGAACACAAGAAATATGAATCCAGCGATAATACCTAAGTCCATTCAGCAGTTAACCCATCCCCTATTTCTTCCTTCTCATGAAAGAGTTGACAGAAAAATGGCCAAAAGTTAAAAAGGAGACAAAATCAGAGGAATTAAATGACTAATTCACATGGATTAGACAGGAAAAGCTGTCTCCGAAATTGATTTTGAAAGAAGGACAGAAGGGAAGAGGGATGGAGTGTAGGAGAGAAGAAAGGAGGGGGAGATATGATAATATATAAAGTACTATGAGGACTATACAAATGTAAGATTGCTTTTCTTTTTTTTTGTTATTATAACCTAATCTGATTTCGATAAAGCTTTCAGAATAACCCCTTAAGTAAAAATAATTTGTCCCAGAGGATTCTGGGAAGATGGCAGAGTAAGGAGCACCAAGAATCCTCCCCGATAGATAACAAATGCACTGGCAGAATCTGTTTTGTTTAACTATTAATATTTTGAAACTCTGGAGTCTAATGGAGGTTTGCAACTTTCAAGGGGAGGCTTGGACAGTAAATCAAGGTTGATTTTGGTCAATTTCAGCTCTTAGTACAGTAGCAGCTAACCCACTCTCCTCCCCTAGCCCACTTTCTACTCCTGGAAGGGTGAGCACTGCATAGACAGGCATGAAGAGAGAACCAGGGTGACTTCCTTGGGTGGAAATAGTACCAGCAGAACCTATTATTATTATGAGAAAGTACTATTTATCTCAAAATACAGGCAGCTGAGCACTTGTCCAATAGCAGCTTGCACACAGCGTGTAGAGGCCAGAGTGGGCTAAAAGTATCCTGTTCTTCAAATTTCAGGGATCTTTGTTCAGGATACTTATTGCTGCTTCTGATCACAAAGGTGCAAACACAGAGGTGGGCAGCTACTTTTGTTGCACCTCTCCCCACTGCTGCAAGCCCCTCCACCACTAGCTGAAATGATTCCAGATAATTTGAAGAACAACACCCCTCTTCCCCCTTCACTTTTCTCTTTTTCCTTCTTTGGGAGCCAGACATTAAAGACTAAGACACTCAAAAGCAACTGCATATACAAGGAAAATTAGAAAGTGACTGCACATACCCTGGGAAAGAAACAGGCTAGAAAACACCTGAGAAGACCTGAAGTTCACACCTCATGCTGATGCTTGGCACAGAGTGGCCTAAAAAAGACAAAAACACCACCACCAAACCCTAAGGAAGGAGGAAACTCTGATTTTCAGAGTTATCACATTCTTAGATTCAAATGTCCAGTTTTCAACAAAAAGTCACAAGGCAAAGAAAGAAACAGGAAAGTGTGGCCCATTCAAAGGAAAAATAAATAAATTAACAGGAACTGCTCCTAGAAAAGACCTGATGGCAGATCTACTCGACAAAGAGTTTAAAACAACTCTCTTAAAGATGTTTAAAAAAAAAAAACTAGGGGAGGAGCCAAGATGGCCGAATAGGAACAGCTCTGGTCTACAGCTCCCAGCGTGAGCTACGCAGAAGATGGGTGATTTCTGCATTTCCAACTGAGGTACCGGGTTCATCTCACTGGGGAGTGGCAGACAGTAGGTGCAGGACAGTGGGTGCAGCGCACCCTGTGCCAGCCGAAGCAGGGCGAGGCATCACCTCACCCGGGAAGCACAAGGGGTCAGGGAATTCCCTTTCCTAGTCAAAGAAAGGGGTGACAGATGGCACCTGGAAAATCGTGTCACTCCCACCCGAATACTGCGCTTTTCCAATGGGCTTAAAAACGGCACACCAGGAGCTATCCCGCACCTGGCTCAGAGGGTCCTACGCCCACGGAGTCTTGCTCATTGCTAGCACAGCAGTCCGAGATCAAACTGCAAGGCGGCAGCGAGGCCGGGAGAGGGGCGCCCGCCATTGCCGAGTTAGTTGTTTGATTAGGTAAACAAAGCGGCTGGGAAGCTCGAACTGGGTGGAGCCCACCACAGCTCAAGGAGGCCTGCCTGCCTCTGTAAGCTCCACCTCTGGGGGCAGGGCACAGACAAACAAAAAGACAGCAGTAACCTCTGCAGACTTAAATGTCCCTGTCTGACAGCTTTGAAGAGAGCAGTGGTTCTCCCAGCATGCAGCTTGAGATCTGAGAACAGGCAGACTGCCTCCTCAAGTGGGTCCCTGACCCCCGAGTAGCCTAACTGGGAGGCACTCCCCAGTAGGGGAACACTGACACCTCACACAGCCGGGTACTCCTCTGAGACAAAACTTCCAGAGCATTGATCAGGCAGCAGCATTTGCGGTTCACCAATATCCGCTGCTCTGCAGCCACCACTGCTGAAACCCAGGCAAACAGGGTCTGGAGTGGACCTCTAGCAAACTCCAACAGACCTGCAGCTGAGGGTCCTGTCTGTTAGAAGGAAAACTAACAAACAGAAAGGACATCCACACCAAAAACCTATCTGTACGTCACCATCATCAAAGAGCAAATGTAGATAAAACCACAAAGATGGGGAAAAAACCAGAGCAGAAAAACTGGAAACTCTAAAAATCATAGTGCCTCTCCTCCTCCAAAGGAATGCAGCTCCTCACCAGCAACGGAGCAAAGCTGGATGGAGAATGACTTTGACAAGTTGAGAGAAGAAAGCTTCAGACGATCAAACTACTCTGAGCTACAGGAGGAAATTTGAACCAATGACAAGTTAAAAGCTTCGAAAAAAATTAGATGAATGGATAACTAGAATAACCAATGCAGAGAAGTCCTTAAAGGACCTGATGGAGCTGAAAACCAAGGCACGAGAGCTACGTGACGAATGCAGAAGCCTCAGTAGCCGATGCGATCAACTGGAAGAAAGGGTATCAGTGATGGAAGACGAAATGAATGAAATGAAGCAAGAAGAGAAGTTTAGAGAAAAAAGAATAAAAAGAAATGAACAAAGCCTCCAAGAAATATGGGACTATGTGAAAAGACCAAATCTACATCTGATTGGTGTACCTGAAAGTGACAGGGAGAATGGAACCAAGTTGGAAAACACTCTGCAGGATATTATCCAGGAGAACTTCCCCAATCTAGCAAGGCAGGCCAACATTCAGATTCAGGAAATACAGAGAACGCCACAAAGATACTCCTTGAGAAGAGCAACTCCAAGACACATAATTGTCAGATTCACCAAAGTTGAAATGAAGGAAAAAATGTTAAGGGCAGCCAGAGAGAAAGGTCGGGTTACCCACAAAGGGAAGCCCATCAGACTAATAGCGGATCTCTCGGCAGAAACTCTACAAGCCAGAAGAGAGTGGGGACCAATATTCAACATTCTTAAAGAAAAGAATTTTCAACTCAGAATTTCATGTCCAGCCAAACTAAGCTTCATAAGTGAAGGAGAAATAAAATACTTTACAGACAAGCAAATGCTGAGAGATTTTGTCACCACCAGGCCTGCCCTAAAAGAGCTCCTGAAGGAAGCACTAAACATGGAAAGGAACAACCGGTACCAGCCACTGCAAAAACATGCCAAATTGTAAAGACCATCAAGGCTAGGAAGAAACTGCATCGACTAACGAGCAAAATAACCAGCTAACATCATAATGACAGGATCGAATTCACACATAACAATATTAACTCTAAATGTAAATGGGCTAAATGCTCCAATTAAAAGACACAGACTGGCAAATTGGATAAAGAGTCAAGACCCATCAGTGTGCTGTATTCAGGAAACCCATCTCACGTGCAGAGACACACATAGGCTGAAAATAAAGGGATGGAGGAAGATCTACCAAGCAAATGGAAAACAAAAAAAGGCAGGGGTTGCAATCCTACTCTTTGATAAAACAGACTATAAACCAACAAAGATCAAAAGAGACAAAGAAGGCCATTACATAATGGTAAAGGGATCAATTCAACAAGAAGAGCTAACTATCCTAAATATATATGCACCCAATACAGGAGCAACCAGATTCATAAAGCAAGTCCTTAGTGACCTACAAAGAGACTTAGACTCCCACACAATAATAATGGGAGACTTTAACACCGCACTGTCAACATTAGACAGATCAACGAGACAGAAAGTTAACAATGATACCCAGGAATTGAACTCAGCTATGCACCAAGCGGACCTAATAGACATCTACAGAGCTCTCCAACCCAAATCAACAGAATAGACATTCTTTTCAGCACCACACCACACCTACTCCAAAATTGACCACATAGTTGGAAGTAAAGCACTCCTCAGCAAATGTAAAAGAACAGAAATTATAACAAACTGTCTCTCAGACCACAGTGCAATCAAACTAGAACTCAGGATTAAGAAACTCACTCAAAACCACTCAACTACATGGAAACTGAACAACCTGCTCCTGAGGGACTACTGGGCAAATAATGAAATGAAGGCAGAAATAAAGTTATTCTTTGAAACCAACAAGAACAAAGACACAACATACCCGAATCTCTGGGACACATCCAAAGCAGTGTGTAGAGGGAAATTTATAGCACTAAATGCCCACAAGAGAAAGCAGGAAAGATCTAAAATTGACACCCTAACATCACAATTAAAAGAACTAGAAAAGCAGAGCAAACACATTCAAAAGCTAACAGAAGGCAAGAAATAACTAAGATCAGAGCAGAACTGAAGGAAATAGAGACACAAAAAAACCTTCAAAAAATTAATGAATCCAGGAGCTGGTTTTTTGAAAAGATCAACAAAATTGATAGACCGCTAGCAAGACTAACAAAGAAGAAAAGAGAGAAGAATCAAATAGACGCAATAAAAAATGATAAAGGGGATATCACCACCAATCCCACAGAAATACAAACTTCCATCAGAGAATACTATAAACACCTCTATGCAAATAAACTAGAAAATCTAGAAGAAATGGATAAATTCCTCGACACATACATCCTCCCAAGACTAAACCAGGAAGAAGTTGAATCTCTGAATAGACCAATAACAGGCTCTGAAATTGAGGCAATAATCAATAGCTTACCAAGCAAAAAAAGTCCAGGACCAGATGGATTCACAGCCTAATTCTACCAGAGGTACAAAGAGGAGCTGGTACCAATCCTTCTGAAACTATTCCAATCAATAGAAAAAGAGGGAATCCTCCCTAACTCATTTTATGAGGCCAGCATCATCCTGATACCAAAGCCTGGCAGAGACACAACCAAAAAATAGAATTTTAGACCAATATCCTTGATGAACATCAATGCAAAAATCCTCAATAAAATACTGGCAAACCGAATCCAGCAGCACATCAAAAAGCTTATCCACCATGATCAAGTGGGTTTCATCCCTGGGATGCAAGGCTGGTTCAACATATGCAAATCAATAAATATAATCCAGCATATAAACAGAACCAAAGACAAAAACCACATGATCATCTCAATAGGTGCAGAAAAGGCCTCTGACAAAATTCAACAATGCTTCATGCTAAAAACTCTCAATAAATTAGGTATTGATGGGATGTATCTCAAAATAATAAGAGCTATCTGTGACAAACCCACAGCTAATATCATATGAATGGGCAAAAACTGGAAGCATTCCCTTTGAAAACGGGCACAAGACAAGGATGCCCTCTCTCACCACTCCTATTCAACATAGTGTTGGAAGTTCTGGCCAGGGCAATCAGGCAGGAGAAGGAAATAAAGGATATTCAGTTAGGAAAAGAGGAAGTCAAATTGTCCCTGTTTGCAGATGACATGATTGTATATCCAGAAAACCCCATCATCTCAGCCCAAAATCTCCTCTAGCTGATAAGCAACTTCAGCAAAGTCTCAGGATACAAAATCAATGTACAAAAATCACAAGCATTCTTATACACCAATAACAGACAAACAGAGAGCCAAATCATGAGTGAACTCCCATTCACAATTGCTTCAAAGAGAATAAAATACCTAGGAATCCAACTTACAAGGGATGTGAAGGACCTCTTCAAGGAGAACTACAAACCACTGCTCAATGAAATAAAAGAGGATACAAACAAATGGAAGAACATTCCACGCTCATGGGTAGGAAGAATCAATATCGTGAAAATGGCCATACTGCCCAAGGTAATTTATAGATTCAATGCCATCCCCATCAAGCTACCAATGACTTTCTTCACAGATTTGGAAAAAACTACTTTAAAGTTCATATGGAACCAAAAAAGAGCCCGCATCTCCAAGTCAATCCTAAGCGAAAGAACAAAGCTGGAGGCATCACACTACCTGACTTCAAACTATACTACAAGGCTACAGTAACCAAAACAGCATGGAACTGGTACCAAAACAGAGATATAGACCAATGAAACAGAACAGAGCCCTCAGAAATAATGCCGCATATCTACAACTATCTGATCTTTGACAAACCTGACAAAAACAAGCAGTGGGGAAAGGATTCCCTATTTAATAAATGGTTTTGGGAAAACTGGCTAGCCATATGTAGAAAGCTGAAACTGGATCCCTTCCTTACACCTTATACAAAAATTAATTCAAGATGGATTAAAGACTTAAATGTTAGACCTAAAACCATAAAAACCCTAGAAGAAAACCTAGGCAATACCATTCAGGACATAGGCATGGGCAAGGACTTCATGTCTAAAACACCAAAAGCAATGGCAACAAAAGCCATAATTGACAAATGGGATCTAATTAAACTAAAGAGCTTCTGCATAGCAAAAGAAACTACCATCAGAGTGAACAGGCAACCTACAGAATGGGAGAAAATTTTTGCAACCTACTCATCTGACAAAGGGCTAATATCCAGCATCTACAATGAACTCCAACAAATTTACAAGAAAAAAACAACCCCATCAAAAAGTGGGCAAAGGATATGAACAGATACTTCTCAAACGAAGACATTTATGCAGCCAAAAAACACAAGAAAAAATGCTCATCATCACTGGCCATCAGAGAAATGCAAATCAAAACCACAATGAGATACCATCTCACACCAGTTAGAATGGCGATCATTAAAAAGTCAGGAAACAACAGGTGCTGGACAGGATGTGGAGAAATAGGAACACTTTTACACTGTTGGTAGGACTGTAAACTAGTTCAACCATTGTGGAAGTCAGTGTGGCGATTCCTCAGGGATCTAGAACTAGAAATACCATTTGTCCCAGCCATCCCATTACTGGGTATCTACTCAAAGGATTATAAATCATGCTGCTATAAAGACACATGCACACATATGTTTATAGCGGCACTATTCACAATAGCAAAGACTTGGAACCAACCTAAATGTCCAACAACGATAGGCTGGATTAAGAAAATGTGGCACATATACACCATGGAATACTATGCAGCCATAAAAAATGATGAGTTCATGTCCTTTGTATGGACATGGATGAAACTAGAAACCATCATTTTCAGCAAACTATCGCAAGGACAAAAAACCGAACACCACATGTTCTCACTCATAGGTGGGAATTGAACAATGAGAACACATGGACACAGGAAGGGGAACATCACACACCAGGGACTGTTGTGGGGTGGGGGGAGGGGGGAGGGATAGCATTAGGAGATATACCTAATGATAAATGACGAGTTAATGGGTGCAGCACACCAACATGGCATGTGTATACATATTTAACAAACCTGCACATTGTGCACATGTACCCTAAAACTTAAAGTATAATAATAATAAAATAAAATAAAATAAAAAAGAAAAAAAACTAAAGAAAGATACAGAGAAAGTCGAGAAAAAGATGTATGAACAAATGGTGATATCAATAAAGAGATAGAACACCTAAAAAAAATTCTAAATTTGTTTTTAAACAAAAAAAAATTCTAAAGCTGAAAATACAATACTTGAAAAATTTGCTGGGGTATTTAAAGTCAGATTTGAGCAGGAAGAAGAAAGAATCAGTAAACTTAAATATAGGATAATGAAAATTATTGAGTCTGAGGAACACAGAAATAAAATATTGAGAAAAGTAAACAGAACCTAAAAAGACCTGTGGGACACCATCAAGCAGATTAATGTACACATTGTTGAAGTCCAAGAAGAATAAGAGAGAAAGAAAGGAGAAGAGATAATATATGAAGAAATAGTAACTGGAATTTTTACAAATTTGACTAAAGACATGAATATAAATATCCAAGCTTAACAAACTCTAAGTAAGATGAAAAAGACCCATACTAAGATATCTTATAGTTAAGTTTTTGAAATATAAAGAGAGACTCTTAAAAGCAGCAACGGAGAAGTGACTTATCACACACAAGAGTATTCTAAGTAAGATTAACAGAAAATTTCTCACCTGAAACTTTTGAGGCCAGAAGGCAGTGGGCCAGTATATTCAAAGTGCTAAAAGAGAGAAAAACAACTGTCAGACAAGAATTCTATATGTGGCAAAATTGTCCTTCAAAAGTGAAGAAGAAATTAAAGCATTCCCAGATATGCAAAAGCTGAAGGAGTTCATTACCACTAGACCTACCCTGCAAGAAATTCACTTCTGCAGGGTGAAATGAAAGGACACTGGGCAGTAATTTGAAGCTGTATGAAGAATAAAAGATCTCAATGAAGGTAAATACATGGGCAACTATAACTCTGCTTTTTCTTTTCTACTCCACTTTTTATTTTCTACTTGATTTAAGAGACTAGTACTTAAAAAATACTAATCTAAAAGGTAGTATTATTGTAACTTTAGTTTGTAACTTAACATTTTATTTTCTACATAATTTCAAAGACTAATGCATTTTCCAAAATTAGTTTGTGTTTTGGAACACACAGTGTATAAAGATGTAATTTTGGGACAGCAACAACTCAAAGGGCTGAGGACAGAGTAGTAAAGAAGCAGAGTTTTTATATGTTATTGAAACTAAACTGGTATAAATTCAAATTAGAGTGTTATAATTTTGAGAGTTTAAATACAATCCCCATGGTAACCACAAAGAAAGTTGCTATAGAATATACACAAAAGAAAATTAGAAAGTAATTTAATTGCTTTACTCCCAAAAAAATCAACTCAACACAAAAGAAGACAGATAGGAAATGAGGGACAAAAGAAGGTATTAGAAAACAAATGGCAAAATAACAGAAGTAAGTCCCTCATTCGTAATTACTTTAAATTTAAATGGATTAAACTGTCAAATCAAAAGACAGAGATTGGCAGAATGTATTGAAAAATATGAGCCAACTATATGCTGTCTGCAAGAGACTCACTTAAGATCCAAAGACACAAAAACAGACTAAGAGTGATAGGGAAGATATTTTATGCAAACAGTAACCAAAAGAGAGCAGGAAGGGCTATACTAATATCAGAAAAAATAGACTTTACATTTTAAAAAGCTTACAAGAGACATTATATGTTAATAAAAGGTTCAATACAGCAAGAAGTTATAACAATTATAAACAGTTTCACACCTAATAACAGACCATCAGTATATGTGGAACAAAAATTTCAGGCAGAATCAAAGGGAGAAATAGACAATTCTACAATAACAGCTGGAGATTTCAATACTCCAGTGTCAGTAATAGAGAGAATAACCAGAGAGGATAAATAAGGAAATAGAGGACTTAACACAATAAAACAACTGTATCTAACAGACATACAGAAAACGTTATTCAATTACACCAGCATACAGATTCTTCTTAAGAGTACACGGAGCATTTTCCAGGGTAGACCATATGTTAAGCCACAAATGAAATCTCAATAGATTTTAAAAGTTATCATACAAAGTATCTTCTCCAACCACAGCAGGATGAAATTAGAAATCCAAAATAGAAGGAAAGTTGGAAAATTCACAAATTTGTGGAAATTTAACAGCATACTCTTAACTATTGAATCAAAAAAGTAGATATCACAAGGGAAATTGGAAAATACTTAGAGACAAATGAAAACAAAAACACAACATACCAAAACCTACGGAATGCAGAGAAAGCAGTGCTAAGGAGAAATTTTATAGCTATAAGTTCTTACATTTAAAAAAATCTTAAATTAACAACCTCTCCTTACAACTTAAGAAATTATAAGAACAAATTAACCAAAAAGAAGGAGGGAAAATTATAAAAATTAGAACAGTAATAAATGAAATAGAGAATGGAAAACAATAGAGAAGGACCAATGAAACCAAAACTGGTTCTTTGAGAATATCAACAAAATTGACAAAGTTTTAGCTAGACAGACAAGGAAAAAAGGAGAGGAGACTTAGATTACTAAAATCAGATATGAAAGTGGAGGCATTACTACCAATTATACACAAATTAAAAGGACTATAAGAGTACTATGAACAATTGTACACCAAAAAATTGGATAACCTAGATGAAATAAACAAATTCCTAGAAAAACAAGACTTACCCAGACTAAATTACAAAGAACTGGAAAATCCACATCGTGCCATAACTAGTAAGGAGATTAAATCAATAATCAAAAATCTCCCCATAAAGAAAGACCATGAACCTGATGGCATCACTGGCAAACTCTACCAAACATTTAAAGAACATCAATACCTGTCAAACTCTTTCAAAAAACATTGAAGAGGAGAGCACACTTCCTATCTCATTCTTTGAGGCCAGCATTACCCTAATACCGAAGCCAGGCAAAGATACTACCAGAAAAGAAAAATACAGACCATTGTCTTTTATAAACATTGATGCAAAAATCCTCAACAAAATACTAGCAAGCCAAATTCAGCAGCATATTAAAAGGATTATACACCATAACCAGGTAGGATTTATTCCTGGAATGCAAAGGTGGTTCAACATATGAAAATTGATCAATGTAATAGACCACATTAATAAAATAAAGGGGAAAACACATGATCATCTTAATTGGTGCAGAAAAAAGTATTTGACAAAATTTAATATCCTTTCATGATAAAGACATTCAACAAACTGCAATAGTAGGAAACTACCTCAACATAATAAAAGCCATATATGTAAAGCCCACAGTGAGCACCAAACTCAATGATGAAAGACAAAAAGCTTTCCCTCAAAGATCGGGAGCAAAGCAAGGATGCCCACACTTTCACCACTTTTATTCAACATAGTACTGAAAGTTCTAGCCCTAGCAATTAGACAAGAAAAAGGAAAAAGTCATCTGAATTAGAAAGTATGAAGTAAAATTAACTCTGTTCACAGATGATATTATCGTCTATGTAGAACATACTGAGGATTCCAGACACCAAAAAAGTTAGAACTAATAAACGAATTCAGCAAAATAACAGCATATAAAGCCAAAGCACAAAAATCAGTTGCATTTCTGTACACTGATAATGAAAAATCTGAAAAGGGAATTTTGAAAATAATTCCATTTACAGTAGCATCAAAAAGATTAAAGTACTTAGGAATTAAGTTAACCAAGAAGATAAAACACTTATACAATGAAAACTACAAAACATTGCTGAAAGAAATAAGAAAGACATAAATGGCAACATACCCCATGTACGTGGATTAGAAGAATTCATATTATTAGGGAGTGAGTGCCACTGAAAGTGATCTGAAGATTCAATGCAATAACTACCAAAAATCCTAATGATACTTTTTGCTGAAGTAGAAAAACCCATCCTAAAATTTATATGGAATCTCAACAGACATCAAATAGCCAAAACAATCTTGAAAAAGAACAAAGCTGGATGACTCACACTTTCTGATAAGTCTTACTACAAAGCTACAGTAGTCAAAATAGCATGATAATGGCATACAGACAGACATACAGACCAATGGAATAGACTCGAGTGCCCAGAAATAAACCCTGTATATAGTCAGCTGATCTTTGACAAGGGTGCCAAGACCATTCAGTAGGAAAAAGAACAGTCTCTTCAACAAATGGTTCTTGGGAAAATGTATATCTACATGAAAAAGAGTGAAATCAGACCCCTATCTACAACCATATACAAAAATTAATTCAAAATGGATCAAATACCTAAATGTAAGGCCCAAAACAATAAAGCTGCCTTAAGAATTAAATTCTGCCATATACTACAACATGGCTGAAACTTGAGGACATTATGCTAAGTAAAAGTAAGCCAGTCACAAAAAGACAAGTACTGTATGATTCCACTTATATGAGGTACTTCATGTAGTCAAAATATGCATTTCAATTTTACAAGATGAAGAGAGTTCTGGGGATGATAGTGATGATGGCTGCACAACATTATGAATATATTTGATGCCACTTAATGGCTATTTTGTTATGTGTATTTCACAATTTAAAAATTAAAAAAATATAATCTGTCCCTGAAGTACATGTATATTAGCTGAATACAGTTGTAGGAACTCTCCTAACCTCTCCCCATTGATGATCAAGTTAATTCTGAGAATTACAGAGCCAACTTCTGCAAGTTGACATAAGCCAACTTTTCTGCTTCCCCACTAGAACCTCCATCCACCCTGCCCCATCACCCAGAGCCTGAACCCTGGAGTCTCAAGTTGTATGAGGGGGAAAAAAAAAAAAAAAAAAAAAGAGGAGTTCAAGAACTAGAGAGAGTAGCAGAGGATTGACTTCATCTGAAATTGCTGCTTGCCTCGGCTCCAGGAACAGGTTGCAGGTGTATTTACCAGGACCCGGCACACTAGGTCATAATCTATTGATAGATCACAATCAGTTGTAAAATGTTGTTACCAGTAATCATTAAAGCTTCAAAGTTTGCAAATGACATTCTTAATCAAATATAACAGATTCAAGACTTATAAAGAAATTACTCTTTTTCATTTTGGTATGCTTTCTTGAATGAGAGTAAAAAGAGTGGAGGTATAACCGATGCCAGGAATTTAAAAACTATGGAAGCGTTTCACCAGAGTAAAAGTCATCCAACGTGTATGTAGGGCCACACTTCTGCTTTATAATTTGGTGTCAGCTGGTTAGGTCTATCCTGGCCTTCAGCCACCTTTTCCTGCACCAGATCTACTTCTGCCCATTTTATCCTCTATATAGTAATAGTAAGCAAAGCCAAGCATTCTCTCTATATATATCTAGCTCTTATTTTATCTCTCTCTCCCACTATTATCATATGGCTTACCAAGTAAATGGCTCAGCAGTCTGGCAATCTCTTGCTCTTCAGAAGCACATTTGGGAATATCAGCTTGAGAATTCAGACCGTGGGAAGTGGTGAAATAGAAGACCCTGAACTGACCATGAACCAAACTGCTGGACTGCAATCCAGCATTTACATAGCTCTATGCTGCACATTATTCAACATTATTCCAGCTAATAATGAAACAGGAGTTATAGTTTTAATTGACTGTAATTTCATGTTTATAATTTTCTAGAGAATCTCACAGGGAGGAGAGGCAGGGCGGGACTTGGCACTCTTGAACAGCTTTAATAACAACAAAATTTCACATAACCCCATACGATATGGTGACCACTTAGCCCAGGTGTTTCAGTGATGTCCCCGTTGACATACCATGTGACACAATTTTAGAATCAGAAGACAGTTTATACATTTGTGTGCAACTATCTGTATGGCATGACTCCTGGGACTCAATAAAGCCTTCACTTCTCACAGCTTATGCGTGCAACTCTAGCATCAGTGACTCTGCCCTTTAACTTGAGGCATCACTCTCAAACTGTGGCTCCTGAAACAACTATCAAAATCACATGAGGCCGGGCGCAGTGGCTCACACCTGTAATCCCAGCACTTTGGGAGGCCCAGGCAGGCAAATCAGAAGGCCAAGAGTTCGAGACTAGCCTGGCCAATATGGTGAAACCCCATCTCTACTAAAAATAGAAAAATTGGCCAGGCGTGGTGGTGGGTGCCTGTAGTCCCAGCTACTCGGGAGGCTGAGGCAGGAGAATCGCTTGAACCCAGGAGGCAGAGGTTGCAGTGAGCTAAGATTGCCACCACTGCATACCAGCCTCGGCGACAGAGCGAGACTCTGTCTCAAAAAAAAAAAAAAAAAAAATCACGTGAGATGCTTGATTTAAAATGGATTCCTAGGTCCCGCCCCAGAACTTTTAAACCAGATTCTTAGGTATTGGAGCTCATCGATATGCATGGTAGATAAGCTCCCCACATAGTTTTTTCTTACATCAAGGAACCACTGGTATCAGACTTTGATTCCTTCTAAAATGCAAAGTCACTAGGAGAGGAAATGTATAGTTTTTTATCATTCCATTCCCTTATAGTGGGTAACAAAGGTCTGAGGGTATAAATAAAAGACTGGAGAACAGGGTTTGATGGAAAATGGGTCCAAAGGCTGTCAGCTTTACGGTAAATTAATGGAGAAGGAGGGAAAATATGACAAAAGGTGGGAGAGTAATGGGTTAGGTAAAACAGCTAGAGGCATCCTAGGGCAAACCTCCTGTTTCACCTACCTGTAAATTTTGATTTGGCTAGAAAAGCAACGAAGTCAGCTAAAGCAGGAGTTCTGACTTCTGTTCCAAGGTCCAGGAGAAGTAACAGATGGCTTGATCTTCTGCACATAGCTGCATTTTGGACATCTTATTAAGAAATTTGAAAGGCTTCCTCTGCAAAATCCTTAGTGGGTATTCTGGTCTTCAAAATAGGGCTGTTGTCAGTGGGACTGTCCCTTAGTCCTATTTATGCCATCTTAAGTTAGAGGAATGCCAACACTCAACAGCAGGAATTACACCAGTGGACTAGGGCTTGCCAGTATGAAGAAATAGCAGAGAAGAAAGGATTCTTAGGTGCTGATACAAACTATGTGTTTTCTTCCTCACTGGCCTTTGCATCTTAACAGGAATCAGTCTGGTACCAGTGGCTCCTATCACTAGGTGGGGCAGTTGGCGGGGAGGTCCTGAGGAATTACCCATACTTCAGTCGTTCTCCAAAGATAGCAATGATACAGCAGTCACTCCTAGAAATCCTACCTAGTGATCTTGAAATTACAGGCTTCTTTTCAAGAAAGGAGAGGATTTGAGATATGTTAGAACTAGGGTGACCATATAAAATATGGTCTCAGACTATAACGTTAGAGAATAAAGAGCACATGAACCCTAAGTTGTTGTAGGCCAGCTAAGACATTTGATCATCCTGGTTAGAACTCAGGAGAGAAAGTGCAGCCTGCAAAAGATGCAGGATAAGTTACCTGGCATTTGGTAAATGGGAGCCTCCCTTTTCTTCACTCTTGTCCCCTAAAGTCAAGTATCCACATAATAATCAGACTGATCTTTTTAAACAAATTAGACCACACCACACCCCTGCTCTGAACTGTTCAATGCTTTCCCATCACACTTGGATTAAAATCCAAAGTCTTTGCCGTAATCCATAAAACCCTACATGATCTGACTCCACCTACCTCTCTGCCTCTCAGACCTCATTTCCTACATTGTCCCTGTCCTATTCACTCACCTTCAGCTGCAGGAGCCTTCTTTCCAACCATTAAACAACCAAATTTATTCATTCTTGTGCCAGGTATGAGTTTATTGCCTCGCAGCTCTAAATCCACCCTTCTTTACCCTGCTTTGAGATACTAGAGGTGGGTCCTGTAAACATTTCTCCTGTGCCAGATGGCTCAATGTCAATAGAGTCTTTATCAATAGAGAGCCTTGAAGGGATGCTGCAAGGCCATTGCAAGCTAAAGGGACTTTTCCCCAAATTTGTGTGCTATTTTTAAGCATGGCAGCCCGTGCAGTGGTATGTGAGAGATCTGGTCATGCTCATCTCAGTAGCCCTTGCAGACCAGCTCCAGCCTGCCAATGCCCTCTAACTAGTTTCTCCTCCACCCAGAGGCCACTCCTAGAAGCCAACGCTCTGGCCAACGCTCTCTGGAAAATTTCTTTACCACTGGCAGACTGTGCATGCCAATGGCAGCCATTCCTTCCCAAAAAGGTACAAGTCAGTGTTGAAGTGGATGGTAAGGAGAGCTTTTCTAAGTTCTCAGCTTCTTCTTAATTTGCCCTCCCTCGGCCCTAGAGATAGATAGCTGCTTTTTGCATTTGCGACTTCTCTTTTGATAATTAATCACCTATCACAAGTTGCAACTATTAATACTAAATTTTTCTCATTTACATTACTAGTGTGTTTTCTGTTTTCTGGTTGAACCCTGCTATAGCATTGGCATTGGGAGTGGTCTGAGAAGACAGATTTTCAAAGATGGGATTTGAGAATTGGATTAGTCATGGATTTGGGTTTGACGGAAGTGCTGAGTTCATTGCCAATGGGAAATCAGATGCTAGTTATCCATGACATACAGTGACATTTCAATAAGTAAGTTAGATTATTACCTGTGGTTGATTATGATGATGTGCTAACTAACGCAAATGCCTTGGGAGCCCTAGTGGCTACTGAATTTGATTATAACAGCAGTAGTGATGACAACAGTTATTGCAATGTGGAACTGATTTTCCTGAATGCATTACTGCACTTACAGAAAAGGACACAGTCTGAGAGTCCGAACATTTCCATGGCAGTTTTAATACATTTTCATGTCTCATAACCACAGGGCCACTATTGCTGAAAATCAAACACCAAATTTAACTGTGAAAGTGGCTAGATTACAATAGCACTTGAATACACAGACTTAACAAGTTTTTCATGTGAACATTAGGGAACTGATTGAGAAATAATGAGACCCTGAAAGTTGGAATTGGGAAATCTGGTAGGATTCTAATGAAATTGAGAATCTTATATTTTCAGGACACTCTGATCACCTTTGACAGTGGAAGTAGATCACTTCTACCATGACTAGCCTTCCTTTGCTGGAAAACCCTATGATAACATCATCTGGGGAAGATGCTTTGAAAGGGTTGTTATTTCTCCTCAAGATTCACTGTAATTAACCCTTGTTGCCCATGGACCCACAACACAAGTCAAGTCTCAGCATGTTTCAGATACACAGTATGACCCAGGAGAAAATAGCTCATACATTAAGATAGTTAAATATACACTTTTCATGTGTGTGTGTGTGTGTGTGTGAGAGAGAGAGAGAGAGAGAGAGAGAGAGAGAAGTTTGGTTCTGTGTTCCCACCCAAACCTCATCTCAATTTGTAATCCCCACTTTTTTTTTTTTTTTTTTTTTTTTTGAGACGGAGTTTCACTCTTGTTGCCCAGGCTGGAGTGCAGTTATGTGATCTCGGCTCACTGCAACCTCTGCCTCCCGGGTTCAAGCGATTCTCCTGCCTCAGCCTCCCGAGTAGTTGGGATTACAGGCACCCACCACCACACCCGGCTCATTTTTTGTATTTTTAGTAGAGACAGGGTTTCGCCATGTTGGGCAGGCTGGTCTCAAACTCCTGATCTCAGGTGATCTGCCCGCCTCTACCTCTCAAAGTGCTGGGATTACAGGCATGAGCCACCATACCCAGCCAATCCCCACGTTTTAAGGGAGAGACCTAGTGGGAGGTGAATGAATCATGAGGGCGGTTTCCCCCATGCTGTTCTCTTGATAGTGAGTGAGTTCTCACAAGATCTGATGGTTTTATAAATGTTTGACATCAAACATTCTCTCTCACCTGCCACCATGTAAGAGATGCCTGCTTCCCCTTCTGCCATGATTGTAAGTTTCCCGAGGCCTCCCCAGCCATACAGAACTGTGAGTCAATTAAATCTTTGTTTTATATATATTACCCAGTCTCAGGCAGTTCTTACAGCAGTGTGAGAGTGGACTAATACAATATGTGTGTATAAATATATATATATATATATACACACACACACAAACACGCATATATAATATACATTATACATTATATACATTATTCTAATCTGCACGTGGAACATACTCTAAGATCAACTACATGCTCTGCCATAAAGCAAGTATCAATTTTAAAAAATTTCAATCATACCAATCATCTTCCCAGACCACAGTGAAATAAAATAGAAATGAATACCAAGAGAAACTCTCAAAACCACACAAATACATGGAAATTCAACAACTTGCTCCTGGATGATTTTTGGATAAATAAAAAAATTAAGTCAGAAATCAAAGAATTATTTGAAACCAATGAAAATAGAGACACAACATACCAAAACTTCTGAGATGTGTCAAAAGCAGAGTTAAGAAGAAAGTTTAGAGCACTAAATACCTACATCAAGAAGATAGAAAGATCTCAAATGAACAACCGAAACTTGCACCTAAAGGAACTAGAAAGACTAGAATGAACTCATTCCAAAGCTAGCAAAGGAAAAGAAATAACTAAAATTAGAACATAAATAAAATTGAGACCCAAAAAAACCATAAAAATCATCAATAAAATGAAGTTTGTTTTTTGAAAGGATAAAGACCCATAGCTAGATTAACAGAGAAGAAAAGAGAGAAGATCCAAATAACCCAATCAGAAATGACAAAAGTGACATTAAAATTAATCCTACAGAAATACAAAAGATCCTCAGAGACTACTATGAACATTCCTATGTATGCCAACTAGAAAATCTAGAGGAAATAGATAAATTCCTGGAAATACATGACCTCCTAAGATTGAACCAGAAAGAAACAGAAATCCTAAGAGACAAATAAGAAGTAATAAAATTGTCCAGGTGCAGTGGCTCACGCCTGTAATCCCAGCACTTTGGGAGGCCGAGGCAGGTGCATCATGAGGTCAGGAGTTTGAGACCAGCCTGCCCAACATGGTGAAACCCTGTCTCTACTAAAAATACAAAAATTAGCCGGGCATGGTGGCAGGTGCCTGTAATCCCAGCTACTCGGGAGGCTGAGGCAGGAGAATTGCTTGAACCCAGGAGGCAGGAGTTGCAGTGAGGTGAGATTGTGCTAGTGCACTCCAGCCTGGGCAACAGAGCAAGACAGAAGAAGAAGGAGAAGAAGGAGAAGAAGGAGAAGAAGAAGGAGAAGGAGAAGGAGAAGAAGGAGAAGGAGAAGAAGGAGAAGGAGAAGAAGGAGAAGAAGAAGAAGAGGAAGAGGAAGAAGAAGGGGAAGAGGAGGAAGAAGAAGAAGAAGAAGAAATAAAGTTGAATTGGTAATGAAGAAGAAGAAGAGGAAGAGGAAAAAGAAGAAGAAATAAAATTGAATTGGTAATAAAAAAAAAAAAAAACTTAAAAAAATCACTGGTCCAGATGGAGTCACAGCCAAATTCTACCAGACAAGCAAAAACGAGCTGGTACCTATCTTACTGAAACTGGTTCAAAAAATCAAGGAGGAATTCCTCCCTAACTCATTCTATGAAATCAACATCATTCTGATACCAAAATCTGGCAAAGACACAACAAAAAGAAAACTACGGTCCAATATCCCTGATGATCACAGACACAAAAATCTTCAACAAAATACTTAGCAAATTGAACCCAGCAGCACTTCAAAAAGTTAATTCATCGTGATCAAGTGGGCTTTATTCCTGGGATCCAAGGATGTTTCAAAATATACAAATAAATAAATGTAGTTCACTACATAATCAGAATTAAAAACAAAAACCATATAATCATCTCAATAGACACAGAAAAGCATTCAATACAATCCAATATCCCTTCATGATAAAAATCCTCAACAATAGCCAGGCGTGGTGGCAGGCACCTGTAAACCCAGTTACTTGGGAGGCTGAGGCAGGAGAATCGCTTGAACCCAGGAGGCAGAGGTTGCAGTGAGCTGAGATTGCGCCACTGTACTCCAGCGTAAGCAACAGAGCAAGACTCCAACTCAAAAACAAACAAACAAACAAAAAACCTCTCAAAAAAAAAAGAACATGCCTCAAAATAATACACGACATCTATGGCAAACCCACAGCCAACATCCTACTGAATGGGCAAAAACTGGAAACATTCCCCTTTAAGAACTGGAACAAGACAAGGATGCCCATTCTCACCACTTCTATTCAACATAGTACTAGAAGTCCTAGCCAGAGCAATCAGGTAAGAGATAGAAATAAAAAGCATCTGAATAGGAAATGAGAAAGTCAAATTATCTCTCTTCACTGACAATATGATTCTATACCTAGAAAACCCTAAAGATTCTACTGGGAGACTTCTACATCAAATAAACGACTTCAGCAAAGCCTCAGGATATCAAATCAATATACAAAAATCAGTAGCATTTCTATACACCAATAACACTTAAAATGAAAGCCAAATCAAGAACATAATCCCATTTACACGTATCAAAAAATTAAAATACCTAGGAATCTTGGATTTCTAAGATTACATCTAAGATTTCTACAAGAACTACAGAGAGGTGCAAATCAAAATCACAATGAGATACTGTCTCACACCAGTTAGAATGGCTATTATTAAAAAATCAAAAAAATAACATGTTGGCAAGGCTGTGGAGAGAAGGCAATGCATTGTTGGTGGGAATATAAATTAGTGCAGCCCCTGTGGAAAACAGTTTGGAGATTGCTCAGAGAACTAAAAATAGAATTATAATTCTATCCAGCATCCCATTACTGGGCATATACCCAAAGGGAAATAAATCATTCTACAAAAAAGACACATTCACTTTTATGTTTATTGTACTATCCACAATAGGAAAGACATGGAATCGACCCAGGTGCCCAGCAACAATGGATCGGATAAAGAAAGTGTGGTACATATACACCATGGAATACTATGCAGTCATTTAAAAAATGAAATTATGTTCTTTGCAGAAACACGGATACAGCTGAAGGCCATCATCCTTAGTGAATTAATGCAAGAACAGAAAACAAAATACCACATGTTCTCACTTATAAGTAGGAACTAAACGTTGGGTATGCATGGACACAAAGATGGAAACAAGAAACACTGGGGATTCTGAAAGAGAAGCAAGGGTTGAAAAACTACCATCAGGTACTATGTTCACTACTTGAGCAATGGCATCATTAGGAGCCCAAACCTCAACATCACGATATATACTCATGTAAAAAATCTGCACATGTACCCCCTAAATCTAAAACAAATAATAATAATAATTTTTTTTAAGATTTGGATTGAGTCACTGCAATGAAAAGTCATGGTCTCTCACCCAGTTTCCAGTCCTAAGCCAATTTACAGGCCCAGAGTCCCATGGTTGAAGGGGTGGGACTCTGAAGCTTTGCTATTGTATATGCAGTTAATATTCCTTCAAGACTTCCCTCAAGAGATTTGCAGTCCCTTAGTGGAGTGACCAAGCACTGGAAAGGGAACTACTCAGACTCCTTAAGGATCACTAGACATTGGCTCTGAGTTGCTGCTAATTCCTAAGGACTCATGACATTATTGTGTCCCACCAGTCAAAGTAGGAGCTTATGGTCCCCCTGTAATAGATGGAGTCTCAGCCCAAGTTCCATTCACAGTGACCTTGGTTGGTCCACAAACCCACCCTGTGGCTCTTCTCTCAGTTCCTGAATGTATAATTAGAATAAATGTGCTTAGAAACTGGAAGAATCCCCACATTAGCTCTCTGACCCATAAGGTAAGGGTGATTGTGATACAAAGAGCTAAGTGGAAGCTCCTAGAACTTCCCCTCTTTACCAAGATGGAAGGAACATCACATCCCTAGAGGAAATGCAGAGATCAGTGCCACCATCAAAGACCTGAGAGATACAAGAGTGGTGATATCTAACACATCTGTATTTAGCATGCCTGTTGGGGCCATGCAAAAACTGAACGAATCTTGAAGAACAACTGTGGATTATTGTAAACTTAATCAGATGGAAATTTTGATTGCAGCTGCTATCCTAGTTGTGGCATATTTACTGCAGCACATGAACACAGCCTCTGGCACTTGGTATGCAGGAATGGACCTAGCTAGTGCTTTTTTTCTCCACATTAATTTGCAAGAGATAACTAGAAGTAGATTGCTTTTACCAGGCAGAGCCAAGAATACATTTTGACAGACTTGTCTCAGAACTACATCAGCTCTCCTCCTCTACCATAATACAGCCCAGAGAAATCCCAATCATTTGACAATCCACTAAACATCACGCACAATACCATTATGCTGATTGAGTCTGATAAGCAGGAAGCAGTAAATCATTTGGATGTCTTAGCAAGACATAAATGACCCAGAAGGTGGAGGATCTATATCACACAAATTGGAAGCCCAGCAGCTCCATGAAGTTTCTGGGAATCCAAAGGTCTGGAGCATGTTGAGATATCCCCATCCAAGGTGAAAGCAAGTTGCTGCACCTCGCACTACTTACCACACACACACACACACAGAGACACGCATACACAGACACACACACATACACAGACACAGACACACACAAACACACACAGACACACACACAGAGACACACACACACAGAAGTGCAAGGCTTGGTAGTCTTTGTATTTTGGAAGCAACACCTTGTCCTGGCTTTGACCCAAGTCACCAAAAAGGCTGAGAATTTTGAGTAAGGATCAGCGCAAGGGAAAGTTCTGTAGCAAGTCCACGCTACAATGCAAATTGCTCTTTCACTTACCTTATTATCAAGCTGATCCAATATTTTCTAAGTGTCTGTGGAAAATAGTAAGGTTTTTGGAGGCTCCAGCAAGCACTAATAGGAGAATCACAGTGCAGACCTCTCAAATTTTTAAGTACATATATGCCCTCTTCTGCAGATGAATATTCTCCTTTTTGAGAAATACCTTCTGACTTGCTACTGGCTCTTGATAGAGATCTCGTCATAGCATGTTAGGACCACACAGGCTGAGCTTTTTATCAGAAATTTTGTGTTATCTTATGTTAGTCATAAGGTTGGGTGTGCACTGCAGCAATCCATCATCAAGTAGAAATGCTATACAAAATCTGGGCTCAAGGAAAGTCAAGAAACAAGTTATACGGACCAGTGACTCAGATTCCTTTGATACTAACACCTCCTACATTAATTTCTCTCTCCCAGTTCAGGCCTGGGACATCGCAGGGAGTTCTGTAAGATCAACTGCCTGAGGAAGAAAGAGCTTGAGACTGGTTTATAGATGTTCTGCATGATATATTGACCACACAAAAGTAGACAGCTGCAGCATAAGACTCCACTAAGGAATGCTACTTTATGGGAGTGAGAGGGAATGGTGAAGGAAAATTCTTCAAGTAGCCAGAATTTTGCCCAGTATGGTTGGTTGCCAAGTTTGCTGGACTGAGAAATGGCCAGAAATAAAAAAAATCTACATGACTCATGAGCAGTTGTTAACAGTTCAAATGGTCTTGAACTTGGAAGGAACAGAACTGAAATATTGGTGAGAAAGAAGTCTAAGGAAAATATATGTGGGAGGACTTCTCTGAATTGGCAGCCTGAAGATATTTTTGTCCCACGTGAATGCTCACCAAAGAGCACTCACTGCAAAGGAAGCTCTCAATAATCCAGTGGACAAAATTATACACTCTGTGAATATCAGTCAGCTTCTTTCCTCAACCACCCCATTGACCGCTCAGTGGACCCACGAACAAAATGGCCATGGCAGGGATGGAGGTTATTCCTGGGCTCAACAATATGGACATCCCCACTGAACTGGGAACTTCACCTGATGGATCATAATCTACTAACAGAATATATCAACACTGAGCCCCATATGGATCCATCCGTCAGGGATACCAGCCAGCCTCCTTATGGCAAAGCTGATTACCCTGGCTCTCTTCCATTATTGAGAGAGCAGAGATTTGTCCTCACAACAGCAGACACATATTCTGGATATCAATTTGCCTTTCCTGCCTGTGACTAAACCTGGAAGTACCGAATGTAGCCAGCAATGGATATAATGTCTTTGGAAAGAGTATGAGAACTTCACTTGTACAAAGGACAGTTTCAGCTTATTAGGGCTTGTGTGTATAGAAGGATATATAGAGAAGTTGGGTGGCCAAACAGATAGACTGCGCCACTTATCAATGTGTTGCCTCCCAACTCCAAATCCATCCCTTCTTTTTCTGCTTTGTTATACTGGAGCTGGACCCTATGAACATTTCTCCTTTACCAGATGGCTTGATGTTAGAACTTGTCAATAGTTAATACTAGGACACTGAGAGGCAATAGCAATAAGAAAGGAATTCCTTCTGGTGTCCTAGTTTTTGGTGCAGCAGCTGGTTCTTTGGTTTTCAGGAGGCTTGGTAGCACTCACTCATGGACTGGCTCCTGCCTGCACCCTCTGGCAAGTTGCTCTGCTCCTACAGATTAGCTCTGACCCAGGAATTCTGCCAAGTTTTTTAAATCATCCAAGGCTACAGGTTTCTGTGGCAGCCACACATTCTTAGTGTGGCTAAGACTCTTTGTTCCCTCCCTCAGCCCTAGAGGTAAAAGCTGCTTTCCGAAATTGCTACTTCTGGACAACTCTAAGTCTTCTTTTTACCATGTTAAGTAGTCAGCCACTTTTAACTAGTTAATGGGTCTTTGTACTAAAGTATCACCATTCAAATTACTGTGGTTTCTGTGCCTATTGATCCCTGACCAATAGACCATCTCAGTAAGGGTCAGGACCCTTGCCATTGTCACTGCCTGGAACAATCTTCATCTAAACAATCAACTGTTCAAACCCAGCTGCTGACTGACTGCTGTTTCTGTCCAAACTTTCCTTCCTTTATGGTTAAACTGAAGCCTCTGAGGCAGCCTCCATCTATCCTTTGAAACAAGATGGCACAGACCCAACCACTGGGGGCCATTGTCTGCAACCAGGATAAGCCCAGGAGAGTGGACATAAAAGGGTTACTTGTGACATAAACCAGATGTTGAGTTTTGAGGTTTGACTCTCAATGAACATGCTTGAGAACAGTATTTCCACTACTTACAAGCCCTAGAAACATTAAGATTATCTGAGAGGTTGTGGCTCTACTCTGTATGCCCCAAAAGTGTTTGTCAAGTCCCTACTATGTATCAAAAACTGTTTATAGGCACTAGGTATACAGCAACACTTGGTTCTGATTCACCCCTAAAATGTCCCACATCTCTGAGAGGCAATCCCTCTTTTACATAACTCCATGCGTGCATTGGGTAGACCCTCACCCACATGGTGCCTGCTGGCCTTCCCACAAACTCAACTGCATTTCAAAAGGGAGACTCCAAGGGCCATGCACACAGTGGTGTAGGTTACTCAGTGCACAAAGATCCCCAGCTTAGGATGAGTGTGGAAGGTGGCATCAAGCAGCTCTAACTGCTGAGTCTTGTGCCTGCTGGGGTTGTGTAAGTCCAGCAGGTTGCTTACTTGTAATTGTGTGTACAACTGTACTGGGAACTCAAGTTTCACCTTGCTGAGCCTAAATGTACAACGGAATGGATCTATTTAGGACCATGAGTATTTTTGCAGGACTGGCCTGTGCAAGAGCTTTATTATCCAGAGAGAAAGTGCAGGAGCTGCTGCAGCAGCAGAGTGGTCTCAGTCTTGGACACTCTACTAAGACTTGCTCAGGCCTCTTGCAGTAAGCTGGGTTTGCTGCTGCAAGAAGTGAAGGAGGATTGTTTTCTGGGAGGAAAGAAAAGGATGTCTCCACAGATGCCTAATGCTGAGGTCTCTCAGCTTCCCTTGGCTCCTGTACCATTGCAGGGGCCCCACAGTCACTGTGTTAGTATTCTAATGTTGTGTAACAAATGTCCACAAACTTAACAGCTTAAACCAACATATATATATATCATCTCACAGTTGATATGGGAGACCAATCATGGGTCCTTAGCCTGTGGCCTCACAAAGCTGTAATGAAGATATATACTGGGTTATATTCTCATCTTGAGGTTTGACTGGGGAAGAATCCACTTCAAAATTTATTAAAATTTCTGGCAAAGGCCAGGCATGGTGGCTCATGCCTGTAATTCCAGCACTTCGGGAGGCCAAGGCAGGTGGATCACCTGAGGTCAGGAGTTCAAGACCAGCCTGGCCAACATGGTGAAACCCCATCTCTACTAAAAATACAAAAAATTAGCTGGGCGTGGTGGCAGGCACCTGTAATCCCATCTACTCGGAGGGCTGAGGCAGGAGAACGGCTTGAACCTGGGAGGTGGAGGTTGCAGTGAGTTGACCATGCCATTGCACTACAGCCTGGGTGCCAAGAGCAAGACTCTGTCTCAAAAAAAAAAAAAGTTGTTGGCAAAATCAATTCCTTTGCCCTCTATGACCAAGATCTCCATTTACCTACAGGCTGTCAGCTGGGGGCCACTCTCAGCTCTAAAAGGGTGCCTGCAATTCCTTGCCATGTACCTCCCTGCATTGGCCTTCTCATAACATGGCAACTTACTTCCTAACAGCCAGCAAGGCAACCTTTTGCTCTGCCCTACTCAAATGGACTTCCATATAACATACTATGATCACAGGAGTGACGTCCTTTACCATACCCTATTAGTTAGAAGCAAGTCACAGTCTCTGTCTGCATGCAAAAGGAGAGGATTGCAATGGGGACACCAGGACACAGAAAATCACTGGGTCATCTTGAGGTGAATGAAAATTCCTCTTCATTCAGGTGATCTGTGAACATCATGCTCACTTGAACAGCACAGACTGGATGCCCCTGCTCTACATCTCAACTTTAGCCTCTGGATGGAGCCCAAGCCTTGGGCACAGCATGGTCACTCAAACTACTTTTGAGGGTGATATGCCTAATACAGGATGAGGTGACTGACCATACCTTCTCTGAAACATCCTCCTCATTCTAATCCCCAGCTTTGCCCATCTCTAAATGTGAAGAGATTTTGCCATGTCTAGTCAAACTCTCTTATGCTTGCAAACACCAGGACTTGGCAGGGAGCCCCAAAGAGTGGTTAATAACCTAGTGTAGACCTGAGCTAGGCTGCAGCTTATCTCAAGATAGATGGGTCAGGTCTGGGAGCAAGGCACAATTCTCAGTACTGTGAACCCTAGTGGGTTGCTTCCACTGACTCTCATTCTAACCCTGTTGCCAGACCTAAGCCAATTTTCAGACTGGAGTCCCTTGGTTGAAGGGGTGGGACTTTCAGCATTGCCACAATATGTACAGTAAATATTCCTATAAAATGCCTCCTGTTCCCCAATGGTACTCATCCAGGTATATGTAGTCCTCACCGGAAACTCAAGTGAGGCATCAAGACTGAGGGCTCTCCTAAGAGTTTGGGGATTTAATTCCAAGAGGAAGAACCAGGATGACCCTACCCTGAAAGCACAGCTGAGAATTTTTCTCTGGGGAATAATGGCCTTCTCTGTATTTAAAACCAATGAGCCCAGCCCAAGTTACCAATTTGTGAAAGCATCACTTAAATAAATGGTTATTGTTTAAAAAAAAAAAAAAAAAAAAACCAATGCTAGAGAGGCCAGAATACAAGTAAATCGATCTAAAGCTCTTTGTTCCAGGACTATAAGGACTCTTCTGTATTTGGAGATACTGGAAGAAAGCTTAGTGTCACAGGCTTCAGGTGAGAATCAAATTAGATAGCCTACATGAAAGAGCTCTGCAAGGTTCTCAACTGCATACCAACACCCGCAGTCAGACAGCCTTAGCTTGGCTGTAGAGAGAGAAAACTCTTTAATAGAACAGCAAATGTTTATTTTTTAAAGGAGAAAACCAAAGAAGGTTAGCAGGAGGAAGCCTTGCCCCCGACACAATGTTTAGAGGAACACAAGCATTGTGTAAGGGAGAAAAGACTTTAAGTAAGAAAGGTGTTATCCCTCCCAAATTTTAATCATCCAAAACTTAGAACTCAAAAGGCCCCTGAATGCATCATAAAGAGGATGGCCATGCAGGACAAGGTGATGAGGGTGTGGATGGATAACTGATTCTCCAGGATTGCTCACCTCAGGCAGAGAGAGGGGCCAGGGCAGCCATCGGTGCTGTAGTGGTTATTGGCTTTGCTCACCACAGGCAGGCACTGAAACAAGAGAAGGAACAGAAACACATGCTGGGTGCCAACCTGCAGGAGAAAGCACAGGAGGTAGAAAAGCAAAATCATCTTCTCTGGTGGAAGTTCAGGATGGATTTCTTTGGGGAGGTGGTGTGTTCCTGGATTCCCACCATGTAGCCCTCCTCCACTTCACCTGCTCCCAGCTCCACTCATTCCCCTTCACCTTGCTTATGCCAAAGCTGAGCCATGAATTCCATAAAGAAGAATAGGACTGTGAAGAGGAAGAAGTACCAAATTCCCGTTATAGGATTGCCAAATTTTTTTTCAAAATACTCCATCAAGCAAGGATAGGTGATTTTGCCAGGGCACTGGGAATCTTCATGGGTGCTGGTCTAGGGCACGTGGACCACGTACCCCACCACTCCATACATAGCAATTAAACCAAACCACAGCTGCTACCCAATGTAGTGGCCAGATTTGTTGCTGGCCACAGAGTACAGTACAGGGATCAGTGCAGCCACTGCCGCTGCAGTCATCTCCTTTGACTCTCAGGGGACCAGTGGAATCTAAGACCAGGAGAACTCTGACAGTACCTTAGGAGGAAAAGAAAGGCAAAGAGAGTCCAAGGTCAGAAAGGGAGAGAAGTTGCCAAGAATCCTAAGCACATCCAAGAAGGCTGCTCAAGTTTTAGATCCATCACGGGCTCTCAGTTTCATGTCTCTACAGCTAACCTAAGAAGGAAGTGTTTGTGTTCCCATGATGTGGTTCTTCCTCTCTCTCTGTTTCAGCCTGTGATAAAGGCTGTCCACCTCTGGACACCACACAGCCCAACTGTATTAAAATTACATTTGTAGATCTTACCTCTCCTCTTGCTAAATGTGAGGAATCAAGCCTTATTCACATGTACAATGCACATATCATCCAGCACAGAGCTTTCATCTAATAAGGAACTAATTATGCTTGACAAATGAATGAATGAGAAAAGGAACAAATATATGAATTTAACAATTTTTCCCTTTTTTTCAACTTTTAGATTAAGGGGGTACACGTGCAGGTTTGTTACATGAGTAAATTGTGTGTCACCAAGGTTTGGTGTATGAATGATCCCTACACTCAGGCAGTGAGCACCTAATAGGTAGCTTTTCCACCCTTACCTCCTCCGCCCACTCCCTCCCTCTAGGAGCCTAGTGTTTATTATTCCCATCTTTATGTTCATGTGTGCTCAATGTTTAACTCCCATTTATAAGTGAGGACATGTGATATTTGGTTTCTGTTCCTGCATTAATTCACTCTGGATAATGGCCTCCAGCTGCATTTATGTTGCTGCAAAGGACATGATTTTATTATTTTTAATGGCTGCATGGTATTTCATGGTGTATATATACCACATTTTCTTTATCCAGTCCACTGCTGGTGGCATCTAGGTTGATTCCATGTCTTTGCTATTGTGAATAGTGTTGCAACAAACATAGGAGTACATGTGTCTTTTTTGAGGAGTGATTTATTTTCCTTTGGGTATACACTCAGTAGTGGATTTGCTTGGTCCAATGGTAAGTCCAAGCTCTTTGGGAAATCTCTAAACTGCTTTCCACAGTGGGTGAACTAACTGACATCTCCATCAACAGTGTATAAAGATTCCCTTTTCTCCATAATGTCACTAACATCTATTATTTCCTGTCTTTTTAATATAACAGCCATTCTGACTGGTGTGGGATAGTATCTCCTTGTGGTTTTAATTTGGATTTCTCTAACGATTAGTGATGTTGATTCTTTTTTCACATATTTGTTGGCTGCATGTATGTCTTCTTTTGAGAAGCGTCTGTTCATGTCCTTTGCCCACTTTTTATTGGAGATATTTTTGCTCATTGATTTGTTAAGTTCCTTTTAGATTCTGGATAGTAGACCTTTGTTGGGTGCATAGTTTGCAAATGTTTTCTTTCATTCTGTAGGTTGTCTGTTTGCTCTGTTGACAGTTTATTGTGCTGAGCAGAAGCTCTTTAGTTTAATTAGGCCCCACTTGTCCATTTTTGGCTTTGGTAAAATTGCTTTTGAGAGCTTAATCATAAATTATTTGCCAAGGCTGGTGTCCAGAATGGTATATCCTAGTTTCGCTTCTATGATTTTCATAGTTTTAGCTCTTACATTTAAGCCTTTAATCCATCTTGAGTTAATTTTTGTGTGTAATGTAATTTTGTATGCTATGTGATTTTTGTACGTGATGTAGGAGTCTAGTTTCACTCCTCTGCATATAGCTAACCAGTTATACCAGCATAATTTATTGAGTAAAGAGTCCTTTCCTCATTGGTTGTTGTTGTCGACTTTGTTGAAGATCAGATGGTTATAGGTATGTGGCTTTTGGGGGTAGGGGTCCTCTGTCCTGTTCCAATGGTCTAGGTGTCTATTTTTCTACCAGTACCATACTGTTTTGGTTACAGACTGGTAGTGTGATGCCTCTAGCGTTGTTCTTCTTGCTTAAAATTGCTTTGGCTATTTGGGCTCTTTTTTGGTTCCATAAGAATTGTAGCATAGCTTTTCATAATTCTGTGAAAATGCTGGTAGTTTGACAGCTTTGGGCAGTGTGGCCATTTTAACAATATTGATTTTTCCAATTCATGAGCATGGGATATTTTTCCATTTGTTTGTGTTAGCTATGATTTCTTCTAGCAGTGTTTTGTAGTTCTCCTCGTAAAGAGCTTTCACCTCCTTGGTTAGATGTATTCCAAGGTGGGTTTTTTTTTGTGTGTGTGTGTGTGTGTGTGTGTGGCTATTACAAATGGGATTGCATTCTTGATTTGGCTCTCAGCTTGAATGTTATTGGTGTATAGAAATGCTATTGATTGGATCGGGCGTGGTGGCTCATGCCTGTGATCCCAGCACTTTGGGAGGCCGAGGTGGGTGGATCACAAGGTCAAGAGATCGAGACCATCCTGGCCAACACGGTGAAACCCTGTCTCTACTAAAAATATAAAACTTAGCTGGGCGTGGTGGCACATGCCTGTAATCCCAGCTACTCAGGAGGCTGAGGCAGGGGAATCACTTGAACCCAGGAGGCAGAGGCTACAATGAGCCAAGACGGTGCCACTGCACTCCAGCCTGGTGAAAGAGCGAGAGTCCATCTAAAAAAAAAAAAAAAAAAAGAAATGCTACTGACTTTTGTACATTGATTTTGTACCCTGAAATTTTACTGAAGTTGTTTATCAGCTCTGGGAGCCTTTTGGTGGTATCTGTAGGGCTTTCTAGGTATAGAATCATATCATCAGTGAAGAGAGATAATTTCATATCTTCTTTTCCTATTAGGATGCCTTTTATTTCTTTCTCTTGCCTGATTGCTGTGACTGGGACTTTCAGTACTATGTTGAATAGGAGTGGTGAGAGTGGACATCCTTGTCTTATTTTAGTTTTTAGGGGGAATGCTTCCAGCTTTTGATCATTTAGTATAATGTTGGTTGTGCGTTTGTCATAGATGGCTCTTATTATTTTGAGGTATGTTCCCCTTCAATGCCTAGTTTGTTGAGGGTTTTTATCATGAAAGTATGTCGGATTTTACCTGCTGCTTTTCCCGTGTGTATTGAGATGATCATATGGTTTTTAATTGTTTATGTAGTGAATTACATTTATTGATTTGCATATGTTGAAACAGCCTTACCTCCCAGGAACAAAGGCCACTTGATCATGGTGAATTAACCTTTTGATGTGCTGCTGGATTTGATTTGCTAGTATTTTGTTGAGGATTTTTGTGCCTATGTTCATCAAAAATATTGGCATGTAGTTTTCTTTTTTTGTTGTGATTTTGCCAGATTTGGGTATCAGGATCATGCTGGCTTCATAGAATGAGTTAGGAAGGGGTCTCTTCTCCTTAATTTTTTGGAATAATTTCAACAGGATTGGTACCAACTCTTCTTGTATATCTGCTAAAATTCAGCTATGAGTCCATCAGGTCAGAGGCTTTTTTGTTTGGTAAGTTTTTTATTACTGACTCAATTTCAGAACTTGGCATTAGTCTGTGAAGAGTTTTGATTTCTTCCTAATGAAGTTTTGGAAGGTTATGTATTTCCAGGAATTTTTCCACTTCTTCTAAATTTTCTACTTTGTGTATAGAAAATAGAGATGTTCATAATACTCCAAGGATTTTTTGTATTTCTGTGGGATTAGTTGTAATATCACCTTTGTCATTTCTGATTGTGCTTATTTGGAGCTTCTCTCTTTATCTTTGTTAATCCAGCTAATGGTCTATCAATCTTGTTGATTTCTTCAAAGAGCAAGCTTTTGTTTGTAGTGAGTCTTTGTATGGATTTTTGGGTCTCAATTTCATCCAGGTATGCTCTGATTTTGGTTATTTCTTTTATTCTGCTAGCTTTGGGTTCAGTTTGTTCTTGTTTCTCTAGGTGCGATATTAAATTGTTAATCTGACATTTTTCTAACTTCTTGATGTAGGTGTTTCGTGCTATAAACTTTCCTCTTATCATTGCTTTAGTTGCATCCCAGAGATTTTGGTATGCTGTGTCTCTACTCTCTGGCCCTGTTAACCACTATTCTACCTTCTATAGTCAAATTCAGAAGAATTTCATTTGACTACTATAGGTACATCCTATAAGTGAAATCATAGAATATTTATCTTATTATGACTAATTTATTTCTCTTAGCATATCTTCAAGGTTCATTCAGGCTGTAGCATGCATCAGAAGTTTCTTCCCCTTAAAAGCTGAATAATATTACACAATAAGTATATATCACATTCTATTTATCCATCCATCAATCACTGAACATTTGGGTTGTTTCTACCTTTTGGCTATTGTAAATAAAACCTTCTATGGACATAAGTGTACAAATATCTGTTGAAGTCCTTGCTTTTGCTTATTTTGGGTAAATAACCAGAGAGGGAATTGCTGGATAATATAGTAAATCTGTGTTTCATCTTTTGAGGAATCACCACACCATTTTTTTTTTAAGGCAGAGTCTCGCTCTGCTGCCAGGCTGGAGTGCAGTGGTGAGATCTCACTCACTGCAACCTCCGCCTCCCAGGTTCAAGCAATTCTCCTGCCTCAGCCTCCCAAGTAGCTGGGATTACAGTCGCGCGCCACCACCCCCAGCTACTTTTTGTATTTTTAGTAGAGACAGGGTTTCGCCATGTTGGCCAGGCTGGTCTTGAACTCCTGACCTCAGGTGATCCACCCACCTTGGCCTCCCGAAGTGCTGGGATTACAGGCATGACCCACTGCGCCCGGCCGCACCACACCATTTTCTACAGCAGTTGCACCATTTTACATTCCTCCCAGCAATGCACAAGGGTTCAAATTTCTCCACATCCTTGCCAACATGTTATTTGCTGGTTGTGTTTTCTTCAGTAGCGCTTTTGGTTTTCATTGAACAATGATCTCAGCTAGTGCTGAAGAGTCTCTTTAAAAGCTACCTAAGACTTGGCATATTTTAAATTTACTCCCAAGGATCATATCACATTCAAGCAGATCATAGGCGGAATCGGGGGGCAGCCTCCAGAATGGGCTGGCTCTTGTTCCCTCTCCTCCTTAGCTCTCCTACTCAAAGGACAACCTCTCCCCTCCCACCAACTGCTCCACCCTGCAGAATCTCCCAAGAGGCCCCAGGAGCTGAGCCTCCTGCCTGTCTCTAAGTCTCCACAAATCACCATGCTCAGAAAAGCAGGTGCAGGAGAGCCTGAAGGCCTAATCTCCAAGAGTTTAGAAGGCAGGTGTTTATGGGATCAGGGGCCTGCTCTGAAGACTGGGCAAAAGCCCTGGGGATACTCTTGTTGGGACCTGTTTTTTTCCTTCCATCTGTCCCTAGATTCAGATGTGCAGCAGTCTGACCTGGAATAGACCATCAGCAGGTCCCATAAGGGTATCATTTTTCCATTTATTTCAAACCTCCAACCCCCCTCTCCCACACTCTCATCTCCTCTCATACTTTAAACTGAAAAAACAGAAACTGCCGGCCAGGAAGCGCCTGTTTTCTACCCTTCCAAACCCACAAACCTCCTTTTTCTTCCCCCTTGTCACAAGGCGGAAATACTGCAACTCATCTCTTTGAAGGCCTGTCCCGGGGGCATTCCAGGTCTCAGCCCCAGGCCTCCTCAGAGACCCTGCACCATTCGTCAGCCCCCTCCCTCTAAATTCTCAATTTCTACCTCTCTACAGAGTCTTCCCATCTGCAGCCAAAGAGTGTCTCCCAACTGACCACCCATCCGACCACCCATCCCCACCACAACATACCCTCTCCGTCCTCTTCACAGCCAAGCCCTTTGGCAGAGTGGACACCAGCCTCCATGCTGCCTTCAGCTCCTCACCTCGGATTCACCCTCAACTGCTCCCACCTGGTGAGGTCTGACCTCCCTCTTCTTCAGGCAGGTGATGTGCTGCTGTAATTAAGCAAAGGGAATGACTAATTCACTGTTGTGCTTTGTTTTTATCTTGCCTGAAATAGCAGAGCTACATGTGTAGTTAGACTAATTCTATTACACTGGGTTCATGGTATATTTCTTTTCCTTTCCCCATAGTTTTAATGGTTACTTTATAGTTTGATACCACAGATCATAGTATAAGAGACCACAAAGTCTTTGGAGCTAAAAGTTCTAGAAAGACAAGGAGAGACACACCTGGTTCAGTTTGTATTTAACTCAAAAAGCAATTTCAAGGCACTGATGATATAAATTATAGCCCAAAGTGTGAAAAAACAGTATGTAGCCATTTAATTCTGAATCCCCAGTGACGGGCATAGAGAAGCTCTCAATAAATGTTTGTCAAGTGTGTAAATGAATGATATAAAGTCAAAAGGGAAAAGCCACAGATGTTACATGCTTGACAAACAGCATGGCCAACTGTGCGTGCCTACCGACACACACCAGACACATGCACAGAGAGACGAAACAGGTGAAGCACGGGATGAGGAGCTGCAGGCTGATATCCTTTTTTTGTTGTTGTTGTTGTTTGTTTCTTGTTTAATAGCATCGCAGGGAATACAAGCTGGAGGGGGCGTGCCAGAGTGCTCTACAATACAATTCTACGCTCTGTGTGTTCTATTTGGTAGAAAACATGGTTTTGGTTCTCTATTCCCATAACCCTTGATGGGAGGAGAGATAAGGTCTCCTTGCGAAAATCCTGCCAGGCGGGAACTGCAGGTATGGTCATCTTTGGAAACAGTCTGCCACTGGGGACTTTAAGGACGTTTCCTTCCTGAAGTTGCAGCAAATCCTATCAAGGCACTTCCTCGATGATGGATTATTTCTAATGATTCATGGGCCAGCAGGTGGGGCTGCATCTGGCTGGCCTACTCTGTCCCACATAGCGTCAGCCTGGGTGTTCTTGAATGAAGTCCCAGTGGCCAGCAGCTGGGCTAAGCTGAGAATCACTCACACGATGCCTGCCTGGTCCATACACATCCCCCCACCCGCCCCTTGCCTGATTGCTCTGGCTGGGACTTTCATTACTACGTTAAATAGGAGTGGTGAGAGTGGACACTTCCTAACTCAATCTCTTATCTTGAGTTTCTTCATTGTGTGGCAACTGGTGTCCCCAGAGACAGGATCTCTGTCATGGCACTGCCTCAGAAGCCACACAACCTCACTTCTGCAGTCTCAGACTCAGGTGAAGGGGAAGGGAAAGGGATGCTGCCACCCCTTGATAGCAGGAGAGACAAGATCTTCTTGCCAAAATCCTGCCAGATGGGAGCTGCAGGTATGGTCATCTTTGGAAACAGTCTGCTGCTGGGCCTTTAAGGATGTTTCCTTTCTGGAGCTGCAGCAAAGCCTATTTCAAGGCACTCATGCTTAGCAGACAACCTGGTGAGTAGACTCTAAGAACAGTTTCATGAAGCCCTGGGTGTTCTTTTTAAATATCTCAGTTGACATGAACACAAAAATGAGCAGCTGGGTCTGGAGCAGGTGGAAAAGTAACCTGAGGCCATGCAGTAGCATTAAGACCAGCCATGGTGGGGACCTTTATGCGACCTGCCCACCATGGGCTCTGGAATCTTGACCACAGCCCCCAGCAGGGGACCCTGATCCATTTCTGTCTCTCTACAGTATTACCTGGGGGTTTTATTTTTGTCACTTGGAATTGCATAAACAGTGTTTTAGTATAGTTATTTTCATTGTGGTAAAATATATATAACACGAAATTTACTATCTTACCCATTTTGGGTACACAACTCAGTGGCATCAAGCAAATTCACATTGTTGGGCAACTGTCACCACTTGGGAGGCTGAGGCAGGAGAATTGCTTGAACCCGGGAGGCGGAGGTTGCAGTGAGCTGAGATCAAGCCACTGCACTCCAGCCTGGGCAACAGAGCAAGACTCTGTCTCAAAAAAGGAGAAGAAGAAGGAGAAAGAGAAGGAGTGAATTCATACAGTATTTGTTCTTTTGTGTCTGGCTTATTTCACTTCATGTGATGTCCTCAAGGTTCATCCATGTCATAGCATGTGTCAGAATTCTATCCCCTTTCAAGGGTAGATAATATTCCATTGTATGAGTAGACCACATCGTTTATATATTCATTCATCAGGGAATGCTTGAGTGGTCTCTACCTTTGGGCTATTGTGAATAAGCCTTCTGTGAACATAGGAGCAGAAATATTTAAAATGATTCATAAAGGAAAATTTATTCAGCCAGTACTTGAGCATCTGTTCTGGACCAGACACTGTGCCAGGGACCACGATAAACAAAACTGTAGGCACAGCCAACCGCCTCCTGGAGCTCAGAGCCTAAAGGGAACAGAGAATCAGTGCGGTGAGGTAACTGTCAGGACAGGAGGAACAGGTGCCCCGTGGACACATGAAGCCTGACCCAACTCCAAGAAAAGGCCCCAGAGGGTGGTGTGTCTTGGAATCTGGGATCTGAAAAGTGAGTCCGGGGCAAGGGTGTGGGAGCAAACAGGAGTGGGCAGAGAAAGAGGCAGAGACCCAGAAGCATCTGAGTCTGAGGGTGAAACTTGTGGGTGGGTGGCAGGCATCCAGGCCAAGGGATATGGGGGTTAGAGTGGGTGGTGTCAGCCCTGTGAGCCTGTTAACAAGCTTGGGTTTATCTTAAAATCATAGAAGTCACTGAAACATTTCCAACAAGGAAGCGGCAGGATCTAGTCTACATTGTACAGGATCAGCCTGTCTGTGGTGTGAGTGGATTTGACTGCGTGAAGGCCAAAGTTCAGACAGGAAGCTACTTTTCACAGCCAAGCCATCAAGGACAGAGGCCTGAGCTCATTGACTGGCAGGGAAGGAGACAAGGCACAATTAGGGGGTGACTGAATCCAGGAAGTAAGAGAGAAGGTGGCACTAAGGAAAGAAAGCCACAGGTAGTTATTAAACAGTGGATTCAAGCATAAATCGAGGTGCAGTGAAATACTGACACTGTCGAGTGGGGTCTGGTGCTCATGTTCAGTTCTTCTCCAAGGACATGGGGATATCTTGGTCTTTGGTCAGATTTTTCTTCATCAGCCTCATTCCCTGCAACCTGTTAAGCCTCCTGGATGACGCACATCCAAAGAGCTACCATTTTCAGAGCATAATCTATGTCCTGTGAGCCTCAAAACAGTCTATAATGAATCGATTTGTGTCCCCCTAAAATTAACATATGGAAACCCTGACCCTTAATATGACTACTTGAAGATAGGGGCTATAGGGAGGTATAAAGGTTAAATGTAAGCATGAGACCTTAATCTGATAGGACTAGTGTCCTTACAGGAAAAGGAACAGATGTTATGGATGTCTTTCTCTGCGTGTACACAGAGAAAGAGGCCACGTCAGGACACAGCAAGAAGGCAGCCATCCGCAAGCCAGGAAGAGAGCCCTCCCCAGAAAACAACCCTGACGACATCTGAATCTCAGACTTCCAGCCTCCAGAACTGGGAGAAAATGCATTTCTGTTATTTAAGCTACCCAGTCTGCGGTATTCAGTATGACAGCCCAAGCAAGCTAATGCACAGTCTTAAGAGGTAGGCATTATCATCCCCGTTTATAGATGAGGAAACAGGCTCAGAGAGACTGACTTGACTAAGATCCACAGGTGGTGAGCTGCTCATCCGCTGCCCTGCAGTGGAGTCTTCCTTATAGCAAGCCTTTTGTTTTTGCAGAGAACTTTCTGGGCATATCTTTGAAGAACCACCCATTTAACAACTCTATTTCTAAAGCTCCAGCAGTGGCTCTGCATTACAGCCTGCTGTGCAGATCCACACAATGATGGAACTACAGGGCCTGCTCTGAAAGATCACCCCAGAGACAGCTTCCCAGTCTTGGAGATGCAGAGATTTGCTGTACTTCTCTGTCCTCCTGCAATAGTGACAGGGGTTTTCAGTCAGCTATACACTTTTCAGCTGGAAAAGCATGACTTCGTGGCTATATAGGATTCCCCATGAGTCCTCTGCACCTCTCTTCTGTAACTGCGATGCTGCTAAGTGCACAGAGGAGCCTTGCCGCAGGGTTTCCAGTCACCTTCCTGTAAGTGCCCTGCACTCCCAACTGTCTGGGTGCAAGTCCAGTGGGACATGAGCCTTACTGAAGCAAGCATTGAAGTTTTAGTTTGAACCAGATGAAATTATGATTTTTAGAGGTAAAAATGATCAAATATCAGCAATTTCATATGAATCAATGGAATCAATGCAGCTGGCCCTCACTCCTGCCCCCTCCCTCTCATTCAGTCCTCTCAGGCTGCCCTCAGATCACCCCAGATCCCTGGCTTCCTCCTCCCCCCGTCCCTGGCGGAAGTCCCCGTGATGGACAGAGATGGACACCTGGGAGAGAAGTCCACAAAGGAAGAGAGAGGAAATGGTCAGACAGGTAGGAGGACAGTGTCAGGGCCCAGAACACATTACCCCAACATATGGCCCCTTGGCCTCCTGAGTATTTTCTATGGAAGGAAATGGAGAAAACGGCAGGAGCAAGAAGGTCACTCTCTGACCCGCTTCTCCTTTCTCCCCTGAGTGTGGTCAAAAAGGAGTTCTCCGACTTGCCTTGCCTAAAAGTAGGTCAGGAGACTGTCATTCCAGAGAGGTCCTGGCTCGGTCCCCACACCCCTTCTCCCCTCTGGCCTCATGAAGCTTCTGCTTAAGGAGGGCTCCATGTCCATCTTTAGCATCTCAGGGTGAATTAAGTCCCTGCCCTCTAAGGGCATTTTCATGTGAAGCTTTGTTCTCTGTGACATAAGGGGAGAGGGATGTTTACAGGAGCTGGGGGAGGAGACCCCAGGGGATTTCCTTGTCCCCACAGATACATCTCTCCACATAGCAAAATACATGCAAAGCACCCGGCACAGTGCCCAGCACACAATCAGTGCTCATCAAATGTCGGTTCCCTCTGCCCACTGCAGTGGGTACAAACAACACAAGGAGCCAAGCTTCAGCTTGGTGAAGAGAAGTATAGCCCGCGTTCCAGCTCCCAGGCCTTGTCCTCTGTGTCACAGCTCAAGGCTAAAGCAGCTGAGGCCCTGGCATTGCTTGTGCTGAGGATGGACCAGCAAGTCCGTTCCCGGTGGCCCCCAGAAGTGCTGTTGCCTGCCTGCTGCCACTCTGCATCTCCAGCTCCTCCCTCCATGCCTCACCAAAGCCCACTCCACCTCCCTCCCCTCCCAATCCTCCTGGAGCTCCCACCTCTCATCTTTCCTTCCACTGTGGGGCAGGTGGCGATCTGTAGGCCTGCCCGAGACAGAACTGCCCCTACCCTGCCAGAGAGGCTCAAAGCCAGGGGCACTGATCCAGCTCTCAGCTCTGAGAGGATGGACCAAGATCTTTCCCTGATGCCCTCAGGGGTCTGAGGATAAAGTGGGTCAGAAGCAAGACAGAGAGAGGCACTGAGCTGAGCACAGATGGGAAGAGGAAGATCTTGTGGCCCAGAGCTAAAAAAGACACAACCCTGTGAGCAGAAGACCCTATCCCAGCAGGGAAAGGCACGTCCTGGTGTGGGAGGGTTGCAAACCCCTCTAGGTAGCTTCCTGCCTGTGCCTTTACTCTAGGGAGCTGGTGTCAGAATCAAGGGCACCATCAAAATAGGATGCCAGGGACATATTAGCTGTGCCAAACAAATGCCCAAAGACCCTGCTATTGCAGCTGGGGGTGGGGCAGCAGCCTCCTCACAGGCCCACCCTGCCCTTTATGGCACAGCCCAGGACCCACTGTCAAAGCTGGCTCTTCTCAAAGCACTGTCTCGTCTGTTGCCTCATTTGTGACTCACAATAGGCCTCTGAGTCAGGCAGGACAAATGTCACTTCAATGTCATATAAAGGGAAACTAAGGCAAGGGGTGCGCTAAGTGACTTGGACCAGGGAATAAGTGAATTGAGGTCAGGACTCAGATCTCCTTGGATCCACACCAGACAACCTGCCACATGGAGCCCTCATCCTAATCTTAACACTTCCATGGATCCATGGCTTCATCAGCCATCACAGGAGTACAAGGCCACAGTAATTGCATACATGTTCACATGTGTGTGCAGATGTGCATTGTGTATGCATATGTGCAGATGTGTACATGTGTGCGCATGTGTGCACGTATGTATGCGTGTGTGCAGATGTCCACGTGTGTGCATGTGTGCAGATATGTACGTGTGTGTGCATGTGTGTATGTATGTGTGCAGATGTGCACGTATGTGTGTGTGCAGGTGTGCATGTGTGTGCAGATGTGTACTGTGTGTGCATGTGTGTAGATGTGCACGTGTGTGCATGTGTGCAGATGTGCATGTGGGTTGCAGATGTGCACGTGTGTGTGTGCAGATGTGCATGTGTGTATGCATGTGTGCAGATGTACACATTTGTGTGTGCAGATGTGTACGTGTGTGTGCAGATGTGCACGTGTGTATGCGTGTGTGCACGTGTGTGTGCAGATGCACACATGTGTGCATGTGTGCACGTGTGTATGCGTGTGTGTAGATGTGCAGGTGTGTGTGCATGTGTGCAGATGTGTACGTGTGTACGTGTGTGCAGATGTGTGCATGTGTGTGCATGTCACGTGTGCATGTCACATGTGTGCATGTTTAATGCATTACTTACTGAGGAAAGAGGAAAAGTGTCGGCAGTTCTTGATGTTTTTCTCCGTCCTGGATATTGTAGGTGTCACTTCCAGGAAAGCCAGACAGCCATGGTGTGTCAGGAGGGGGGGGTCCCAGGACAAAACCTATGAAGTGAAGATGAACCCACAACATAGGAGTCCTGCAGTGAGCCCAGCCTGCTCTCCACAGAGATGTGAGCTCTGCTGCCCTCTCCCAGCCAAGCCCTGCTGTGGGAACAGATGTGGGGAGGCAGGGGCAGGTCCCTGAGATCCCTCCTCTGGGCATAATTTGCAGGAGGCGAGGAGATCACAGAGAAAACATCTGCACAGCCCCTGTTATCTCCTTAGGGGAGTGGGAGCCCCCAACACACACACACACACACACACACACACACACACACACACACACACACGACGCTCTTTTTATTTGGCCTTTCCTGACCAGAAAAATTCCTAAATATTGTTTCTTAAACGTTTTAGGCTGTAACCAACAGTCATAAAAATATTTTCTGGTGAGATTCAGTGTACACATACATATATTGACAATTACACAAGTGTTTCAAGACACTACGTATAATAAAGCTGCCCAGAAGAGGGCACTGGTGGTAAAGCTAGGCCTGAGATTTTTGTCCTTGCTGGAATTTTTGGAGGATTTTAGCTGCAGATCTACATCATTTTAGAAGGTTGTGACATCCATTTAGTCAGTTATGACTAACCCTTAAAAGAATAGCGTAGCGCAGCACAGCACAATAGAAACCATCAGAATGCATCAAATGTCACAAAGGTAAGCACTGTGTTGGGAAACACTTGTTTCATTGCCAATAGATGTGTGTATCTGGGGGTCACCTTGTGAAACGTCTTATGACTGTGGGTGGCATTCACAGCAGTTTGAGACACAGTGTTTAGAAGCTTTCCTGAAAGGATGTCAGAGTGAGGAAGGACTAGCCTTGCAGGCTTTTGAAAACAGGAAAGGTGTGGCTGGAGGTGGTGGGAGGGGACACAAGGCCCCCCACCGTGGGGACTATGGGGAGAGCAGCAGCCAGCACAGCATGGGGCTTCCGGGGTCCAGTGCTTTCTGCTCAGGAACTGGATGGGAAGAGTAGCAGAAGTGCCTCCTTTTCCCCAGCATAGAAAGAAGAGTCGAGTGAGTAAGGAAAAGCATGGAAAGAGTCCCAACCAGCGGTTCTTGACAAATCACTCAACTGCCCTGTGCCTTCGTGTCCCCATCAGCAAAATGGGGTGGTGGGGGTGACAGACCTTCTACTTTTCTGACTCAGTGAAACATGGTCAATATAAAAAAGGGAAATACCTGAAGCTCCTTATGAGATAACAGTCTCTAAATTGATTTTTAGAGAATACAAATTAATGCCTGACCGCCTGCCCTAGAAACCAGGAAAAGCATATAGTTTAACCTATGTCGGTTTTCAAGAGTGCTTGGTGCACTGAGGCACCCTGCTAAATCACGCCTTAAGAAGATTCCACAAACTAGGAAACTAAGAGGGTCTCAGGAGAGGAAGATAACACGGAGAGTTTCTCATTAATTGCCCCAGAGTGGCAGAACTCCGAGGGGTACAGGAGTTCAGAGAAGGTTGAGGGCAGAGTGACCTTAGTAGGTGCCATGCACACGGTCAAATACTAGCTAGATCTGCAAGAGCGTGGGTGGTTTGCATAAGAAGAAAATATAATAGGGAGGCCTTATCTAGCTGAGAGTAAGAGCAAGTCTTGAAGGTATAAATACTGCGGTCTGCATTCAGCCAGCCTTCCTGCATATCTATAAATTATCCAAGTCTCTGTGCTGTGCCATGAGCAGGCATGGAGTCACCCTCAGAGGTGTGGGGTGGCACCAGGGACCAGCAAGTCAGTGGTCTCATCTGGGAATGAGGTTGGAATGCAACTGTGCTTCTTGAACTGCAGGCTGACCCAGCAGAGATTGTGAATCAAAATTTTAATAAAAATAGAACAGACTAAAAGTGGACTAGGACTCACCAGGGTGCAATCCGTGCACTAAGGGTAAGCAAACGGCATGAGGTTTCATTCCATCAGGTGTGTCTGTGCATGATGAGAAGCTGTCGAATCTACTTCTCATTGAGTTTCCATCAAAGGCCTGGAAGCCATAGACTAGATGCCCCATGAGGTCCCTCACAACCCTGCTGTTCACCTACTGAGTGACTGTAGAGTGGTTGTAGGCAGCTGCTTATGTGCTCTTGCTGATGAGGGGGTGGCAGGGCGGGAGAAATCGGGGGGTGGGGATAAGTTTGGGCTAAAGTTGAGGGTCACTGGGGAAAACAGCATCAGCTCATGCAAACACAGAAGCCAAGGCCATTCCCCAAAAGAACTTCGTGGGCCTAGGATTCTTTCCGCTTTCTCAACACCTTTGACCCCAGAGTGCCTTCACTGCCCCAAGTCAGAACTGCAGGCTCATGAGACAGGCTGCAGGTGAGGAGCTGGCAACTTCCACTGAGCAGGCCTGGAAGATGCTAGGGGCAGGCCAGAACTTCTTGGGGTGGCAATTCCCCAAACCTGCATGTAAGCACAAAGTGGGCATCCCTTCACTAAGGATCAGAGCAAAGTGCTTTCCGGGGGTGCAGCTGTCCCTGTGAGTGGCCACTTCTCAGCCTCCGGGAACAAGCCCTGTGAGCTCTCTGTTCCAGGCTCTCCTACCAGGATGACGAAAATCGGCAACTGACGCTCCCAGAGGAGGACAAGAGGGACATCCGGCAATCTCCGAAGAGGGGTTTCCTCCGCTCTGCCTCACTAGGTAAATGCACCCCTCGCTCTCTGGATGTGGTCGGCGGTTACTCCCAAGAGAACACTGGTCATCTTGCTCTCTGGATGTGGTTGGCGGTTACTACCAAGAGAACACTGGTCAGGGATGATTGGAAAATCGTTGTGGCCTGCCTCAAACCAGCCCCACACAGTGGGGGGATTTCCAAAGCAAGGAGACAACATTCCAAAGGCAGGGTGTGCAGGGATGAGCCCTGGATACCAGAATACATCTCAGATGAGGGGAGGGGAAAGGAGGAGTGTCTTTGGCCATAGTTACTGCTCCTGGCACCCCACCAGAGTGTGAACCGTCACAGGCCAGTGTCCTGTTTTCCTGCCCTGATCCTGGCTCTCTGGCTGGCTTTGCAGGTCGAAGGGCCTCCTTCCACCTGGAATGTCCGAAGCGACAGAAGGACCAAGGGGGAGACATCTCCAGAATACAGTCCTGCCCTTGCATCTGGTTCATCCTCAGGTAGCTCACACTTTTGGACAGGCCACTGTCACCTGCCAGCAGGCCAGACAGTCCCCAGGGTGATGGGCAAATCTGAAGACCTCAGTGGGTCTTCCCTGTCTCGATGCCTGGCACATCCAGGAGTCCAGGAGAAACAGGTCTTTCCATGCCCAAGTTGGTATCTTTTTGGGTGAGAACACTCTGAAAATGAGGACTCTGGAAGTTATTTTGAGCCACACAAGATCAGAGATAGCCATGTCCAAGCATATTTGTGTCTGTCCACAACTGCAGACTTTTATTCATTTATTTCAATAATAAAAGTCATGAGCTACATGAAGGGGCCAAGGAGACAATTCTCCATAGAGCCTTTTTCTACAAAGGAATTACTCTTATAGCAAGAGTGCTATGTACAGAAGTCATTCAAAGGGTCGTGTAAAGTAACCAACCTTTGGAATGGTTACTTTACACCATCCTTTACAATAGGCCTGACCATACACGCCCACCACTCCTAAAGGCAAAGAAATAGAACAAATGTTTAGGAGAAGGATGGAGTGGAACCCTGGTCATCAGGGTTTTTAACCTCATCAAACCATCATAGGAAAGGTGGCAAAGGAGGATGACAGTATCTCTGTCCGTAGAGGCCTAGAATAATTAAAATATCATTGTTGAGGATTTAGAAACAATTCAGCAAAGAGGCCACAAAAGGGGCGTGCTGATTCCCAGAAGACCTCTTTAAACCCCAAGGGAGGAAACTACTTGCTGACGGGTTCTGGGCCAATTTTGTTTTTTAAACAAGATCTGCCTCTGAGGCAAATGTCAGCGAAGAGAGGACTAGGGGGTGAATGGAGGCAAGAAAAGGGCATATTTTGACTCCCTCTGTGTCTCTTCCCAGTTCATGGAAGGACATGTTCAGCTCACCCACCCACAGTGACCAGTGTGGTGGAGCCGCTGACATCTCAAGGATCTATTTGGGAAGATGAGAAGAGTACTTGCTCCATCTGGGGGTGTTGTCCCAGCCACGTCAGCCTATCTGGCGGGGTGTGGGGGTGTCTGCCACCCTGTCCCCGCTCTGCTGATGCCCCTCCCCTCATGCTGTCCAGGTGCCACCTGACACAGGCTCCTGTGCAAAGGCAGGTGGGGAAGCCCAAACCTCACTCACAGGGAGGCCCTCAGCCACCAGAGTCCAGGTTCTCCAGCAGCTACGATTTGAGGAGGTTGAGGGTGATGACAGGAGGGAAGAAGAGTCCTACAACTGTCAGGAATGGGGCATCTTTCCCTGTCCCTAAGCAAAGCTCCCTCTTCCCACTGCCCTCCCCAGCCCCAGCTCCCTGTCTTCCCCAACACCTAGTGAGAAAGACGGTGCATGGAAGGGAGTCCCATGGGCAGATGCTTACACGACCTCTTTGTGAAGCCTCTTCTGGGTTTAACTTCATTCATCCATTTATTTTTATGTCAAAGCAATGAAATGTTTCTTTATGGAGCCAGATACCAATATAACAGGTGAATGGGTTTCTGCCACATCTCTACATTGATGGAGGATGCTTGAACGACCCCCCTCACTACACCGATACACACTGTTAAGGGCCAAAGGCTGGGGTTGAGCTCTAGATAACGGAATTTCCTACTCCTGGAAGGGTGGACACTGCGTAGACAAACATGGAGGGAGAACCAGAGTGACTTCCTTGTGTGGAAAATTGACTTTCTTGGGGGAGACAAAAACCCAGAAATAACACAAGGTCAACACATGCAATACTAAATTCAATACTTACATGCTAGCAATAAATAACTGGAAATTTTAAATGTTGCAAAAATTACATTTATAATACTTCTGAAAAATGAAATTATTAGGTATACAAGATTCTCTACTCTGAAAACTTAAAAAGTGCTATAAACAAAATCAAAGAGGGTCTAAATAAATGAAGAGATATATTCATGGATGGGAAGATTCAACATAGTAAAAATTTCAATTCTCCCCAAATTGATCTATAACTTAAAACAAATCCATCAAAATCCCAGCATAGGATATTTTGTCTATATAGACAAACTGATTTTTAAATTTATATGCAAAAGTAAAGGTAAAAAGATGAATTTAGTTTCATTTAGATGAAAATACTGTTCTACAGTATTTTAAGTCCTACTTTAATGCAAGAGTAATCACAATTGTGTGGTTTATTGAAGGAATGGACGCAGAGACCAATGGAACAGAATACAGAGTACAGAAACGAATCTACACAAATATGGCCAAGTGATTTCTGACAAAGGTGCAAAAGCAACTCAATAGAGAAAGGGCATTTTTTTCAACAAATGCTATGGGAATAATGGAATTTTCATGTGCAAAATTTGAACCTCAACCTGAAATTCCTCCTAATATCAAAATTAGTTCCAAAGGGTCACAGATTTAAATGTAACATGCAAGACTATAAAACTTTCAGAAGAAAACATAGGAGAAATATATTCAACATCTAGTTCTTAGACATGACACCAAAATAACAATTCATATGTGGAAAAACGTATAACATGGACTTCATCAAAATGTGGGACTCTTGATCTGTGAAGGAGCCTATTAAGAGGATGAAACGACATGCTACAGACTCAGTGAAAACATCTGCAAGCCATATAGCAGACAAAAGACTTATATCTAGAATCCATGAAGAACTATCAAAACTCAACACATTTGAAAAAAAACAATCTCGGCCGAGCACGGTGGCTCATGCCTGTAATCCCAGCACTTTGGGAGGCCAAGGCGGGAGGATCATGAGGTCAGGAGATCGAGACCATCCTGGCTAACATGGTGAAACCCCGTCCTTACTAAAAATACAAAAAAATTAGCCAGACGTGGTGGCACGCGCCTATAGTCCCAGCTACTGAGGAAGCTGAAGCAGGAGAATCACTTGAACCTGGGAAGCAGAGGTTGCAGTGAGCCAAGACCACACCACTGCACTCCAGCCTGGGTGACAGAGCGAGACTCTGTCTCAAAAAAGAAAAACAATCCCATGAGAAAATGGGCAAAAGACATGAACAGACATTTCACCAAAGAAAGGATGTGAACAGCACATGCACACATGTAAATATGATCAGCACCATTAGCCCTTAAGGGAATGGAAATTCAAGCCACATGAGCTATTGCTATGCCTGTTAGAATGGATAACATTAAAAAAAAAAAAAAAAAAAAACCACCAAATGCTATCAAGAGTGCTAAGAAACTGGACAGCTCATGCACCATTGGTGTGACTAGACCTTCCCTTCCTTCCCTTCCCTTCCCTTGCCTTCCCTTCCCACAGCCACTGTGGAAAATATTTTGGCAGTTTCTTCTAAAACCAAACATACACTTGCCATGTGACTCAGCAATTGTACTCTTTGGCATTTACCCCAAAGAAGGAAAATTTCTTTCTCCCTATTTAAGTAAAAGACCACTTAGCATCTTCGAAGAGTGTTCTTTTTCTTTCTTTTTTTTAACAGATCTCACTCTGACGCCCAGGCTGGAGTGCCGTGGTGTGATCTCACTCACTACAACCTCTGCCTCCAGGGTTTGAGTGATTGTCCCATCTCAACCTCCCAAGTAGCTGGGGCTACAGGCATGCTCCACCATGCCTGACTAATTTTTTTATTATTTTATTTTTTTATTATACCTTAAGTTCTGGAATACATGTGCAGAAAGTGCAGGTTTGTTACAAAGGTATACACGTGCCATGGTGGTTTGCTGCACCCATTAACCTGTCATCTACATTAGGTATTTCTCATAATGGTATCCCTTCTTTAGCTCCCCCACCCCCAGACTGGCCCAGTGTGTGATGTTCCCCTCCCCGTGTCCATGTGTTCTCATTGTTCAACTCCCACTTGTGAGTGAGAACGTGCGGTGTTTGGTTTTTTGTTCCTGTGTTAGTTTGCTGAAAATGATGGCTTCCAGCTTCATCCAAGTCCCTGCAAAGGACATTAACTCATCCTTTTTTATGGCTGCATAGTATTCTAAAGTTACATGTGCCACATTGTCTTTATCCAGTCTATCATGCATGGGCATTTGGGTTGGTTCCAAGTCTTTGCTATTGTGAACAGTGCTGCAATAAACATACGTGTGCATGTGTCTTTAAAGTAGAATGATTTATTATTTTTTTCTTTTCTTTTATTATTATTATTATTATACTTTAGGTTTTATGGTACATGTGCGCAATGTGCAGGTAAGTTACATATGTATACATGTGCCATGCTGGTGCGCTGCACCCACCAACTCGTCATCTAGCATTAGGTATATCTCCCAATGCTATCGCTCCCCCCTCCCCCCACCCCACAACAGTCCCCGAAGTGTGATGTTCCCCTTCCTGTGTCCATGTGTTCTCATTGTTCAATTCCCACCTATGAGTGAGAATATGCGGTGTTTGGTTTTTTGTTCTTGCGATAGTTTACTGAGAATGATGATTTCCAATTTCATCCATGTCCCTACAAAGGACATGAACTCATCATTTTTTATGCCTGCATAGTATTCCATGGTGTATATGTGCCACATTTTCTTAATCCAGTCTATCATTGTTGGACATTTGGGTTGGTTCCAAGTCTTTGCTATTGTGAATAATGCGGCAATAAACATACGTGTGCATGTGTCTTTATAGCAGCATGATTTATAATCCTTTGGTTATATACTCAGTAATGGGATTACTGGATCAAATGGTATTTCTGGTTCTAGATCCTTGAGGAATCATCGCCACACTGTTTTCCACAATGGTTGAATGAATTTACACTCCTACCAACAGTGTAAAAGTGTTCCTATTTCTACACATCCTGTCCAGCATCTGTTGTTTCCTGACTTTTTAATGATTGCCATTTTAACTGACATGAGATGGTATCTCATTGTGGATTTGATTTCCATTTATCTAATGGCCCGTGATGATGAGCTTTTTTTCATATGTTTGTTGGCCACATAAATGTCTTCTTTTGAGAACTGTCTGTTCATATTCTTCACCCACTTTTTGATGGGGTTGTTTGTTTTTTTCTTGTAAATTTGTTTAAGTTCTTTGTAGATTCTGGATATTAGCCCTTTGTCAGATGGATAGATTGCAAAAATTTTCTCCCATTCTGTAGGTTTCTTGTTCACTCTGATGATAGTTTCTTTTGCTGTGCAGAAGCTCTTTAGTTTAATTAGATCCCTTTGGTCAATTTTGGCTTTTGTTGCCATTGCTTTTAGTGTTTTAGTCATGAAGTCTTTGCCCATGCCTATGTCCTTAATGGTATTGCCTAGGTTTTCTTCTATGGTTTTTATAGTTTTAGGTATTCAGTTTAAGTCTTTAATCAATCTTGAGTTAATTTTTGTATAAGGTGTAAGGAAGGGATCCAGTTTCTGTTTTCAGCATAGGGCTAGCCAGTTTTCCCAACATCATTCATTAAATAGTGAATCATTTCCCCATTTCTTGTTTTTGTCAGGTTTCTCAAAGATCAGATGGTTGTAAATGTGTGGTGTTATTTCTGAGGCCTCTGTTCTGTTCCACTGGTCTATATATCTGTTTTGGTACCAGTACCATGCTGTTTTGATTACTGTAGACTTGTAGTATAGTTTGAAGTCAGGTAGTGTGATGCCTCCAGCTTTGTTCTTTTTGCTTAGGATTGTCTTGGCTATATGGGCTCTTTTTTGGTTCCATATGAAATTTAAAGTAGTTTTTTCTAATTCTGTGAAGAAAGTCAACGGTAGCTTGATGGGGATAGCATTGTCTATAAATTACTTTGGGCAGTATGGCCATTTTCACGATATTTATTCTTCCTATCCATGAGCATGGAATGTTTTCCCATTTGTTTGTGTCCTCTCTTATTTCCTTGAGCAGTGGTTTGTAGTTCTCCTTGAAGATGTCCTTCACATCCCTTGTAAGTTGTATTCCTAGATATTTTATTCTCTTTGTAGCAATTGTGAATGGGAGTTCACTCACGATTTGGCTCTCTGTTTGTCTGTTATTGGTGTATAGGAATGCTTGATTTTTGTACACTGATTTTGTATGCAGAGATTTTGCTAAAGTTGCTTATCAGCTTAAGAAGTTTTTGGGCTGAGATGATGATGGGGGTTTCTAAATATAGAATCATGTCATCTGCAAACAGAGAAAATTTGACTTCCTCTCCTCCCATCTGAATACCCTTTATTTCTTTCTCTTGCCTGATTTCCCTGGCCAGAACTTCCAATACTATGTTGAAAAGGAGTGGTGAGAGAGGGCATCCTTGTCTTGTGCCCGTTTTCAGAGGGAATGCTTCCAGTTTTTGCCCATTCAGTATGATATTGGCTGTGGGCTTGTCATAAATAGCTCTTAATTATTTTGAGATACATTCCATCAATACCTAGTTTATTTAGAGTTTTTAGCATGAAGGGATGTTTAATCTTATCAAAGGCCTTTTCTGCATCTATTGAGATAATCATGTGGTTTTCGTCATTGGTTCTTTCTATGTGATGGATTACGTTTATTGATTTGCATATGTTGAACCAGCCTTGCAACCCAGGGATGAAGCCAACTTGATCCTGGTGGATAAGCTTTTTGATGTCCTGCTGGATTCGGTTTGCCAGTATTTTATTGAGGATTTTTGCATCGATGTTCATCAGGGATATCGGCCTGAAATTTTCTTTTTTGTTGTGTCTCTGCCAGGTTTTGGTATCAGGATGATGCTGGCCTCATAAAATGAGTTAGGGAGGAGTCCCTCTTTATCTATTGTTTGGAATAGTTTCAGAAGGAATGGTACCAGCTTCTCTTTGTACCTCTGGTAGAATTAGGCTGTGAATCCTTGTGGTCCTGGGCTTTTTTTGATTAGTAGGCTATTAATTACTGCCTCAATTTCAGAACTTGATATTCAGAATTTCAGAAGGAATTTGACTTCTTCCTGGTTTAGTCTTGGAAGGGCATATGCGTCCAGGAATTTATCCATTTCTTCTAGATTTTCTAGTTTATTTGCATAGAGATTTTTATAGTAATATATGATGGTAGTTTGTATTTCTGTGGGATCAGTGGTGATATCCCCTTTATCATTTTTTATTGTGTCTTTTTTATTCTTCTCTCTTTTCTTCTTTATTAGTCTGGCTAGTGATCTATCTATTTTGTTAATCTTTTCAAAAAAACCAGCTCCTGGTGGCTGGAAAGATAGCAGAATAGAAACAGCTCTGGTTTGCAGCTCCCGGTGAGATCAAGGCAGAAGGCTGGTGATTTCTGCATTTCCAACTGAGGTACCTGGCTCATCTCATTGGGACTGGTTAGACAGTGAGTGCAGCCCACGGACAGCCAGCCAAATCAGGGTGGGGTATCGCCTCATCCAGGAAGCTCAAGGGGTCAGGGAACTACCTCCCCTAGCCAAGGGAAGCCGTGAAGGACTGTGTCTTGAGGAACAGTGCACTCCAGCCCAGATGCTGTGCCTTTCCCACCATCTTTGCAACCTACAGACCAGGAGATTCCCTCGGGTGCCTAAGCCACCAGGGCCCAGGGTTTCAAGCACAAAACTGGGCAGCTGTTTGGAGAGACACCGAGTTAGCTGCAGGAGTGTTTTTTCATACCCAAGTGGCACCCAGAACGCAAGTGAGACAGAACCGTTCACTTCCCTGGAAAGGGGGCTGAAGCCAGGGAGCCAAGTGGTCTAGCTTAGCAGATCCCACCTCCGTGGAGCCCAGCAAGCTAAGATCCACTGGCTTGAAATTCTCGCTCCAGAACAGCAGTCTGAAGTTGACCTGGGATGCTTGAGCTTGGTGGGGGAGGGGTATCCTCTAACCTTTTTTCAGCATTCTTAGTTTCCTTGCCTCCCCCGCGCTGCAGTGGATTCCACCCAGTTCGAAATTCCCGGAAGCTTTGTTTACACTGTATAGAACTCTAGTGCTGTGCTTGGAGATCTGCTCTTTTCAGAGCCAGCAGGCAGGAACATTTAAGTCTGCTGAAGCTGCGCCTACAGCCACTCCTCCCCTCAGGTGCTCTGTCCCAGGGAGATGGGAGTTTTATCTATAAGCCCCTGACTGAGGCTGCTGCCTTTCTTTCAAAGATGCCCTGCCCAGAAAGGAGGAATCTAGAGAGGCAGTCTGGCTACAGTGGCTTTGCCGCACTGCAGTGAATTCCACCCAATTCAAACTTCCTGGAAGCACTGTGAGGTGAAAACCGCCTACTCAAGCCTCAGTAATGGCGGGTACCCCTCCCCCACCAAGCTCAAGCATCCCAGGTCGACTTCAGACTGCTGTGCTAGCAACGAGAATTTCAAGCCAGTGGATCTTAGCTTGCTGGGCTCCATGGGGGAGGGATCTGCTAAGCTAGACCACTTGGCTCCCTGGCTTCAGCCCCCTTTCCAGGGAAGTGAACGGTTCTGTCTTGCTTGCGTTCCAGGCGCCACTGGGGTATGAAAAAACACTCCTGCAGCTAACTCGATGTCTGCCCAAATGGTCACCCAGTTTTGTGCTTGAAATCCAGGGTACTGGTGGTATAGGCACCCGAGGGAATCTCCTGGTCTGAGGGTTGCGAAGACTGTGGGAAAGGCATAGTATCTGGGCCGGAGTACACCATTTCTCAAGACAGTCCCCCACGGCTTCCCTTGGCTAGGGCAGGGAGTTCTCCGGCCCCTTGAGCTTCCCGGGTGAGGTGATGCCTCACCCTGCTTCTGCTCACCCTCCATTGGCAGCACCCACTGTCTAACCAGTCCCAATGAGATAAGCTGGGTACCTCAGTTGTAAATGCAGAAATCACCTGCCTTCTTTGTTGATCTCATTGGGAGCTGTAGACCAGAGCTGTTCCTACTCAGCCATCTTGCCCGCAAATAATTTTTTTTAATTTTTATTAGAGACAGGTTTTCACCATGCTGGCTAGGCTGGTCTTGAACTCCTGATCTCAGATGATCTGCCTGCCTCAACCTCCCTAAGCGCTGGGATTATAGGTGTGAGCCACTGTGCTCCGCCAAATGTTCCTTTTTGGTGAGACTTGAGCATTGAGGGAAAATTGTTTTTCTGCTTTTGCCAGACAAGTAAACAAAACAACAACAACCAAAACAAAACTCAAATGTGAGGCTGAGGGAAGCGCAAATGAGCCATTGAGGAAGTTGGGGTAGAAAACAGCGTCTTTTGGGGGCCTGAATACAATGTTGTAGGTCTGCCAAACCAAATCATGTTAGATCATCATCTCTTAGATTCCACGCTTCTGGTCAACCTACCCTGTGAGCTAACATGCCCTAACCCAACTTCTCTAACTCTACAGCAGATGCAAGAAGAAAATTAGCTTTTGTGGAATACAGGAAATCTTCACAAGTATCCCCCAGACTTAAAGGACACATGAAACTATATGAAGATGAGATTCCCAGCTCTACTTTCCCCTTCCCGATCCCCTTTAGCATAACCATTGTCAAGGCCGGGTGCTGACCAGGTATGATTTCCTCCAGCTGTTCTTCTGTTTTGTTTCCCATGACCTATCTAACCAGAGAAATAAAGTTGACATAGCCACAGCCTTCCATTACAGAGGAGAGAGCATGCCAGCCCCTTTCATGTCTTCTTCCCATATGCCTAGTTCACAGACCTCATGAATGAAGAAAGAGCTTTAGGCCCTAGGTCCTGGGAAGTTAACATTTTTCTCAGGACCCAAGATGAGATATCAGTGATCAGCAAATAACCAAGAGAAAATCAGGTTTGCAGTTGCTGGCCTTAACAGGAAGATTTAAACAGCCAGGACATCCAAATACCAACTCCATCTGCCAACTGTCCCCTGTATCATCATTCCCTTTCCATAATGGCCAAAGACCTTGCATGGAAATCCTTCTTGAGTCGAAGGAAAAAGCTACAACCAGATCAAGTCCTCAAGCTATACCTGAGTCCTCCATTAGTCTAATGGGATGTTTCCTTGCATGCCTTCAGCTCTGCAGGAATTCAGAAGAAAGGTGCCCCCTCCAGTCAGAGCAGAGAAAGCTTCCCCTAAAGAGCCACTCCTGGCTGTGACGTCCACTGCAACACGTAAAGAGCTACACTTTCTCTTCCTCTGCCTCCAGCTCCCCTGCTTTCCCACATCACTCCAGCTTTTCAGCTATGTCCTCTGCTTCCTGAATTACCCTGTACCTGAGTACTATTCTTCCTGGGCCCCAGCCCTGTTAAAGCCCTTTACATGCCTTTTTCCCAGTCTCCATATTTTCATATCTCACTCTCCATTCAAATACTTTTACTACCCAAACTCCCTTCCAAATTTTTCCTAACTTAAAAAAAAATCTTTCAGTGGTTCTCTTTTCTTCAGTTTAATCTTCACTCAAACTTCCTTCCAGTCTAGTCCCCTTTAAATCCGCCAATTCTCAACGTCCCCAGTCGCTTAAAACCCATTTATTTCCTCCTTTGCCCCTACCGATGGTCTGGTTACTCCTTTTTTTGCTCCAACATTCTCCAAAACTTTCTCAAGCACAGATATCGTTCCTTCGTCATCCCCAAATCTCCTGTCACGCTTTTGTCCCCAAGCATCTTCTCACCCCTTCACGCCACATCACCCCGGTCCTTTAGACTCCTGCGCACTCTATTTCCCCGTCTCCCTCTCACACCCACTTTCTTCCCTCGCTCTCACCACAGCAGTGCCCATCTGCTCCTTCCCGCTCACTCAGGTCTCCTGCTCAGGACACCCTTGCCGAGGGCGCGGGGGATTTGTACTGAAGAAGGGCTCCGGGAGCAGCGCAGCAACTCGGTGAACCCTCCTTCTACTTGTATGTAGCGGCCCCAAGTGTCCCGGAAGCTGGTGGGGCGCTTGGGCTGTATGAGCCCGGCAGCCAGGAGGCCGGGGCTGCGCCAGGAGCTGTCCGTGGTGCTGAAGCGGCATCTGCTCGGGCGCGGAGTGTGGCGCGGCCGCTGAGCGCTGTCCCTGGTCCTGGAGAGGTTCCTGGCCCCCAGTGGCAATGGTGAGAGCAGTGGCCCAGAAGGCCAGTACCGGGAAGGACGATGGCGGGCACACACTCCCACAGGCTGCGGTTCTCAGCGCTCAGCTCATCCAGCCGCCGCTTCTGCTCGTCGATGCGCTGGTCCTGGATGTGGACGAGGCTCTGCTGGTTCTGCACGATGGATGGCCCAGAGCCCTTGAGGTAGAGCACGGCGCGCACCGGGTTCTCCAGCAGGCTCTCGATGCCACCCACCGCCGCCTGCGCCCTGCCTGCCCCTGGGCTGGCGGCTGGGAGCGCGAGGGCGCGGGAACCCAGCAGCCCAGCGGTCCTCTCCCATGGGCCCAGACTCCCTCCCGCCGCCAGCGCCGGGTCACCGCCACCCCGATCGTCACACACTCACCACGGGGAGAGGCCGCGGCCCAGAGCACCCCTTCCTGTCTCTTGGCGTCCAGAGGAGGCTCTGGTTCCCGCTGGGCAGCGAGGAGAGGGAGGAGGCCAGCGAGAGGGAGCCTGTGTCGGGGCGTGGGAGGGAAGCAGGATAACGCAGGCGACCCGAGAAGGACGGTGAATCTGACTGGCCAGACGGGAAAGTAGGCGAAGGGGAAGAGGTGATACAGGGAAGGTGCGGTGGGACCGGTAGGAGAAGAGAAGCAGAAAAAAAGGAAGAGAAAGGGAGAAGCTGGCAGAGAGGAAGAAGAAAAGGGGAAGGTGGGGGCAAAGAAAGAGAGAAATGAGCTGGAGGAGAGGAAGGTGTAGGTCTCTGAAGGGACGCAAATTCTTTTCCCAGGCCCAGGCCTTCCAGGGGCTGGAATCCATCTAGAGACCTGCTGAGGAGAGCCCACACTCGCCTCTTGCTCACAGCAATCTATTCTTCCGGGGAATTCCCTGGAACACAAGGATCCTGGAGGTCTAAGGGACCTTAAAGAGCATCTGGTCCTGCTCCTTCCTTCAGCCATGATGAAACTTGGGGTGGGAAGGCTGTTCATGCTGGGTTTTCTCTGGGAGTGAGACCTCAGGACAGTTTCGGCTGTTTCTACTAGGAACACAAACTAAATAAACCAGGCCCTCTGTAGCAAGGGCTAATTCTTCCAGAAACTTTTGAATAAATCATTCTATTTGACAAACATTTATGAACTACAGGAGGAAGTGACTCTTAAAGTGAGAAAAGTTTTCCAGAAAGGAAGGGCAGCATGAGCAAAAGCTCAGAGATACTAATCAGCATCAACCAAATCATTCATTTCTATAATAATTTTATGTAAAGTACCTGCCAGATGCATATATGCAAAGTAATGTACTAGGATCTCCACCAGGCATAGATAAGAAATTATTGTTTCTGTAATCAAATTGATTCCAGTATAGTAGAGTAGATATGTCATGCACATGAATAAGTAAAATACAAGTCAAGATCTCTGTAAGAGCTCTTCAAGCCAAGTGCCACAGAGCTTAAGGGAGGGAGAGGTTTCATTTGACTATGATGATCTGATAAGGTCTGATGGAGGTGTTATTCAAGCTGGACCATGAAGAATGAGAAGGATTTCAACAGGTAGAGACAACAGTGGGCCACAGATGGGGAAGATACAGCAGATAGCAGGAAAAGACTAACAAACAGAAACACAGCAGTATTGTTTAATCTAATTTGGCAGAGAAATTACCCTCTCTTCCCTTTTATAGGAGCAGGGTGGGAAGAAGGCTGGGATGTGGGTGTTAGCATATTTGTTGTTATGCTGTTGCATTCTTTACACAGGCGGCCTATCAGGCTCCTGCTGACCTCCTGCTCTTCCAGGGTAGGCGTATTTGTGGGTACCATGTGCCCAATGAGCTGGGCCACCCAACCCCTTCTAGTGCCAGATTTGCATGACCTTATAGGAAGTTATTCGTGCTATGAAAATACAATGGCTTCTCTGCAGTTCTAATGTGTTTTTATTTTGCTTCTATCCCATGTACCTTCTTAGCAAAATTCCTTTTGTAAAGAATGAATGAAGGAAGCTTATCCACAGCTGAGCCCACGGTTGGGGGAAACAGCACCCTGGAGGATGCTTTAGTAGTGACCAGCATTCCATCTAAAGAATGGAGGTTGGGGGACGGAACAAGGACACACAAAACCTCAAACTCTTTTCTTCTGAATTTTCTTTGCTTGCCTATTTGGTTTGTTGCCCAGGATTGTGTGCTGATAGAGACAAATACTAAAAGTGAAACAGCCTGCAGCATAATTATCCATGGGGCTTGTTGAAAATGCAAATTTCTGGGCCCTGTATCAGTCCTGCTGTATTGGAATCACTAAGAATGAGGACCAAGAACTTTCATTTTTTAACTTCTTGCTGTTATTTTTTAAAAATCGACTTTATTGACTTACAATTTATATCCAGTAATATGCACTCATCTTGATTGCACAGTTCAATGAATTTTGACAAATATATACATCTCCGTAGTCACCACTACAATCAAAATTTCCATTATTGCAAAAAGTAACCTCATGCCCCATTGCAGTCAATCCTCCCCTCCTCAGCTCCAGTTAACCACTGATCTGCTTTCCGTTAATATATGTTATTTGTGCCTCTTATGGAATTTCACATAAGTGGAAATCATACAGCATGTACTATTTCATGTCTCTTTTTTGCTCAGCATAGTGCTTTTGAGGTTTAATCATTCTGTTATGAGTATCTCTTGTTTGTTTCTCTTATTTTTGAGTCATATTCACAATAGATATACCATCACTTACGTATTCACCTGTTGATGAACATTTTGGTTGTTTCCAAGTTCTGGTTATTTTTAATAAAGTGGCTGTGATTTTTTTTTTTTTGAGCCAAAGTCTTGCTCTGTCACCCAGGATGTACTGTAGTGGTGCGATCTCGGCTCACTGCAACCTCCACAACCCGGGTTCAAGTGATTCTCTTGCCTCAGCCTCCCGAATAGCTGGGATTACAGGCATGCGCCACCACACCTGGGTAATTTTTGTATTTTGAGTAGAGATGGGGTTTTGCCAAGTTGGCCAGGCTGGTCTCAAACTCCTGACTTCAAGTGATCCACCTGCCTTGGACTCCCAAAGTGCTGGGATTATGGGTGTGAGCCACCGCGCCCAGCCTTGCCTGTGATTATTAATGGACAAGTCTGTGTGAACATGTTTTGTATGTTTTATCAAGACTAAAATTATAGAACTGAAATTGCTTTAAATTTTTACATAAAATATTTTGTATTTTATGTACATAAAACACATATGTACATAAAATACATAAAATATGTATTACATAAAAATATGTATTTAACTGAATAAGACACTGCCAAACTGTTTTCCAAAGTGATGGTACTTTTTTTTTTTTTTTTTTTTTGAGACAGGGTCTTGCTCTGTCACCCAAGCTGGAATGCAGTGGCGCGATCTCGGCTCACTGCAACCTCCATCTCCTGGATTCAAGCGATTCTCCTGCCGCAGCCTTCCAAGTAGCAGGGATTACAGAAGCCTGCCACCAAGCCCAGCTAATTTTTGTATTTTTAGTAGAGACGGGATTTTGTCATGTCGGCCAGGCTCGTCTCGAACTCCTGACCTCAGGTTATCCACCTGGCTCCCAAAGTGCTGGAATTTCAGGAGTGAGCCACTGCGCCCGGCCAATGGTACTATTTTTAATTCTTGCCAGCAACATATGACAGGTTCAGGTATTTCACATCCTTGCTAACATTTGGTATTTTCATCCCTTTTTTATTTAATCCATTTGAGTGGGCAAGTAGTTGCATATCAATATGGTTTTAATAAGTGTTTTCCTGGTGACTAACGCTATTGAGTATTTTCACATGTGTTTTATTGTTTATTTGTGTATCTCCTTTGCCCACTGTTTCTATTGAATTGTCTGCCTTCTTATTTTTGAGTTGTAAGATGTGTTAGGACATTCTTGCATTGCTATAAAGAAATACTTGAGATTGGGCAATTTATAAACAAAAGGGGTTTAATTGGCAAGGTTCTGCAACCTGTACAGGAAGCATGGTGCCAGCATCTGCTTACCTTCTGAAAAGGCCTCACAGAAATTTTACTTATGGCAGAAGGCAAAGCGGGAGTCGGTACATCAAATGGCAAAGGCAGGAGCAAGAGAGAGTGAGGGGGGAGGTGCTACACACATTTCAACAACCAGATCTCACAGGAACTCATCACCATCCTGAGGACAGCACCAAGCCATGAGGGAACCACCCCCAAGACTCAAACACCTATCAGGCCCCACCTCCAACACTGGGGATTACAATGCAACATGAAATTTGGGCGGGGCCAAATATTTAAACTATATCATAAGACTTCTTAATACATTCTGGAAAGCAGTCTTTGTCAGATGTATGTATGGCAAATATTTTCTTCCAGCCTTTGGTTTTCCTTTTCATTGTCTTAATATCTGTTGAAGAGCAAAGATTTTTATTTTGATGGAAAATATACTGATTTTTATTCTATGCTTCATGCTTTTTGTGTCCTATCCAAAATTCTTTGCCTATTCAGGGTTATAAGCATGCTCTCTTTTTTGTTTGTTTGTTTGTTTTGCTGGAGGTTTTATAGTTTTTGCTTTCAAGTTTAGGTCTATGATCCATTCCAGGTTAATTTTTGTGTTCAATGTGAAGAGTTAAGGTTCATTTCTTTCTTAAGTGTTTGACAGAATGAAGCCATGTCTGCCCAGAGTTCTCTTTGTGGGAAGATTTTTAAACTACACATTCAGGTTTTTTAATAGATACAGGACTATTCAGGTATTCTATTTCTTTGTCTATCCATTTTGGTATTTGCATCTCTGGTAGGCACAATGACCTCCCAAGGATGCCCATATCTTTGTCCCCTGAACCTATAAATGTGTTATTGTACATGACAAAAGGGCCTTTAAAACTGTTATTAAAGTAAGGGTCTCGAGATGGGAAGTTCATCCTGGATTATATGGGTGGATCCAAAGTAATCACAAGTCTTTGTAAGAGGGAGGCAGGGCCCTATTCAACAAATGATGCTGGGATAATTGGCAAGCCACATGTAGGAGAGTAAAACTGGATCCTCATCTCTCACCTTACACAAAAATCCACTCAAGATGGATCAAGGACTTAAATCTAAGACCTGGAGAAATAAAAATTTTAGAAGATAACACTGGAAAACCCCTTGTAGACATTGGCTTAGGCAAAGATTTCATGACCAAGAACCCAAAAGCAAATGCAACAAAAATGAAGAGAAATAGGTGGGACTTACTTAAACTAAAGAACTTTTCACGGCGAAAGGAACAATCAGCAGAGTAAAAAGACAACCCAGAGTGGGAGAAAATCTTCACAATCTATACATCCAACAAAGGACTAATATCCAGAATCTACAAGGAACTCAAACAAATTAGCAAGAAAAAAGCAAACAATCCCATCAAAAAGTGAGCTAAGGACATGAATAGACAATTCTCAAAAGAAGATATACAAATGGCCAACAAACATGAGAACATGAGTAACATCACTAATGATCAGGAGAATGCAAATCAAAACCACAGTGTTATACCACCTTACTCCTATAAGAATGGCCATTATCAAAAAATCCAAAAGTAATAGATGTTGGCATGGATGCAGTGAAAAGGGAAAATTTCTAACTGCTAGTGGGAATGTAAACTAGTACAACCATGATGGAAAGCAGTGCAGAAATTCCTTAAAGAACTAAAAGTAGAACTGTCATTTGATCCAGCAATCCCACTAATGGATACATACCCAGAGGAAAATAAGTCATTATATGAAAAAGATACTTGCACATGCATGTTTATAGCAGCGCAATTCACAATTGCAAAAATGTGGAGCCAGCCCAAATGCCCATCAATCAATGAGTGGATTAAAAAAACTGTGGTATATGTATGACGGAATACTACTCAACCATAAAAAGGAATGAATTAATGGCATCCACAGCAACTGAGTGGGATTGGATACTATTATTCTAAGTGAAATAACTCAGGAATGGAAAACCAAACATCGTATGTTCTCACTCATAAGTGGGAGCTAAGTTATGAGGATGCAGAGGCATAAGAAGGACAAAATGGACTTTAGGGGCTCAGGGGGAAAGGGTGGGAGGGGATAATGGATAAAAGACTACAAATTGGGTTCAGTGTATACTGCTTGGATGATGGATGCATCAAAATCTCGAAATCACCACTAAAGACCTTACTCATGTAACCCAATACCACCTGTTCCCCCAAAACCCATGGAAGTAAAAAAAATTTAAAAAAACAAAAAACAAAAAAAACAACAAGCCAGAGACGGGATGTGACCAGAGAAACAGAGGTCTGGAGTGATGTGATTGCTGCTGCGAGCCAGAAGCCAAGGAACGCTGGCAGCCGGAGGATGCTGGGAAAGGTTGGAAACAGATTCTCCCCTGGAGCCTGCAGAAGGAGCACAGTGCTGTCAATACCTCAATTTCAGCCAGATGAAGCCCAGTTTAGACTCTTGGCTTCTGAAACTGTAAGATACTAAATCTGTGTAGTTCTGGGTCACTGTGTTTGTGGAAATTTATCACAGCTGCAAATGGAAACTAACACAGTGTCTTTCAAGAAATGTATCCATTTCATCTGCATTGTCAAACTTGTTGGCATGAAGCAGTTCTTAACACTTTCCAATTAACCTTTTAATGTTTATAGGCTGTGTCGTGATGTCCTCTCTTTCATTCTTGATATTGGTAATTTGTACACATATATATATACAAATATATATATATATTTTTTGAGACGGAGTTTTTGCTCTTGTTGCCCAGGCTGGAGTGCAATGGCACAATCTCAACTCACTGCAACCTCCGCCTCCCATGTTCAAAGGATTCTCCCACCTGAGCCTCCCAAGTAGCTGGGATTACAGGCATGCGCCTCCATACCCGGTTAATTTTGTATTTTTAGTAGAGACGGGGTTTCTCTATGTTGGTCAGGCTGGTCTCAAACTCCTGACCTCAGGTGATCCACCTGCCTCGGCCTCCCAAAGTGCTAGGATTACAGGCATGAGCCACAGTGCCCAGCCAGTAATTTGTATATTTTTTAAAAATCAGTGTGGCTAGAGATTTATCCCTCTTTATGATATTTTCAAAGAATCACTTTTTGGTGTCATTTTTCTCTATTGTTTGTGCATTTTCTATTTCATTGATTTCTACTCCTATCTTAACTGCTTCCTTTCTTCTACCTAGTTTTGTTTCCATTTGCTTGTCTTTTACTAGCTTCCTAAGGTGGAAACTTAGAGTATTAATTTTAGACTTTTCTTCTTTATTAATTTAAGCACTTAGAGCTGTAAAGTTCCTACCAAGCACTGCTTTTGCTGGAACTCACAAATTTTGTTTTCATTTTCATTCAGCGCAAAATATTTTGTAATTTCCTTTGTTATTTAAAAGTGGGCACAAAAGGTGGACTTTGGTGCTTGTGCCTCGGTTGACCTTGTTAAGAAGAGTGACTGAGACATGTCTCAATTCCAGGTTTAATTAGCCAAATTTGAGGATGTGCTGAGCCCCCACACCACTTTCTCCCCTCTGGCCTCATGAAGCCTCTGCTTAAAGAGGGCTCCATGTCTGTCTTTAGCATCTCAGGGTGAATTAAATTCCCGCCCTCTAAGGGCATTTTCATGTGAAGCTTTGTTCTCTGTGACATAAGGGGAGAGGGATGTTTAGAGGAGCTGGGGGAGGAGGTCTCAGGGGATTTCCTTGTCCCCACAGATACATCTCTCCACAGAGCAAAATACATGCAAAGTACCCGGCACAGTGCCCAGCACACAGTCAGTGCTCATGAAATGATAGTTCCCTCTGCCCACTGCAGATGGTACAAACAACACAAGGAGCCAAGCTTCGGCTTGGTGAAGAAGAGGAGCATAGCCCACATCCCAGCTCCCGGGCCTTGTCCTCTGTGTCGCAGCTAAAGACTAAGGGCAGCTCTAGTGCCAGTACTGCTTGTGCTGAGGATGGACCAGCATGTCCTATGCCCTGTGGCCCCCAGACGTGCTGTTGCCTGCCTGCTGCTGCTCTGTGTCTCCAGCCCCTCCCCACGTGCCTCACCAAAGCCCACTCTACCTCCCTCCCCTCCCAATCCTCCTGGAGCTCCCACCTCTCATCTTTCCTTCCCACTGCGAGGCCGGTGGCGATGTGTAGACCTCCCTGAGAAAGAACTGCCCCTACCCTGCCTGAGATGCTCAGACCCAGGACACTGACTAGTGCTCAGCTCTGAAAGGATGAACTGGGATCTTTTCCCAATGTTGACGCCCTCTGGGGTCTGAGGATAAGGATGGAGGGAGGCACTGAGCTGAACTCAGACAGGAAAAGGAAGAGTTCGTGGTCCAGAGCTAAAGAAGACACAACCCAGTGAGCAGAAGACCCTGTCCCAGCAGGGAAATCCACACCCTGGTGTGGGAGGTTCTGGAGCTCAGGAGGGATTCAGGCTTAGCAGGGACTCAGGCTCAGTGCCCTCTGCTCAGGAGAGCAAAGCCCTCTAGGTGAGGCTTCCTCTCTGGGTCTTTACTCCAGGGATCCAGATTCAGAATCAAGGGCATCATCAAAGTAGGATGCCAGGGACACCTCAGCTACGGCCAAACAGATGCCAAAGGCCCAGCTGTCACAGCTGTGGGTTGGCGGGGAGCAGCCTCTTCACGGGCCCACTCTGCCCTTTATGGACTCGGGACCCTCCGTCAAAGCTGGCTCTTTCAACCCTCAGAGCACCGTCTCATCTGTTGCTTTATTTGTGACTCACAACAAGCCTCTGAGACAGGCAGGGCACATGTCACTCCAATTTCATAGAAAGGGAAACTGAGGCATGTGTTGGGCTAAGTGACTTGGACCAGACGGTAAGTGAATTAGGGTTGGGACTCAGATCTCCTTGGGTCTATACCAAATGCCCTCTCACATGGAACCCTCACCCTAATCTTAACACTTCAATGGCCATCACAAGATTATGAGCCCACAGCAACTGCATACATGTTCACGTGCGTGTGCACCTGTGTGTGTGCATATGTGCTTGTGTGTGCATGTGTTTCTGTGTGTACGTATATGTGCGTGTGTGATGCTTTACTTGCTGAGGGAAGGGGAGAAGGGCTGGCTGGCAGGTCTTGATGTTTTTCTCTATCTTGAACATTGTAGGTGCCACTCCCGGGACAGCCAGGCAGCCATGGTGGGTCAGGAGGAGACGTCTCAGGATGAGAACTGTGAAGTGAAGATGAATGATGACAGGGAGTCCTGCAGTGAGCCCAGCCTGCTCTCCACACAGAGATGTGAGCTCTTCTGCCCTCTGCCCAAGCTGACCCAAATGTGGGAACATGTCTGGGGAGGCAGAGGCAGGTCCCTGAGATCCCTCCTCTGGGAATAACTTGCGGGAGGAGAGGAAATCACATAGAAAATACCTGCACGGCCTCTGTCATCATCTTAGAGGAATGGGAGCCCCCAACACACACACACACACACACACACACACACACACGCACACAATGCCCTTTTTAGTTTGGCCTTTCCTGACAAGGAAAACTTCTAAACATAGTTTCTTAAACTTTTTAGGCTATAAGCAACAGACGTAAGTATATTTTCTGGTAAGACTCAGTGCAACATACATATATTGACAAGTGTTTCATGACACTACTTATAATAAAGCTGCCCAGAAGAGGGCACTGGTGGCAAATCTAGGCCTGAGACTTTTTTGTCCTTGCTGGAATTTTTGGAGGATTTTAGCTGCAGATCTAGATCCATTAGAAGGTGGTGATATCCATTTGGTCAGCTATGACTGGCTCTTAAAAGAATAGTACAGCATAGCATAGCATAATAAAAACTATCAGTGTACATCAAATGCCACAAAGATAAGTGCTGTGCTATGAAACACTTGCTAAATTGCCAAAGATGTATGTATCTAGGGGGTCTCCTTGTGAAACGTCTTTATGTCTCTGGGTGGAGTTCACAGAAGTTTGAGACACACTGTTTCAGAAGCATTCCTGAAGGTACTTTAGAGTGAAGAAGGACTAGCCTTTTAGGTTTTTTAAGAAAGGAAAGTGTAGCTGGAGGTGGTGGGAGGGGGTACCAGGCCCCCCCGCTTGGGGAGTATGGGGAGAGTGGCAGCCAGGCCAGCACAGCATGCAGCTTCTGAGGGTCCAGTGCTTTGGGTAGGAAGAGTAGCAGAGGCATCTCCTTTTCCCCTAATGTAGAAAGAAGACTCTAGTGAGTAAGGAAAAACATGGAAATAGTTAACACCTAGTTCTTAGAGATGACACCAAAATAACAACTGATAAAGTGGACTTCATGAAAATGTAGGCCTTTTGCTCTGTGAAGCGTCTTATTAAGAGGATGAAAAGACACTACAGACCGATTGAAAATAACCGCAACCACATATCTGACAAAGGACTTGTATCTGGAATCTATGAAGAACTCTCAAAACTCAACACACTTAAAAAAATCCCATGAGAAATCAGACAAAAAACATGGACAGACATTTCACCAAACACAGTAGCTGAACAGAAAATGTGCACATGTAAATATGGTCAGCACCACTGGCCATTAGAGAAATGCAAAATAAAACCACAATGAGCTATCACTACGCCTGTTAGATTGGATAAGATAAAAAAAATAACAACCAAGTGCTAGCAGGAATGCAAGAAAACTGAACATCTCATACATTGCTGGTGTGACTGAAAAATGGTACAGCCACCTTAGAGAAGAATTTGGCAGTTTCTTAAAAAACCAAACATGGGCTGGGCGCGGTGGCTCACGCCTGTAATCCCAGCACTTTGGGAGGCCGAGGCGGGCGGACCACGAGGTCAGGAGATGGAGACCACGGTAAAACCCCGTCTCTACTAAAAATACAAAAAATTAGCCGGGCGTGGCAGCGGGCGCCTGTAGTCCCAGCTACTCGGAGAGGCTGAGGCAGGAGAATGGCGTGAACCCGGGAGGCGGAGCTTGCAGTGAGCCGAGATCACGCCACTGCACTCCAGCCTGGGTGACAGAGCAAGACTCCGTCTCAAAAAAAAAAAAACAAACAAACATGTACTTCCCATTTGACTCAGCAATTGTACTCTTTGGCATTTACCCCAAAGAATGAAAATTCAAGTTCACAAAAACCTGTACACGCATGTTCCTAAGAACTTTATTCAGGAACTTTATTCCTCACAGTGGAAACCACCCAAATATCTTTCAATGGTGAAGGAGCCAACAAACTCTAGGATATCCATACAAGAGAATACTACCCAGGAGTAAAAATAAATAAACTACTGATAACAGGCAACAGCGTGGAGGATCATAAGAGCAGGAAGCTTGGTGAAAAAGGCCAGTCTTTCAGAAGGCTACACACTACACAGTTCCATGTACATAACATCCTCCATATGACAAAACTAGAGATGGAGAACAGAGAACAGATTTGTGGCTGCCAGGGACACAGGGGCAATGTGTGGGGATGTGACTCAAAAGGAGAATCAAAAGGGAGGTGAGTTCCACTCAGTGATGAAACAGTTCTATGGCAATGGCAGGGGTGGAGATGGTTACAAGATACTACACATGAGATCATCTTGCGTAGAACACACACACACACAAACACACACACACACACACACGGTGCATATAGACACTGAAAGCTGCATAAGGTCCGTAGTCTAACAAGGTCTGTAGTCTTAACAATAGTCAACCAATGCCAATGCCCTAGTTGTCCCTCTACTACTTTTGCAACTACCTGTGAATCCACAATTATATCCAAAAAAAAGTTAAGAAGAGACCTAGCAGATAGCAGCAACATGATGATGATTAGAGTCAGCCCAATGCCCATCCATAGGGGACTGATCAAATAAACTACAGTCCATCCACACAATGTATGCAACAATAAAAAATAAGGAATATATTTGCCACCTGGTGTGCATACGTGATAAAAGCAAGATTCAGAGCACTTGGAGAGACTGCACTACCTACTGTGTGAGAAAAAAAGGGAAATCAGAATGTACCAGAAACACATATTTGCTTCTTTCCACAATAAAAATGGCAAGGACAAATCAGAAGCCAATGAACATGGTTCTCCCTAGGGGTGACTGAGGAGCAGGTTAAGAGGATCCAGATAGGAGCAAAACTACTCTGAGTACAACTGTAGTTGTAACTTTTTAACTATGTAAATCTTTACATCACCAATATCTTCTATTAAGAAAGGAGAACAGAAATTCTAAAATTTAACACAAATGTTAAAATCTAAATTATATCAATTTCATGCTCTATCCACACAGAAAATGATTACCTCAGTAACTTCTGAACAAAATACTCTGTCTGTACCCCTAAGTGATCTCAATTCTGACAACAAAAGAACTGCAAAGAAAACTGAAGCTTCATGTGGTAAGTGGGGAACAGGGTAATCAAGAAAAGGCCAGAATATCACACTGACCTTAGCATAAAGTGAGCCAAATCTCTAAAAACACAGCCAAGCCAATTTAAACATAGGCAAACTGCCTGAACCTGAATTTCAGTCCTTTGAGCCAAGCACTTTATAAACATTGTCTCACTCCGTTGCAGAACAGCTGCATAAACCAGGTACTACTATTCTCCCATTTTCCCAGAGAAATTGGAGTAGGGAGAAGTGGCATAAGTCCCCAAGGCCACACAGCTAACAGGAGAACCAGGCTCTGGACCTGCAGGGTACGGAAGTGCAGAGCCCATGCTTCTAACCTTTAATTCCTTGCAGGGAGCAGAGAGGAGCTGAAAGAAGGTGGCCGCAGCCCTGGCTGAAGAGCAGAAGGAAGAGGGGAAAATTCTCCTCCAAGGGAGCAGACCAACATTGCTTAGACCCTAACCCTGATCACACTTCTCTCAAAGCTCTGTGCCCAAGCTTCATCCTCAGGTTGATCTCTTCTCCCGCCCTTGACTGCTCTGTTCTCAGCTCTACAGGGCTGACAAAATTCATGTCGACCTAAAACCCAGAAGGTGACCTTGTTTGGAAAGAGGGTCTTTGCAGATGAGATCAAGGTAAAGGGAGCTCACAGTGGATTAGTGTGGGCCCTACCTAGTCCAATAACTGCTGTCCTTATTAAGAAGAGAACACACACACACATCACACACACACACACACACGCGAGAATGTGCCCTGTGAAAATGGAGGCAGAGCTTTGAGTGATGTGTCTACAAGGCCCGGAACAGAGGGTGCCAGGAACCAGCAGAAGCCAGGAGAGAGCCATGGAGTTGATCTGCCTCAGAACCTGCAGTAGGACTCACCCTGACAACACCTTGACTTTGAACTACTAGTCTTCACAACTGAGACAATAAACACCTGATGTTTAAAGCCAGCCAGCTATGGTATGTTATTATGAGAACCCTAGGAACCCAATACACCGACTTTCAAGGGCCTTATCCCACTGACCTCCAAGCAGGCCTGGATCAGTGTGTCTCAGTTCTGGGAGCTCCCACGAGCCTGCAGAGAGACCGTGGGGACTTCCTGAACAGTGACTGAGGAGGAAAGAGGGACTCAGAGTATTGCCCCAATACTGCCCCTCCCTCCTCCTAAACTCTGATGGGCTCTCTCTCTCCCCTAGGAAGGCTTCCCTGCTAAATTCTGCCCTGCAACTTGTCCCGTACATTTCCAAGTGCTGCCTTCCCACTGTGAACTTGAATGGAGTCCTCTGTTTTTTGCACAAGAGCACAAATGTCTGCCTGGGATATAGCTCATCCTACTGGGCTGGGACTTCCCTGACACACAGATTCCCCCAGCCCTGCATTCCCCACACCCTAGGCTGTGCTCATTCTGGGGCTCTGCTCCTGGTGTGTGCTGCTTGGGTCAGTAGCAATGACTAGGAGGTCACTGGCACCAGGGAAGATAGAGGGTTGGCCTGGCCATCTGCAGGGCAATCACAAACGCCAGGACAGGGCATTTCTCCCGCTTGCCCTTTCATGAATAATGTGGACCTGCCCAGAAAAAGTGAGTATTTGCCTTTAAACCAAAACCTTATCAAGAAAGTAGGCAATATGCCCGGAAGGTCTCCTACAAGATACTTGTGGGCCTCAAAAGTGGCAAGAAGCGTGAAAGAAAAGGAAAGGCCGCAATCTGTAGAACGAAGTCCTTAAAAGAAACCCAACTCCAGACTAAAGCCAATCTTGCTGGGCAGCCGGGATTCCCAGCCTGCCCCAAATACGAGGAAGCCCTGTCAAACGCCCACCTACCACCACCAGAACCACACGAAGCCAATAGTCCCTGAAGAAACCAAACTCTTTCATAAATAGTAGAACATTCTGTTTCAAAAAATTCTTCTTAATATCCTCAAAGAAATCCAAGCAGCTATGGCATCAATAAAATGAGAACAACCAGTCAAGATAAAGGAATACTCAGAGAGCAGGAAAGAGTTCCTAGGAGGAAAACAGAAGAATGCAGATGAAGACACGAACCCCTGCCCTCCCTTGTTTCAAAAAATTCTTCTTAATATCCTCAAAGAAATCCAAGCAACTATAGCATCAACAAAATGGAACAACCAGTCAAGATAAAGGAATACTCAGAGGGCAGGAAAGAGTTCCTAGGAGGAAAACAGAAGAATGCAGATGAAGACACGAACCCCCTGCCCTCCCTCCAGGAAACCCTGGTGGCCCTGCAGGAAAGGGACTCAGTCTCCTACCCCTGGGTTCCCTGCAGTGGCTCACCCATGGGCCTTGAGGAAAATCATGTCTGCACCTTCCAGCCTGGATTCAGCTGTATGACAGCTATAAAGGGAGCGAGTCAGCCAGGCACGGTGGCTCACACTTGTAATCCCAGCACTTTGGGAGGCCAAGGTGGGAGGATCATGAGGTCAGGAGATCGAGACCATCCTGGCCAACAGGGTAAAAGCCCGTCTCTACTAAAAATACAAAAAAATTAGCTGGGTGTGGTGGTGCATGCCTATAATCCCAGCTACTCAGGAGGCTGAGGCAGGAGAATCATTTGAACCCAGGAGGCGGAGGTTGCAGTGAGCCGAGATCGCGCCACTGCAGTCCAGCCTGGGCAACAGAGCAAGACTCTGACTCAAAAATAATAATAATAATAATAACAATGAAATAAATAAAGGGAGGGAGTCAGTGTCCACCTTTGGGCCAGAATATTCCAGAGGGACAGTGATCATCAATGAGTGCCCTGCGGAAGAATGATAATCTCCTGGGTGGAGGAGAGGCTGCCTCACCTAGCAGCCCCTTCCTTTGATGAGGCCTTCCTTTTTGTTTTTCTTAGAGATGACAAGAGGGCCTTACATAAAACTGCCAAGCCTACAGCCTCTCACCTTCTCAAAAACAACAACAGTTGACAGCTTTCAAAGAGCTCGTTACCACACTGGCCTGTCCCTCTGTGGGTCTGGACTCCTCCTTCTGCATCACCTCTGACGGGGGCAGGCAGAGCATGCTCCAGTAGCAGGTGAGAAGCAGCTCTGTTCTACCATCCAGCTCAGAGAGTGACAGGAACTTCCTAAGAGCCGGGATGAGACAGAGGTGTGACCAGAGAGCAGAGCCCAGGAATGCCACTGAGGAGAGGGGACTTCATATTACAGAGAGGGATGCCAGAGGCCAAGGGATAGGCAGGGGCCAGACACGGGTGCGTCCAGTTCAAAGGCCACACTCTTCCGGGGTCCTCCACCCGCAAGAAGAGACGGGAGCCACAGGACTCTGGACTGCATGTCTGCCCAGCATGGAGTGTGGCCCACATGAGCAGATCCACCCAGATGACGTTCCAGAGGGACAGGGAGGCTGCTCCCCTCCTCACCCAGAGGAAGATCCATCCCTCAGCTCGGAACTCCATCCCTTCCACAGTCAGCCCCACAGCCCAGTCCCACTTCTCCTCCCTTTCAAACAAGCCCTCACCCTCCAGGATCTGCAACATCTTGGGAACCTCCCCCATCCACAGTTAGCCTACATTCGAGTTGATGACAGGGTGCAGGCAGACGACGGGATGCAGAGCATATAACAGCTTTAGGGTGTTTGTTCCAAATGCCTTTTCTCTGCAGGGCTTCAGGGAGAACAACTGAACAGCCAGAGAAGCAAATGGGAGGCAGAGAAGAATGAAGGCAAAGAAGAAAATTAGAACAAACCCATAGAATGGTAGAGCCGAAGCTGAGCCCTCCCATTCTTTTCCACCTGCTGAACAAGTTCCCCAAAATGCCCTCAGATGCCACCTCCTCTGTGACGCACTCTGTGACTCCTGGAGGCCAAGTCATCCATTGCTCTGCTAAGATCCCATTGCACTTGTTAGTACCTCTGTCACCTTTAACTAGGGTGGTGAGGTTACTCCCAGGTTTGTCTCCCTCACTAGCACTGTGAACCCCTCAAAGGCAGGTGTATATCCTGTCTCTCTACACGTTCTTTATGCCTGTCACTGCACTGGGAAAATTAAGAAACTCAAAACATGCTTGCTGAGAAAAGGAGGTCCAGAAAGGCAGGGGGACTTGTCCCAGGTCAACAGAGAGAAGCTCACAAGGCCACACAGAGGAGACAGCCAGGCCCTCCCTGTGTCCTCTGCCTCCCCCTGTTCCAGTCCTACCACTATGTGCCCAGGGCCCCCACTCCAAGCCCGTTGGCCTGGGGCACCTCTTCCCAGGACCCCCGTGACCCTCAGCCCTCCCTCCTCACTCCATATCTGGCATCAGGCCTGGAATGGAATGGCTCTGGGCTACTGTGAACTGATTGGATGGATGACACCATGTCCATCTCAGCACCACTATCCACAAGGTAGGTCAGGAGTCTTTGTGGGGAGATGACCTGGGAGGGTGAGTTAAAGAGAGGGCAACAGAAGAGGACACAGTAAGGGTGAGCTCCCAGGAGCCCACCTCCAGCCCCCACCAGCATCCCCCATCAGTTCTTCAGAGCAGGAGAAAAGGCAAAGAGGAAATGAGCATCAGTGTCCATGTCGAGGCCTTGTGACATCTCCACTCAGCCTAAAGACCACCACTGCATCTTCAGCTTTAACAACAGTGACCATGCCACTGAGGAAGTGCTGAACAGACACCCTCACCCTTCTCTAGCCCCACTGGGTTTAGAGGTCAGGGATGGGACAAGTATAGATCCAGGCTCAGAGCTGGGGCAAAAAGAGGACAAAGGAGCAGGACTGTCGGTGCAGCCGTGAGTTTGTAATTAACAAGAGTGCTTTTCCACCTGGATGCCGGTGTTGTGAAATGAGGACTAAAGGCGACAAGGAACTGGTTCTAAGGTGGCTCCCTTCCAGAGGAGGCTCCCTTTCTCCACTGCCGGGGCTAATTGCCTCAGGCTGCTCCCCAACCTTTGACCTTTCCCTTCCCATCCTGGCCCTGGCTCAATCTGTGGCATCATCCCCACCGCAGAGCTGTACCCTGTCCCCATCTCACACCCGTGCAGGGTCTCAGCCCTGGCTCAATCTGTGGCGTCATCCCCACCGCAGAGCTGTACCCTCTCCCCATCTCACACCCGTGCAGGGTCTCAGCCTGCCCCCACTGCCCTCCATGCCTGCAGCAGCTGGAGCCTTCCTGGCTGCCCCTCCCCACAGACCACCCAGCCTTGTACTCACGCCTGCCATGGAAGCTGCTGAGGTAAGGGTGCGGCCCCAGGGAGTGGGCCTGCAGAGCCACTTTCCTGGCTGCCTTGCTGAGGACCACGAAGGCCAAGATGTTGCTTGGCTGGCATAGAACCAACTGGCAGGCAACACGCAAGGACCTCAACTCCAAGCCCAAATCAGTCCCCATCATGAGTTCTCCAACCCCACAACCTTGGATCCCTTTCCTGGAGGGGCAGTAGAGGCCTGGACGCACAGCCTGCTCTTCCCATGTGCTCATAGTGTCTCTGACTCCATCTCTGACTCTCCCTCTCTCGCTCTCTCCTCTCTTACCTCTTATTGCTAAAAGGTAACCAAGGTCCTTATGAAAATCACTATAGGCTGGATAAAGAAAATATGGCACATGCACACCATGGAATACTATGCAGCCATAAAAAAGGATGAGTTCATGTCCTTTGCAGGGACATGGATGAAACTGGAAACCATCATTCTCTGAAAACTAATACAAGAACAGAAAACCAAACACTGCATGTTCTCACTCATAAGTGGGAGTTGAACAATGAGAACACGTGGACACAGGGAGGAGAACATCACACACCAGGGCCTGTCGGGGAGTGGGGGGCTAGGGGAGGGATAGCATTAGGAGAAATACCTAATGTAGATGACGAGTTGATGGGTGCAGCAAACCAACATGGCACGTGTATACCTATGTGACAAACCCGCACGTTCTGCACATGTACCCCAGAACTTAAAGTATAATAAAATAAATAAATAAATAAAAGAAAATCACACTGGGAAGGATGTGCTTAAACAGAGGGGCTTCTTAAAATTTGAAATTGTGAGCTTGTCATCGCCTTCGCTGGGGAACATTCCAGAGGAGAGGAAATGTTAAAGGTCAGGAGACAGGGCTTGCTTGGAGGGAGAGCAGCTGTGCCTCCAGGAGGAGAGAAATTCACAGTCCTCCTACAGAAGGGGCAAGTGCAGCCCAGAGAGCAATGTACCCAAGGGTCCACAGCTAGAAACTGACCGAGAGACTCAAGGGTCCACAACTAGAAACTGGCCGAGGGACTCAAGGGTACACAGCTAGAAACTGGCCGAGGGACTCAAGGGTCCACAGCTAGAAACTGGCCGAGGGACTCAAGGGTCCACAGCTAGAAACTGACCGAGGGACTCAAGGGTCCACAGCTAGAAACTGGCCGAAGGACTCAAACTCAGGTCTCCAGAGTCACCTTCAATGCCCGTCTTTTGCTCCACTGAGTCACGTCTCAGAGGAGCCCCAGGCCTTTGAGCAGAAACAGATGGAGATCAGAAGGGGAGGAAGAGACACTACAAGGGGCTAGATGGAGGGGAGGGAGGAGGAGATGGAGAGGCCTCTTTGACCCTAACCGTATGTACCATTTGTAGAATCTTGGCACACATCTGCTGGGTATCTTCATTCTGGAGAAAGAAAAGAAAGGATCAAGACCTGGAACCAATGCCAACTGAATCTCCCAGGTAGAGGCCTCCCCTGGCCCACTGATCAGGGGTGTGGATGCCAAAGCACCTCCCTGCCAGGCCAGCCAGGCCCCTATTCTGTGTCTCTGCTCCCACTCCTGCCCTTCTCTGTCCCTTGCCCCAGGCTGGCTCCACTCTTGGTCCCCTCACTTGCACCAGGCCCTGCTCACTGAGGGCTCTGGCTGGCTGAGCCTAACAAGGTGGTGGATGATGATGTTCCCCTGGGGCAGAGTCAAGTTGCTGTGCTGCCCCAGCATCTTGATGAAGCTCAGCAGGGGCATGCGTACCTTTGGGTCACAGACCATCACATGCGTGACAGGAAGGGGCTGCAGGATGGCCTCCTGTTCCAGGTGAGCACACAGTGGACCAGAGCAGGTCAGGGAGGTCTTCAAGGACCTCGGGCCTCCTGAATCCACGTCCACTGTGACTCTTCAGTGGGCGCTGTGGCTGTGACAGACCACCCGTGACTGGACCTGCCCACTTCCATCCTCTGCTCTGAAGTTCTGACCCACTCCAGCCCTGTCGTCCTCCTGGAGAACTCCAAGCACTTACTTCCCACACTTCATGTGCCCACAGATACTGAAATTGGCAGGAGTGTTGGTGGAGAGCAATCCAAGTAAAGGAAAGGTCTTGTGTTTTGGCCTTCGTAGGGAAAGCCAGGAACCAATCCAGCAAGTCCTGAGGGCCCAGTCCTCAAGAGCCCAGCCTCCTGTGACCCTTCTGGAAATTGGGCCCTTGTTTTTCAGGCTGATGCATTGTTCTCTATTTAACACTCAAAATCAGCATGCCCTGCTGCAGCCATCCCAACGCACTGTCCTACACCATCCAGAGCTGGGAGTCTCTGCTGCCTGCACCCCTGACTGCAGAGCTTGTTAAAAATACAGCTTCTTAGGTCCCACTCCAGCCATGAAGCCCAAGGCTTTCTCCTCCCAAGCAACCTGTGTGTTCTTGGGGCCTGAGTCAGTGTCATTTGGAGCTCCGTGTCTCCCCTGAGGACACAACAGTGTTGCCCACAGAACAGGCTCAGAAGGGAGTATTTAGGCACCACCTCTCCACTTCTCAAACTCTTCTCTGGTTTTAAAGAACCCAAATGGAACTGAAGGGCAGGGGTCTGAGCCTGAATTGGCTTGGTGAGGGTGCCTTCCTACTCATTCCCTATCTCCCTCTCCTCTCCATTTACATGACATCAGGGTCTCAAGAAAGCAATTGCCCTCCCAGCACAAACACGCGGCCTCTACGCTCACAAGTCTCTGATCTTTCTGTATCAGCAGAACCACTGAACTCATCACCTCCTTCTTCAAGGTCTCCCTCTGGGGCACTAGAGAAAACAGGCATGCAGCTGGAGGTCAGCCTCCTCCCCGCCTCTGCTGCTTGGGGAGACATCAGATGACAGCCGGGCGGGAGGAACACCAGGTACAGTCCTGGCCATCAAAGGCCAGGTGGAGTCTCCACAGGCATCTCGGCCATCTCTGTGCCTCCAACCACACTGAAACCCACCAGCCTGGCCAGTACTTTCCACAGGAGGGCATTTGAGCCCCACCCCTTGCCAGTCTCCATGACTGCCCACACAAATCCGCCTCTCCAGCCAAGCTGTCCTCTCCTCTGTCCATCTCAACCTTTCCAACCTCGGCTGTTGCTCCTCTCCCCTGCGGCCTCCTTGTCCTGACCCGTGATCACAGGCTCCTCTCTGCTTTTGGCCCGTCCCCTCTGTAAAGCCCACCCCGGCTCCCCTGACCTCCCCCTGCTTGCCTTCCTGTCGGCATCGCCGCTCGGGTCTAAGCAGCCCAGTGCATGTTGTCCTGCACTGTCGCTGTGTGGACAGCCTCACCCTCCCTACCCTACAGTGAGCTCGCTGAGGGCAGAGCCTGTCTTCTCTATGTGTATTCTCCGTGCCTGTCACAGTGCTTAGCACGCAGCGAAAGCTTAACATCCACACCTGATTGGAGGTGAAGCCTGCTCTTCCAGGCAGTAATCACAGATAAACCACTGTAAAACCAGCTGCAGAGCAGGCCCTGTTCTCAGCACCTCATATTTATTCACTCCACCCTCACTAAAAATCCCTAAAGGTAACAATTATTTTTATCTCTGTTTTTCAAATGAGGAAATAGAGGCACAGACTAAAAGTCATTTGTCCTAGGTCACATAGCTAGTGAGAAGCACAGCCAAGATCCGAACCCACTGAGATGACTCTGCATTTACAATCACGCTTCTAACTACTATACTGGACTGTCTCCAGAGAAAGCAGATTTCCTAGGAACGGTCAAGTCCTAGAACCCCAGGACTGTGCCCCTTTCCCACTCCCTCTACAGGACACATCCCTGAAGACTTGCAGGGCTCTCACTGCCTTGGCAGGCTCCTCGGGTTTGACGATGTTTTGCAGCAAAATCACCAGCTGATCACCGCCATATAACTTGGCTATCAGAAGGGTGTGAATACAGGGCAGTCAGGGGTATGTTTAAATGGCAGGTAATATCCAGGCTTAAATCATGCTCACAGCAAACCACTGACCATGACTTGGATGAAAGAAAAAGAAAGAACCAGGTCCACCCAGCATTTGCCATGTGCCGAGCATGTGCCAGGTGCCCCTCCTGCCCCACATACCTGCCCACAGGCAGCGCACAGTGCCCATCAGTGCTGTCCTGCCATGAGCACCTTTCTGAAATGGGGATCATGCCAGGAGAAAGGGGAGTCAGCCCCAGGTGAGGCAGTGGGAACAATAGGGGTGGGGTGGGGCCATGGCTATGCTCTTTCTGATTCACTCAATTTCAGGCAAAGTTCTCATTAATTACTTTGAATCTTGTCTCGGAAGATGGAACCCCCACCTTCCCATAGGAACCTAGGCCCCAACTCCAGCCCAGGGAGAGACCAAAGGGGTCCTGAGTTCACACAAGGGCACACATATATGCACACACACACACGGCTAGGAAAACATATGAACTTACTCAGTATGTTGAAAGCCCTCAGAGCTAAGCTGTGGTTCAGCATGGAGTAACAATCTGAGTAGTATTTGCCACTTATCTGTAGGGAGACCAAGGCCATCAGGCCCAGGAGGATGGAAACCAGGGACCCTACATGTGGAGGAGGAAACTGAGGCATGAAGCCATGCAGTGCATGGCACCAGGCTGTAAGGAGAACAGAAAAGTGGAGCCAAGGAATCCACTCCCAGCCCCAAAGGGAACAAGACAGAGGCCAGCCAATTAAATATAAGGAAGGCATCATCCTTTTGCAAAATGTTCAACTGTCCTCTGCCTACTCCACAACACAGAAGACCTGGCACCTCCCACGGGCTGAAGGAGGACCTTGAACCTTCTGCCTTTTCCCTAGAGTTCAGGGGGAGCCACAGAGGCTTGTCACCCCAGAAAGCACACAGGATGTATCCAAGTTACCTCATGGAAAACGTCTCACTCTGTGCCCAGAATCCAGGCATTTGCCTGTTTCAGAGAAGCCTGCAGTGTGTGCAACAAAGGTCACCATGTCAAAGACCCCTGTACCATCTGGAGATGGTGACCTGGTCTGGGGAAGCCATCACCACCAAAGAAGAGAGAGACGGCAAGGACAGGATGCCTGTAGCCCGCCACACTCACCAGCTGGAACAGCATGCCTGTGATATTCCCCAACTGGGACTCCAAGTTGACACCTCCACAGCCACTGAGAGCCAGAGTCTCGGCCAGCTGGCAAATGCACTGTGTGCACAAGGACAGTCAGGACAGGTAGTCCCAGCCCTTTCCACAGCCTCAAGGGAAGTACTCCTTCCTCATGTCTTCGAGGTTGGTCCAAGCCCTTATGATTTCACATGGCCCTCTCGAGCCTTGAAGGCAGGACCAGGGTGCAGCTGTCCCGTCGCTCAACACAACCAGGACTGGACCATTCCCCTCACCCAAGACACTGCACTTATTTTCAAAGAACCTCACTACTCCAAGAAAACCTTAAGGGAATCCAACACTGCAAGTGTTGGGTGACCTAAAAGAAACAGGAGTCAATCTAAGCATCCATCAACAGACAAATGGATAAAGAAATTGTGGCATATATTAAAAAATGGAATATGATTTGGCTGTTAAAAATAAAAATTCTTTTATTTTTAATAAAATTTTAAAATGCAAATAAAAATCCTATAACACCGGCCTAACAGAGGCAGAATTCTGAGATGGCCCCCAAAATTCCAGGGCCCTGGTATACACACATCTTCTGTCAGTTACTCAGTCACGCAGTAATCTCGGTGTTGATGGGAAGGGATTTTGCAGCTGACATTTATATAGGGGGATGATCCCTGTGGGCTTGACCTAACCACATGAGCCGTTCTACATCTGGGCCTAGACGTCAGAGGAAGGGAAGGCAGAGAGACTCAAGGGCAAGAGGGATCCAATGAGGAAGCCTTGCTGGCTCCGAAGTTGGAGGGTGCCTCAGGGCAAGGAACACGGGTGGCCTCCCTGAGGTGAGAGTTGCCCCTGGCTGACATCCAGCTGGAAAACAGGGAGTTCAGTCCTACAATCATGAAGAGTACATATTTTGGTAATTTGTGACATATCAAGAGAAAACGGATGCAGCTCCACACTGTGCTTTCACAGCCATCCTTCTGACTGAGCCTCGTCCCACCCTTGTGAGTTAGGCGCACTGCTATCATTTTACAGATAAGAACGAGGAGGCTCAGGAAAGGCGAGGGATCGGCTCAAGGCCTCACACCCGGTAAATACCACTTGAACGCCAGTGGTCTGCACAGGCAGCCTGGCCACACTGCCTCCTGTGCATGCTCCTTTCAGGGCTGCTGTGAGGACAGAGGTGTAAGAGCACCTCGCAAAGACCTGCGCACAGGAAAGACAGCTCATCACTGAGTTAAGGCGGTGAGAGTTCTTAGCGAGTGCCCTGGGTCTCAGGGTCACCCTCCAGGAAATGGCCAAGTCGCGCCAGGATTCATGACTGCTCCATGATTTGTCTTCCCATCGTCTTTTGCAGTGACTGCTGAGAAATGTAGCTTGTTTGTCCATCCAACACACAGGGCATGTCCTACGGAGATGCCCCAGAAACTTCTCCCAACGCACAGTGGCCTTTGACAAAGGCGGCAGGGCCACTCAGGACACATGCATTCTGACCAGCCTAGGCCTTGAGCCAGTGTGTCAAGGTCACACAGAGGTCTCCTGGGTCACACTGCTCTCTTTCTCTGTGCCTCTTCTTTCCTCAGAGCCCCTTCTCACATCCCTATTCCCCACAGAAATCTGCACTCCTCATCACCCCAGCTAAACCTTGTTCTTAGTCATTCTTTCTCACTAAGGCATAAACTGCAGAAGCATAAAGAGGAGTTCTGCACCTGGGGATTAGGGATGAGTTTCACAGGGCCTGAGACTCTCTGGGATTGTGTGCAAAATCCTGTGCAAATGTGCCTTTCACCAGCTTCTCAAAGGGCCCTGAGTCTCCAAAGGGGTCCAAGAATCACCAGATAAACCATCTTCTCAAAGTTCATGCAACCTGGCTCTTCAGTGCTTCCGTGTGTTTTATAAAACATGACTGCATCCCAGTCCCCAGGCAGCAGTCATCGCAGGCTCTGCAGGACACGCAACAGCAAGCATCCATGCAATAGGAGGATGCTCCAGCCGTGGGAGCCTTTCCAGGGCATACGGAGGGCTTTTCTCTGTCCCTTGATTTCACTCCACGGAGTCAGCACCTTCTTATCTACCCAAAGGGTGGCCCCACCAGCTGGCCCTGCAGTGAAAAGGTTCTCCATCCTCATGCTGTTCCCTCTACTTGGTTTTTGTTTGTGAGCTGAGATTGCACCACTGCCCTCCAGCCTGGGAGACAGAGTGACACTCTGTCTCAAAAAAAAAAAAAAGAGAAGAAAAAAGAAAAATTGGATATATTTATGGTGCACAATGTAGTGTTTTTCAAATATGAACACACTGAGTTATGTAACGTGCATGGCCTCACACACTTACCATTTCTTGTGGTGAGAACACTTCAAACCTACTCTCTTCACAATTTTCCTGTCTGCGCCGTGGTGTCGTTAGCTCTAATCACCATGTTACACAGCAGATCTCTGGAACTCCTTCCTCCTGCCTAACTCTGACAAGCATCTCCCCAACCAGCACCCCCAGCCCTTGATAACCACCATTCTACTCTCTGTTCCTATGAGTTCAACTCTCTCAGCTTCCACATGTAAGTGACACTGTGTGGTTTTGCTTTTCTGTGTGGTTTCTGGCTTATTTGCTTAATGTTATGAATGCCCTTCATATTCATTCATGTCACAAATGTCCTTTTTTTTTTTTTTTTTGAGATGGAGTTTCACTCTTGTTGCCCAGGCTGAAGTGCAATGGCGCAATCTCAGTTCACCACAACCGCCTCCCCAGGTTCAAGCGATTCTCCTGCCTCAACCTCCTGAGTAGCTGGGATTACAGGCGTGTGCCACCATGCCTGGCTAATTTTGTATTTTTAGTAGAGATGGGGTTTCTCCATGTTGGTCAGGCTGGTCTCGAATTCCTGACCTCAGGTGATCCACCCGCCTCAGCCTCCCAAAGTGCTGGAACTACAGGTGTGAGCCACTGCATTCGGCCAGGATTTCCTTCTTTTTAAAAGCTAAATCAAATTCCATTGTTGTATATATGCCCCATTTCCTTTATCCGTTCATCTGCTGATGTAGGCTTAGGTTGATTCCATTTCTCAGCTATTGTGAATAGTGTGCTGCAATGCACCTCGGGGTGCAGATATCTTAGAGGAAAAGCTTACAACTTTACCCCATTGTGTATGATGTTAGCTTTGGGCTTGCCATATATAGCCTTATTGCATTGTGGTACAGTCTTTCTATACCAAATTTGTCGAGAGTTTTCATTATGACAGAATGTTGAATTTTGTCAAACGCTTTCTTTGCATCCACAGAGACGATCCTATGGTTTTAGTCCTCCATTCTATGAATGTAGCGTGTCCTATTTATAGATTTGTGTACACTTAACCACCCTTGTATCCCCGAGATAACTCCCACTTGATCGTGGTGAATGATCTTTTTAATGTGCTATTGAATTTGATTTGCTGGTATTAGATTGAGGATTTTTGCATCTATGTTCATCACGGATCTTGGCCTGTAACGTTCTTGTAGTGTCCTCCTCTGGTTTTGGCCTCATAATTTTCTCCCAGATTTTGGGAAAAGGTTGAGCAAGATTGTTATTAGTTCTTCTTGAAATGTTTGGTAGAATTCAGCAGTGAAGCCATCAGGTCCTGGGCTTTTCTGTGATAGGAGATCTTTTATTACTGATTCAATCTCCTGGCTCATTATGTAATGGTCTGTTATGTCTGCCTCATTCTTCAAGGTGCAATTCAAACCTGGCCTGTTCTGAGATGCCTTCCTGAAATCCCTCCAGGCAGAACTAATCCCTTCTCCTCTGTGCTCCAATAGCTGGTAATGCAGCCCTCTGTGTGTACCACATCTCTCATGGCAGCACATACCACGCCCAAGAACAGTTATGGGGTTTCCCCCTCCCCATAGACAGAAAGCAGCTCCAAGACAACCAGAGTGACTTGCACGTCCCCCTCTCCCTAGCCCTGTGTAGGGAGCTACCCAGTCAATGTCGGATGATTGACTCAGGGCTCAGCAAACTTTCTCGGTACAGGATCCGAGAGGAAATAATTGAGCCATACATGGGGTCTCTGTAGCAATTGCTCAACTCTGCCTTGCCGCACAGAGACAGCCTTGGAAAATATGCAAACTATATGCAAATGAGCAGCCTGGCTGAGTTCCAGTGAAAACTTACAGCATCAGGTGTCAGGCTGGAGTTGGCCTAAGCTGCAAAAGACAGGTTAGGGAGATGGATAATGGGTATGAAAATACAGTTAGATAGAATGACTGCGATCTAGTGTTTGGTAGCACAATAGGTTGGCTGTAGTTAACAATATTGTATATTTCAAGATAACTGACGGAGTGAAATTGGAATGCTCTTAACCCAAAGAATTGATGAATGTGTCAGGTGATGGATATCCCAATTACTCTAATTTGATTATTACACATTGTATGCTTGCATCAATATAGCACAGGTACCCCATAAATATGTACAACTAGTATGTATCCATATTAATTAAATATAAAAAAATTAAGACAGGATATAAAAAGCATAGATAACATTGTTTTAGACATATCCAACGATATGGATAATGGAGTTAGGTATATCCAGATTATACAGTTATGTATGTGTATACCACATATACACACACATCTATACACATATGTATGTGTACGTAGACAAAAACATATGAATGCACAGATAAAACTGAAAGGGCATACATCAAAATGGTAACATATCCAGATGGTAGATTTAGATATAATTTTTCTTTTCTTCTAAGGGTTTTTTAATGTATTCTGAAATATTTAATATATTCTGAAATAAACATGTTACTTTGTCACTTTTAAAGTGTTATTTTTAAGAATGTTCTCTTAAAAATGCATTTAAACTGACAAATTAGAAAGTGATCTAGTAAAAGCAAGGAGGCTTATAGATAAATCCTAATTCTAGTGAGTACAAAAAATATTTTTTAACAAATATTTTCTATATGCTGACATTTATAAGCACATTTAAGATAAATCTAGTATAAATGCTGAACTCAGAGTGAGTAAAAATGACAAATACTTATAGGACAACGTATGCAATACTATAGGTGCATACAACACTCTGAAATAATACAGAGGAGGGCATAATTAACTCTGCAGGAGTTAGGAGGAGGTTCAAAGAAGAGGGCCTGGTGAGTACGGATTTTCAGAATGTAAAGGAATAGAGGGGATGATGTGAAAGGAGGAAGAACCTCCCAAAACAAGACAGCAGGGCGGGGCATGGTGGCTCACACCTGTAATCCCAGCACTTTGAGAGGCCAAGGAAAGAGGATCACTTGAGCCCAGGAGTTTGAGACCAGCCTGGGCAGCATAGTAAGACCCCTGTCTCTACTTAAATAAGTTTAATATTTTAAAAAGACAACAGAGTGGCCGGGTGCGGTGGCTCACGCCTGTAATCCCAAGACTTTGGGAGGCCGAGGCAGGTGGATCACGAGGTCAGGAAATCGAGACCATCCTGGCTAACACGGTGAAACCCCATCTCTACTAAAAGCACAAAAAATTAGCTGGGCATGGTGGCAGGCACTTGTAGTCCAGCTACTCGGGAGGCTGAGGCAGGAGAATGGTGTGAACCCAGGAGGTGGAGATTGCAGTGAGCCGAGATTGTGCCACTGCACTCCAGCCTGGGCAACACTGCAAGACTCCATCTCAAAAAAAAAAATTTAATTGCAAAATTAAAAGGACAAATATTTAAAGCATCCCAGGCACACCTGACCTTAGTGCCAGGAACTGGAGTTCTTGAAGTAGCTGCAGACAGATTAGCAGCTAGTAACTAATTAAAATGGATAAAATCTCATTCCAGTAAACCCACAACCTTCCAGCGTGGGCATCATGGCCATCACAAATATGTCACAGTGCTGCAGAGATTTTGTTTATGGCCAGTTTTGGGGCCAGTTTATGGCCAGATTTTGGGGCCTGTTCCCAACATTTTACCATGTTGGTCGGGCTGGTCTCAAACTCCTAGCTCCATGATCCACCCACCTCGGCCTCCCAAAGTGCTGGTGTGAGCCACCACACCTGGCCTAAGAATATATATTAATGTCCAATAAGCACATTAAAAAGTGCTCAATATCATTAGTCACTAGGAAAATGTAAATTGATCCACAATGAGATGTCACTTCACACCCACTAGAATGACTATAACCAATCAGCAGATAACAGTAAGTGCTGGAGAGGATGTGGGAAATCAAAATCCTCATACACTGCCAGTGAAAATATAAAATGGTGCAGGCTGGGCGCAATGGCTCACACCTGTAATCCCAGCACTTTGGGAGACTGAGGTGGGTGGATCAAGAGTTCGAGACCAGCCTGGGTCAGGAGTTTGAGACCAGCCTGACCAATATGGTGAAACCCTGTCTCTACTAAAAATACAAAATTACTTTTTCACAAGATGGCACTGAAAGCAAAGAAGGAAGCTCCTGCTCCTCCTAAAGCCGAAGCCAAGGCTTGGAAGGCCAAGAAGGCAGTGTTGAAAGGTGTCCACAGCCACAAAAGACAGAAGATCTACACATCACCAACCTTCCAGTGGCCCAAGACACTGCGACTCCAGAGGCGACCCAAATATCCTCGGAAGAGCATCCCCAGGAGAAATGAGCTTGGCCACTATGCTGTCATTAAGTTTCTGCTGACCACTGAGCTGGCCACGAAGACAGAAGACAACAACATGCTTGTGTTCATTAAGGACGTTAAAGCCAACAAGCACCAGATCAAACAGGCTGTGAAGAAGCTCTATGACATTGACGTGGCCAAATTCAACACCCTGATTCGGCCTGATGGAGAGAAGAAGGCATATGTTCAGCTGGCTCCTGATTATGATGCTTTGGATGTTGCCAACAAAATTGGGATCATCTAAACTGAGTCCAGCTGGCTAATTCTAAATATATGTATACCTTTTCACCATAAAAAAATACAAAATTAGCTGGGTGCAGTGGCACATGCCTGTAATCCCAGCCACTTGGGAGGCTGAGGCAGGAGAATCACTTGAATCCGGGAGGCGGAGGTTGCACTGAGCCGAGATTGCACCACTGCGCTCCAGCCTGGACAACAAGAGTGAAACTCCGTCTCAAAATAAATAAATAAATAAATAAAATGGTGCAGCCACTTTTTTGGAAGATAGTATGACAGTTTCTCAAAATGTCAAAAATAGAATTGCCTTAAACCCAGCAACTTCACTTCTAAGTATGTACCCAGGGAAGATGAAAACGTATGTCCACACAAAGGCTTGTATGTGAATGTTCATGGCAGCACCATTCACAAGAACCAAAAGGTCAAGACAACCCAAATGCCCATCAACAGGCAAAGGGATTAAAATATGGAACATACAATGGAATACTGTTCAGCAATCAAAAGGAAGTTCTGGTGCATGCTATTACATTGATCAACCTCAACAATACAATGCTTCATGAAAGAAGCCAGACGCAAAAGAACTCACATTGCCTGATTCAGTTTATATGAAATATCCAGAACAGCCTAATATAGAGACAGAAAGTAGATAACTTGTTGCCTAGGGCTGGGGATGAGAATGAAAAGTAACTCTGATGGGCACAAGTTTCTTTCTGGGATGACAGAATGTTCCAAAAGTAGATTTTGGTGATGGTTGCACAATTCTGTAAATATACCAAATATACTAAAAATCATTGAACTGGACCCGTGTGGTGGTTCACATCTGCAATCTCAGCACTTTGGGAGGCTGAGGTAGGAGGGTCACTTGAGCCCAGTAGTTTGATACCAGCCTTGGCAACATAGGGAGACCCCATCTTTCCAAATAATTGAGAAATTTGTTGGGCATGGTGACACACGCCTGTAGTCCCAGCTATTCCGTAGGCTGAGGCAGGAGGATGGCCTGAGCCCAGGAGGTCTCAGGTCTTAGCACCGCCATGGAGGACAGCCCTCCGTGATCCTCCCCTTTTCTGAGATCCTCCTCCTGCCCCCAGTGCCCTGTGTTCAAGCCTGAGTGCACCCTGTAGTGTCACGCTCAGCCCCGACCCCCCTGCCTGGGGTGCCCTGCCTGGCCTAGGAACCGGGAAAACCTACCCGCTTCCAAGACTCAGCTCAAGCACCTCTTCCTGCTGGCTGGGTGGGGTACTGTTTGTTTGATTGTTTTGAGACAGAGTCTAGCTCTGTCACTCAGGCTGGAGTGCAGTGGTGCGATCTCAGCTCACTGCAACCTCCGCCTCCAGGATTCAGGTGATTCTCGTGCCTCAGCCTCCCGAGCAGCCTGTAGGCACCAGCCACCACATCCAGCCAATCTTTGTATTTTTAGTAGCGACGGGGTTTCACCATGTTGGCCAAACTGATCTCGAACTCCTTACCTCAAGTGATCCGCCGGCCTCGGCCTCCCAAAGTGCTGGGATTACAGGCATGAGCCACTGCGCCTGGCCTCTGCTGAGTGTTTTCTGATACCCCTCCTCTCCCCACCTCCTGGGGACCCCACAGTCCCCTGAAGGGCCTTCTGTCCCAGCGCCTTGCCCCACTGTTTGGTCCTGTATGTTTCCATGGCTGCCTCGCCCTCTTAGACCACAGCCTCCTGCAAAGTAGGGCCCTGTATTTCAGTTGGCTTTGCACTCCCAGTGCCTCGCACAGAGCCTGGTTCCCATGAGCATCAACAACCCTTGAAAATTGACCGGAATCCTGGACAGCGCCAAGGCAGCGCGGGGAATGGGAGCGTGATCTGCTGCCCTCTCCTGGCAATGTGAAGCATTGTCCTAAGCACAGACACTTCCCTCTCCGCTGCACAAAAACAACTGCAGGATCGGGAAGCTGGAAAAGGAGCAGATGGAGGATGGGGGATATGGATGCTGTCTAAGAGACAAACTGGATTGAGGGGTTGCTGAGACTCTGCCATCTCCCACACTTTTCCCACGTTCGTGGACACAGGGGCGAGGTCAGTGCTTTCAAAGGAGGATTCATCCTCAGAGAGGCTCTGGCTGCCCCCGCCAAACCCTATACTATTGGATGAGATCTCGCTTGTCAATATATGCGGTTGCCATGCTGTATCTATCACTGCACCTTTAATTCACTTCGGTGAGCGATCACTGAGTTTTTTCCACCATTGTGTAAAATTTGTTTTGCTCTTGTGTGTAAAAAGACTGTGAATTTAACCACTAGTTTTCTCCTGATATTAACTCGGCTTTCTACTGCTGGGAGGTTGTCTCTGACATTCTGGGTTTCTCAGCCTTCTGTCAAAATCCAAATACATTCAGTCCGCAGTATCCGTGGGGGATTGGTTCCAGGACCCTCCCTTGAAGATACTAACATCACAGGTGCTCAAGCCCCTGATACAGAATGGCACAGCGTTTGCAGACAACCTATGCACACCCTGCAAGCTCTTTCTTTCTTTCTTTTTGAAGGAATGTAAAACTATTTATTGACCACTGTTCACCAGTATTTACAATAAATTAAACAATATATAGTTGAATAACATTCTGCTTGCTACAGAGTTGTTTTTCCTGGCTTTTGCTGAACCAGTAAAGAAAATGCTGAGTCTACATGTAAGGAATGAGTCGGGGTGTGGTAGCACTCCTCACACGGGGACAGCAGCTGCAGGGGGTCTGTCCTTTGCAGAGCCCTGACCCGGTGACAGATGAATGAAGTACACTGACACTCAGACACTCCGCTTTGCCAGTCCCGCTGAGAGTCTCCAGCGGAGTCCTGTAAACAGTTGCGACTCAGCCCTGACCAGCTAGTGAGACTCGCATTTACTGGTAAAGATTAATCGACAAAGCCTTGAGTCAACACCACTAGAGGGTAATTGACATTGTGGACTTCCCAAGTAGAAAGCACTTAAGCACCCACCCTACATCAAAGGTTAATCTTAAGACCACATGAGTAAACAAGCTAGCTAGATAACTTCCCCACATTCTTTTGTTACTACTTTAATTTATTTAACTAAAGGTAAAGGGACCAGGTTGCCTTTAGCCAGATCTATTACCAAAATGATGCAAACTTCTCAGCCTTCCAAGAAGATTTCTGTCTATCTCTATAACAATCTCTAATATTTTTCCCACCAGCCTGATTGAATCTCTACATTGGGGTAAAGAAGAAACATGCAGGTCAATAGTTCAGATTACAAAAGGTTGTTCACACATTTATGGCAGCAGGTCCTAGATTGCCAACACCTCTAACCATCTCATTAGGTTTCTACGAGCCAAGTCTTATATAGTCCATGAATCATGACCCTTTAGTCAATATAGCAACAGAGATTTCAAAATTTTTTTAAGGAATGGCCCTCTGGAGAAATTGTCAAATGTTCATTTAACTCAGTTTTGTTTAGCTAATTAAAACACACTGGGATTTGTCTTGTTTCCTCATCTGGATGGGGAAACCTCCAGTGACGGCACTGATAAAAGTTTTCCTTTTAGGAATTTTGCAAACAAACCACTTCATTTATAGATATAGATGCTTTAAAATTAGCCAATTTAAATTGTCCTATTAAGTAGAATTACTTATTTCACTTGAAATGTATGGCTTCAGGAAAATTTTCACTTTAACTTGATTATCTCGTAGCTTGCTTAGAATAATGGCATCTCAAAAACATGGTTTGCCTGTGGCTTTTGTTTCGGTGAATTTTTTTTAAAAAACCACTTATTTACATGTGCATTTTATGTATACACACAGACACACAAATAAATAAATAAATAAATAAAAATCTAGAATGGTCCTTAGGCTTATAAGAAAACAAGTTGGGCCAGGTGCAGGGGCTCACGCCTGTAATTCCAGCACTTTGGGAGGCCGAGGCGGGCAGATCACCTGAGGTCAGGAGTTCAAGACCAGCCTGACCAACACGGAGAAACCTCATCTCTACTAAAAATACAAAAATTAGCTGGGTGTGGTGGCGCATGCCTGCAATCCCAGCTACTCGGGAGGCTGAGGCAGGAGAATTGCTTCAACCCAGGAGGCGGAGGTTGCAATGAGCCGAGATCACGCCATTGCACTTCAGCCTGGGCAACAAAAGTGAAACTCCGTCTCAAAAAAAAAAAAAAAAACACAAGTTCTGATGGAGTAACGACTGAAAATTTCCCTCAACATATAGAAAAGCTGTTCTGTAATGCAGAAGAAATAATATACCATGGTATCAAATGTTCTTTTCTAATAAAGGAAGCAACTACAGAAATCTTTTATTTATTTGTTCAAAGTAACCAGTATTATTGATGAAAAAAAAAACCCCAACAACTCTTCCAACACTACTTTCAAAACAAATATATCAAACTTGATTTTCACTAGAATGTAGTTATTTTGTCACGTTAGTAAATCAAAAAGCAAGACCCAAATGTTTTATATATATATATATATTTAATGTGAACAATTATTGAGTTTCATCTTCTGGACAAAAATGCCAAGTTAGTCTCTCTTCATAAAAAGCAATTACTGGCCAGGCATAGTGGCTCACGCCTGTAATCCCAACACTCTGGGAGGCTGAGGCGGGCTGATCGCTTGAGGCCAGGAGTTTGAGACCAGCCAACCCAACATGGTGAAACCCCATCTCTACTAAAAACACAAAAATTAGCTGGGCATGGTGGAGAGCACCTGTAATCCCAGTGACTCGGGAGGCTGAGGCAGGAGAATCTGTTGAACCCAGGAGGTGGAGGTTGCAATGAGCCAAGATCATACCACTGCACTCCAGCCTGGACGACAGAGCAAGACCATCTCCAAAAAAAAAAGCAGTTACAACTGAGAAAACTGCATACTTGCTTCTTTTGCCAGCATGAAGTCTGCCTCACCTAAATCTTTCCACTTCATGAGAAACATCAATTTTCCGCTGCCATCTGTGGCACCAATTACTCTTTCAGGATCAAGACCTGTGGCAAATCCTCTTGGTTTGTTAGCAGCATCTCTTTTCTTCTGTGATTTGCTGACATCAGATTCACTATGAGATACAGATTTTCTTTTTGTACCATCTTTTTTTTTACCAGCTTTTTGAGAATTAAGAAAAGCTTCAATTAACTCTGGACAAGTTAAATTTAAAAAAAACATTTTGCAAGTGAAAAGACACGCCACAGACTAGAAGATCATTACTATATATGTGTGTGTGTGTGTGTGTGTGTGTGTGTGTCAAAGCAAATTTTATCTATAATATATCAAGAAATCTCACAGATTAATAACCAAACAACAAAATTCTTTTTTCTTTTCTTTTTTTTTTTTGTTTTTTTTTTTGTTTTTTTGAGACAGAGTCTCGCTCTGTCATCCAGGCTGGAGTGCAGTGGCGTGATCTCGGCTCACTGCAACCTCCACCTCCCAGGTTCAAGCAATTCTCCTGCCTCAGCCTCCCAAGTAGCTGGGATTACAGGTGCCCGCCACCACACCCAGCTAATTTTGTGTATTTTTAGTAGAGACGGGGTTTTGCCATGTTGGCCAGGCTGGCCTCGAACTCCTGACCTCAGGTGATCCACCTGCCTCGGCCTCCCAAAGTGCTGGGATTACAGGTGTGAGCCACCATGCCCAACCAACAAAATCCTTTAAAATGGACCAAAGATTTAGACAAGTCTTTCACAAAAGAGGCTATCCAGATGGCCAATAAGTATATGAAAAGTGTTCAACTTAATTAGCTATCAAGAAAATACAGATTATGTATTATGTATCTAGCTCTACATCCCCCAGGTGCACTAGAATGAAAAGGACTGACAATACCACGTGTTGGCAAGAGTGTGGACCAACTGGTGCTCTTGTACACATTCGGTGGGAGTGTAACCTGAACCACAACTGCAGGCAATTGTCATTATCTACCAAAACCAAATATAAGGAACACCCAAACCCAGCAATTCCACTTCTTAGGTATCTACCAAACTGAAATAAGCACGTATGTTCATCAAGAGTCATGTACAAAAATATTCAGAGAAGCTTCATTCATCATAGCCAAACACTGGAAGCCCCAATGTCATCAACAATAGAATGGATACAGTGTGGGGTGTTCACACCATGGAAGATTACAAAGCAGTGACAGGTAATGAGCTACTCCTGTCTGCCACGAGATGGATGAATTTCACAAACATAATGTGGAAGGAAGGAAGACAGTCATAAAAGAGTCTATACTGTATGATTCCTCTTGAATGATGTGCAAAACAGATTAAAACTAATCTATTATGACAAAGGTCAGAAGAGTGGTTACTATTGGAGATGACAATTGACTGGGAGGGAACATCCAGGAGCCTGAAGGGTGCTGACATTTTCTACACCTTCATCTGGGTGACAGTTTTGTGGACACATACATATGGAAAAATGTATCAAGCTATACATTTAAGATATATGTTTTGTCCTTTTAAAAGTAAGTAAATATGATTTTCCATATTTCAAGCTCTTTCTCAAGTTCTAGCTCTTTGTGTGGACTTCCCAGAATACTTTTCCCAGATGCTGCCATTCTGCACTTTGAAACTGTGCCACACTGGCTAGCCCTGGGTTCTGCTCTACTTCTCTTTATAGGCAAGCTCCTTAAGGGAAGGTAGATTCTGTCACAGACTCTGCACTCCACAGCCTCTGGTACAGACCTAGGAACCTAGTAGGTGCTCAATAAACATCTTTCCACCCACTGGCCATCTACAGGAAGTATAAATTGGTGGGGCAAGCCCTGAGGACAGGGGCTGTGGGATGTTCTCCATCATTTTCCCCTCAAGGAAAGGAAAGAGAGGATGGTTGGGGTGCCACATAATTAATCAATGAAGCCCCTGGCAAACACGGGCCCCTTAAAAAAAAGATACCCCTCTTCTCCAAGGGCGTATGAGTCTAACGAGGGACAGATTGGTCTATCCAGGAATCTATGTGAGAATCCCTACCCCTGGCCAGGGCTTCCAGCAACCTTTCTCCCCATGAGGAAATTAAACCTGAGGAGGTAAACCCAACGGAAAACCAAAATAACTCCCCCAGAGGAGGCTACTTGTAGAGAGAAAGGCTACGTGACATCTCATCTGTGAGCCTATGTGGACCGTGAAACTCAGAGATACTGTGAATACACATTGTGGCTAAATGCTTAAGGGATACATAGTAAAGTCAACATCTGACTAAACAAAAACTATTACCAATGAAGAATGAACTTCCAGGATACAAGAGTAAATATGAACTCTCAAATAAATTATTATTGCTATTACAATTCATACCTTTTTTAAAAGTTAGCAGACTGATCATAGAAGTTTGATGTTATACTGAAGGAACAATAATGTCTTAATTTCTCAATAATGACAGCTGCTGGATTGCTCCTGTGCTCACTGCAGTGCACATTTATGATCTTAAATATACGTTTACTTTCAACTGAGGATGATGGAAGTTCAGACTATTTTTCCCACGTGGCAATCCATGTCCTAGTTATGCTAATTAGAAATGATAATAACCTAGACACATACATGATGCTTTTTCATATGTAAAATTTTGTGTTTATTTTTTGGTAGAGACAGGGTATCACTATGTTGCCCAGGATGGTCTTGAATTCCTGACCTCTAGCAATCCTCCTGCCTCAGCCTCCCAAGGTGCCGAGATTACAGGCATGAGCCACCCCACTCGGCCACATGATCCTTGATCACACACAAGTTCAAGGAAGACAGAAATAATGCTGAAATCAACCTTTGGCTATTTGGCCCTCTGAAGATCCAGGCCAAAGCCAAATTTCAGTGCATCCACAGATACAGTAGGATGAAGATTTGCTACTTCCTATCTCTCCAAGAGCAAAACAGAAATATATGTATTTATCAGAAGGAAGAAATTAGATTTTACAAAAGGAAACAAGCTTTCTTTCAGCAGGACAACCACCAAATATCTCATTACCTCCTCTCAAGGAGATCAGCTAATGGTGGGATTCACGGAAGTGTTGACACCAAGTCTATCTTTAAGGGGCTTTCAGTCTTGTTGGAATGACAAAATATCAGCAGGTGAAGCTACTGTGAGTTACATGAGATAGTCAAGTTCATAGTGAACTGTCCAGGAGCATAAAGCACAGATGTAATTTCACATTAGAAGAGAAGCACTCCTCTGGAACTAATGGAGCAAAGCCTTATCTAGACCAGTGGCTTTCAACTTCAGGGCTGGAGACTTCCACATCTTCAACTGCATATTCCAAGGCCTGGGTCCTGTGGCGCATGCCTGTAACCCCAATACTTTGAGAGGCTGAGGCGGGCAGATCGCCTGAGCTCAGGAGTTCGAAACCAGCCCGGGCAACATAGTGAGACCCCATCTCTACAAAAAATAAAATTACTGGGTGTGGTGGGGTGTACCCGTAGTCCCAGCTACTTGGGGGACTGAGGTAGGAGGATTGCTTGAGCTCGGGAGATTGAGGCTGCAGTGAGCCATGTTCACGCCACTGCACTCCAGCCTGGGTGACAGAGCTCGAGAGCCTGTCTCAAACAAACAGAAAACACGACTGCATATTCCAGCAATCAACAGGCTGAAGTGTGGCACACACACTACCATTCACCTACTCCCTGTGTACCATACACAAGTTCAGGTACTTCACACGTAATATCCCACTGCCAGTCTCAGTGGCTCACACCTGTAATCCCAGCACTTTGGGAGGCCAAGGAGGGAGGATCACTTGAGCTCAGGAGTTCAAGACCAGCCTGGGCAATACAGGGAGATCCCATCTCTACAAAAAAAAACTTTTTTAAGTTGGCCAGGCATGGTGGTCTGTGCCTGTGTAGTCCCAGCTACTCCAGAGGCCGAGGTGGAAGGATTTGCTTCAGCCTGGGAGGCGGAGTCTGCAGTGAGCTGTGATGCACCACTGCACTCCAGCCTGGGCAACAGTGTGTGACCCTGTCTCCAAAATACAAATAACCCATTTAATCTTCAGAGAAAACCCCTGAGAGAAAGGCATTATCATGACAGCCATTTTAGGGACAAGGAAACCTTCCTCCAGGACTCACACGGTGAGTTCAATGATGAAGCTGAGATTTGAATCCAGGTAAAGAGCTTGCGCTGGAATTGGAATCCAGGAGAATCCAATCCAGAGCCCATGAACTTAACCTTCACACAGGTCTTCAATATGCACAGGCCTCACATAGGGGCCTACTGTTCTTAAATTGTATGAAAATGGGACTAAAATCACTAACATAAATAAATGTTTTAAGAAATATGTAGAGGCTGGGCACGGTGGCTCACGCCTGTAATCCCAGCACTTTGGGGGGCCGAGGCAGGTGGATCACGAGGTCAGGAGATGGAGACCATCTTGGCTAACACGGTGAAACCCCGTCTCTACTAAAAATACAAAAATTTAGCCGAGCATGGTGGTGGGCACCTGTAGTCCCAGCTACTTGGGAGGCTGAGGCAGGAGAATGGCGTGAACCCGGGAGGCAGAGCTTGCAGTGAGCGGAGATCGCGCCACTGCACTCCAGCCTGGGCAACAGAGCGAGACTCTGTCTCAAAAAAAAATAAAAACAAAAAAAAGAAGTATGTAATAACTTTTTTGGTCAGTAGAGTTTCTATTTTCTCAATCAACAGACACCAAAGTTAACAAGAAAATATGTAAAGGTCTTTAACGGCTTTTTTTTTGGCATTACATTTTTGACAAATTATACTGGGAACATTCTAACTCAGGCTGGGTGACAGATTTCCAGCTTTCATTGTACTGGTATGCTGCATAACATGTATGCATACATGAACACACACACCTATATGCATTTCAGTCTTTTGAACGATCCAAATATCATATAATTATTTGGATGTTAAGTGCATTGGCAGCCTAGGAAGGTCAAAATATGAACTGTAGAAACAAGGGGTCTTCATGTGTAAATGATGGGCCCAGAGTTTGGGATCTGAGCCAGGTCAGCTCTAAGAGGCTCAGTGTGACAAGAACAAAGTTTCTGATCCCAGCAGGAGTCACCTACAGATAAGGTGGATGAGAAAAAGTGTGCTGACTTCCTCCCGCAAAAAAAGGGGACATTTTGGAAGAATTTCGAGTGGTACCAGTTAAAACTTCTTTAATGAGAATACTAACTTAAATGGCCTGGGGAAAGGGTGAGGAGATAGAGGAAAGAGACTAAAACACATGCACACTTTCTACAGTATGTGTACTTTTTATGATCAGAAAAATATCACACAAACGACAGGAAATATTCCTGCTCCAGGATTCAAGACCCCTAGTTTCCTCCTGTGGTTTCTCCTAGTTTCTGCCTGTGGTCCCCTAGTTTCCTCCTCCACTGTGTGGGGACAGAGCTTCTCACCGGGAACCTTGCCCTCATGCCCTTCCCTGTCTCACAGACCTCTGTTTTCTTAGCCCTTTGTCCCCATCTCCACTGCAGCGCCTATCAGATCACACTAAAACGACCGTTATTTACCAACTGCGGAGTTGGAGGCGAGCACTGAGCTAGATACCATACACAGATTCCCGCTTTTTTTAACCATTAAATCACCCTCTTTTACAAATGTTACTATCTCTATTTTACAGACAAGAAATCGAGACATGAAGATTAACTAACCTGCCCCAATTTAAACAGCTAACATAACACATGGGCCACCCAACGTCCCTTACTCCAAAGCACATGCTCATTCCACTAGGGTATTAGGCTATGTGTTAATGTAATGGCAGGCAATCTGAAGGGCTCCACTAAGTATTTGCCGAACAGAATTAAAGGGGGGGGTCCCACACTGCCCGCTTCCGATGAAGAAAAAGACGCAGAAAAGAAACCGCCACACGTGGAGAATCAGTAGGTGCAAGCCAAGGACAGTTTGCGGTAAACTGCCACCCCGGAAGCCAGCACCTACCATCCTGGTCTCCCGGAGTTTGGGTGACCCCTGGCACTGTTACTTCTGCAGAAAAGTAGTGGATTTAACCCCTACAGAGGCACCGCCCCGTATCCTCTGAAGTTGTCTCCGGTCACCTAAAGAGACGTCTTCATTATGGCTCAACTCATTTGGGCTGTAAACTGCTGAAGCGAAAGGCTTTTTCTTCTGCATCCCTTTCAAGTTCCCTCAGCAGGGACTACAATAAATCATCACATTATGACGCTGAAAGTTCATCTCTAAAAAGCTTTCAATTTAGTTTGATGAGACTAATGGTGTCCAACGGCACAGTGCCGGGCACATAACGGGAAATCCAAAAATACAGTTATTATTAGAATAAAAATTCAGGCTGGGCGCAGTGGCTCACGCCTGTAATCCGAGCACTTTGGGAGGCCGAGGCGGGCGGATCATTTGAGACCAGATGTTCGAGACCAGCCTGGGCAACATGGCGAAACCCCGTCTCTACTAAAAATACAAAAATTAGTCGGCGTGGTGGCGGACGCCTGTAGTCCCAGCTACACAGAGCCAAGATCGCACCACTGCATTGCAGCCTGGGCGACAGAGCAAGACCCTGTCTCAAAAAAAAAAAAAAAAGAAAAGAAAAATCAGCCAAGACTTGGAAAAAGAAATTTAAAAAAGGAAAATTCATGCAGCCAGTAACTATTGGGACACCACTCACCAGGCACTATGCTAAACTGGGGTTAGGTGCTGAGCAAAACCAGGCCCCTCTCTAGATGGCTCTCTAGGTCCCACGACCATGGCTTAGGTGACACCGGCAGCTGCGCGCTCCACAGCCTGTCGAAAAACACTCGGGAAACAAACATTGAGAGGAAAATACTCCTTCCGTGGGCCTTTAGGAAAACCGAGTGACTTTTTTCGTGAGGGGAACCCATCTTTGTAAGCATTCGCGGAAACGGCAGTTTCATTACCGCCGGGAAGGGTCCCCTGAGTGTGTGCCCCGTCTGAGTTCCGAGCCGGGCGGGCCATGCCTTGCCAACCCCGCTGCTCGCAGCATCTGCAGGCGCTGGGCGAGGCATCGCTGCCCGGCCGGGGCTTCTCGGGTCTAGGGAAATCGAGGTCGCTTTCCCTGGCTCTCTGCAGCGGGGCAGCGCTGTCCACTCACTCCCCCCTCCCCGCGCACGCCCTTGCCCTCTTTCCCCCAGGTAGGGAAGGGTCTACGCGGGTCATAGCAGAGAGGCCACGCCGCCCGTGGTGACTGCCAGTCCCGGGGAGGCGGCGCCGCCACTGCCATCCCGCAGCCCGCGCTCCCCACACCCCGCCGCAGGCGCAGCGCACTGGTGGAGTGATGTCGGGAGATCGATCGAGAAGAATCTGGAAGAATCCGGTTAGACAGGGAAGCGGGCGGGGATGGGAGGGAGGGAGGAAGGGCCAGGGGAGGCCGCCGGGGAGATCCCGAGTCCGAGGGTCCCAGGAGAAGGGGCGGGGGGGGCGGGCAGGCAGCCAGAAGGAGGCAAGAACCAGGAAAAAAAAGAAAAAAAAATTCCGAAGCGCCCGCAGCCCTGAGCCCGAACCGGCTCAGTCCCGCCGTCTCTAGAAAGTTCTGCACCCCGCCCCCTGTGTCCGCGCTCCCGCTCCTCCCAGCCCCTCCCTCGCGGCGGGGCGGGACCAATCGCTCCCCGAGCCGCTCCTGACCCACCTACCCCCGCTCTCGCGCCGCGTGCAGAGGTGCTCAAGCCTCCTCGCGGTCCGCAGTCAGTGCCGCCGCGCCCGGCCTCCCGCACGCCCCGCAGGTAGCGCCCCCGCCCGCGGCCCGGAGTGCGCTCGCGCCGGCACCAGCTCTCGGATAAACGGCGCGCCGCGCGGAGATGACAGCCGAGGAGATGAAGGCGACCGAGAGCGGGGCGCAGTCGGCGCCGCTGCCCATGGAGGGAGTGGACATCAGCCCCAAACAGGACGAAGGCGTGCTGAAGGTGAGGGGCGGCGGGGCCTGCGGAGGCGTCCGAAGCCGGGGCCCGGCGGGCCGCCCTTCCGCCGCGCCCGGAGCCCGCGGCCGGGCACGGGTCGAGGCGGCCGCCTTTGCAGCCTCGCGGCCGTCCGGCCGGGGGCCGGTGGCATCGCCGTCCCGGACCGGGCTGCGTCGTTTAAGGCACCGAGGCCGGCCATGCGCTCGGCAGGGGGGCGGCCTAGGTGCGCGGGCCGAGGCCCCAGGCTCCCCAGCCGGCAGCGCCCGGGCCCGGGCAGGGGGTCGGGATTGCAGTGCCCACCCCGGCGCGCGCGGGGCGGCGGAGAGGGGCGGGGCGGGGCGACCGCCGCGGGCACCCGAGCCGCAGCCCGGGGCCAGGCCGGGCCTCCCACGCCACGCCGCCCCCGACCCCGCGGCCCCAGCGGAGCCGCCAGCCGCGGGCCGCCTCGTTGGTGGCGGTGCCAGAGCTCGCCCACCCAGGCGGTGGAACACGGGCCAGGACGGGGAGCGACTCCCCACAGTGCTCTCCTGGCCCTTCGGCCTTTGTGCGACGCAGGCGCGACAGTGTTCCGGCGCCCTCCCGGGGTCCCCTGCCGACGCCGGGACCCAGCGAGGTCCCCACTCGCCGCGCGGCGCCCCCTCCCTCGGCCCCGGGGAGGCCGGGCGCGGGGCATGCTGGGAGCTGTAGTCCCCTCCCCCTCCCCGCCGCCTCCCGGAGCCAGGGCTGCGGGGTGTGGGGCGGGGAGGAGGCGCTCTGCTGTGGAGCCTGCCGCCGAGTGACCGCTCGACTACAAATAGCCTGGGGAGCTGGGGGGAGGGCATCTTGACCTGGGCCAGGACAACCTGCCATGGGTCGGAGCAGGTTCCGGGGAGAGTCAGATGGTGATTTCTCAGCCTGCGTCTTATGCCTTCTCCACATCCGCTGCTCCTCCTCATCCTGGCTTCCCACCGCTGAGCTCCGGGTGTGCGGCACCCGCCTCAGGGGGCCTTTACCTGGTCCAGAAGTGCATCTGTCTTGGCACCAGATTATTGGGGACCTCAAGCGTCTGCTCCAGCGGCTGTCCCGTGGCATGCGGCTTCCCCTTCTCGCTCCAGCGTCCTGCTGTTTTCTACGAGATTGTTATTCCAGGAAGGGTCATTTCCCCTTTGATCCGCCATTCCTTCCCTTTTACCTTTCTACTCCTCAAAGCCCCTGTCTGTTCTTCGTGGAGGCTTTCCCTTAGAGGGTAACCACACACCTACCAGGTGGCGCTAAAGAAGCCTTTACGTTTCTGGGAAATACTCCAGCCCTGGACTCGCTACCAGTGAGGAATACTCAGCTCCCAAGTCAGAGTTTAAGGTCCCATGGAGAGCCTCCGGGTTCACCTATAACCTGGTTTCTTCCTTACCTGTTTTGAACTGTTTCTATTCTCTTCGCTCATACTCCCCTCGTTCTCCCGTCTCCAAACCAGACCTTAATCTGATGTCCACTGGCATGAAGGAAGGAGGAGGAAGTGTGGCATAAATACTTCCCCCTTTGCCGATTATAATAATAATCTATTATTCAACTTTTTACTGGTCTAATCTTCTGACAACTGTAGGAGATAGGGATTATCATCACTGCTTTACAAATAAAGTGTGGAGAATTTTAAAAACTTACCATACAGCGGAAACTTGAACTCAGATCTCTCAGCCTTTTGTCTCCTTTTTCAAACCAAGTCTTGCTGCACCTCAAGAAAGACAAGAAGGTTAGTTGACTCCTAAGCCAAGCTGCTAGTAACTGAATCTGGAGGGACAAGTAGGCAGAGGAGGATGAACATAGAGAAGTCCTTTTATGTTCCCTCTGGAGGCTTGCAGGCAGTGCTGCTGCCCCTTTCTGCCCCAAACCCTGGGGTACTCACTTTCTCCCCCTTCCTCCCAGGTCATCAAGAGAGAGGGCACAGGTACAGAGATGCCCATGATTGGGGACCGAGTCTTTGTCCACTACACTGGCTGGCTATTAGATGGCACAAAGTTTGACTCCAGTCTGGATCGCAAGGACAAATTCTCCTTTGACCTGGGAAAAGGTAGGCGTGGTCAGTGGGCTGGTAGGATAGGTTCGAGGTGGACACAAGCTGTCACAAGCAGAAACCATTTTCTCAGGACCAAGCTCAGGGAGGAATGGTTTATCACAGTCTGTTAACTCTTTCGGTCACTCTTTTTTTTTTTTTCTACCGTTCTGTAACTATATCGATCTCTGTCTCCCCTTCTCCTCACCTCCCAACACCTTACTCCCCCTTCGAAGGTGGACTGTCTTGCATCTTAAACTCTTTTGTTCAGGGTCACGTGATCTTTTATAGTTCTTAGACCTTAATACAACCAGGTATCTCACCTTCTGGTCCCATTTCTAAAGGATGTCCAGCTTCCCCATGAGTGTGGTGCAGTAACTCTTCAGGAGCACTGTTTGAGCCCAGCATCAGAACCCGGCTAAGGCGGTCCTGTTTGCTTCTATACCTGCAGGGGAGGTCATCAAGGCTTGGGACATTGCCATAGCAACCATGAAGGTGGGGGAGGTGTGCCACATCACCTGCAAACCAGAATATGCCTACGGTTCAGCAGGCAGTCCTCCAAAGATTCCCCCCAATGCCACGCTTGTGTTTGAGGTGAGTGTTTGGTCACTGAGATCCAGGCTAAGAGCCAGGCCTTATCTCAGCCCAATGCCTGGCTGCCCTCCAGCCCTTCCTGCTTCTTGGAGACAATGTAGCCAACGCTGAGGGTCTGGCCTTATGGGAGGAGAAATGCAGAGGGCTCTGCTGCTGCTAGTAATGGAAGTAATAGAAGCTTCGGATGGGAAGAGGCAGGCACAAGCCCCTCTCCAGACTCAAAGCATGGTCGGGGTTAAGGCATCTTTATCTCTAGAGCAGTACCCAGAAGAATACTGAAAGGAGTCGGGAGATCAGAAACTATGTCCCGTTATAAATGGCAGTACAGAATATTGGTGCTCTAGAGATCAGAAGGGGGAGCAGTAGCTCCCCTGTGGGTCAAGGGCTGAGAAAAGGCTTCACTGAGGAGATAGAACTTGACATTGTTCAATCTGAAAATGGTTGAGCCAATCCGTGGGCCCTTGAATACTGAGAAACTGCTGAGAGATGTTGGGTAATCATTTCTAATACCTACCACATTGGGCTTATCAGGTAGTGTGAATTAGGATTATCTGGGACACGTCCTGATACGTCCTTGTTAGTAGAGCAGGTAGCAAATAGATTGCTCTCCTCAGCTTAACTGAAATCTATGTAGTCTGCCCACCTCTAACAAAGTTGAGATAGGGCAGCTCCCAAGAACTTAAAAAAAGTACCACTCTACCCAACTCCTTGTGACTGCCCTTGTGGACAGATCTGGCCTGGCAGTTAGTAGGGACCCTCCCGGATGAGAACGACTGTGTTTCACTGCCCATGAGTTAGTGTGGGAAGGAATTGTGTCACATCTTGTCCCACAGGTGGAGTTGTTTGAGTTTAAGGGAGAAGATCTGACGGAAGAGGAAGATGGCGGAATCATTCGCAGAATACAGACTCGCGGTGAAGGCTACGCTAAGCCCAATGAGGGCGCTATCGTGGAGGGTGAGACAGTACAGTCTGGGCTTTCAATTCTAATTCTGATATTTAGGCCTTGTGTGGCTTTGGGCAAGTCACTTCCCTTCTCCAAGCCTATCTTCTTGTCCATAAAATGAGGGGTTGGACCATATTCTCTTCATATCACTCCAGATTTGAGAACACAGCTAGGAGAATCTTGGGGTGATGGGGGTGATGCAGGGAGGCTGATGGCATCTTTCCTCAGTCACCTGCCCTCTTACAACTCTGGTACACTGCCTCTCTTTCATGCCAGTTGCACTGGAAGGGTACTACAAGGACCAGCTCTTTGACCAGCGGGAGCTCCGCTTTGAGATTGGCGAGGGGGAGAACCTGGATCTGCCTTATGGTCTGGAGAGGGCCATTCAGCGCATGGAGAAAGGAGAACATTCCATTGTGTACCTCAAGCCCAGGTGAGGGGTGGGCACTTCGTAGAGTAGGCAGGCGGGCAAACCAAGATCAAAGATATAAAATGAATTGTAGAAACAGCTGTTTGTGTCCTTTCTTTTTAACTCTGGCCACACCAAACATACACCATTATGATATCCTCAGTGTACTTAGAAGTGTGGCCACAATTGTCTACATCTCCTTGGATCTAAGCCCAGTCTTTTCAGTCACGGTTGCTACAGATTCTCTCCTCTGCCATCAAGATTGTCCTCTCCCATTCATTCATTCAGTCATTACTGAAACAGCTACTACATGCCAGGCACTGCTGAAAATTCCTAGGGGTTCAGAGACTAATAGGACATTGTTTGTGCCTTCTAATTCTAGCTCATTGTTTAGTGAGGTGCTATTTAAATTAGTAATCACACTGCTGCCTGGCCATAAGTTATTAGAAGGGTATGAAGGATGCTGAGGGACCATCTGACGGTGTGAAGAGGCCAGGGAAGATTTGCCAGACATTTGAACCAAGTCTCAAGGGATGGGAAGGTACTTTCCAGGAAATGGACAGGAAGCCTTTTCAGCCTGGAGCAGGTTAAGTGTTGCCAAGATGACACATAGTGTTTTTCACCCCTCCAGCTATGCTTTTGGCAGTGTTGGGAAGGAAAAGTTCCAAATCCCACCAAATGCTGAGCTGAAATATGAATTACACCTCAAGAGTTTTGAAAAGGTAAGTTTGCTCAGGGTCTTCCCATCTAAAGTCAAGTTCCACCCTGTACGTGACTCTGGGGTAGCTGACAACTTTGTTTCTCTCCTGGGGTGTGGCAGGCCAAGGAGTCTTGGGAGATGAATTCAGAAGAGAAGCTGGAACAGAGCACCATAGTGAAAGAGCGGGGCACTGTGTACTTCAAGGTGAGCCAACAGTCACTGTCGTAAGGACACTCCCAGGAAGAGTTGCTCTGAGCCTACCCTTCCCTCGGTGACCGAGATCATTTTCTGCCAAGAAGTGGACAAGTTGGCACCTGCCATCTTCACTTCATATATGTGAGCTTGCTGGCCTTGCCAGTGGGAAGGATGGGAGCAGGAACCTCTTGTGGCCATGTGTCACTGATGTCTGCAAGTACCACTGAACCTGTGCCAGATGCCTGAGCCTCTCTCCCATTCTAGGAAGGTAAATACAAGCAAGCTTTACTACAGTATAAGAAGATCGTGTCTTGGCTGGAGTATGAGTCTAGTTTTTCCAATGAGGAAGCACAAAAAGCACAGGCCCTTCGACTGGCCTCTCACCTCAACCTGGCCATGTGTCATCTGAAACTACAGGCCTTCTCTGCTGCCATTGAAAGCTGTAACAAGGTGAGGCCCCCTCAGAGGGCATGGAAGCAGCATTCACAGGCAGAGTTGGGTGAGCTGCCAGCATGTCTGAAACTTCCCCTTGGTGACTAGGGCAGGGATAGCAGGGTGGATCAGCGGGAGCTCTGAGGTTACAGACCAAAGGCACGGATGCAGGTAGTCATAGCAAGAACCTCTTAGCTTTAGTAGTGACCAAAGGCACGGATGCAGGTAGTCATAGCAAGAACCTTAGCTTTAGTGGTGGGAAGCCGTTGGCAAGAAGTAGGAAGACACGGAATGGGAAGAATCACATAAGAGTTTTCTTCCACCTTGGTTCTTAGCCTCTCCGCTTGCCTACTTGCTTTATTCTAAAGTGAATGTTAAATGTCTGAAGTCTTTATTTCATCCAAAGACCTGCTGTCTTCCCTCTCTGCCTGTTGGATTAAATGAGGTTCCTTCCTAGACCCTGGATTGTTCCATTTAATGCCCCAGGCCTTGTTCTTCCTGGGGTGGAGCTAGCCATTTGCATTCCTCCTCATCCTCCTGAGGGGTACCCTTTGAAACCCAGTCTTGGCCAGATGAGCTACAAGCCCTGAGCTCCCAAGATGTTGCTTCCTCTCTGCATTCTTTAGGCCCTAGAACTGGACAGCAACAACGAGAAGGGCCTCTTCCGCCGGGGAGAGGCCCACCTGGCCGTGAATGACTTTGAACTGGCACGGGCTGATTTCCAGAAGGTCCTGCAGCTCTACCCCAGCAACAAAGCTGCCAAGACCCAGCTGGCTGTGTGCCAGCAGCGGATCCGAAGGCAGCTTGCCCGGGAGAAGAAGCTCTATGCCAATATGTTTGAGAGGCTGGCTGAGGAGGAGAACAAGGTGAGGATTGGGGTGGGGAACAGTTGGAATAGCATCCCTCCACTTAACCTGGCTACTGTGGGCTCTTTGTGCCTTTGGTTGTCTGTGCCAATCCCGGAAACCAGATTAGATTGTGCCTTTTCCCTGGAGCATTAAGGAGCACGAGTTCCTGCTGTTGGGGCCAGTGTTCTGTGATCAGTGCTGGAAACCTACCCACAAGCCCCAGAAGTTGGGTTCGTTGTCCTGAGTGTAATTCCCGATTTATGTTTTCTTGTGGGCCAGGCGCAGTGGCTCACACCTGCAATCCCAGCACTTTGCAGGGCCAAAGTGGGAGGATCACTTGATCCCAGTAGGTAGAGACCTCAGCGACTTATGATGGCACCACTGCACCCCAGCCTGAGCGACAAAATGAGACCCTGTCTCAAAAAAAAAAGCTAGATGCTTTTTGTGCGTGATTAAATAAATAATACACTTAGTTAAATTCAAACTGTACCAAAGTATACGGTCAAGTCTGCCTCCCCCACCAGAAGCAGCTGCCCCTTCAGGTTCTTGTATGGTTCCAGTGTGTTGCATCAAGGCACAGGCAGACGTTCATGTTGCTTTCTCCCTTTCCCCTAACAAGAGGCAACCTGCTGTAACTATGATTTGGCGCATACTGTGCTTTTCTCACGTAATAGTAGCTGGAGGCTTATTTTACATGAGTATTTAAAGAACTTTTACATTCTTTCTTAGGCTTACATAGTATTCCATTGTATGGATATGGCTTATCTTAGTTAATCATTCCCTTTTTAGTCTTCCAGTGGTTTTATTTTTTTTCTGAGACAGAGTTTCGTTCTTGTTGCCCGGGCTGGAGTGCAATGGCACGATCTTGGCTCACTGCAAACTCCACCTCCTGGGTTCAAGCGATTCTCCTGTCTCAGCCTCCCGAGTAGCTGGGATTACAGGTGCCCGCCACCACACCCACCTAATTTTTGTATTTTTAGTACAGACAAAGTTTCATCTTGTTGACCAGGCTGTCTCGAACTCCTGACTTTAGTGATCTGCCCACCCCTGCCTCCCAAAGTGGTGGGATTACAGGTGTGAGCCACCACACCCAGCCAGTCTTAAACAGGGTTCTAAACCAGCACTGTCCAGTAGAAGTATAGTATCAACAACATGTAATTCAAAATTTTCTGGTAACCATGTTAAAAAGGTAAAAAACAAATGGAATTAAATTTTAGTTGCATTTGTGTATTTTTCAAACCATCTTCAAAATCCAATGTATATTTTGCACTAAAAACACATGAGTTTGAACTAGCCACTTACAGTAGTGGCTACCATACAGGACAGTGCTGCTTAGAACAGCATTGCAGTGAATAACCTTGTGAGTTCATAGTTTGTACATATACAAGTGTTCTGTTTTGTTTTGTTGAGACAGTGTCTCTTGCCCTGCCGCCCAGGCTGGAGTGCAGTGGCACAGTCTCAGTTCACTGTAACTTCTGCCTCCAGGGCTCAAGCGATCCTCTTGTCTCAGCCTCCCGAGTAGCTGGGACTACAGGTGCGTGCCACCACGCCCAGCTAATTTTTGTAATTTTTGTTGAGGTGAGGTTTCACCATGTTGCCCAGGCTGATCTGAAACTTGTGGGCTCAAGCAATCTGACCACCTCAGCCTCCCAAAGTGCTGGGATGACGGGTGTAAGCCACCAGGCCTGGCCTGTACAGGTATATCTTTAGGACAGATGTAGGAGAATGGGTGTATCTGTGTAATTCTGCTAGAAATTAAGTGTGTGTTTTTTCACTTGGGAAGTCAGCCCGTTTGCTGTTCCTCTTTCTCGCAGGCCAAGGCAGAGGCTTCCTCGGGAGACCATCCCGCTGACGCAGAGATGAAGGAGGAGCAGAAGAGCAGCACGGCAGGGAGCCAGCCTCAGGTGGAGACAGAAGCGTAGCCCCTCTCCACCAGCCCTACTCCTGCGGCTGCCTGCCCCCCAGTCTCCCCACTCCACCCTGTTAGTTTTGTAAAAACTGAAGAATTTTGAGTGAATTAGACCTTTATTTTTCTATCTGGTTGGATGGTGGCTTTAGGGGAAGGGGGAAAGGCATAGGCTGGGGGATTGAGGTGGGGAATCATTTTAGCTGGTGTCACCCCCTCTTCCCTTCCTCCATTGCACATGAACATATGTCCATTCATATATATTCATCAGAATGTTAATTTATTTTGCTCCCTCTGTTAGGTCCATTTTCTAAGGGTAGAAGAGGCAAGTGGTAGGGATGGGGTCTGATATGAACCCAGGGTGGAGAGGGAGACTCCTGGGCAGCCGTTTTCCTCATCCTTTCCCTCTCCCAGTCCATTTCCAAACGTGGCCTCCATGTGGGTGCTAGGGACATGGGAAAAACCACTGCTATGCCATTTCTTCTCTCTGTTCCCTTCCTCACCCCCAACGGTGTGGCTGATGATGTCTTCTGGTGTCATGGTGACCACCCCCTGTTCCCTGTTCTGGTATTTCCCCTGTCAGTTTCCCCTCTTGGCCAGGTTGTGTCCCGAAATCCCCTCAGCCTCTTCTCTGCACGTTGCTGAAGGTCCAGGCTTGCCTCAAGTTCCGTGCTTGAGCAATAAAGTGGAAACAATAAAACCTGGGTGTCAGACAACCCTTTCTGTTCAGTCTTGGAGGGGTGGGTATGGGTGGGTACATAATGGGTAGTGGCAAAATCAAGGGGTCACCCACTTAGTCCCAGTTGAGCTTAAATAAGTGCAGCATCTCATGTAGACGCCATAGTTGGGCAGGAAGCAGCCCCACCATGCATGGCTTCCTGAGCAGTGCACAGGCTGCCGCTGGGACTTGTGTCTATGGCTTCACCCTAGGTTCCCAGCACTCCCTCCAGCAACCTGGCAGCTTTTAGTGCCTCTGGTTTTCTTCCCTGACACTTAGGAAGGCGAAAGTATAAAGATCTAGAAGACTGGGACACCATGCATGTTCGTTTTAAAGTTGGAATTGGTCTTCTGCCTACCTCTGATCTGGCAGAGGTATCTGCATTTTGGTTTCTTAACAAGGTAAAACTTCTGGTGTCACTAACCTCCTCCTGTCAGATAACTTACATGATTAAGGTTAAGAGTAAAGCAGAGTGTTCATGCCCAGCTTCCTTCTCAGCCTTAACAGGAAAAGGCTTGTGCTTTTTTTCTAACTATGCTTTGACCCTTAACTCCTATGGCATGATGGGGCCCTGGGAGAAGCCAGGCAGCACAAGCCAGTCATGCTGAGCTGCCTCCAGATGATACTGGCTCCAGGCCAGAGCCCGTGTCTGCCCTCATCCCTCTCTCCTACTGTGAGCTCTCCAGTCCTTTCCCAACAGTGGTGTGGTTGTCTGCTTAGCCACATGGCTGTATAGTTCCTTCCAGAAGAAATTTATAATGGTGGAAGATGTATTTCTGTGTGAAAATTTTCACCAAGTCATACAACACAGCTGATGCTGGAGCCAGGATTAAAATTGGGGTGTGCAAGTCTCCTAGTGTGAGTATCCCTTGAGCCCAAGACACCAAGGATGCAGAGAACTGTGACTGTGCCACTGCATGCCAGCCTGGGCAAGAGAGTGAGACCCTGTCTCTTTTTTGAAAAAAGTCCCAGTGTAACTGCTTTCTTACGGGGCTTACCTCACATCACAGCCCTGTATTTGTGGTTTGTGTCTGGGTCCTCTTGGTATTTCAAAAGTAGTAGATTCTTACGCCTGCAGCCAACAATAATCACTAACTCAAGCATTTATGGAGTAAGCCTAGCAGTGTACTGAGAGCATCACATGAGTGAAACTTAATCCTTGCAACCATCCTACAAAGAAGGTATAACTTTAATAACCCTATTTACAGATAAGAAAACCAAGACTCAGAAGTTAAATGGAAAGGTATGCCTGAAAGGTGAGGTCTCTGAACTAATCCAGACTCTCCCATGAGGTTCATTTGGCTGTGGGCAAGTCTTGAGCTTCTTTCCTCATCTGCAAAAATTGAAAGCATTCCTAAGGTTTCTTCCAGCTCTACATCCTGTAGGATTCCAAGAATGTAAAACTGCATTTAACTGTGGAACATTTAGAGATAAGTCTTAGTTTATGTAACATTAAAACTGTCTAGTGAGGATGTTTTGTTAAAATGCCTACAAGTCTTTAAGCCTAAAAATAATCCTACCACATACTCAAGTCTGCCCTGGGTCAGTGCTACAAGTTCATTTCCCAGTCAGTTGTCCCTTCTTACCAACACTTAAATCTTTCTATATGCAGAGAAATGTGCCTGAAGAAAGAAAAGCTAGTAGCAAGCAGTACTGTGAGCTTTTCACAAGTTTTGCAGGTGGTCTCTAGAAAAAATTAAAATAGGGTTTATCTTGTCCTAGTGCTGGTTCTAACATCGAGTTCTATGAATTTTATCTCCCAAGTATTTCTACTCCCTCCATACTAGTACCGCTCCCTCCCATCACCATGCGCTCCAGCCTGCTCTCCTGCGAAAGGCTCCTGTCTTGGATCCCCTCCTGCCTCACCTGCAGTTGACTCTGCTGCATCCACACCGTGTTCCTCCGAGTACTTGAATCACTCTCGTGATTACCCATCCCATGTAGGCTAAAGAACCCTTATCGTGGCTCACAAAACCCTGCAAGGCTCGGCAAAGTGCACTTAACACTTGCCCTCACTCTGTCCCAGCCTCGCCACTTGCCCTCACTCTGTCCCAGCCTCGCCACTTGCCCTCACTCTGTCCCAGCCTCGCCACTTGCCCTCACTCTGTCCCAGCCTCGCCACTTGCCCTCACTCTGTCCCAGCCTCGCCACTTGCCCTCACTCTGTCCCAGCCTCGCCACTTGCCCTCACTCTGTCCCAGCCTCGCCACCCTGAGGGTCAATGGAGGACTGGATTCCATTGCCATTGGAGAAAAAATACGTGAAAGGCACTTTATGCAAGACTAGTAAAGTGTAGTATCTTTTTAGAAAATGTCATTACTGGAAAAAAAGTTAGAAACCAGAACTTCTCAAACCTTATTCCTATTACGTCTCAGTGACTAATTTTCCCTTTCCAAATGCAAAACACCTCAGAACCTTATAACAAGTTGAGATGACAATGCACTAAGGGCAGTGCTGAATACAACCAATGTAAGAGTCTGGACATTGTAAGTAAGGAAAATTTGTTCTCTTTCTGGAATTCATTATTGCTGCCTTATGGCTACAGTTCCCCAGTTGTTTGCCAACCTCAGATAATGTGGATGCATTAACTATCCCCAGTTAGAAAACCTAGGAATAAAAAAAAACATTAATTTATCCTGTACTAAATGACACTATACCGATTTTTTTTTATTTATTTTCTTCTTTCTTTCTTTTTTTTTTTTTTTTTTTGGAGATGGAGTCTTGCTCTGTTCCCCAGGCTGGAGTGCAGTGGCGCAATCTCGGCTCACTGGAACCTCCACGTCCCAGGTTCAAGCAATTCTGTCTCAGCCTCCCAAGTCGCTGGGACCACAGGCGCACGCCACCACGCCTGGCTAATTTTTGTATTTTTAGTAGAGACAGGGTTTCACCATATTGATCAGGCTGGTCTTGAACTCCTGACCTCAGGTGATCCACCCGCCTTGACCTCCCAAAGTGCTGGGATTCCAGGCGTGAGCCACTGCGCCCAGCCTATTTTTTCTTTTTTTTTTTTTTTTGTTTGTTCGTTTGTTTGAGACAGGGTCACTATTTTGCTCAGGCTCAGTGCAGTGATGCAATTACAGCTCACTGCAGCCTCGACCTCCTGGGCTCAAGAGATCCTCCCAACTCAGCCTCCGCAGTAGCTGGGAGAGACTACAGGCACATGGCACCATGCCCAGCCCTTTTTTTTTTTTTTTTTTTTTTGGACAGAGTGTAGCTCTTGTTGCCCAGGCTGGAGTGCAATGGCGTGATCTCAGCTCACTGCAACATCTGCCTCCCAGGTTCAAGCAATAATCCTGCCTCAGCCTCCCGAGTAGCTGGGATTACAAGTACCTGCTACCATGCCCAGCTAATTTTTGTACTTTTAATAGAGATGGGGTTTCACCATGTTGGCCAGGCTGGTCTCAAACTCTTGACCTCAGGAGATCTGCCCGCCTCAGCCTCCTAAAGTGCTGGGATTACAGGCGTGAGCCATTGCGCCCTGCCACGCTATACCAATTTGAGAGGCAAAGTAAGAATGAATGGTCTCAGGGATGATCAAGAAAAAGCAATGCCTTTGTGAATGTGGAGGGACCTGTGGCTAGAAGAGAGGATCAGCATGTATATTCCATATTCCATTGGATCTTCAGTCTCCTGTTTTAGAAGTGCATCAGACATAAACTGATTTGTATTTTTTTAGGTGAAATTCATTTTTTTTTTTTTTTTTTTTTTTGAGACAGAGTCTCGCTCTGTCGCCCAGGCTAGAGTGCAGTGGCGCGATCTCGGCTCACTGCAAGCTCCGCCTCCCAGGTTCACGCCATTCTCCTGCCTCAGCCTCCCAAATAGCTGGGACTACAGGTGCCTGCCACCGTGCCCGGCTAATTTTTTTTGTATTTTTAGTAGAGACGGGGTTTCACCATGTTAGCCAGGATGGTCTCGATCTCCTGACCTCGTGATCCGCCCGCCTCGGCCTCCCAAAGTGCTGGGATTACAGGCTTGAGCCACCGCGCCCGGCTGTGAAATTCACATTTTTAGGTGAAACAAAGTTAACCATTTTAAATTCAATAGTTTGGTGGCCATTTAGTCTTTACAGTGTTACCTAGTTCCAAAACGTCTTCCTCATTCTTTGTGTTTTTAACCCTATCTCCTAATGTTTAAGTGACACAGTGACAGTGAACTTCTCATCCATCAGTACTCTTGAGCAGACAACCGTGATGAGTTAGTTCTAGGATTAAAGCTTCCCAGAGTTGGTGGTGCATTTTAACAGGGGCAAACTTGAGGAAGGCAGTGAGACTTAGTAGAGCTCTGAATAACAGCATTTCACTCAGTGCAGAGTTGCCCCACACTACTCTGCCAGTTTCTAGGACAAAAAACCTAACTTTTCCGACACTTTAATATGCTAAGGTGTACCATGAATGAGAGAGGGGAGGGGGAAATGGTGATATAAGCCAAACCGAGCCCATTAAGAAGCCCTGGACCCTGCCCCCAAGGTGGTGAGGCTCTGGGCCTCATGTTCTGAAAGATCTTTGGAGACCCTGTTTCTTACCTGGGCACCCTGGGCAAACAGAAACCATTCTGTCTACTGTTGGAGGATGAAGTAGACAAAGAATCTTCCTAGAAATGCTTCCCACTGGCTGGGCGCAGTGGCTCACGCCTGTAATCCCATCACTGTGGGAGGCCAAGGCAGGCGGATCACGAGGTCAGGAGATCAAGACCATCCTGGCTAACACAGTGAAACCCCGTCTCTACTAAAAATACAAAAAAAAAAAAAAAAAATTAGCCGGGCATGGTGGCGGGCGCCTGTAGTCCCAGCTACTGGGGAGGCTGAGGCAGGAGAATGGTGTGAACCCGGGAGGCGGAGCTTGCAGTGAGCCAAGATCGTGTCACTGCACTCCAGCCTGGGCGACAGAGCAAGACACCATCTTAAAAAAAAAAAAAAAAGAAAGAAAGAAATGCTCCCCACTTAATCCCCCCATCCCCTCCTATGGAGATTTCTATTGTTTGTAAAGAATATGCCACCCATACAACTGGATCCATGTCACCTAATCAGGAAGATACCCTAATTAGACAGTTTTGGGGAACAAGACAAAAATCAGCAGAAAGAGTGCTTGGCTTAGACAAGATGGAGTTTAGATGGTGCCCAAAGAGACCTAGCAACCATCCAACTAGAAAGGGGCCAAGACCAGGAGTGCTCTTTGTGGAGCCAGGGATCTGTCCATATGGCTTTATAATGCCTAGTCATACAAAACACTCACTGTACTTAAAGTAACTGATGCAAGGTGGGGAGAGGCACAGGCATGGAAGGACTTGACTTGTGCCCTGTTTCTTGGAGACCTGTCTTTCTTGCCTAACTTTATTTGGCTCTCTTGACAAAAGCCAAAAAGCGTGGTATAGAAGTTGTGATCATAAGGCTAGGCACGGTGGCCTGTAATCCCAGCACTTTGGGAGGCCGAGCACTTTGATCACCTGAGGTCAGGAGTTCAAGACCAGCCCGGCCAACATGGTGAAACCCTGTCTCTACGACAAAAAAAATTATCTGGGCATGGTCGTGGACACCTGTAATCCCAGCTACTCGGGAGGCTGAGGCAGGAGAATCGCTTGAACCCAGGAGGTGGAGGTTGCCGTGAGCCAAGATTGCACCATTGCACTCCAGCCTGGGCAAGAAGAGTGAAACTCTCAAAAAAGTGAAAAAGAAGGCGGACGCAGTGGCTCACGCCTGTAATCCCAGCACTTTGGGAGGCCGAGGCAGGCGGATCATGAGGTCAGGAGATTGAGACCATCCTGGCTAACACAGTGAAACTCCTTCTCTACTAAAAATACAAAAAATTAGCCAGGCGCGGTGGCGGGTGCCTGTCTGTAGTCCCAGCTACTCAGGAGGCTGAGGCAGGAGAATGGCGTGAACCCGGAGGGCAGAGCTTGCAGTGAGCCGAGATCGCGCCACTGCACTCCAGCCTAGGCGACAGAGCGAGACTCCGTCTCAAAAAAAAAAAAAAAAGTAAAAAGTTGTGATCATAATTACATGACCTTCATAGCAAACATATTATTCTACAATTAAAAACAGACACCCCGTGTCACAGAAAGATCCAGACCAAGAAACCCAAATGATGAGGAAGATAAAACTAAGGCATTGGGGAATCCTGGGTTGGGGTCTGATATTAGATAACTGGGTCAGGCCAAGGTACCTGATGAAAGAAGCTGGGTGATCTCATCTCTTGTTCTGAGTTATTTAGTAATATATTTCCTTTAAAACCACTTCAGAGGCCGGGCGCGGTGGCTCACGCCTATAATCCCAGGACTTTGGGAGGCCGAGGCAGGCGGATCACAAGGTCAGGAGTTCAAGACCAGCCTGGCCAATATGGTGAAACCCCGTCTCTACTAAAAATACAAAAACAATTGGCTGGGCGTGGTGGCAGTCTCCTGTAGTCCCAGCTACTCGGGAGGCTGAGGCAGGAGAATCGCTTGAACCCGGGAGGCAGAGGTTGCAGTGAGCCGAGATCGCGTCATTGCACTCCAGCCTGGGTGACAGAGGGAGACTGCCTCAGAGAAAAAAAAAAAAGAAAAAAAAAAAAAAAGAAAAAACCACTTCAGAGGTAAACTTTTTTTTTTTTTTTTTTTTTTTTTTTGGAGACAGAGTCTCACTTTCACCCAGCCTGGAGTACAGTGGCACTGTCTTGGCTCACTGCAACCTCTGCCTCTTGGGCTGAGGAGGTCTTCCCGCCTCAGCCTCCTGAGTAGCTGGGACCACAGGCATGCACCACCATGCCCAGCTAATTTTTGCATTTTTGGTGGAGTCACGGTTTTGCCATGTTGTCCAGGCTGGTCTTGAACTCCTGAGCTCAAGCGATCTGCCTGCCTCAGTCTCCAAAAGTGCTGGAATTACAGGCATGAGCCTCCACAGCCAACCTAGAGATGAACATTTTGATACTGGTTTTGGTTTTCCCACCCCTTAAAGGCCTAATATGAAGCTTAGGGTTTGAACTAGGATGAGAGAATAGAGATGGGGTAGAACACGGGGTGAGGGAGCATGCAACTGCTCTGTAAATGAGAAAATTTATTCAAAGCACCAGGAATACCTGTGGGACCCAGTGCCTTTTAATGGACCTGGCCATCCCACAGTACACAACCAGAAATATGAACTTGTAACACAGTTCAGCCTCAGAATATATCTGCAGTCTCCAGTATTTGTCCAGACTTCCTCCAGTTTACTGTTCTGACCTGCTGTTCTTTCTTATCTGGCTGTCAGATCCACTGGGACATCTAGGAAAAAATCTGCCACCCCCTTCCCCCAAGAAAAGGTCTTGCCCTCCAGCCTCCTCCCACTATGTACAGACATAGAAAGTAGGGACAAGCCGGGCATGTTGGCTCACGCTTGTAATCCCACCTACTCGGGAGGCTGAGACACGAGAATCTCGAGCCTGGGAGGCAGAGGTTGCAATGAGCCCAGATCGCACCACTGCACTCCAGCCTGGGTGACAGAGCAAGACTCTCAAAGAAAAAAAAGAAAGAAAAAGAAAAAAGGTGCCGGGCGCAGTGGCTCACGCCTGTAATTCCAGCACTTTGGGAGGACGAGGCGGGCAGATCAAGAGGTCAAGAGATCAAGACCATTCTGGCCAACATGGTGAAACTCCGTCTCTACTAAAAGTACAAAAATTAGCTAGGCGGCTGGGCGCGGTGGCTCACGCCTGTAATCCCAGCTCACGCCTGTAATCCCAGCACTTTGGAAGGCCGAGGCGGGTGGATCACGAGGTCAGGAGATCGAGACCATCCTGGCTAACACGGTGAAACCCTGTCTCTACTAAAAATACAAAAAATTCTCCGGGAGTGGTGGCAGGCGCCTGTAGTCCCAGCTACTCCGGAGGCTGAGGCAGGAGAATGGCTGAGCCCGGGAGGCAGAGCTTGCAGCGAGCCGAGATCGCACCCCTGCACTCCAGCCTGGGTGACAGAGCGAGACTCCGTCTCAAAAAAAAAAAAAAAAAAAAAAATTAGCTGGGCATGGTGGCGCTCGCCTGTAGTCTCAGCTACTTGGGAGGCTGAGGCAGGAGAATTGCTTGAACCTGGGAGGCAGAGGTTGCAGTGAACCCAGATCGCGCCACTGCACGCCAGCCTGGCAACAGAGCGAGACTCCATCTCAAAAAAAAAAAAAAAAAAAAAAAACATAAAAAGGAACAGCCCCTGGTCCAAAATCCCAGATAAGGTAGAATCATTTTTTTTTTGAAACATCAAGTGCAAGTCAGCCTGGGTTTTTAGACCTAAACCTAAAAATGTATTGAACACCTGTATGATTTCATAAATATTGCCGTGATTGACGAGGCACCCCAAAGAAAGGCAGAACTGGATTCAACATGGAAATAAAGTATCCCAAGAAGCCAGCCATGAGAGTGACAGTCCCATCTGTGCTACAAGAGTAAGGCCACTGAGGGTGAGATGCAAGAGCTTTGTGCTGGAGGGCCACAAGACAGAGCAGATCCGGAATCCAGGCAACCTTCACTTCCAGCCTGAAGACTCTCCTACGAACTATGATAGTAAATGACGGAGAGGCCCTAGGGTTTGGGATCAAACAATTCTGGTTTGAGCACGCACCCCGCCCCACAATCCTTCCTTCTGCTATTTTACTTAATCTTGCTGAACCTGTTTTCCTCTGCCAAAAAAAAAAAAAAAAAAAAAAAAAATACAAGCTCACATAGTGGCTGAACTAATTATGTGAAATATGTGAAATGTGCTTTGCAGCAGGTGGCTTTTAAACTATTGACCAGAAAACACATACACTGAAAAAAAAATTTTTTTTTACATTATAAGCCAGTATACACATATAAGTATATACAACTGAAACAAGAGTTTCACAAAAACTATACTTACCTTACTACTTGGGAGTCACTTGGTATATTACTATTGTATTTAATTTTTTATATGCTGATTGCAACTCACTACATTGTTTTCACTCCTAATGGGTAGCTAGTTTTTTAAAAACACTTTTCAAAACCATGCAATTATCAGTTATTACGAAGATCAGTAAGATTCTCAGGAATGGTCTGATGGCTAGGAATCTCATTGCCAGGGAAACAAAGGAAAAAGGTCAAGGTTATTAGGTCAAGCCCTTGGGAGCCCTGTTGCCAAGGGAACAGATCGGCCACGTCAGGGTTGGTTTACCCACGGGCTGCAGCTCTGTGAAGAAAAGGAGTGGCCCGTGGGCCTGTCACTCACATCAGAGTTGGTAAGCCCGCCTCCAAGCCCGGAAGACCCGCCTCCTCAGTAAGGTTAAAGGAGGAAGAGGCAGAGATTGGAGGTTCAGGCAGTGACGTAACTTTCTGCCTTAGGTGGTCTTCCGCTCTGGCGGCTGTTGCGACGGGGGTTCGGGGAACATTTACTGGGCCTCCCCGCTCCCTCTGCTCTTGGAGGTGCCATGAGGTCAGTTAGCTACGTGCAGCGCGTGGCGCTGGAGTTCAGCGGGAGCCTCTTCCCGCACGCAATCTGCCTGGGCGACGTTGATAACGATACGGTAGGTGCATGCGCACTGCAAGAGACAGCCTGGATCTGTGCAGGGACGCGGCAAGGGAAGTGAAAGAGGCCGCCCGAGCGTGCCACGTGAGCGTGAGCATGCGCGCTGTGGCTAGTTTGGAGCGCTAAAGAGAAAAACTTTATTGATAGCTTCAGTGTTCGTGGTTGGTTTTGTTCCTTGGGAGGTTTTGTTTGTTTTTTGAGACAGAGTTTCCGTCTGTCACCCAGGCTGGAGTGCAGTGGCTTGATTTCCGCTCACTGCAACCTCCGCCTCCCGGGCTCGAGCGACTCTCCTACCTCAGCCAACCAAGTAGCTGGGATTACAGGCGCCTGCCACCACGCCCGACTAATTTTTGTGTTTTTAGTAGAGGTGGGGTTTCACCATGTTGGCCAGGCTTGTCTTGAACTCCTGGCCTCGTAATCAGCCCACCTAGGCCCCCCAAAGTGCTGGGACTACAGGCCTGAGCCATCGTGCCCAGCGTTTCTCATTTTTTAAATAAATTACCACAGGTCAAGGAGGTAAAACAATGCCTGGCACACAGTTTAGTGCTCACTTAAGTGTTAGTGGTGGTGGTGGTGGTGGTGTTAGTATTTTATTCTGTTTTTCTGCAAATCTTTATTGAAATGCTCATTATGCACCAAGGACTCTCCTACGTTCTAGGAATTCAAAAATGAACGAGAGAGTTCCAGTCCTCAGATAGCTCATAATCAAGTTGTGTAATAGTCACCGGATAATAAAATGTAATGAGATGCATTGACTAAAATATGTAGAGGATTCTCCGGTGGAGCATTAAAGGGAATAGTGTCTGATGCTCTTTTTTTTGCAGACTTTATCTTTTCATTTATTATCTATTTCATAGTTCTAATGCAAAGCACTGTATTGCCCCCTTCTGCCCTCTGCCCTATCTTCCTACTCGGCCTCCCTGCTTCACAGTTCCTTAACTGTGCTGTGTTTATTTCCCACCGCCCCCTAGTGCTGTGATGGAGAAGGTATTTATGAGGCCTCTTTTGGCTCTACCCTCTCTGGGGAGGAAAGAGTTATTCTCATAAATTTGTATTATGTTTTCTGGGCTTTCGTGTTTCTTCATGAACTGCCAAGCAGTCCAATTTTATGAGAAAATCAGAGGAGGAATTTTTAAAATTTTTTTGTTTTTTTAGAGACAGGGTCTCACTCTGTTGCCCAGGCTGGAGTGCAGTGGCGCAATCGTAGCTCACTGCAGCCTTGAACTCCTGGGCTCAAATGATCCTACTGCCCCAACCTCCTGCGTAGCTGGGACTACAGGTGCCTGCCACCATGTCTGGCTAATTTTTTAAAGTTTTGTAGAGATGAGGTATCACTGTGTTAACCAGGCTGGTCTCAAACCTCTGGCTTCAAGCAGTACACTGGCCTCAGTGTCCCAAAGTGCTGGAATTACAGGTGTAAGCAACCTCATCAGGCCACATTTTTAAACAGTAAATTAACAAAGCACCTTCAGATATACATTATTTTCCATTTTATCTGATTGCCTTCTTTGTTTAAAAGTATTCCCTTTTTTTATAGGTTTATAGCACCAGCTTTTTTGAAATTGTACTTATCTAAATGAATTACACTATTACACACTCACTTCTACAATATTAGGTATACTACCATTTTTTTTCACCTGAGTTGTAAGCTCCATTACTATAAGCTCCATAGGGATAGGAATGTTTTAATCTGTTTTTTCCACTGCTATATTCTCAACACTTAGAAGAATGTAGGCACTGGCCGGGTGTGATGGCTCACGCCTGTAATCCCAGCACTTTGGGAGGCTGAGATGGAAGGATCATTTGAGCCTAGGAGTTTGAGACCAGCCTGGGCAACACAGTGAGACCCCGTCTTTACAAAAAAATAGAAAAAATTAGCCAGGTGTGGTGGTGCATGCTTGTAGTCCCGGCTACTCAGGAGGCTGAGGCGAGAGGATTACTTGAGCCTAGGAAGTTGAGGCTGCAGTAAGCCATGATCACACTACTGTACTCCAGCTTGGGCAACAGAGTGAGACCCTGTCTCAAACAAACAGCAAAAAAACAGAAAGAAAAGAAATAAGAAACATCAAGTAATAGAAGGTTTGATTTAAAAAAAACTAGTTTTATGCTTCTGTGATCTGATATTCTCTCCAGAAACTCCCATAACAATTATAACAATTAAAAAATAAAGATTTTTTTTTTTTTTTTTTTGAGATGGAGTTTCACTCTTATTGCCCAGGCTGGAGTGCAGTGACACAATCTCAGCTCACTGCAACTTCTGCCTCCCAGGTTCAAGCGATTCTCCTGCCTTGGCCTCCCAAAGTAGCTGGGATTACAGGCATGAGCCACCGTGCCCAGCCAGAAATCAAAGATTCAAATAAATTCCAATTTGTTTCTAACTTTTCCTTACTGTTCACCTGTTTATCTCTGTTGCCTTTAGAACTAAATTTCTTGAGGATATTAGTTCAATGTATTCTAGGAACAGGAAGGGGATGTTGGCTGTACCCCCAAGAGGAGATCATAAAGCAATTTGCGGAAGCGGGGTTTGAAGCCACTTGGTTAACATCGTGAGCCCCTGTAAAGGGCAGCTACCCAGATACAAATGGTGGAGAGGCTCCATACAGGGACCTCCCTTCTCTAGAGCTTAGCCATCACTTGAGGGCACTGGAGGCCCAGAGTGGGGAACAGCCCCTTCAGGCTCTGCCCCCTCAGGCCCCACCATCCTTTGTGGTTCCCACATACACCTCAAGATCAAAAGGCTTTGCTGGAGGAGGGAGGGCCCCAAGAGTTCACACTGTCTTTTTATTTGGCCCCTGATTAAATATGAGGTCTGAAGTTAGATTCTCCAAAACTCCACCATCTTGGGCTGTTTTCAAAACATGTCCCATTTGTAATGGGCAAATTCAAAGAGCCGAAGTCAAGCATGTGTAACCTAGAGCTGTTCAGGTGGCATACTTTTCTGGGGTGGGCCATAGATTGTGTGTAGCCTCAATTCCTGTAACCTCTCCTGCCCGCTAACACACACACCACTAAATGGAAATAAAGAACTGGGAAACTATGGTTGTGTTGGCCTCAAAAGATTGTTTTGTTTTGTTTTTTGAGACAGTCTTGTTCTGTCACCCAGGCTGGAGTGCAGTGGCACGATCATGGCTCACTGCAGCTTCAGGTTCCTGAGCTCAAGTGATCCTCCTTCCTCAGCCTCCTGAGTAGCTGAAACTACAGGTGTGCACCACCACACCTGGCAAATTTTTTTTTTTTTTTTTTGAGACAGAGTCTTGCTCTGTCATCAGGCTGGAGTGCAATGGCGCGATCTCGGCTCACTGCAACCTCCACCTCCTGGGTTCAGTCGATTCTCCTGCCTCAGCCTCCGGAGTAGCTGAGGTTACAGGCGTGTACCACCACGCTCAGCTAATTTTTGTATTTTTAGTAGAAACGGGGTTTCACCATGTTGGCCAGGCTGGTCTCAAACTCCTGACCTCATGTGATCCACCCACCTCGGCCTCCCAAAGTGCTGGGATTACAGGCGTGAGCCACCGCACCGAGCCTTTTTTTTTTTTTTTTTTTTTGAGACGGAGTCTCGCTCTGTCACCCAGGCTGGAGTGCAGTGGTACAATCTCGGCTCACTGCAAGCTCTGCCTCCCGGGTTCACACCATTCTCCTGCCTCAGCCTTCCTAGTAGCTGGGACCACAGGCACCCACCACCACACCCAGCTGATTTTTTGTAGTTTTAGTAGAGACAGGGTTTCACCGTGTTAGCTAGGATGGTCTCAATCTCCTGACCTCGTGATCCACCCGCCTCGGCCTTCTGAAGTGCTGGGATTACAGGCATGAGCCACCGCGCCCGGCCTTTTTTTTTTTTTTTTTTTTTGAGAGGCAGGTTCTCACTCTGTCACCCAGGCTAGAGCACAGTGGTGCAATCTTGGCTCACTCACTGCAACCTCTACCTCCCAGGCTCAAGCAGTTCTCCTGCCTCGGCCTCCCGAGTAGTTGAGACCACAGGCATGCACCACCACGCTTGGGTAATTTTTATATTTTTTGTAGAGACAAGGTTTTACCATGTTGGCTAGGCTGGTCTCAAATTCCTGAGCTCAACCAATCCACCTGCCGCCACCTCCCAAAGTGCTGGGATTATAGGCGTGAGCTACTGCACCTGGCCTCACCTGGCAAATTTTAAAATTTTTTTGTAGAAATGGGATCTTGCCATGTTGCCCAGGCTGGTCTCTAACTCTTGGCCTCAAGTGATCCACCCACCTCCACCACCCAAAGTAGTGGGATTACAAGTGTGAGTCATTGCACCTGGCCAGACTTTTAATAAAGTAGATGAAGATACAAGTTGAGGTCTTGTGATTTCCCTTGGCTAGGCTAAGTAGAGAAGAGCTTGAAGTGGTTCAGCAGAGTCCCATCCTAATGCTTTCTTCTCTCTCCATTTGAAGTTAAATGAACTGGTGGTGGGAGACACCAGTGGGAAGGTGTCTGTGTATAAAAATGATGACAGTCGGCCATGGCTCACCTGTTCCTGCCAGGGAATGGTCAGTATTCACTTCCCTGGGTCTGGAGGGGGGAAGGGATCCCTTCTGTCCGGGGACTGCCTAGGATGAGCCCCACACAGGTGCTCACCCGTGTGTCCTGACTCCCCAGCTACTGGGCCCAGCCACTGACTTGCAACCAATTTGATTCAGGGAGGGCAGCCCCCAGCCAGTGCTCCCATCTGTCCTCACACATGCATACATGGGCTGGGGTGTTTTTGTGTAGTGGAGTACTCCTTGACGCTTTATGGAAGTTGCCTAAGGTTGTCTAATCTTAAAGTATAGTCAAAAATGGGGGCAATAATTTGAATAAGTCTAGAACTATGATAGCCTAGCTCTATTAAATACAGAGTTTCTATTTTATTTTAAGTCCAGATTGTCTTAACCACCTCAGGTCTTCATGTTGCCGTCTGGGTAAACCAGACCTATAGCACAGTAACTCAGTTGATAAAGACTATCACCATAGTTCATATGGCACAAGTTTTCAGTGAGTGATGGTGATTAGAAAACCTGTCTGCTCCTCCTGCTTCACAGAGATCAGGGGGTACTGGTCTCCATTGGCGTCTCCCTGAGCCTCCCTTTCTCTCTTACAGCTGACTTGCGTTGGGGTTGGAGACGTATGTAATAAAGGAAAGGTAAGAACTACAGGGGACCTTCCTTGATTCTTAGCTCACAGTTGAAGGTTAAAGGCTTCAGCTCTGACCTCTGTGATCTGATTATCAGGCTTGTTTCCAAAACTCCCTCCCCAGTCCATCTCTACTATACCTCTGTTTGTCCTAGAACCTGTTGGTGGCAGTGAGTGCCGAAGGCTGGTTTCATTTGTTTGACCTGACACCTGCCAAGGTGTTGGATGCTTCTGGGCACCACGAGACACTAATCGGAGAGGAGCAGCGTCCAGTCTTCAAGCAGCACATCCCTGCCAACACCAAGGTCATGCTGATCAGCGACATCGGTGGGCATGCCTACCTTTGCAGGCAGCCAGGAGAGTAGGAGTCAGTGGATACTAGAGCAGATCCCAAGGGATTGGGGTGAAGGGAGAATCTGTATTCATTTATGCATTTGTTATGTACTGAGCTCCCATGATAAGCCAGGCATCACTGAAGGCACTGGAATTGCCGTAGTGAATAAATAGACAAAAATTGCTGCCCTCCTGGGCCTTATTATGAAGAGACAGAGAAGAAACAATATAGGCCAGGTGTGCTGCCTCTCACCTGTGATACCAACGCTTTGGGAGGCTGAGGTGGGAGGATCACTTGAGGCCAGGAGTTCCAGGCTGTAGTGAGCTATGATCTCACCACCGCACTCTAGCGTGGGACCCTGTCTCTATTTAAAAAAGAAAGGAAAAGAAAAGAAACACTATACATTTTGTAAGATAATTAAGTAGTATATTGGAAGGTAGTAAGTACATGGCTGGATGCGATGGCTCATCCCTGTAATCCCAGCACTTTGGGAGGCCGAGGCGGGCAGATCACTTGAGTTCAGGAGTTTGAGACCAGCCTGGCCAACACAGTGAAACTCTGTCCCTACTAAAAATACAAAAACTAGCCAGGCATGGTGGCAGGCGCCTGTTATCCCAGCTACTCAGGAGGCTGAGGCAGGAGAATCGCTTGAACCCGGGAGACGGATGTTGCAGTGACCCAGGATCATGCCACTGCACTCTAGCCTAGGCAACAGACTCCGTCTCCAAAAAAAAAAGAGAATAAGTGCAGCCGACTATGGTGGTTCACGCCTGTAATCTCAGCACTTTGAGAGCACTTTGAGAGGCTAAGGCAGGCGGATCCCTTAAGCTCAGGTGTTCGAGACCAGCCTGGCCAACATGGTGAAATCCCGTCTCCAGTAAAAATACAAACATTAGGCTGGGCATGATGGCTCACGCCTCTAATCCCAGCACTTTGGGAGGCCGAGGAGGGCAGACCACAAGGTCAGGAGACCGAGACCATCCTGGCTAACCATCCTCTATATATGTTGATATATAAGAGAGTGCATTCCATAAATATTAGAAATTTTTTTTTCTTTTTTTTGAGATGGAGTTTCACTCTTTCGCCCAGGCTGGAGTGCAGTGGTGCAATCTCAGCTCACTGCAACCTCTGCCTTCTGGTTTCAAGTGATTCTCCTGCCTCAGCCTCCTGAGCAACTGGGATTACAGGCGCCCGCCACCACGCCTAGCTAACTTTTGTATTTTTAGTAGAGATGGGGTTTCACCATGTTGGCCTGTCTCTACTAAAAATACAAAAAAAAATTAGCCGGGCGTGGTGGTGGGCACCTGTAGTCCCAGCTCCTCGGGAGGCCGAGGCAGGAGAATGGCATGAACCCAGGAGGCAGAGCTTGCAGTAAGCCGAGATCGCGCCACTGCACTCCAGCCTAGGCGACAGAGTGAGACTTCGTCTCAAAAAGGAAAAAAATTAGCTGAGCATGGTGGCATATGCCTGTAATCCCAGCTACTCTAGAGGCCGAGGCAGGAGAATTGCTTGAACCTGAAAGGTGGAGGTTGCAGTGAGCCAAGATTGTGCCACTGCACTCCAGCCTGGATGACAAAGACTCTGTCTCAAAAAAAAAATAGTAAGTGCAATGGAGAAAATAATTCACAGAAAGGGCTAGAGTGTGGAGGTGGAGGTAGCAATTTTAAATGGAGTTGTTAGGGAAGTCCTCACTGAGAAGGTAACATTTGGTAAAAAAAAAAAAAAAAAAAAGTGGCAAGCAAGGGAGCCATCCAGATAGGAGGCTTGTAGGTGGTGAGAGATACATGGGATGAATTGGGACACTTTGAGTTGCATGTTTGAGAAGTAATATGAAGGCAGAGAGCGGATAGGAGCTGCGGAACAGATGGACCAAATGGACGGGCAAGATGCCGCAAATGCAGGCAGGGGCGGGGCAGACTGAGTGTGAAGTGAGCAGCACTGCAGATCAGGCATGAAGCCGCACTGGCTGGAAGGTGCCACTGTTAGCAGAGGAGCAGGGGCTGCTCATGGGACTCCAGAGCCCATCTTGTCTTTCATGCCCACAGATGGAGATGGGTGTCGTGAGCTGGTGGTGGGCTACACAGACCGTGTGGTGCGAGCTTTCCGCTGGGAGGAGCTAGGTGAGGGTCCTGAACATCTGACAGGGCAGCTGGTGTCCCTCAAGAAATGGATGCTGGAGGGTCAGGTAAGAAGCTGACTCTGGGAAACAAGGCCCCAGGGAGCTGGGAGGAAGGTCTCCTGGAGGAGGCAGTGGGAGAGCAGTCATGAGACGGGGCCAGGGTGGGGAGAAGTGAAAAGTCACCTTGTCAAGAGAGATCCAAAGACCATTTCAAATCAGGGGCTTAGGGGAAATTGCTAGTAACAGGCAAAGAGAAGGGCATGTTGGGCTAAGAATGAGGAGCGTGAAGGTAGGTGTGGAGTGGGCCGCATCAGGACCTAGACCCCAGCTGGGACATGCACAGTGTGGTCTGTGTGGAGAGGACGGTGCCAGGCAGGAGCCCTGGAAACTCAAAATCCTTCCTCCTGCTGCTAGGCTTGAAGCCCAGAGGGCTGTTCCCAGGACTGCTGCCCCCTGCCGTTCTCTGCAGGGACCCACTTCCTTCTCTCTCTGTCTCCCTTTAATCCCATTGCCTGGTGCAGGTGGACAGCCTCTCAGTGACTCTGGGGCCACTGGGTCTTCCTGAACTGATGGTGTCTCAGCCAGGCTGTGCTTATGCAATTCTACTGTGTACCTGGAAAAAGGACACTGGGTCCCCTCCTGCCTCTGAAGGGCCCATGGACGGCAGTAGGTAAGGGGGTACAGGCCAGTGGATGGTGTGGGGGTGCATGGAAGCAGGATGGGCTCCCAGATGCCACATGGTAGTAAAATGGGTCTGCAGTTGGCAGAGCTGCCTCATCTAGGTCCCAGCCCAAGCACCTTTGCCCCACTGGGGAAGATTACTTTAAGACCAAGGGAATCCTGGGCTCTAACTTTGTAGCACCTGAAAGAGGTCCTGAGATTCCAACCTGGCAGCCCCATCCCTGTCTTTTCTGTTTGCCACATGGGCCAGATGGGGTCAGTGGTAGGTTTCTAAGCTGATTCAAATCCCAGAAGCTTTTGCAGGGACAGGGGTTACAAAGCGCTGGAGAACTCAGCTCACCTGGTCTCCCGCTTGGTCCTTCCACCCTCCTGTGCACAGGGAGACCCCGGCTGCCCGAGATGTGGTGCTGCACCAGACATCTGGCCGCATCCACAACAAGAATGTCTCCACTCACCTAACAGGCAACATCAAACAAGGTGAAAGTGTGGTGGGTGTGAGGGTTAGGGGAAATTGATTGGATAACCCATTCTGTAGATACCAGTTAGCCTCATTCTCTAGGAACCCCTGCCATTGCCTAGTGGGCTCATGAATAAAGTGGCCATGGTGGCCAGGATGGACATTATGCATGGGCTTAGTAACATGGAACCAAGGCTGCCCTGGCTACAGCCACTGCTGAATGCCCTACTGCCAGCAGCAGAGACCAACACAGAGTCCCTGATATGGCCTCATTCCCCAGCATGATCAGGGAGATGAGGGCAGCCGTCGGTTCTGGAGGAGTGGAGATCCATAGCTTTCCCGTCATTTCGAGCCCCGTCCTTTCCCTGCTGCTGCGGAACACCCCTCTCCCTGTAGGCTCTGACCTTGCCCTGCCCTTTACATTTTCTTCCTCTGGTCCTCACAGGCCACGGCACTGAGAGTAGTGGCTCTGGCCTCTTTGCACTGTGCACCCTGGATGGTGAGCAATGCTAGGATGGGGTGTGGGGGCTGTATGCCTGTAGGGTCTGCTCGGGGCCTATCCCATCCACGCTCAGCCTGCCTCTTCCCCGGCAGGGACACTGAAGCTCATGGAAGAAATGGAAGAAGCAGACAAGCTGCTGTGGTCAGTGCAGGTGGATCACCAGCTCTTTGCCCTGGAGAAATTGGATGTCACTGTGAGTGGAAAACCTGGCAGAGCAGAGCATTCTTGCGTTTTCCACATGGAGAGATGAGATTTGGAATAATCAGGCTATTCTCACATCCCAGGGAACTCCCAACCTTTATCTTTAGTCTCTGTCTCCTTTTTTTTTTTTTTTTTTTTGAGACAGTCTCCCTCTACCACCTAGGCTTGGAGTGCAGTGGCATGATCTTGGTTTGCTGCAACCTTTTCTGCTAGACTGAAGCCGTTCTGTCACCTCAGCCTCCTGAGAAGCTGGGACTACAGGCGTGTGCCACCACACTGGGCTAACTTTGCTAAACTTTTTGTAAAGATGAGATCTCACTATATATGGTTTCAAACTCCTGGGCTCAAGCAATCCTCTCATCTTGGCCTCCCAAAGTGTTGGAATTACAGGCATGAGCCACTGTGCCTGGCCTTAAGTCTCTTTAGATAGGTCTAAATCCATCTGAAGTGAGTTTGTTTCCTCTTACTCTACCATATTTAATGCTATACTGTGCTGTTAGAAGTCTGTCATTTCCATAACTTCAGCAGAAGTAATAGCCCCAAAGAAAAGTTACTGTAAGAGCCTGGAAGTATGTTATTCATCCCAACTCCAGAGGCATATTTTGTAGGTTTTTCTGGTCCATATATGAATCTCCATTTAATATCACTGTGGCCCCTGAATCAGCAGGTAGGGGCTATACTTTATATTGCCTTCAGGCATGCTTGTCGGTTTAGGAGAAGAGGCAGACCTGGGTTTGAATCCTGATTCTGCTGTCTCCTAGCTGAGTGGCCTTGGATGAGTGACTCTATTTCTATGAGCTGAGGTTTCCTCAGTATAAAATTGCCTACTTCCTAGAGTGGCTGTGAGCATTATGTGAGGTGGCTCATTTGACAGTTCCGTTTACTGCCCAACCCATGGGTGAAATTCCTCCCCAGCTCGCTGTTTATGTCATCCAGAGTCCAGTCCACAGCTCCTTTATGTTCCTTGTCTCTGTCCTTTTTCAGGGCAACGGGCATGAGGAGGTAGTTGCATGCGCCTGGGATGGACAGACATACATCATTGATCACAACCGCACCGTCGTCCGCTTCCAAGTGGATGAAAATATCCGTGCCTTCTGTGCAGGTGACCCCGCCCCCACATGGCCCCTTTCTAACCACACTTAAGTTAGATAGGCATGTTAGGCATGCCACGGAAGTGTTTGCACCTCACTTCCCTTTCTGCCATATCCCCTGATGTAAGTCTTCGTTCAGCAGTGAGTTCTTCAGCTCTTTTGTTTGGGGGTGAGGGGTGAGTGATGTAAGTCTTCGCTCAGCAGTGAGTTCTTCAGCTCTTTTGTTTGGGGGTGAGGGGTGAGTGATGTAAGTCTTCGTTGAGCAGTGAGTTCTTCAGCTCTTTTGTTTGGGGGTGAGGGGTGAGTGATGTAAGTCTTCGCTCAGCAGTGAGTTCTTCAGCTCTTTTGTTTGGGGGTGAGGGGTGAGTGATGTAAGTCTTCATTCAGCAGTGAGTTCTTCAGCTCTTTTGTTTGGGGGTGAGGGGTGAGTGATGTAAGTCTTCGTTGAGCAGTGAGTTCTTCAGCTCTTTTGTTTGGGGGTGAGGGGTGAGTGATGTAAGTCTTCGCTCAGCAGTGAGTTCTTCAGCTCTTTTGTTTGGGGGTGAGGGGTGAGTGATGTAAGTCTTCGCTCAGCAGTGAGTTCTTCAGCTCTTTTGTTTGGGGGTGAGGGGTGAGTGATGTAAGTCTTCGTTGAGCAGTGAGTTCTTCAGCTCTTTTGTTTGGGGGTGAGGGGTGAGTGATGTAAGTCTTCGTTGAGCAGTGAGTTCTTCAGCTCTTTTGTTTGGGGGTGAGGGGTGAGTGATGTAAGTCTTCGTTGAGCAGTGAGTTCTTCAGCTCTTTTGTTTGGGGGTGAGGGGTGGTCACCACATTGCCATCTTGACAATTTTAAATAAGAAGAAATAAAAGACAATAACATCTCCACCCCAAATATTTTAAAGAATGGAAGGAGTTTCTGACATCTGTCTGGGATGTGTGAAGACATCAGGAAGTTCTTTTCCACCTGAGCATGCCAGGTGTCTGTGAAGAAAGTTCTCCTAGAGCATTTTCATTAGTTCCAAATCAGGGGCCTTGGGAGGCAGCACTCACTGTCTGGGTGACTGGGGGATGCATTTGGAAGGAGGAATTGGCACCTAAGAGAAGCCTTACTTTCTGATTGTGTTTTGCTAGTCTTGCCGTTGGGCGAGCAAGGCCGTCCCTCATCACTCCAGGGATATCACTAAGATGGGAAAGGCAACAAATAGCACCTTTTTGGATGCTGTTCTGCCTGGGTTTTGTTCCTATGGTTTTTCTACATCTGAAGTAAGCCAGGTCTTTTCCCATCTTACCTGTTTTACTGAGTTTCCAAGAGAGAAGAAATAGCCTTTAATTTTTTTCCTGACATCAGTGGGAGGATGGGAAGTGCTGACTCGGAGGTCTGTGTTTTGCTGTCTGCCCCCCACCATCGGCACTGAAACTTCCTGACCTTTGTCTCCCTGCCCACATCTTTCAGGCCTGTATGCCTGCAAAGAGGGCCGCAACAGCCCCTGCCTCGTATATGTCACTTTCAACCAGAAGATCTATGTGTACTGGGAAGTGCAGCTGGAGCGGATGGAGTCTACCAATCTGGTGAAACTGCTGGAGACCAAGCCAGAGTACCACAGCCTGCTGCAGGAGCTGGGCGTGGGTGAGTCCCAGAAAAGCCAGTGGCCCGGGTGCCCAGGAAACCCACAGCCTCTTACCCACCCCTTCTTGGCTCTCAGATCCTGACGACCTCCCTGTGACTCGTGCCCTGCTTCACCAAACGCTCTACCATCCAGACCAGCCACCACAGTGTGCTCCCTCAAGCCTCCAGGATCCCACCTAGCTGTACTTGCCTCGTAGCTGGTGAAGGATTCTTCTGAACCCCCACCCTACCCCCAAAGGTATCTGTGGTATTGGCAGGATAGGGAATATGCATTACAGAAATGCAGGATTTGACTCTGGGCATGAAAGATGGCAGCAGCCCTAGGGTGACCGTGAACTATAGACCTCGCAGTCTTTTTGGTGAAAGAAGAGACAAGTTGACCCTCTGCCCATTTCCTTATGGACCTCACCCATTATGCCAGCAGGGTCATAGGACCCTGGCCTTGTTCCAAATCATCTGGGACATGTCCCACTCCCCACTCTCACTGTGTTGAAAACAGAGACTTGTTTGTGTGGCCCCAACACCCATAAGGAAACCAGGCTTTAGGCCCAGGGGAGCAGTGGAGGTAAGGGCTCCACCCCCATCTTAAGCTCTGTCTTCCATGTCACAATTCCAAGTTCTTGACGTTAGTAATTGTTAAAGGAATGGCAAACTGTTTTGTCTTGAGGGCTCTTTCTACAGTCTGGTCTTACCCATGTTCCTAGCAACCCTGAGATGATTTTGCTCCATTTACCAAAGCAGCTGGGTCAGTGCTTTCTCACGTTGCCATATTCTTCAGGTTTAGTCAGCTTCAGAAGCCCTGCTCCCATTTTTCCACCCACCCATTCCCCCAGAAAACAGCTTATTGTCGCCAAGACAATAGACATTTAAAATGTGATGCAGGTTTATGATCCAGACCACAATCAGAATTATATCTTGGGTCATTTATGTGCCGTCTGTTCTTGATTCTCTATGCTCTAAATCGGTGTTTTTCAAACTGTGGTTGTAGTCCTTTGGTGGATTATGGCCAGCATTTTTTAAATAGGTAGAATAGAATAAAGTAAAATAGAAAATAGCTGATTACATTGCTCACAGTGTCGGTAAGTATTGTTTTGTTAGTCATATGTGCATGTGTGTACTGAGTGCCATGTAAAATGTATTCCTGCTGTGGTAAGCTGTGGTCAGAGGAGTTTGAAAGCCATTGCTTTCAAATTCCTCTCAATTATACTGACCCTACTCAGATGGGTCAGCCTGGGCAAGGGCCCACATTTACATTTCCTTTCTGTAAGGGACAACGGGCAGAGTTATCATTCAGCTCTTGATAGGCAGGGAGGAAGTCCAGAGAAGAACATCGACATAGAGAAACAAGAGTTTATTCCAATGGAGAAGCAGCTGAGCTGAGGGCTTGCCACTGGGCCTGGGGTCTGCAGTCACAGAAGCAGCAGGAGGCAGACAAGGAAAGGCACAGCACAAGACCCAGGAGAGCGGACCTTGTGGAGCAAGGCAGTGAGGGCGAGGAAAGCTTTTAGGATTTTGAGACCAGGTACTATGGCACACGTGATAAGTGAGCCCTCTCCTTTCCTTCTGAGGGCAGGGGAGGCAGCTGAGAAAGGGCAGGCCAGGTGTCACGGGCAGCTTTCTTGCCTCCCGGTTCCTTCTGAGGGCAGGGGAGGCAGCTGAGAAAGGGCAGGCCAGGTATCACGGGCAGCTCCTTGCATCCCGGTTCTTCTCTAACCCAGTCAACCCCAGGCTCAAGACTCTGTTTCAGCCCAAGGGTCCCGGTTCCCTTGTTCAGGTTAGCTGCACCACTGTCTTTCTCTACTCCTTTTTTGTTTGTTTTTGGAGACAGGGTCTCACTCCTTCACCCAGGCTGGAATCCAGTGGCACGAACTTGGCTCACTACAACCCCTGTCTCCCAGGTTCCGGCAACTCTTGTGCATCAGCCTTCCAAGTAGCTGGGATTACAGGTGTGCACCACCATACCTGGCTAATTTTTGTATTTTTTAGTAGAGATGGGGTTTTGCCATATTACCCAGGCTGGTCTCAAACTCCTGACCTCAAGTGATCCGCCTGCCTCAGCCTCCCAAAGTGCTGGAATTACAGGCATGAGCCATTGCGCCCGGCCTCTTTCTTTACTCCTAATCCATGATTTGAGAGACTCAAACCAGCCAGAAAGACTCTCAGGGGTCTGGCATCTTAAGGTTCAGGTTCTCTTCACAGTGAGTTCAAAAAAGCCTCTGTCTTTTTGCTTTGGCAAAGCCTGGCAGGGGGTGAGAAAGCCACTGATTCCAGGACAACGCAAGCTTAAGCTCAAGAGACTAGAGATGGGGATAGCAAGAAGGCCTAATGAGGTGGATAGTTCTAGAAATCAGAAAGAATACTGAATAGGTTAAGTCTGCGTGGTGACAACCTCACTATCCTGTCTACCTCATAGGAGCAGTTCTCTACAAGGCTCTTCCACACACACACCCAAAGTTCAGGGGCTCGGTGGGTACAAAAAGCAAATGGAGAAGGATAAATACCTAGCGTTAGCAGAAGTATGTCCAAGGTTTTGCACAGGGTAATCAAACAATAACTGGCTTCAGACATTTGCAGCCCCAGAAAAAAAAAGCTCTCAGCCTTATGAGATGGACATTCCTATACTAACTCCCACTCTTTGTTGTATTGAATTCTGGCTGATGTTTCTTCCCCGACTCAACTGTGAGCAGATGTGCACAGAATCCGAGAGGCAGACACCAGGAGGTCCAGGGACGTAGGTTGGTGAAGCATGGCAGTCTAGTTGTGGGAGATAATGAGCCCCAGAAGGTGTGGTGAGAGACATGGTGGTATGGGAAGTTGAGTTGTGTTTGGGGTGGTATTGGGTGGTGGGCAAGGACAGCAGTCAGCAGAGCCTTCGACCCAGCCCAAGCAGGCACCCCATTTTGCTTAGGTTCCTATCTGTGGTCCTGATTTGGCTTTGCTTTTCTTGGGAGGAAAATGAATCAGAATCCTGGCATCATGGGCCGTCTAGTGAAAACTCCTCCTGGGGAGTAAGACAGCTACTGAGAAGCAGAGAGGAATGTGGCCAGCTGGGGGAAATGGGACAGCAGGGATCAGGGTGGTGATTGAAAGGGCAGACACCGTAGTCCCCAGCTACCTGGCTCCAAGAGCCCACGTTCCCCACACGCCTCTTCTGCTAAGGCAAGGTCTTTCCCTCTGGGGACTGACTGAGACAGCAGTCACTGGCCAGGCTCTTGGTACAAAGGCAGGAAGGGTAGCTCTGAGAACGGGGCTTTCAGCCGCAGCACTCCGTGCTCCAGGTCGATGCAGCACTGTGGGGTGTAGAGCAGTCATGCCAGGTCACCTCAGCCCGTCACCTGCCTCCCAGCCTGCTCCTTTTGTTCCCCCTCCCACTTCCCACAGCTTCCACCTGCCTTTTGCTCTTCCCCCATCCCCATTTCCCTAGACTCCTGTTGGAGGGGGTGACCCAGTTCTCTTGATTTTTCACTTGGTGGTAAGTAAGGAACCTCTAAGGAAGCAAAGGGGCAATTGCCCATCTCTAAGTCACTCTCATCAGAACCCGGTCCAGGCTTCCACACCTGTGCCTTCTACTACTTTTTCCCAGTGCTTTGGATCAGGCCCTGAGTGGGTGCCTTACCTTGAGAGAAAGCAGAGTCTGCAGGCCCAGGCAGAATTCAGGACTCTCAACATCTATAGGAACAATTTGAAAACAGAAGAGGCTGAGGGTTCCCAGTGGTCACTGCTGCCCTCCTCTCAGCCCTTGCTCCTTCTCTGCCCACCCCATCCCCAGATCCGAGGACACTGGCACAGAGATGGGGGATAGTCAGAACATCTCTGGGGACTCCTTGTGCTGCAGCGACTGAAAGTCTCGGCCTTTGCCCCACCCCGAAGAGAAAGGTGAGAGAGAGGCGAGCACCAGGGCTGTTGCAGAAGGGGGGACTTACCCACCACCTGTGCCGAGCACACCACAGTCTCCTGCCCCAGCTGTAGCTCCAACTGCTCCACCTGGGTTGGGGGCCCAGGGACCAGGTCCCCAGCTGAGGCTTTTAGGACCCTTTTGTCTAACCTGTGGTTGGGAAGCAAGGGTTATGGCTACCACAGCCCCTAGAGGGCTCCACCCCATTAATCAGCAAGTGTCCCTCTCTACTATGGGTTCACCTCCAACCCCTGACCTCACGTGGGGTCTAAATCCTTGCCTTCTCTGCCAGAGTCTTCTAGCCACTCTTTTGTTAAATAACAGCTTTATTGAGATAAAATATGCAACTGTCGTCACTATCTAATTTGAGAATATTTTCATCACCCCAAAAAGAAACCCTGTCCCCCATTTGCTTGTTTGGGCCACTGTCTTACCCCAGGCGGCTGAGACATCCAGCAGAGATCCGATTGTATTGGGTGCCTGTGTCCACGGCCACTCTAAGCAGCTGGTCCTGGCACTAAGAAAGAGGGATCATGGTGAATCAGTGAGTCCCTAGGAGAATGGGTTGGAATTGGATCCTTCAGTTTCCCAGCCCGTTGATGATTCCCTTCTAGAAATGAGTGGAGAAAATGAACTGTCTTTAAAACTGGCTTTTATCGGGGCCAGGTGCGGTGGCTCACGCCTGTAATCCCAGCACTTTGGAAGGCTGAGGCGGGTGGATCACTTGAGGTCAGGAGTTCAAGACCAGCCTGACCAACATGGTGAAACCCCGTCTCTACTAAAAATAAAAAATTAGCTGGGTGTGGTGGTGCATACTTGTAATCCCAGCTACTCAGGAGGCTGAGGCAGGAGAATCGCTTGAACCCGGGAGGCGGAGGTTGTGGTGAGCCAAGATCGCGCCATTACGCTCCAGCCTGGGCAACAAGAGCAAAACTCTGTCTCAAAACAAACAAACAAAAAAACTGGTTTTTATGAGACTCATACAATAGGGGCAGAACTCCCAGATAAATAAATCAAAAAAGGAAGTGGGCCAGGTGCGGTGGCTCATGCTTGTTAGTTCTAGCACTTTGGAGGCAAGAGGATCACTTGAAGCCAGGAGTTCAAGAACAGCCTAGGCAACATAGCAAGACTCTGTCTCTACAAAAAATAAAATGGAAAAAAAAAAGTGGTTATATGTGATGGGTTCATAAGTTTGGGGAAGATCTGCCAGAAATGGAGAAATGGTGACCTGTTTGTTTAGAGGAATCCTTGGGAGTCTGATGGCCTCCTGGTTCAAAAACTCCAGGTTAGGAATAGAGGAAGGATGAGAAGACTGGAATCCCCTGTTAGGAAACTCAGATATGGGTAACCAAGAAGTTCGCCACTGGAAACAAAGGAAGACAACTTCACCTACTTTGGGACATAGACAGACATTTTGATATACACTTGGATATACACACAAATCGTTTTCTCATTCCAAACATTCATTGAGTATCTACTACAAGATATGTTACCAGAAGGTACATCAATGAATGCTATTCTTTAGGAGTCTAAAGGAAGTAAAATATAACTCTACTATATGGCAGAAAGTTTTATGGTCTATAAAAGGATGTGAATGCTGTGGCTCACACCTATCTATAATCCAAGCACTTTGGGAGGCTAAGGTGGAAGGATCGCTTGAGGCCAGGAGTTCAAGACCAGCCTGACCAACGTGCTAGTCTAAAAATACAAAAAAAAAAAAAAAAATTAGCCAGGTGTGGTGGCGCACACTTGTAATTTCAGCTACTCAGAAGACTGAGGTGGGAGGATCGCTTGAGTCCAGGAGGTTGAGGCTGCGGTAAGCTCTGATCATACCATTGCATTCCAGCCTGGGTGATAGAGTAAGACTCTGTCTCTAAAAAAAAAAGAACGGAAAAGTCAAGGGGTGCGGTGGCTCACACCTGTAATCCCAGCACTTTGGGAGGCCGAGGTGGACGGATCACCTGGGGTCAGGAGTTCGAGACCAGCCTGACCAACCTGGAGAAACCCCATCTCTACTAAAAATACAAAATTAGCCAGGCGTGGTGGCATTTGCCTGTAATCCCAGCTACTCGGGAGGCTGAGGCAGAAGAATTGCTTGAATCTAGGAGGCGGAGGTTGCCATGAGCCAAGATCACACCATTGCACTCCAGCCTGGGCAACAAGAGCGAAACTCCATCTGAAAAAAAAAAAGGGGCCAGGCACCGTGGCTCACGCCTGTAATCCCAGCACCAGGAATTTGAGACCAGCCTGGCGAACTTGGTGAAACCCTGTCTCTACTAAAAATAGAAAATTAGCCGAGCGTGGTAGTGTGGACCTATAGTCCCAGCTACTTGGGAGGCTGAGGCAGGAGAACCGCTTGAACCCAGGAGGCAGAGGCTGCAGTGACACAAGATATGCCACTGCACTCCAGCCTGGGTGACAGAGCGATACTCCATCTCAAAAAAAAAAAATTTTTTTTTAAAAAGGACATGAGTAATATGCCTTAGAGGTTGGGAGGGAGGAAAGGCTGTTTCCTACTGGGGAAATCAGAAAAGGTTTCAGGGAGGAGGTAGCATCTGAGCTGGGCTTTCACTTGCAGAATGCGGACCCAGAATGATTGGAGAGCAAGAAGAGAGTAATCCAGGTAGAAGAAGCACAGAGCAAAGATGGTGGCCGAGGACCAGTGGGAATTTATTGCAAACGTTCAATAGTGACTGAGTGGTTAAGTGGTTCCAGAGATTACAGGGCCAGTGCCTTAGAGCACATGAGTTTTTTCCAGAATTACGTTATCCATGCACACACACCATTTGTCTGTGTAGAGTACACTGAGGAGTACTTAATTTAAGGATTGTATTTTGACCAAGGAAAGGGGGCAGAGTATTGGTGGTGACAGATGGAGTTGCACCAAGGAGACATGGGTTGGGGCAGGGAGGAAGGAGGTAGAGGATCCTGGTTAGGTCCAGGCTAGGGAGAGAGGTGCCCTTTCTCCCTCCCTCCCTCTCCCATCAGGGCAGAGCAGAAAGGAGAGCGGGTGAAGTGAGTGCAGGCAGGGTTGTTAATGAAAGTGTGTCCCTGGGAGGCCTCTCACCTTGCAGTTGACCAGAAGAGCTGGAATCTCGGTCCTGCTGGTCTTCCTCCTGCTCTCCTGGCCATGAATCAGGGCCTGCACCCGGGGAGACGCCCCCTGAAGCCAATTCGGGTTTCCCTCCACCAGGCGTCTTTGGACCACACTGTGCGGCTGCTGGCTCCATCACAAAACAATGAAGGTAGGCAGTTCTAATCCCAGGTATCCAGGCTGCTCAGTTACCCCACTTAGATATCCCAGGATGCTCCCCCAACCCCACCCCAGACCTGAGCCTTACCCTAGGAGTTTACCCTAGGGTCCCAGATAATGAGAGCAGAGTAAGCCCCAGTATCAAATCATGCCATTTTCCTTGGACACCCATAGATTGCTCAGCAGTGAAGAAATGGAAAAAGGAGAATGGTCCATTCTCCGTTAAACTGACTTAGTAGCCAAAGGGACATTTCAGGAATTAGTATGCTTGGGGGAAGTTTTGTCTCAAACTTACATTTTTTTTTTTAACTAGGAGGTTTTTTTTTTTTCTTCCCCTCTGACCTCATCCTTCAGTGGGCTTCAGATCCCAGGGTTGGTGGTGTGATGAAAAACAGTAAGAAACTCAAGAACTAGGCCAGGCGTGGTGGCTCACACCTGTAATCCCAGCACTTTGGGAGGCCGAGGTGGGTGGATCACTTGAGGTCAGGAGTTCCAGACCAGCCTGGCCAACATGGTGAAACCCTATTTCTACTAAAAATACAAAAATTAGCTGGACGTATTGGCGTGTGCCTGTAGTCCCAGCTACTCGGGAGGCTGGTGTGATGGTCACTTGAACCTAGAAGGCAGAGGTTGCAGTGAGCCAAGATCACACAACTGCACTCCAGTCTGCTTGACAGAGCAAGACTGTCTCAAAAAAACAAAACCAAACAAACAAAACTCTTAAGAACTAGGATGCTGGGAGTCATCTTTGACCTGTCCGTCATCTACAGCCACTCCCATTCCATCCAGCCGCTTCCCAAATTCTGTAAGTTTTGCCTCCTGTGTAGATCAATCTGTCCCTCCTTTCTTTCTCTCTCTTCTTTCTTTCCTTTCTTTTTCTTTTCTTTCAAGATGGGATCTGGCTATGCTGCCCAGACTGGACTCTAATTCCTTGGCTCAAGGCATTCTGTAGCCTCAGCCTCCTGAGCAGCTGGGACCAAAAGCGTAGGCCACAGCACCTGGCCTCCATCCTTCCTGTTACTGCCTGTGTTCCAGACTCCCCACAGCTCTCTTGGATCCTTGCAACACCTTCCTAAGTTCATAACCTGTCTCCAGACCTGTTACCTTTCAAATACATCTGCTTGGAGCTTCAGACTGGAAGCTAAAAACCTTGCTACTCCAAAATGTGGTCCTCAGATCAGCAACTCTAACATCATTTCAAAGCCTCTTAAAAATGCAGACTCTCATACCTACCGAATCAGATGTTTCATTGTGACAAGATCCCCAGGTGATTCATGTGCAGGTTAAAGTTTGAGAAGCACCAAAGTAAAACATGAAACTAACCATGTATTCTCTTATTTAAAATGCATCAAAGACCCCCCACCCTACCCCGCATTGCTTGCATGATAGAGCTCAAGCTTTTGAAGGTGATCCGTAGCCCAGATGACGGGCCGTGCCTCCTTCCCTGCCACTCTTGTTTATGGGCCCCAGGAACACCGCTCATACCAGGCTGCTTTTTGCCTCCATGTCTTCACTCCTGTCTCCTCTCTCCTCTCTTCCTGAAACTCCTCTTCCTCACTCTTCTCGAGGCTAGACTGGATGACTGGCTTAACACACTTTATTTGAGAGAGAGGTTGTATCTTAAGTTTGAGATTCCGTGTACATCCTGTAATGCAGGATGTACTCTCTCCAGGATACCCTCTCTGAGTTCTTCATGCTCCTCTCTCCATACACGCCAAGCTGGGGTCCCTTGTCTTAGCTCCCTTTGCCATGCTTCTCACAAATGTTATGTATGGATTTTACTCCCCCATTAGGCTGGAGAGCCCTTGAGTCTACCTCACTCATTTTTATATCCCAGGGCATGGCTCAGCATCTAGTAGGCACTCAATAAATGCTTGCTGTAGACTAACTCTTCCCCCAGGCTCTATGCACCTCTCCACCTGCCCTCTCTCCTTGGGAGCCTGGGATTGTTTTTCTACCCTTAGATTAATGAGGCCCTTGGGATTGCTCCTGGCAGCAAGGCTGCCAGCAGGAGACCCAGTGCTGGGAAAAGTTCAGTGAGCTCTGGGACTGGCTGGAGAGACTGGCTCTGCACTTCCCATCTTCCACCTTCCCACGATGGACACAGGCTTCAGGCCCCTCCCACTGGTGTGCAGTTTGCTCCACAGCCATCCCAGGGAGGGAGACAATGGGGTCTTCCCTACCTGTTGTGCCTTTGCTCCCAAAGCCATAGGAGGTAACTGCTAGAGATCAATTGGGGATATCCTAGGCAGAGGGGAGAGGTGAAAAGCCCAGGACTTTCTCATCAGAAGGTGGGACCTGCCATTCCGGGATGGCAATGTCAGTAGAGCACCTTCTCCTGGGGCCAAACAGATGTAGGATGGTCCCCAGTAGGTTCTAGCCATTGAGAGCCAAAGAACCCGCTTCCCTGCTCCATCCCTGTTTTTCAGCTATGCTTGCTGCCGCTGCAAGTAGGAATAAGCCCCTGGCAGTTCCCTGAATTAAGTCTCAGTGCAATCCCTTTTCTCGTTGGGAGCTAGGGAATTGCCAGGCCTCTGGGCTGTGGTCCTGGTGGGGGCAACCCAGGCCGAGAGGAGTCTGGAAAGGTGGCGCTAAGTAGGGAAAGGCAACGAGGCGCTGCCTTGGCCTTCAGGTTTCCGGGGAGAAACAGTTGGTGGAGCGCAGGCCTGCAGACATGCTTCCAACCTCTCAGTACAGCCTGGTTGAGTACCTCTTCTCAGACTAGGAGAGGGGACAGGGAACCAACTGCTCCCAAGCCTTTCTACAAAGGATTTCCTCTCTTCCATGGGTCAGAGGCCAGGAATATTTCTCAGACTAAATGGAGTAATAGCTGGGGGAATAATAATAAGAGCATTTAGATAGTGCCTGCTATTAGGCACTGTTCTAAGTGCTTTAAATATATTAGCTCTAACAACTCTCCCAGCAATCCTATGATTGATTTGATTCTCATTTAACAGATGAAGAAACTGAGGCACAGAGACGTAAAGTCAATTGCACAAGTTAGTAAATGGCAGAGCCAGGATCTGATCCCAAGCGAAGGGGCTGCGCAGCCCCGCTTGTCAGCACTGCTTCTCAGAGGGGAATGCCTGAATCTGTCCCCAGCCCACTCACATCCTCACTGTTACTCCCCTGCCCCATTCCTCTGAGGCCAAAGCTGCTGCAGACGGATGGGAGGAGAGGAGCCTGGAAGGTCCATTCCACCCAGGAGTGGGGGGAGCAGCACTCAAGGCAGCCAGGGGCCCCTGGCAAGAGCCACACAAAACCCTGATCCCCTGGGAAGGATGGAGACCCCCCGACGTTTTGATTCTGAGGAGAAAGGACAAGTGGATAGACAGGTGGAGGGAACCTGTGGTTCGGGGGGAGCAGGAAGTCACAACCCTAAACTGGCCAGTCCTCCAGGCCCTCCCGGTTGTAAGTGACCACTCTAGAGGGTTCCTGTGTTCCTGTAAGCCCCCACTCCTAAGCAGCCTAGCTCCTTACCACCCTCAGGTTTGGGGCCATTAGAGGAAAAAGGCAGGGAAGCCGAGCAATGAGAATAGGACTCCTCAGAGCCACCAAACCATGGGAACATCCCCAGTGAAGAGCCTCGAGTTGGCAGGATGACCTCTCCCCATCTCAGCAAGGGAGCGGGACCTGAAAGCTGAGGGTCTGCACTTTCTGGTCCTGCCTTTCCTGCTCAGGATCTGGGAAGTGGAAGGAAAGGGCCAGGGGACGCTGGCGGGGGAGGGGGGATGCCTCACCAAGTCCTTGGAGGTGCCGAGCCTCTTCAGGCTGTCCAGCGGGAGCAGGTCGGCCGAGTCCTTGTGCAGGAACTGGGTGGCCTGTTTGAGCCGGCGCTGCTGGCTCAGGTGGGCTCGGTCTCGAAGCTGTGCCTCCTGCCCCCTCGTCCTGGCTTCTCCCTCATCTCTCCTGGCCTCCTGCTTGGTGCTCATGGCCCCTGCTGGAGGAGTGGGCCAGGGGCTGCTCAGTGGTGGGGGGCGTCACCGAGTCCTCTCTGCTTCTTCCTGCCGGTCTCCGTCCCGTGCTGCAGCTCTCTTTCCAACAGGAGGGTCTCCGCGGGAGGGAAAGAGGAAAAATAAATAACGTGCAGGAGCAGCCGCGTCAGTCTCCAATTTCCCGAGATTGCTGTAGAGGGAGTGAGACTCCGGCTGGAAAAACCCAGTCCTAGAAGAGAGGGAGGGTTGGCAGGGCCCACAGCTGGCTGACTTGGCCGCGTCCCCAACGCTGGGGTCCTGGTCAGAGCGGGCGGTGGGTGGGGCGTGTGTGTGTGTGTGTGTGAGAGAGAAGGAGAGTGAGAGACAGTGCTGTAAACTGTCAGGGTGCCCGTGCCAGGTGGTTTGCGAGGAAGCGCTTGTCACTGTGTGGGGGCAGCAGCCTTAGTGCACCTCCCAGTGTGTGTGGCCCCCGCCCTCCTCTGCATCCCTCCCAGGCTTCCCAGGACTGCCCAGCTGTTTTCCCCTGGTGTTCTCTGCAGCCCAGGGCTGGCGTGCAGGCCAGTAACTGGGTTCAGATCAGAGAGGGGCAGCATGAGAGCGTCCTTCCCTCCTCTCATCCCCCTAGCCTTACCTTGTTAGGTCTCTTGCCTCCCACCTAGCAGATGTCAGAGTCTTTAACTAATTACTCTGGATTCTGGGTTCCAGGGAATGGCAGGAACAACTCTGAATCTTCCCACAAGTAGCAATTGTCCCTGGCATCTGTCTCCTTTCTATGACTCTCCTCAAGTCCTGGCTCTTTAAAAAGTGTTGTATTTCAAATATACAGAAGTTATAAAGAATAAGATAACCAGTACTCTTCACTCATCACCAGTTTAAAAAATAAGCTGTTGAAGCTCCCTGTGCTCTTCCACTTCCGCCTGCTGAAATTGGTGTTCATCAAGCCCAGACTTCTTTATATTCTTTATGCAAATACTTACATATGCATTCTAAGCAATATGTCGTTGGTTTTGTCCTACTCACTGTATTTATTCTTCTGCAATCTGCTCTTTTTTGCTTAATAGTTTGTTAGTGAGATTCATCCATACGGTATGCCTGGCTCTAGTTAATTGACTTCACCTGCTGTGTAACATAGTATTCCACTAGAAGCATGCATGACATTGAGGAAATGTAGGTTATTTTTCATTTTTAGGTCTAACAAACAATGCTGCTATGAATAGTTTTGCACACATCTCCTGGGGCACCTATGTAGGCATTTCTCTAGAGTATACACCTACACCTAGGAGTGGAATTGCTGGGACATCCCATATACAGCTTTGCCTTTTTGGCATATTGCCAGAGTGTTTTTACCAGTGCACACTCAGACAGCTGCACACGGGGGCTCCTGAGGTTCCACATCCTCTCCAGCACTTGGTATCAGACTTTTTCTAGCCCTGGCTTATCAGCAGATTTTTCTCTCCAGCCTTTCCTCTTCACCATCAGAGAAACGCATTGGCCAAGCACCTGTTTACCTGTGTTGGACACTCACAGGGTGATTATCTCACCTGAGCCCTGCTCCCTGAGGGTGCAGTCTGACTCAGACAGCTCCAAGGCACATGCACGTTCGGACAAACCCCATGTCTACTGAGCTTCTAGGAACCAAGCCTCTTTGAGACACTTTCACAACCACTGCAATTATATGAAGAAATACTGTATTCTAATCCCCATTTAGAGGGAGAGAAAGTGTTACGGGTTGAATTGTTTTCTTCACCCCCCAAATGTACCCTTAACCCCTAGTACCTCAGAAGGCGACCTCATTTAGAGATAGGGCCTTTACAGATATGGTGAAGTTAAGATGAGGTCATTAGGATGAGCCTACTCCCATATGACTGCGCTCTTATTAAAAGGAGGAAGTTGGACGCGGAGAGAAATGTACATGGGGAGAACGCCACGTGAAGGCTGAGTTCGGGATGATGCATCTGCAAGCCAAGGAACACCTAAGATGACCAGCAAACCACCAGAAGCCAGGGAGAGGCGTGGAACAGACCCTACCTTACAGCTATCAGAAGGAACCAACCCTGCCAACACCTTCCTGTTGTACTTTCAGCTTCCAGAACTGTAAGATGACAGATTTCTATTGTTTTAGCCACTCAAGCTTGTGATACATACTTTGTTATGGCATCCCCAGGAAACTAGTACATTAAGTCTTAGGACCCAGCACGGTGGTTCACGTCTGTAATCCCAGCACTCTGGGAGGCTGAGGCGGGTGGATCACCTGAGGTCAGGAGTTCGAGACCAGCCTGGCCAACATGGTGAAACCCTGTCTCTACTAAAAATGCAAAAAATTAGCTGGGCATGGCCAGGCGCAGTGTCTCACGCCTGTAATCCCAGCACTTTGGGAGGCCGAGGCGGGCGGATCACGAGATCAGGAAATCGAGACCATCCTGGCTAACACGGTGAAACCCTGTCTCTACTAAAAATACAAAAAAATTAGCCGGGCACAGTGGCAGGCGTCTGTAGTCCCAGCTACTCAGGAGGCCGAGGCAGGAGAATGGTGTGAACCCGGGAGGTGGAGCTTGCAGTGAGCTGAGACCACACCACTGCACTCCAGCCTAGGCGACAGAGAGAGACTCCGTCTCAAAAAAAAAAAAATATTAGCTGGGCATGGTGGCACACACCTGTAATCCCAACTACTTGGGAGGCTGAGGCAGGAGAATCGCTTGAAGCCAGGAGGAGGAGGTTGCAGTGAGACGAGATTGCGCCATTGCACTCCAGCCTGGGCAACAAGAGTGAAACTCCGTCTCAAAAAAAACAAAAAACAAAAAAAACAAAAAACAAAATTAAAAATTAGCCAGGTGTGTGACTATGTACCTATAGTCTCAACTACTCAGGAGGCTGAGGTGGGAGGATCACTTGAATCGAGAAATTCGAGGCTGCAGTGAGCTATGATGGCACCACTGAACTCCAACCAGGGTGACAGAACGAGACACTGTCTCTGAAAGAAAAAAATTCTTAGAAAATATGCCCAAGATTCAGTTATGATATAGCAGAGCAAGCAGTCCAGTCCTTGTGTTCTCTCTCCCAAGTTCTATTCAATTTACACTGTGCCTAAAGGAGAATACTGATAGAGATGATAAACACGGAAGGAAAACCAAACTGCAATAGGATGCTATCTCTCAAGATTTGTCCCACCCAGAGCCCACCTTCATTTAGACTTAGCTTTAGTGGAACTTTCCAGCTCCCTCCCATGTCTTGACATCCATTACCACCATATGTTTGCTTGGGATAGAGGTCAAAGAGGATCCTCTGGCATGTTTTGCTGGGTTCCTGTAGTCATTTCAACAGGATTAACTATAATCTATAATTGATAGATTATTGAGTGAGACACAGCGTGATGCTGGGCAGGCCCCAAGCTGAAAAGCATCTCCTCCAACTTACTTTATTCTTAGCAATTCATTCCTTTGGTTTGAAAATTCTTCAGCATCTTCAAGAGTCCTTTACTAATGCATCCTTTGGGGGAGTTGTGCTAAATTATCAACTCACAAGGATGAGATGGCTCTAGGGAGCCAGCCTGCCAACATGGATGGGCTGTCCCAGGCTCTCAAGTGAGCTCAGGTCTATACACTGCACCCCAGGGAAGAGTAAATGTGCCTGGGGCATAGAATGGAGACTTTGGAGTTTGGAGTTTGGAGTTTGGAGTGGGTTTGAGGACATCAGCTTCTCTTTTCCAGTTAGTCTGATAAGTCCTTTGTTGCCTGGCCCTGGAAACCACTTGTGCTCCGAAAATGCCATTCTCTGGAATGTAGCTGTGGAGTAGGAAGAGAGTTGGCCCCTGTGTTCTGTAACTCAAGCAAGTACTGTCTCACTACCATCTCAGGGCAAACTCAGCAGTAAGGAGAATCCCTCTTGCCTTTTTGTGTTTCTTGGTTTCTTCCTTTGTAAATACAAGGCATAGTCTCTGCCCTTCCCCCAGATTGCCAGAAGAATGGGATATATTGTTCTAGCAATATAAAGCTCTGAGACCTTTCTGCAGGACTGTAGACACCCCTTTGCTATGATAGTGAAGAATGTGGGGAATGTTGTGAGGCTGGCTGAGTTGCCTGGCCTTGCCCATGACACCTCAGTTTCCTCCCCTCATAATTTTTTTACCTAACAGAGAATTAAAAAAACAAAACAAAAAAACAATTTAGCTGGGCACAGTGGCTCATGCCTGTAATCCCAGCACTTTGGGAGGCCAAGGCAGGTGGATCACTTGAGGTCAGGAGTTCGAGACCAGCCTGGCCAATGTAGTGAAATGCTGTCTCTACTAAAAATACAAAAATTAGGCAGCCATAGTGGCGCATGCCTATAATCCCAGCTACTCAGATGCTGAAGTGGGGGAATCGCTTGAACCTGACAGGCAGAGGTTACAGTGAGCCGAGATCACGCCATTGCACTCCAGCCTGGGTGACAGGGTGAAACTCCGGCTCAAAAAAAACACAATTAATTAATCAACAAAGAATAACTCCATTGGTCTCTAATAATGAGACAGAGGGGGAAGAAACTTCATCCAACTATTCAGGAAGATTAAGCCATTCTGAACTGTTAGGAGTAGAAGAAGTGAGCATATTCTCGTCCAAGACACTTGGAAAATGTCTGTTATTCTCTGAAGTGAATGGATCTAAATTCAGAAATGCTGAGAGAAAAAATGAAAGTAAGAAATATGGCTCCTTCACTGCATTGGTTCTTCTCTGAATGAAGTTTTTTTCATTCAGAAAAAAGTAGTTATTGAGCACCTACTATGTACTGGACACTGAGCTAGGCCCTGGGTGTACAGTGGAGAGCCAGATGAGGTCCCTGCCCTCATGGAGTTCACATTCTAATGGAGAAGGTAGATAATGAGCAACTAAATTTATAACCTCAGGTGGTGGTAAGTGCTGAAGAAAATACACCATGGAATAGTATGGAGCCATAAAAAATAACAAAATCGTGTCCTTTGCAGCAACATGGATGCAGTTGGAGGACATTATCCTAAGCAAATTAAAACAGAAACAGAAAACCAAATATTGCATGTTTTCACTTATAAGCGGGAGCTAAACAATGAGTACAAATGGACACAAAGATGGGAACAATAGACACTGGGGACTCCAGAAGCAGGGAAGGAAAGAGAGGAGGTAGGGCTGAAAAACTTCCCGTTGGGTACTGTGTTCACTCTATGAGTGACAGGATCAATAGAAGCCCAAACCTCAGCACCATGCACTGTACCCTTCTAAGAAACCTGCACATGTACCCCCTGAATCTAAAAAAAAAAAAAAAATGGCGAGATCTACCAGGTTCATAAGTAGGTAGGTTCAATCTCATAAAGATGGCCGGGTGCAGTGGCTCATGCCTGTAATTCCAGCACTTTGGGAGGCCGAGGTGGGTGGATCACCTGAGGCCAGCAGTTCGAGACCAGCCTGGCCAACATGGTGAAACCCCGTCTCTACTAAAAATACAAAAAAAAATTAGCCGGGTGTGGTGGCGGGTGCCTGTAATCCCAGCACTTTGGGAGGCCGAGGCAGGTGGATCACGAGGTCAGGAGATCGAGACCATCCTGGCTAACACGGTGAAACCCCATCTCTACTAAAAATACAAAAAGTTAGCCGGGCGTGGTGGCGGGTGCCTGTAGTCCCAGCTACTCGGGAGGCTGAGGCAGGAGAATGGCGTGAACCCGGGAGGCGGAGCCTGCAGTGAGCTGAGATCGCGCCACTGCACTCCAGCCTGGGCGACAGAGCAAGACTCTGTCTCAAAATAAATAAAATTCTAAATAAAATCCAAATACAATTTTTTTTTGTAGAAAAAGGGAAATAAAAGGGCAAGAATAGAAAGTGATGGAGTTGAGCTGGGCAGAGTGGCTCTTTTAGAAGCGATGACATTTATGCATAGGTGACTATGGAGAGGGCCATGCAGACACCTGGAGGATTGCCACAGACAGAGGGAAGAGTGCAAGTAAGACAGGGTAGTCAGGGATTGTCCTCCTTATGTCCCCAAACCCGCCTGGGGCAAGGGGGTGGACTGGCCTTTCTCCATCCCCTCTGTCAGGCCCATCTCCTCCTATGGCCAGTCACTCACATCTGCAAGACAGCAGACTGGCTGCAGTGCAGAACATCGTCCCTTGCTGTGGAGAGAATAGGGTTAACTTTTCTATACCACGACCAAGCCCTTGTCCTGGATCCCCCTGCTTAATCACCCTGGCACAGTGCCCATCCCACTGAATCTGTTAGGCTGCCAGAGCCTGCGTTCCCTCTACAGAACGGAGAACATGGAGTATCACTGAGTACATTCTCAGACTCGCCAGAGGGCTCTGGTTTTTTTGTATTTCTAGCAGTGATGAAGGGGCAGAGAAGGGCTTAAAAAGGAAGATTCTCTTGGCCTTCCAGCTTGATAAGCCCTCAGGCACAAAGGCCTCCTAAAACACTTTCTGTCTTTAGATAAAACCAGACCACACCTTGCATTTACCACTGGGTGTCAGACAATTATTGGTGATCCTAAACTCATGCTGTCTGATACAATAACTACTAGACATATATGGCTATTGAGCCCTTGAGATGTGGCCAGTCTGAACTGAGATATGCTGCAAGTATAAACCACACACCGGATTTTGAAAACAATACAAAAAACTATGTGAAACATCTCATGAATTATTTTCTAATTGATTGCATTACTTTATATTGATGTTTTTTTTTTTGAGACAGAGTCTCACCCTGTTGCCCAGGCTGGAGTGCAGTGGCATGATCTAGGCTCACTGCAACCTCTGCCTCCTGGGTTCAAGCGATTCTCCTGCCTCAGCCTCCTGAGTAGCTGGGACTACAGGCGCCCGCCACCACGCCTGGCTAATTTTTGTATTTTTAGTAGTGATGTGGTTTCACCATGTTGGCCAGGATGGTCTTGATCTCCTGACCTCGTGATCCACCCACCTCAGCCTCCCAAAGTGCTGGGATTACAGGCGTGAGCCACTGTGCCTGGACCCATATTGATAATATTTTTGATCTATTGGGTTAAATAAAATACATAACAATAATATAATAATAATAACAGTGTAATAATAAAAATTAATTTCATGTGTTTCTTTTTTTTTTTTTTTGAGATGGAGTCTTGCTCTGTCACCCAGGCTGGAGTGCTGTGGCACGATCTCGGCTCACTGCAACGTCTGCCTCTTGGGTTCAAGCGATTCTCCTGCCTCAGCCTCCCGAGTAGCTGGGACTACAGGTGTGTGCCACCACGCCCAGCTAATTTTTTGTATTTTTAGTAGAGACAGAGTTTCACCATATTAGCCAGGATGGTCTTGATCTCCTGACCTCGTGATCCACCCGCCAAAGTGCTGGGATTACAGGCGTGAGCCACCACGCCCAGCCTTGTTTTCTTTTTTTTTAAAAAAAAAGGTAAGAAATGTTTTAGGCCGGGTGTGGTGGCTCAAGCCTGTAATCCTAGCACTTTGGGAGGCAAGAGGATCACCTGAGGCCAGGAGTTTAAGACCAGTGTGGGTAACATAGTGAGATCTCGTCGCTACAAAAAAAAATTCAGCCAGGCATGGTGGCATGCGCCTGTAGTTCCAGCTACTTGGGAGGCTGAGGCAGGAGAATTGCTTGAGCCCAGGAGGTAGAGGCTACAGCGAGCCGAGATCATGCCACTGCACTCCAGCCTGGGTTACAGAGTGAGACCCTGTCTCAAAACAAACAAACAAAAAACTTTAATTATAGATGTTGCTCCATTATGTTTCTGTTGGAGAGCACTGATCTAAATAGATTCTACAGCTCCTTTCCTCTATCCTGATAGAATCTCAATTCTATCAGGAAGTTCTTTTTTAAATCTAAGTCCTGGTGACTATATTCAAAGTTCATGCCCTCTTATCCAAGCCTAGCAGAGATAGAGATGAACTGTATCCCACCTTCCTTGTCATAGCCGTTCATGCCTTCAAGGATCTTTCCATCTTTTCAACATTCTTTCCTCAAGGCTGAATAGTGCCAATTCTTGTCTCTGCTGGTGGGGATGGAGAGGAGAGCTCCTCTGGCCCAGTGAAATCACCCAGTCCAGTGCCCTGCCACATAAGGAAATTCCCGGAATATTCTTTATAGAATGGGTTATTCAGAGCTAGACAAACAGCTCTCTTGAACCCGTGGAGGGTTAAGGGCAGCCAGTTCTATTTCAGGCTTTCTCCTCTGGGCCTGTCAGATATGCTGAAGACAGGAATGAGGTTGTTTTCCAGAATTCTCCTGTCCAGCAAGGGCCCCAGGCACCCTGTGCTGCCAGGAGAGCACACCTCCCTACTGCCATCCCAAAGAGGTGGATCTTCCAAAGGCTACCAGGCAAGGACAACATTTTATATTTCTGACACTAGGATTATTTTCCTGTTTCATGGATGACAAAACCAAGGCACGAAGAGGTCAAGTGCTTTGGCTGTGTTGATGAAAGCAGCCTGAGCATGGCATGGTGAACTCAGAGGAGTCTGATCAAGAGTTCCAACTCATGGTCAAGCACGGTGGCTCATGCCTGTAATCTCAGCACTTAAGGAGGCTGTGGTGGGTGGATCACCTGAGGTCAGGAGTTCGAGACCAACCTGGCCAACACAGGGAAACCCAGTCTCTACTAAAAATACAAAAATTAGGTGAGCATGGTGGTGTGCGCCCATAGTCCCAGCTACTCAGGAAGCTGAGGCAGAAGAATCACTTGAACCCGGGAGGTGGAGGTTGCAGTGAGCTGAGATCATGCCACTGCACTCTAGCCTGGGTGACAGAGCAAGACTCCATCTCAAAAAAAAAAAAAAAAAAGTTCCAACTCTGTCCCTATACTAGCTGGGTGACCTTGGGTGAAGTGCTTAATCTTTTGGCATTTGTTTCTTCATCTATAAAAATGAAATAACACATAATCTGTAGAGTTGGTGTGAAGTTTGAATGAGACAGAATAGCAAAAAGTAGTAAACTAGGCCAGGCATGGTGGCTCACGCCTGTAATCCCAGGACTTTGGGAGGCCAAAGAGGGAGGACCTCTTGAGCCCAGGAGTTCAGCCTGGGCAAGCATGGCAAAACCCCATCTCTACTAAAAATACAAAAAAAAATAGCCAGGTGTGGTGGCACATGCCTGTGGTCCCAGCTACTCAGGAGGCTGAAGTGGGAGGATTGCTTGAGCCTGGGAGGTAGAGGTTGCAATGAGCTGAGATCACACAGCTACACTCCAGCCTGGGTGAGAGTGAGACCCTGTCTCAAAAAAAATAAAATAAGGCTGGGCATGGTGGCTGATGCCTGTAATCGCAGCCCTTTGGGAGGCTGAGGTGGGCGGATAACATGAGGTCAGGAGTTCAACACCAGCCTGTCCAATGTGACGAAACCCTGTCTCTACTAAAAATACAAAAATTAGCTGAGCATGGTGGTGTGCGCTTGTAATCCCAGCTACTTGGGAAGCTGAGACAGGAGAATCACCTGAATCAAGGAGGCAGAGGTTGCAGTGAGCCAATATCATGCCACTGCTCTCCAGCCTGGACAGCAGAGCAAGACCCTGTCTCAAAATAATAATTATAATAAATTAAATAATAGTAAATTGTATGCCTCAGTTTAGTATCTCCAAGATGGAAATCATACAGGACCTACCTTCAGCCCTCCTGTCCCTCCCTCTTTGTTAATCTTTTTTGTTTCCCGCTTCCATTCCCCTGTATTTTTTCCCTCCTCCTTGCCTAACCTGTGGGCCTGCACTTGGCACCCTTGGACACGACCTCGCCTTCCTAGTGATACTCAGACTAAAGAAGTCACTGACTATTGTTTGGGAACCATGTCATGATACCTAGTGTCAGTGTTCAATAAACACCCGGTAAACATAAGGGTGGTCTAAGGGAAGCCACACATCGAAATTCCTGTCTTGGAATTTGGACAACGGCAAGATGCAGCAACATTCTTTACAAGCATGGAGGCATTCGTGAGGCTCTGCCCTGGGACTGGCAGAGAATGAACTGGCTTGGGACTAACATAAGTGGAGCAACTATGTGAATAGCCACAGGAACCACTAACTGTAATGGCAGGTAGGCAGCAGCCACTGTTTACACTGTGTAATGAAAAGAGCAAATGTGTGCGGCTCGGTGGCAGCACAACTAAGGACAGGGCTCAGTGGTGGAAAAGAGGCATGAAGACAAGGGGCTCTGAGCAAGTGAGGCAGCAATGAGTTGAAATGAAGGCTGGAGGGTCCCAGGGAAGCTGGAAGGTGAGTTGGGGGCTGTCTGCAGAGGGGATCTTGGCTCAGATTTGTCATCTCAAGGAGCAGCTATGGGGCTTTTTGAGGCATGGTAATTAGATGAGACAACCCTGGCAGGGCATGACTGGCAACGTGGGTGGCCCTGTATGGTCCCCCAGGGGTTCCCAGTCCCCACAGCTTCCCGACTCCCTGGCCCCAGCCATTCCTAAAGCTCCCAGCAACTCAGGAACTTGCGTCAGCAACTCAGGTCATGACACCAAGATCAGGCTTGGAAAGGGAGAGGTGGAGGGAGGGGAGTTGTTGGCCCGGAAATGGCTGGGAAGACTTCCTTTGCTGGGATTAACTATTGTCCATGAAGCTGGTGGCATTCAGCAGGGCACAGGGTGTCCTGGGGAGTGAAGTATGTGGGGGAAAGGGGTGTCCATGCCTTCACCCCTGCCTCCCTCTCAGAGCTGCACTCCAGCTGTGGTGAAAGAGTGGATCTTTAGGTAGATACAGATACAGAGATCCCCCCCACCCCACCCCACCAAAGGCTTTCAGGACCTCTAGGTTCATTCGTGTGTGAGGATGGAGTAAGGAGGTTGTTCATGGTTGCCAGCCAAGTGTATGTAGGCTGAGCTGGGGTTATTTTCTTTTCTTTTTTTTTTTTTTTTTTTTTTTTTTTTGAGTTAGGGTCTCACTGTATTCCCCAGGCTGGTCTGGAACTCCTGGGCTCTAGCGATCCTCCTGCCTCAGCCTCCCAAGTAGCTGGGACTACAGGTGCACACCACTGCACCTGCCTGGGTGGGGGTTGCCTCGTTAGGGTCCCCAGGCCCGGAAGGTGGCGGGCTTGCTATTGCTGCCCCGCAGACCCCCATGGCCTGCTGGAGCTAGGGGGCGCCAGAAGCCTTACTTCTGTGTCTCTGGCCGATAAACAAGAGAGCCTGGGTGCTGCTGCAGAGCAGAGGCTGTTCCGGAGAGCAGGGCTGGAAGGTGGTGGGGCGGGGCGAAGTCCTGACTAGAGGCTGGGAGCTTCTGGGTGAGCAGGGTCTGCTGGGGCAGGAGCCTGTGTGAGTGCAGCTTCCTTTCTGCCCGCCCCTAGCTTAAGGCCAGAGAGTAGGCAGCTTGTTTTCAAGAATCCCAATGGCTTTCTTTCTCCCACTCCCTAAATCTTCTTGCAGACCCTGTAACCATGCCCAGGGCCTCTCGCTGTGAGGTGGCAAGTAGCCCAAGATGCAGATGATAGCACAGGCCTTGCAGTCCCTGCTCCGGCAGACCCCTCCTGTCCTCTCGCCAGGAGGCTGCCTGGCTTCGTGGTCCGGAGCGAGTCACTTCTCCCGTCTGAAGTCACTTTGCCCGTCTGAAGTCTGAGGTCATTAGGCGTGTTTTCTAATGGCCTGCCCAGCTCTGACATTTTTGGATCCTATGTAAAGGGAACCCTCCTTTCCACCCTCATTCCTAATCCAGAGTGAGGAGAATGGGTAAATTCCCAGAGCCCCGGCACTCCGTGGAGCACTCAGGAAGCGCTCCTTCACCCCTCAATTCTGCCCTCACACACCCCATCGCACATACCCCATGGAGAGAGGAGCAAAGAGAAGGACCACATAAGACAGTTATGGACGTGGCATTAGAAGGAAACTGAGAAACACTCTACAAGAGTTCGATGTATTATATTATTTTTAATTTAGATGAAATTCACATAACACAAAATTTACCATTTTAAAGTGTACATACACTTCAGTGGCTTTTTGTGTATTCACAATGTTGTGCAACCACTACCCCTATCTAGTTCAAAAATATTTTCAGTTCTCCCCTCCTTCAGCATCTGGGAAGCATCCATTCACGTTCTAGCTCTGTGGCTTTGCACGTTCTAGACATTTCATACAATATGTGGCCTTTTGTGTCTGGCTTTTTTCATTTAGCATAATGTTTTCAAGGTTTCTCCATGTTGTAACATGTATTCTTTTTTAAAATTTTTTAATGTGTAAAATATACATATCATAACGTTTACCTTTTAATCATTCATAAGTACACAAATCAGTGGCATGAGGTGGTACATTCACAGTGTTGTGCTATCATCACCACTGTCTGTTTTCAGAACTTTTTCATCATCATCCCCAACAGAAACCCTGTACCCGTTAAACAGTAACTCCTGGCCGGGTGCGGTGGCTCACGCCTGTAATCCCAGTAATTCCAGCACTTTGGGAGGCTGAGGTGGGCGGATCACATGGTCAGGAGATCGAGACCATCCTGGCTAACATGGTGAAACCCCATATCTACTAAAAATACAAAAAAATTAGCCGGGCATGGTGGCGCACCCCTGTAGTCCCAGCTACTCAGGAGGCTGAGGCAGGAGAATTGCTTGAACCCAAGAAGTGGAGGTTGCAGTGAGCCAAGATCACGCCACTGCACTCCAACCTGGGTGACTGAGTAAGACTGTCCAAAAAAAAAAAAAGCCCCCCCAAAAAAATCAGTGACTCCCCGTGCCCTTCCTCCAAGCCCCTGATATCTTCTATTCAACTTTCTGTCTCTGTACGTTTGCCTGTTCTAGGTACCTCATGTAGGTGAAATCATACAATACGTGTGTGGCCTTTTGTGTCTGGCTTCTTTCACTCAGCATGATGTTTTCAAGTTTCATCCACACTGTAGCATCTATCGATACTCAGTTTCTTTTTATGGCTACATAATATTCTATCTACTTATTATTTTTATTCTATGAACACTGATTGACGGCTTCATTTCTGGAGGGCCGCCAGTGTGCTACACACTTTGCAGGTCCTTCACCTATATTCTTGTATTTATTCCATTTATTTATAAACTAATGGTCCCCATTGTGCAGACGAGGAACCTGAAAGCCAGAGGGAATAGCGACTTTTCCAAAGGTCACAGTGCTGCTTAGTGGTTAAAGCAGCACTAGAGCCCTGTGATGTTTTGATTCCCAGGTACCTGCAGGGCTTGAGAGAAATGGAGACAAAGAAGGCCGTGGGCAGGAGGCCAAGAGAAGCCCAGCAGGTGCGACCATCAATGTGGCGATGTGATGGGGGTGGGAGGAGGTGAGGTAGGGCCCCCACCATTTCAGCTTCTTCCCTTCCAGCCACCTTCCCATCGCCCTCCCCAACCATCTCCACCCCAGCCAGGGCCAACACCATTCTGACTGTTGCTTTGCCTGCCTCTACTTTACCGCTGGTCTTTGACTCCCTGATAGAAAAAGCTGAGGCCCAAGGCCTCTGGGCTGACTGCTCTTTTGGCATAAGTCCTCCACACCCTTCCCCCCACAGGTATCCCCAACGGGGTGTGGAGAGGCCGCTCTTTTACCTTGAAGTTCTACTTTGTTCTACTCTTGTTCCTCTGCTGAGACCTGGTTAGCCTTCCTGGGGCCTGACTCTCCCATTCTCCAGCACCAGCCCTGACCTGACCTCTCCTCCTCCAAACCCTGTATGGGGCCCTGCAGCCAAGCACAGCTGTGTCTGGTCTTTGTCCAGACATCAAATGGTCCAGGGAGGGGGTGGCATTGTGGTTATTTTTGCCTAAGAGGCTTTCTATACCCTGACCAATCCCAGCCTCATTCCCAATGGGTTATGAGAGTGGAGATAGCTTCTTCTTATCCACGTTTCTTACAGCGCCTCTTCCCCCACCCCAACAGACACACACACACACACACACACACACACACACACACACACACACACCCCTTTCTTCCCACTTCTCCTCTCCTTAGGAACTGGAGTCCCTCCCTGTTCTCCCTGCTCTACCCAGCCTCCTGGCTGCAGTCCTCCCACCTTCGATGAGAGTCCTCCAAGGAAGAAATATAACAATTTAAAATTTCAGTTGAGTCTCCAATAGCCTAGGGTACAGAGGTGGCTTGAGGCTGAGAGGATGGTGGAGAGGCTGTTCTGCAGAAGCCAGAGTCCTTTTGCTACCCCAGGGCCTCTTGCTGAAGGAGCATTGATTCAGAACACTGGAGCCTGGGGCTCTGGGTACCACGATCGTCCCCACCCCTCTGGAAGCCCTTCTAGAAGTGTCCAGGTCTTCTCTTCTTTTCCTTGCTGGGGATTTGCTTGCTTGTGCCTTGGAGAGATGGTGGAGGGGTAAGGCAGTTCTGTCCTTTATCAGGGTTTGGAAATCCCTTATGAGGTCCTGGCTCAGGGGCGCGCTGGGCAGCAAGGCCAGCTTTAGCACCTTCTCCTGGTAGTGGGGCAGAGGGTTTGGGCAGGGCCAGCTCCTAGCGAAATTATTGGGAAACGGGTTGGGCGTGAGCTGGAGGCCCTGGGATTCAAACCTCCCACCAGCGGATATGTGCCGGTACCTGTTGGGAGAAGGGTATGGAGAGAACAGAGAGGTCAAACAAGAGATCCAGGCCCAGTGGAGAGACGGGGAAGGGGAAGGGTGATGCCGCTGTCCACAAGCTAGTTAGCCATCAGGCGGCAGGCAATCCCTTCTGTTTCTCCGCCTAATCGGATATTGACCTATGCCAAATGGCCTGCACCTTATGTGTGTTTTGGTGTTAGGCTGGTGAAATAATGTCGTACAGCTAGTAAGCCTTCCATCCTTTTGACATACTGTATATAATATTATGATCCAGATCCCAGTCCAGATTCTAACTGTCCTTCAAGTCTCACTTTTTCCACTAATGCAGTGACAGTGGGAAGGTCACAGAACTCAACTCAACTGGATAACTGCCTCTTCTCAGCAAGCCTGCGGTATTGGGTCAAACAGTAGGAAATAGACTTTTGTTTCTTTTAACACAGCTGAATAGTGGCCAATTTTCTATGACTCAACACACTTTGCCCCTGGTTCAGCAGATAGTCCCCTTTCTGCTGTTGTTGGTTTATGCAGAGGCTCTCAGCCTGGCTACACATTAGAATCACCCTGGGAACTTTTAAACACAACCTACCCACGCTTCCCTCAAGGCCAGTTAGAATCTCCAGAGGGAGGCTCAAACCTCAGCATTTGAAAAAAGAGCCCCTAGGCCGGACCCAGTGGCTCACACCTGTAATCCCAGCACTTTGGGAGGCCGAGGCAGGTGGATCACAAGGTCAGGAGTTCGAGACCAGCCTGACCAACATAGTGAAACCCCATCTCTATTAAAAATACAAAAATTAGCCGGGCGTGGTAGCAGGCACCTGTAATCCTAGCTACTCGGGAGGCCGAGGCAGGAGAATCGCTTGAACCCGGGAGGCGGAGGCTGCAGCAAGCCAAGATTGTGCCACTGCACTCCAGCCCGGGTGACAGTGGGAGACGCCGTCTCAAAAAAAAACCCAAAACAACAGCAACAACAACAACAAAAACCAGCCCCTAGGCTGGACGTGGTGGCTCACACATGTAATCCTAGCACTTTGGGAGGCTGAGGTGGGCAGATGACCTGAGGTCAGGAGTTCGAGACCAGCCTGGCCAACATGATGAAACTCCGTCTCTACTAAAAATACAAAAATTAGCCAGACATGGTGGCAGGCACCTGTAGTCCCAGCTACTCGGGAGGCTGAGGCAGGAGAATCACTTGAACCCGGGAGGAGGAGGTTGTAGTGAGCCCAGATCATGCCACCGCACTCCAGCCTGGGCAAGAGCAAGACTCTGTCTCAAAAAAAAAAAAAAAAAAGAGCCCTAGGTCATGATAATGGGCTGCCAGGATTCAGAACTGCTAGGTTTACATGTAAAGGTTGTATTTCCCCAACAAGATCATGCTTACATCTCATTCTATGTCTGAAGTCCTCTGGGTCCCTACAGCTTCAATACTTCAATGTGCTCACTGACTGATCCAGAGTCTTTGTTTTTGTTTTGTTTTGTTTTGTTTTTTGAGACAGAGTCTCACTCCGTTGCCCAGGCCGGAGTGCAGTGGCGTGATCTCGGCTCACTGCAACCTCCATCTCCCAGGCTCAAGTGATTCTTCCTGCCTCAGCCTCCCGAGTAGCTGGGATTCCAGGTGCACCACCACTCCTGGCTAATTTTTTATATTTTTAGTAGAGATGGGGTTTCACCATGTTGGCCAGGCTGGTCTCGAACTCTTGACCTCAAGTGATTCACCCGCCTTGGCCTCCCAAAGTGCTGAGATTACAAGCATGAGCCAACACGCCAGGCCCAGAGTCTTTTTTTTTTTTTTTTTTTTTGAGACAGAGTCTCGCTTAGCCGGGTGTGGTGACATGTGCCTGTAATCCCAGCTACTTGGGAGGCTGAGGCAGGAGAATCGTTTGAATCCAGGAGGCAGTGAGCAGTGCCGAGATCGTACCATTGCACTCCAGCCTGGGCGACAAGAGTGAAACTCCATCTGAAAAAAAAAAAAGATTAAAGATTTAAAGCTGTATAGGGCACTTACCGTGAATGGAGTTTGCAAGACTGGAAGTTGCTCTGGGTGAGTGAGTGAGTGAGTGGAGAGTGAGTGAGTGAGTGGAGAGTGAGTGAGTGAAAGTGAAGGCCTAGGACATTACTGTACACTATTGTAGACTTCATGAACACTACATGATTTGGTGACACTAAATTTATTTATTTATTTATTTATTTATTTATTTATTTATTTTGAGATGGAGTCTGACTCTGTCCCTTATGCTCCAGCACAGTGGCCATGATCTGGGCTCACTGCAACCTCCACCTCCTGCGTTCAAGCGATTCTCTTGCCTCAGCCTCCTGAGTAGCTGGGATTACAGGGCCCCGCCACCATGCCTAGCTAGTTTTTGTATTTTTAGTGGAGACAGGGTTTCGCCATGGTGGCCTTGAACTCCTGACCTCAGGTGATCCACCTGCCTTGGCCTCCCAGTGTTGGGATTACAGGCGTGAGCCACCACGCCCGGCCGCTAAATTTGTTTTATTTTATTTATTTATTTTTATTTTAATTTTTTCCCAGGATGGAGTCTTGATCTGTCACCCAGGCTGGAATGCAGTGGCGTGATCTCAGCTCACTACAACTTCCACCTCCTGGGTTCAAGTGATTCTCCTGCCTCAGCCTCCCCAGTAGCTGGGATTACAGGCATGTGCCACCAGTGGGCCTGACTAATTTTTGTATTTGTAGTAGAGAGAGGGTTTCACCATGTTGGCCAGGCTGGTCTTGAACTCCTGACCTCAAGTGATCTGCCCGCCTCGACCTTCCAAAGTGCTGGGATTACAGGCGTGAGCCACCATTCCCGGTCCACTAAATTTATTTTTAAAATGAGGTAATTGTGCTAAAATGTTAAGACAACTTCAACATCATCAGGCAGGAGGTTTTTTTTTTAGCTCCATTATAATCTTATGAGACCGCTGTGGTATATGTGGTCTGTCGTTGACCAAAAGGTTATTATGTGGCACTTCCTGTTATGTGTCCTGCCTTCTCTGGGGACCTAATTCCTTGTCTGAGACTTGTCTGAGACTCATTCCTTCATTCCTGGCTCCAGGGCCTGGGCCTACAGCAGTAAACATGTGAGACAAGGATCCTACTCTCATGGAGATACCATACTAATAATGATACAATCTATTGAGCCCCTTCTGTATGCTAGGCCCTGTGCCATTTCACCCTCTAACCACCTTAACCACCTGCTGTGGGAACTTTTTTTTTTTTTTTGAGCTAGGGTCTCACCATATTGCCCAGCCTGGAGTGCAGTGGCACAGTGATGACGGCTCACTGCAGCCTGGACCTCCTGGGCTCAGACAGTCCTCCCACTTCAGCCTCCCATGTAGCTGGGATTATAGGCATGTGCCACCATGCCTGGCTAATTTTTTGATATTTTTGTGGAGACGGGGTCTCATATGGTGCCCCAGGCTGGTCTTGAACTGGCTTCAAGCGATCCTCCCACTTTGGCCTCCCAGAGTGTTGGGATTACAGGCATGAACCATCATACTCGGCTAGGCAAGATACTCGACCTGTCCAGCTCAGATAGCCCACCTGTAAAATGGGGTTAATGAGGCCGGGCATGGTGGCTCACACCTATAATCCCAGCACTTTGGGAGGCCGAGTTGGGCCTGAGGTCGGGAGTTCAAGACTAGCCTGGCCAACATGGAGAAACCCCGTCTCTACTAAAAAGTACAAAAATTAGCCAGGCATGGTGACAGGAGCCTGTAATCCCAGCTACTTGGGAGGCTGAGGCAGGGAGAATGGTTTGAACCCAGGAGGCAGAGGTTGCAGTGAGCCGAGATCGCACCACTGCACTCCAGCCTGGGCGACAGGGGAAGACTCTGCCTCAAAAAAAAAAAAAAAAAACATGGGGTTAATGATAGTTTCTACTCAGAAGGTCCTGGGGGATTAAATAATACAGAGAAGTGTTTAGAACACCACCTGGCAGAACACCACCTGGCAATGTCATGCCACTGTGAGTCTCTCTGGAGTGCTCTAAGTCTTTCTCCCCTTTGCCAGGGTCAGCACCTATCAGCAATTGGCAATCTTCAGGGCAAGGGTAGCAGGGAGGCAGGGAGAAGCCTGGGTCCCCACAAAAGAGACTGATCTCTCAAAGTCACCAACCTTTGGCGTTTTTTTTTTTTTTGAAACAAAGTCTCGCTTTTGTCACCCAGGCTGGAGTGCAAGTGGCACGTTGGCTCACTGCAACCTCCACCTCCCAGGTTCAAACGATTCCCCTGCCTCAGCCTCCTGAGTAGCTGGGATTACAGGCGCCTGCCACCATGCCCAGCTAATTTTTGTATTTTTAGTAGAGACGAGGTTTCACCATGTTGGCCAGGCTGGTCTCGAACTCCTGACCTCAGGCGATCTGCCCGCCTTGGCCTCCCAAAGTGCTGGGATTACAGGCGTGAGCCACCGCGCCTGGCCTGTTTTTTTTTTGTTGTTTTGTTTTTTTTCAGATTAAAAATCTTCACAGCCTCGCACTCCAGCTTCCCAGTGCTTTGGTCCTGCCCTTGGGATTGGAATTTGAGACATTCCTTTTCATTGCCTTCCCCCTTTCTTGTTACTCTTGCATGCGTAGTGCGTGGGCTGGACACAGTTGGGAAGCATCCGTGAGTTCCCAGGGTGGCCGGGAGGGGGAGCTGCGGGGTTCACAGCGGCTCCTCTCACGTTCCTGACTCCGCTCCGACTTCTCAGCCCTGCCTGGAGGGGCCTCAGCCACTGCTTTTAGCTGTCTGCTGGCTTTCCAGCCTGAACCCTGACTTCCCCATGAGGCCTTCCTGTGGCGGGGGCACTCCAGGTCGCTGCACCCCTTCTCTCCTGAATTTCTGTAACAACATCTAACTTTTATTTTATTTATTTATTTATTTAGAGATGGAGTTCTCTCTTGTTGCCCAGGCTGGAGTGCAATGGCGCAATCTCAGCTCACTGCAACCTCCGCCTCCCAGGTTCAAGTGATTCTCCTGCCTCAGCCTCCCGAGCATCTGGGATTGCAGGCACCCATCACCACACCTGGCTAATTTTGTATTTTCAGTAGAGACGGGGTTTCTCCATGTTGGTCAGGCTGGTCTGGAACTCCCGACCTCAGGTGATCCGGCCGCCTCGGCCTCCTAAAGTTCTGGGATTATAGGCATGAGCCACCATGCCCTGCCATAACATCTAACTTTTGTTCAGTTCTTCCACATATTCACTAGCTCAATTTATCCTCCCACAGTGAGGTCGGTACCTGAGGCTCCCCCCTTCATCGGTGAGGGAGCTGAGGCTGGAGAAGCTGGGCACCTCACCGTGGTGATGGGGTTGGAACTGTACTCCAGGCCTTTGGGCTACAGCTTTCACTCCAGTTCTTTACGTTAATAACTGACTTCCTTACAACACCCTCTGTCTCACACTCTGGGCCCTTTGCATGTGTAGCCTTTTTTTGATAGCTATCTTTGCAAAACTCCTTGAGGGCAGGCACTGAGACACACTTCTCCATATCCCCAGTGCCTAGCAGGTGTCACCTGCATAGCTGTCCCCCAGATTTTAGTGAAATACCATGCCTCCACTTGTTGTTCTTCCCTTGTCTCCACCTCGTCCTTCCAGCTACACTCAGAAAAGAGTTTGGTTTCCAGATGGCCAGAGGAGGGAAGGACAGAGTCCCCGGTTAGAAAGGGAGGGGTCACCTGGGCAGGGCAGGCTGGTGGGCTCCCTGAGGAGGCGCCATCTTACTTCTTGAAGCTCGCTGGCGGCTGGATGTTGCCCTGGGCATCGAGTGGGGGTGCTCTTGCCTCACTCCTCAACTTGAGCTTCTCCACCTCCTTCAACTCCTTCACTGTCCTGAAAATCACCTGCTTCTTCCTTTTCATGTCCACAAACGTGGGATAACAGCGGATGAAGGTCAGGAAGCTGTTTTGCCCCATCCAGGAGGGAGGGGGGATGGGGTGCTCCGTGGGGGGGCATCTGTGGGCATTGGAGTTGGTCAGCCAGCGCCAGACATTGCTGTCGTAGGGCCTGTCGGGCCGGGTGGGGAAGGCGGCAGGCAGACGGCACACATCGAGCCACGTGTGAAAGCCCCAGGTGTGCTGGGCGCCCCCTTTCCAAGGGTGGATGAGCCGCTGACGCACCTTGGACTTCATATCTGTGCAGGGCGGCAGCTTCAGAGCCAGCTGGTGGTAGGCTTGCCGGGTGAAGCCAGGGAACTCCCAGGACTCACTGGGGAGGAAGAACTCACGCTGAGCCCACGTTTGGGAGGGTGAGAGGGACTCGCTGGCCTGGATCATCTAGGGAGAGACAAAAGGAAGCCTGGGGAAGGTTGTGCAGACAGGGGTGCAGAAAGGTGGGCGAGGCACTCTGCTCTCCTTCCCAGGCACAACCTCTGCCAGCCCAGCATTCTCATCAGGACACAGAAGTCCTGGCAGGGCCACATCTCCATCCCTCTCCTTCCCGGTGGAAGTTATGGCTGTTCCGTATCATTTTCACAGTCACTCATCTTTTGATCTCTTGCCATTGACCCTATTTTGGCTTTGACTTCCCACCCTCTGTGCTCAGCTTTCACTCTTTACCTTCACCTCCCTCCTCCATTCTGGCGTCCCCACATTCCCACCCAGGAACTGGTGCTCCTTAGAGGGCACATCAGGCCTCAGGAAATCGTGAAGGGAAACGCTCCCTACCTTGCCAAGGGGGGCAGCCCACCTTCACTTGCTCCTGGTCTTGGTGACATACCAGGAAAGTCCTCCAGAAAACAGGGCCAGGGGTTTTCCCATCCCAGACTCCTCTCAATACTCATTTGTCCATCACTGATGCTTTCCTCACACTCCTCGTTAAAACGCTAGTATAGAAAGTATCTAGAATGGCAGCTCCTTCCCCTTTCTGCACCCTGCCCCCCATGAAATAAACAGCAGCAAGTACATATTGACGCTGTGCTAAATACTTACATGCATCTTATTTAACCTCCACAACTCTATGAGCAAGTATTGCTATCGTCCCCATCTCAAAGATGCAGAAAGCAAGACACAGTAAGGGTAGGTGACTCACACAGGGTGCTGGTGCCTGAGTGACAGCTGGGACTTAAGCCCTCTGTCTGTGCTCTTGCTTGGCATACCATGCTGGGTGAAATGAAATGGCCTTACTTAGCACAGTGCCTGACTGCAACAAAAATGTGCCTCTTTTAAAATGCTTCTCCCTCCTATCCATCCCCAGGGACTTTTTCTTTTTTTTAGGTGGAGTTTCACTCTTGTTGCCCAGGCTGGAGTGCAATGGTGCAATCTTGGCTCACTGCAACCCCACCTCCCGGGTTCAAGTGATTCTCCTGCCTCAGCCTCCCGAGTAGCTGGGATTACAGGTGCGTGCCACCATGCTTGGCTAATTTTGTATTTTTAGTAGAGACGGTTTCATCATGTTGGCCAAGCTGGTCTCAAACTCCTAACCTCAGGTGAACCGTTCCCCTCGACCTCCCAAAGTGCTGGGATTGCAGGCGTGAGCCACGGTGCCTGGCCCCCGGGACTTTTCTGATTGCAAAAACCCACTTGTTTCTTGAGCTTGGGCCCCTAAGTCATTTCTACAAGATCACCCCAGTGGGTGGGGCTGGGAGATGTGGCACTAGCCAGACATCTCCTCTCTGTTCTGAGCTCTGGGTTCGTAGTGTCATAGGATGAAAAGGGGAAGACAGCAGAAAATGTATGGGCCAGGCAGTCTGCTGCCCAGAAGAAAGCCTGGCCCACTATAGGGGACAGCCTGTAGCCCAGTGGAGTACAAAAAGGTAGGCAGCAGAGATGAGCCACCCCCTACCTGCAGGAAAGGTTCTTCCATATGAGATGGGCGACTGGGCCCTCTGAGTGATCTTTGCCGGTTACTGGCCATTCTTCTAGGCCTCAGAGCCAGGAGGGGCGGCTTTGTGGGGAAGCCCTTTCTAGCACCATTGTTTACTCCTGGGGTTGCTATGGTGATGCTGCCTGAGTGGTGATGCAGAGAAGAGGCCCTCACCTGTCCCTAGAGCCTCTTGTGTCCCTTGGGCCCCTGGCTGCTTTTCAGGTTAGACAGGCAGGGGATAGCACTTTCTTCAAGTTCTGACTGCAAAATATAGTAGAAGGAGCTGCTGCCAGGCAGAAGAAAAGCAGGGCAGGCTGGCTTCCAGGCCTCAGGGTGTGGATGGCCGTGGGAATGAAGCACCTGTAACTGGGCCCTTCCTGCCCTAATGTTCAGGGGGCCCTACCCCTTGTGAGCTTGTCTTATTAAGAAACCCTCAAAAGGCCTAAGTTAACCAGCAGGTCCAAAGGTCCCAAGGAACAAGGTCCGAGACGACAGGGAAAAGAGGTGAGCTGTGCAGGACTAGCACTGGGAAAACCAGCAATTTGTATTATAAAGTGTGTGCCTGTGCAAAGTGCTCCAACTGCTTTTTTGGGTCAACTTCAGGCCTTGCCTCTTCCCTATCACCATCGTCTCCATCAACACCCTCTTTCTTTTCCAACATCTCCTGGTGCCTTAGGAATCAGACGCCAATAAACCACAGAGCCCAGCATGTCCACCCTCGCTTTTATTGAGTAGTTAGTGTTCTCAAGCCGGCTCACACCTATGCGGTCAGCTGGGGCCTAGGGTGGCTCTTTGCAAAGCTGAGGGGCAAGCTAAGGAAGCCAGGCAGGTCAGGGGCCCTTTCGGCCTTCTCAAGCCTCCACCTGAGTTCTCGTCAATGCTAGTCTCCCTGGTATGATTGGGGACATTATCAGAGAAACATCTAATAGCACACATCTGGGCACCCACACTCTGCTTCATTTGCATCCATCCTCCCACGCCAAATTCAGCTCCTGACCCAAAATACAAAAGACTTTTTTAACCAGGATTTCTTCTTGCAGGAAAGCTGACTTGGAAACACGGGGAGGTGGCAGGGAGGGGCAAAAAGGACTCTGGCAAGCAGATCCACTTGTCTGGGTCCCTGCAGTGAAGAACCCAAGATCCAGGTACCTCAGCCTGGAAGAAACCGTGCACTGCAGGTCTTCCCTTCTCTCGAAACTAAAAGCAAGGAACAGAAGTCAATTGAAACCCCAGGTCATCCTACCCACCTTCTGGCAGTCTCTGGATAATGATCTAAGGAAATAAGCTTACATTTATAATTAGAGGATAATTTGGAGAATTTACACTATTTACACGGGCCACCCTGCAAAGATCAGGGAAGGTAAAAGACTGCTGGGCAGAGAATGGAAACAGGCTGGGGAGTTCCTAATCTCTTTTCACCATTGCCTTTGTTGTTCCCACCCTTCAGCTCCTGGCAGGGACAGCAGAGGAATCAGATACTCTTGGGGAACACAGGGTCTCAGCAGTGGCTAGGGTGACTGCTACCTTTGCATAATCAGGCAGCAGGGAGCTAAGAGGAGCAGAACAGTCCCTGCCTGCTGTCCTCACTCAGAGGCGGGGGTGCACTGAGCCTTGGAATGCCCAGCCACAGGAGTGCCCAGGATGGTGGACAGCTTGAGCACAAGGGCAACGGCAGGGCTCTACTGTAGCTCAGGAATAAACTGGGACCAGTTGATGTTGTCAGGGCCCAGCGGGTCCTCCTCCAGGCCAGGAAAGCTGATGTCCAGCAGGATCTTGCTGAGGCTATCATTCATTGTGTCCAGGACCAGGCCTTCTGTCAGAGAACGATTGGCTGCAAGGCCAGAAACCTGTGGCTCCGGGGAGCCTGGCTTGGGGACTTCTATATCTGAGGGAGAAGAGTTGCCAAAGGGGACGGAGGTGAGGTCTAAGGGTTCTGAACTGAGGAGCCTTTGCGGTGATTCAAAGGGGGGAACACTTTTCAGTGGAGTGGTGCTGAGATCCATCAGCCCCAGGGGGTCAGGCAAGGGGCCAGGGGCACCCTGAGGGGTTTGTACTGGGCTGAAATCCAGCCCCCCTACTTTGGCTGGGGGCGTGAGCCTCCAGGATTCAGGGGTTCTGGGTAGGACAGATTTGCTCGGGGTGGAGGAGATGGGCAGCGTTTCCTTAATGGGTGTCTTAAAAGGTCCTCCCTCTTCCTGGGAGTAGCTGAGCTGGGAGGCAGGCTCAGAGGAGTCTGCTGGGAACGGGAGCTCTGCGGCCCAGCGGGAAGTACTGGGCCCCTCTGAGAAGAGCAGCTCTGGCTCATCCACACAGGGAGGCAGTAGATGCTGTTTCCTCCGAGACCGGCTCCTCTCCCTCCTCTCCCTGTGTTGAATCACAAGCATTTCCGAGACACATCGGGTTGGGGACCTAAGCCCACTGTAGGACTTCTTGGGTCTTGGGGTGGGAGATTGGGATGAATCCTCCCAGGAGTGAGATGATTCCTCTTTGAAAGATGGGGCCGGGGAGGGCCACTCTTCCAAGGGAGGGCTCTCCACTTTGATGGGTCTCGCTAAGTGTGGCATTTCCTCCCCAGGCTGGATTTCTTCCTCCTTGATAGACTGAACTGGAAGCAAAGGAGAAAGCCCTTCTCCAAACAGGAGTTTCTCCTCTTTCCCTGGTCCTGCAGAAGAAAGAGGAGCTATCCCCTCCTCAGCTAGCAGTACCTGAAAGGGAAACAGAGACAAGGTGAAAGGGAACTCTGGCTTCAACCAACGGTCACCAGACAGGACGCACAAAAAAATCACATACTGGTTCTGATCCTCTTTGTGTCGTTTTAAAATCTTAAAATCTATTAAATATGAGAATACAATGTATGTTGAAGTTGGTAGTTCAATTCTGGGGGTAAAAGATGAGAGTATGTAGTATGTAGTGGCATAATTATAATAGCATTCATCCAAGAGAAAATAAAATTGCATGCTTATCTTACACTGTATACAAAGATTTAATGCATGAAAATAAGAACCTTAGGCTGCTCTGATGGTAGTGGGTAGTGACATAATTGTCACTAAAGTTGGTACACAACCCCCAACTGCTAAATTTGACTGGCTTTAAAAAAAATGAAAACCTTAAAATCATACAAATCCTGAAAGAGAATCTAGGAGACTACATATACAATCAGAGGGTGCGGGTGACCTTCTTAACCAAGACTGGAAACCCAGAAACTGTAAAAGAGAAGAGAGACATTTGACTACATAAAACTTTCAAATTTTACCATGGCAAGAGATACCATAAACAAAGTTAAGAAACAACAAACAAACAATGCCTGTAATCCCAGCACTTCGAGACACTGAGGCCAGTTTGAGACCAGCCTGAGCAACATAGTGAGATCCCATCTCTACAAAAAAAATTGTTTTAATTAGCTGGGTGTGGTGGCGTGCACCTGCAGTTCCAGCTACAGGTGGGAAGCTGAGGTGGGAAGATCACTTGAGCCTGGGAGGCCAAGGATGCAGTGAGCCTTCATTACACCACTGCACTCCAGACTAGGCAACATAGCAAGATCCTGTCTCAAAAGAAAAGAAAGAAAAGAGATAAACAATAGAAGTAGAAAAATATCTTCAGCATAAAAGAAAGATTATTTTAACAACAAAGAGCTCTCACAGGGGGCTGGGTGCGGTGGCTCACGCCTGTAATCCAGCACTTTGGGAGGCCAAGGCAGGCAGATCACCTGAGGTCAGAAGTTCGAGACCAGCCTGATCAACATGGTGAAACCCTGTCTCTACTAAAAATACAAAAGTAGCCAGGCATGGTGGCATGCACCTGTAATCCCAGCTACTCGGGAGGCTGAGGCACGAGAATTGCTTGAACCCAGGAGGCGGAGGTTGCCAAGATCACACCACTGTACTTCAGCCTGGGTGACATAGCAAGACTCCATCTCAAAAAAAAAAAAAGAGCTCTCACAGGCCGGGCGCGTTGGCTCATGCCTGTAATCCCAGCACTTTGGGAGGCCGAGGCGGGTGGATCATGAGGTCAGGAGTTCGAGACCAGCCTGGCCAAGATGGTGAAACCCTGTCTCTACTAAAAAATACAAAAATTAGCTGGGCGCGTTGGTGGGCGCCTGTAATCCCAGCTACCTGGGAGGCTGAGGCAGGAGAATCACTTGAACCCAGGAGGCGGAGTCTGCAGTGAGCCGAGATCACGCCACTACACTCCAGCCTGGGTGACATAGCAAGACTCCGTCTCAAAAAAAAAAAAAAAAAAAGAGCTCTCACAAATTGATAACAAAACCTATATAAAAAAGGGCAATGTTCATAAATAAGCAATTCATAGAGGACAATTCGAAGTCACCAAACATAATGACAAGGTGCTGAGACTTACTGATAAACAAAGATAAAATTAAACAAGCTGGTGAGGGGTGTACCAAAATCTCACAGATCGCCACTAAAGAACTTACTCATGTAACCAAACACCACCTGTTCCCCAAAAACCTATGGAAATAAAAAATTTAAAAATAAATAAATAAATAAAACATTTAAAAAAATTAAACAAGAAGATATAACCTGTACATATTAGATTGGCAAATATTAAACAGACTAATAATACCAATTGCTGGCAAAGATATAGATCTTATCATATATTGCTGGTTTAAACATGACTTATCATAGCTTTTTTGGAAAGCAATCTAGCAATATTTAGTAGAATTTAAAATACCTTCTCACCCAACAATCTCACATCTGGGACTCTATCCTAGAGAAATGAAAGCACTAGTAAGAGAGATCCTTGCAAACATATTTATTGCAATGTCATTCACTGGGCAAAAATTGAGAAACAGAATCTGTCCATAAAAGTGGAATGGCTGAAAAATTTGTGGTGTAGCCACATCATGGAATATTACATGGACACTAAAAAATAATGAATTAGGACTATGCCAGGTGACTTGGAAGAAATTCCATGAGGTATTGTTGAGTTAGAGACATGTAGAGGCTGGGCCTGGTGGCTCATGCCTGTAATCTCAACACTTTGGGAGGCCAAGGCAGGAGGATCATGAGGTCAGGAGTTCGAGACCAGCCTGACCAACATGGTGAAACCCCGTCTCTACTAAAAATACAAAAATTAGCTGGGTGTGGTGGCACATGCCTGTAATCCCAGCTACTCAGGAGGCTGAGGCAGGAGAATCGCTTGAACCCAGGAGGCGGAGGTTGCAGTGAGCCAAGATCATGCCATTGCACGCCAGCCTGGGCGACAGAGTGAGACTCCGTCTCAGAAAAAGAAAAAGAGACATGTAGAGAAGTATGTACAACACGATTACATTATCAATGTTCTATGTGTTGTATGTGTACACATAAAATGGCTATCGCTATACATGTATATTATAACTAAGAGCATTGATAAAATATGCAAGAAAGCATCATAAACAATCAACCAGTTATCTTGGGAGTAGGGGTGATGTGGGTGATGGTAGGGTGGAGAGGGGAGCCAAAAAGGAAAGGGGAGAAAAAAAACCACTGCATGAAAACCAAAACAGTGTACATGCTACAGCCACATGAATGAATTTATGCTAAATTATGTATGTTTTGTATAATTTTGTGTGTAATATATTTTATTTATAATTAAAGAAAATGTTTTTTAGAGACAGGGTCTCATTTTGTTGCCTAAGCTAGAAGGCAGTGGCACGATTATAGCTCATTGCAGCCTCCAGCTCTGGAGCTCAAGTAATCCTTCTGCCTCAGCCTCCCAAGTGGCTGGGACAACAGGTATACATGAAAATGCCTGGCTAATTTAAAAAAAAAAATTTTTTTTTGTTAGAGACAGGGTCTTACTTTGCTGCCCAGGCTGGTCTTGAACTCCTGGCCTCAAGTGATCCTCCTGCCTTGGCCTCCCAAAATGCTAGGATTATAGGTGTGAGCCACTGTGCATGGCCTAAAATATTTTATATATTAAAAAAAAAAGCAAACTCAAGTCGCTCTAAACTCCAGACTCTATGCTATTTTCATCTCTCTGAAGGGGATGGGGGAAGCTTTTCACTTTGGTTACATGTCAGCCCTTACTTACAGAACTCTTTAACAGCGTTAAGTGCAGATCTGATGGCTGAGCCAAGTTTGCTCTGAATTTACCCTTCTCACCTTCCCCTCAAGCTAGACCAGTGATACTCAAGCAGGGGTGATTCCCTCCCTGCCAGGGGACATTTGGCAATGTCTGGAAGCATTTTAATTGTCACATCTGTGGTGGGTGCTACTGGCATCTAGTGGGGAAAACAAGGGCTGCTGCTAAACACCCTTCAATGCACAGGACAGTCCCTCCCACGCCCAACAAAGAATTCTCCAGCTGTAAACGTGAATAGGACTTGAGAAACCCTGAGCTAGTCTGACCCAGTCACTCTACGACTGCCAGGTACAAACTGCATTTCCTGCCTCCACGGCACTGCCCATTAGCATGCTCTCTCCACACCTGTTTGCTTACCCAAATCTACTTTTTTTTTTCTTTTTTGAGATAGGGCCTCACTGTTGCCCAGGCTGGAGTGCAGTGGTGCAAACAGGGCTCACTGCAGCCTCAACCTCCTGGACTCAAGTGATCCTTCTGCCTCAGCCTCCTGAGTAGCTGGTACCACAGGCATGTACCACCACCCTGGCTAATTTTTTTTTTTTTTTTTTTTTGCATTTTTAGCAGAGACTGGGGTCTTGCTATGTTGCCCAGGCTGGTCTTGAACTCTTGGCTGTAAGCAATACCCCTGCCTCGGCCTCCCAAAGAGTTGGGATTACAAGTGAGACCCACAGCGTCTAGCCTCAAATCCACTTCTTTCTTTCTTTTCTTTTTTTTTTTTGAGACGGAGTCTCGCTCTGTCACCTAGGCTGGAGTGCAGTGATCTCAGCTCACTGCAACCTCCCCTCCTGGGCTCATGTGATTCTCCAGCCTCAGCCTCCCAAGTAGCTGGGATTACAGGCATGTGCCACCAAGCCCAGCTAATTTTTGTATTTTTTAGTAGAGACGGGGTTTCGCCACGTTGGCCAGGCTGGTCTCGAACTCCTGACCTCATGATCCACCTGCCTTGGCCTCCCAAAGTGCTGGGATTACAGGTGTGAGCCACCGCGCCCGGCCAAATCCACCTCTTTCTAAGGCCTGCCTCCCTTGTGTATCTTCCTTAATCATCCTAGCCCATCTATCACAATCACCCTTGTCTGAATTCTTACAAGCTCATCAGGTATTTATGGGCCTTCTGACACCACTTACATTGTAATCCAAATACCTTTTTAGCTCTTCTAATGCTATTACACTTCCCTATGTTTTTATGTCTTTTCTACCCAACTAGATTTATAAGCTCTCAAGGAACACTTATCAGAGTGCTTTGCAAGCTGAAGGTTCAACATTCTTAATTGGCCAGAATCTCTCTTCGGAGGAAAACAGGACACCCACCTTGGGGGCAATGCGGACTCGCTTGCTATGGCGGGCGAGCTCTGAGCTCATGAGGGAAGCCGCCAGGGGCAATGGCACCTTCACCGAGGGCTGCAACACCAGTGACTGGTTCACCGGGAACTGGATAGGCACCAGGTATGAGCTGACCCGTGGTAGCAGTGGCTTCATCTTCCGCCCTAGGAGGAAACACGAGAGATCAGGAGCAGGGGGACTGGAGTACACCCCTTCTCAGCCCCAGGAGCTTTGCTCTCCTTCTGTGGGCTCAGATCCCTTTGAGGTGGGAACAGAATCCCAGAGTCTGGTTCCCTAAAGATATGGCCCCAGAACAAGGACCAGGCCTGAGGCCCACTCTCCCATACTAACGTGCGCCCAGGGGGAGTTCAGTTTTGATGGTCATGTTCCGGCGGAGCTCTGGATTCGGTCGTTTCTGCTGCTGCTTGTGGCAGATGGGGAGAGAAAGAAACCTATGTTAACACAGTAAGGTAAAGAGGGGATGGCAAAACCCCACCAGCTGCTCTGGTGGCATGTGCTTGAGTTAACTGACAGCCCAGAGAGAGGAGGCCAACCTGAGGGGACGGACGTAGGCGAGCAGTCTCCAAAACCGTGATGAGTGGGCAGGTGGGTGGCCTACAGACACATGACGGCAGAGTGGCACTACCGCTTCACCCACGTGTCCTCAACACCCCTGGGGGATGCCAGAGCAGGTAGCTATATGCGTGGCAAAGAAGAGCCAGGCACAAAAGTGAGCAAACTGCCGCCCCTGAGGCTGGTGCCATGTGCTTATGGCTACTGCAGCACACTCCCCTGCTGTGCCCCGCTCTGCTCAGTGTGCCCTTGTGATGCCCATGGGAGGGGAGGGAAGTGGGTGTGTGCCTGAGCCTCAGGGAGTTCTTTGTCTAGGGCTGGCACCTAGACAGAACATGGCCATAGGCACCCTTCCCCACATCACATCTTGTCTCTGTCCACTAAAGCCATGCTGAGCAGTGAAAGGAAAACAAGGCCAAGCCCCGAGCCAGAGGGAAAGAACCTTACTGATTCCAAGTGCTCGGGCAATTGTGGAGACCCTGGGTCCAGTGGCTGGTGGCGGCCAGGCATTGTGGGAGAGAAATGAGATGAAGTTACCAACAACACGGTCAATTTGACCAGATTGGGAAAAACACCTATTCCTGACTGAAGACAAAAGACACTCCAGACAACTGTCCCTCCCAGGAGAATGGTTACAGCTACCAGCAGGCTTATGGGCACTCTGAAAAACCAAAATAACTTCTTTCTGAAAAGACGTTCTGCTAGCTCAGCTTCTGGTCTCCAGCCTAAGGCAGGCATTTTTTTTGAAACGGAGTTTCACTCTTACTGCCCAGGCTGGAGTGCAATGGTGCGATTTCAGCTCTCCACAACCTCCGCCTCCTGGGTTCAAGGGATTCTCCTGCCTCAGCCTCCCAAGTAGCTGGGATTACAGGCATGTGCCACCACACCCGGCTAATTTTTATATTTTTAGTAGAGACGGGGTTTCTCCATGTTGGTCAGGCTGGTCTCCAACTCCCGACCTCAGGTGATCCACCTGCCTCAGCCTCCCAAAGTGCTGGGATTACAGGCGTGAGCCACCACACCCAGCAGGAAGGGCTTTTTTTAGAGCAAGCATTCCCAGAATTTCTTGTAAGAATCACCTGAGATGCTTGCTAAAAATACAAATTCCTGGGCCCATCCCAGAAGCACTAAATCAAGAGCCCCAAGAGAGGGGTCTGGGAAGTTGTGTTTTAACAATGTCCCAGGCAATTCCCATTCACAGGGAAGTTAGGAAAACACTGCCCTGGGAAGCCCTCTCTGTTGGGTCAGAACAGCCTTCTCCTTGCTCTGGTCTAGCACAAAAATGTGTCATTTGGTATTTGTCAAGTGTACTTAATTCACTGGGTTTTGTGCAAGTCACTAATTGGGTGGCTGGCTTCTAACTGTCCCCTGATCAAATGAAAGCATCACTAGCAGAACTTGTTTCCTTTTGAGATGGCTATGACAACCTCCAACTTAGGCCCCATTTAGAGGAAAGCAGGGCATTCACCTTAAACACCTGGTCCAATGTCAAGTAGCGGTTGGCACTGGGGTGAATGGTCCAGAAGGAGACCTTGCCATTGGCAGACGTCTCCCGGACAAACATGTCATGCAGGGAAAGGTTGTGGCGGATGGAGTTCTGGAAGAAGAGCAAGACAACTGGTTATCAGCTACTTTAGATTCAGAAACATCACCCTTCAAACACATGGGGAAACCAGCCTCAGGCCCCTCCCACTGTGCTCAGCACAGGCTTTGTCTGGTGTCTTTGCAGCCCTGCCTCTCGGCAACTCTCCTGACACTCCACACCGCAGAGCCGTCACCCTCAGCCATAAACCCATCTATTCTACAGGAATAAAGACTGATGCCAACCTTAGAGTGTGATAAAGAAAAGACCTAGATAGCTGTCAGGGGCTAGAAAAGCAGAGTAAGGCTGTGAGGTCGTGATCAATAGCAAGAAAGGTGGGTCAGAGAAATTAAGAAACTAGGGAATTAGGCCCGGCGTGGTGGCTCACGCCTATAATCCCAGCACTGTGGGAGGCCGAGGCAAGTGGATCACTTGAGGCCAGGAGTTTGAGACCAGCCTAGCAAACATGGCGAAACCCTGTCTCTATCAAAAATATAAAAATTAGCCAGGCATGGTGGCGCATGCCTTTAGTCCCAGCTACTCGGGAGGCTGAGGCAGGAGAATCACTTGAACCTGGGAGGCAGAGGTTGAAGTTAGCCGAGATCATGTCACTGCACTCCAGCCTGGGTGACAGAGTGAGGCCCTGTCTCAAACAAACAAACAAACAAGCAAGAAACTAGGAAATTAAGGCTGGGTGTGGTGGCTCATGCCTGTAATCACAGTGCACTGAGAGGCTAAGGCAGGAGGAGTGCTTGAGACTAGGAATTCAGACCAGCCTGGGCAACATAGTAACCAGCCTGGGAAACTGTCTCTACAAAAAAAAAAAAAAAAATTAGCGGACTGTGGTGGTGCCCCTGCTATCCCAGCTACTTGGGATGTTGAGGAGGGAAGAGCTTGAGCCCAGGGGGCTGAGGCTGCACTCCAGCCCAGGCAACACAGTGAGACCCTGTCTCAAAAAACAAACAAAAAACTAGGAAAGTAAGCTGATGGAAGGGAGTAAAGTTAGAAGTTCTACCATGAATTAGCCGGGCATACTGGCAGGCGCCTGTAGTCCCAGCTACTCGGGAGGCTGAGGCAGGAGAATGGCGTGAACCCAGGAGGCGGAGCTTGCTGTGAGCTGAGATCGCGCCACTGTACTCCAGCCTGGGTGACAGAGCAAGACTCCATCTCAAAAAAAAAAAAAAAGTTCTACCATGAGGGGCCAGGTGTGGTGGTTCATGCCTGTAATCCCAGCACTTTGGGAGGTCGAGACGGGCGGATTATTTGAGGTTAGAAGTTCGAGACCAGCCTGACCAACATGGTGAAACCCCGTCTCTACTAAAAATACAAAAAAATTAGCCAGGCGTGGTGGCGCAAGCCTGTAGTCCCAGCTACTCGGGAGGCTGAGGCAGGAGAATCGCTTGAACTTTTGAGGCAGAAGAGGTTGCAGTGACCTGAGATCTGCCATTGCACTCCAGCCTGGGCGACAGAGCGAGACTCCGTCTCAAAAAAAAAAAAAAGAAAAAAAACGAAAGAGTTCTACCATGAGGAAAACAAAGCCACACTTGACTTGGAATTGAGCACCTGTCAGAAGACCTCATTTGTGGCTCTGACACCGACCAACTGTGTGAGCTATGTTGACTCCCAGGCATCTGGGTCTTTCCACGAATGAAGTGAAAGGAAAACCCCTGCCCACTAGAAATGGTATGTGACCCTATAGGAGATGACATCTTGGGTCATGAGGCTCGCAGACAGCATTCTTTTTTTTTAATCAAGACCTTTTCATAAAACTACTTAGCCACTCTAGCTGCTGGCATCTAGGACTGCCCTTCTGTGTAGCAGAAAAGTGGGCTTGAGTGCTACATTGAACACTCTCCATGAACGTTAGGTAGTAACAGATGAAGTAGTTAAAAGAGCTCTTGTTAATGATTTTGCCTGGATTCAGTAAGATTGAGTCACAACCTAAAAGATACACTTGTTTATCATTCTAGTATCCTTTGCACTTAACTGCTGTCCCAGATACAAGTTGCAGCACAGCACTGGAGACAGACTGTCAGGCTGGACTGACCTTGATTTTGGTTGCTACGGGACATATTACCTTCCAGCCTGGCTTGGCAATGTGCTTAAAGTAGGGAAAGTGGTCCTCAATCCAGGTGTAGATGTCTTTCAAGGTCATGCGCTTCCTCTCGGTGCTGTTGATGGCGAATTGTATCATGGCCATGTAGGAGTACGGCGGCCGCTCAGACGCAGAGTTCTGCCAGGACGCTGATGGTCTCGAAGGCTCCTCAATCTGACGGTTATGACGCAGGGAATCACATGAAAGAGTTCATGAGAACTACCCCCAACCCAAGCCCTGGAAGAACATCTAGAGAAACCTTTATCCCCTAGGACGGTACTAGAAACAAACTCATCTGAGACCATTATTTCATAGAATACAATTTTAGAGTTGGGAAGAATCTTGGAGATGATCTAGCCTAGACCCTAGCCAATAGGAAACTGGTTTTGTCATCCATCATTTTGTTTAATTTGGAGAAAATCCAGTCCCTTCCAGTTGAAATTTCTCAGGAAAGTTAGATTATGTACTTTGATTCTCAGAGTATTGATGTTACACTAAAACCACGCCCATTTTTTCAGACTTTTGGGTCAAGAAACCTAGGTCTTAGTCCCATTTCTATTCCTGATGTGTTGTGAATAAATGCATCTCATTTCAATGTTTGTATGAGAGAAACATTCCCAAGAGTATGAGTCAGACAGTGTCTGCAAAGCACACAGTTACCTAAGTTTTAGGCAAAGAGTTGATCATTCACTTTTTTTTTTCTTTTTTTGAGACAAGGTCTCACTGTGTCACCCAGGATAGAGTGCAGTGGCTGGATCACAGCTCACTGCAGCCTTGACCTCCCCAGGCTCAGGTGATCCTCCTGTCTCAGCCTCCAAGTAGCTGGGACTACAGGCATACCCCACCAAGCCCGGCTAATTTTTTTTTTTTTTGAGATGGAGTTTCACTCTTATTGCCCAGGCTGGAGTACAATGGTGTGATCTCGGCTCACTGCAACCTCTGCCTCCTGGGTTCAAGCGATTCTCCTGCTGCGGCCTCCCAAGTAGCTGGGATTACAGGTGCCTGCCACCACGCCCTGCTACTTTTTTTGTGTTTTTAGTAGAGATGGGTTTACCATATTGGCTAGGCTAGTCTCGAACTCCTGACCTCAGGTGATCCACCCACCTTGGCCTCCCAGAGTGATGGGATTACAGGCATGAGCCACTGCACCTGGCGATATTTTTGGGTTTTTTTGGTATTTTTAGTAGTAGAGACCAGGATTTTGCTATGTTGCCCAGGCTGGCCTAGAACTTATGGGCTTAAGTACTCTGCCCACCTTGGCCTCCCAAAGTGCTGGGATTACAGTTGTCAGCCACTATGCCCGGTCTCATTCACATTTTTAAAAATTGAGATATTACTTTCTAAAGTACACAAATTTTGTGTATATAGCACAATTAATATTTACTTACATACACATGCATGTAAATTTTCACTTTTTTTTTTTTGAGATGGAGTTTCACTTTTGTTGCCCAGGTTGGAGTGTAATGGCACGATCTTGGCTCACCGCAAGCTCTGCCTCCTGTATTCAAGTGATTCTCCTGCCTCAGCCTCCCGAGTAGCTGGGATTACAGGCATGTACTACCGTCCCCAGCTAATTTTGAATTGTTAGTAGAGGCGGGGTCAGGCTGGTCTTGAACTCCTGACCTCAGGTGATCCACCCACCTCGGCCCCCCAAAGTGCTGTGATTACAAGCATGAGTTATCGCGCCTGGCCGAATTTTCACTTTTAAAGATTGTTGAGCTGGAGGCTATGATCCTAAGCGATTTAATGCAGGAACAGAAAACCAAATACTGCATGTTCTCACTTATAAGTAGGAACTAGGCTGGTTACGGTGACTGACACCTGTAATCCCAGCACTTTGGGAGGCTGAGGCAGGTGGATGACGAGGTCAAGAGATTGAGACCATCCTGGCCACCATGGTGAAACCCCATCTCTACTAAAAATACAAAAATTAGCCAGGCGTGGTGGCAGGCGCCTGTAGTCCCAGCTATTCGGGAGGCTGAGGCAGGAGAATCACTTGAACCTGGGACGCAGAGGTTTCAGTGAGTAGAGATTGTGCCACTGCACTCCAGCCTGGCAACAAAGCGAGAATCCATCTCAAAAAGAAAAAAAAAGAGGCCGGGCGCAGTGGCTCACGCCTGTAATCCCAGCACTTTGGAAGGCCGAGGCAGGTGGATCACGAGGTCAGGAGTTCAAGACCAGCCTGGCCAACATGGTGAAACCCCATCTCTACTAAAAATACAAAAATTAGCCGGGCGTGGCAGCGGGCACCTGTAATCCCAGCTACTCAGGAGGCTGAGGCAGGAGAATCACTTGACCTGGGAGGTGGAGGTAGCAGTGAGCTGAGATCGCACCACTGCACTCCAGCCTAGGAGACAGAGCAAGACTACGTCTCAAAAAAAAAAAAAGGAGCTAAACATTGAGCACACATGGATACGAAGAAGGGAACAGTAAACACCAGGGCCTTCTTGAGGGTGGAGGGTGGGAGGAGGGGGAGATAGAAAAACTACCTAGCAAGTACTGTGCTCACTACCTGGGTGACAAAATCATTTGTACACTAAACCCCAGCGACACACAATATACCCATGTAACACACCTGCACATGTACCCCCTGAACCTAAAATAAAAGTTCAGATAAAAAAGAAAATAAAGGCTGAATGAATGATTTACATGTATATACAATAGAATCTAGATGTGTTATATTGGTAACTGTGGAAAAAAAAAAACCCAGACTGTAAAAAAACCCAGACTGGAAAAAAAAAACCCAGACCAAAATTGGGTTAGGTCAATTTTGATTACTAGGGAAGTATTTAAAATTCATATCTAGGCCAGGCTGTTGGTGCATGCCTGTAATCCCAGCACTTTGGGAAGCTGAGGCAGGAGGATCACTAGAGCCCAGGAGTTTGAAATCAGCCTGGGCAACATAGCGAAACCCCATCTCTACAAAAAATACAAAAATTAGCTGGGCATGGTGGCGTGCACCTGAGTCCCAGCTACTTGGAAGACTGAGGTAAGAGGATCAGTTGAGCCTGGGAGGTCGAGGCTGCAGAGAGCCATGACTGCACCATTGCGCTCCAGCCTGGGCAACAGAGCAAGATGCTGTCTCAAAAAAAAAAAAAAAAAAAAAAGTGTATATATATGTGTATATATATAACTGACTTTATCTGCTATTAATATTATATCTTCTAATAAAATTACCTTATATTCTATTCAATTCATACTGTTCATACTGTTGGGAGGCATCTTTAAAGTTCAAGTGGATTCCCAAAGTGAAGACCTCCTAATCATTTCCTGAATACCTACTAAGGACAGAATACTAAACCCAGTGCTGGCTGGAATACAGAGTGACCAAGGGAATCTGCCCTCAAGGAAATTTCACAGATGGGGGAGAAAAGATCCCAGGCAGAAAAGTAGCTCAAAAGTTATACAGAATAGCATGAAGTGGAGAGCTAACACCAGAACTTGGAAATTCTGGTCCATCAGGCCACTTGATCCATTTCCCTACCTAGGAATTCCCTGCACTGGATCTGATTTCTTTAGTGAGGGACAAAACAATTCACCTTAACCTGTCTCTGCTCCAGGTGACAATTCTCCTTTTCCTCCATCTCTTGCTTGATGCTGCAGGAGCCCAGTCCATCAGAACTCATCTTTCGAAGCCACTGGATGTTGGATAGGCTATTGTTGATAGCGCAGCCTGCTGCCTCACCATCTGCTAGAGGGAAAATAATCCAACACCCCACTTAGCTGCCTCATCAGATGCCCAGTATGTCCATCAGAATTGGTGGCTAGCAGGCCAGGCGCAGTGGCTCACACCTGTAATCCTAGCACTTTGGGAGGGCGAGGCAGGTGGATCCCCTGAGGTCAGGAGTTCAAGACCAGACTGGCCAACATGGTGAAACCCCATCTCTACTAAAAATACAAAATTAGCTGGGTGTGGTGGCACATGCCTGTAGTCCCAGCTACTCGGGAGGCTGAGACAGGAGAATTGCTCGAACCCAGGAGGCGAAGGCTGCAGTGAGCCAACATTGCACCACTACACTCCAGCCTGAGTGAGACTCTGTCTCAGAAAAACTAAAAATAAAAAAGAAAGAATTGGTGGCTAGGGATCACTTGTCCAAGACCTCTACCTTTAGGGACGGAGAACACATGCTGAATCTATTGTGGCTCTGAGTTACTCTGCCCCATTATGCATTTCAGGAAAAACTGAGGAGCACAGTTCAAATTGCATTTCAAGCTGAGCCACACTGAGCCTTAGAGATCAATCAAGGCAGCCTTACAAGAGAATTATTGAGATATGCACACCAAAAAAGTCACTTTTCAGCCTGGGCAATATAGTGGGACCCCATCTCTGCAAAAAGAAAAAAAAAATAACTGGGCATGATGGTGCATGCCTGTAGTCCCAACTACTTGGGAGGCTGATGTGGGAGAATGGCTTGAGTCCAGGCGTTCGAGGCTAGAGTGAGCTGTGATTGCATCACTGCACTCTAGCCTGGGTGACCGAGCGAGACCCCATCTCTAAAGAAAAAGTCATTTTCCTCCTCTTGCTTCAGTTTTCTCCTTTATCAAGAAGGAAAATGAGGCCAGGCGCAGTGGCTCACACCTGTAATCCCAGCACTTTGGGAGGCCAAGGTGAGCGGATCACCTGAGGTCAGGAGTTCAAGACCAACCTGGCTAACATGGCAAAACCCTGTCTCTACTAAAAAATACCAAAATTAGCCAGGTGTGGTGGCGGGTGCCTGTAATCCCAGCTACTCGGGAGGCTGAGGCAGGAGAATCACTTGAACCCAGGAGGCGGAGGTCACAGTGAGCTGAGATCGCACCACTGCACTCCAGCCTGCGCAACAGAGCAAGACTCCATCTCAAAAAAAAAAAAAAAAAAAAAAGAAGAAGGAAAATGAAGTCAGACGCTGTGGTTCATGCCTGTAATCCCAGCACCTTGGGAGGCCCATATGGTTGGATCCCTTGAGCTCAGGAGTCCGAGACCAGCCTGGGCAACATAGTGAGACCCCTTCTTCATTTATTTATTTTTTGAGACCCCTTCTTTTTTCATTTTTATTTTTATTTTTTTGAGACAGAGTCTCCCTCTGTGGCCAGGCTGGAGTGCAGTGGCACAATCTCAGCTCACTGCAACCTCCACCTCCCAGGTTCAGTGATGCTCCTGCCTCAGCCTCCAGGGTAGCTGGGACTACAGGCGTCTGCCACCAAGCCCGGCTAATTTTTGTATTTTTGGTAGAGACGGGGTTTCACCCTGTTGGCCGGGATGGTCTCGATCTCTTGACCTCGTGATCTGCCCACCTCAGCCTTCCAAAGTGCTGGGATTACAGGCGTGAGCCACCACACCAGGCTGAGACCCCTTCTTAATAAATAAAACAATAAAAACTTTTTTTTAAATAGAAATTTTGTTGTTGTTGTTGTGTTGTGTTTTTTTTTTTTTTTTGAGACAGAGTCTCGCTCTGTTGGCCAGGCTGGAGTGTAATGGTGCAATCTTGGCTCACAGCAACCTCCCTATAACCTCCGACTCCTGGGTTCAAGCAATTCTCCTGCTTCTGCCTCCCAAGTGGCTGGGATTAGAGGCGTCTGCCACCATGCCCAGCTAATTTTTTTAATTTTTAGTAGAGATGGGGGTTTCACCGTGTTGGCCAGCTGGTCTCAAACTCCCGACCTCAGGTGATCCACCTGCCTCGGCCTCCCAAAGTGCTGGGATTATAGGCATGAGCCACCACGCCTAGCCAAGATTTTTTTTAAGAAAGGAAGATGATTTTTACTTTCTTTTGGGTCAATGGAAAGGATAAACAGAAATAATCCTTTTCCAACATAAAGAAAGTAATAGAAATTCTAAATCATAATTATAACCCTTTCAATAGCACCCAAAGGAGCTGGGTCAAGCTTTCAGGATGAAGACAAGACTTTCATTGGCTCAGGCCGGATGCCTGATTGTTTTGGTTTTTTTAAGACAGAGTCTTGCTCTGTCACCCAGGCTTGAGTGCGGTGGTGCGATCTCGGTTCACTGCAGCCTCCTCCTCCTGGCCTGGGCAACATAGTGAGGCGATTCTCCTGCCTCAGCCTCCAGAGTAGCTGGGACTACAGGCGTGTGCCACCATGCTCAGCTAGTTTTTTTATATTTTTAGTAGAGACGGGTTTCACCATGTTGGCCAGGCTAGTCAAACTGCTGACCTCAAGTGATCCGCTCGCCTCGGCCTCCCAAAGTGCTGGGATCACAGGGATGAGCCACTGTGCTCGGCCAGATGCCTGACTGTTGCAAGCATCAAGACTGACTACAGACCTTGCCACTAGAGAGGAAGGGCTGGGCTCCCTCACCCCTTTCCCTGGAAGACCACATACCACAGGTCTCCCGTTTCTGCTCGCAAAGGGCTCCAGGTGGTCTAGGAAGATTCACATCCCTAGCTGCAGGTTTTGGTCCCAAGGTCTCCAGGGTCACTTCTGTCCTTTTGGCATCATAGCTGGTTTGGGTTTGAGGCTGGAGTCCTGGAGGCTGAGTTGGGGCTCCCCCACAGCTGATGAGGATGAATTTGTTGGGCCCACTACTGCCACTCTCTTTTCCCTTGGCAGTCAGTGCTGTGATGATGCTGTGAATATTAGCATTGTTGGGGATGGCCACTACTTGGGTGTTAGGCATGGTGGGGTGGTTAATAATCTTGATCCCAGCTGGAAACTTGCAAGAGCTGGACTCTCCCACTTCCTTGGAGGTCTCTGCTTGATTAGGTTCCTGTTGGGCAGGGGATCTCTTAGGTTCCTCCTCTGATGTTTCACTTGGGGCATTTTGAACAGGAAGGGGCAGCCTCCGTCTTTTGAGAATCAGTGGCCGACGGGGGCTGGTTTTCATTATGAATCTGCGTTTTCACTCTCCATTGAGAATCACAAATGTGGACCCTGGAAAATGCAAATAGTGGCAAAATGTTAGAGATTTTTTAGGCTGAGAAGAGGTTCTTTTAGAGAAAGGTGCTCCTCTTTATATGACCAGGAACATAAGCCTAAAGGCCCAGGTAAACATTCCATGGACTTTTGTAAAGACCTCAGATAATAAGGAGATAAGCTTTACTGACAAAAGAAGGCTAAAATTACAGCAGATAGAAAGCAATTCAAAGGGCAAAAATGGGACTGGGTTGGAGATAAGACAAAGATCTCCTTCTTGAAGCTTCAGAATATTTGGCTACAGAAATGGATGGGATAGCTACAAATATGTGGAAATCTCTATAATTGCCTACTATAATATAAATAGATCACTTGCAATGACTGTATGGACAGGAATGGAAGATGCTAGAATAGGAAAGCATATGGTAATTAGGAGTCCTGACAAAACTCTGATCCCATAATCCATTCTAAGACAAAGGCTTTTAATTTTTTTTTTTTTTTTTTTTGAGACAGAGTCTCACTTTGTCACCCATGCTGGAGTGCCGTGGCGCAATCTCAGTACACTGCAACCTCTGCCTCCTGGGTTTAAGCGAGTCCCATGTCTCAGCCTCCTGAGTAGCTGGGATTACAGGTGCCCACCACCACGCCCGGCTAGTTTTTGTATTTTTAGTAGAGACAGGGTTTCACCATGTTGCTCAGGCTGGTCTCAAACTCCTGACCTCAGGTGATCCACTTGGCCTCCCAAAGTGCTGGGATTACAGGCATGAGCCACCGCGTCTGGCCGAGCCTTTTAATTTTTATATTACTTTGTAAATAGGACCAGTGCACACAGAATCAGGGAAGAAAGGCGGATTGTACTATTGCCACACTACTGGAAAAATCATCTCCCAGTTTACAAAACCTCACATAAAATGGAAACCTTTACTGAAGGCCCATGTAAAGTTGTGCAGCTTGTGCACTGAACAACTCTAGAGGGTGACATTTATTTCACAGGCTATTATACTTGCTCTAATTTAAAAAGAATGTTTTCTTTTACAATTTGTATTGTATTTATAAAGTGGCATTTTAGTACTTGCATGTGGTTATACATATTTTAACTTTCTAAGCATACCACTTTATTAATTTCTTTTCCAGAAATAAGACTATAACCCCTGTCTTCTTACTACCAGAATGAGCTATCATCAATACACTAAGGTGGTTCTGAAATGCTAACAGTGTAGTCTTTTTTTTTAAGTCTTTCGTTTATTTTTTTTTAATTTTTTTTTTTTTTTTTTGAGATGGAGTTTCGCTCTTGTCACCCAGGCTGGAGTGCAATGGCGCAATCTCAGCTCACTGCAACCTCCGCCTCCCGGGTTCAAGTGATTCTCCTGCCTCAGCCTCCCGAGTAGCTGAGATTACAGGCGTGCACCACCACGTCCAGCTAATTTTTTTTTTTTTTTAGTAGAAACAGAGTTTCACCATGTTTGCCAGGCTGGTCTTGAACTCCTCAGGTGATCCACCCGCCTCGGCCTCCCAAAGTGTTGGGATTACAGGCGTGAGCCACTGCGCCCGGCCTTTTGTTGATTTTAATAGATACATGGAATACTCTACCATGAAGCAAAATTGTGTAATTCTATTTCATGGAACTCTGGAAGACAGAGGAATTGGCTGTCTTTTTTTTTTAGGACGCTTATTCTCTCCCTGAAAAGCAACTGCACTTTTTTGACATTTGTCATCTGCATAGAGTTCACAGGCCCTCCACACCTCTACCTTCAAATCTCAGTTTTACTTTCGCCTCCGATCTTTCCAGGCTTCCCTCTCTCCCCGCATCAATCAGTAGATATTGTTCCTCTTTTTCCACAGGATATCTAAGTCTTAATTTTCTCTTCTACTTCCTGACCAGCCTGTTATTATTATTGCCAACACTTTCTTGCCCGGGAAACTTCCAGAGTGGCTCCTCTGACCCATCCCCATCCTGAGCGGGGAAATCTTGCTACACCCTCAAGAACCAGGAGAAGGGCCCTGCAAAAGGGTAAGTAAGATGGAGGCAGTGTTGCCCAGTGGTGAGACAGCCTGGGAGCAGCGCAGTGTGTATGCAGGTTGGTCTTTGACTCAAGGTAGTACAATCTCAGTCTTCATCTCAGCCACAGTCGGCCTAAGAAGGTAGAGGCCACCCCAGCCCTCCCGAGGCCGTGGGCAGGGTGCAGAGGTCAGACTTCCAGGGAAGGCCAAGGGGCGCTTTAAGTAGTGAGAAGGCCACGGCCAGGAGGTTGGATGCAGGAAAAATTTGCACCCTGGCTCAGATTCTTCCCGTGTGGCCCAAACCTCCACCCGTGGCCCGTGCCCTGCTGCTAGACGCCCTGACCTCCGCGCCCGGAGGCCTTGCTCCCCGCCTGTGCCCAGGCCAGGCCTGGGACCCCATTGCTGCATCCCGCTCACCTCCAGACTGCAGTCGCCGCCGCCGTTAGGCCGTAGCTCCGAAGGCGGGCTCCGGGCTCCTCCAACCTGGGGGCCGAGCCAGGGCCCCGGACGGGGGCTCGCGCCGGACCGGCCGGGTCCCCGGCGGTGCGGGCGGGGTGGGAACCCCGGGGGATCCCGGGAGGGGAGGGGGTCCCGGGCCGGGGCCGGGGGTGGGGTCTGGCACCGGAGCTTTCAGTTTGTTCCGCTGTTTGAAATTGGCGCCGGCGGAGCGTTAAGGTCACGTGACGGAACGTCGCCAATCGGCGCCGGCCTTGTCTCCGCATTCCGGGCTCGAAGGCTGTGCGGTGTGACAGGAGCTGCGGCCCCGTCCGGCCCGGGCTGGTAAGGCGGGCCGCAGGCCGGCTTGTGGGGGAAGAAGTGGCCGTGGGGCCGGGGAGGGGCCGGAGGGGTCCCCGCCGCGTGGGTGGGCGAGCGGAGGGAGAGTTTGGGGACGCGCAGAAGCGGCGTGACAGGCCCGGGTCCCTGGACCCGCTTTCCCTGCCGCGCTAGTCACGCCAGGCGACACGCCCCCGCTTCCCCTCAGGCTGCTCTGCTCCCCTTTTCAAAGGTCGGCTTTAGTTGGTTTCCTTCCTGGGGGAAATGGTACCCCATTTTCCTACAGTGAACGATCGTCTGCTCCCCCCGATTAGACTGGGTTCCTTTGAGGGCTGCGTATTATCTCAGCTTTCTTCCATCTTGAAAAAAATGTCGGCACCATGAACCCTACGTCAGCACGAAATCTTCCAGTACTGACCCGTCTTTTGCCCCTCGCGAAGCCAAGCCTTCGGATATAATAGACCGTAGTGCTTTATTGATTTACTTAGTCAACCAGTCTAGTTGAGCAACTGCTGTACGCCAGGCACCGCTAGGCCCTGAAGATAAATGGCAGACAAGGTTCTTTCCTTCCTCCGTGCTCACAGCCCAATCCTGGAAGAGGGGCACAGACATTTTCATCAAATAAACAAATGTGGGCTGGGCACAGTGGCTCACGCCTGTATCCCAGCACTTCAGGAGGCCGAGGCGGGTGGATCACTTGAGGTCACGAGTTCGAGACCAGCCTGGCAACATAGCGAAACCGCTTCTCTACTAAAAATTAGCTGGGCGTGGTGGTGCGTGCCTGTAGTCCCAGCTACTCTGGAGGCTGAGGTGGAAGGATCACCTGAGGCCGAGAGGTGGAGGCTATGGTGAGCCGTGATCACACCACTGCACTCCAGCCTGGGCGACAGAGGGAGACACCGTCTCCAAAACAAACAAACAAATGTTGAATTATTGCTGTAAATTGAAACATTAGAGGTTAATGATACTTTGAGTATTTACAATAACGAGATCTTGAGAGGTAGGACAGGAAAGGCTTTTGTAATGAGAGCTTGGTGTGAGATCTGATGACTTTTACAAAGAAAGGAGGGAACTCCTCTAAGCAGAGGGAATCAGGCGTGCAAAGGCTGGATGGCAGGAGGAAGCACAGTGAGTACAAAGGCTAAGGAATATCTGAGGGGTTTGAGCTAATCGACCTGAATGGAGTGTGGTGTGAGTTGAAGCTGGAGCCGGAGGAAGCAGAGCCTTGGCCATACCGAGAAGTTTTGTGCTTATCCAAGAATTAAAGGAAACCAGTCATAAGCTTTAAGCAGAAGTGAACCCAGGTCAGATTTGCATTTTAAAAGGTCCCTCTATAGCAGGGATTGCTAGAGTGGATTAGGGCAGAACAGTTGAATATTGCAATACTCCAGGCAAGAACTGTTGGAGCTTGAAAAAGGGTGGCGGGGAGAGACAGAGGGGAAGAGAAAGAAGGAGACAGAGAGAGTGAAAAAGGGGCATTAAGAAAATATGTTTAAGAGGTAAAGTTGACAGGGCTTGATGGTGGGTTGGATGGGAGGTAGAAGTGTCAAGATTTTTAGCTGCATAACTGAAGGAATAATGACACTATTCCCTGACCAAGGGCCCTGGAAGATAATCACTTTGGCCAAGGGGCGGGCGGGGCGTTGTCAGGGCAATGATTGTGAATTCAGTTTTTGTTTTTTTACTACAAAGCAATGCTCAGAATGAGTTGGTTTTTTTTTTTAATTATGTATTTATTTTTATTTATCTTTTTATTTTTTAGAGACAGAGTCTTGCTCTGTCCCCCAGGCTGAAGTCCAGTGACATGACCTTGGCTCACTACAACCTCAACCTCCTGGGCTCAGGTGATCCTCCCACCTCAGCCTCCTGAATGGCTGGGACCCCCTACAGGCACATGCCACTACACCCATCTAAATTTTGTATTTTTTGTAGAGACAGGGTCTCACTCTGTTGCCCAGATTGATCTTGAACTATTTGGCTCAAGTGATCCTCCCACCTTCACCTTCCAAAGTGTTGGCATTACAGGCATGAGCCACTGTGCCCGGCCAAGTTCAGTTTTAAACTTGTTGAATTTTTTTTTCTTTTCTTTTTTTGAAACAAGGTTCTGGCTCTGTCACTCACGCTGGAGTTCAGTGGCGCGATCTCGGCTCACTGCAACCTCCACCTCCTGGGCTCAAGTGATCTGCCCACCTCAGCCTCCTGAGTAGCTGGGACTACAGGTGCACGCAGCCGTGCCCACCTGATTTTTTGTATTTTTTGTAGAGTTTGGGTTTCACTGTGTTGCCCAGGCTGGTCTCAAACTCATGAGCTCAAGCGATCTGCCCACCCCGGCCTCTGAAAGTGCTGGGATTACAGGCGTGAGCCACTGCGCTCAGCCTTACACATGTTGAATTTGAGGTGCGTTTGAAATATCTAGTTGCTGTTCAGGTAGGTAATGGGATATTTGGGTCCCAAACTTAAGGAATTCTAAAATGAATATATAAATATTGAAGTCATCTACTTCTAGGTGGATACTGAAATACAGGCAGGTGAGTTTGCCTAAGAAAAGTATATAGAGTGAGAACAGCTCCAAAGCACAACCAGAGGGGAAGGACTTAGACAGCAGAATGAACTGACCTCTAATTAGAGCAGAAAGAAGATAGATGTTGATACGCATAGATTTGTATGTTTGCTTTCTGGAAAATGAGAGCATTTCCTTTGATGTCTTCTGTATTCTTTGTCAAGTAGGAAGTAAAGTCATTTGTTAAGAGAAAAGGGGTGTTCTGAAGTTCTAAGAAAGTGAGCAGGGTGTGGTGATTCACATGTAATCCCAGCACTTCGGGAGGCTGAGGGAGGAGAATCACTTGAGCCCAGGAGTTCAAGACCAGCCTGGACAACATAGCAAGACCTCATCTCTACAAAAAAGAAAATAAGAAACTAACCAGGTGCGGTGGTGCTTGTCTGTATTCCCAGCTATTCGGGAGGCTGAGGCAAGAGGATCTCTCGAGCCCAAGAGTTTGAGGCTGCAGTGAGCTATGATCATGTCACTGTACTCCAGCCTGGGCAGCAGAACAGGACCCCATCTCTAAAAATAATTTTAAAAATTAAAATAAAAATGTTCAGGCTGGGCATGGTGGCTCACACCTGTAATCCCAGCACTTTGAGAGGCCGAGGTGGGCAGATCACCTGAGGTCAGGAGTTCAAGACCAGCCTGGCCAACGTGGTGAAACCCCATCTCTACTAAAAAATACTATAATTAGCCGGGCATGGTGAGGGCGCCTGTAATCCCAGCTACTTGGGAGGGTGAGGCAGGAGAATCGCTTGGACCCAGGAGGAGGTTGCAGTGAGCCGAGATCGCGCTACTGCACTCCAGCCTGGGCAACAGAGTGAGACTTTGTCTCAAAACAAACAAAAAAAATTTCCACTTTATTTATTTATTTATTTTGAGATAGGGTCTGTCTGTCACCTAGGCTAGAGTGCAGTGGCACGATCACAGCTCACCATACCTTCAAACTCCCAGGCTCAAGTGATCCTCCCACCTCAGCCTCCCAAGTAGCTGGGACTACAGGTACATGCCAACATACCAAGCTAATTATTCTTTTAAATTTTTAGTAGAGACGAGGTCTCACTATGTTGCCCAGGCTGGTCTTGAACTCCTGGGCTCAAGCAGTCCTCCCATCTCAGCCTCCTAAAGTTCTGGGATTACAGGCGTGAGCTACTGCACCTAGCTTGGAGAAGTTTTAAGATAATCTTTGTGGAGAATGAGTTGATCAAGGAAACAGGATTGCTGAGCAACGTACCCATTTGAAGCTGATGACTTTCAGCAAGTCATGAATTTCAAAACTATAGCCATTGCTACCACTGTTTCTTTTCGCTGGATTCCTGTGGTAGCTTTTTGTTTGTTTGTTTTCTAGACCGAATCTCGCTCTGTTGCCCAGGCTGGAGTGCAGTGGCATGATCTCGGCTCACCGCAACCTCCGCCTCCCAGGTTCAAGCGATTCTCCTGTCTCAGCCTCCTGAGTAGCTGGGATTATAGGTGTGTGCCATGACGCCTGGCTAATTTTTGTGTTTTTAGTAGAGATGGAGTTTCACCATGTTGGGCAGGCTGGTCTTGAACTCCTGACTTAAAGTAATCTGCCCGCCTCGGCTCCCTAAACTGCTGGTATTACGGGCGTGAGCCACTGCGCCTGGCCTCTCTATACTTTTTATTCCTTTCCAACTAGAATGTAAGCACCACAAAGGCAGAGGTTTTATGTTATTCTCTGGTATATATTTTCAGCACCTGGAACAGTGCCTAGCACACAGTAGGCACTCAGTAAATATTTCTCAAGTGAATGAATGAATGAATGAATGAATGAATGAATGAACAAATGGATACATATTTTTTTTGTGTTTTCCATAAGATGTTAGTTCCTTAAGAATAGAAACTTTGGCTGGACATGGTGGCTCACGCTTGTAATTCCAGCACTTTGGGAGGCCGAGGCGGGTGGATCACGAGGTCAGGAGTTTGAGACCAGCCTGGTCAACATAGTGAAACCCGTCTCTACTAAAAATACAAAAATTAGCTAGGCATGGTGGCATGCGCCTGTAGTCCCAGCAACTCATGAAGCTGAGGCAGGAGAATCGCTTGAACCCAGGAAGTAGAGGTTGTGGTGAGCCAAGATTGCGCCACTGTACTCTAGCCTGTGTAACAGAGCGAGACTCCATCCAAAAAAAAAAAGAAGAGAAACTGTGTCCTTTTTTTTCTTAACCTGTATGTCTACTGCCTAGTCATATAAGTCAAAGCATATTATTTTTTGTTGTTGATTGAATGGATCACAAATGCATAGAACCAACCTGCTCTGTTGTGTGACTTTCCAGCATGCTCAGCTGCAACTCTCATTTACCTCTCTACCTATTGCATTCAACCTTGTGTCCCACCATTCCACCAAAGAAGCCCTTGTTAAAGTTGATCTGGGCCAGGCGTGGTGGCTCATGCCTGTAATCCCAACACTTTGGGTGGGCGAGGCAGAAGGATTGCTTGAGCCTAGGAGTTCCAGACTAGTCTAGGCAACAAAGCAAGACTCTGTCTCTACAATAAATAAATAAATAAATAAATAAATAAATAAATAAATAAAACTTTAAAAAAAGATGCTCTAGGCACCTTGTGAGAAAAGTTGGGTTGGAGTTGGGGGTGGAAAAAGGAAGCAGGGAACTCAGTTAGAAGGCTACCAGAGGGGCCAGGCATGGTGGCTCATGCTTGTAACCCCAGCACTTTGGGAGGCCGAGGCAGGCAGATCAGTTGAGGTCTCAACTGAGTTCAAGACCAGCCTGGCCAAAATGGTGAAACCTCATCTCTACTTAAAATATAAAAATTAGCCAAGCATTGTGGCAGGTGACTATAATCCCACCTACTGGGGAGGCTGAGGGTGGAGAACTGCTTGAACCTGGGAGGTGGAGGTTGCAGTAAGCCAAGATCAAGCCACTACACTCCAGCCTGGGCGAAAGAGTGAGACTCCATCTCAAAAGATAAAAGTATAGAGAAAAATCAAACAGGTCAAGGGGTTGAGTTGACTGTTATTTTAGACATAGTTGTTAGGGAAGGCCTATCTAAAGAATTGCTAGTAATCCCAGCATTTTGGAAGGCTAAGGAGGGAAGGATTGGTCGAGCCCAGGAGTTTGAGACCAGCCTAGGCAACACAGTGAGACCTCATCTCTATAAAAAATGTTTTAAAAAAAGTTAACCAGGTGCAGTGTGCTCGCTTGTAGTTCCAGCTACTCAGGAAGCTGATGTGGGAGGATCGCTTGGGCTTTAGAGTTCGAGGCTGCAATGATCCATGATCACGCCACTGCACTCCAGCCTGGGTGACAGAGCAAGGCCCTGTCTCAAAAAAAAAAAAAAAAAAAAAAAGACATAGAAAACCTGGAGTTGGTGGCTTACACCTGTAATCCTAGCACTTTGGGAGGCTGAGGTGCGCAGATAGCTTGAGCTCAGGAATTCAAGACTAGCCTGGGCAACACAACGAAACCCTATTTCTACAAAAATACGAAAATTAGCCAGCGCTGTGGTACGAGCTGTAGTCCCAGCTACTTGGGAGGCTGAGGTGGGAGGATCACCTGAGCCTGGGAGGTCAAGGCTGTAGTGAGCCGTGATCATGCTACTGTACTCTAGCCTAGGTGACAGATGAGATCCTATCTCGAAAAAAAGAAAAAAAAGAAAATGAGAACACTGGCTGGCTGGATATTTGTTAATGTTAAAGAATTTATGTATTTGTTTAGTCGTATTAATGGGAAGGATAGAATATATTTTCTTTTTCTGTTTTTTTTTTGAGACGGAGTTTCACTCTTGTTGCCCAGGCTGGAGTGCAATGGCGTGATCTCTGCTCACCGCAACCTCCGCCTCCCGGGTTCAAGCAATTCTCCTGCCTCAGCCTCCAAGTAGCTGGGATTACAGGCATGCGCCATCACGCCCAGCTAATTTTGTATTTTTCATAGAGACAGAGTTTCTCCACGTTGGTCAGGCTGGTCTTGAACTCCCGACCTCAGGTGATCCACCCGCCTCGGCCTTCTAAAGTGCTGGGATTACAGGCATGAGCCACCACGCCCAGCCAAATATATTTTCTTCCAAATAATCCAGGGATAGAAGAAGTGGCTAGGGGTGTAGATGGATCAGGATTAGCCTGGCCGATAGTTACCGGAGCTGGATAATTGGTACACAGGGTCCATTATATTATTCAGTCTACTTTAGTGTATATTTGACATTATCTGGAGTGAAAAATTTTTTAAAAGCCAGGTGGGATCAAATTCTTCTGCTTAAAGTCCAAACTCATATGGTATCACCTGTTTTTTGTTTGTTTGTTTGTTTGTTTTGGAGACGAGTCTCGCTTTGTCTCCCAGGCTAGAGTGCAGTGGTGCAATCTCGGCTCACTGTAACCTCCACCTCCCAGGTTGAAGCGATTCTCCTGCCTCGGTCTCCCATGTAGCTGGGATTACAGGCATGCACCACCACGCCTGGCTAATCTTTTTTGTTTGTTTGTTTGTTTGAGACAGAGTCTAGCTCTGCTGCCCAGGCTGGAGTGCAGTTGCGCAGTCTCAGCTCACTGCAACCTCCACCTCCTGGGTTCAAGTGATCCTCAGCCTCCTGAGTAGCTGGGACTACAGGCATGTGCCACCACGCCCAGCTAATTTTTGTATTTTTAGTAGAGGTGGGATTTTGCCATGTTGGCCAGGCTGGCCTTGAACTCCTGGCCTAAAGTGATCAGCCTGCCTCAGCCTCCCAAAGTGCTGGGATTACAGGCATGAGACACCACTCCCAGCCTAACTTTTGTATTTTTAGTAGAGATGAGGTTTCACCATGTTGGCCAGCGTGGTCTCGAACTCCTGACCTCAGGTGATCCGTCTGCCTCGGCCTCCCAAAGTGCTGGGAGTACAGGCGTAAGCCCCCTCACCCAGCCATGTCACCTATTTTTTTTTTTTTCTTACCTCAGCCTGACACCATGTTTATCCTGAGTTCTTGCCATTTATCTTCTCATACTCTGTGTCCAGATACATTGAATTTGAGAATTCACAATACTCCGTCTCGTCTCCATGCCTTTGTGTACACTCTTCCTCAGGTTGGAGTGCCCTCCTTGCTTTTTTGTTTCTTCTATGCCTTTCATACCTAGGTCAGGTATCTCCCTTTCCAGAAAGCCTCCTTTGGAATGAATGGAACCATATTGTATTCTCATACAGTGTTGTAAATGTCTGTTTCCCTTTGCTAGACTTTCAGCTCCTTGAAACAGAGATGACCTCTGTATCACTACAAGTGCTTGGCACTCAGTTAATGATTGTTGAATAAATGGTTATTCATCTTTAAATTCCCAGCCCCCAGCATGACACTTAGCACCTACTCAAGAAATGTTCAATAGATGAATGTTGAATATGAGTATCGTGCTTTGCTTGGTGGCTGTAGGTGTAGGAGGCCGTGCTCCCCACAGTCTTGAGGTTTATGGTAGAATTGGCTGGCAGAGGACCAGGAAGAACTGGGGAATCATCTGAATTATTTGCTCCCAGCTTTTGTTTCTTCTCTACAGGCATGGGTTGGAATTGGAGGCTGTCCCCCAACCCGAAGGCTAACAGCATCATGTGGTTACTAACTGTTCCTCATTCACCGGTTGATGCCTCCCAGAAAAAAACGCCGCCAGCCTTCCCAGAAAGCCCCGCTGCTGTTCCACCAACAACCACTGGAGGGCCCCAAACACAGCTGTGCATCTACACAACTTCCCATCACTCACACTCGACAGGTGCCCAGCAAGCCCATTGACCACAGCACCATCACTTCCTGGGTAGGTCCATGGGATTATTACTTTGACTTTTTTTTTTTTTTTTTTTCTTTTGAGACGGAGTCTCGCTCTATCGCCCAGGCTGGAGCACAGTGGCGCGATCTTGGCTCACCACAAGCTCCGCCTCTTGGGTTCACGCCATTCTCCTGCCTCAGCCTCCCGAGGAGCTGGGACTACAGGCGCCCGCCACCACGCCCAGCTAATTTTTTGTATTTTCAGTAGAGACGGGGTTTCACCGTGTTAGCCAGGATGGTCTCTATCTCCTGACCTCGTGATCCGCCTGCCTCGGCCTCCCAAAATGCTGGGATTATAGGCATGAACCACCGCGCCCAGCCTACTTTGACTTTTACTCTGTTAGGTTTTCCAGAATGCTGACTCTTCTGCCCCGTGAACCAGGGACTCCAAAGAATAAGATTCATGGGGGCAGGGGCAAGGAGTTAATGTATTCTTTCTGTCTGTGGCCAGCCATCTTCCCTGGTACATCTTCTTTTCTCAGTTCAAACTGAGGAATGGGTTAGCTGGAACTGGAGTCTTTCTCTTCCCCTATTTTCCTCTGAAAGAGTTCAGTGTAAAAGTTTTTTTACCCATTAGCTGGGTGAGAATGCCAGATAAATGGCAGAACAAGTTAAAAATGAGATTGTTCCCTCAACTTCATGTGAAAGGTGGAGTATTTGGCTAGATATTCTGTTTATTGTTTAATGGATTGAACCTTGAAAAATAAAAACCCCATAAGAATAGCATATGTCATATTTTGACCGCTTAAAAGCCCTGGGAAGAGGCAGGGTGTGGAGGCTCATGTTTGGAATCCTAGAACTTTGGGAGGCCGAGGAAGGAGGATTGCTTGAGCCCAGGAGTTCGAGACCAGCCTGGGCAACATGGTGAAACCCCATCTTTACTAAAAATATTAATAGAAAAATTAGCTGGGCATGGTGGTGCACACCTGTAGTCCCAGCTACTTGGGAGAGGCTAAGGTGGACAGATCTCTTGAGCCGGGAGGTCAAGGCTGTAGTGAGCCAAGATTGCGCTACTGCACTCCAGCCTGGGCAACAGTGTGAGACCTTGTCTCAAAAAAAAAAAAAAAATAGAAACCCTGGGAAGAGAATATAGCTACTATACAACAGGAAAGTAGTATAGTAAAAGGGCCAGACAAAAGCATAAGCTTGGCTTAGGAGTATTTAATAAATGTAACTTATTCAGGACTGCTTGGAAGAACCATAATATCTGCTACAGGATTGTGGAAGAAACCTAAACATCAGAATCCTGTGGATGAGAGTAGGAATGAACATTTATTGAATATTCATTATATGCCAGGTCCTCTGCTAGTTCTCACCCCCTGTGCTTGGAGTTGGCTATTCATTAACTGAGGGCCTTCTTTGTTCCAGGCATTCTGCTAGGTGCTGGGAATCAAGAACAAGACCACTGGTCCCTACCCCCATGAAGTTTAAAGATAAATTAGTTATATCTAGGCCAGGCGTTGTGGCTTATGCCTGTAATCCCAGCACTTTGGGAGGCTGAGGTGGGTGGATCACTTGAGGTCAGGAGTTTGAGACCAGTCTGGCCAACACGGTGAAACCCTGACTCTACTAAAAATACAAAAATTGGCTGGGTGCCGTGGCTCATGCCTGTAATCTGAGCACTTCGGAAGGCCGAGGCGGGTGGATCACCTGAGGTCAAGAGTTAAAGGTCAGCCTGGTCAACATGGTAAAATCCTGTCTCTACTAAAAATACAAAAATTAACTGGGCGTGGTGGTGCGCACCTATATTCCCACCTACACGGGAAGCTGCGGCAGCAGAATCGCTTGCATCAGGGAGGCGGAGGTTGCAGTGAGCAGAGACGTGCCATTGCACTCCAGCCTGGGCGACAAGAGCAAAACTCTGTCTCCAAAAAAAAAAAAAATACCTGGGCATGGCAGCAGGCACCTGTAGTCCTAGCCACTCGGGAAGCTGAAGCAGGAGAATCACTTGAACTGGGAGACAGAGGTTGCAGTGAGCCGAGATGGTGCCACTGCATTCCAGCCTAGACGTCGGAGTGAGACTCCATCCCAGGGGGAAGAAAAAAGTTATAAAGTTATATCCATGTGGTGTGATAAAGTGAAAGAGACATCATCCCCTTTCCTACACAGGAGGAAGCTGAAGGCCAGAGAGATGGAATAATTTGCCGAAAGCTTCCTGTTATTATGCCATTAGACAGTTATTTTAGTTTTGTGTTCATTACTACAGTAGACCCCGATTTAAGAGTCTGGTCATCAGATATAGTTTCCTCTCTTAGGTTAGTACTTAGTTAGGCTCACCTCACTTTTTTTTTTTTAAAGGTATCACCTGATTTTGATACAACAGCAGGAAGCTTGTTCCCAGCCTACCAGAAACACTACCACCAAAACCGGGCGAGACATTCAAGTCGAAAATCTACCACCTCCAAGTTTCCACATCTAACTTTTGAGAGTCCGCAATCTTCCAGTTCAGAGACATTGAGGATCCCCTTAATCCGAGAGTGCCCCAGTCAATCAGAAAATGATGTTTCCAGAAGACCCTTAGTTCCAGTGCTCAGTCCCCAAAGCTGTGGGAACATGTCAGTGCAGGCACTTCAGAGCTTACCTTATGTGTTCATTCCACCTGATATCCAGACCCCAGAGTCATCGTCTGTGAAGGAAGAACTCATTCCCCAAGATCAGAAGGAAAACAGCCTTCTAAGCTGCACTCTTCACACTGGCACGCCTAACAGCCCAGAGCCTGGACCTGTTCTGGTTAAAGACACCCCCGAGGACAAGTATGGAATAAAGGTCACATGGAGGAGACGACAGCACCTGCTTGCTTACCTCAGGGAGAGAGGGAAGCTGAGCAGAAGCCAATTCCTTGTGAAAAGCTGACTGCCATCAGTAATCTCAATAGAAAAGAGATACGTTTTCTGGAGTCATAAAGGAATTCAATTCCCAGGGGCTTTTGTTTGTTTGTTTTTGTTTTTTTTCAAGATGTAATATTGCTCTGTTGCCCAGGCTGGAGTGCAGTGGTATGATCTCACCTTACTGCAACCTCCACTTCCTGGGTTCAAGCAATTCTCCTGCCTCAGCCTCCGCAGTACCTGGGATTACAGGCACCAGCCACCATGCCTGGATAATTTTTTTGTATTTTTAGTAGAGACGGGGTTACTCCGTGTTGGCCAGGCTGGTCTCAAAATCCTGACCTCAAGTCATCTGCTGGCCTTGACCTTACAAAGTGCTGGCCCAGCCAAGATATGTTTTCTAAGATACTTTGTGTCATGAACAGTTCAGTTTAGTGTCATGAACTATTCGCTTCATATTTTTCTTCCATTAACTGTTTAAATTTTTAAAATATCTTGTAGTAACTCTTTAAAATGTATGTAAGTAAATGGCTGCAGAAAGTTTTTTTAGAGAATCCTGCTTCTGTCAGTGATACAGCAATATTACCCTATCCACTAAAGGTCTTTGTTTCCTTAACCACTACTCGTTAATCCTTAATCACCTCATTCAAACTAATTCATTCTGCATTTTTGAGTACCAACTCTTGTCAGGCTCAGTGGCAGCTTCTATGACCTGATGGATGGAAAAAAATCGAACTCTGTGACTCTATGGTTGACTGCCACCTCTGCAACCTTGACTCATTTGCTGAAAAGGCAAGAAGAAGAAAGGGCAGCAAGCCCTGTTTTAGGGACTACATGAGATGAGGGGAGATAAAGGGGACATAGATGAGTTCTTTAGGATTGCTTGTGTTTTGAGTTTTTGTTTCTAACTGAAGAAATCTGTCAATATTAAATAGGGTGGGAAAATGGTTTCTTAGAATAACTGTTCAACTGTGTGTAAATAAGGAAAGTTTTCAATGAGTATTACTTATTGTAATTAATGCAGAAGGACTTCCCCAGTCAACTGAATGTCTCAAATGGCCTTTTACTCAGACAAGTAGCATCTCATTAAACCCCATTCATTTAGCATTCATTCAGCTGGACCTACTGTGTCAGGTCCAGCCCAACTAGATCAAGCAGGGATTACCGCATATTTTACGGATGGGAATTTGATGCAGAGAATGAACCATGCACAGGTCACACAGTGAGTGCAGGCTGACCCAGGCAGTGTAACGGTCCGCTCTCAGCGTGTGCCTCCTGAAGTACTAACTTGTAGGTTCAAAACCAATGTGGAAACAACTTTGACCTTAGAACGCCATAAAGCCATTTGTGCAATGACTTGTCAGGACTCAGGATGTTTTGTAGGGACTATAATGTGCATGTCGGTAGGGAGAAAGGGACTGACATTTGGGGACGGGATTTATTGGAGACAAGAGTACACATTCAGACAGGGGCTCTGACTGTGGGCTATGGATGTTTGAGGAAGGCCCACAGGAGGTAGAAAGGTAGATGGAAAGAGTCTCCAGGACGGGCCCACGCCTGTAATCCCAGCACTTTCGGAGGCTGAGGCGGGTGGATCATTTGAGGTCAGGAGTTAAGAGACCAGTCTGGCCAACATGGTGAAACCCAACCTCTACTAAAAATACGAAAAATAGCCAGGCAGTAGTGACCCCTGCCTGTAATCCCAGCTACTCCAGAGGCTGAGGCAGGAGAATCGCTTGAGCCTGGGAGGCGGAGGTTGCGGTGAGCTGAGATTGGGCCACCGCACTGCAGTCTGGGCGAGAGAGTGAGACTGTCTCAAAAAAATAAAGTTTCTGGATTCCCTCGTGTGCTTTAGGGGAGTCTGTAGAGCAGGTCTAGGAATGACCTAAAAGCTTGGGCTGGAGTAGGGGAAGCTTAAGTTCTGTGCAGTTGAAGGTCAAGGCCAGCCTATGGAAGATGCGTTTCACTGGGAGTGACTGATGGAGTGGAGAAGGTACCAGAGGGGGTCCACGAAGGCCGCTGGTATCAGGGCAGGGGCCAGAATGGGAAGCGGCAGAGGTCTGTACATCCTCACAGGGCAGACCTCGGGAAGCGCTCTGGGTGGGCTCGGTAAAAATGGCGGGGGTGCGAGGAGCCGTTGCGTGCGCGGCGGTTGATGGGGTGTAGGAGAATCCTCTGACCGAACTAGCCTGGTGGCCGCGCGGCGGGCGAGGCCCAGGCGAAAACAAACTCTTCCCCCTCAGTACCGGCCCCGCGAGGCGCTCCAGAGGACCAATCCCTGGCTCGCATCACCCCGCCCCCGCGCAGGCGCGTTTAGCTCCCGCTCGCCTCCCGCCCCTTAGCAACCCTCCCGCATCGTTGGGCCCCGGCAGTAGCCAATGAGACAGGAGCCACGAGAACACGGACCAATCGGCGGCGGCGACAGTGTGGAACGCGGTTGCCAGGAGGCGGGACGCGGCGGCGTGCCAGCCTAGCCACTCTAGCGACGGCGGGGAAGAGTGTGTACGTGGTGGGGGCTTCCTCGGTGGCGGGCATGGAGGCTTCGCGCTGCCGGCTCGGTCCCAGCGGCGACAGGTCAGACAGGGCCGTGGCAGGTCTTCTCCCGAGCGAGGCGGAGGGGCGAAGCGAGAAGGCGGGGGTCCTCTCCGGGAGCCCTGCGGGGAGAGGGCGGGACTCGGGACTTGTCGACAGGGAGGGACCGGTTTCGGCGGCGGGAGGCGACCCCCTCGCCCTACTCCCGTGTGGGGACCCCTTTCTCAAGTGGAGCGGCGGCATTACATTCCGCGCCGTGGGCAAAGACCTTTGGTTCAGGTCCCTGCTCAGGAACTTTTGGAGTTTTCGTGACGGGCTCCCTCGGCCCCTCTGGGCCTCCGGTTTTCCTCGGGGGAGAGGCGCTGGCCCCGCTCTGCTCGCACTGCCCGGCGGTGTCACAGCCGAGAGGAGACCCAGCCCCTCCCGGGAGGCGGTGTGGGTGATGTTTAGTAGCTTGTTCTGACGCCGCTGTTTCGGACGGATAAAACTGAATTCTGGAGCAGAGTCCGAGGAGCGGAAACGCAAAACTTCTTTTTCCTCTCTGCTTTCCAGTGTTTGTCCCTGATTCGGGATGGTCTGACCGATTTGCCAGTGGGCCACACCCCTTGTTTGTGCGCCTCTTTCTCTGCCAGAGGGAGAGCCTCGGAAAGAAAAAGGATCCAAAATCTCAGCGTGTCACTTTCTTGTTCGCTAAGTTAATGAGAAGTTAATGGGAAGCCGTTTGAAATCATTGGTTAGAAAGTTTGGCGTCATCTGAGGATTTAAGTCCTACACGCCAACTGTATACCCCGCTTTTTTTTCCATTACCAAGACAAAGATTTGGGGCCAGGCGCCGTGGAACACGTTTGTTATCCCCAGCACTTTGGGAGGCCAAGGCAGGAGGATCGCTTGGTCTCAGGAGTTCGAGACCAGCCTGGACAACATAGCGAGACCCCCATCTCTAAAAAAAAAAAAAAATCAAATCAATCAATCAGTCAATCAATTAAAATTTGGCCGGACACGGTGGTGCGCGCCTGTAGTTCCAGCGACTCGAGAGACTGAGGAGGGAGGATTCCTTGAGCCCAGGAGTTCCAAACTCCTGTGATGGGCCACTGAGCTCGCTAGCCTGGGCAACGCAGCGAGATCCTATCACCTTAAAAAAAAATGATTTGACGTGTAAGGATTTAGTTTGATATTTACACTAGTAGATATTTAAACAATTTTAAACCATTTTTAAAAATTGTCACAAAGTTGTTGGGGGTAAAGAACATGTATTTTCCTTTTTCGTCAAGTTCTATTGAGGTGATAGCTGCACTCTGAAATTTGTTCACTGTGCTTTTTTTTCGCCAAGTCGAGGAAGAAAACTACATTTGCAGGTGTAAGTGGTAGGGGAGATAAGGTTAGTATTCAGCATCTCTGGTTGAATTCAGAAAATATTTGTTCAGTTGTGGGTGCTCAGTTTTAATTCCGTGAATTTAAAGTAGTAAATTTCATGAGTACCAGATGTTTGATATGACTCAGATTTTTGGGGGAAAAAAAAGGGGGGGATGCGGGATTGACTTTGAAATTGGGACCAAGAGGCTTTTCCCTCCTTTTTTTTTTTTTCTGAGACGGAGTCTCTGTCCCCAGGCGGTAATGCAGTGGTGCGATCTCAGCTCACTGCAACCTCCGCTTCCCGGGTTCAAGTGGTTCTCCTGCCTCAGCCTCCTGAGTAGCTGGGACTATAGGCACGCGCCACCACGCCCAGCTAATTTTTGTATTTTTAGTAGAGACGGGGCTTCACCATGTTGGCCAGGATGGTCTCGATATCTTGACCTCGTGATCTGCCCACCTCGGCCTCCCAAAGTGCTGGGATTACAGGTGTGAGCCACTGCGCCCGTCCCCCTCCTTTTTCTTCCGAAAGAAGCTAGCTCTTTAAATTTTATTTTCATTTAATTTTATTTTATTTTATTTATTTTTTTTTTTTGAGACAGGGTCTCACTCTGTCGCCCAGGCTAGGATGTGGTGGGCGATCTCAACTAATTTCAACCTCTTCTTCCCCGGGTTAAGCGATCCTCCCACCTCAGCATCGCTAGTAGCTGGGACCACAGGTGCGTGGCACCACCTGGCTAATTTCTTGTATTTTTTTGTAGAGGTGGGGTTTCGCCATGTTGCTCAGGCTGGTGTCGAAGTGAGCTCAAGTGATCTGCCTGCCTCGGCCTCCAAAACTTCTGGGATTACAGGCCTGAGCGACTGCACTTGGCCCTAAATTGTAAAATTGACATCAAAGGGGAATGTGTGAGTCACCAAATGTTTCTCCTGCCCTCTGTAATTTTGGTGCAACTTCTATCACTGTTTAACTCATTTGTTACTAAGAGGGAGTCTCTTGTTTTTTTCTCTTTTTGGGCTTCAGGTTGTGTGTTTATTTATTTATTTTTTTTTCAAACGGAGTTTACCTCTTGTCGCCCAGGCTGGAGTGCAATGGCGCCATCTTGGCTCACTTGCCTCCTGGGTTCCAGTGATTCTCCAGTCTCAGCCTCCTGAGTAGCTGGGATTACAGGCATGCGCCACCATGCCCGGCTAATTTTTATATTTTTAGTAGAGAGGGGGTTTCTCCATGTTGGTCAGGCTGGTCTCGAACTCCCGACTTCAGGGGATTTGCCCGCCTCTGCCTCCCAAAGTGCTGGGATTACAGGCGTGAGCCTCCCCCACCTCCACCTGGCTGTTTAATGTTTTTGATGAAATACATTGATATCTGTATTACTGCCTTTCAATGTAAGGATAACAACCAACTTTTAGGTTTTCTGTGTTTTTTTTTTTTCTTGGAATTATGTAACTTTTATCATGAAGCAGATTTATTTTCAACAAAATAGGGAAATTATTAACTACAAATTTTTTTTTAATTTTTATTTTTTTGTGGAGACAAGGTCTCACTATGTTGCCCAGGCTGGTCTTGAAGTCCTGGTCTCAAGTGATCCTCCTGCCTCAGCCTCCCAAAGTGCTGGGATTACAGGTGTGAGCCACCAGGCTTGGCCTATTTTTCTTATATCAGAAATATTTAGTGCAAATTGGAGGTGAAATTTGAAACAACACTCAGGACCTTTGTTGAGGCGAGGCATTTTATAATATAGATTCCCTGGAGATGACAGGGGTTGGCTGGTGCTGGAACTTGAGCCCTATCTGGCCTTTTGTAAGTGATAGAGAATTGAGAATTGAAGGCGTGCTTCCCACTGTGGTGTGACCTTGTGAGCTGGAGTCATCTAAGAAGTCCCAGTCGGTAGTTTGTCCATATGCCATGATTTCTCTTTAGAAATATAAACAGTAGGCTGGGCATGGTGGCTCACGCTTGTAATCCCAGCACTTTGGGAGGCCGAGATGGGGGCGGGGGGAATCACCTGAGGTCACAAGTTCAAGACCAGCCTGACCAACATGGAGAAACCCTATCTCTACTAAAAATACAAAACTTAGCCAGGCATGGTGGCAGGCGCCTGTAATCTTAGCTACTCAGGAGCTGAGGCAGGAGAATCGCTTGAACCAGGGAGGTGGAGGTTGCAGTGAGCCAAGACTGCCATTGCATTCTAGCCTGGGTGACAGAGCAAGACTCCGTCTCAAAAAAACAAAACACACACACACAAAAGAGATCTGTCAAGATAAAAAGCTCAATAATAGGCTGGGTGCGGTGGCTCATGCCTGTAATCCCAGCACTTTGGGAGGCGGAGGTGGGCAGATCACGAGGTCAGGAGTTCGAGACCAGCCCAGCCAACATGGCAAAACCCTGTCTCTACTACAAATACAAAAATTAGCCGGTTATGGTGGTGTGCGCGTATAGTCCCAGCTACTCCGGAAACTGAGGCAGAAGAATCGTTTGAACCTGGGAGGCGGAGGTTGCAGTGAGCTGAGATTGTGCCTCTACACTCCAGCGTGGATGACAGAGTGAGATTCTGTCTCAAAAAAAAAAAAAAGCTCGATAATAATGGCTTACATATTTGTGTAGACTTTGTACACTTTGGGAGGCTAAGGTGGGTGCATCACCTGAGTTCAGGAGTTTGAGAGCAGCCTGGGCAACATGGCAAAACCCCATCTCTACTAAAAATACAAAAATTAGCTGGGCGTGGTGGCATGCAGCTATAATCCCAGCTACTTGGGAGGCTGAGGCAGGAGAATTGCTTGAACCTGGGAGGCGGAGGTTGCGGTGAGCCGAGATCACGCCACTGCACTCCAGCCTGGGCGACAAGAGCAAAACTCCATTTGAAAAATAAAATGAAATAAAAATAAGAAATAGTGAAAATAAATAACATTCCCGAAGAGAGAAAATATAACCCCTGAGAAGGGAGAATTGGGCAAAAGTTAGAATGAACTTAAGTTCTGAGTAATGTCTGTTTGAATCTACAGGTAATAAATGCATTCTTTTAACTTCCGGATTAAATCATACATCTTAAATAGCCTTTCTGTTTAGTTCACTCAAAAGAATGCTTTTTGCTTTTGCTATGTGGTACTTGCAAAATCAGGAGGGGTTTACTATAAAATAGTTTTCCCTGCAGCATTCTTTGGGGGCTATGGAAATGCTCAAATCAGCGGCCAGCCTTTCCTTCTCATTGCCTCCCTCTCCCCAGGCAATTCTCCCTGCTCTGATTGTGTCTCTACTAAATGGGCCTCCTAGGAAATGGATGTTCATTCCCTGGCTTCAATTAAGTTAGCTCCAGATTGTGGCATCTTTCAAGTGGAAGACAGCTGAGCCTAGAATACTAACATTTCTCCCTAGATGAGGAAGGATAGATGTCAAAGGAATTCTTTTCTGACAGTTCTCATATGACCTTTATGTGTCTTTTCTCAGAAGCAATATTTTGTTCTAGCCGGATGTGTTCTTGGTGTGTCAGTATGTGTAAAAACATGGCCTTCGAATATTGACATTTAGGATTTGGACAAGGTGAACCTATTTGTCAATTGAGTTAGGAAACTTACTTTGTTAATAGCTCTTTCCACAATTATCTGAAATTGTTATCAGTTTGAACATGATGAAATCTGATGACTCTTTCACTCTATACAGTTATTTGCCACTTAATGATGGGGATGCATTCTGAGAAATGTGTCATTAGTGGATTTTGTTGTGTGAGCGTCATAGAGTACACAAACCTTGGTGGGATATCCTGCTACCTACCTAGGCCCTGTGGTACAGTCTGTTGCTCCTAGGCTACAAAGCTATACAGCCTGTTACTGTACTGAATATTGTAGGCAATTGGAACACACTGGTAAGTATTAGTGTATCTAAACATATCTAAACATAGCAAAGGTACAGTGAAAATACTTTTTTTTTTTTTTTTGAGACGGAGTTTGACCCTTGTTGCTCAGGCTGGAGTGCAATGGCATGATCTCGGCTCACTGCAATCTCTGCCTCCCAGGTTCAAGTGATTCTCCTGCCTCAGCCTCCCAAGTAGTTGGGATTACAGGCGTGCACCACCATGCCCAGCTAATTTTGTATTTTTAGTAGAAACGGGGTTTTACCATGTTGGTCAAACTGGTCTTGAACTCCTGACCACAAGTGATCCACCCGCCTCTGCCTCCCAAAGTGCTGGGATTACAGGCATGAGCCACTGTGCCTGGCCGAAAATGTAGTGTTATCATGTTATGGGACCACCGTTGTATATGCAGTATGGTTGACCTAAATGTCGTTATTCAGGGCACTCCTCCCCAGGGCTGCTTAAAAATCCATTCACTGGCTTGGAAGTTCTACCTAAAAATAGCAAGTCAGCTGGCATTTTTAATGAACATATTGAAATACCAGAGAATGAAATTCCTGCCTCTGCTGACCATTTTAATACACGTGTTCAATCGTGCAGTTTAACACATTCAGGTAGATTGGAAGTGAGACTTGTGATTGAATTCGGGCTCTTTCACTGATCAGCTGTTTGACCTTTAGAATATGAGCTATAGTTGTAAGTTTAAAATTGCTTTCCTGTGATGTGTAGAAAATAAGGCTGTAACAAGAAAGCAAGAAATATTTTTCAAATATGCTCCTGGAAAAATAAAATTATTGCTATTTAGCTTTGCAGGAAGAAACTTCAATAAATCTACAAGGTAGATGCTATAATCTCATTTTACAGAGAGATATGAAACTCATATGAAAGGAGTTCACCTCCTTTCTCCCCAACTTCATTTAGAGCATCTATGAGTTTCATATCTTTCTGTAAAATAAAATTATAGTGCCTACTTTGTCAAGGTTATTGTGAAAATTATCACACATCATATGTGAAAAATAATATGTATTTAATATAATTCCTGGCAGGCAGTATTAAATATTCACTAAGTAGAACTGTACTTAAGTGTAACTAGCAGAGTGACAACACATTTTAACAATGTTTCAATAACAATACAGTTTTGGACTTTTAAATATTTTTTTTGGAGTCTCGCTTTGTCGCCTAGGCTGGAGTGCAGTGGCAGGATCTCAGCTCATGGCAACCTCCACCTCCTGGGTTCAAGCAGTTCTCCCTGCCTCAGCCTCCTGAGTAGGTGGGATTACAGGTGCCTGCCACCACGCCTGGCTAATTTTTGTATTTTTAGTAGGGACGGGGTTTCGCCATGTTGGCCAGGCTGGTCTCAAACTCCTTACCTCAGGTGATGCACCTGCCTCGGCCTCCTAAAGTACTGGGATTACAGGCATGAGCCACTACACCCAGCCTAAAGATTTTTTTAATACAGGGGAAATTATTAGAAATTTCTGGGTTTCCAACATTTGAAAGCTTTTGAAAGGCGATAAAGTATTATGATGAAATCATTAGTCTTCTCACTGAAGTGAAGATTAAGGTAATACATTCATTTGTAGTATTAAGAAGTATTGTAAAACAAAAATCTTCCCAGGCACAGTGGTTCAGGCCTATAATCCTAGCACTTAGGGAGGCTGAGGCAGGAGGAAGGAGATCACTTCAGGCCAGTAGCTCAAGACCAGCCTGGGCAACATAGTGAGACCCCCTGTCTGTCTGTTGGTCTGTCATATTTGTTTGTTCTCTCTCTCAAGAGATAGGATCTTGCTATATTGCCCAGGCTAGTCTTGAACTCGGGCCTCAAGTGATTCTCCCACTTCGGCCTCCCAAAATGCTGGAAAGGCATGAGCCACTCTGCCTGGCCCGAGACCCTGTCTCTTAAAAAAAAAAAAAAAAAAGTCTAGGCCCAGTGCGGTGGCTCATGCCTGTAATCCCAGCACTTTGGGAGGGCAAGGCAGGCAGATCACCTGAGGTTAGGAGTTAGAGACCAGCCTGGGCAGCGTGGTGAAACCCTGTCTCTACTAAAAATACAAAATTAGCTGGGTGTGGTGGCGCATGCCTGTGATCCCAGCACTTGGGAGGCTGAGGCATGAGAATCACTTGAACATGGGAGGCAGAGGTTGTAGTGAGCCAAGATCGCGCCATTGCACTCCAGCCTGGGCAACAAGAGCGGAAACTAGATCTCAAAAAAAAAAAAAAAAAGATATAATAGCAGTTGCAGTTTGAGTGCTTACTATGAGCCAAGTTTCATTTAATCTTCACAATAACCTTCTGAGTTAAGTGTCATTGTCCTCACTTTGTAAATTAGGAAACTTGAGGCTTTACTAGGTTAAGTTGTACTGGGAACTGTGCTGTAACCACACAGCACACGTCTCTAAATGGGGACTTACAATTAGTTTGAACTAATGTAGGCCAAGCCAGGGGTCAGCAGACCTTTTTAATTATTTTTTTTCAGATGGGGTGTTGCTTTGTTGCCCAAGCTGGTCTTGAACTACTGGACTTAAGCCATCTTCCCACCTCAGCCTCCCTAGCAGCGGGGACTGTAGGCATGCACCATCACCCCTGGCCAGTAGTCCTTTTCTGCGAAGATCTTAACCAAATGTTTTTGGTTTTGTGGGCCATACAATCTCTGTCCCAGTTACTCATTACTCACTTTTGCTGTTGTAGCACAAAAGCAGCCATAGGTAATAGGTAAGTGAATGAATGTGTCTGTTTCAATAAGACTTTATAGACACTGGAATTTGAAGATTTTTTTCTTTTTATTCATTACTTCCTGCACAGTGATAATGTCTTTTTGGGCTGGGGGGACAGGTTCTCATTATGTTGCCCAGGCTGAGTGCAGTGGTGCAGTCGTAGCCCACAACAGCCTTGAACTCCTGGGTTCAAGCAATCCTCCTGCCTCAGCCTCCTGAGTAGCTGGGATTACAGGTGTGTACCACCACACCTGGCTAATGTTTAAATTTTTTGTAGAGACAGGGGTCTCACTGTGTTGCCCAGGCTGGTCTCAAACTCCTGGCCTCCCAAAGTGCTGGGATGACAGGCATGACTCACTGCACCTGGTTGGAATTTGAATTTAATATAATTTTTACATGTCTCAAAATATTATTCTTCAGATATTTTTAACCTTTTAAAAATGCGAAATTCATAGGCTGGGCGCAGTGGCTCACGCCTGTAATCCCAGCACTTCGAGAGGCTGATGCGGGTGGGTCACCTGAGGTCAGGAGACCAGCCTGACCAACATGGAGAAACCATGTATCTACTAAAAATACAAAATTAGCCGGGCATGGTGGCCCATGCCTGTAATCCCAGCTACTCGGGAGGCTGAGGCAGGAGAATCACTTTAACCCAGGAGGCTGAGGTTGTGGTGAGCTGAGATCACGCCATTGCAATCCAGCCTGGGCAACAAGAGCGAAACAACGTCTCAAAAAAAAAAAAGAAAAAAAAAAGAAAAATTCATTCTTAGCTCAAAGGCAGTATAAAAACTGACAGCAGGCCAGATTTGGCCCATAGGCTATAGTTTGCAGCCCCTGTGCTAAATCATAAAAGTATTTTTTCCTGGAAGGTCATAGTTATTCATACTATGAATATTATTTAAGAGAGCAGTGAAGATTGTTTTTATATTAAAATGGAACCTGTTACCTTATGGAATAAAACCCAGAATTTAATTTTCAAGATAAAACTTGGAGACGGGGGCCGGGCGTGGTGGCTCACGCGTGTAATCCCAGCACTTTGGGAGGCCAAGGCGGGCAGATCACGAGGTTAGGAGATTGAGACCATCCTGGCTAACACAGTGAAACCCTGTCTCTACTAAAAATACAAAAAATTAGCCGGGTGTGGTGGCAGGTGCCTGTAGTCCTAGTTACTCGGGAGGCTGAGGCAGGAGAATGGCATGAACCCAGGAGGTGGAGCTTGCAGTGAGCCGAGATCATGCCACTGCACTCCAGCCTGGGCGACAGAGTGAGACTCCGTCTCAAAAAAAAAAAAAAAAAAAAAACTTGGAGGCGGGCGTGGTGGCTCACATCTGTAATCCCAGCACTTTGGGAGGTTGAGGCAGGCGCATCACCTGAAGTCAGGAGTTCGAGACTAGCCTGGCCAATGTGTTGAAACCCCGTCTCTACTAAAAATACAAAAAAAAAAAAAAAAATTAACCAGGTGTGGTCGCACTCCTGTGGTCCCAGCTACAGGGGAGGCTGAGGCAGGAGAATAGCTTGAACCTGGGAGGAAGAGGTTGTAGTGATCCAAGATCGCGCCACTGTACTCCAGCCTAGCGACAGAGCAAGACTCTGTCTCAGAAACAAAAACAAAAAAACTTGGATTCTAAAGACATATTGTTCCGTAGATGGTCTCTGGACCGTACTTTCCTCCTTTCTCCTCAATTTCATTTAGAGCATAAAAGTACTTTCTTAGGCTGTTAGAAGCACTTGGATTGGAAATGTTGCCTACAGTAACCTGTACAAACATCAATATATCAATAACAGATTATTAGTGCAAAATTTAAATGTCCATAAACTGAAAGGGAATAATGATCGGTGACTGGGTCTATGAAATTACAAAAGTAAAGCCTGAGGGAGATGGCAAGCTTTCCTGTGCTGCTACCCTTGTCAGCTGATGTCCTGGTATAATTAATAAAGTACTCTTTTTAAACTCAAAAACATCTGTTTTGAATAATACTTTTTTTTTTTAACACCCTACCTTTGAGGTAACTATTGTTAATAGTTTGTGTATATCCTTCTGGAATTCTTCTATTCCTGTAGACCTTGCAGATACTTTTTTTTCCTACTTACAGTTATTTTATTTTTATTTTTTGGTTTTTGAGAGTGTCTTGCTCTCTCACCCTGGCTGGAATGTGGTGGTGTGATGATAGCTCAACCTCCTGGGCTCAAGCAGTCCTCCCACCTCAGCCTCCCAAGTAGCTGGAACTATAGGCATGCGCAACCAAGCCGAAATACTTTTTTTTTTTTTTTTGTAGAGATGGTTTCACCATGTTGCCCAGGCTGGTCTTGAGCTCCTGGGCTCAAGTGATCCTCCTGCCTCTTAAAGTGCTGGGATTACAGGCATGAGCCACGTGCCTGGCCATGTTGTGGTTTCAGTACACACTTACCTAATGACTAATCATATTGAATATCTTTTCATGTGCTTATTACCCATTCGTAAAAGTTCTTTTGTGAATATTTTGGGCCCCCTCCCCCCACCTCTTTTTTTTGAGAAAGGGTCTCTGTTCCCCAGGCTGGAGTGCAGTGGCACAATCACGGCTTACTGCAGCCTTGACCTTCCTGACTCAAGCAATCCTCCTGCCTCATTCTCCTCAAGTAGCTGGGACCACCAGACTCGCTCCACCACACCTGGCTAATTTGATTTTTTTTTTCTTTCTTTCTTTTTTTTTTTTTTTTTTGGTAGAGACAGGGCCTCCTTATATTGCCTAGGCTTTTTGCCCAATTTTTATTTTGTTTTATTTTATTTTTTGAGACAGAGTCTCTCTCTGTTGCCCAGGCTGGAGTAGTGCAGTGGCGTGATCTCAGCTCACTGCAACCTCCGCCTCCCGGGTTCAAGCGATTCTCCTGCCTCAGCCTCTTGAGTACCCGGGAATACAGGCACGCACAACCACACCTGGCTTATTTTTTGTGTTTTTAGTAGAGATGGGATTTCACCATGTTGGCCAGGCTGGTCTCCAGCTCCTGGCCTCAAGTTATCTGCCCGTCTCAGCCTCCCAAAGTGCTGGGATTACAGGCGTGAGCTACTGTGCCTAGCTCCAATTTTTAGTTAGGTTGTTTGTCTTAATGAATCTGTAAGAGTTCTTTAGATTCCAAATATAAATTTTTTGTTGGATATATGTTTCACAAATATTTTCCCTAGTTTGTGGCTTGCCTTCTAATTTTCATAACAGTATCTTTGCAGAACAAAAGTTTTTCATTTTGATGAAGTCCAACTTGCTGATTTTTAAGTATGTGAATTTAAGTAAAAGTCATAATCATACCTACAGTTTTTCTTCTAAAGGATGTTAATCTTCAAATAAGCGTGAATAACTAGATTTAAGAATAAACAATTGTTTTTTGTAGTTGTTTTCTTGAGGTAAACCTTTTATTTCCTTTGTCTTTCCTGTGTAATATCTTTGCAGTAATTCCTTGTCTCACACATACTATATTTATTTCTGATAGGTTGAGTTGAACCAAATTTTTGTAAATTATATTTATTTTAACTTCAGCAGCTAATTACTAAATATTTACAATTATGAATTTCTCTAAATTACCAAGTTGTCCTCTTTATCACTGCACACTGGCACTTATTGCATTAATGAAAGAAGATAACTATATCTAATTTCTAAGTCTAAAAAATATCAATTTGTGATGTTCTGAAGCAATACTGTAGTCAGTAAAGGAAGCCTTCACTCAAGTTACTATCAGGAAAAGCAACGGGCTGCTCACAGGCTTTATTTTTGCAAGTCTTGTCCTGCTGCTTTCCTGGCAGGGATGGTGTTTACTCTCTCCAGTACCACAGAAGGAGCCTGTTTAGCCTCCTGCATCAGTGGCCAAATTGCAGTTGAGTGCTGATTACAGCATCCTTATCTGGCACAGTGTAGGAAGCAGCAAGAAACACTCTTGATTGTTTAGTGGCAATAGATTTTGTGTTACTGGCAGCTCGAAAAATTTACTCTTAACAGGCTGAGAGAAGTTGACAGGAACGTTGAGAGTCCCAAATAATCATAGATTCTTGAGGGTCATTAGTAACATTATTCAGTGCTTCAAAGTACTTGGCAGCATGGTCTGTTGGGTATAGCACTAGACTAGCAATGGAGAGTAATGTTTTAAAGTATGCTCGAGGTTTCTCTGTTACTTATCTTTAGCAAATTTCTTCATTGTTCATACCATCTTCATTCTCTAGAAATACTGTGTGAGCATAATTTAGGTGCTAGATTAAAGGGCAATGGGATTTTTTTTTTTTTTTTTTTTTTTTTTTTTGAGACAGAGTCTTGCGCTGTTGCCCATGCTGGAGTGTAATGGCGTGATCCCAACTCACTGCAACCTCCACCTCCTGGGTTCAAGTGATTGTCCTGCCTCAGCCTCCAGAGTAGCTGGGACTACAGGCGCGGACCACAACACCTGGCTAATTTTTGTATTTTTAGTAGAGATGGGGTTTCACCATGTTGGTCAGGCTGGTCTCGAACTCCTGACCTCAAGTGTCCCCACGTTAGCCTCCCAAAGTTCTGGAATTACAGGCATGAGCCACTGCACCTGGTAGCAGTGGGATTTTTAAAGGTAGCCAGTCCACAACAATGAAAAAAAATTACCAAAATGTATATTTTCTTTTTTTCTCTTTGAAAATGTATATTTTATTTTTTTCTATTTTGAAAAAATTTGGCCGGGCATGGTGGCTCATACCTGTAATCCCAGCACTTTGGGAGGCCGAGGCGGGTGGATCGCCTGAGGTCGGGAGTTCAAGTCCAGCCTGACCAACAGGGAGAAACCCCGTCTCCACTAAAAATACAAAATTAGCCAATCGTGGTGGCGCATGCCTGTAATCCCAGCTACACGGGAGGCTGAGGCAGGAGAATTGCTTGAACCCGGGAGGCAGAGGTTGCAGTGAGCCAAGATCACGCCACTGCACTGCAGCCTGGGCAACAAGCGCAAGACTCTTATCTCAAAAAGAAAAAGAAAAAAGAAAAAAATGAAATTTGCTGAAAAGTCGCAAGAAAGCACAGTTGATAAACCTATGCCCTTCACCTAGATTCATCACTAATATTTTTTATACCTGATTTTAAAAAATCTTTTTAGACTTACAGAAAATTTGCAAAAATCTTAGAGAATCCCTCTATACCTTTCACCAAGTTTCCCCTAATGTTAACATCTTCTTTTTTTTTTTTTTGAGATGAAGCCTAGCTCTGTCGCCCAGGCTGGAGTGCAGTCAGTGGCACGATCTCGGCTCACTGCAACCTCTGTCTCCTGGGTTCAAGCGATTCTGCAGCCTCAGCCTCCTGAGTAGCTGGATTACAGGCGCCTGCCACCACGCCCAGCTAATTTTTGTATCTTTAGCAGAGACGGGGTTTCACTGTGTTGACCAGGGTGGTCTTGAACTCCTGACCTCGTGATCCGCCCGCCTTGGCCTCCCAAAGTGCTGGGATTACAAGCGTGAGCCACCGTGCCTGGCCTAATGTTAACATCTTATGTAACCATAGCCACATTATCAAAATCAGGAAATTAATATAGAATCAATACTGTTAACTAATTCACAGGCCTTATTTGAATTCTGTCAGTTTTCCCACTAATGTCTCTTTCCTAGTCTAGGTTTTTTTGGTGTCCATAAATAAAGGTGAGTGAGATGGGACACATTGTCAGAAAATTCTCTTTGTGTACACTGTGCAGTGTTGTAAGGCCTTGTAGTTATCTTCAGTTAATTTTTATTTTATCTGTCTATCTTACCTGTATCTATCTGAGATGGAATCTCGCTCTGTTGCTCAGGCTGCTGTGCAGGGTCAGTCACAGCTCACTGCACCCTTGAACTCTTGGGCTCAAGCACTCCTCCTACCTCAGCCCCCTGAGTAGCTGGGACCACAGGCTCATGGCACCATGCCGAGCAGGTATCTTCAGTTTAGCCTTTACTGGTTGGTAACTGGAAAATAGTTCAAGAGAATGGTGTTCTGTGGGCATTCTCATCTGCCACGCTTGAGTGTTTCTGTGTTTCTTCAAGATGTGTGTTTAGAGTTTCCCCTGTTTGTACCAAGGAAATAGGAAATTTTCTTTGAGAAAAATGAGAGGAAAAAGAATTACTCCACTTTTTTTTTTTCCTGTAGGAGTTCTTTCTGTTTTGTGTTGATTTATTAACCAGGCTTGGTTATGGTTAGGCTTGCTATTCAATAACTAAGTTAAAATGAAGGAAAGAGAATATTAACACAGGCCGGGCGTGGCAGCTCATGCCTGTATCCCAGCACTTTCGGAGGCCAAGGTGGTCAGATCACCTGTACCTGAAGTCAGGAGTTTGAGACGAACCTGGCCAACATGGCGAAACCCCATCTCCACTAAAAATATGGCAGGCACCTGTTATCCCAGCTGCTTGAGAGGCTGACGCAGGAGAATCGCTTGAATCCGGGAGGTGGAGGTTGCAGTGAGCTGAGATCGTGCCACTGCACTCCAGCCTGGACAACAGAATGAGACTCTGTCTCAAAAAAAAAAAAGAATATTAAATCAGAAAAATGTAAATTTATTAAGATGATATTCCAGATTAGACTAGAAATTTTAGTTCAGATTGAATATAAGTCTATAAAATATCTTTTTTTTTTTTTTTTTGAGACAGAGTCTCGCTGTGTTGCCAGGCTGGAGTGCAGTGGCGTGATCTCGGCTCACTGCAACCTGCACCTCCCAGGTTCAAGCAATTCTCTTGCCTCAGCCTCCCGAGTAGCTGGGACAACAGGCACGTGCCACCACGCCCAGCTAATTTTTGTATTTTTAGTAGAGACGGGGTTTCACTGTGTTGGCCAGGATGGTCTCGATCTCTTGACCTTGAGATCCACCCGCCTCAGCCTCCCAAAGTGTTGGGATTACAGGCGTGAGCCACCGCACCCGGCCTTATAAAATGTCTTTATAGATTATAATTTAACTAAAGGTATAACTTTTTAAGTTATAATTTATTTAAACTTAGAACTCAGGGAAAGTGTGACTTTTGATATATAGGAGACTTGTAAATGTTACAGTTACTTAACATGTATTTATTGTCTCTTCTGTTCAGGTCAAAATGCTTTGATTATACCCTGTTTATTCAAATTGTCTGTTCAGCTTGCCCAGGCTTGATGAAAGGAATCAAGTGGTGTCTAGATGTACTGTCAGAGACACACCTGTTTTTTTCACTATTTGAGGCCTTAAGAGAAACTTTTGAAAACTTTAGTCGTATGCCAGAACTTAGCATTTTGGAAGAAGTTTTAGCATGGGTGGGGAATGATTTGTTTTCCCCCATGCCAGAAGTCATCACACCTTTGGTTTAGTGTTGAGAACAGAGTGCAGATTTGTAGCAGCAGCTGTTTGAAAATACTAGTTCATGGTGGAGATTGCAGTGAGCCAAGATCATGCCACTGCACTCTAGCCCAGGCGACAGAGCCAGACCCTGTCTAAAAAAAAAAAAAAATTTTTCTGTTTTTTTTGAGAGAGAGTCTTGCACTGTCGCCCGGGCTAGAGTGCAGTGACACCATCTTGGCTCACTGCAACCTCTGCCTCCCGGGTTCACACGATTCTCCTGCCTCAGTCTCCTAAGTAGCTGGGATTACAGGTGCCCACCACCATACCTGGCTAATTTTTTGTATTTTTAGTAGACATGGGGTTTCACCCTGTTGCCCAGACTGCTCTTGAACTCCTGACCTCGTGATCCGCTGGCCTCGGCCTCCAAAAGTGCTGGGAATACAGGCGTGAGCCACCGGCTCTTTTTTTTTTTCTTTTTTTTGAGATGGAGTCCCGCTCTGTCATCCAGGCTAGAGTGGTGCAGTGGCGCGATCTCGGCTCACTGCATCCTCCGCCTCCTGGGTTCACACGATTCTCCTGCCTCAGCCTACTGAGTAGCTGGGATTACAGGTGCACGCCGCCATGCCCAGCTAATTTTTTGTATTTTGGTAGAGACGGGGTTTCACCATGTTGGCCAGGCTGGTCTCGAACTTCTGGGCTCAGGCAATCCACCCACCTTGGCCTCCCAAAGTTCTGGGATTACAGGCATGAGCCACTGTGTCTGGCCTAATTTTTTTTAATTAAAAAAAAAAATGGCTGTAATCTCAGCACTTCGGGAGGCCGAGGCGGGTGGATCACCTGAGGTCAGGAGTTCGAGACCAGCCTGGCCAACATGATGAAACCCCGTCTCTACTAAAAATACAAAAATTACCCGGGCGTGGTGGCACACGCCTGTAATCCCAGCTGCTGAGGAGGCTGAGGCAGGAGAATCGCTTGAATCTGGGAAGCGGAGGTTGCAGCGAGCCAAGATCACGTCATTGTACTCCAGCCTGGGCAAGAAGAGTGAACTCTTCATCTCAAAATAAGTAAATAAATAAATAATAAATTTTAAAAAATGAAAATACTAGTCCATAACAGTGTACTTTTTTCTCCAAGTTCTCCTTTTGCTATATAATGTCATTTTATGCAGAACTTTAAAAAATTTATACTCATACACGGCCAGGTGCAGTGGCTCACGCCTGTAATCCCAGCACTTTGGGAAGCCGAGGTGGGCAGATCACTTGAGGTCAGGAGTTCAAGACCAGCCTGGCCAACATGGCAAAACCCCATCTCTACTAAAAATACAAAAATTGGCCGGGTGTGGTGCCTCACACCTGTAATCTCAGCACTTGGGGAGACTGAGGTGGGCATATCACGAGGTTGAGGTCAGGAGATCGAGACCATCCTGTCTAACTGGTGAAACCCCGTCTCTACTAAAAATACAAAAAATTAGCCGGGTGTAGCAACGTGCACCTATAGTCCCAGCTACTCGGAAGGTTGAGGCAGGAGAATCACTTGAACCTGGGAGGCAGAGGTTGCAGTGAGCCGAGATCGTGCCACTGCACTCCAGCCTGGGTGACAGAGTGAGACTCCGTCTCCAAAAAAAACAAACAAACAAACAAAAAAAATTAGCTAGGCATGATGGTGCATGCCTGTAGTTCTAGCTACTCAGGAGGCTGAGGCACGAGAATGGCTTGAACCCGGGAGGCAGAGGTTGCAGTGAGAGGAATTCAAGCCACTGCGCTCCAGCTTGGGCAGGAGAGAGAGACTCTGTCTCAAAAAAAAAAAAAAATTTTTTTTTTAATTCTTATACACACTGAATACCTGTAATGTTCTAGCACTCTAGTTTTGTTTTTATCTTTTTTTTGTCACACTATATTAATGAAGGATTTTTAAATTTGGGATTTAAAAATACATGACTGCAGATAAAAAACATTAAAGAAAACATAGGAACATATGTAGGTGAAACATGGGGGGCACAAAGTCAAGGCCAGAGGCTGTTGTATCTGACATTTTTGTTTATTTGTTCCTCTTTGGAGCTGGGAGAAAAGAGATGATTTATTGACCACCCAGTGTTTTTTTGTTTGTTTTTTAAACATAAAGGTCATGAGTGAATTAATAGGGAGGCATGTCAGAAAATCAGAAAGCACCTGCATGTCTGTGTGAGGGTTGTTAAACCTGCCTCACAAGGGATGAAGAGGAAGAATCTTTGAGACAGCATGCAAATTGAAGTTGCTATACATTAGTAAGATGCATAGAACCTTCTAAAATGTAGGAATATAGTGGCACACCATTAAGCCATACATAAATGCTTTGGTATATTTGCCCCAAATGTAGCAAAAACCATGTTTCTCTTTGTGGTAATGGAATTTGTCTTCTTAAATAGCACCTTGTAGTTCCAGTTTTTCTGGCACTAAGTTCCCAGTAAACATTTATCATCCAAATAATTGAGAACCATTTATGCCTTATTTCATACTTCACACTTTCCAAGAATGCCGAGTCACAAGATAAAAGTCTTAAATTAGGAAATTGTCAAAAATAGAAAAGGCTTCAGAGAGAGGTTTTTTGTTTTTTTCTGTTTGTTTGTTTTGAGCCATAGTCTCACCCTGTCGCCCAGGCTAGAGTGCAATGGTGTGATCTCGCTCTTCCTCCGCCTCCCCAGTTCGAGCGATTCTTCTGCCTCAGTTCCTGAATAGCTGGGATTACAGGCGTGGCCACCACACCCGGCTAATTTTTTGTATCTCAGTAGAGACACGGTTTCACTATGTTGGACAGGCTGGTCTCAAATTCCTGACCTTGTGATCCACCTGCCTTGACCTCCCAAAGTGCTGGGATGACAGGTGTGAGCCACCGTGCCCGGCCCAAAGAGAGTTTTTAAATGTTCAGAAGGGCTTGGTTTATCAGCTGAAGACTGGTTTTATTCCATTTTTATTGTTTTTTTCCTTCTTCAAGCAAATCTGTCTCTCAGTGGCAATAAATGTCATCTGTTCATCCATACTTACAGTCCTCTCCTTTGATGACTGGCATAATAAGTGTTATTAATGACAGACTTGAGTAAGTTAAATGAAATGCCCAGATCTTCAGGAATTCAGTAGGCTCTAGTAAGATGCTATACACAGTGAAATTTTCCCCGTCTTAGAACTAACTCCAAAAAATAAATAAATATATTTGATTTTTCAGATGTAATTTAGATGCCAGAAGGAGACCAGAATTGGGGTCTGTTTCTGCTGTTTAGCCTTACACATGATTCTTCAAGTCTGTTTCTTCATCTTCAAAGTGTGAAAAATAATGGTACCTAGTTCATAGGGCTGTTTTAAAGAATAAACAAAATAATACCATGTAAAATGCTTACCACTGTGTTCAGAGCATAATGCGTACCCAAGACATTGTTTAAAACAAAAGGAAATCCCTGCATGCATGGGGTCTGTGTTGTCATCTTTTTCTTGTCCTTGGAGTATTTCAGTCTCCTCAGGTCCTCTGGAATAAGTGTGGTATTAAGGGTGGGAAGTCCTCCTGTGGTCAGTGTGGGTAGCCTCTAGAAGCTGATGCCTTCTATAAGGCAGAATCAATTGGTTCCAAATAGCCCAAAAGAGTACATACGTAAAAAGATGAAATTGACAAGGCGTTTTCTCTTTATATACTTGCTTTATTTTTTTTTTAACAGTGTCTTCCATGAAGAAATGATGAAGATGCGACAGGCTAAGCTGGATTATCAGGTGAGCAGAGTCTCCTCTTTCGAAATAGGTGGCCAGCTATACTGACCGTGATGCTGATGGTCTTGGCTCTGAAGCCTTTGGCAGGGCTATGGAAAGAAGACTGGAAAGGAGAAGGCTCGGGTGGTTACCTGTGAAGCAGCGTCTGGAGTTAGTGGTTGCTGAACCAAGGCTCTGGGTTATGGCAAGACCAAAGTGCTTTGAGGATGTCAGCAACAAGACTGCCCTTGGATTTACAATCACCAAAAATTCCTTGGCGCCTTTCTTTCCGAGGAATTAGAAGAATGTTAACATTGTATTTCTGAGTAGTAATTTGGTTCTGCTACCTTAAGTACCTCTCTATGATGTAATTTCACTTAACTACAAGATGGTGTTCTTATGCTAAAATGCAGATCCGAACTTGCTGCTGTGCTGCTTTAAAATCTCCATCACATAGCCAGTCACGGTGGCTCATGCTTGTAATCCCAGCACTTTGGGAGGCCGAGGCAGGCAGATCACAAGGTCAGGAGATCGAGACCATCCTGGCTAACACGGTGAAACCCAGTCTCTACTAAAAAATACAAAAAATTAGCCAGGCATGGTGGCGGGCGCCTCTAGTCCCAGCTACTCAGGAGGCTGAGGCAGGAGAATGGCATGAACCCAGGAGGCAGAGCTTGCAGTGAGCAGAGCAAGACTCCGTCTCAAAAAAAAAGATAAAAAACTCCGTCGCATAGAGAATAGTTTTCTTCACAGAGCTGCTGGCACATTTAGTTTGTTTTCTCCATTACACTAAGCTCTGTGAGAACAGGAGCCAAGCATGTTTTGGATAACCATTATATCAGAAGTTCACGGCACAGTGCTGGACACGTAGTAATCCTTCATTAGGTATTTGAACAAAGGAAGGAATAAATGAACAGTTTTGTGTTGTTACATGCTGTGATCATCATATTCAGGTAGCTTAGAACGTATACCCAACATACATTGCATTTATATTCGCTTTTTTCTATGAATCTATTCTAATTCAGCAAATTCTGTAGCTAGGATCGTTAACAGTCAAGATGTCTGGATTCAGTAGGTGACTAAAAGTCTCTAAAGTTTTGTCTTCTGTTCTTTATGTGGTTGGTGGAACTAATAATGGGACTTCTAGCCTAATAAATTATTTTAAAGGTAGAATTACTGAAAACTAAGAAACAAACTAATTTACTGTGATCTTGGAGAAAATTCTGACACACACACACACATATACACACGTATCCCTCTGCCCACAGAGGTCACGGTAATTGTGATGAGCCCTTTATCTTCTTCATTCCGTTGCAGGGCAAATTGTATCTAGGGAGAAGCGGGCACAAAAATGTAGATCTTTGATTTATTTTTATTCATTTTTATTCTTAGGCATCCTAGTATTGTAAGGCCCAATTGCACCTACTTTGTTAACATTAGGTAAAATCTATGGTTCATCTATCAATCATGTTCTAAGACTTTAGTCTTTAAATTTTGTATATAGATACATTTTCTGAGTTTTTTTTTAAAGGTGGCCGTAATATTTTGTAATTGTATTCTTTTCATTGAAAATGCTACATGTGATATAAATGTTGTAACTTTTATAAGCCTTTTTGTAGCACAATTTTTTTAAATTATGTTTTTACATAGGTAATAAAAACATAAGAATTCAAATAATATAAGATAGATGTTTGATGAAAACATCTCTCTCTCTGCTTGGCTCAGTTCTTTATCAGTGGCTATCACTGACTTTTAATATATCTTCCAGAGACAGTCAGTGAATTTTTTTTTTTTTTTTTTTTTTTGAGACGGAGTCTCACTCTGTCACCCAGACTGGAGTGCAATGGCGCAATCTTGGCTCACTGCAAGCTCCAACTCCCGGGTTCACGCCATTCTCCTGCCTCAGCCTCCCGAGTAGCTAGGACTACAGGTGCCTGCCACCACGCCCGGCTAATTTTTTTTTTTTTTTTTTTTTTTTGTATTTTTACTAGAGACGGGGTTTCACTGTGTTAGCCAGGATGGTCTCGAACTCCTGACCTCGTGATCCACCCGCCTCAGCCTCCCAAAGTGCTGGGATTACAGGCATGAGCCACTGCACCCAGCCTTTTTTTTTTTTTTTTTTTGGAGTCAGTGAATTTAGAGACATAAAATTTTATAGGAATTTTTTTCACATGCCTAGGAGTTTCAAAGGAATTTTTTAAAATTAAAAAAAAATCTCTTTGGATCAGGTGTATACATTTTGGTGTTAAATAATGTACGAGAAGCTGGCATGGTAGTGTGCACCTGTAGTTCCAGCTGCCTGGGAGGCTGAGGAAGAAGGACCCCTTGACCTCAAGTGTTTTAGTTCAGTCTGGGCAACACAGCAAGACGCCACCCTCCATCTCTTAAAAAAAAAAAAAAGTGTATGAGAATATTAGAGCCATGAAATGCCAATAGGTGCTTAAGAAGGAAGTCACTCAGTAGGCGGTAAGGGAATTTCCACAAATGCAAGCTGAGCATTCAAATGGTGTATAACAACAACAAAGGCAGCACCATATAATGAAGAAAACATTGGGCTGGGAATAAGAAGGCTTTGGTCTAGTTCTGGCTCTGCCATTATTCGGCTGTGTGATTTTAGGTAAAGTTCTTAAAGTCAGTTGGCCTCAGTCATTTCATCTGTAGAGTGAAGTTAGACTGGATAAAATAATAGAATGTTAGAAAGAATCTTAAGCGTCTCTAAGTTAGAGCCAAGATGGAGGCATATTGAGGAAGGGCAGGCTACAGCTCAGCCCAGGCATCCCAGGTGGGCAGTATCTTGGTGCGAGCTTCACAGTCCAGAGTAAGCCAACCTGCCCAAGGGATACAGTGCACACCCATCAGTGACGGTGGCACATCCTAGCCGTTACCCTCAATGGAGGTGGCAGAGGCTGGGGAAGCCCTGCCCAGATGTGCATTAGATTAGACTCAGGAATTCTGCTATGGCAGTGTCCCTTTGGTTGAGTGTCACTGGTCATGAGCTTTGTAGGATAAGAAACAGCTAAAAGCAACCAAAGTTAATCAGTCTCCTCAGGATTGGTTTGTATTAGCCAGTCTCATAAGTGATGAATCTGAATCTGAGAATCACTTTCTAGTGAACTGTATTCGAGAATTAGCTGGTCATTACATTCCCAGTAGAAATATCTGTGGGAAGTTTGCAATCAGGACATGGCTTGGTATATTCGAAATCAGAGCAGGTAGAGTTTGTAAAATGCTATTTATAATAACACATTAAAATATGATAGTATGATTAATTCACCTCTTCTGAAGGGATATACCTACCCAAGGAAGGAGATTCGCATGTACCTGGGACATTCTCCCTGCCTTAGTGCTAGAGACACAGGGTAGATCTTGCTCTTTCCCTTCCCTTAACACATTCTTTTTTTTTTTTTTTTTTTTGTTTCTTCTTTTGTGACAGTCTCCCTCTGTCGCCAGGCTGGAGTGCAGTGGCGCGATCTCGGCTCACTGTAACCTCTGCCTCTGTGCCCAGCCAGTTTTTCCACGTTCTTACCAACACTTGTTATTGTCTGTCTGTGATTTCGAGCCATTTTAGTGGGTGTGAAGTGGTATCTCATTGTAGTTTTGATTTGCATTACCCTAATGACTAATTATGTTGAGTTTTTGTGTGTGTATGTGTATGTGTGTGTGGTGACCTTTTATTTTTTTATTTTTTTGAGATAGGGTCTCGTTCTGTCACCCAGATTGGAGTGCAGTGATACGGTCATAGCTCACTGAAGTCTTGACCTCCTGGGCTCAAGTGATCCTCCCACCTCAGCCTCCCAAGTAGCTGAGACTACAGGCATGCACCACCACACTTGGCTAATTTTTCTTTTCTCTTTTCTTTTTCCTGTATTTAGAGATGGGATCTTGCAGTGTTGCCCAGGCTGGTCTCAAACTTGTGACCTCAAGTGATCCTCCTTCCTCTGCCTCCCAAAGTGCTAGGATTGTAGGCATGAGCCATCATGCCTGGTCAAGTTTTATAGTTTTAGCTTTTACACTTTCCGTGGTTTATTTATTTTTATTTATTATTTTTTTTCTGAGATGCAGTATTTCTCTCTCCCCCAGGCTGGAGTGTAGTGGCACAATCTCAGCTCACTGCAACCTCCGCCTCCCGGGTTCAAGCAATTCTCCTGCCTCAGCCTTCTGAGTAGCTGGGATTACAGGCGTGCACCACCACGCCTGGCTAATTTTTGTATTTTTAGTAGAGACCGGGTTACACCATGTTGGTCAGGCTGGTCTCAAACTCCTAACCTCATGATCCGCCTGCCTTGGCCTCCCAAAGTGCTGGGATTACAGGCATGAGCCACTGTGCCCAGCCTCTGTGGTTTACTTCTAAAACTGATATATAATAATTGTACATATTTATGGGGTACACATGATATTTGATATTTGATACATGCACAAAACGTGTAATGATCAAATTATTGTAATGATCACATTATTTAAGGTATCCATCACCTCAAACATTTATCATTTCTTTGTGTTGGGAACATTTCAAATCTTCTAGGTATTTTGAAATATACAATAAATAATTCTTTTTTTTTTTTTTTTTTTTTTTTTTTTGAGACGGAGTTTTGCTCTTGTCGCCCAGGCTGGAGTACAATGGCGCAATCTCGGCTCACTGCAACCTCTGCCTCCCAGGTTCAAGCGTTTCTCCTGCCTCAGCCTCCTGAGTAGCTGGGATTATAGGCATGTGCCACCACGCCCAGCTAATTTTGTATTTGTAGTAGAGACAGGGTCTCTCTCCATGTTGGTTAGGCTGGTCTCAAACTCCCGACCTCAGGTGATATGCTTGCCTCAGCCTCCCAAAGTGCTGGGATTACAGGCATGAGCTACCACCCCCAGCCAATAAATTATTCTTAACTATAGTCACCCTCTTGTGCTATTGAACACTAGAACATATTCCTTCTATCTAACTGTATGTTTGAATTAATTGCTGTGTATAGTGTGAAACAGAGATTCAGCTTCATTCTTTAGCATGTGGATATCCAGCTTTCCCAACACCATTTATTGAAATACTTTCCTGTTGAGTATATCTTGCTTTTATTTTTACCAGTTTCACTAGGATACTCTTTTTTGTTTTTGAGGAGAAGTCTTTCTCTGTTGCCCAGGTTGGAGTGTAGTGGCGCAATCTTGGCTCACTGCAACCTCTGCCTCCCAGATTCACGCGATTTTTGTGCCTCAGCCTCCAGAGTAGCTGGGATTACAGGAGTGCACCACCACGCCTGGCTAATTTTTGTATTTTTCGTAGAGATGGAGTTTCACCATGTTGGACAGGCTGGTCTTGAACTCCTGGCCTCAAGTGATCCACCTACCTTGGTCTCCCAAAGTGCTGGGATTACAGGTGTGAGCCATCATACCTGGCAAGATACTCGTTTTCAGGGTATGTGGGCACTTTAGCAAGCTGCAGAATGGATTTTCTTTTCTTTTCTTTTTTTTTGAGACAAGAGTCTAGCTCTGTTGCCCAGGCTGGAGTGTAGTGGCATCATCTTGGCTCACTGCAACCTCCGCCTCCCGGGTTCAAGCGATTTGTATGCCTCAGCCTCTTGAGTAGCTAGGATTACAGGCACACGCCACCATGCCTGGCTAATTTTTTGTATTTTTAGTAGAGACAGGGTTTTGCCATGTTTGTCAGGCTGGTCTCAAACTCCTGGCCTCAAGTGATCCACCCACCTCGGCCTCCCAAAGTGCTGGGATTACAGGCGTGAGCCACTGCACCCAGCCCAGAATGGATTTTCTGATTCTTGCTGTGATATTTGTGACATGGATGCATATTAGGTAGAGTACATTTATTTCATCTGATGAAAATGGATTAAAGTACAACATAGTTCCTTTGAACCGAGTTGCTCATCTGTTTGTATGATGAGAGGTCATCACTGCACTGAATGATATTTTAAGAAGTCTCGTTTAAAAATTTTAGTCTTATCTTCCTATGATCTTGCTTTGTGGGTAGGGAGATTAAATTAGTTTTTTTGTTGTTTTTTTGTTTGTTTGTTTTGGAAACAGAGTCTCGTTCTGTCGCCAGGCTGGAGTGCAGTGGTGCAATCTCGGCTCGGGCTCACTGCAACCTCCACCTCCCGGGTTCAAGCGATTCTCCTCCCTCAGCCTTCTGAGTAGCTGGGACTACAGGCGCATGCCTCCACGCCCAGCTAATTTTTTAAATTTTTAGTAGAGATGGGATTTCACCATGTTGGCCAGGATGGTCTCAATCCTTTGACCTCGTGATCTGCCCGCCTCAGCCTCCCAAAGTACTGGGATTACAGGCGTGAGCCACCGTGCCCAGCCGAGATTAGTTATTTTTAAACAAACTGACAGACCGCAGACAACTAGCCTGATGCTGGTTGCACTCTGTGGTTGGTTGGTCTGTTGGAAAACTGTCATAGTGTCACCTCAGCCCATCACCTCTTGGGTGACTCCTTCTCTAGGAAAATGGAGAATTAGTTAAACTATCATTCATGTAAATGAAGCTTTATTTATTTTTGAGATGGTTGCTCTGTTGCTCAGGCTGGAGTGCAATGGCGCGATCTTGGCTCACTGCAACCTTTGCCTCCCGGGTTCAAGCAATTCTCCTGCCTCAGCCTCCCAAGTAGCTGGGTTTACAGGCTTGTGCCACCACATCCAGCTAATTTTTGCATCTTTAGTAGAGATGGGGTTTCCAGCATGTTGGCCTCGAACTCCTGACCTCAAGAGATAGGCCCACCTCAGCCTCCCAAAGTGCTGGGATTACAGGCGTGAGCCACTGCGCCGGTCAGAGCTTTATTATTTTATTGGATAAAGTTATTTCATGGAAATTTCCTCCTATCTGATCTCCTTTAGTTTCTTATTGTTTATTTTGACATCACCATTCAATATTTTGGCCCCAGGCAGTATAGTAAGACATACCACTAAATTCTTGGGAAGATAGATTCTTTTACGGTTCAATTCCCAAGATAATTAGGAAATTTAAAGGTGATTAAATTTTAGTTTATATGACACTTAAAATCATGAAGGCAGTGTGTTTTAATTGCATTTAGGGCATCTAACCATCAGCTTTGGCTTTCTTCCTGGCTCCCTGACTTACCCTATCTTGGTAATGAGTCCTTCGTTGATGTAGCCTTGTTTAAAGCACTCTTAGGTTTTCAGGAAAGTAAAATATAAATGAAATAGGAATTGACATTGTTACCTTCAAACACAGGTAGCACTTCTCTCCTCCGCCACCCAAACTGCATGACGGTTTTCACCAAGATGGCAGCTTGCACATGTATGTTTAATGGTATTTTTCTTATTTGTAAACTTGGACAGTAGTGAGATCTATTCAATACTGAGGTATAGTAGCTGTGGCCCTGATTACAGTTTGAGTCTACAGTTGTTTGTTTCTTAAGTCATTGGTCTAAATGAGTTTGATTTGTCTTTAAGTAGATAGAGAGAGGCTTCCCCAGATACCTTGGCAGGAACACTGTGGTCAGGGGTCTAGTCTCCCCTTTACAAGTGAGAGCTTAGTTTGTCAGTGAACTGGATATAACCAGGTCCTTTGGCACAAATTCACACTAGTTAAACCCACACCAGTAAGTTTTAAAACCAGAACCCCAAGTTACTAATTTACAAAGGGAGCTCTACTCTTACAGTGTATATTCATCTCTACTGTTCATGATACTCTTTTCCTGGGAATACGACACCTAAGAAGTTAAACTTCAAATTAGAAGGCTTATTGGTGAGCAAGGAATCAGAGGGAATGAGGTCAGGAGTTTGTGACCAGCCTGGCCAACATGGTGAAAGTCCATCTCTACTAAAAGTTTAAAAATTAGCTGGGCATGGTGGTGTGCACCTGTAATCCCCGCTACTCAGGAGGCTGAGGCAGGAAAATTGCATGAACCTGGGAGGCAGAGGTTGCAGTGAGCCAAGATCGCACCACTGCACTCCAGCCTGGGCAACACAGCGAGACTCTGTCTCAAAAAAAAGAAAAAAAAGATACTTCTCTTTCTTGGACAAACCGGATAACCCTATCAAATTCTAGCTCTTTGGCCTCCCTTTTCTAGACCACAGCAGAAAACTCCTTTTCTATAGAAAATATTTTCCTTGGCCAGGTACGGTGGCTCATGCCTGTAATCCCAGCACTTTGGGAGGCCAAGGCGGGCAGATTACGAGGTCAGGAGATCGAGACCATCCTGGCCAACACAGTGAAACCTCGTCTCTACTAAAAATACAAAAAATTAGCCGGGCGTGGTGCCAGACGCCTGTAGTCCCAGCTCCTCGGGAGGCTGAGGCAGGAGAATGGCGTGAACCCAGGAGGTGGAGCTTGCAGTGAGCCGAGATTGCGCCACTGCACTCCAGTCTGCGTGACAGTGCGAGACTCTGTCTCAAAAAAAAAAAAAAAGAAAAGAAAATATTTTCCTTACATGTGAACCCCATCTCTACTAAAAATACAAAAAAAATTAGCTGGATGTGGTGGCAGGTGCCTGTAATCCTAGCTACTCCGGAGGCTAAGTCAGGAGAATTGCTTGAACCCAGGAGGCAGAGATTGCAGTGAGTTGAGGTCGCACCATTGCACTCCAGCCTGGGCAGCAAGAGTGAAATTCCGTCTCAAAAAATAGCTACAGCATTCGGTTTTTTGTTTTTTTTGAGACAGTCTCGCTCTGTCACCCAGACTGGAGTGCAGTGGTGCAATCTCGGCTCACGGCAACCTCTGCCTCCCGGGTTCAAGTGATTCTTCTGCCTCAGCCTCCCAAGTAGCTGGGATTACAGGCGCTTGCCACCACGACTGGCTAATTTTATTTTTTAGTAGAGACGGGGTTTCACCATGTTGGCCCGGCAGGTCTCAAACTCCTGACCTCAGGTAATCCGCCCACCTCGACCTCCCAAACTGCTGGGATTACAGGCGTGGGCCACCGCGCCCAGCCTACAGTATGTGATTTTGTTTCATTGATCATTTCACAGACTGTATGTATGAGACGAAATGGCTGTGGCCACAGAGATAAGATATGGCAGTTTCTTATGATTTCAGTACTTCATATTTACCATCTTTTCAGGCAAGTTACTTTTTTTTTTTTGAAATGGAGTTTTGCTGTTGTTGCACAGGCTGTAGTGCAGTGGCACAATCTCAGCTCACCGCAACCTCCGCCTCCCAGGCTCAAGCGATTCTCCCGCCTTAGCCTCCGAGTAGCTGGGATTACAGGCATGCGCCGCCACATCTGGCTAATTTTTGTGTTTTTAGTAGAGACGGGGTTTCTCCATGTTGGTCAGGCTGGCTTTGAACTCCCGACCTCAGGTGATCCGCCCACCTCAGCCTCCCAAAGTGCTGGGATTACAGGCATGAGCCACTGTGCCCGGCCAGCAAGTTACCTTTTATCCATTATACAAGACTTCTTGGTTGCTAGAAGGATTTTTTTTTTTTTTTTTTTTTTTTGAGACAGAGTCTCGCTCTGTCACCCAGGCTGGAGTGTAGTGGCATGATCTCAGCTCACCACAACCTCTACCTCCTGGGTTCAAGTGATTCTTCTGCCTCAGCCTCCTGAGTAGCTGGGATTACAGGCATGCGCCACGATGCAGGCCAATTTTTGTATTTTTCGTAGAGACGGGGTTTCACCATGTTGGCCAGGCTGGTCTCGAACTCCTGACCTCAAGTGATCCACCTGACTCTGCCTCCCAAAGTGTTGGGATTACAGGTGTGAGCCACTGCACCCGGCTGCTAGAAGAATCTTACTGGCCAATTCCGTTTGATGGAAGTCATTATAGCCTCCTGTGTATTTAGTGTTCCTGGGTTTAAGGTCCTTCTATTCATGATAATTCATGAAATCTCAAAATAATCTCCAAACAAGTTAGTCCTTGCTCTAACACCTATTCATTCTTGATGGAATATTCCGTATTGGCACGTTGTCTTAACTCCCCAATCTTTTCCCTCTATACCCAAGCTATTAATCAGTGTGCTCTCATAAGCCCAGTTCAGGGAAAACACACTTCCTTTTTTGATAGTCTCACCCCTTGGAGTGACTCTTCTTCCTGGAGGCACTTTTCTAAAACAGTATCGATGGAAAAAAGTAAACAGATGGCTTCTTTTGCCTGAAAAACAGTAGTAAGTGGGTTATAATATCTTTGTTTTTTAATCATGTCTTTATTTTTTAGCATGGGGCTTAACATTTTTCTACTCTGAGTTATCCCAGATCAATGATAATTTCTATATAAGTCCTTATTTGCCTAAAGGTACTAGTACTCTGTGCTAGTACATTCCTTTCCATTTCATTGGTTTTTTTTTCTCATAGTCTGTCATGCTTTTTTCCTGACTTTTCTTGCTACCATAGTCTTTATCTTGCGTTTATTCATAGAGTTGACTGCTTTCTATTTGATATGTTCCAACTGCCATTTTTTTCTTCTCACCCTTGATCCAAATTTGATTTCTAATTATATAAGATAAACAAGAACGCCAGACTTACTGCTCTTTGACTAATTAGAACATGGAAATAATTTGAGTTTTAGAGAATAATAAAGTTTTTTTCTTCCATTTACAAAAGTAAGAAAACTTTGGAAAAAAAAAAAAAAAGACTAGAAAAGAGAAAATAATCATGCCATAGTCTGCCACCTGAAAAAACCACCCTTGCTGTGTTCCTCCATCTGTCCCCCGTGCATGTGTGTTTGTATGTTTTGAGCTTGTGGTCACATTTTGATAATGCTATGATGATTCCCATACATCTTTAGTAGACTTGGTTACAAATGCAGTGTGTGGGGCAGGTGCAGTGGCTCACGCCTGTAATCCCAACACTTTGGGAGGCCAAGGCGAGCAGACTGCTTGAGCTCAGGAGTTTGAAACCAGCCTGGGCAATATGGGGAAACCCTGTCCCTACAAAAATACAAAAAAATAGCTGGGTGTGGTAGCACACACCTGTAGTCCCAGCTATTCAGGAGGCTGAGGCAGAAGGATTGGGTGCGCCTTGGAGGTTGAGGCTGCAGTGAGCTGTGATGGTGCCACTGCACTCAGCCTGGGCAACCGAGTGAGACTCTGTCTCAAAAAAAAGAAAAAAAATGCATCATCTGATTTTAAATAGATCTTTATAGGTGTTAGGTGTTCAAAAGTATTTGTTAAATGATTGAATCCTTACTCCTCTCTGTGCCTCAGTTTTCCCATTTCTTAAATGGGGAAAATATAATTTACAAGATGTTTTGTGAGGATCAGTGAAAAACAAACTGTGCATGTTGGAAATGGTTAGGTCATGTCAAAACTCTCCTTGCTGGCTATCATATCGCTTTTTTCCCAGAGGATACTACTTGAGAAGAGGCAAAGGAAAAAGCGCCTTGAGCCATTTATGGTACAGCCCAATCCAGAAGCCAGGCTACGTCGGGCAAAGCCAAGGGCCAGTGATGAGCAGACTCCCTTGGTGAACTGTCATACTCCCCACAGCAATGTCATCTTACATGGTGTGTATTTAGGCAGCATCACTTCCTACTGGGGTACAATTTTCACAAGCCTAGAAGGCAGGAGGATTGTCAGATGGACCAAAGGGACAATATTATTAGCACCATTACTAGGTACCTTCATAAATTTTTATAATCACATTTGGGGTCTTTGAGGAGAATAAAAGCGATGATATAATCAGTGGAAGATGCCTTAAGGTTTGTGTCCATTTTACGACTGTTGTTTTCTTTTTTTTGAGACGGAGTTTTGCTTTTGTCGCCCAGGCTGGAGTGCAATGGCGCGATCTTGGCTCACTGCCAACCTCCTTCTCCCAGGTTCAAGTGATTCTCCTGCCTCAATTCCCGAATAGCTGGGTTTACAGGCGCCTGCCACCATGCCCGGCTAATTTTTTTATACTTTTAGTAGAGACGGGGTTTTACCATGTTGGCCAGGCTTGTCTCGAACTCCTGACCCAGGTGATCCACCCGCCTTGGCCTCCCAAAGTGCTGGGATTACAGGCTTGAGCCACCGTGCCCGGCAAGAACTGTTGTTTTCTAGATGCCGGATGAATGAGTTTAGAATGACCTATTTGAGGAGCTCTTGATTGTTAAATCATGGCAGAGGTGAATCATGAAGCCGGGAATAGGTAGAGAGCATCCATTCTTCCAATAGATAGTTCAAAGGACCATCTGAGACGGTGAGGGGCGGAGGAAGAATAAGATTGTAAGTGCCTCTAAATCAAGCCACCTGAGCTATTGGCTTGGCCAGGATCTGTACTATGGAGGACGTACTTTGTTTTCTTGGTCTCATTCTTAAGTTTCTGAAGTACATACTACTTCAGTTACTGAAGTACAAGTAGATATTACTTTAGTAACAGAGCATGTTAATAAAATGAACACCAGGCTGGGCGTGGTGGCTTATGCCTGTGATCCCAGCACTTTGGGAGGCCAGGCAGGCAAATCACTTAAGGCCAGGTGTTTGAGACTAGCCTGGGCAACATAACAAGACTCCATCTCTACAAAAAAATTAACAATTAGCCAGGTGTAGTAGCACACACCTGTAGTCCCAGCTACTCAGGGGACTGAAGTGGGAGGATGGTTTGAGCCTAGGAAGTCGAGGCTACAGTGAGCTGTGATTACACCACTGCTCTCCAGCCTGGGTGACAGAGTGAGATCCTGTCTCAGAAAAAAAGAACACCAGTTCTGACCTACTCTCTTAACAAATGTTCTTATGGATGTTAAGAAAGGAGGGAAGATAGAATGATTTGGTAGTTCTTAATTCTGATCACATACGCCAAATCTACCCAACTAAATAGTGAATAATACTTTGCTCCTTTTTTAAAATTCATTTTATTTTGGCCCTTAGGTATTGATGGTCCAGCTGCTGTTCTGAAACCAGACGAAGTTCATGCTCCATCAGTAAGCTCCCCTGTTTTGGAAGAAGATGCTGAAAACACCGTGGATACTGCTTCCAAGCCAGGACTTCAGGAGCGTCTCCAAAAGCATGGTGAGGACTGGTAATGATTTTAAGGCAATTTGTCTTCTTACTCATTTGTAATCTTTTCCTTTCTTTTCATTGTGGGTAATAATCTACATGACTCAAAATTACTCATGGCTTAGGGCCTCACAGAGGTGACAGTATTAAGCATCTTTTACATCTGAATCTTGGTAATTGTCAGCAATGGTAGTATTTATACTATTGCCTGAGAAAAAGAAGATAATTAAATATAAAATACTAGCTATCATAGATGACCATAGATGACTGTTTCTCTCTTTTTGACTATTTTCAGTTCCCACCCTCTTCTTCTGACAGAGTTGTCACTCAACCCCTCTACTCCACCTCCATTTCATAGTTGGTGATGATTGATAGCCTTTCTTCTAGTTGGAGCTCTCATTTCCATAAATATTCCCATACATTTTAAAGGTCCCTTGTAGTCTTCTTTCCTTTTTAAAAAAATAATCTTTTTTTTTTTTTTTTTTTTTTTGAGACGAAGTCTTGCTCTGTCTCGCCCAGGCTGGAGTGCAGTGGCGCAATCTCAGCTCACTGCAAGCTCCACCTCCCGGGTTCACGCCATTCTCCTGCCTCAGCCTCCGGAGTAGCTGGGACTACAGGCGCCCACCACCATGCCTGGCTAATTTTTTGTATTTTTTTTAGTAGAGCCGGGGTTTCACCGTGTTAGCCAGGATGGTATCGATATCCTGACCTGGTGATCTGCCTGCCTCAGCCTCCCAAAGTACTAGGATTATAGGCGTGAGCCACCATGCCCGGCCGAAAAATAATTTTATAATGAGAAGGGATTAAGCATCCCCTTTGCAGATGAGAAAACTGAAGCCCAATAATGAATATCTATTGGGTACCTACTTTGCATTAGGCAAACATTGCTAGGTCCTGGGATATATGAATCAGGAGAGTCTACCACGGAATGGCATAATAAATCAACGTTTAAACAAATTCGTATATTCACTTATTTAGAAAGTATGTTTTGGCCAGGCTTAGGGACTCACGCCTATAATCCCAGCACTTTGGGAGGCCAAGGTGGGTGGATCACCTGAAGGTCTACAGTTTGAGACCAGCACATGGTGAAACCCCGTCTCTACTAAAAATATAAAAAACGTAGCCAAGCATGGTGGTGGGTGCCTATTAATCCCAGCTACTCCGGGAGGCTGAGGCAGGAGAATTGCTTGAACTTGGGAGGCAGAGGTTTCAGTGAGCCAAGATTGCACCATTGCATTCCAGCCCGGGCAACAAGAATGAAACTTTTCAAAAAAAAAAAAAGAAAAAGAAGGTATGTTTTGAGTCCAGGCATGGTGGCTCATGGCTACAATCCTAACACTCTGGGAGGCTGAGGCGGGCAGATCACTTGAGTCCAAGGGTTCAAGACCAGCCTGGGCAATATGGAGAAACCTCGTCTCTACAAAAAAATTCAAAAAAAAAAAAAAAATTGGCTGGGTGCAGTGGCACACACCTGTAGTCCCAGCTCCTTGGGGGGCTGAGGCAGGAGGATGGCTTGAGCCTGGGAAGTGGAGGTTGCACTAAGCTTGAGATTGCACCACTGCACTCCAGCCTGGGTTACAGAGCAGGACCCCGTCTCAACAACAACAACAAAAAAAATAAAGTAAGAAAATATGTTTTGAGTACATACCATATCTCAGGCAACATTCTAGGTACTTAGGATACATGAGAAAGCATGGTTCCTGCCCTCATGGAGCGCTTATTCTAATTGAAGCTTCATGCACTTAAATAGGCTAGAGCTAGAAAATCAAGGTGCTGAGAGAGCCCGACGCCTCACTCCACTTGGAGGCTTGGGAGCCTTCCCAGAGAGGGAAGTGATATTTGAGCTAGTGCCTGACTCAGGAGGAGGTGCTGGCCGGTTCAGAATGGCAGCAGCTCAGGGCGTGTGGCCATAGGGTAGGAAGGGGGATGTAGAGAGATGAGCCAGGAGAGGGAAGTCGGCTCTCATTATATGGGACCTAATAGACCACGTCAGAAATGGGGACTTTATCTAAGGAGTAATAGAAGGCTGGGCATGGTGGCTCACATGTGTAATCCCAGCACTTTAAGAGGCCGAGGTGGGAGGATTGCTTGAAGTTAGGTGTTCAGGACCAGCCAGGGCAACATAGCAAGACCCAGTCTCTAACAAAAAAATTTTTTTAATTAGCTGGGTGTGGTGGTACACACTGGTAGTCCCAGCTACTTGAGAGGTTGTGCTAGGAGGATTGCTCGAGCCCAGGTTATTGAGGATGCAGTGAGCTATGATCATGCCACAGCACTGCAGCCTGGGTGACAGAATGAAACCATGTCTTTAAAAATTAAAAAAAAAAAAAATTGGGTTAGGTGGAGTGGCTCATGCCTATAACCCCAGCACTTTGGGAGGCTGAGGTGGGAGGATTGCTTGAGCCCCGGAGTTCGAGGCTGCAGTGAGCCAAGATTGTGCCGTTGCACTCTAGCCTATGTGTAGAGTGAGACCCTGTCTCAAAAAATAAAAATTAATTTAAAAAAAAATAGCGCTGGGCGCTGTGGCTTATGCCTGTAATCCCAGCACTTTGGGAGGCCGAGGTGGGCGGATCACAAGGTCAGGAGATCAAGACCATCCTGGCTAACACGGTGAAACCCCGTCTCTACTAAAAATTAGCCGAGTGTGGTGGCGGGCACCTGTAGTCCCAGCTACTCGGGAGGTTGAGGCAGGAGAATGGCGTGAACCCGGGAGGTGGAGCTTGCAGTGAGCCGAGATCGCGCCACTATACTCCGGCCTGGGCGACAGAGCAAGACTCTGTCTCAAAAAAAAAAAAAAAAAGATCAATAAGAACCTGTGAGGGATTTAAGCTGAAGAATGGTATGATCACACTTGAGCTATGGAAAAATTACTATGTGCCAGAAAGAAGGAATTGAAGGGGGCAAGTCCAGCAACAGGAAAGCTATCTAGGAGATCGTTTGACTGATGATGGCCTGACCTCCAGTTCCAATATAGTGTGGTGTTTGCAAAAGCACAGGCAGGGGAGATGCAGAATTGCTCTGCTAGGGCAATGAGAAGAGACAAGAGAGGCACCAGGAGGAAGGGAGGGGGTGATTCCACTGAACAAAGAAGGATGTGTGTCTGCCTACGTGCGGGGAGCGGGGAAGTAGCTGGAGCCTGACACTGTGAATGTCCATCATGTGTCAGGCACTTGACATGTACTACCTCATCTGACTTAATAGTTGTAATAGTGCCGTGGGGGTTTGTAAAGACAGTTTTCCTGTCTTTAACATGAAGATGACCGTGGTACTTTCCTATTATTTCACTACCACTATTTTTGCAACAAAAGAAAGTGAAAGATGTGGGTTGGACAGATAGGATGAGTCGGAGCAAAAATAATTTTATGTTTAACCAAAGCTAAATTACTTACCCTGAGTCAACTAGCTGAAAAGTGGCAGATTTAGATTTTTTGATTCTTAGTCTAGTTCTTTATCCCTGACTGTGAATACAACACTGTCTCTTTGTGCACCGCTCTATGAAATGGCTGTGTTCTTTTTCAGAATTGGCCTTCCAGTGCTAGATGAATTAATGCCTTTTCATGTCTCAGCAGGTTGCATCTTGACTATAAAACCCATTAAGTGCTGTTTTCATTAAATTCTAAGAAGTGTCAGTTTGGCAGATTATGTCCCTATAAGTAGGTCCAATTTGCGTGTTTTAAAAGTTTCAGAGAGATCATTGATTTCTCAAGACAGATTCACGGGAACTGAGTTCTTGGTATAAAAATGGCATTTGAAAGCATAGTAATAGGTGAAGATATCCATACGATAGTGATATCTCAGGAGTTTCTGCCTTTTTGCTACCAATAAAAAGGAGGGGGTGCCAGGTGTGATGGCTCATGCGTGTAATCCCAGCACTTTGGGAAGCCGAGGTGGGCGGATCGCTTGAGCCCAGGAGTTTGAGATCAGTCTGGGCAACTTGGTGAAACCCCATCTCTACAAAAAATTACCTGGACGTGGTATAGTCCCAGGTACTCAGGAGGCTGAGGTGGGAGGATCACTTGAGCCCGGGAAGTTGAGGCTGCAGTAAGCAGCTGTGATTTGGCCACTGCACTCCCATCTGGGCAACAGAGTGAAACCCTGTCTCAAAAAATAATAATAATAAGTTAATATTTTAGACAGCAGAAGGAAAAAGTGTCCTTCGCAAAAGCAAATATTTTTTTAAGTAACAACTCTTGAGATATAAATTACAGACCATACACCTCATCCATTTCAAGTAAACAATAGGCCAGGCATGGTGGCTCACGCCGGTAATTCCAGCACTTTGGGAGGCAGAGGCAGGCAGATCACCTGACATCAGGAGTTCGAGACCAGCCTGGCCAACGTGGTGAAACTCCATTTCCACTAAAAATACAAAAAAAATTAACCGGATGTGGTGGCGGGCAACTGTAATTCCAGCTACTGGGGAGGCTGAGGCAGCAGAATTGCTTGAACATCGGGGGTGGAAGTTGCAGTGAGCAGACATCACGCCATTGCACTCCAGTCTGGGCTACAAGAGCGAGACTCTTATCTTTAAATAAATAAAGTAAACAATAAATTGGTTTTCAGTACAGAGTTCTACAACCATTTTCACAATCAATTTTACAAAATTTTCATCACCCCCAAAAGAAACCTCATAACCTTCAACAGTCATTTCCCATTTCCCTCCAATCCCCTCAGCCCTAGGCAGCCACCAGTCTACTTTCTGTCTGTGTGGATTTGCCTGTTCTGGACATTTCATAGTGATAGAATCATACACTATTTGTCTTTTTGTGTCTAGTGTTTTACTTGCATAATGTTTTCAGGGTTCCTTCATGTTATAACAAGTGTCTGTACTCCATTCTTTTTATTGTTGGATAACACTCCATTGTATGGATAAACTACATTTTGTTGATCAGCTGATGGACGTTTGATCCCACTTTCCCTGTTAGGGAATAGTGTTGTTATGAACACTCATAAGTTTTTGTGTGGGCTTATGTTTTCACTTGAGACTGAATTTTTTTTTTTTTTTTTTTTTTTTGAAACCAAGTCTTGCTCTGTCGCCCAGGCTAGAGTGCAGTGATGTGATCTTGGCTCACTGCAACCTCTGCTTCCTGGGTTCAAGGAATTCTCTTGCCTCAGCCTCCTGAGTAGCTGGGACTACAGGTGCCCGCCACTGCACCTGGCTAATTTTTGCATTTTTAGTAGAGACAGGGTTTCACCATATTGGCCAGGCTGGTCTCGAACTTCTGACCTTGTGATCTACCCACTTCGGCCTCCCAAAATGCTGGGATTACAGGCGTGAGCCACTGCGCCCCGCCTGAGATTGGTTGTTTTAAAACTGACCTTTGTCTTATCCTTGTGTTCTTCAGTAAAGCTAATACCAATCTATGTATGTACCATATAAAAATAGATCATTTTTCTCTCTGAGATGGTTGAATGTGCACAAAAAGTGGTTCAGAGAAAAAAGCCACACTATTGTTAATTCCATTTGTAAATCTATGATTTGAGGACCATTTCAACTATTACATGAGGAATAACTTCACCCTGCAGATACTAGACACAAGGGAATTTACTTTAGGTCCTACTCTGCCTCTTTCTCTTGGAGAAATGAATTCTTCCTGAGCCTGTACTCCCACATATAAATCTGAGGCTCGTCACTCTTTCATAACACACATCAATCATACTTTATTTTACATCTACATTCCCCTCCAGATTATATACTCCATGAACAAACAAGAAACAATAGAAAACAAAAAGACTATCAGTTTCTCCTCTTCTAACTCAAATGTAAGAATAAAATGAAAAAATAGTTTTTCATCCAGCAGTTTTAAATTTCCTATAAAAGATGCTCCATAAATCCAAAGTACTAGTATTTCAAACATTCCTAATTAGATTTAGTTAACTGGACAGAGATTAAGAAAATGCCGGGGGGCCGGGCATGGTGGCTCACGCCTGTAATCCCAGCATTTTGGGAGGCTTAGGCCGACAGATCACCTGAGGTTGGGAGTTCGAGGCCAGCCTGACCAACATGGAGAAACCCCGTCTCTACTAAAAATAAAAAATTAACCAGATGTGGTGGCACATGCCTGTAATCCCAGCTACTCGAGAAGCTGAGGCAGGAGAATCGCTTGAACCCAGGAGGCGGAGGTTGCGGTGAGCCCAGATTGCGCCATTGCACTCCAGCCTGGGCAACGAGAGTGAAACTCCATCTCAAAAAAATAAATAATTAAAACAAAAAGAAAATGCTGAGGGGAATAAAACTGCTGTAGAGAACAATGCATCATTGAATTTTTTTTTATTGTGGTAAAATATGCATTGTAACATAGAAGTTACCGATGTTGGCCTGGCATGGTGGCTCACACCTGTAATCCCAGCACTTTGTGAGGCCAAGGTGGGCAGATCACCTGAGGTCAGGAGTTTGAGACCAGCCTGGCAAACATGGTGAAACCTTGTCTCTACTAAAAATACAAAAAAATTAGCTGGGCTTCGTGGCGCACACCTGTAATCCCAGCTGCTGGGGAGGCTGAGACAAGAGAATCGCTTGAACCCAGGAGACGGAGGTTGCAGTGAGCTGAGATGGTGCCACTGCACTCCAGCCTGGGCGACAGAGTGAGACTCCATCTCAAAAAATAATAATAATTTACCAGTGCTGCAGCTCTTTTTAGAATTTGTCTAGCAAGTTTTCCTGTTTTTACTGAAGCCTTCCCTTCCCTTCCAAATAACAAAAAGTACACTTTTTTTTTTTAAGAGTTCGGGTGTCATTCTGTCACCCAGGCTGGGGTGCAGTGGCACAAGCATAGCTCATTTTAGCCTCAAAATCCTGGGCTTAAGTGATCCACCCACCTCAGCTAGCTAGGACTACAGACACACAGGTACCATCGTGACCAGCTAATTTTTATAAAAAAGCCTTTTATGGAGACAGGTCTCAAACTGGTGGCCTCAAGCAGTCCTTCTGCCTCAGCCTCCCAAAGTGCTAGGAGTACAACCGCGAGCCACTGTGCCCTGCCTAAATTTTTTTTGTTTTGTTTTGTTTTGTTTTTTTGAGACGGAGTCTCTGTCGCCTAGGCTATAGTACAGTGGCGCAGTCTTGGCTCGCCGCAAGCTCTGCCTCCCAGGTTCAAGCGATTCTCCTGCCTCAGCCTCCTGAGTAGCTGGGACTACAGGCGTGTGCCGCCACGCCCAGCTAATTTTTTGTATTTTTAGTAGAGATGGGGTTTCACCATGTTAGCCAGGATGGTCTCAATCTCCTGACTTCATGATCTGCCCACCTCAGCCTCCCAAAGTGCTGGGATTACAGGCATGAGTCACCGCGCCCAGCCTGCCCTGCCTAAAATTTACAACTTTAATCAATTTTAAGTGTGAGATTCAGTGACATTAAGTGCATTAACAATGTTGTGCAGCCATCACTACCATCCATCTCCAGAACTTTTTCATCATTCCAGAGACTTCACACCCATTCAAGATAATTCCTCATACTCCCCTGCCCCCAGCCCCTAGTAACTTCTATTCTACTTTCTGTCTCTATGAATTTGCCTGTTTTATGTGTTTGGACAAAAGAGTTGTGTTTAGGGTCAGAATAGTTAGGAATGTTTTAAGCAAGAAAATTAAAACTATCTTTGTTTCAAAGACCTTTTTTAAACCAGTGTTGGCAGTGCTAACAGTTCTCCCTTTTCTGCTAGATATCTCTGAAAGTGTGAACTTCGATGAGGAGACTGACGGAAGATCCCAGTCAGCATGTTTAGAAAGACCCAATTCTGCATCCAGCCAGAATTCAACCGTATGTAGTTCTGAAACTTCTTCCATTAGAGCTAATTTGACTCTTTCTCAAACATATCTTCAGTATTTATTTATTTATTATTATTATTATGTATTTTTTGAGATGGAGTCTCGCTCTGTCACCCAGGCTGGAGTGCAGTGGCATGATCTCAGCTCATTGCAAACCCCGCCTCCCGGGTTCACGCCATTCTCCTGCCTCAACCTCCTGAGTAGCTGGGACTACAGGCCCCCGCCACGACGCCTGGCTAATTTTTTGTATTTTTAGTAGAGACGGGGTTTCACTGTGTTAGCCAGGATGGTCTCGATCTCCTGACCTCGTGATCCGCCCGCCTCAGCCTCCCAAAGTGCTGGGATTACAGGCATGAGCCACCGTGCCCAGCCCTCAAACATATCTTCAGTATTTAAATACCATTACTGAGTTGAGGGTTCCTTCAGAAGTGTAAGCTCAAATTTAGTTTATGATCTAATTTTTTCTATCTCAGGTCAGCTATTGTGAGGCTTTGTCCCATTTTCATACTTAACTCTTCATTACTCTCAATATTCATATACTTAACTTTTCAGTTTTCCTTATTCTGTCAGAAGACTGAAGACACGGGTAAATTACTAAGTTGCTTTGTCCACTAAGTGTTTTTCAAAGAGAATCAGAATTTGCGTCCCGGCCTCTTGTTGCTCATGTATGGCTGTCCTTTCAGGATACAGGCACTTCCGGTTCTGCTACTGCAGCCCAACCAGCTGATAACCTCCTGGGAGACATAGACGACCTGGAGGACTTTGTGTATAGTCCTGCCCCTCAAGGTGTCACAGTAAGATGTCGGATAATCCGGGATAAAAAGGGAATGGATCGGGGCCTCTTCCCCACCTACTATATGTACTTGGAAAAAGAAGAAAATCAGAAGGTATGAGAATTGATTTCTAAGAAAACTCTTGAGAGAGAGAAGAATGTTGTGGGAATAGATTGTTGATGGGCCTTAGGGAACTAACTCTGGTATTAGACCAAGCCAGCTGGAAGTAGATTGTATCTTTCAGTCCCCAGATGCTGTGTTCTCATTTTCTGCAAAGAGCTCATGGTCTAATAGGCAGCAAGCTCTACCCTCCCACAAATAAGAGCTTTATCCACAATGTGGGAAAATGGACAGGTAGTTGTTAATATAATTATTTTCATCTGTCTCCCATGATTTAGTTTTTGAATGTTACTGTTTGTTCTTTTGGTTTTTCTTTTTATTACGGGAGAACGTGACATTGTGGAAGAAGAGTGAGTTTTAGGGAATAGGAGGAATTAGAAATACAGAAGGACCTACAAGTTAAATGTCTTATTTCTCACCCTAGAAATTCTAATTTATTTTATAAGTTTGAGCCAGTTTAATATGTGCCGATGAACTTTATTTTATTAATTTTGTATTAATACCAGGTCTTAACAGATTATTTTAAGAGCCTAGAAATAAGATAATGATAGTAGGTGTTAATTCTTCTAACCACCATTTATTGAGTGTTTACAACAGACCAAGCATATGCATATATATTTATATATATTATCACCTGTAATCCTTGTAGCCACCTTGTTAGGTAGGATTTCTTCTCTCTGCTTTAAAGATGAGGTAACTGGGGCTTAGGGAGTGACTTACCTACCCCACATTGCACTAAGTGGTGGCAGAGCCAAATTCAAACCTATTTCTGCATAATTCTAAAGTCTTCCTGCTTAGCCACTGCCACTCTCCTGCTTCCCTATTATGGTCCTAGTCTGGTAGAGTTTAGGAAGGATGCCTGTATAGGATGGTATTCATGCCATTGAAGCCACAGTGGTTTAAAACAACGGCAGTATACAAAAAAGAGTATTTCCTCCCTGAAGAGCCTTCCCTTTTGTCCCTTCTTGCCCTTTGCCTAATCAAAGTCTTTCCTGATGTGCTTCACCAGATGTGGTTGACATTCCTTTGTCTGTGTCCCCATGGCATTAAGAAAGCTATCACAGGCCAGGTGCAGTGGCTCACACCTATAATCCCAGCACTTTGGGAGGCCGAGGCGGGTGGATCCCTTGAGGACAGGAGCTCGAGACCAGCTTGGCTAACATGGGAAGACCCTGCCTCTAGCAAAAAATTAAAAAATTAGCCAGGAGTGGCGGCATGCACCTGTAGTTCCAGCTACTCGGGAGGCTGAGGCAGGAAAATCACTTGAACCTGGGAGGCAGAGGTTGCAGTGAGCTGTGATTGTGCCACTGCACTCTAGCCTGGGTGACAGAGTGAGGCCCTATCTCAAAAAAAAAAAAAAAAAAAAACCATCACAGTAAAGAATGGGAAGGTTTTCAGGATCCTGTCTCTCCTAAAGTTGGAAAGACTCTTAATCATGGCATTGGATGAACATTGATTGTTATTTATTTATTGGATTTTGCAAGGTTGCCCAGGCTGGCCTTGAACTCCTGGACTCCAGTGATCCCTCTACCTCATCCTCCCAAGCAGCTGGGATTATAGGCTCATGCCACCTGGCCCAGCTTTGGAGATTTTTTTTTTAACTGGAAGTTTTAGGGATGAAGTTGTAACTAATTATATGGAGAATCAAGCTAGTGAATTTAGAAAAACTGTACAGGAAGAAAACCCTGATAGTGAATTTATTTATTTATTTTTTTTGAGACAGAGTCTCGTTCTGTCACCCAGGCTGGAGTGCAGTGGCGCGATCTCAGCTCACTGCAAGCTCCGCCTCCCGGGTTCATGCCATTCTCCTGCCTCAGCCTCCTGAGTAGCTGGGACCACAGGCGTGTGCCACCACGCCCGGCTAATTTTTTGTATTTTTAGTAGAGACAGGGTTTACCGTGTTAGCCAGGATGGTCTCGATCTCCTGACCTTGTGATCTGCCCGCCTCGGCCTCCCAAAGTGCTGGGATTACAGGCGTGAGCCACTGCACCCGGCCTGATAGTGAATTCTGATAAGAGAGTTAGAGAAAGGGATAAAGACCCAAAGATTAACAGCTTGACATATGCTGGGGACTTGCTAAACACTGGCTGAATGAATATGTAGGACAACCATGGCCAGGGGCGGGGCAGCTTCTCTCGACTTCATTTTTGACTGACACTTTTTCTTTTCCCAGATATTTCTTCTTGCAGCTAGAAAGCGGAAAAAGAGCAAAACAGCCAACTACCTTATCTCCATTGATCCAGTTGATTTATCTCGTGAAGGAGAAAGTTATGTCGGCAAGCTTAGGTGAAAGCAACCTTAGATCACTGTCCTATTCTTTCTGATAGTCATATTCCTATAGTTGCAGAACGGTCCGTATCTTGGTTACAACTAGCATGTATTGATGTTGTAATCTTAAAAAAAAAAGAAAAAAGGAAAGGAAAAAAAAAAAAAAAAAAAAGGCTGGGCGCAGTGGCTCACACCTGTAATCCCAGCACTTCGAGAGGCCAAGGCGGGCGGATCACTTGAGGTCAGGAGTTGGAGTCCAGCCTGGCCAACATGGCAGAACTCCCTCTCTACTAAAAATACAAAAATCAGCCGGGTGTGGTAGAATAGCCTGTAATTCCAGCTACCCGGGAGGCTGAAGCACGAGAATTGCTTGAACCCAGGAGGCAGAGGTTGCCATGAGCCAAGATAGTGCCACTGCACCCCAGCCTGGGTAACAGAATGAGAGTCTGTCTCAAAAAAATAAAAAAGGCTGGTGTGGTGGCCCAGGCCTATAATCCACATTTGGGGAGGCTGAGGTTGGAGGATCACTTGAGGCCAGGAGTTTGAGACCAGCCTGGGCAACACACTGAGACATTATCTCTTCAAAAAACTTTAAAATTAGCCAGGCGTGGCAGTTCTCACCTGTAGCCCCAGCTACCCAGGAGGCTAAGGTGGGAGGTTGGCTTGAGCCTGGGAGTTTGAAGCTGCAGTGAGCTATGATCCCTGCCACTGCACTGCAGCCTGGGCGACAGAGTGAGACCCTGTCTCGAATGAATAAGTAAATAAAAAGTTAAAAGAAAATCTTAGTTCCTTCCTTGCTTTAATGAGATATTTTTGAAAAAGTGATGATGAACATTGAGACATTTGGAGAACAGGCAAATAGGCTTCCATTTTCCTTCTCTTAGATTGTGTCTGTATAAGAAAAAAATACAGATCATCATGGTGACTTTTTCTCCTAACTCCAGATCCAACCTCATGGGGACCAAGTTTACAGTTTATGACCGTGGCATCTGCCCCATGAAGGGCCGGGGTTTGGTAGGAGCGGCCTACACCCGGCAGGAGCTGGCTGCCATCTCCTATGTGAGTGCTGCTTTCCCAAGGCCCCCTGCCTGCCCTCCTGGTATCCTGCTGGCACTTTTCACCTAGTGTTGCTAAAGAACCTCCCTTCCCAAGCTTGTTTCTATTTCTGTGATTTCTGTTGCTGTACCATTTTCTTCATGTATTTGAGTTTTAGTTATTTGAATTGCCAAGTTCAATTATCTTTCACTCTCAGAATATTTCTTCTCTTATTTCCTCTTCTTTTTTCCTGCTGCCACTTAATTCAGACCTTTACTTCTTATCCAGTGGCCAAAGGTTACAATAAATTAAAGGTGATCTTTTTTTGCTTTTAATCTTTTCCTATCTAGTTCATTCTCTTTTTTCTCTTTTTAATCTCTTTTTCTTATTTTTTTTCCTCTTTTTGGCATTTATAGTTCACTTCTTTTTAAATTTTATCTTATTATTATTTGTTTTATTGTACTTTTTCATTTTATTTCACACCCAGGAAAGACCTGAGAACTATCTAGCTCATTGTCTGCTGCTACTAAATGAATCTTCCTAAAATGAGGCTCCAGTTGATCCTCCTGTTCTGCTTCAAATCTTGTAGTGACTACCCATTGTGTAAGATCTAACATGGTAGCATTTGCTTTCAGACTCCTCTATTGGCATGCCCCTCCTTCCCATCATTCTAGCCAAGCAGCCCTCCTGTCATTCCTTTGTCCAACCACACTCATCTTTCCTCCTTGGCGAGGCTTCCCTTTTCCTCTTTCTTGCCTTTTGCCTTATCAAAGTCTTTTCTGATGTACTCCACTAGATGTGGTTGACATTCCTTCATCTGCGTCCTTGTAGCATTTGTAACCCACATGTATTTGTTATTACTTGTTCAACATGAACTGTCTCTACCAGTTTGTAAACTCTTGTGAATTCTTACTCATGGCTATATCCATACTAGCACATGGCTTGGCACACAGTAGATATTCAAAGAGTTGTTGAGTAAGAGAAAGCAAGAAGGAATTGACCCATCTCAGCTGGTTTTTTTTATTCCAAAGTCTCAACTTTCTTAAGTTGAAATTAATCTCATGAGATCTTATCTACATGCCTGAGAACCATTTGACTTCACACTTTGATGTAAAGTGTCTTTCCTCTATAGCTTTCATATATAATCTGCTTGGCTTGGCTGGGCTTGGTGGCTCACATCTGTAATCCCAGCACTTTGGGAGGCCGAGGCGGGCAGATCATGTGAGCCCAGGAGAGACCAGCCTAGACAACATGGTGAAACCCCATCTCTACTAAAAATACAAAAATTAGCCAGGCACGGTGGCAGTCGCTGGAGTCCCAGCTACTGGGGGCACTGAGGCAAGAGGATCACCTGAGTCTTAGGAGGGTCGAGGCTGCAGTGAGCCGTGATCACACCATGCACTCTAGCCTGGGCGACAGCATGAGACCCTGTTTAAAAAATAATAATAATTGGCCGGGCGCGGTGGCTCACGCCTGTAATCCCAGCACTTTGGGAGGCCGAGGCGGATGGATCACCTGAAGTCAGGAGGTGGAGACCAGCCTGGCCAACATGGCAAAACCCCGTCTCTACTAAAAATACAAAAAAAATTAGCTGGGCGTAGTGGCAGACACCTGTAATCCCAGCTACTCGGGAGGCTGAGGCAGGAGAATCGCTTGAACCCAGGAGGCAGAGGTTGCAATGAGCCAAGATTGTGCCACTGCACTCCAGCCTGGGTGACAGAGCAAGACTCCATCTCAAAATAAAATAAGAATAATCTGCTTGGCTTGACAGGCATTTTTAACACCTAGTGCAGGCCTTATTTAACCACAACTCATTTTCACTGTATGTAACATAGTGCCATGCTCTCACTGAGAAATAAATATGTGTTGGTGCTGACAAAGTTGGACAGTTTGTTCACAGTTATCTCAAATCGCATTTAAGACTCAAGAGTAAGAGGCCGGGTGTGGTGGCTCACTCCTATAGTCACAGCACCTTGGGAGGCCAAGATGGGCAGATCACCTGAGGTCGGGAATTCGAGACCAACATGGAGAAACCCCGTCTCGACTAAAAAAAAAAAATACACAATTAACCGGGCGTGGTGGCGCGTGCCTATAATCCCAGCTACTCAGGCTGAGGCAGGAAAATTGCTTGAACCTGGGAGGCGGAGGTTGTGGTGAGCTGAGATTGTGCCATTATACTCCAGCCTGGGCAACAAGAGTGAAACTCTGGTCCCACAAAAAAAAGGGTAAGAGTAAACTCAAGCCAAGAGATTCTGTTTTAAATGTAGGTGTTTAAAGAAGGTATAGGCCAGGTGCAGTGTCTCACGCCTGTAATCCCAGCACTTTGGGAGGCTGAGGCGGGCAGATCATGAGGTCAGGAGATCGAGACCATCCTAGCCAACTTGGTGAAACCCCGTCTCTACTAAAAATACAAAAAATAATTAGCCGGGCGTGGTGGCATGCGCCTGTAGTCCCAGCTACTCGGGAGGCTGAGGCACGGAAATCGCTTGAACCCAGGAGGTGGAGATTGCAGGTTGCAGTGAGCTGAGATTGTGCCACTGTACTCCAGCCTGGCGACAGAGCGTGACTCTGTCTCAAAAAAAAAAGAGAAGTATAAAGAGATATAATATTACTTTCCTGTTTTTGACTCTGTTTACAGCAAAGTAATAAAATTATTTTTGGTACACCTGATTTTTTTTTTTCGAGGCAGAGTCTCACTCTTGTCGCCCAGGCTGGAGTGCAATGGCGCAATCTCGGCTCACTGTAGCCTCTGCCTCCTGGATTCAAGCAATTCTCCTGCCTCAGCCTCCTGAGTAGCTGGGATTACAGGCGCCCGCCACCACGCGTGGCTAATTTTTGTATTTTTAGTACAGACAAGGTTTCACCACGTTGGCCAGGCTGGTCTCGAACTCCTGACCTCAGGTTATCTGCCCACCTCGACCTCCCAAAGTGCTGGGATTATAGGCGTGATCCACTGCCCCCGACTGATACAGCTGATATTGTCAGCATCTTACATTCCCAAGAAAGTCTCATGTTATAAAAGAATGTGGTGTCTATTTTTTTTCCTGTTTCCAAGTTCTGCTTTGTTTTCCTATCTTCCAGGAAACGAACGTACTTGGATTTAAAGGTCCTAGGAAAATGTCCGTGATCATTCCTGGAATGACACTGAATCATAAGCAGATCCCATATCAGCCACGAAACGTGAGTAAGAATGTATTTAAATCAGTGAAAGACTCTAAAAGACAGTAGTACAATACACAGAGATTAATACAAAAAAAAAAGATTGAGCTTCCAGAGCCCCACACTGGAGATAGCTCCATATACTTCTTTAGGAGAACTGCCCCTCCAAAACCTCAGGATAAGAGCAGTTGCAGAGTCATTGCCTTGAAACCATTTTTTCTACAAAGAGAAATGCTGGATAATGTAGAATAATTTAAAAAAAACCTGTCTTCATTGTTGGCTTTCATTCTTTGCTTCTGGTTTACCCTTTCTGAAATGGAGAAAGTATTCTCCTACTCTACCTTCTACCTCATAGAGTTGGAGTTCTCAGTACAAAGTAATGATTTTCCCTTTGGACAGAACCATGACAGTTTGCTATCAAGGTGGCAGAACAAAACTATGGAAAATCTGATTGAACTGCACAACAAGGCCCCCGTCTGGAACAGTGACACTCAGTCCTATGTCCTCAACTTTCGTGGCCGGGTCACTCAGGCGTCTGTGAAGAACTTCCAGATAGTCCACAAAAATGACCGTAAGCCTCCAGGAAGGGTTGGGTAGGAAGAGGAGGACAGATGCTCTTACAGGATGGGGAATGCACATTCCCTGTACATGACAGGAAGTGACAGTCAGGAGATAATCACAGAAGAGAGACAGGATTTCTTTGGAAAGATGAAACTACAGTTTTAGAGAAAAATTGTAAATCACTGTGTTGAGGAGGGGAGAGGAGTGTGAGAGAGGTGCTATAGCAAATCAGAGAAGTTGGCTGGGCACCATGGCTCACGTCTGTAATCCCAGCACTTTGGGAGGCCGAGGTGGGCAGATCACTTGAGACCAGGAGCTTGAGACCAGCCTGGGCAACATGGTGTGGAAACCCCATCTCTACAAAAAATAGAAAAATTAGCTGGGCGTGGTGGCAGGCACTTGTAGTCCCAGCTACCTGGGAGGCTGAGGTGGGAGCATCACTTGAGCCAGGAGGTCGAGGCAGCATTGAGCTGAGATTGCATCACTTAACTCCAGCCTGGGTGACAGAGCAAGACCCTGTCTCAGAAAAAAATAAAAAATCAGAGAAGTCATAGAGTAGGTTGTTTGGGAAACAAAGGCAAATGACCCCAATAAAGGTTCCTGGCAGCTCTAGCCTACGGAGTTTGTGACAAGCTGCTCTCTATTCTACAGAAACCTGGTGATTAACTGGCCTATTTGGAGAATTCTTTCTGTATCATAAATAGGATCCCAGCACTTTGGGAGGCCGAGGCAGGAGAATCACTTGAGCCTAGGTGTTTGAGACCAGCTTGAGCAACATAGTGAGACCCTATCTTCATAAAAAGTAAAATATTAGCCAGGTGTGGTGGCGCTTGCCTGTAGTCCCAACTACTCAGGAGGCTGAGGTGGGAGGATCACTTGAGCCTGGGACGGAGGTCAAGGCTGCAGTGAGCTGTGGTCATTCCACTAGGCTCCAGCCTGGGCGACAAAGCAAAACCCCATTTAAGAAAAGGAAGAAAAAAAAAAAGATTTCCCCTAGTGCAACCACATTATATTCTAACATCTTGATTTCTTTGTTTCTAGCTGATTACATAGTCATGCAGTTTGGACGTGTGGCAGATGACGTGTTCACACTGGACTACAACTACCCACTTTGCGCCGTACAGGCCTTTGGCATCGGTCTTTCTAGCTTTGACAGTAAGCTGGCATGTGAATGAGAGGACAATCAGGCAGGGAGCCTTTCTCCCCATAGAGCTTTCAGGAGCAGACAGTGGCCCTCCCCTTCCCTTCCCTGCCCCAGGACTTGAAGAGCAATAGTTTGCCCCTTTTGGAACGACTCCTGAATATATAAAACACACAACGAAGAGCAATAGTTTGCCCCTTTTGGAACAACCCCTGAATATATAAAACACACACACGAAAAGGAATAGTTTGCCCCTTTTGGAACGATCCCTGAATATATAAAACACACAACGAAGAGCAATAGTTTGCCCCTTTTGGAACGACCCCTGAATATATAAAACACACAACGAAGAGCAATAGTTTGCCCCTTTTGGAACAACCCCTGAATATATAAAACACACAACGAAGAGCAATAGTTTGCCCCTTTTGGAACAACCCCTGAATATATAAAACACACACACGAAAAGGAATAGTTTGCCCCTTTTGGAACGATCCCTGAATATATAAAACACACACACGAAGAGCAATAGTTTGCCCCTTTTGGAACGACCCCTGAATATATAAAACACACAACAAAGAGCAATAGTTTGCCCCTTTTGGAACGACCCCTGAATACATAAAACACACACACGAAGAGCAATAGTTTGCCCCTTTTGGAACGACCCCTGAATATATAAAACACACACACCCCGCACACTCTCACTCCTTTTCCAGGTTTCATAGACTTGGTGAGGGATCACAGCTTAGCATGGGTGAGAGATGATGTAAAGCACAGGGAGATTCTTGTCACGCTGGGGTCTCCGAAGCTAGAGTGGGATTTCCTGTGCTTGGAAACTTGCAGTAGAATCAGGGACTAACATCGCAGTTCCTCTCCTCTCTTCATTCCCTCACAGCAGATTGGCCAGCACCAATCTTAGTCAGAGTGGCTGCGATCACATTTGTGATCAATTATGTGAGAATTTTATATAATTGTTTTCATTTCAATTAAGGCTGAAAGCATAAACTCTAGAGGTGACTCAGTCAAGACTGACAGTAATGTGATAATTGCCTTCATTTTCAACCCAAGAGTGCCTCCCACAGCTATATCACTACGGATCCATTAGTGAGGAGCGACACACACACCTGTAGGCATCCTGTGCAAACACTTTGTCATTATCAAGAGAGATGGCGGTATTGACCATTTAGTTTAGTTAAAAAAAAAAAGCTGGCAGGAGAGGCTTTGGGGAGGATCAGCCAGCAGACATGAGCACTGCTGGGCCGTGTGGCAGAGCTGTGGACTTTCTTCTCGGCTCCCTCAACCCTGTCTCATAGGCACAGAAGGTGTTTTGCTACGTTTTTTTGATTATTACACCCCTCCACGTATTATGTGACTCTTACACCAGTTCACCCTTCCCAGAATGTATCCACACCTTGAGAATGCAGGAGCTCTGTGAGCTCCACCGTCAGCACCATTCAGCTGCATCCCTCGTGCACAGAACTGTTTGCCAGCGTTGGGTGGGACACCCATGGCGGCTGCTCCCTCAGACTTCCCTTCTGTGGACTGACCTCTCACCTCTGCCTGTTATTCCTGCACCACATCAGATAAGCATGCGAAGGAGCACCAACTGGGAGTTGCGGGACCCTTGGCTTGTCCACCACCGACAAGTCCCACCTGCTGGGTGAGGACGAGACTGTTTCCATCTCAGGCATGTTTCCCACCAAGTGCCTCCCTCACAGCCGTGCCCAGAAGCCTCACACCTCGTCACCACCACCACCCCCCACCCCCCACCCCATCCTGAGGCACTGCCTGGCAGATCACCCTGGTTGACCACAGAAGCTACTAATACACGACAGCATCTGGGGAAGGACTTATGGTGGGCCAGGTGGACCTCATCCTGCTTCCTCCTCCCTCTGGTTTAAAGAGATATATAAACTAATTTCACGTAATTTGTGTGTGCAGGTGATTGGTTTTTACATAAGTCCTATTTATACCTTTTATATGTTACAGAAATAAAAGTTAATTTATATAAAAACGTGTCAGTGCCTTTGCAAGTCCTATGCCTCAGGAAGTTCCTGCTGTCATGTTCTATAATCATAATTGTCATCTTGGGCCACGTGCAGTGGCTCATGCCTATAATCCCAGCACTTTGGGAGGTCGAGGCAGGCGGATCACCTGAGGCCAGGAGTTGGCGACCAGCCTGGCCAACATGGCAAAACCCCGTCTCTACTAAAAATACCAAAATTAGCCAGGTGTGGTGGTGCACGTCTGTAATCCCAGCTACTCAGGAGGCTGGGAATTGCTTGAACCTGGGAGGCTGAGGTTGCAGTGAGCCGAGATCACACCACTGCACGCCACCCTGGGCCACAGAGTGAGACCTCAGAAAAAGAAAAAAAATGTTTTGGTAACACAGTGAGCACATCAGTTCTGTAAAGCCAGGTGATGACTAACAAACCTTTCATCCTGATGTAGAGCAGGAATCTGCAGACTAAGAAGGCTGTGTTCCAGAGGCTACCTAGACACACTATACACATGATAGCCAGGGGCATCTGGACAGAGGACGGGACCAAGAGCTGAGCTTAGCAAGGCCACAGAGGGTAGAGTGTATATTCTTTGGATGCCTGCCCAGGTCAGCTTCCCAGATTTGTTCTTGTTGGCATTCTTTACTGGTTTAGCAGCAACACAAACAAACAATCTAATAGTGAAATAGACCCCATCGCTTGCCTCTGAGTGTTAACGTTTTGTTTGTTTTTTGAGACAAAGTCTTGCTTTATCACCCAGGCTGGAGTGCAGTGGGGGTGACCTGAGCTCACTGCAACCTCTGCCTCCCAGGTTTCAGCAATTCTCCTGCCTCAGCCTCCTGAGTAGCTGGGACTACAGGCATGCGCTGCTACACCCAGCTAATTTTTGTATTTTGAGTAGAGAAGAGGTTTCACCATGTTGGCCAGGCTGGTCTCGCCTTGGCCTCCAAAAGTGCTGGGATTACAGGCGTGAGCCACGGCACCCAGCCTTTTTTTTTTTTGAGACGGAGTCTGGCTCTGTCACCAGGCTGGAGTGGAGTGGGGCGATATTGGCTCACTGCAACCTCCACCTCCTGGGTTCAAGCAGCTCTCCTGCCTCAGCCTCCCGAGTAGGTGGGACTACAGGCATAAGCCACTGTGCCCGGCCCCCCCCTTTTGTTTTTTGAGACAGGGTCTCACTCCTGTTGTCCAGGCTGGAGTGCAGTGGTGTGATCTTGGCTCACCACAGCCTCAACTTCCTGAGCTCAAGGGATGCTCCCACCTCAGCCTCCTGAGTAGCTGGAACTATAGGCATGTGCCACCAAGACTGGCTAATTTTTTGTTTTAAAGTAGAGACAGGGTTTCACTGTGTTTTTCAGGCTCAAACTCCTGGGCTGAAGTGATCCTCCCACCTCGGCCTTACAAAGTGCTAGAATTAGAGGCACGAGCCACCGTGCCCGGCCTTCACATTATTAAGCTGCCCTATGTTCAGAAGTTGAAAAAAAATGCTGGGTGTGGTGACTCATGCCCAGCACTTTGGGAGGCCGAGATGGGAGGATCATTTGAGGTCAGGAGTTCCAGACCAGTTTGGCCAACATGGCAAAACCCTGTCTCTACTAAAAATACAAAAATTACCTGGGTGTGGTGGTGGGTGGCTGTAATCTCAGTTGCTTGGGAGGCTGAGGCAGGAAAATCACTTGGACTGGGAAGGCAGAGTTTGCAGTGAGCCAAGATTGTGCCACTGCACTCCAGCCTGAATGTGACTCTGTCTCAAAAAAAAAAAAAAAGTGTCCACAAAGCTTCCCTAGGCTTTCTGGCTCTGATCACAACGATAAACACATGGAAAGAAGCAAGAAGAGCCTAAAAATCAGGACAAGAGCTGGAGTCAATTCTTACAGCTTGATTTTTCCTTTTTTTTTTTTTAGTCTTCCACATGCACAATGTGAATTTTCTTTTTCATATGATTATTTTTGACTAAGGTGCATGGCTGGCCAGTTTTTCTGTTTTTTTGAGACAGGGTCTGGCTCTGTTTCCCAGGCTGGAGTGCAGTAGTGTGATCTTGGCTCACTGCAACCTCCGCCTCCTGGGCTCAAACCATCCTCCCACCTCAGTCTCCTGAGGAGCTGGGACTACAGGCGTCCACCACCCCCAACTAATTTTTTAATTTTTGGTAGAGACAGGGTTTCATCATGTTGCCCAGATTGGTCTTGAACTCCTGGGCTCAAGCGATCCTCTCCCCTCGGCCTCCCAGAGTGTTGGGATTACAGGCATGAGCCACCATGCCTGGCCCAAATAGATTCTTTGTGACACAGTTTTGTACACTAGTGATCAGTGACATACTGGTGGGCATTGACATGAAAGATTTCAGCAAGTGTCAATTACAAGTCTAAAAACAGGCCTGCAAAAGGCTCTTTTTGATCAGTTTAATAGATCATAGAAGAAATGAACTAGCATCAGTTCACTTCCTTGAGACCAGCATTGTAAGTGCAGAAATAAAGTGATGGTTCGACTAAGGCAAAATCTTCCTGGGTTCTGACCCTATTTCTGCCAATGATTGCCACGTGCCTCCTTTATAGACTGAGAGGCTTTGAACTACGTGCCCTTTTACATTCTTCAATTACATGTTTCTCCCCACTCATGCTGACAACACTCTGGCATTCCCCTGTTTTGAGCTGAACTCACTGGTTACCCCTGGACAGCTTCATGTTCATGGCTAAGGATGGCTAGCCCGAGAGGTGACACAGAGCTCAGGGAAAGCACAGATTGCCTCAGCGAAGGCACCATGGAGAGGAGACTGGAATTGTGGAAGAAACAGGATCGTGCACTGAGAAATGTCCCCTTCATTCTACCAAGTACGATTTATTAGCCAAGTTGACATTTGTCGATTGGGTTATAGTAACTGTTACAAGCAATTCTTAAGACACACGCAGCTTGCTCCTAAACTCCAGCATGTTGCAAGCTGCCTTTTTCCTCAGCCTCCAGCTCCTGCCCAGGAATTGTCTGCACGTCTAACACCTGCTTCTCTTCAGTCCACAGCTCTCTTAGCCTGGCCCATGCAGGCCCCAGCCAGGAGCATGCCGAGGACTTGCCAGTTTCTGTGCCACCTCCTGAGACACGTTTCCTGACCACTGGCATACTGGATCATTTTGCCTCCTTTCCTGCTTGTGCCTCCTCGTTATCACTGTCAATGGATATGCTTTAAAAGTCTCACAGTCTCTTTTATCAACCAATAGACTCCCCTCATCCACTGAAAGCTGGGGCTGCCGCAAATGAAGGTGTGCAGTGAGAACTGTAGATGGTTCCGTGGCGCCACCTACTGTCCAGGAATGCATGTTGCAAGTGCGTTAAAATGGGCAGACCCCGCACAGGTGAGGAAGTCAGCAGGCCTAAGTGAAAACAGCAAGCCGACCACATTACTATGCATTTACCAAGCACCTCGTGTTAGACCATGGCTCTTTTCTGAAAGCCTGAGAACACTAATATTTCTGTAGTTTAGAAACTAGTTAAGGTGCCGGGCGCGGTGTCTCACGCCTGTAATCCCAGCACTTTAGGAGGCCAAGGCGGGAGGATGACGAGGTCAGGAGATCGAGACCATCCTGGCTAACACGGTGAAACCCCGTCTCTACTAAAAATACAAAAAATTAGCCGGGCGTGGTGGCGGGTGCCTGTAGTCCCAGCTACTCGGGAGGCTGAGCCAGGAGAATGGCGTGAACCTGGGAGGCGGAGCTTGCAGTGAGCCGAGATCGCGCCACAACGCTCCAGCCTGGGTGACAGAGCAAGACTCTGTCTCAAAAAAAAAAAAAAGAAAGAAACGAGTTAAGGTATTCCAGGTAAAATGCCCAGGATCTGGCTGGCATAGAATAAACACTAAGTATAGTGGCAGATATCTATATGATATTTTTTTACTTTGAGGCAGGGTCTCACTCTGTTACCCAGGCTGGAGTGCAGTGGCATGATCTTACTGCAGTCTTGACCTTCCCAGGCTCAAGTGATCCTTCCATTTCGGCCTCCCGAGCTGCTGGGATACAGGCATACAGGCGTGAGCCACCACGCCCAGCTAATTTTTTTTTTTTTTTGGTATTCTGTAGAGATGGGGTTTCATCATGTTGCCCAGGCTGGTCTTGAACTCCTGGGCTCAAGCAATCCTCCCACCTCAGCCTCCCAAAGTGCTGGGATTACAGGTGTGAACCATCGTGCCCGGCCATCATTTTTATTAATGTTCTTTAAAAATAAAACAATGAGCTGGGAATGGTGGCTCATACCTGTAATCTCAGCACTTCGGAAGGCTAAGCTGGGAGGATCGCTTGAGCCCAGAAGTTCCAGACCAGCCTGGGCACATACGGAGACCCTATCTCTACAAAAATAAATTAGCCAAGCACTGTGGCACAAGCCTGTAGTCCCAGCTACTCAGGAGGCTGAGGTGGGAGGACGGCTTGAGCCCAGGAGGCTGCAGTGAGCCAAGATTGTACCACTGCACTCCAGCTGGGCAAAAGAGTGAAACCCTGTCTCTAAGAAAAAACTTAACAGAACAATGATCTTCTTAGCCATGCACTTATACAGAATGGCTTATACATGTTTATAAAGCAAATTTAGATGGTTTTTCAGAGACAACAGGAGAGGCCAGAAGCACAGCATGTTTTAGTCAGGTTACTCCACACACCAGTGCTAGCCCAGCCCTGATCTTACCTCCCTTTCCTCACTTTGTACCCATCTCTCTTGTTTTTACTTGAAGTAACTGCCTATACAAATATTAGCCCTGATGTTGTTGGAAATTTCTGAAGTATTTCAAATACAAAATGGGCCTCCAAGATTCTTTCTGGATGTGCCTTGTCTTTTGGTCCGTCAGGCCTGAGCTCCTTCGACACTGCGCCCCAACACGGCTTTGGCCATGACCAAAGTGGGGTAAAGCTGGGGTTGTAGGTGGGGGCAGGCTTTTTCCTGATCTATCACCAGCCTTTACTATACCTCTTTGGTTTAATATTGGGGCTCTCAAGCCACAGGGTTTAACATCTAGTTAAGCACTTTCTACCTAGATTCTCCCCCTTGTCATGAATCTCAAGTGTTTCAAGAATAATTATCCAAGGCCCAGTGCGGTGGCTCATGCCTGTAATCCCAGCACTTCGGGAGGCCGAGGCGGGCAGATCACGAGGTCAGGAGATCGAGACCATCCTGGCTAACACGGTGAAACCCCGTCTCTACTAAAAAATACAAAAAAATTAGCCAGGCGTGGTGGCGGGTGCCTGTAGTCCCAGCTACTCGGGAGGCTGAGGCAGGAGAATGGCCTGAACCCAGGAGGCGGAGCTTGCGGTGAGCCGAGATTGCGCCACTGCACTCCAGCCTGGGCTACAGAGCAAGACTCTGTCTCAAAAAAAAAAAAAAAAAAAAAAAAAAGAATAATTATCCAGCAGTTCTCCTTCTTCTGTAGTTTGGGAGTAGGAAGATTAGGAAGGAAGAATGGTTTGAGGAGAAAGGAGGGTGACTGGCAGAAGAGGGCTAGGAATTAGAGCAGCATTTTTAAAGTGTGTCTAGGCCGGGTGTGGGTGCGGTGACTCACGCCTGTAATCCCAGCACTTTGGGAGGCCGAGGCGGGCGGATCACTTGAGGTCAGGAGTTTGAGACCAGCCTGGCCAAAATGGTGAAACCCCATCTCTACTAAAAATACAAAAATTAGCCAGACGTGGTGGCGCACGCCTGTAATCCCAGCTAGTCAGGAGGCTGAGGCACAAGAATCACTTGAACCCAGGAGGTGGAGGTTGTACTGAGCCAAGATTGCGCCACTGCACTCCAGCCTGGGTGACAGAGTGAGACTGTCTCAACAACAACAACAAAAAATGTGGGTCTAAGTTCCATTTCCAAAGTACTGATGCATACTTAGGACAAACTATATCAGGCTAAGGTAGGATGTGACCTTGAAAAAGGTTTCCTGATTTTTGCCTTTGATCAGTCATATGTTGTTCTATATCAGCTATTTTTTTTTTTTTTTTTGAGTCGGAGTCTCGCTCTGTTGCCCAGGCTGGAGTGCAGTGGCGTGATCTCAGCTCACTGCAAGCTCCGCCTCCTGGGTTCATGCCATTCTCCTGCCTCAGCCTCCTGAGTAGCTGGGACTACAGGCGCCTGCCACCATGCCCGGCTAATTTTTTTTGTATTTTTTTAGCAGAGACGGGGTTTCACCATGTTAGCCAGGATGGTCTCGATCTCCAGACCTCGTGATCCACCCGCCTCGGCCTCCCAAAGTGCTGGGATTACAGGCGTGAGCCACCGCACCCGGCCTATATCAGCTATTCAGAGAGATAGAGATACATAAATGTAATCTTTGGACCAGGCGTGGTGGCACACACCAGTAGTATTTCTAGCTACTTGGGAGGCTGAGGTAGGAGGATTGCTTACGTGTGCTAGGATTGCACCACTGCACTCCAGTCTAGGGACAGAGCAAGACCCTTTCTCAAAAAAAAAACAAAAAACAAAAAAACACACACATGATTAATGTACAAATTGCCTGTCTACAGGGGACTAGTTAAAAACGCTAAGGTAAGGCTGGACACAGTTGGCTTTTGCCTGTAATTAATCCCAGTACTTTAGGAGACCCAGGCAGGAGTATTGCTTGAGCCCAGGACTTTGAGACCAGCCTGGGCAACATATCAAGACCCTGTTTCTACAAAAAAAAAACAAAAAAAACAAAAAAAAACCCACAACACTTTTTTTTTTTTTAATCAACCAGGTATGGTGCCACATGCCTGTAGTCCCAGCTACTCAGGAGGCTGAAATGGGAGGATCACTTGAGCTGGGGAGATTGAGACTGCAGTGAGCCATGATCACACCACTGCACTCTAGTCTGGGCAACAGAGAGAGACTCTGCCTCAAAAAAAAAAAGAGGAAAAAGCCCACTAAGGTACTTCCCACAATGGAATACTGTGGAGAATCAACAAGTATGAGGAAGACTGTATTGATTGATGTGGAAATGTCTGCAGGATCCATTCAGTGAGAAGTGAGCTATACAACCACGTATACAGTATGCTTCCTTTTGTGCACAAAGGGTGGGAAATTGCAAGCCCATTATTATTTTTGCATAAACACCGAAAAACTGGAAACTAAAAAGTGGGTTAACTGTAGGAGCAAGACAGGGCACGGGAAGGGCAAGACAGATGTGGGAGGAATCTTTTTCTTTTTTTTTTGAGACAGAGTCTTACTTTGTCACCCAGGGTAGAGTGCAGTGGCACAATCACGACTCACTGCAGCCTTGACTTCCTGGGTCCCAGTGATCCTCCTGCCTCAGCCTCCTGTGTAGATGGGACCAGACGCACATGCTACCATGCCCGAGTAATTTTTTGTTGTTGTTGTAGAGTTGGGATCTCACTATGTTGCCTAGGCTGGTCTCCAACTCCTGGACTCAAGTGATCCTCCCACCTCAGCTTCCCAGAGTGCTGGGATTCTAGGTATCCACCATCATGCCCAGCCAGGAGGAATCATTAAAAAATAAGTTTTAAACCATAGGAAATTACTACAATTAATTAATTGTTATTATTATTATTGAGGCAGAGTCTCACTCTTTGGCCCAGGATGGAGTACAGTGGTGCGATCCCGGCTCACTACAACCTCTGCCTCCCGGCTTCAAGCGATTCTCCTGTCTCAGCCCCCCGAGTAGCTGGGACTACAGGCATGTGCCACCACGCACGGCTAATTTTGTATTTTTAGTATAGATGAGGTTTCACCATGTTGGCCAGGCTGGTCTTGAACTCCTGACCTCAAATAATCCACCCTCCTTGGCCTCCCAAAGTGCTGGGATTATAGGTGTGAGCTACCATGCCCGGCTAATGAATTTTTGAGAATGGTCTCGTTTTGCTGCCCAGACTGAGTGCAATGGTGCAATCATGTCTCACTGCAGCCTCAACCTCCTGGGTTGACGCGATCCTTCCTCCTCAGCCTCCCAAGTAGCTGGGACAACAGGTGTGTCCCATTAGCCACCACACCAGGCTAATGTCATCTTAATCCTCTTCTTTCTCATTCTTCACACTTAGTAGCTCCCATAACTTTACACGTTTACACTTGCTGTCTCCCACAGTCCCACATTTTTTTGCAAGCTCTGCAAGTGTTATCCAGTTGTTGCTGGGCATCTCCCTCTGAGACGGTGCACAGCTGTGCTGGCCAACATGTGGCTATTTACATTCCAATTCATTCAAATTCAGTTCTTCAGTCAGGCTAGCTACATTTCAAGTCCTCACTAGCCACATGTGGCTAGTGACTACCACATTGGACGGTGCAGATGGAGAACATTTTTCTTTTTTTTTTTTTTTGAGATGGAGTCTCGCTCTGTTGCCCAGGCTGGAGTGCAGTGGCGCGATTTTGGCTCACTGTAACTTTCACCTCCCCAGTTCAAGAAATTCTCCTGCCTCAGCCTCCCGAGTAACTGGGATTACAGGTGTGTACCACCACGCCCGGCTGATTTTTGTATTTTTAGTAGAGACAGGTTTTTGCCATGTTGGCCAGGCTGGTCTTGAACCTCTGACCTCACGTGATTCACCTGCCTCAGTCTCTCAATGTGCTGGGATTACAGGTGTGAGCCACTGTGCCCAATTGTTTTGTTGCTGTTGTTGTTGTTGTTGTTTTGAGACAGAGTCTCATTCTGTTGTCCAGGCTGGAGTGCCGTGACGTGATCTCAGTTCACTTCAACCTCTGCCTCCCGGGTTTAAGGACTTCTCATGCCTCAGCCACCCGAGTAGCTGGGATTACAGGCATGCTCCACTGTGCCCGGCCAAGAACATTTTCATCATCACAGAAAGCTGTGTTGGAAAATGTTAGTTGGTCTACAGAAATCTCAACTTCAGGTTCCCAAGCTAACTATCTTCTCAGCAATTCTGCTCCTGTGTTCCACTCTTAGCAGCCAGAGAGGCAGACATCATGACTCCTCTGTTTTCCACACATTCAATAAATGTGGAGTGAAAAAATGAGTGATGAGGAAACCGAGGCTCACTTAGCAGGTGGCCAAGCTGGAATTTAAACTCTGACTGTTTAACGCCCGGACAAGGTCATCACACACAACTTAGTTAACTCTCATTTTCAGAATATTTTATCAAACAGCATTACTGAAGATGAAGATTTTAGCTGAACAAGACTGGAGAAAGCCTTTCCTTCCTTTTGACTTTTTTTCAGGAAGCTCCTGGATAGCTGAGGATAAGACCCCGTAGGAACTTCACCCTGCTTGAGAATTGTGCAGAGAAGGCTTCCCCCTCTGTGCAATGGAAACCTGTTGTTTGTTTCAGTTTGGAAATATAAATACACTGAATCAGTCAGCCTGGACTGCCATAACAAAATCCACAGACTGGGGCGCTCAAAGAACAGAAATGCATTTCTTACAATTCTGGAGGCTGGAAGTGGAGGATGCAGGTGCTGGCAGGTGTGGTCTCTTCTGAGGCCTTTCTCCCTTTCTCCCTCTGTGTCCTCACATGGTCATCCCTTGGTCTGAGTGTTCTGTGTCCTCATCTCTTTCATGAGGACACCAGTTACACTGGATTATGGCCCACCCTAATGACCTCACGCTAACTTAGTCACCTCTTTAAAGGCCTTATCTCCAACACAGTCACATTCTGAGGTACTAGGGGTTTGGACCTCAACATACGAATTTGAGAGGACACAATTTAGCCCACAGCATATACTGTTCCCTAGACAGTGGATCTAGGGTCTGTTCTCTTTCACATCTTTTTTTTTTTTTTTTTTTTTTTTTTGAGACAGGGTCTTGCTCTGTTGCCAGGTGGGAGTGCAGTGATACAATCATGGCTCACTGCAGCCTCGACCTCCCAGACTCAAGCAATTTTCCCACCTCAGCCTCCCAAGTAGCTGGGACTACAGGCACATGCCACAACACCCGGATAATTTTGTTTTTATTTTTTGTAGAGATGGAGTCTCCCTATGTTGCCTGGGCTGCTCTCGAACTCCTGGTCTCAAGTGATCCTCCTGCTGCAGCCTCCCAAAATGTTGGGATTACAGTTGTGAGCCACTCCGCCTGGCCTACATTTGTCTTTCATGAAGACATAATAGAACGAATAGTATGCTTATCAAATTATTGACTACTTTTATTCTATAGATAGTTGGGGAAAACAAAAACAAAAACAAAAAAACCTTTGATAAAGATCCGTTTTGCCTAGGTGAGAGGATAGCTTGAGCCTGGGAGGTCCAGGCTGCAGTGAGCCGTGATCCTGCCACTGCACTCCAGCCTGGGTGACAGAGCGAGACTCAGTCTCAAAACAAAACAAAACAAGGCCAGGTGCAGTGGCTCACGCCTGTAATCCCAGCACTTTGGGAGGCCGAGGTGGGCAGATCATGAGGTCAAGAGATCGAGACCATCCTGGCCAACATGGTGAAACCCCGTCTCTACTAAAAATACAAAATTTAGCTGGGCGTGGTGGCAAGAGCCTGTAATCCCAGAACTTTGGGAGGCCAAGGCAGGTGGATCACTTGAGGTCAGGAGTTTTGAGACCAGCCTGGCCAACATGGCAAAACCCCGTCTCTACTAAAAATACAAAAATTAGCTGGGCGTGGTGGCGAGAGCCTGTAATCCCAGGTACTAGAGAGCCTGAGGCAGGGGAATCGCTTGAACCTGGGAGGTGGAAGTTGCAGTGAGCCGAGATGGCGCCACTGTACTGCAGCCGGGGAGACAGAGCGGGACTCCATCTCAAAGAAACAAAACAGGCTGGGCGCGGTGGCTCACGCCTGGAATCCCAGCACTTTGGGAGGCCGAGATGGGCAGATCACAAGGTCAGGAGATCGAGACCATCCTGGCTAACATGGTGAAACCCCGTCTCTACTAAAAATACAAAAAATTAGCTGGGCGTGGTGGCACGCGCCTATAATCCCAGCTACTTGGGAGGCTGAGGCAGGAGAATCGCTTGAACCCGGGAGGTGGAGGTTGTAGTGAGCCAAGATCGCGCCACTGCACTCCAGCCTGGGCGACAGAGCGAGACTCCGTCTCAAAAAAAAAAAAAAAAAAAAAGAAACAAAACAAAACAAAACAGGAAATGGTCTGTTTTGTCCTTCAAAGCACAAAATGAAGTTCAGCTGATGTCAAGTGAACATTCTCTTAAGGAAAAAAGTAAATAAAAGTAAAGGATGGGCCGGGTGCAGTGGCTCACACCTGTAATCCTAGGACTTTGGAAGGCCAAGGTGGGCAGATCACTTGAGGCCAGGAGTTCAAGACCAGCCTGGCCAACATGGCAAAACCCCATCTCTACTAAAAATAAATAAATAAATAAATAAATAAATAAATAAATAAATAAAGGATGGAGAGGTTAAAAAAGAAAAAGCACCTGAGTTACAGCTGACCAGCAGGAGTCATTGCATAATATTTTCCAAGGTATGGGGAGCAGCTTTGGGGAAATCTCCAAAGCAAGATGTGGCCCAGCACAGTGGCTCACACCAGTAATCCCAACACTTAGGAGGTCCAAGGCAGGAAGATGGCTTGAGGCCAGGAGTTTGAGACCAGCTTGAGCATATAGGGCAATCTTGTCTTTACAAAAAAAATTTTTTTTAATTAGTCAAGTGAAGTGGTGCACACCTGTAGTCTCAGCTACTGGGGAGGCTAAGGTGGGAGAATCACTTGAGCCCAGGGAGCGAAGACTGCAGTGAGCCCTGATTGCACCACTGCACTGCAGCCTGGGCAACAGAGCCAGATACCGTCTCAAAAATTAAAAAAAAAAAAGTAAAATATTTGCCTTTCACCTAAAAGCTAGGAAACAATCTCTCTTTACTCTCTCAGTTTCCTATTAGGCCATTCAGTCCAGCTGTCGGTTCTTTGTTTGTTTGGTGGGAATGGTTTGATTTATTGGGGAAAAAAGTTTCTAGAGTTGTAAACTGGCAGTCAGCAATAGTTGAAACAAATATGTAGGATAATGAGTGGATCGATGAGAAGTCTAGAAGACTTATATGGTGGCATTTACTCAGAATCTATTCATTGAGTTCTTCTAATTCTATATAACCTCTTTGCTACCACCACCAGCTTTATTAAGGTATAATTAACAAATAAAAATTGTATATATTTATGGTGTACAATGTGCTTTTTTTTTTTTTTTTGAGACGAAGTCTCGCTCTGTCGCCCAGGCTGGAGTGCAGTGGCACGATCTCGGCTCACTCCGCCTCCTGGGTTCCATGGTTGGCCAGGCTAATCTCGAACTCCTGACCTCAGATGATCTGCCCACCTTGGCCTCCCAAAGCACTAGGATTACAGGCTTGAGCCATCGTGCCCAGCTGCATTTTTTTTTTTTTGAGACGGAGCCTTGCTCTGTCGCCAGGGCTGGAGTGCAGTGGTGTGATCTCGGCTTACTGCAACCTCTGCCTCCCAGGTTCAAGTGATTCTCCTGCCTCAGCCTCCCAAGTACCTGGGAATACAAGTGCGTGCCACCACGCCCAGCTAATTTTTGTATTTTTAGTAGAGACGGGGATTCACCATGTTGGCCAGGATGGTCTTGATCTCTTACCTCGTTATCCGCCTGCCTCAGCCTCCCAAAGTGCTAGGATTATAGGCGTGTGCCACCACGCCCAGCCTTTTTTTTTTTTTTTTTGAGATGGAGTCCCTCTGTCGCCCAGCTGGAGTTCAGTGGCGCAATCTCGGCTCACTGCAAGCTCCACCTCCAGGGTTTACGCCATTTTCCTGCCTCAGCCTCCCGAGTACCTGGGACTACAGGCACCTGCCACCACGCCTGGGTAATTTTTTGTATTTTTAGTAAAGACGGGGTTTCACCGTGTTAGCCAGGATGGTCTCGATCTCCTGACCTTGTGATCCGCCTGCCTTGACCTCCCAAAGTGCTGGGATTACAGGCGTGAGCCACAGCGCCAGGACTTTTTTTTTTTTTTAATGGAAGACTTCACGAATTTGTGAGCTCAGGGGCCATGCTAATCTTCTCTGTATCAGTATCCAATTTTAGTATATGTGCTGCCCAGGCAAGCACCACAATGTGATATTTTCATATGTGTAAAGGGTTTTGTTTTTTAAAGATGTGGAGAAATTAGGGAAGGGTTAGATATATAGTTCTAGTCACATTTGTCCCTGAATATAAACTACAAGTTTGTTATAGAAAATAAAGAATAGGGCTGGGTGCGGTGGTGCATGCCTGTAATCCCAGCTACTGGGGAGGCTGAGACAGGAGAATTGCTTGAACCTGGGAGACGGAGGTTGCAGTGAGCCAATATTGTGCCATTGCACTCCAGCCTGGGCAACAAAAGCAAAATTCTGTCTTAAAAAAAAAAAAAAAAGAAAAGAATAAAAACAAGAAACTAGATCCCCTTAATTTGCAAACTTTCAGAGATAATCCCTTTAAAATACTTTTTCTACTTTTTTCAAAAACAGGGTCATCCGATATATAGTTTTTATTTATTTATTTATTTTATTTTATTTTTTTGAGACAGAGTTTCGCTCTTGTTGCCCAGGCTAGAGTGCAATGGTGCAATCTCTGCTCACCACAACCTCTGCCTCCCATGTTCAAGCCATTCTCCTGCCTCAGCCTCCTGGGTAGCTGGGATTACAGGCATGCGCCACCACGCCTGGCTAGTTTTCTATTTTTTAGGAGAGACGGGGTTTCTCCACGTTGGTCAGACTGGTCTTGAACTCTCAACCTCAGGTGATCCGCCCACCTCAGCCTCCCAAAGTGCTGGGATTACAGGTGTGAGCCACCGCGCCCGGCTATTTATTTTTTGAGATGGAGTTTCACTCTTGCTGCCCAGGCTGGAGTGCAACGGTGCGATTTAGGCTCACTGCAACCTCCACCTCCTGTGTTCAAGTGATTCTCCTGCCTCAGCCTCCCAAGTTGCTGGGACTAAAGGCACATGCCATCATGCCTGGCTAATTTTTTGTATTTTTAGTAGAGATGGGGTTTCACCATGTTGGCAAGGCTGGTCTCAAACTCCTGACCTCAGGTGATCCGCCTGTCTCAGCCTCCCAAAGTGCTGGAATTACAGGTGTGAGCCACCATGCCCAGCCCCTATATATAATTTTTAGAATCTGCTTTTCCACTTATATCATGAATGTGTCTGGTTTATTTTATTTATTTTTTCTGAGACAACGTCTTGCTCTGTTGCCCAGGCTGGAGTACAGTGGCGCAGTCATGACTCACTGCAGCCTCGACCTCCCAAGCTCAAACAAGCCTCCCACTTCAGCCTCCCAAGTAGCTAGGACTATAGGCGAGTGCTACCATGCCCAGCTAATTTTTTTTTTTTTTTTTTTTTGGTAGAGGTAAGGTCTCATTATATTGCTTAGGCTGGTCTCAAACTCCTGGGCTCAAGAGATCCTCCAACCTCGGCCTCCCAAAGTACTGGGATTATTGATGTGAGCCACTGTGCCCAATTAATGTGATTTTTAACTTCGACTTTGGAATATAGCCAACACAAATACCCCTACATGAAACCACCCGGCCCTGCCCACACCCTTACTCTACTCCTCCTGCATGGTCCATCATCAAGCTTGAGTGAGGATCCATTTGTAGGATCCAGACAGCTGAAATATTTCCACCAAAAGACTCATTCCTGAGGGTCGGTGAATTAGGGTCCTGTCCCTTAAGAAATGTAAACATCCCTGCGAAGGGCTGATATGTGGGTAAAATCACCTTGCCTTTAACTCTTCAGAATTTGTAGATCTGTTAACTTTCCTTTACCTAGACGTTCCTCAACAGCTCCAAGCCTGAGGTCCCCAAAGCTCCAGAGTTCTCCAGGAGACTGTAAGGGTATGGGCCAGAAAGTCAAGATCCTGAAGATACACCTTCCCAGCTTGGATCACTGATGGTCTTGGATAGTTAAGACTTGGAGGGAATAAAGATCTCCAAGTTCGTTCTCAGCAGTCTACGCTGAACATGACACTAGGATTGCTTTCCTGTTTCCACTCTGGACTCTGTCCTGCCTTCCTCTCCATCCCCTGAACCTGGCTGGATTCCCCTCTGACCTCACCCCACTCCCCTTTTGCTTGAATTCCTTTTTTTTTTTTTTTTGAGACGGAGTTTCATTCTTTTTGCCCAGGCTGCAGTGCAATGTCGTGATCTCAGTTCACTGCAACCTCCACCTCCGGGGTTCAAGTGATTCTCCTGCCTCAGCCTCCCGAGTAGCTGAGATTACAGGCATGCGCCACCATGCCCAGCTAATATTGTATTTTTAGTAGAGACGGGGTTTCTCCATGTTGGTCAGGCTGGTCTTGAACTCCTGACCTTGTGATCCATCCACCTCAGCCTCCCAAAGTGCTGGGATTACAGGCATGAGCCACCTCGCCCAGCCCTGAATTCTTATCTCACTTACTGACACCAACCATTGTTCAGCTGTTAAAGGTTAGCGATTTTTGTTTTCTCTCTCACTACACAGCCAAATGATCTGAACCGTTTCCTAGCTCCTTCCCCTCCTCCTCAACCTCAGGACCACTGCTTGAGTTTTAGGGCACCCCGAGTCTCCAGTCCAACTCGGTCACTGCTGCTTATGTCGCACTTGTGTCTTTTTTGATGCCCGAATCTTCAGCATGGCACGCAATGACCTTCAAAGTCTGGTATCCACTTCCTTAAATCTTATTATCCACAACTCTATTCTCCAGCCACACCAATTTACAAACCTTCGCTAAACACACCAGCAGACAGGCTGCCTCACCTTTGTAGGTGCTGTTCCACGTGTCTTAAATGGGGTTTCCAGTCTCAGTTTGGCAAACCCTCATTCATTCTCAAGAGCTAGATCAAATGCACTGTAATTGGATTTCACTGTTCCTTCCCTTGGGTTCCCATTGAGCGTTGCATAATTGTCTGTCTTCTCACCTAGACTGGAACTACTTGAGGAAAGGGACCTACCCCTTCCCTTAGTGCAGTGTCAAAGTCAACAAACACTCAAATGATTGCTGAATTAATATAATTATTATTAATTACTTTGAGACAGGGTCTCGATCTGTCATCCAGGCTGGCGTGCAGTGGTGCATTCACGGCTCACTGCAGCCTCAACTTTCTGGGCTCAAACTATCCTCCCACCTCAGCCTCCTGAGTAGCTGGGACTACAGGTGCAGGCCACCATGATGCCCAGGATGGTCTTGAACTCCTGGGCTCAAGCAATCCACCTGCCTCGGCCTCCCATATTGCTAAGATGACAGGCGTGAGCCACCGCGCCCCCCATGATTGCTGAATTAAATAGTTGGTGCTTAGTGTGTACTTCAGGTGGTGCTGATATGCTGCCTTGTATTTTGGTCTTTTCATGTGCATGAGGTGGGACCAGGCCTTGATATGATTCATTATTTAACAAGAATACCACAATTCATCTATTCAAATGACGGCTGCGTCTTCAACGCCTTCACCTTGCAGGACTGGATGCTTAGCTCAGTGATGCCGTCATTGCTTGAAACACTTTTGGAATACCTCTCTTGGAAACAACTCTGTCATCGATAGGACTTTCAATATCTTCCACGGTAGCAATTGTTTTTCATGTATGCAGCATTTATCATGTACTTCCCCATCCCAGGCACCAGGCTGGTTCTGTGTGAAAGATAAGATAAATCAGACACTACTCTGTCTTCAAGGAAGTTTCTGTTTGGCAAGGGAGATAAGATCTAGACAACCACCCAACACAAGGCTAAGTGATAATGCCCCAGAAAAGGCTGGATTTGATTTTTGGAAAAAGCCAAAAGTCCTTTGGTTTCAGTCTCCTGGCCAGCACACTGCTTTAAGCCCGTTTGTCCTAAACGTCTCCAAACAAGGAGCCCAGCGTGTTTCCAGCACCCCCTGCCCCAACAAGAGACTCCTGGGCATGTGTGTCTGAAGTCCAGACTCTCACCGATGGCAGTATACACCGAGGCCTCCCCAGCTAAACTCTGAGCTCTTTGAGGGCAGGTGCTGAGGGCTGATCCTGATCTTCACAGTATCTGGACTCATCGTGCATATTAGATGAATATTCATTGAGTCACTGAGCCCACAAGGCGTCTCATGGCATGCCACAGGGACTTCACACCGAGTGCCCTTTCTCCCATGCGGTTTACTCGTAGTGGCGGTTTTACAGATGCCCAAGGGGAAGGAGAGAAAAACGGAAAGAGCTAAAGCCGGGGAGGGCAAGCGAGGGGGCAGTGGCAGCGGATCTGGGAATGGAGCCCGCGAGTTCCTGCTTCCTGGTTCCCCGGAGCAAGTGTCCTTTGGTGGGAGCCGCAGGGAAGGGAGCAGCCCTTCCTGCGCGCCGGGCGCCCGCCCCTTCCCCGGCCTCCCAGGGACTCGTGCGGAGGGACGCCGGGTGGCGGGGCGGGAGTCTGGGCCCCGTCCACACCCCTGCCCCCGGGACAGCCCCACCCCGGCGAAGAGGAAGGCTCTCGGCTCCTGGGAAAGGGAGTCGGGACCCCGCCAGGAGGGGAGGGCGCGGGGCGCGCCACGAGCAGGCAAAGAGTCGGAGCGGAGAGATCGAAGGGCGAGTGGGCGTGGGGGCCGCAGCCGAGGCCCGGGTGGAGGGGTCCCCGCCGTCCCTCGGCCCCCTCCCCCGCCGCCCGCCCCGGCCCGGCCCCGCCCCGCCCCGGCGGCCCGGCCCCTCGCCCGCCCGCGCGCGGCGCAGTCTCCTCCCCGAGGTGCCGGTGGCCCGGCCGCCACTCCCTCCGGCTCCCTCCCTCCCGCCGCGGCGCGCATCTCATTCCAGCCCTCATTCCGCGCATTCCAGCGTCCTCCTCGCACACTCGAGGCCAGGGGGCGGGAGGGCCGCAGCTCCAGCGCCGCCGCCGCGTCCCGCCAGGTGAGAGGCGTCCGCGCCCGCCGCACCCGCCGCACCCGCCGGCGCCCTCCCGGGCCGCGCGCCCCACGCCGCCGCAGCAGACCGCTCGCGCCGCGTGCTCGGCTTCTCTTTTCTTTCCGCCGCCCGCGTTCCCGCCTTGGACCTCTGCGCTCCGGCGCGCTCCGTCCCGACCTCTGGCTTCCCTCCGCGCTCCGGCGCTGCTCGCTGCCCCTCTCCCGCTTCCCTCCTGTCCGCCCCGCGCTCCCCTCCTCGCTCCCGGTTGACTCACTCCTCCAGGAATAGGGATCCCCGTGTTTTCCCGTCAGTCCCATTCTGGGAAAACTCCTCCCTCCGCGCGCTCCGCTCCGCTCCGCTGGGCGCACCGGGGCCGGTCGGCGCGGGGTGGGCTTGGCCCCGCGGCCCCGCCTTCACTGCGCCGCCCGTCGGCCCCGGCCGGAGCCCGGCTCTGCGCGCTGACGCCCTGTCGTCCCCGCAGAGCGATCGCCGCGGCCGGAAGAGTTGGCGCTCGGGGCAGACTCCTTGGAACTGGCTTAGCGCACCCATCCCACCTTCCCGCACCCTGGGACTGGTAAGGCTGGGGAGCGGGGACTTGGTAGGACTTTGCTGGAGAGCAGGATTCTGCGCGGTGCGTGCGGAGCTCCCTCCCGGGACGAGACTGGGAAGAGCGAGGCACGTGGAGGCGGCGCGACTGAGGCTGGTGGAGGCGAAGCGGCTCCAGGGGCGGGTAAGGGGGGTGGACACTCGGGACTTTGGGGAAAAGGGAGGCCGGTGTGGAAAGGACCGGAGAGGCAGAACCGAGAGCATCGGCAACAGAAGAGACCCAGCACCCATGCCTCTTTTCTGCTGGGCCCTTTTCGAGCCTGGAAGGGAGAGACCTGGAGGTAAGCGGACTGCCTGTTTTAAGTGCAAAGGCGATGCGAAAGTGGGGGAACCCCTGCAAAAGGTCCTACACCTCAGGGCTTGGGAAGCTGCTGTGTTCCCTGATGCGGACGAGTGGCTCGATCCAGGGAGCAGAACTTTCAAACCCCAAAGTGAACATTTCCCCCGTTGTGCTCAGGCACTTGAGGCCCCGCGGACTGACTGCGTCTGTGCTGAGTCTGTGTGACACCTGACTGCGAGTCTCCCTCGCTGTGAGTCTCTGTGTGGGTGATATCTGTTCACGTGTGACTCACCTTGGCTTCCAGTGGGCGTATTTGTTTGTGTTGAACGTGAGTGACAGAGTGTGTGTACATGTCTGCGTGAGAAGGGGCTCTCTGAAAGTGAGTATCTCTGAGTAGGTGTGTGATGCCACGTCTCTTAAATATGTGTTTCTCTTCGAGGATGTTGGTTCTGGCTAGGACTGTTCTTACTCCCTACGTAGCCGTGGGCAAGAGTCAGTGTCTCTGGTTGCCTGAGTGCAGGGATGGTTTGACTGGTTTTGGAGTGTGTGGCCTCCAGGCTCCGTTTCCCCTGGACCGGGCAGAGATGGAAGGAAGCTGTCTCCACCTGCCTCTTGGAGCCAGGAGGCTGACTTTCTCAGGGCGAGGGTCTTGTGCTTGCCTGGAATAGGTCAACAAACTGGTAGGAGGCTGAAGGAAGTTGAGATCTTTGCCTTTGGGGGATGGGATGGGCGAGTGACATTTGAGAAGGTTTGTCGGGGTGGATCCCCCGGAAAAGGAGACAGTTTTCAATCTGGAGACTTGTGTAAATAGTGCTTTTAAGTTAGCCCCAAGGACAAACAGATAGGGAGGTATACCAGCCTGAACTACTTTCTCCTGGTTTAACTCTCCTTGGAGCTGACCAGGTAACCCAGTAGAAGAATCCTTCATTCTTTCCAACTTGCTAGACACTCAGCACTTCCTTTGAGAAGAGGAATGAGTAGCTTGTTGCATGAGGACTTCAACGTGGATATCATGTGTAGGGCTTCTTGGAAGGAAGGAGCCAGAAACTGTCTCGGGGGTTGGGGGTTCTTGTCCTTGTTCCTCCATCCATCCTGAGGATGTGGATGTTCTTGTGGGAAACACCTCACCCTCTCACCTCTTGGGCCTGGTGTGCGACTGGTCTAAAAGCAGCACTGATGGAATGGAAAGGGCACAGGTTTGGTGTCAGGCAGACCAGGGTACAAATCCTGAGTCTCTCACTACCTTTAAGGTTCTCAGGCTGTTTCCTGGTGGGTAATATGAAGGGAGCTTTTCTGTCCAGAAAGTTTCTTGTGAAAAGTCGATGTTTGCAGAGCCCCCACCCAGTAGCACAGTGCCTGGCACATCCCATGGACTCCATAGGATAGCTGTTGTATCCAGTGTTTCCTAAGCTTATTTCAGTAAGAACCTCTTTTTCCTAGGGATTAGTGTTTTTTGAATTAGTGTTTCTCTGAGCACCGTTTGAGAAACCTTGCCCTGTCTATCATGTTTATTTAGCAAACATGAATCGAGCATTTACTATGAGCCAGGCCCTACACTGTGTTCTGCGTCCTTAGGAATCCAGGGTCCTAGTGGTCCAGGTTAGGAGGAAGGGGGACAGACAGGGCTTTGTCACCAGATAACAGAGTCCCAGCTTCTATTTTCTGATTCCAGTTTTGCCTTGGCCCCAGGATGAGCTTGCTGAACATTATTAGATACCCTAATGTCAGCATCTAAGTCTCCCATTTTATTTTATTTTAGTTTATTTTCATTTTATTTTATTTTATTTATTTTTGAGACGGAGTCTTGCTCTGTCGCCTAGGCTGGAGTACAGTGGCATGATCTTGGCTCACTGCAACCTCCGCCTCTTGGGTTCAAGCGATTCTCCTGCCTCAGCCTCCTGGCCGGCTAGTTTCATATATATATATATATTTTTTTTTTGAGATGGAGTTTCGCTCTTGTTGCCTAGGTTGGAGTGCAATGGTGCGATCTTGGCTCACCACAGCCTCCACCTCCCGGGTTCAAGCGATTCTTCTGCCTCAGCCTCCCAAGTAGCTAGGATTATAGGCATGCACCACCACGCCCGGTTTATTTTGTATTTTTAGTAGAGACGGAGTTTCTCCATGTTGGTCAGGCTGGTCTCCAACTCCCAACCTCAGGTGATCTGCCCGCCTCGGCCTCCTAAAGTGCTGAGATTATAGGCATGAGCCACCGCTCCCAGCCGTTTTTTGTATTTTTAGTAGAGGCGGGATTTCGCCATGTTTGCCATGCTGGTCTTGAACTCCTGACCTCAGGTGATCCGCTTCGGCCTCCCAAAGTGCTGGGATTACAGGCGTGAGCCACTGCACCTGGCGTAAGTCTCCCATTTTAAAGATGGGGAAACTGATGCCCCTAGAGGGACAGTAACTTGCTTAATGCCGCAACCCTGGTGAGTGGCAGAACGGGGATTAGAACCTATGCTCTCCCCTTGGCGTTCTGTCTCCTGCCCTGTGGATTGCAGTGCTTGTACACCCCCTACTCCCTCAGCCGCCTTCATCCAACAGGCGCGGAAGCTGGAGCAGACTGACTTGGGCCATGCCTTGTGGCTCAGATAACGTTGGTAGGAGGTAGAAATACTCTGCTCCATCCTGGCAGAAAGCACATAGCTGTTCTGGGGAAGGAGCCATCTCACTGTAGAATCTGTGGAGTCTGGAAGGGGCCCTCGGGTCTTTAAAACACACCCTCCTCTCCCCTTGATGAACCGCCAGGTGAAGGTTCTCCCTATCTTTTTAGATCTCCTGGGTTGCAAATGTCACAACCTCCTTTGGTTTCCACTCTGGAGTCTTGCCCCGGTGACTGTCACAAAGCAATGCCTGTTGCCAAACCTGTAGCTCCTCCTCCTCCTTCCCAGTGGAAGTAGAGGACGTTGGTCCCCAGCTTTGGACCTTGCCTTTCCTGCAGTTGAGGTCAGTCCAGTGGCAGTTGGAAATTCAGGGCTTGTGAGGGTGGCTTTACCTTGCCTGTCTTCCTTTGCCCCCATGACGCTTTGTTGGCAGGGGTTGGACGACAGCTCCCTTTAAAGCTCTGAAATTGGAGCTGAACAGCTGCTCTCCAGTAAAGGGGGGTGAGGGGGCTGTCAGCAGCCAGGGGGGCCCAGGTGGAGGTGGGGGCAGGGCTTTGTCACCGGGGAGCACACAGTCTTCCAGCTCCTATCTTCTAATTCCAGTTTTGCCTGGACCCCTTCTGAGATGACAGTTCTTCCCTTGCTTTTGGTTTTTCTCGCTACTATCTGGGAGATTCTAATCACACCTGTGTGATCAGGCCCTGGGGCCTTTAGCTGGTAGGGACTGGATATTTGGGAAAATTTCCACTAGAACTCAGGTCTCCAAGTTCTATGCCCACGTCCTCCTGCATTTAATACAGGGGGGCTCCTGGAAGGGCCAGAGGATGGGCCAGGCTCCCTGTAGCGGGGGCCGGCTCCTTGGCTTGGCGTGGGCAGGCGGGCCCCCATGGGTGGGGACTCTGCTTCCTTTGACCCAAACTTCATGGGAACAATAGACTTCAGAGGAGTCACCAGGGGCAGGAAATGGGAGCTGTGCTGAGGCAGGGGTGACCCTCCTGGGGGATGGGATTGCATATCCGGTAGAGGGTTGGGGGCAGTGCAGAGGGCGCTGGGGAGGGGCTGATGACACATAGGGTGGGCCTCTGGGGTGGGGCCCTCCTCCAAAGGGGGCCGTTGACTCAGTGTGAAGCTAGAGCTCAGTGCCAGTTCTGTGCTGAGCTTTTGGCTCTTACTAGCACAGGTCTCGTGTTTGCCAGCCTCTGCTCGTGCCACGCTCGCCCCTGCCAGGACTTGGTCTTCCCCTTCCCCTCAAGCCCCTGAGATGTCTTTGTGAATCATCCTGGCTGGGATAAAAGGCTGATGTTGTTGCTCCCTGGCTGGTCTCCACCTTGGGGCAATTGTGGCTGGAATGGCGATGGTGGGTTGTGGGCAAAGCTCTGGACAGGGAGTCCACAGGCTGGAGTCGCTGGACAACATAAGGGATTTCTTTTTTTTTTTTTTGAGACGGAGTTCTGCTTTTGTTGCCCAGGCTGGAGTGCAGTGCTGCAATCTTGGCACACCACAACCTCTGCCTCCTGGATTCAAGTGATTCTCCTGCCTCAGCCTCCTGAGTGGCTGGGATTACAGGTACCTGCCACCACACCTGGCTAATTTTTTTTTTTTTTTTTTTTTTGTATTTTTAATAGGGACAGGGTATTTCCATGTTGGCTAGGCTGGTCTCGAACTCCCAGCCTCGGGTGATCCACCTGCCTCGGCCTCCCAAAGTGCTGGGATTACAGGCGTGAGCCACCGCGCCTGGCCATGAGGGATTTCTTTAGCCACAGGCAGAGCGAGACAGTGGGTGGAACGTTCTGGAGGCGGAGGACTCTTATCTTGCCTCCATCTTTGTAAGGGTCGACCAGACTTTGTGAGAAGGCCACAGCTTGCCCTGAGAGAATTGTGAGTCAGACCACACGAGCTGCTTTTCCTGAGTTCAGGTTGCCGGATTCTCACAGATAGGCTTTGGGGTCCCAAGAGAAGGTGTAGGAGTGACCCGAGAACCACTGCCAGGACCTGGAAGGAGGGTAGGTGTAGGACAGACAACACATGCTGTCTTGATTTGTTTCTTCAAGGGAGGAAGATGGGGACCCTGGAAATAGCAGACTCCTGGAATTGATTCCTTGCGCAATTCTCGGTTAGATTTTGTTTTTAATGATTTTTTATTTTTTGAGACAGAGTCTCACTTTGTCACCCAGGCTGGAGTTCAGTGGTGCAATCATGGCTCACTCCTTGAACTCCTGGGCTCAAGCAGTCCTCATTGCCTTAACCTGGGTAGCTGGGACTACAGGTATGCGCCACCACACCTGGCTAATTCGTCAAGTTTTTTTGTGGAGGTAGGGTCTCGCTTTGTTGACCAGGCAGACCTCAAACTCCTGGGCTCAAGCAATCCTCCTGCCTTGGCCTCCCAAAGTGCTGGAATTGCAGATGTGAGCCATCGTGCCCCACCAATTTAAAATTTTCTAGTAGACACCTTAAAAAAAAAAAAGGGAAGTTAATGTTGGTATTTTCTTAAACCCTAGTATTATCAAAAATAATTTCAGTGTAATAATTTTTTTTTTTTTTTTTTTTTGAGACGGAGTCTTGCTCTGTCACCCAGGCTGGAGTGCGGTGGGGCGATCTCTGCTCACTGCAAGCTCCGCCTCCCGGGTTCACTCCATTCTCCTGCCTCAGCCTCCTGAGTAGCTGGGACTACAGGCGCCCACCACCACGCCTGGCTAATTTTTTGTATTTTTTAGTAGAGACGGGGTTTCACCATGTTAGACAGGATGGTCTCGATCTCTTGACCTTGTGATCCACCCACTTCGGCCTCCCAAAGTGCTGGGATTACAGGCTTGAGCCACCGCGCCCGGCCATAAATTTTTTAAAATTATCATTATTATTATTATTATCGTAGACAGTGCCTTGCTCTGTCACCCAGGATGGAGGGCAGTGATGCAGTCATGGCTTATGCAGCCTTGACCTCCCAGGATCAAGCAGTCCTCCCACCTCAGCCTCCTCAGTAGCTGGGACTGCAGGTGTACACGGTTGCACTCAACCTAGGTTAGATTTTTGAACAAACAATATGTGGAGAGTGTGAAAATGAAGTTGAGATACCTAGTAGCCAACATGGGTTCACTCTACCAAGTCTTGGAGAAAACAACTCTAATTTGAGTGGAGGAATGTTCAGTAAGGCTTTTCAGTCTAATGATCTTCTTGGTACAAGAGAAAGCAGTGTGGTCTGGCTGATACAGCAGGGAGATGGATGTGTGACTGCTTGACCCACTACGCTGGACGCTGACTCCTGACTCCTGAGCTTGTGTTACTGTGAGGAGGTCCCTGTGATGTGCCGCAGGGCTATCTTTGGCTTAGTCCTCTGTGTTTTCCATAGATACGAGCCTCTCCCAGGAGCCTGTGTGGCCTGTGTCTTCTGTTTCTCATTTCTTTTTCTTTTTTTTTTTTGAGATAGGTCTCGCTCTGTCACCAGGCTGGAGTGCAGTGGTGTGATCTTGGCTCACTGCAGCCTCTGTCTCCTGGGTTCAAGCAATTCTTATGCCTCAGCCTCCCGAGTAGCTGGGATTACAAGCACACGCCACCATGCCCAGCTAATTTTTTTTATTTTTAGTAGAAACAGGGTTTCACCATATTGGTCAGACTGGTTTCGAACTCCTGACCTTGTGATCTGCCCGCCTTGGCCTCCCAAAGTGCTGGTATTACAGGTGTGAACCACCAGGCCCGGCCTATTTCTTTTTTTTGAGACGGAGTCTCACCCTATTGCCCAGGCCAGAGTACAATGGTGCGATCTCGGCTCGCTGCAACCTCCGCCTCCTGGGTTCAAGTGATTCTCCTGCCTCAGCTTCCTGAGTAGCTGGGATTACAGGCACCTGCCACCACGCCTGGCTAATTTTTGTATTTTTAGTAGAAATGGGGTTTCACCATGCTGGCCAGGCTGGTCTCGAACTCCCGACCTCAGGCAATCCACCTGCCTTGGCCTCCCAAAGTGCTGGGATTACAGGAGTGAACCACCGCACCTGGCCCTGTTTCTCATTTCTGTGGGCGTTGAGGGTAGCAAACATTGGCTGATAGAACCAGGGTTCAAAATCATCTCAATTGACTGGAATGCTGCCATTAAGTAGAAAGATGAAGTTTAAAAATATTTATCTCGTAAAATTAATACATGTACATTGTAGAAACCCTGAAAAATAAAGAAAGGCATAAAGGAAAAAAATGATACATAATACTGTAATTCGGGAGGGCTGGTATTTAGGTGAATGTCCTTCCAAATTTGTGTTCGTGCAAATCTATATATTTTAACAGAATTGCGATTATCCCATTTTTTTCCTACTGAATGCTATCTAATGGGTGATAGTGCATGTCATAAAAAATATTTAAAACCATAATTTTAAGGATCCGAGTAACATTTCATTCTGTGACTATACTATATTTAACTATGCCCTACTGACTTTAAAAAATTGTTTTTAGTTTTTAGCTTTTAAAAATTACTTGACATTGAGCAATGTTGAACATATACTTATCTCAAGAAGAAATGTAATAGGTCTAAGTGTAACATCCTGCATTTAAGTTCAAAACATCAATTATGTAAGTCTAGAATAGAGTGGGACTTACTATTAATTCATGTTGAGGGAAAAGGCTTGGGGTTTTTGGCTGAAGAAGGAAGGAAGAGGGAAATGAACATTTCAATGCCTGTTAGGTGCTAGACCATTATTCTAGACATTTCTGCCTTCATCGTCTCATTTCTTCCTCTTAGCCCTGTGAGAAAGGTTTGGTTTGTTTTTGTTTTGTTTTTTAACCTCTACTTTACAGAGGGGACACTGTAGAAGTTATACTGCAGTTGGAGTTTGTACCCAGGTCAATCTGACTCTTAAACTGCCCCATTAAACCATAAGCCTGTGTGGGTCAGTGCTGTGGTAAGGTTTGTGTCACAGGAAACCCTAACCCACTAAGCTCTGTGACCCTTCGGCCACATTGGAAGCCACATCTGGTTTTGGAAAGTTTATATATCCTGAGCTGTTAAGTATTGAGCTCGCCATTTTTGTGGGTCTTCCCCTACCCCCCACCAGTGATCTGATCTCAAACGTGTGGGTCTTTCTTTCTTTCTTTCTTTCTTTCTTTCTTTTTTTTTTTTTATTTTGAGACGGAGTTTCACTCTTGTTGCCCAGGCTGGAGTGCAATGGCGCGATCTTGACTCACCACAACCTCCGCCTTCCGGGTTCAAGCGATTCTCCTGCCACAGCCTCCTGAGTAGCTGGAATTACAGGCATTCGCCACCATGCCTGGCTAATGTTGTATTTTTAGTAAAGATAGGGTTTCGCCATGTTGGCCAGGCTGGTCTCGAACTCCCGACCTCAGGTGATCTGCCTGCCTCAGCCTCCCAGAGTGCTGGGATTACAGGTGTGAGCGACCGTGCCCGGCCTTTTTTTTTTTTTTTTTTTTTGAGTCGGGGTCTTAACTCTGTCACCCAGGCTAGAGTGCAGTGTTGGAATCACAGTTCACTGTGGCCTCAACCTCCCGAGCCCAAGTGATCCTCCCAGCTCAGCTTTCTCAGCTGCTCAGGTCTCAGTAGCTGTGACCACACATGACGCCATGCCCGCCTAACGGTTTTTTTGTTTTAATTTTTATTTTTTATAGAGACAGGATCTTGCTCTGTTTCCCAGGCTGGTGTTTTTTTGTTTTGTTTTGTTTTAATAGATAGAATCTTTCTCTGTTGCCCAGGCTGGAGTACAGTGGTATGATCATAGCTCGCTGTAGCCTCAAACTCCTGCACTCAGGTGGTCCTCCTGCCTCAGTCTCCCAAGTAGCTGGGATGACAGGTATGTGCCACCATGCCCTGCCAATTTTTAAAACTTTTTGTAGAGACAAGGTCTTGCTATCTTTGTGTTGCCCAGGCTGGTCTTAAACTCCTCGCCTCAAGTGATCCTCCAGCTTCAGCCTCCCAAAGTGCTGGGATTACAGGGATGAGGCACTGTGCCGGGCCTGCGAGGGTCTTAACGGAGGCTGGATGAGGACTTAGAACCTGCCCAGCATCTGGGTGCTGTCATTTCTCATTCTAGAAGGTAGGCACCCTTTGTAGCAGTAGCAGATGAGGTCCATCTGACCTGAAGTCTATTACTTCATTATGTAGAACCACATAAAACTAGTGGGCCCTCTGTGTCTGTGGGTTCCACATGGATTCGACCAACCCTGGATCGACAGTGTTCAGGGGAAAAAATTCCACAGAGTTCCAAAAAGCAAAACTTGAATTTGCTGCTCACTGAATGCTGCACTGAATCCATGCAAATGAAGTGACGTGCATGCGTTGTGTTAGGTACGATAAGTTCCCTAGAAATGATTTAAAGCACATGAGAGGATGTGCGTAAGTTATATGCAAACACTGTACCGTTTTATATGAGGGACTCGAGCATCCTCGGGTTTCAGTATCCTTAGAGGCCTTGGAACCGATCCCCCACAGATACCAAAGGACTACTGTACATAGAGTTTCATTATGTAGAACTCGTTAGGGATGCTTTGGAGGCGTCTCTGCCCTGCATGGGAAAGTGGACTAGGTCACCTCCAGGGCCACTGCTTCCTCGAAGATTTTGTGATCCTGGGCCTCAGTTTCTCCACATATCAGCATGTGGGGGTGCCACTAGATGAAACACTTCGGGATTCCTGCTACAGGGAGGTAGAGCGAAGCTGCACCTGGAGCTGGAGGCAAGGCTTGGGACGAGGGTGCAGTGTCTGAGCAGTCAGAGGAAGCAGAATGGGGAGATGAGGGAATTACTGTGTGGCTGCCATCGTCTTTGTCCAAGTGAGCACGAGCACAAGCATGGTGTTAGGAACAGGCAGAATCTGGGTCCTGCCCTGAGGCTGGAGGGTGGGGAAGATGACCCCTGACAACCCCAGAGAGTAGTGGCTATCAGTGCAGACTCCAGAGTGGTGCTGTCCAATAGAAATATAATGTAAGCCTAGGAGCTACATTTAAAAAGTAAAAATAGCTGGGTGCAGTGGCTTTTGCCTATGGTCCCAGTTACTCAGGAGGCTGAGGCGGGAGAATTGCTTGAGCCCAGGGGTTTGAGACCAGCCTGGGCAACATAGCGAGAACCCTGCCTCTAAAAAAAGAAAGGAAAACTTAACTGGTAAAATGCATTGTAATAATATATTATTTAACCTATGTCTACAATATTATCCTTTTAACATGTAATCAATAGTAAACAGTATCAATGAGATCGTTTACCTTTTTTTCACACAAAGCATTAGAACTGTAGTGTGTACTGTACACTTAACAACACATCTCAGTTTGGACTAACCACGTTTCTTATGTTCAGTAACCACGTGGGGCGAGTGGCCATGGTTGGCACAGTGTGGCTTTCCAGCCAGCCTGCCTGGGTTTGAATCTCTGTTCTGCCACTTAACACCTGGGTGGGATAATAAGGTTAACAGAACCAACCTCATATGGTGTATGTGAAGACTAAATGAGTTAATATCTGTAAAGTGCTTAGTTCTTTCCCCGGCACATAATAACCACTGTGTAAGTGTTTGTCAAATAAATGACCTATAAATGGTTCTTAAAAACTGTCAAAGCTGGAATTTGTAAGAGGCAGGGGGTCGATGATGTGTGTGGAAAAACCCAATCGTAGAGTGGCCCTGTGGAGTTACTGATAGTCTACGCCTGTACTGTGGTAGTTCTCCATAATGAAATGGACTTCAGATCCGAAGATCCTAATCTACTCTTTGCTGTAAAGAGCGCCTGCCTTCTGGAAGTGAGAAATGACAGCATCCTGATGACGAGACAGGTTCCCATCCCTCAGCAGGTGCATCCCAAGCATCTGTCTGCCTGGGGCTTGAACTGTGCCGGGTGGCATGCAGGAAGCAAAAGCATCCTCGGAAATGCTCCATCATAAATTGCATGACCTCATGTTGGAATGAGAGGTGGGGTCACTTCCAGCACTTGGAGGTTGAAGCAATAGTTGCTGCTTATGCAAGAGAAGAAGTAAGCTGTACCAGTGCCTCCCATACCTCCTCAGGGCACTGCCAGCCCAGCACAGCCAGCTCTCCTCTCGGCATCAGCTCCCTCCGATTGCACCTGCCCTCACCCAGTCCACAGAAGCCACAGCACCCACGGTGTGCCCGGCACTGTGCTAGGTGCAGCGAGAGTATGGAATGGAACCCCTGGTTCCTGTCCTCACGGAACTTGCAGGGAAATGGACTGTGAAGCTAGCAGTAACATGCTGCAAGACGAAAGAACGTGCACAAGCAGGGTCTGTGGCAGTGCCTGGTAAAGAATGATTGATTCTGTCCCAAGAGGAGGAGGTAGTTGAGCTGGCTTTGAGAATGGGTGGGGTTCTGACAAGCGTGTATATGTCTCTGTGAATTTGTGTGAGAGAGAGGGAAGCAGACAGAGAGAGGAAGAGAGATGGAGAACTATCCTTGGGAAGACAGAGAAAATGTAGTGATTTGAGGGCTATTGTCGTGAAGTGATGAGAGGAGGGGAGATAAGTGGGTTTTGTTTTTATTTTTATTTTATTTTATTTATTTTTTTTGACAGAGTCTTGCTCGGTCGCCCAGGCTGGAGTGCTGTGGCGCTATCTCGGCTCACTGCAAGCTCCGCCTCCCGGGTTCACGCCATTCTCCCGCCTCAGCCTCCGGAGTAGCTGGGACCACGGGCGCCCGCCACCACGCCTGTCTAATTTTTTGTATTTTTAGTAGAGACGGGGTTTCACTGTGTTAGCCAGGATTGTCTTGATCTCCTGACCTCATGATCCGCCCGCCTCAGCCTCCCAAAGTGCTGGGATTACAGGCGTGAGCCACCGTGCCCGGCTGCAGGTTTTATTTTTATATGTTTTTTTTTTTTTTGAGGTGAAGTTTCACTCTGTCACCCAGGCTGGAGTACAGTGGCGTGATCACAGCTCACTGCACCTCCACCTCCCGGGTTCAAGTGATTCTTCTGCCTCAGCCTCCCGAATAGTTGAGATTACAGGCACATGTCATGATGCCCGGCTATTTTTTTGCATTTTCAGCAGGGACGGGGTTTTGCCATGTCGGCCAGGCTGGTCTTGAACTCTTGACCTCAAGTGATCCCCTGGCTTCAGCCTCTCAAAGTGCTGGGATTACAGGCGTGAGCCACAGAGTCTCACTCTGCCACCCAAGCTGGAGTGTGGTGGTGTGATCACAGCTCCCTTCATCCTTGACCTCCTCAAGCAATCCTCCTGCCTCAGCCTCCTGAGTAGCTGGGACCATAGGCATGTGCCACCACACCTGGCTAATTTTTAAAACATTATTTCTAGAGATAGGATCTCACTGTGTTGCCCAGGCTGGTCTCAAACTCCTGGGCTCAAGCCATCCTCCCGCCTCGGACCCTCAAAGTGCTTGGATTATGAGTGTGAGCCACCATACCCGGCCAAGTGGGTTTTATGAACAGGGTGGGTTTGAGCTAGGCCCTCTGGGCAGGATAAGAAGGTCGTATTTTACGTTTATTTAGAATCAGGCAGCATCTCTCTCTTTGTTTTTTTTTTTTTTTTTTTGAGACGGAGTTTCGCTTTTGTTGCCCAGGCTGGAGTGCAATGGTGCAATCTCAGCTCACTGCAACCTCCGCCTCCTGGGTTCAATTCTCCTGCCTCAGCCTCCCAAGTAGCTGGGATTACAGGCATGCGCCACCACACTTAGCTAATTTTTTGTATTTTTAGTAGAGACAGGGTTTCTCCATGTTGGTCAGGTTGGTCTTGAACTCCTGACCTCAGGTGATCTGCCCGCCTCGGCCTCCCAAAGTGCTGGGATTACAGGCGTGAGCCACTGCACCTGTAGAATAACATGTCATTCTATAAAATAGAGTAAATCTTTCCCTAAATTTATTTTTAACATACATACAGCAAAATACACTGTTTTTGGTAAATAGTAGATGTTGACAAATGCACAGAATGTGTTTTCATCGCCACCATCAAGACACAAGACTGTTCCATCCCCCAAACGATTCCATCATGCAGTGGCCCCTTGGAGATCGTCCCTCCCCCTTCCCCTCTTGCCATCCCCTGGCCACACTGATCTGTTCATTCCTGTAATTTTGCCTTTCAAGAATGTCTCACAAATGGAATCATGCAGTTACATAGCTCTCTGGGTCTTTGCTTCTTTCACTCAGCAAGGTCATAGCTCACTGCAGCCTTGACCACCCAGGCTCAAGTGTCCCTCCCACCTCAGCCTCCTGAGTAGTGGGGACCACAGGCACACGCCACCACACCCGGCTAATTTTTGTACTTTTTGTAGAGATGAGGTTTTGCCATTTTGCCTAGGCTGGTCTTGAACTCCTGGCTGAAGCAATCCACCCGCCTCGGCCTCCCACAGTTGTGGGTGTGTGCCACCATGCCCAGCTGTTGTTCTGAGAGTTCTTTAATATTCCAGATACAGGTTCTTTTTCAGGACAGTCAGATATGTGATTTACAGATGTTTGGAGAAAATTAATTTATGGAGAAAATCTTCACAGGATGATGGGAGTGAGGAACTCTGAAAGTGAGGTAAGAGTTTGGTGTCCTGAGATGTGGCCTTTCTCACAGTGCAAGATGGGACCAGGAATGAGGAGTGGGGTACACCTAGAGAATGACATGAAAAAGAAGAGTCATGGGGCCTTCCAAGAAGCTCTGTTCCTGGTGTAGAGCATGGTTCAGAATGAGAGGCACAGGTGGGAATTTTGGTTTGCCGGGCATCCTTCCTGCCTGGCGGGCTGCACCTGGTCTGCTGCTAATGGCCTGCTGGGTCAGGCCGGGCTGGCCCCATCCAGAAAAACAAATGTTCGTGTCCAGCCTGCATTTTAGCCACTTCCATGGCCTTGTTTCCAAACCGGATGACCATGCCTTCTGGAATGGGAGGCGCGGTAACTGGCAGGCCTGCAGGAGTGAGGTGCTGGGTGTGTGGCTGGTGCAAGACGGAATCAGTGGGGGTGAGTTTTCTGGGTCAGGGTGGGTCTTCTGGGATGGTAATCTCAGCCTAGGGTCTGAGTGAAGGCTTCCAGCTATTTTTTTTTCTTTTTTCTTTTTTCTGAGACGGAGTCTCACTCTGTCGCCCAGATCGGAGTGTAGTGTCACGATCTTGGCTCACTGCAGCCTCTGCCTCCCAGGTTTTCAAGGTGCCTTAGCCTCCTGAGTAGCTGAGAAGCTGGTGGCTTGAGCCACCACACCTGGCTAATTTTTGTATTTTTAGTAGAGATGGGGGTCTCGCCATGTTGGCCAGGTTGGTCTTGAACTCTTGACCTCAGGTGATCCACCTGCCTCGGCCTCCCAAAGTGCTGGGATTACAGGCATGAGCCACCATTCCTGGCTAGCTTTGAGCTATTAACAGAATGTCTGAAACATCATAATCTTCCTTCCTATCCCTGACCAGGCAGGGTGGCTCTGGGACAGATGACTTCTATGAAAAATGATCAAGGCCAGAATGGATGCCACCTCCCACCTCTTGTCCAAGCTCATTCTAACCCCGCCTGCTCCTATGTCCTCAGAGCCGTGGCCCAGTCCAGATGCTCGAGTCTTCATTCTTCCCCCTGGGGGTGCAGATGCTTTTCCGGAGATGCTTAGGCGTAGGGCTGGAGAGTAGGGCAGAGCTGAAGAGTCCTACTTTCCTGGAGCTCCTAGTGCCCCACTGCCTCCAGGACGTCCTGTGGGTCCCTGAGGCTCTGGGTCCTGGAAGACATTCCCTGGCGTGGAGACTCCCTCTTCTGCCTGGCTCCTCCTTCTCCCAGGGCAGGGCGTGCACGGAGGCCCCACCCCGGGTGCCCGTGCTGCTTGGACACCTGGTTTGGGCTGACCCTCGGGTTCTGACAGGGTGGGACCCTCCTGCCTGTCTTTGAGACAGCAGCTGATTGAGGGCACACCCACCCCCGAGGCTGAGGAAACAAGTGTGCTGGCTTTGACGGGATTCCAGGGCAAGTGCTTCTGTTAGTCACTCCGGGGCTGAATCTATTAATATTTTCAGATCGCATTTTCCTAGGACACGCCTAGTTAAAGTGAAGCCAGCTGGTTTTGTTCAGTACTTTTGCCTCCGAAGTACTGTATTTTCATAACTTTTGCTTTATTTTACTTTTTAAATTTTGTATTTATTTATTTTTTAGTATCCCTGTCATGGCAACTTTTGCTTTATTCTAGAACCCTGAAGAAAGGCCCCGAGGAGAAAAAGTCTCTCAACCTTTTAAAAAAAAAAAAAAAGACTATAATTTTGAGTAGTTTGGGGTTTATAGAAAACTTGAGCAGAAAGTACAGAGTTCCCATAGATACATTCTTGCGCCACCCCCAGTCAGTTTCTCCTGGTCTTAACATCTTGCATTTGTTGCAGTTGATGTACGTTTGTTGCAATTAATGAGCCGATATCGGCACATTATTATTATTATTATTATTATTATTATCATCAGAGACGGAGTCTCACTCTTGTTGCCCAGGCTGGGGTGCAATGGCGCGATCTCGGCTCATGGCAACCTCCGCCTCCCGGATTCAAGCAATTTTCCTGCCCCAGCCTCTCAAGTAGCTGGGATTACAGGCATGCGCCACCACACCCAGCTAATTTTGTATTTTTAGTAGAGACAGGGTTTCCCCATGTTGGTCAGGCTGGTCTCGAACTCCTGACATCAGGTGATCTGATCCACCCGCCTCGGCCTCCCAAAGTGCTGGGATTACAGGCGTGAGCCACCGCGCCCGGCCAGCACATTATTAGAGTCCATAGTTCACATTAGGGTTCCCTCCTGGTGTTGTCCACTCCGGGTTTTGGGACATGGGTAATAAATAATGTGTACCCACCATTACAGTGTCATGCAGAATAGCGTCACTGTTCCCCAAATCCTCCAGGTTCCGTTTATTCATCCCTGCTTGCCACTGCTGGCAGCCATTGATCTTTTGACTGTCTCTGTAGTTTTGCCTTTTCTAGAATGTCATATGGTTGGAATCATAGACTCTGTGGCTTTTTCAGATTGGCTTCTCTAACTTAGTAATACGCATTTGAGTTTCGTCCATGTCTTTTCATGGCTTTTTTTTTTTTTTTTTTTTTTCGAGACAAAGTCTCGCTCTGTCACCCAGGCTGGAGTGCCGTGGCATGATCTCAGCTCACTGCAACTTCTGCCTCCTGGGTTCAAGTGATTCTCCTGCCTCAGCCTCCCGAGTAGCTGGGATTACAGGCACGTGCCACCACGCCCGGCTAATTTTTATATTTTTAGTAGACACACCGTTTTGTGTTTCACCAAGACACCAGGCTGGTCTTGAATTCCTGACCTCAGATGATCTGCCCACCTCGGCCTCCCAAAGTGCTGGGATTACAGGCGTGAACCTCCACGCCTGGGCAGCTCATTTCTTTTTTTTTTTTTTTTGCTGAATAGTATTACACTCCCCCAACCTTTTGTTTTTGCAAATGGAGGCCCTGAGGCCCAGAGAGGGGAAGTGACTGGCTCAAGAGGCACCACGAATCCGTGGCAAAGCTGCGCTTGGAGGCTAATTTGCCTTCCTCTGGGTACCTGTTTCGAGGGGCCTCTGGGCTGGGCACTGTTCTGGAACTAAACCTGTTTCATCACAGCTTTGTCCAGAGGCTGAGGGGAGGCCGGGGGCAAGGGCTCTGTTCACCACTTGCCTTGACCCATTTCCTGCATGTGTTGGGTGGGGCCTGCAGACACCCACGCCCCTGATGCGGAAGGGGTTGGGGGTGGGGTTCCCAGCTTCCACCTCCCTGAGAGCTGAGGAGATGGGATGCTGGGTCCAGGCAAGTACTCACCACCCCACTGCCGCACGGGCCTGGGGGCTGGGTGGGAAGAGACTGCTTGGGTTGGGCCTGGGCTGGGTCCTGCAGCATTTAGGAATCTTATCTCCCTCCGTTGCTCTCTGAGCTGCCCCTCCCACTGGAGACTCCTCCCAGCTGGCCTGCATCCCAGGCCATCTCCACTTACTTAATTTACCTCCCCTCTTGCTAGCCTGCAGGCCTCCTGCTCCTTCCTCTCCGTCCAGCCCTCCATGATCCCTCGTGATGACTACAGGGCAATGACCTTGAATCACGTGCGAGGAGCCCCTTTTTGGGCCAGGCTCTGTGCTCCTGTCTCATGGACATGATGGAATTCAATCCTCACAGCTGTTATTTGGGGAGATTGAGATTGCATTGGTGCCTCTTCAGTGGTTGGGAGGACACTGAGGATTAGAGTAGCTTGCTCAGGACTCCCAGGTCCTTGTGAGGCTGGGCCAGGATCTGAGCTCAGGGGTCTGAGTCCAGATCCCAAACGCTAAATCTCTGCCCCGTGGCGCCTCTCTCTCTCTTTCTTTCTCCTCTTCCTGCTCTCTCTCCCTTTCTCCCTTCCCTTCTTTTTCCTCTCTCTTTTGACCAGGCGTTGCTGAAGGGGTCCAGCTCTCTGACTTTTGTTACAACATCTCCTTAGCCTGGGAAGGATTGTGGGGCCTCCCCTCTTCTCACCTGCTCCCCGTTCCCGTCCTATCCTGAAGCCAGATGTGATGAAGGCCTCACACCAAAGGATAGCCGGGAAGGTGCTGCCGTGCATTGCCTTGCAGGGGCTTTACTTGCTTTTCTCAGTCCTCAGTGGCTCTGCAGGCAGGAATGCTCATCCCCATTTGACAGGTGATGAAACAGAAGCTTTGGGGAAGTTCAATAAGTTGCTGAACAGCTGTGCAACGTAGCTGGTGAGAGGCAGGTTTCACTCAGGTCATAGGACTCTGAGGCATCTTTAACGTGTCCAGGACTTCATGTGGCCTTTCCCCGAGAACTTGTTGCATTTCAGGAGAGGAAGGGGCACTGCTCAGCAAGACAAAGGGACTCCAGTGGTGGGAGCTCAGGCCCCGGGACACCTAGGTTTTCTTGGTCTTGTTTTCTGAGAAGGGCCCTTTTCTGGCCGCTGGCAGGCCCTGGCCCTTCCGAAATCACAGTGGGATCTGTTTGTTTCCAACTGAGTACACAGCCTGGCCCAGCCCAGCCCAACCCAATCCATTTCTCTGCTGGGTTCTTTCCTTCTCCACCAATCCCTTTCCTTCCATCCCTCGGGACTCACCTGCCTGTGACCTGGGGCCTCTCCTGTCCTTCTCGTTTCTTTTCCAGCTATAACCAGGCCCTTTCCTTTGCTCCTGTATTTCGGGCCCAGGTCCCCTGCAGTCCCTCTTTTCCTTCTCTGCCCTCTTCTTTTTGTCTTCTATCTCCTGGTGTGCTTTAAACAATTTTTTTGGAGAAATATATGTAACATAAAATTTGCCATTTGAACTCTAAGTGTGCAGTTCAGTGGCATTAAGGACATTCACAATTGTGCTGCAGTCTCCTGCTTCCATCTCCAGAACTTTTTCATCTTCCGAAACTGAAATGCTGTACCCATTAAACAGTAACTGCCTGTTTTTTTTTGTCTTTTTGTTTTTGTTTTTGTTTTTTTTTGAGAGGGAGTCTCACTTTATCGTCCAGGCTGGAGTGCAGTGGTGCGATCTTGGCTTGCTGCCTCCAGGGTTCAAGTGATTCTTGCGCCTCAGCCTCCTAAGTAGCTGGGACTATAGGCCTGCGCCACCACCCCCGGCTAATTTTTGTATTTTTAGTAGAGACAGGTTTCACCATGTTGGCCAGGCTGGTCTCGAGCTCCTGACCTCAGGTGATCCACGTGCCTCGGCCTCCCAGGGTGCTGGGATTACAGGTGTGAACAACTGCGCCTGAAAATGATTGTTAATGTTATGAGTGAAACTCCCCATTCCCCCATCCCCAGCCCCCGATAGTCTCTCTTCGGCTGTCTCTATGAATTTGCATATTCTCGGTACTGCATGGAAGTGAAATCACATGAGATTTGTCCTTTCATGACTGGCTTGTTTCACTTAGTGCAATGTCCTTAAGGTTCATCCATGTTGTAGCCTATGTCAGAATTTCGTTCCTTTTTTTAAATTTGTTTTGGAGATGGAGTCTCACTCTGTCGCCCAGGCTGGAGTGCAGTAGTGTGATCTCAGCTCACTGCAACCTCCGCCTCCCCGGTTCAGCAATTCTTGTGCCTCAACCTCCCAAGTAGCTGGGATTACAGGTGCCTGCCACCATGCCCGGCTAATTTTTGTATTTTTAGTAGAGGCAGGGTTTCACCTTGTTGGCCAGGCTGGTCTCGAGCTCCTGACTTCTGGTGATCTGCCTGCCTCAGCCTCCCAAAGTGCTGGGATTACAGCCGTGAGCCACCGCGCCCAGTCTCATTCCTTTTTAAGGCTGAATCATCCTCCATTACCTGGATGCACCACATTTTGTTTATCCATTCCTCTATTGATGGACATTTGGGCTGCTGCCCCTTTTGACTATCCTGGTGCCTTTTGACATTCTTTGCTTAGGAACAGTAGACAGCACTTCCGCACCATGCTTGGGGCCACTTGAAGCAGCAAAACCACCTGCAAAAGCGCAGAAGTCATAGCACTAAATAGACCCAGAACAAGATACTTGCAGGAGAGCTGACCCAGGTAGACAAAGCGCGGCGTTGCCGACCTCAGCTGGGTGCGTGCACGTCAGGCAGTGAGAATGTGTGGCTGCTCAGCGCACGCACGTGTCCACAAATCACTGTGAAAATACTGGGAGTAGTGATTTGGGGGTTAGAAATTTTAGCAAGTTGGCAAACTTGCAAATACAAAATCTGTGACTATTCGGTGATTAATGAGGATTGACTGTACTTGCATCTTCATAGATGACTCTCCCTCCTTCCCTCCTGAGATGACAGCATTAACCCATTCAGGAAGGCCCAATCATATCTTAAAGGCTCTATCTCCCAACATTCTTGTGTTGGGGATTAAGTTTTTAACCCACGAACTTTGAGGGGCACATTCATACCAGAGCAGCGCCCAATGCCTGTCATATAGTACATGCCCAGTGAACAGTGAGTAAATGAAGGGCACAAGGACTGAAGTACTCGTGCTGAGTTGTTAGGCATGAGAATCAGCAGGGAGAGATCTTTCTGGCAGGGGAGCCTGTTCCTCTCCTCCCTAGGAACAAGCCCTCTCCTGTGCTCATTGAGAGGCATCCAGCGACAGTCATGGAGGTTGGAATTGTGTGGCAGAAAAGTGCAGGCCTAAGATGTAGTTCTAGTCCCAGTTTTAACAGGTTTTGTGGTCTTTGGCAAGTCACTTCCCCTCTCAGGGCCTTAGTCTCTTCACTTATACTTTGGAGAGCAGTTTTCTCCCCTGCGATTCTTTCCTCACACAAACCCTGGGAACCCTGCCTTTCTCCGCTGGGACCTTCACTGGAGGCTGTGGGAACAGTGGGGTCCATGCAACGAAAGAGACCAAGAGGTCTTCATGTCTGCAGAGATGAACTTCTCTAGCTCCCTTAGCCTGCCAATCCAGGCTACTCCTCCCTCCTACTCTGCACATCTAACTTGCGTCCCTCATGCTGCAGAGTCAGATCATCCCCCTTCCTATTACCAACAGAAGTGTTTGCGAAATAGGCCGGATGTGGTGGCTCACGCCTGTAATCCCAGAACTTTGGGAGGCCAAGGCGGGCGGATCACTTGAGGACAGGAGCTCGAGACCAGTCTGGCCAACATGGTGAAACCCCACCTCTACTAAAAATACAAAAATTAGCCGGGCATGGTGGTGCACGCCTGTAATTCCAGCTACTCAGGAGGCTGAGGCAGGAGAATCTCTTGAACCTAGGAAGCTGAGGTGGCAGTGAGCCCGTATCGCTCCACTGTACTTCAGCCTGGGTGACAGAGCAAGACTCTGTCTCAATTAAAAAACAAAAAAAGTTGGTAAAATAGGTCAAAGAAGCATCATGGCCAGGCGCGGTAGCTCACGCCTGTAATCCCAGCAGTTTGGGAGGGCGAGGTGGGCAGATATCTGAGGTCAAGAGCGAAGCTCCATCTCAAAAAAAGCAGCATCATGATGGGCAAGAGGCAGCTTGCAGTGGGGAAGGGCTTCAGAGCCACAGACTGAGCCTTGTCTCTTACTGGCTTTGGGCTGGGACACAGCACTTCGCCTTAGGAGCCTCAGCATCTTCACCTGCCAAATGGGGCAGTGCAGCTACCTCAAGGGGATGGGGGCAGGATGTAGTCAAGTGCTTTGCCCAGTGCCTGACACAGAGTGGGCATTTGAAACTGGCACCTCCTAGTGTTAAAGTAGTAAAACGTGTGTCCCTCAGTGTCCTGGGCACCACTTTGACACTCAGCCCTCCCACAAGTGCTGGGCTGCTTGTATCCGTCCTGCAGGGTTGCCTGCCCAGCGCACAGGGGCTTGCACTGTGTGAGGAGGCAGCACAGCCCACCCGGCACTGCCTGCAGGACAGCTTCTTCTTTCCTGCCCAGGTCCCCTGGCCTCCTCCCTTGGTCTCCCAGCTCCTGAGTTTCCAAGCTTAGTTAGCATGGAAGACAGCAGACAACTGATGGGCCAGAGTAGCACGGCACATTCAGGCAATCAGTGTAGCAGCTCAGGGGCCTCTGGGAACTAGGGCTCAGGGAACCCTTCAGGGTGGAGGGGGCCTCTCACTGCACCCGCTTGTGCCCTGTACCTACCTCCACCCAAGCCTCTGACACTCCATAGCACTTACCTGTTTGCATGTCTGTCTAGTCTCCCATCCCCATCTGAAGTCTGAGCCCCATGAGGGTCTGGACCCTTTTCTCTAGAGTTTAGTCCAAGAACAGGTACTTTAAGTAAAGAGTTAGTTGATGGACTGTTGGCAGGAATTAAATTAGTACTGAGGCCCACCCTAAGCAGGGAAGCAGTATGAATAGACTTGGGGCTCAGGAGATGGTGAGAAGCCCAGGGGTGCTGGAGGGTAGTGGGGATGCACCTGGAAGAAGGCTGGGGTCTGCTGCTCCTCTTTCCCCTGTCTCATTTTAAGAGATGATTTCTCTTAAAATGAAGAGACTTCTTCATTTCTTATTTTGAGAGATGAAGCCCAGTGACCCCCAAAATCGGGGTGTTTTCTTCTGAATTCTCTGTCACAGCTCTAGAGGCTGGAGGAGTTGTGAGGGGCTTAGGGATCACAGTGGCTGCAGAAGGCTCTGAAAGGAGGGCTCTGGGAGCGTGAGATGGATCGGACTGGGGAGAGGATGTCAGGTTGGCCTGGGGTCCGGTTCTGCCTTTTCTCTGGGCAGGTCCTTTGCCCTCCCTGAGGCTTGGCCTCTCCATTTGGAACTTAGCATCCTGATTCCCTTCCTGTCCTGAAAGTGTTTTTGGAGGAGCTTACTCTTCTGAGTATTAGGGAGATCTTAATAAAAGCCCATACATTCCTGATCCTTCTGGAAATTCCTGAGTAATTAGCACCTGTGGGCCCTAGGATGGAGCAACCTGCTGTCTTCTGGGGTTGCCCTGGGGGCTACCCTGTAGCTTTTGGGTGGGGCTGAGGCAGAGTAGAGGCTCCTAGGCTGGGCCCTGAGAACCAAGTCTGGGATTATTTTTACTCTTCTGTTCACAGCGCATGGCCCAGCTCCACGATGCCATCTGTCCCCCGCCTCCGGCTGTCCCCTGGCAGGCCCTCCTGGGTCACTGTGGAGCACTTGGGGAAGGAGGAGGAGGCTGGTGCTGGCTTACCCCATTCCATGAGCTGCAGGGCAGGGCGGTGCGTGGGAGGTTTGCCTGGTGGCGGGAGGCAGCTGCCAGCCCCGGGATGTGGGCCGCGGGCAGATAGGAGGAGCTCGCCAGTGACGACTGTGAACCTGGAGCACCAGGGACACGTGGGGCTGGGAGCAACTCCATTTCAGTAACAAATCCTGTGGCCCAGGGCCTTGGATGACCTGCTGCCCTGCTTTTCCTGGGACAGACCCAATCCTAGGGACATGGAGTGCAGGTCCTCAGAAAACCCCACTCGTGGGGCAGGGTCTGGCATTAGGAGTCTTTGGTTCTCCCCAGGTGTGTGTTCTGCTGGGCTGCCCTAGGCCCAGCTTCTGCAGGGACTGATGGTGCCCACTTCACCAGGCCAGTCCAGCTCAGCTTGGGTGAAGGAAGGGGAATTCTGAGGAGGAGCAGGGCCCAGAGACCATAGAAGGGGTCAGGTGGGGTAAGGGAGGTGGCGGCCCTCTTTTCCATCTCTTGACATCCTGGCCTCCGCCGCACCCTCCACCTGACTCAGGGCATCCATCTGTACTTAGTGTCAGGTCCAGAAGAAAATCTAGGCTACAACCAGGACTTAAGAGGCCTCAGGTATTGAAATGATTAATTAATTAAGTATTAATATTAGGCATTAGGGCTTGAGACTTTCTACTTGGCATTGTTTATGGCTTAATAACAATGAAGACAATAAGAAATAGCTCTTATGAGCACTGACTGTGTCAGGCCCTACACTAGATGACATCTCACTATGTCATCTCTCCTGCGGGACAGCCCTCCGGGATGGATCAGTTCCCCAGCCTTCTGAGCAGAGCCACACGTGAAAGTCTGCAAGGTACTTTTAGAGGCCACTGGAGACTTCTGGGATCTGGGGAGGGAGTGTGAACCGCAGATACTGCTAGCACAGAAAGGACCCTGGATCCCGATGAGGGCATCCTTCTTGTTTTACAGATGACCAAAATGAGGCCCAGAGAAATGACGTGGTTTGTCTGTGGTTGTGCAGTTAGTGGTAGAACTGGAACCAAAGCCAGGCTCTTGCTTCCCATACATCACACTTCCATTCTACAAGCCTCCAAAATAAGCCCCAAAGGGATTTATGCACAATTCAAGCTCTTTTTCTGGTATGCCAAAATCCAGACATTTCCTGAGGTTTCTTTTGTTTCCCAAAACTAAGCACAGAGCAATCTGTTCTCCCGACAGAGAAATCATTATTCCACAATAACACTTAACAAATATCCCTTCGTTTGTTCATTCTGTGTTCATCAGCTCTGTGCAGCGTGCTGAGGACTTACAGAGGAAGACAGCTGTCCCTGTCCCCTGGTGTCTAAAGTGTGGTGGAGACCAGTCCTTACTGGGAGATGGGGGCTGGATATGGAAAGGCAGGAGTCTGCTAAGGTTGGAGTCATCTTCCCAGAGGGAGTGACATATGGCTGGATCTTAAGGCTGAGCAAGAGTTGGTCAGGTGAACAAAGAATAGAAGGGAAGTTTCGGGTAACAGCACCTCCACCAGGAGTGGAGAAAGAGCCTAGCATGTTGAGGGGTGATTTGGATGGCTGAGTTTGGGGCTTGGAGTTGGGTTCAAAGAAGGAAGTACAGAGGGTGGTGCCTGTGGGCGGAAGGTATGGCCGGAGAGCAGGGATCAGCAGATGCAAGCGCTAGAAAATCCCATCATGGAGTGTGTAGTGTTATCTTAAGAGCAAAGAAAAGGCATTGAAAATTTTTAGGTAGCGGAATCATGTGATCAGGTTTGCATTTTAGAAAAATCACTCTGGCGGGGTGAAGAGATTATGGAGCCTGAATGGGGTTGCACCAGTCATCCAGATGTGCATTGCTGGAAGCTTGGATTAGGGCTGTGAGATAGAGTAGATTCAGCAGACATTTAGGCGACAGAAAGACAGGATGTGGTCATTAGTTAGATGTGGGAGATATTAATAAGAGGGAAAAGTCAAAACATAGTCATATGCTGCTTCACGAAGGGGATGCCTCCTGAGAAATGTGTCTCTTGGCGATTTCATCCTTGTGCAACCATAATAGAGCGTCCTTACACAAACCTAGATGGTGTAGCCTGCGACACACCCGGGCTGTGTGGTACAACCTATTGCTTCTGGGCTATAAATCTGTACAGCATGTGACTATACTCAGTTCTATAGGCAACTATAACACAATGGTAACTGTGTTAGTATTTGTATATCTCAACATACCTAAACATAGAAAAGGTACAGTGAAAACAAAATATAAGATAACAAATGGCACACCTGTATGGGGTACACCGTGAATGGAGCTTGCAGGACTGGGAGCTGCTCTGGGTGAGTCAGTGAGTGAGTGGTGAGTGAATGTACACTACTGTAGGCTTGACTGTACACTACTCTACACTAGGACATTACTGATACTACTGTAGACTTTATAAAAAGAGATACTTAGGCTACACTAAATATTTAAAATGTTTTTTCTTCAAGAATATATTAACTTGGCTTTCTGTAACTTTTTTACTTTATAAACTTCTTAATTTTTTGATTCTTTAATAATAACACTTAGCTTAAAACGCAAACACCTCACACCTGTAATCCCAGCACTTTGGGAGGCCAAGGTGGGCGGATCACGAGGTCAGGAGATCGAGACCATCCTGGCTAACATGGTGAAACCCAGTCTCTACTAAAAATACAAAAAAACTAGCCAGTCGTGGTGGCAGGCACCTGTAGTCCCAGCTGCTCAGGAGGCTGAGGCAGGAGAATTGCATGAGCCCGGGAGGTGGAGCTTGCAGTGAGCCGAGACTGTGCCACTGCACTCCAGCCTGGGTGACAGAGCAAGACTGTCTCAAAAAAAAAACAAAAAACAAAACCCAAAAATGCAAACACATTGTACAGCTGTACAAAAATATTTTCTTAATTTATATCTTTATTCTATAAGCCTTCTTCTGTTTACAAAATGTTTTTTTGTTTGTTTGTTTGTTTTTGTTTTTGAGACGGAGTCTCACTCTGTCCGCCAGGCTGGAGTGCAGTGGCATGATCTTGGCTCACTGCAACCTCCGCCTCCCGGGTTTAAGCGATTCTCCTGCCTCAGCCTCCCGAGTAGCTGGGATTACAGGTGCGCACCACCATGCCTGGCTAATTTTTGTGTTTTTAGTAGAGACGGGGTTTCAGCATATTGGCCAGGGTGGCCTCGAGCTCCTGACCTCATGATCCACCTGCCTTGGCTGTTTTTTTACTTTTTAACTTTGTCGTTAAAAACAGAGACATAGCAGCCAGGCGTGGTGGCTCACGCCTGTAATCTCAGCACTTTGGGAGGCCGAGGCGGCTGGATCACGAGGTCAGGAGTTCAAGACCAGCCTGGCCAACAGGATGAAACCCTGTCTCTACCAAAAAAATACAAAAAATTAGCCAGGCATGGCGGAGGTTGCCTGTAATCCCAGCTACTTGGGAGGCTGAGGCGGAGAATTGCTTGAACTCGGGAGGCAGAGGTTGCAGTGAGCTGAGATCGCATCAGCACATTCCAGCCTGGGCAACAAGAGCAACACTCCATCTCAAAAAAATTGAAACTAAAAAAAAATAATAAAAATAGAGACAAACGCACACATTAGGCCTGCACAGCGTCAGGATCGTCAGTATCACTGTCTTCCACCTGCATGTTCTGCCCCACTGGAAAGCCTTTAGGGGCAGTAACTTGCATGGAGATATCATCTCCTAGGGTAACTGTCTTCTTTTGGAATGCCTCCCGAAGGGCCTGCCTGAGGCTGTTTTACAGTAATTTTTTTTTTTATAAGTAGAAGGAGTACACTCTAAAATGATGATAAAGGCCGGGTGTGGTGGCTCATGCCTGCAATCCCAGTCCTTTGGGATGTCGAGACGGGCCGATCACCAGAGGTCAGGAGTTCGAGACCAGCCTGGCCAACATGGTGAAACCCCGTCTCTACTAAAAATACAAAAAAATTAGCCGGGCGTGGTGGTACGTGCCTGTAATCCCAGCTACTCGGGAGGCCGAGTCACGAGAATTGCTTGAACTCAGAAAGCAGAAGGTGCAGTGAGCTGGTACTGTACCACTGCACTCCAGCCTGGGTGACAGAGTGAGACTCTGTCTCAAAAAAAATAAATTAGTTAATTAAAATAAAATCAAATCACAATTTCATTGAATTTATGATTTATATTAAAAAAAGACGATAAAAAGTATAGTAAATATATAAAGCAGTAACATAGTCATTTATTATCAAGGATTGTGTACTGTACATAATTGTGTGTGCTAGATTTTTACACAACAGGCAGCACAGTAGATTTGTTTTACACCAGTGCAACCAGACACACGTGAGGAATGTGTGGGGCTGCGACGGTAGGATGGCTCTGACATCACTAGGCAGTAGGAAGTTTTCAGCTCCATTATCATCTTATGGGACCCTCTTGGAATGAACGTTTGGGGCTGACCGAAATTTTGGTATGCAGTGCGTGACTGCGTTCCTAGCTTTGTGGTCTCTGTATGGATAGTGGTTCATTTCCTGAGAGAGAGCCGAGGAGGTGGAACAGGATTTGGGGACAAGCTGAACACTTGGTTTTGGGCATGTTGAGTTTGAGGAGCTCTGGAGATTGATTAGAGATGCCTGGTAGGCAGTTTCTGTGAGGACCTTCACCTCAGGAAAGATACACAGATTTGGGGATTAAACCAACAGAGTGGGAATGCAAGCCTTGGGTGGGGTCCCCCCAGGAGTCTGTTTAGGGTTTAAAAAGAAGAGGTCAGGTCAGAACCCAGGGACAAATCTTTATAGAATGAGTCTGGTGAAATATGGAGCCCAGGGAATATGGAGAAAGGGAGCCTGGAGCTGACTTGGAAGACTGCAGACTCCTCCTGCTTCTTCCATGTGTTTTCAGAATCAGCTTGTTAAGCTTTGTGGAAAACTATGTGGAATTTTTTAAAACCACAATTTCAGGGCCGGGCACGGTGGCTCACACCTGTAATCCCACCACTTTGGGAGGCTGAGGAGGAGGATCACTTGAGGTCAGGAGTTCAAGACCAGCCTGGCCAACATGGTGAAACCCTGTCTCTACTAAAAATATAAAAATTAGCCAGGCGTGGTGGTGGCACGTGCCTGTAATCCGAGCTACTTGGGAGGCTGAGGCAGGAGAATCACTTGAGCCTGGGTGGTGGAGGTTGCAGTGAACTGAAATCACGCCACTGCACTCCAGCCTGGGTGACAGAACAAGGCTCCATCTCAAAAAAAGAAAAATAAAATAAAATAATCACAATTTCATTGAATTTATGATTTATTTGGAGAGATTCAACATCTTTATAATATTGTTTTCCCATTCATGAACACACAGTTTCTCTCCATTTATTTAGATATTGTGACACTGTGAAATATATACTAGGGGTCTGGTGTGGTGGTTCAGGTCTGTAATCCCAGCACTTTGGGAGGCTGAGGCAGGTGGATCATGTGAGGTCAGGAGTTTGAGACCAGCCTGGCCAACATGGCGAAACCCCATCCCTACTAAAAATACAAATGCAAAAATTAGCCGGGCGAGGTGGCGGGTGCCTGTAATCCCAGATACTCAGGAGGTTGAGGCAGGAGAATCACTAGAACCTGGGAGGCGGAGGTTGCAGTGAGCCCATATTGTGCCACTGCACTCCATCCAGCCTGGGCAAAAAAAGCTCAAAAAAAAAAAAAAAAAGATATATTGGGACCTCATTCAGTTTCCTGCCATACAACTCCTAAAATCCTTGCAATCTTCAAAACGATGTGTCTTTTTGTATGCTAATGAGTCTATTTAGGGCTTGCAGTCCCTAGGTAGCTTCAGGATGGGACCAGACTCTAGAAAGACCAAGGGCAGGATTAGCGGGGTGGAACTTTCAGCCACACCCTCCAACCTCAGGGAGGCGAGAGGGGCTGAAGGTCAAGTTGATCACCAATGGCCAATGGTTTAATCAGTCACGCCCATGTCATGAAGGCACCGTAGACACCTAGAAGGACTGGGTTCGAGGAGCTTCCAGAAAGCTGAACACGTGGAGGGACCTGAAGGGTGGCGTACCCAGGAGAGAACATAGAAGCTTCTTGAACCGTCCCACGTGCCTTGCTCTATGCATCTCTATCCTTTGTGAGATCCTTTAGAATAAGCTGGTAAAGGTAGATAGTGTTTCTCTGAGTTCTTTGAGCTACTCTGGCAGGTTAATTGATCCTAATGAGAGGGTTGTAGGAACCCCATCTATAGCTGGTGGGTCAGAAGCACAGGTAAAACAACCCAGGGCATGGAAGTCGGGAGGCAGTCCTGTGGAACCAAGCCCCCACCCTGTGGGATCTCCTGGCTTCAAGCAACCCTCCTGCCTCTCGGCCTCCCAAAGTGCTGAGATTATAGGTATGAGCCACCATGCCCAGCCCTGTTTTTCTCAATGAGGCTCTTTGATTGGTAAATTCTCTATTATTTTTGTCTAAAAATGCCTCTATTTAATCTTCACTCATGAATGATTTTTTGTTTGGGTTTTAAATTCAAGATTAACAGATATTTTCTTTTAACAATTTGGTGATGTTATATTGAGTCTTCTAGTGTTACTGGTACGAAGTTTGCTATCAGTTTGTTGTTATTATTGTTTTTGAGACACAATCTCCCTCTGTCGCCCAGGCTGGAGTGCAATGGCACGATATGGGCTCACTGCAACCTTTACCTCCTGGGTTCAAGCGATTCTCATGCCTCAGCCTCCCAAGTAGCTGGGATTACAGGCGCCCACCACCACGCCCAGCTAATTTTTGTATTTTTAGTAGAGACAAGGGTCTCACTATGTTGCCCAGGCTGGTCTAAAACTCCTGGCTTCAAGTGATCCACCTGCCTTGGCCTCCCAAAGTGCTGGGATTACAGGCATGACCCACCACACCAGATCAAGAAGTTCAATATCAGTTTAATAGTCCTTCCTTTCTAGTAAATCTGCCCTTTTTCACTCTCCATGCTTCTAAGATCTCTGTTTTGGGTATTCTGCAGTGTGCCTACGTTATGTGTTCCTTTTATTTGAATTTATCCTGGTTAGGATTCAGCATGTTTCCTGAATTATTGGAGTCATCTCTTCTATTAATCTGGAAAATTGCCTGCTGTTATCTCTTCAAATGTTGCTCTACTTTATTTATTTTCTATGTTCTCTTTTTCTGGAATTCTGATGTTGAATTGCCTTATTCTGTTCTCCTTGCTCTTTACTGTCATTTAAAAAATACATCTGGGTAATTTCCTCACCTCTGTCTTCCAGATTGTTACTTCTTTATCTAGCTGTATCTAAGTTGTTAATCTCAACCATTAAGTTTTTAATTTCAATGACTAAAATGTTTATTTTTAAATGTTGATATGGTTCTTTTTCCAGCCTACTTTGTAGTTTTGATAATATCTTGTTCTTTCCCATATTTACAATTCCTTATTTAGGTCAATAATCATTTAAACATAATCTCTTCAGAGATTTTCAGCCTGGGACCACTGTTTATTTTTAAGAATTGGCTAGAGGTTACTAAGCAATATAAAATTCAAATTTCAAATCCATTAAAGGGTAGGCCCTTGGTTACAAATTCTTTTTTTTAATAATCCTTTTTTATATCTAGAATTTAGGCTAAGACAGAGAATCTTTTTTTTTTTTTTGAGATGGAGTCTCTGTTGCCTAGGCTGGAGTGCAGTGGCGTGATCTCAGCTCACTGCAACCTCTGTCTCCCAGGTTCAAGTCATTCTCTTGCTTCAGCCTCCCGAGTGGCTGGGATTACAGGCGTGTGCCACCGTGCCAAGCTAATTTGTGTATTTTTAGTGGAGATGAGGTTTTGCCATGTTGGCCAGACTGGTCTTGAACTGCTGACCTCAAATGATCTGTCCGCCTCGGCCTCCTAAAGTACTGGGATTACAGGCATGAGCTGCTTTGCCTGGCCCAGAGAACGAACGCTTGGCCCAGAGAATTTTCGCTGTCATATTTTGTCAGTGTTCTACTGGTTCTCTGAGGATTTAGGTATAGTTCCCAGTTTCAGCTTCTCTGCATCTCTCAGGTCTAAGGTCTCATCTCTGAGCAGCCATTAAAACCCAGTTGTGGCCGGGCATGGTGGTTCACTCTGTGGGAGGCCAAGGAGGGAGAGTTGCTTGAGGCTGGAAGTTCAAGACCAGCCTAGGCAACATAGTGAGACCTCTACAGTAAATACATAATCTCTACAGTAAATAAATAATTAGCTGGGCATGGTGGTGCGTGACTAGAGTCCCAGCTACTCAGGAGGTTGAGGCAGGAGGATCTCTTGAACCCATGAGTTCAGTGCTGTACTAAGCTATGATCTCGCCAGTGCTCTTCAGCCTGGGCAACAGAGCAAGATCCTGTCTCTAAAAAATAAAAAAATATAAAAATTTAAAGTGATAAAAAATAAAAAACCAGCTTCCTCATTACTAAGGGAGCTTTGCTCAGTCATTTCTAAATTTATTTATAGAGTGAGAGTTTTAAAATCATCTTATCTACTATATTGCCAGAAATTAAAGTTGACAGCTCTTTTAAGTAGTTTGTTTTGGGCTGGGCATGATGGCTCACGCCTGTGATTTTAGCACTTTGGGAGGCTGAGGTGGATGGATCACCTGAGGTCAGGAATTTGAGACCAGCCTGGCCAACGTGGCGAAACCCCGTCTCTACTAAAAATACAAAAATCATCTGGGTGTGGTGATGTGTGCCTGTGATCCCAGCTACTCAGTAGGCTGAGGTGGGAGAATTGCTTGAACTTGGGAGGCGGAGGTTACAGTGAGCCCAGATTGCACCACTTCCCACCAGCCTGAGTGAAAGAGCAAGACTCTGTCCCCCCACAAAAAAAAAGAAGTTTGTTTTGGAGGTATGGAAAAATGTTTTCATGTTCAGGATAGAATCAAGACCAGAATTTCTGGTAAGAGAATAAACTAGTTTATTCCCAGTCAAGCGACTCTGCCCCCAAACTCTCATGAAAACTTACTTTAACAGCCGCAGAGTCAACAGGCGACACTTGTTACACTAAAAAGGCCAGTGACTCTGAAGGGCTGAGAACAAGACCTTGGCCTGCACCTTGGCCTCAGTGCGCCACCTTCGGCGTGTCCTTAGGCCTCTGGGCCTCAGTGCCCTTTTCAGCAAGATGAAGGAGCTGGCTTAGGTTTCCTGGGCAGGGGGCGTTCCTTTCTTTCTTTTTTTTTTTTTTTTTTTTTGAGATGGAGTCTTGCTCTGTCGCCCAGGCTGGAGTGCAGTGGCGCCATCTTGGCCCGCTGCAACCTCTGCCTCCCAAGTTCAAGTGATTCTCTGGCCTCAGCCTCCTGAGTAGCTGAGATTACAGGCACCCGCCACCATGCCCGGCTAATTTTTTTATTTTTAGTAGAGGCGGGGTTTCGCCATGTTGGCCAGGATGGTCTCGAACTCCTGACCTCAGGTGATCCCCCTGCCTCGGCCTCCCAAAGTGCTGTGATTATAGGCGTGAGCCACTGTGCCCGACCGGTTCCTGCTTTACGTGTCAGTGGCTCTAACCTCCTTCCCACTGCCTGTCTGTGCCAGCTGCTTTGCCAAGCTCCTTTTGACCTCTCCTGGGATGTGCCTCTCACACTTAGACCCTCCCTTCTCTCGATCCTCACCCCTTCCTCACAGCGCCTCTCTGTGAAGGAAATTGTCCTTCTCACAGGCCATGGGTGGGAGATGAGGGTTTTGAGGGTATGGAGGGGAATGATAAGCGAGGAATGCTCTGGGACTTCCCACTTCAGAGGATCCGAGGTGGAAGTGGTCAAGCTCAGGGGTTTAGACCCCCAGCCTGGGTTTGGGCTGCTGGACTGCATTGCTCCTCAAGGCTAGTAGTGGAGAAGGGACAGGCAATGTGTGTGATGGGCTGAGGTCCTCCTTTACAAGTGGACTCAGTGGCTGGGATGGGGAGAAGTTGGGGGCTCTGGGAGGGCTGTCGGGGAGGTATGTGGTTCCCACCTGGTACTCATAACCCAAAACTGCCTTAAGATTACTGGTATGTCCTGCTCCTTCGCAAACCCCTGAGAACTATGTTTGGAAGCTTACAGCTTGGATGGTTGGAGCCAAGAGGTCACTGGATTTGTCTCATGTTAGGGGAAGGTGGGGTTGTGGCCATGAGCCTCCAGAGGCACCAGAAAGTCAATCCTGCCGTTGCTCCAGTGTGTGAGGAGCTGCCCAGACTGTTTCTTTTAGAAAGAGCCCAAGTCGGGAAGGGAACAGGAGAATAGTGACCTACATTATATTGTATATGCATTTAAAAAAATTTTTCATTGTGGTAAAAAAGACCACAAAATGTACCATCCCAACCCTCTTGAAGTATCCAGGTTGGCAGTGTTAAGTATACTCACATTGCTGTGCAGCAGATCTCCAGAACTTCTTCATCGTGCAGAACCGAAACTCTGTACCCCTCAAGTCACAACTCTGTATCTTTCTCCCACAAGCCCCTGGTAACCACCATTCTACTCTCTGTTTCTATTTGACCACTTAAAAAAAATTTTTTTTTTTAATTTTTAGTAGAGATGAAGTCTTGCTAACTCCTGGACTCAAATGATCCTCCTGCCTCAGCCTCCCTAAGTGCTGGGATTACAGGTGTGAGCCACTGCACCCTGCCGACTACTTTATTTTTATTTTATTGTATTCATTTATTTTGAGACAGAGCGTTGCTCTGTCACCCAGGCTGGAGTGCAGTGGCGCAATCATTGCTCACTGCAGCCTTGACTTCCCAGGCTCAAGTGATTCTCCCCTCTTACCCTCCAGAGTAGCTGGGACTATAGGTGTGAGCCAGCACACCTGGCTAATTTTTTTAAAATTAATTTTTTGTAGAGATGGGGTCCCCCTATATTGCCTAGACTGGTCTGAAACTCCTGGGCTCAAGGGATCCTCCTGCCTCAGCCTCCCAAAGTGCTGGGAGTATAGGCATGAGCCACTGTGCCTGGCCTAATGCGACTGCTTAGATACCTCGTCAGTGGAACCATGCAGTGTTTGGGTTGTTTTGTAACTGGCGTGTTTCACTCAGCATAATGCCCTAAAGGTCTGTCTGTGCTGCAGCACGTGTCCTGGTTGCCTTCCTTTTTAAAGCTCCTATTTTGCTGTAGGTATAGACCACATTTTGTTCATCCATTCATCCATTGATGGACACTTGGTTTGCTTCTACCTTTTGACTCTTGTGAATAATGCTACCATGAATATGAGTGTACACATATATCTTTGAGACCCTGCTTTCAGTTTGTTTGGGTATATACCCAGATATTGGGTCATATGGTCTTGCTCTGTCACCCAGGCTGGAGCGTAGTGGTGGGATCTCGGCTCACTGCAACCTCTGCTTCCCGGATTCAAGCGATTCTCCTGCCTGAGCCTCCCGAGTAGCTGCGATTACAGGTGCCCGCCACCACACCTGGCTAATTTTTGTATTTTTAGTAGAAACGGGGTTTCATCATGTTGGCCAGGCTGGTCTCGAGTTCCTGACCTCAAGTGATCTGCCTGCCTCAGCCTCCCAGAGTGCTGGGATTACAGGCGTGAGCCACAGCGCCCGGCCTGCACCATTTTGCATTCCCACCAACAGTACCCAGTATTTTGCATGCGTTTTGCCCAGAGTTGATTTAATGTCAGTGCATCCCTGGCACTGTGTCCTTGTCTCCTACTTCTCAGCCCTTGTCTGGGTTCCTTGATACCAGGGAGTGCCTAGGTCATTGTGCTCATTCGACAGATGGGAAGACGAGCTCTCCAGAGGGGAAGTGACCTGTTCAAGACCCCAGGCCTGATTCTCACAGATCTTTCACTTCACGCTTTGCTTCCTGAGCAACTGATTCGGGCTCTGGCACTCCCCGGAGTGCCTTCATCCCATGGCGCACGCGGTTCTTCCACTTCTCACCGGGGCTGTGGTTCCTGTCCCCACAGGTCCAACGGGCGCTCCTCCAAGCGGAGCCTTGGAGGGCAAGGCCGGCACCATTACCTCCAACGAGTGGAGCTCTCCCACCTCCCCTGAGGGGAGCAACGTCTCTGGGGGCAGTCAGGCACTGGACAAGCCCATCGACAATGATGCAGAGGGCGTGTGGAGCCCGGACATTGAGCAGAGTTTCCAGGAGGCCCTGGCCATCTACCCGCCCTGCGGCAGGCGCAAAATCATCCTGTCGGACGAGGGCAAGATGTATGGTAAGGAGCCCGTCAGGTTCAGGCCTGCACCTGAGGCTGAGGCAAGGGGCCGAACCCCAACCCTGGGGTTCCTGCCAGGCCACCTAAGGGGATGATCACTTGGGGCTTCGTCGGGTGGACACTGCTTTCTTGGGATGATCACTTGGGGCTTCGTTGGGTGGACACTGCTTTCTTCCTTCCTGGGCTCCCAAGGGATGAAGGCATCTGAGGAGAAGCCTGTGAGGGTGTGGAGGGTGGGGCCCCTGGCGGTGAGCAGAAGTGGGAGTGGGAATCTTGGAAAGGGCGAGTCTGGGTGGGGTAGAACGTCCCCCCAGAGCAGGTGGGGAGCACCCCATAAGCTGCACCCCAGCAGGTGCCTGACCAGCAGGCTGCCCACCTTGGCTGTGAAGGATGCTCACTCATCCCCTCTTTCCCTCATTCACTCACTCATTCATGCAACAAACACATGCCGAGCCTTCTGTGTGCCTGGTGTGAGTTAGACGGGTCTAGTCCCAGCCTGTCATCTGGGGTGCGGGGAATGTGAGCTCACAGATACCTGCTCTGCAAGGCAGCCTGGAGAGCTCCTAGGAGAGGCAGAGTGCTGGAGACCACTCCCCTAGGAAAGGTCCCCCGCAACCCAGCAGAGGGTCACCAGAAACCGCTTGATCTTTGTGAGTGGCTGGGGTTGCAGAACACAACAGAAACTGTTCAGCGCCGCATGGGAAGGACCAAGCAGTTGGCATGGGGCCACGATGACTTTTGGATGGAAGAGGGGGCATCTGGAAAAACGAAGCAGGGGCCGGGCATGGTGGCTCACTCAAGCCTGGGATTCCAGCACTTTGGGAGGCCAACGTGGGAGGATCACTTGAGGCCAGCAGTTTGAAACCAGCCTGGGCAACAAAGCGAGACACCATCTCTAGTAAAAATTTAAAAAATTACCCGGGTGTGGTGGTGCTAGCCTGTAGTCCCAGCTACTGGGGAGGCTGAGGCAGAAAGATCTCTTGAGGCCAAGAGGTCAAGGCTGCATTGAGCCGTGATTGTACTGTTGCACTCCTGCCTGGGTGCCAGAGTGAGGCCCTGCCTCAAAAAAAAAAAAAGAAAAAAGAGAAGTGAAGCAAGAATAAAAACTGAATAGCTGTTGGAAGGCCCAGATCAGGCTTCTGTTCCCGTTGGAAAGTCCTCTAGGAACCCAAGCTCAAAACAGTGGTCTCGGGGCAGGAGTGAGAGCCCTGAGTGGGTCTCTAAATGGCTGAAGTCAGTGACAACAGGGCCCCTGCCTGGCTTCCAACAGGATGGCCCTAGACCAGCTGCCCACCCCCACGGGTTTCCATTCATTTCTCCCCCACACCCAACACTGGTGCCACCCCCACCATTGTTGCTTTGCTCGGCTTCTCCAGGGTCTCCCTTACTTCTGGGTTGGCCCTCCAGGTTGTCCCTGCTCTGACCAATTCTTGCTCTGATGGTTGCTTATTTTTTCCTTTTTCCTTTCTTTTTCTCTCTTTTTTTCTTTTTGAGATGGAGTTTCACTCTTGTTGCCCAGGCTGGAGTGCAATGGGCGCAATCTCAGCTCAACACTACCTCTGCCTCCCGAGTTCAAGTGATTCTTCCAGCTCAGCCTGCCGAGTAAGCTTGTATTACAGGCATGTGCCACCACTCCTGGCTAATTTTGTATTTTTAGTAGAGACAGGGTTTTTCCATGTTGGTCCTGACCATGTTGGTCAGGCTGGTCTTGAACTCCAGACCTCAGGTGATCCGCCTGCCTTGGCCTCCCAAAGTGACGGGATTACAGACGTGAGCCACCGCACCCGGCTTTTCTTTTCTTTTCTTTTTTTTTTTTTTTTTTTTTTGAGACAGAGTCTTGCTCTGTCGCCCAGGCTGGAATGCAGTGGAGCAATCTCAGCTCACTGCAGCCTCCGCCCTGTGGGTTAAAGTGATTCTTCTGCTTCACCCTCCCAAGTAGTTGGGTCTATAGGCCTGTACCACCACACCCGGCTGATTTTACAGGTGTGAGCCACCATGCCCGGCCTTGCATCTGTATTTCTAAATAAAATACTTGAATGTGTTTGTGGCAGTTAAGATAAAGTTTGTCTTTAACAGATCCCAAATAACAGTGGCTTATATAAGGGAAATTTCCTTCTCTCTCCTATAAATGTCTGGAGGGTAGGTAGTCCAGGGAAGGTGTGGCAGCTCTGCTCCATGAAGCTCTCAGGGACCCAGGATGCTTCTGTCTTGTGGCTCATGAGCATGCCTTCCATTGTGAATGTTCCCTTAAGGCCCAAGCAGCTGCTCCAGCTCCAGGAGTTACACTGCAGCTAGCAGACAGGAGAATGGGATGAAGAAGAGTGACCTGGATACATTTAAGGAAGACACTGGCAAACTAACCCCTGAAATATTTACTAGCCAGAACCCAGCCAGGTGACCATACTTAGGAGCGAGAGGCATTGGAAAATCCAGCAATGCACTGCTATAGCCCTCTGTAGCTGTAGAAAAGGGGATAGCAATTAGAGGGGAGGGACTGGCTGTCTTTGGCACTTTTATTTTTTGAGTTTGTAATTCTAGACATTCTCTGTTGACTTACTATGGAAATTTAGGACTGAGATCTCTTATATCCCTCAAATCCTCTGTTTTACTCACCACCTAGCAGCTTTCATGCTTCTGCCCATAGTTTGTATTTTTTTTTTTTTTTTTTTTGGAGACAGTCTCCACTCAGGCTGGGGTGCAATGGCACAATTACAGCTCACTGCAACCTCGACCTCTTGGGCTCAAGCAATCCTCTTACCTCAGCCTCCTGAGTAGCTGGGACTACAGGTGCATACGACCATGGCTGGCTAATTTTAAAATTTTTTATAAAGTCCAGGTGCGGTGACTCACACCTGTAATCCCAGCACTTTGGGAGGCCGAGGCGGGTGGATCACCTGAGGTCAGGAGTTCGAGACCAGCCTGGCCAACATGGTGAAACCCCGTCACTACTAAAAATACAAAAATTAGCCGGGCGTCGTGGCACATGCCTATAGTCCCAGCTACTTGGGAAGCCGAGGCAGGAGAATCGCTTGAACCCAGGAAGTGGAGGTTGCAGTGAGCCGAGATTGTGCCGCTGGACTCCAGCCTGGGTGACAGAGTGAGACTCTGTCTCTAAAGAAAAGTAAAAAATAAAAAATTTTTTTTGTTTTTTTTTTGTTTTTTGAGATGGAGTCTCGCTTTGTCACGCCCAGGCTGGAGTCCATCTCAGCTCACTGCAATCTCCGCCTCCAGGGTTCAAGCGATTCTCCTGCCTCAGCCTCCCAAGTAGCTGGGATTACAGACGCCTGCCACCACACCCGGCTAATTTTTTGTATTTTTAATAGAGAAGGGGTTTCACCATGTTGGTCAGGCTGGTCTCGAACTCCTGACCTCAGGTGATCCACCCTCCTTGGCCTCCCAAAGTGCTGGGATTACAGGTGTGAGCCACTGCGCCTGGCCAAAAAATAATTTTTTTATAGAGATGATGTCTCACTGCCTTGTGTAGGCTGGACTTGAACTCCTGGGCTGAAGCCATCCTCTTGCCTCGGCCTCCCAAAGTGGTGGGATTATAGGCATCAGCCACCTGCCCAGCCTTCCTATAGTTTTCGATTAAACTTATATTCGAGACTTCAGAATTTTTACAGAGTAAATATTGGTCACAGCTGTTCCATACAGTTTTACGTTTCTTTTCTCATACAGCTTTTTGGTTTTCCTGGAGATAATGTTCTTGATGTTTTTCATTTGGTTGCTTGTTTCTACGTCTATCATTAGTTTATCTTTAAACTGTTCAGAAAAGAGTAAAATTCTCACTCTCTCCTTTTTTTTTTTTTTTGTTTTTTTTTGTTTTAAGAGACCATCCTAACACGGTGAAACCCTGCCTCTATTAAAAAAAAAAAACAAAAACAGAGACAAGGTCTTGCTCTGTCATCCAGGCTGGAGTGCAGTGGCATAGTCTTAGCTCACTGCCTCACTACAGGCTCTACCTCCTGGGCTCCAGCGATCCTGCCACCTCGGCCTCCTGAGTAGTTAGGACTACAGGGAAGCATCACTATGCCTGGCTATTTTTTTTATTTTTTGTGGAGACGGGGTCTTGCTGTGTTGCCCAGGCTGATCTTGAACTCCTAGGCTCAAGCAGTCCTGCCTGGGCCTCCCAGAGTGCTAGGATTACAGGAGTGAGTCACTGTATCTGGCCTAAAATGCTCTTAATATGGTCCAGTATACCAGGTGATCTAAGATTTTGTTTTCCTAAAAGTAAGCCTCCTGGAGGCCTCCGCCCTCCTGCTTTATTCTGTGCCATATGCCCCCCAGGCCTGTTGCACAGCTGTCATTCTGGGATTTTCTTGTTTTCTTTTGGAGACAGAGTCTCACTCTGTCGCCCAGGCTGTAGTGCAATGACATGATCTCGGCTCACTGCAACCTCCGCCTCCCAACTTCAAGCAATTCTCCTGCCTCAGCCTCCCGAGTAGCTGGGATTATAGGTGCCTGCCACCACACCCGGCTAATTTTTGTATTTTTAGTAGAGACGGGGTTTCACCACGTTGGCCAGGCTGGTCTCGAACTCCTGACCTCATGATCCACCTGCCTTGGCCTCCCAAAGTGCTGGGATTACAGGCGTGAGCCATTGCAGACTCAGGGTCCCAGCAGACCCGGCCATCCTGGGATTTTCTTCCTCTGCATCCTGTGAAGTCCCTTCCACTTCTGCTTGTGAAGTTTTGCTTCTTACTTTTAGTGCCTGGGGAAGTGTCATGGGGGGGACAGCTGTATGTGGAGCACCTGGGGGTGCCTGGTGTGGTGTTGGGTGCTTTGCAGAGGTTGTTCCCGTTTAGCCAGGAGGGACACAGCCTCTGGGACCCCCAGGCTCTTTCCTCTGCTTTGGTGGAGGAGGGGATGAGTATAGATTGTGAGCTTAGGTGTGAAATGAGAAAGGGCAGGGGGAGTGCAGAGAAGGGCAAGCGGCTTGGCTGGGGAGCCGTGTGGTATGTGCTCTGGACCCTTCACAGGGCTGGTCTGTGTGTTTTAAAGGCAGAGATGGGCCGGGAAACGTAAGTGTGCAGGTCTGTGTGCTTTAGAGGCAGAGCTGGGCCAGAAAACGTGTGTGCATGAGGCATCTCCAGCAAGGGGCAAGGGTGGAGGGTGCTGTGGGTGTCTGGGAGGGCCCTGTGGAGATGCCAGAATGCGCTAAATCAACAGACATCTCTGGAATTAAGCACCCCTGGGGACCAAGGGCTTTGAGGACTTGCTTTTTGGGGATGTGTGTGTGGGGGGTTTGGGAGTGTGTGTGTGTGTATATTAAAATCTATATAACATTTTCCATTTTAATCATTATAGTTTTTCAGTTCATAATTTGATGGCATGAAATATATTCACATTGATGTACAGCCATTACTACCACCCATCGTCAGAAATATTTCATTTCAAAGTGAAATCCTTTACCTTTTAAACAGTAATTCTCCATTCTCGCCATCCTCCCCACCCTCCAGCCCTGGCAACCACCCTTCTGCTTTCTGTCTTTATGGGTCTGACTCCTTTAGTTACCTCATATAAGTGGAATCATACAACATTTGCCCTTTTGTGACTGGCTAATTTCACTTAACACAAGGTCCTCGACGTTTATCTGTATTGTAACCTAGGTCAGAGTTTCCTTCCTTTTTAAGGCTGAGTAATATTCCATTGTAAAGACCACATTCTGTTTATCTGTTCATCTGCCGACGGACATTTGGGTGGATGCTTAGTTTTATTTAGTTGTTATAGGTAGATGTTTCTGTCCCTGCTTCATATATAAAGATACTGGGGTTAAGAGACCGTGACCAAGCCTGGGGAAGTGCCAGGCTCTGGATCTCTGGCAGGCCTTGGGTTGGAATTCTCTTTGGCAGGAGGGAAGCCACTGACTCAGGGAAGCAGACTGAAAATGGTTTGGCAAACTGTCCTGGCCATGTTGGCATCTCGGATGCTGCTCCTCCCCTGTGCTGAGACCCAGGGAGGGGCATGGGGTGGGGACGCTCCAGAGGGCCTGGAGGAAGAGTGAGGAAGGGCAGAGGCGCTGTTTCACTGTGCTTCATAACACGCCAGCGCTCCCAGCATCCGGGGCATCCGTGATCTTTCGGTCCTTTCAAGGGTCCCTTCAAGGAGGGAGGAATGGCACCTCTGCTTGCAGATGCAGAAATGGAAATTCAGGGAACCCAAGAGTTTCTCCCAGTCTCTCAAGTTGGAAGTGGAGAGTGGGTCTTTAACCCATTTCTCCTGCCTCCAAGCTTGGTGTTCCTCTGTCAGCTGAATGGCCTTGCTCCTCCACTGCCTGGCCCTGGCTCCAGGTGGGTCAGGCCCTGGGCAGGGCCGTGGAGGCTGTACTGCAGGCTCTGACAACCGCCCAGCCCCCACAGCACCTGTCCTGCATGAGAATAGGTTCTGCTGGGATCCAGACACCCGCTCACTCCATCTCTTCTTACCAGTCCCGGGGGCCGAGCCAAGGCAGGACTGCGTGGGGACTGATGGAGGGCTCTCAGCAGGCAGAGCTGACCAGCCTGGCTGGGAGCTATAGATAGCTCTGAGCTCACCCCCAGTGTGTGGGATGGGCCCTCTGGGAGGCGGAACGGGAGGCAAGCTGAGAGCTGACTCAGACCTCAGCTCACCGTGGCTGCTCCCCTCCTGTCTTCTCATCTTCCCTTGGGGGATCTGCGCTTCCCATCCTCTGTGTACCCCAGCCCCATTCTGAGCCCCCAGCTGCTTCCAGCATCCCCAGAGCTCTGGTCTTTTCTCCCCACTCACTTTCCTGCATCCAAAGGCCACCAGCCCCTTTCCAAGTGGGCCGGCCCGGTGGGGTACGGGGTGGGGCTAAGAGGATGAGTCCCGACCCGGGGACCTGGCCTTAGCTGTTTGAGGACAGGGGTTAGGCCTGCTCGAACTCTGGCCACGGCGCATCCAGCATAGGACACGCTGACCAAGGCCAGGCAGACATGCAGATGACATGCAAAGCAGCACGGCAGATTAACACCTGCTATTTCTGAGCTGAGTCTCCCACGCTTGTTGGCTCCAGCCCTCCCCTTGAGCACCTCTTACCCTCCTGGGCCGGCTCCCGAGCCTGGGGTGCTTGCCTTCTGCTCACGGCCGCTTTCATTTCTGCCCTGTCACTGTGTGACCCTCCCCCTGGCACAGCCAGTGCTGGCCACTCTGACCTCCTTTGGCCAGGCTCACAGTCGGCCTAGCCTAGCGTGCAGGTGGTGGGATTCGAGCAACTTCTCGCCCCCTTCTGCCTGCTCCCCACCTTCCCCGCTCCTCACACTCAGTGCTGGCCGGGTGGGCTCGTGTCCTGCCTCCTGCTCTCTGGAGGGCTGTGGCTGGCTCTGGGGTTTCCTCTGCATTCATCCCTTTCTGCCTTCTGTGCTTCTCACCTTCCTGAAGTTGCTCTTGACTTTCCCGAGTCTTCCTGCCTCTTCTTTTCCCTGCCTCTCTCTCTGCTTCTCCCCTCCTGTGTCCCAGGTGGGCCATCCTTTTAGTGGCTCGTCAGTTCTCATTAAGTGCCCACCGCCACTGGCAGGCCGGGCTGAGGCCGTGTGGTCTCTGCTTTCCACGACTTCATGGTCTAATGAGAGGGGCAGAGAAACTTCTCTGCACAGTTAGCCACCCAGGCAGACACCGGGGCTGTCCACAGCCGATATTAACCAGATTTATCCTGGGAGTTTTCCTGAAGGAACCAGAGCGGAGTGTGGCTGCTTGTCTTGGTCTGTTTTCTGTTGTTTAGAACAGAATACCCGAAACTGGGTAATTTATAATGAAGGAGTTTATTCCTTACAGTTACAGAGGCTGGGAAGTCCAAGGTTGAGGGGCTGCATCTGGGAGGGCCTTCGTGCTGGAGGGGACTCTGCAGAGTCCCGAGGTGGTGCAGGCATCCCGTGGCGAGGGGGCCGAGTGTGCTTGTTCAGGCCTCCTCTTCCTGTGAGACAGCCCCCAGTCCCACTCCCGCGCTAACCCGTCAGCCCGTTAATCCATGAGTGGATTAATCCCTCATGAAGGCAGTGCCCTCAGGGCCATATCACCCCTTAAAGGCCCACCTGTCAATACTGCCACATGGGGGATTAAATTTCAACATGAATTTTGGAGGGGACAAATATTCAAACCACAGCAGTGCTCCAGGCAAGGGGGCGGAGAGATTGTGAGCATCAGCCTAGAGGCGAGACTTCGCATGGTGGGTTTGGGGGACCCTGGTGGAGGATCTGGGCGAAGCACTGTTGATTCGTCAGACTGTCAGAGGTGAAGGGATCCCCTCGTTTTGTGGATGAGTCACACAGCTAATAAGAGGCAGAACCGGGACCAGACTCGGGCTGAGTTTGGAACTAGATGGAGCACGTCGAGGGTCTTTTCACGAAGGTGATGGGACAGAGGTCACGGCGTCTCACCTGGGCTCCTGCCCCAACTTCTTCACCATAGCCTCATTGGCGGGATTTTCTGCTCCTCTTTGCTTTGTTGCCCTGTGGGTTTCCAGCTGCTCCTATGCTCCTCCCTACAGCCTACAACCCTGACTTCAGGTGCCTGGAGGCCTGATGACGGGAGTGTTGAAATCTACTCTGTCCCTGAGAGCTGGCGTGACCTTGGGCAAGTTATTTAACCTCCTTGGGCTTCGCTTTCCTTTTGTAAAGTGGAGGTCACGATACTACTATCTTTATGGGAGGTGTTTTGGTTTATTTATTTTATTGTGAGAAAAATATACATTGTGTAAAATTAACCATTTAAGCCATTTTTATGTGTACAGGTCAGTGGCATTAAGTACATTCACCTTTTTGTGCACCATCATCACCATCCATTTCCAGAAATTTTCCATCATCTCAAATAGAAATTCTGTACCCATTAAACAATAATTCCCCGTTCCCCTCTGCCCCTATAGCCACTGGTAACCTGTTCTATTTTCTGTCTCTATGATTTGCCTATTCTAGGCATTTCATAAAGGTGGAATCAAGCCGGCCGCGGTGGCTCACGCCTGTAATCCCAGCACTTTGGGAGGCTGAGGTGGGTGAATCAAGAGGTCAGGAGTTTGAGACCAGCCTGGCCAACATGGTGAAATCCTGTCACTACTAAAAATACAAAATTACAAAATGAGCTGTGTGTGGTGGTGTGCACCTGTAATCCCAGCTACTCCAGAGGCTGAGGCAGGAGAATTGCTTGAACCCAGGAGGCAGAGGTTTCAGTGAGCCGAGATCATGCCACTGCACTCCAGCCTGGGCAACAAAGTGAGACTCTCTCCAAAAAAAAAAAAAAAAAAAAAAAGTGGAATCAGGCCAGGCATGGTGGCTCATGTGGTTTGGGAGGCCAAGGCGGGCAGATCACTTGAGGTCAGGAGTTTGAGACCAGCCTGACCAACATGGTGAAACCCCGTCTCTACTAAAAATACAAAATTACCAAATTAGCTGGGTGTGGTGCGCACCCGTAATCCCAGCTACTCGGGAGGCTGAGGCACGAGAATTGCTTGAACCTGAGAGGTGGAGGTTGCAGTGAGCTGAGATCATGCCACTGCACTCCATCCTGGATGACAGAATGAGACTCCATCTCAAAAAAAAAAAAAATATAATCATACATATTTCCCTTTTTATCTCTGGCTTATTTCAGTTGGCATAATGTCCTTAAGGTTCATCCATGTTGTAGCGTGTGTCAGAATTTCCCTCTTTTTTAAGGCTGAGTAATATTCCATTGTATGGATAGACTGCATCTTGCTTATCTGTTCACCTGTGGATAGACGTTTGTATTGCTTATGTCTTTTGACTGCTATGACTAATACTGCAATGAACACTGGTGTACAGGTATCTTGAGTCCCTGCTTTCAGTTCTTGTGGGATTGGAATTGCTAGCTCATATGGTAATTTTATGTTTAAGTTTTTGAGGAACCACGAAACTATTTTCCACAGCAGCTGCATCATTTTACATTCCCGCCAGCAATGAACAAAGGTTCTGATTTCGCATATCCTCATCAACACTTGTTATTTTCCATTTTTTGGATCACAGCCATCCTAGTGGGTGTGAAGCGCTATCTTGTGGTTTTTGATTTGCATTTCCCTAATGATTAGTGATGTGGAGCATCTTTTCACGAGGTTATTGGAATAAGACATTGCCTTCTAGTGTTGTAGTAGGGATGAGAGCACACAGTAGGTGCCAAATGCACAGCACAGGGGTGAAGGGAACATGTACCTGCCCTCAAGGAACTCACAGTGTGGTGGGGGAGCATGACTAGGACAGACACTGAGGCAGGAATGGGCATGCCCTCTTGGGTGGGGAGCAGTGCAAGCTTCTTGGGGCTTCCTGGGGCTGTGGCCTTGAAGGCTGGCTGATTTCACCAGAAGCCTCAGAGCCCTCCAGGGACAATGGTAGGAACAGCTCAAATGTCAGGCCCAATTGCTGCCTTCTCAGGCTTCAGTCAGAAGTTCCTTCTCCACAAATAGCCTCCTCCTCCAGCCCCAGGTGTTTATGGCTTCAGTTGATCTCTGGATAGCTGCACCCCCACACACACACCCCGGCCCCCTCTTCCAGGCCATTGGGGATTAGGGTGGGGCAGCGAGGATGGGCCCAGCCTCCTCTCCCTGAGCCCCGACCTACAGGGGTGCAGTGTGGCACTTGCCCACTCTGCCAGAGGCCTACAGTGAACCAAAGATGTCCACACACACTTCCACCCACTCTTGGGTGGGGAGGCTTGTGCCCTCAGCTCCTCAGTCCTTTTCAAGTTTGAAAGCTAATAGCATTCATTATAACAGGGCTTCGTTAACAATATTAACAATAATTGCTGACCTTGCTGGCCCTCTGCTGAGTGGTGCGTGCTTTACTTACTCCATGCCATTTCATAGTTTATGGTCTAGCGGGGTGGGCTGCCATGGAGAGAGGGGACTCGGCGCAGAGGAAATGAGATACAGAAATGACCTAGCCCAGGCAGGATTTTGCAGCTGGGGTAACGATTTTAGTGGTGCTATGTGACGGAGGTGGCCAGCAGGGTGTGTGTGCGGCTGGGTGTGGGGCTAGGAGAAAGCGGAGATTCCTCGTGGACGCTGCATCGGGAACGCTCCACCCTCAGCCTTTAGGCCTAGGCTCCTGTTTCTCCACGGGCAGCCTTCCCCCTTGGTGGGGTGGGGCCGTGGGTGTGAGCTGGGGGCTGTCAGACACATGTGCTCTGACAGATGGGCCCACAGTCTGGCAGGGGTGTCCTTCCCATCCCCACCCAGGCCTGCCCTGGGGTTGGCCGAGGCCACCTGCCACATTGCAATGCGCAGCTGCCTGACTGGCCTCCTCCTTCTTCCCCAGCCTGTGTTCTCAGCCACCAGAGGGAGAAGGCCTGCGGTTATGCAGCTAGGGGCAGAGCTGGGGCAAGGAAAAGGACAAGCCCCTCCCACCGCCACCACCTCAGCTGGGTGCTTTACAAGTTTCTCACTGCCATGGCCCTTTGCCAGCCTTCACTGTGGTTCCCACGCTCCCTACTGCCTTCCGCTCTTGCCCCTGACTCTGGGAGCCTCCTGGTGTCTCCATGATCCAGGATATGTTGGCTCCCACCAGCTCTGGGTACCACTGTCCATGACTGGTGGGCAGGACCTCAGGTCCAAATAGTCGGATCTCCCTCCAGGACCTTACCTCATGCAGAGACTTAGGAATTGGGGGGATTGATCCAAAGGGAAGGAGCAGCATCGTCCCTTGCAGAGGAAGCTCAGCTCTGTCGGGGGAGCATATCCTGGGGGGAAACAGCCAGCATGTAATACTCTCAAAGCACTGGGGACGGCCTTAGAAAACATACCTTCTCGTGGTGCCTGGGACACTAGCAAGCCATGAGACTGTGAATAAGTCATTTCCCCTCTCTGGGCTTCCATTTCATCTTCATCAGGCTAAACAGGACCTCTAGAGTCACGTGGTCCAGCCCTGCTTCTGAGAGAAGTGACCTCCAATTCCCTGTTCATTCGGAGTGGTACCATGCAGTAGCCACAGATGGGCACTGGCACCAGACTACATGGACCCGAATCTCAGCCACGTGCTTGCCTGCGACCCTGAGAAAATTTCTCAACCTTGCCGTTTCCCTGTCCGTAGCATGGATGAACCCTGAGAAAATTTCTCAACCTTGCTGTTTCCCTGTCCGTAGCGTGGATGACAGTACCACCCTCACGGAGCTGTTGTGAGGATCGAAAGGGTGAATGCAGATAAAGCTGTCACAGGATACATATCCGTATCCACACAGATACTTGTACTGATGAGGTGTGCAGCAAGTGTTCATTGTCATTAACGTTTTCACAGGAGTGACAGGCCACAGCAGCTCCCTCTGTGTGTAAAGCCTGGATTAGATGCCAGCTGGCCTGGAGGCAGTGAAATGGCTGCGTTGACCTTTGGAGCACCCCTGGTGGCAGGAAGGAAGCTGCTTGGTTCCCCTTGGCTCGCACACCCACAGACACCCCACACTAAACTCCCCCACGGGGGGTTCTCAGCTGCCGGCATCACCCCTGACCAGCACAACGAGGCTGGAGGGTCTGAGATGAGCCAGCAACGGAGACGGGCAGGAAGCTCCACAGCCAGCCAGGGGAAAAGCACAACTTTAACAAATACAACCTGGAGGGCAGTGTGCCGAGTAAAATATGCCAGACACAGAAGGACAAATGCCGAGAGGGCTCACTTAGAGGTGGAATCTAAAACAGTGGAACTCACAGCAGCAGAGGGCAGAATGGTGGTTACTGGAGGCTGGGGCGGGCGTGACGGGGAGATGTTGGTCAAACAATACAGTTTCAGTTAGATGGGGAAATGTTTTTGGTTTTTAGTTTTTGTTTTTCCGTTTTGTTTGTTTGTTTTAGACAAGGTCTTACTCTCTCCCCTGGCAGAAGTGCAGTGGTGTGATCACAGCTCACTGCAGCCTCAGTCTCCTGGACTCAAGTGACCCTCCTGCCTCAGCTTCCTGAGTAGCTGGGACTACAGGCATGTACCACCACGCCTGGCTAATTTTTTATTTTTATTTTTATTATTTTTATTGATTTTGTTTATTTTATTTTTTGAGATGGAGTCTTGCTCTATCGCCCAGGCTGGAGTGCAATGGCGCAATCTCGGCTCACTGCAAGCTCTGCCTCCTGGGTTCATGCCATTCTCCGGCCTCAGCCTCCTGAGTAGCTGGGACTACAGGCGCCCGCCACCACGCCCAGCTAATTTTTTTTTGTATTTTTAGTAGAGATGGGGTTTCACTGTGTTAGCCAGGATGGTCTCAATCTCCTGACCTCATGATCCGCCCGCCTCGCCTACCCAAAGTGCTGGGATTACAGGCGTAAGCCACCATACCCAGCCTTATTTTTATTTTTTTGTAGAGATGGAGTGGGGTCTCACTATATTGCCCAGGCTGATCTTGAATTCCTGGGCTTGGGCAATCTTCCTGCCTCGGCCTCCCAAAGTACTGGGATTATAGGTGTGAGTCATGACGCCCAGTCAAGGAGGAATGTTTTTGGAGACCTATTGCCCAGCATGGTGACTACAGCGAATAATAATGTATTGCATTTTTCAAAGTGCTAAGGAAGTAAATTTCATGTTCTCATCATGAAAAATGATAAGTACTTGAAATGATGCATATGTTAATTAGTTTGATTCAATCATTCCACATTATATACATATATCATAACATCACTTTGTACCCCATAAATACAGGTTGAGCATCCCAAATCTGAAAATCCCAAATCTGAAATACTCCAAAGTTTGAAACTTTTTGAGATGTGTCCCTGGAAGGAGATGCTCGTTGGACCATTTTGGATTTCGGATTTTAGGATTAGGGATGCTCAGCTGGCAAGCATATAGTGCAGATAGCCCCCAAATTTGAAAAAAACCCAAATCTGGAACACTTCTGGTTCCAAGCATTTTAGATAAGGGTTAGTCAACCAGTATGTACAGTTTAAAAAAGAAAGAAAAGCCAGACGTGGTGGCTCACACCTGTAATCCCAGCACTTTGGGAGGCTGAGGTGGGCAGATCACCTGAAGTTGGGAGTTTGAGACCAGCCTGACCAACATGGAGAAACCTTGTCTCTACTAAAACTACAAAATTAGCTGGGTGTTGCCTGTAATCCCAGCTACTTGGGAGGCTGAGGCAGGAGAATCACTTGAACCCGGGAGGCGGAGGTTGTGGTGAGCCAAGATCGCCCCATTGCACTCCAGCCTAGGCAACAGAGCGAAACTCTGTCTCAAAAAAATAAAAATAAATAAAAATAAAAAAGAAAGAAAAAAAATACAAAGATGGGCCGGGTGTGGTGGCTGATGCCTATAATCCCAGCACTTTGGAGGCTGAGGTGGGCAGATTACTTGAGGTCAGGGGTTCAAGACCAGCCTGGCCAACATGGTAAAACCCTGTCTCTACTAAAAATACAAAAAGTAGCCAGGCGTGGTGGTGTGTGCCTGTAATCCCAGCTACTTGGGAGGCTGAGGTGGGAGAATCACTGGAACCCGGGAGGTGGAGGTTGTGGTGATCCGAGATCACACCAACTGCACTCCAGCCTGGGCAACAGCGAGACTCCCTCTCAAAAAAACAAAACAAAACAAAAAAGAAGACAGCTGAGCCTGCCTTAGCTAACCCTTGGTGTGGCTCCTGTCCTGCCCCATTATTAGCCTCTCGCCCAGGGCTGAGACATTGTAATCGCTTTCTAGCAGCAGAGCCTTTCTAGCAGCAGAGCCCTGGAACCTTGTGGCAGAGGGTGAGGGTAGTTGTGGGGTGGTGGGCAGGGGCTCCTTGCAGAGGCTGAGTCCTCTGTGATGTTTGGGGTGAAGGTCTCAGCTGATGGGGGCCAAGGCCTCCCTACTGCTGCTCACCACAGGCTGCAGAGGAAGCAGCACTGTTACGGGGCGGTCCTGCCTGATGAGAGGAGGTTCTATTAACTAAGCATCCTCGCTGGGCCAGGCCTCGGGCCATATTCAAGCACCTGAGCCAAGAGTCATACCTGGGCAGTTAGTCCTAGATCTGCTGTGGGCAATCTGGTGCAATTCTCTGGCGAATAGGTATAATTACTTGCCCATTGCAGGGATGAGGTGGATTACTGTGAAGTTAATGGGGTTTACACGTTAGGGCCCAGCACTTACATAGGCCCCTTCCAAGTCCCTAAACTTAATTTTTGCTTCATTGAAGTATAACTGACATACAACAAACTGTACATGCTTAAAGTGGACAAGTTGGTACATTTTGACAGATGTATGCACCTGCGAAGCCCTCTCACCACCATCAAGATAATGACTATGTCCATTGCCCCCAGGTTTTTAACCTGATTTTGTGTTTTTAAAATTCTTTTTCCCAAAGGGAGCCTCCCAATTGCTAAATGTCTTAGGCCTCACAAAAGTCTGGGTTTGCTCATGTACAGAAAAGTTCAATGAGACCAGGATAGGACAGCGCTTTAAAAGTTACGTCGGACTAATCAGAAGTAAAAGGTTGTTTGCGTGTATTTAACTCACTCCTTTGTCTTAGAAGGCTAAAACAGTTACAGGACATCCGACCGGCATCTTAGCATTCATTCCCTTGTCATTCAGGCAGCAAGTATTTATTGAGCGCCTACAATGTGCAGGCAGTTTTCTAGGTGGTGGGTATAAATAAGTGAATAAATAGACCAAAAATCTCTATTCGCATGGACTGTGGTTCTGATGGGGGTGAGGGCACAGACAGTACTCAAATAAGTTAGATTATGTATTATGCTAGAAGGTGCTATGGAGGAAAGTAAAGGCGGCGGGTGCCAGGGTAGGTGTGTAGGAGTATGATTTCAGCCCTCAGTGAGGAGGTCAGGGAGGAGAGACTGGCACCCGAGGGGTGCAGGTGGTGAGGGACTCTGGGGCAGAGTGTTCCCTGGAGGAGAAACAGGAAGCACAAGGACCTTAGTGGGGCAGATGTGGGCCTGGTGTGTTTCAGGACAGCAAGAAGTTTAGGATGGAGTAGGTAGACTAGATCAGAGAGGTGACTGAACTGGGGTGGCCGGATCCTGCAGGGGTTTCCAGGCTGTTGTAAGGACTTGGACACTGTTAATCTGGGACAGATGGAAGCCATTAGAGGGCTTTTGAATTTCGAAAGGGTCGCTGCGTCTGCTGTGTTGAGCATAGACTGGGAGCAGGGAATACAGGTGGAAGGTGATGATCCTAATCCAAGCCAGAGATGATGGGAGCTTGGACCCTGGAGGGTGCGGTGGTGCACAGTGGCTGTATGAACTCTGGATATGTTTTGGAGGTAGAGCCACACCAGACTCATTCATTCATTCAGTGAGTAGGTATAGGTGCCAGGTACTGGAGATGCAGACTTGAATGGAGGCATAGTCTCTTCCTCTGAGCTGTTGAGAGTCTAACAAGGAAAGACAGACACGGATAACTGATGAGCACACGATAACCTGTGTGCAAGGGATGGACCAGAGGAGCAACCAAGAACTGTATCCCAGATGGTCTGCCATCCCCATCCCTCCTGCTACACCGTCACCCACTTTGCAGCTCTTGGGAACCTCTCTTCCTCCCTCATGCTTTTCCTTGTCTGCATACTAGTCTCTGAGCTGGGTTACTTACTTGGGCCTAGAGCATGTTCATTTTACCGAAAAGGAAACTGAGCCACAGAGTGTTCTCACTGAGCCAGCGTTGAGCTGAGGTCTGTTTCCTACATTTGTAGAAATTTGGAAAAATCTGCAGGAAAAACCTTAAAGGAACTAGATTTAAGAAGAGAAGGCTGGGCTGGGTGCGGTGGCTCACGCCTGTAATCCCAGCACTTTGGGAGGCCAAGGCGGGTGGATCACTTGAGGTCAGGAGTTCGAGACCAGCCTGGTCAACATGGTGAAACCCCGCCTCTACTTAAAATACAAAAAATTAGCCGGGCGTGGTGATATGCACCTGTAATTCCAGCTACTTGGGAGGCTGAGGCAGGAGAATCGCTTGAACCTGGGAGGCGGAGGTTGCAGTGAGCCGAGATCGCGCCATTGAACGCCAGTCTGGGGGACAAGAGCGAGACTTCGTCTAAAAAAAAATAAGTAAATAAATAAAAAAGAAGAGAAGGCTGAGTGAAGGTCCTTAAAGGGAAGACACTTACCGTGCTCCCAAAGCTCATTGGTGGAGTTGCCAGGCTCTAGCCTGGCTCACCAGCTGCCAGGTCTGTGGCCCTACTTCATTCACCCACCGGTGATGACTTAGACCCGAGATGCTGCATGGGTGGCTTTAGTTAGACCTGGGGTAGAACTGTCGACTGTTCACTGGACCGCCAAAGCCTTTCCCTAGAAAGCTTTGAGAGGAGACATCTTGTGGACTCAGGGTTTTAGGTGCAGATCAGCCCACAGACAGTGTCCCCAGCCTCTGATTCTCCCCTCCCTCCTTCCTCTGACACAGACAAGGCAGTGGTCCCGGGCCAGCAAACCTTTTCTGGCAGACAGTACCTCTGGAGAGTAGCCTCTTAATTCGGCCTTGGCACTGGGGAAAGGTCAGCTGGGGGGTCAGCTTGGCCTTGGCCGTGCACTCTGGTTACAACCCAGGTGGCAGGCAGCCCACTCCCCTCACCTCCCCAGGCATCAGCAGCTGCCTCCCACAGACAGCCGCAAGCCCTCCAGGTTCTGCAGGACAGGGCGGGCTGGCAGCTTCTCCCTCTGATTCCCGCACTCAAACCCTCTTGCTCTGCCTCTCTTCACCCGATGCTTCTCTGTATGGTCTAACACTAGCCAGGGGTGAAGGATCACCCAAGGAGTTGCCTGACCACCCAGTCCGAACTGGCCCCCGGTCCTCTGAACACATCCCTGTCTGTAGCACCCATGGATTCCATTGCGTGGGCACATGCCGCTCCTGAACTAGGTGACGCTTTGAAATAAGGAACCCCTTTCCATCCTCTTTTTCAATACTGGAAGCCATGGATGCTCTTTGGGGTTTTCCAGGATGCTTCAGGCACAGCAGCAGTCCCTCGGGGGGCTGGGCCCATGGAGAGTGCTCAGCCTTCCTTGTTGAGGGGTCTGGGTCAGCCATGGGGCTGCACATGTGCACTGACTGGCTTTTCTTTATGAGCGGACGGGCTCAGGCCTCTTCTCCGGAGATAGTCAGTGTCTCCAGCAGTTGCACCCCCCATGCCTGCTGCTGCCTGCAGACAGGACAAGAAGTCTGGACGCTCCTACTCGTTTACAGAGGCGGAGGGCACGGTGGCAGTCACACAGGGCAAGGCCGAGGGCCGGGCACCTCCCTGGAGCCTCCCAAGTGTGAAGAAGGCCCAGGAGAAAGTGTGGGGAGAGGAGAGGAGGCGGCCAGCACTGGGTGAGGAACAGTGCCGGGGGTCAAGGGAGGCTCTGGAAGTTCCTCAGGCTGTGTGTGGTTGGTGGCCACGGGCCCTGTTAACCTTGTTCTTGGGTTTCAGTCCCCACAGTGAGGCCTTGTCTTCCTCTCGCTGCTGGGAGATCCCTGTGATCCAGAGAGGGAACCCACAGAATCCTCACCCCACAAATCCGCTTAAGATGGGCAGAGAGTGAGGGCAGGGCTCCTCCACAGAAGGTACCCTGCACCCCCTCGCCACTTCCAGCCTTTTGTCCTTCTCCCCGCTGAGAGGATGCTGGTGTCTCTGCAGGTCGGAACGAGCTGATTGCCCGCTACATCAAGCTCCGGACAGGGAAGACCCGCACCAGGAAGCAGGTGGGCCTCAAGAGACGGGTAGGGGTCCCGGGGGTGGTGTCCCAGCACCAGCCTGCTCCCAAGGTGGGCCAGGTCCTCCCAGGACCAGACGCAGGCTTTTGAGGGGTGGCAGCTCTGGATGAGTTATCTCTGTTGGGCATGTCACGGGTGGTCCAGTTTTCTTTTTCTTTTTTTTTTCTGAGACGGGGTTTCACTCATGTTGCCCAGACTGGAGTGCAATGATGTGATCTCTGTTCACCGCAACCTCCGCCTCCTGGGTTCAAGTGATTCTCCTGCCTCACCCTCCCGAGTAGCTGGGGTTATAGTCACCCGCCACAACGCCCAGCTAATTTTTTGTATTTTTAGTAGAGACGGGGTTTCACCACGTTGGCCAGGCTGGTCTCGAATTCCTGACCTCATGTAATCCACCTGCCTTGGCCTCCCAAAGTGGTGGGATTATAGGCGTGAACCACCATGCCCGGCCGGGTGGTCCAGTTTTCCTGGGGTCCCTGCTGCCACCACTCAGGAGGAAGCCCCTTGCCTCTCTGGAGAGCCAACAGCCCCCTCTCATCCTTCTCCAGGACACTAGGAGAGACAGTAAAACATTGGCACCACTTTTCTTATTTTTGTTGTTGAGACAGAGTCCTGCTCTGTTGCCCAGGCTGGAGTGCAGTGGCGCAATCTCAACTCACTGCAACCTCCGCTTCCCGGGTTCAAGCAATTCTCCTGCCTCAGCCTTCCGAGTAGCTGGAATTACAGGAATGTGCCACCACGCCCAGCTAATTTTTGTATTTTTAGCAAAAATGGAGTTTCATTATGTTGGCGAGGCTGGTCTCGAACTCCTGACCTCAAGTGATCCGCCTGTCTTGGCCTCCCAAAGTGTTGGGATTGCAGGTGTGAGCCACCGCTCCCTGCCAGCACTGCACTTTTGAAATATCGCCAGCTTCTGGATTAGCTGGGCAAGGCAGGACTGAGGGCCCACCAGCTGACCCTTTTATTCATTCATTCATTTGGTCCACAGATGTGGGTTGAGGGCTGTGGAGGGCGAGAGTCAGGAACACAGGCTGGGGAACACAGGTTGTTGGGAGGTAGAGACAGGAGCCCTCTCTCCCTGCCACAGGTCTCCAGCCACATCCAGGTGCTGGCTCGTCGCAAAGCTCGCGAGATCCAGGCCAAGCTAAAGGTAAGGAAACTGCAGTGGGGGAGCTGGAGGGGTCAGGAGTGGTGGCTTTCTCCAGCAGCATGTCTTCCCTTTGGGGTCAGGGCGTGGCTGCTGGTGTGCGAGTCAGTGTGCTTCTCTCTGTTGAGGAAAGCCAGGTTGGGCCTGTAACCTCTCTCCCGTCCGCACAAGAGGGTCAAGTGTGTGGACGCCTGGCTCCCCACACCCTGGGAGCTACAGGCCAGGCTCTTGCTGGGATCCCCCCTCACTGGCTCCTGCTTAGAGGGGCTCACATGGCTCAGAGCAGCCAGATCACCCACCAGCCCTCATTTATTGAGGGCCCCTTAGTGCCCTCAACCAGAGCATGCGGAGCGGCAGGGGCATGGGGGGCGCCTGCTGTGGGGGTTGGGGTGGCGTTTATGGTATTGTGGGAGCTGGGGAATTCCTTCCTGCTTCCTGCCCTGTGGGACTGGGGGTTCCTTCCCTTCCCTGGGTCAGCCCCGTCTTGCAGGGCCTCTGCTGATAGGTGACAGCTCTGGGGGGCCTGATGTTGCTGGCTTTCCCCTTGGGGTAGCCCTGCTCCCCACAGGAGTCAGGCCTCTGGGACCCTGGAACCAGGGGCCTTTGGGTGAACACTGGGAGGGAGTGAGCTCTCCATCAGGGAGGTGATGACAACAGAGCCTGCACAGCCAGTTGGTGGAAAGATCTGACATTTGAGGCATTAAGTCTAGACCATTTATAAACATTTTTATTTATTTATTTTTAGAGACAGGATCTGTCTCTGTCACCCACGCTGAGTGCAGTGACGCAATCATAGCTCACTGCAGCCTTGACCTCATAAGCTCCAATCACACTCCCACCTCAGCCTTCTGAGTATCTGGGACCACAGGCAAGTGCCACTGCACGGCCATTTTTTTTCTATTTTTTTATAGAGACGAGGTCTCCCTATTTTGCCTGAGCGGGTCATAAACCCCTGGGCTCAAGATATCTTCCTGCCTTGGCCTCTCAAAGTGCCGAAATTATAGGCATGAGCCACTGGGCCTGGCCTGCAAACATTTTTTTTTTTTTAAAGTGATGTAGCCCCTTTTCTTTTTTTCCCCCAACAAAATATCACCCTGATGTGTTATCAGAGGAGCCGTTCTGGTCAAAGCTAGGTTGGCAAAGCTCTTCTCCTCCCACGAATCCTTTCCCACCCCATGGAACTTGAACTCTAGGGGACCTCAGAACCCAGCTTAAAAGCTACTGGGAGGCCAGGCGCGGTGGCTCACGCCTGTAAGCACTTTGGGAGGCCGAGGTGGGCGGATCACTTCAGGTCAGGAGTTCGAGACCAGCCTGGCCAACATGGTGAAACCCTGTCTCTACTAAAAATATAAAAATTAGCCAGGTGTGGTGGCGCACACCTGTAATCCCAACTACTCGGGAGGCTGAGGCAGGAGAATCGCTTGAACCTGGGAAGTGGAGGTTGCAGTGAACCAAGATAGTGCCACTGCACTCCAACCTGGGCAACAGAGTGCGACTCCATCTCAAAAAAAGCCACTGGGCTAGCTGGGCACGCACACCTATAATCCCAGCTACTCGGAGGTTGAGGCCAGGAGTTGGAGGCTGCAGTGAGCTGTGATTGCACCTGTGACTGGCCACTTCAGCCTGGGCAACATCGTGAGACCCCATCTCTAAAAATATTTTTTATATTAAAGAAAAGCCACTGAATTAGATGACCTTGAAAGTCCCATCTGGCCCTGGCAGTTCATGATCCTGACACTGGAATCTCAGAACGAGTGGGTGGGAACCACAGACCTTTCTGCCTCCTAGGAAGCCACACCCCACTGCCCACTCAGTTCCATTCCTCCTGCCATCAGCCCAGCTGTTCCCCGAGCCCCACAGCTGTGGCCTGGCACCTCGCTGCTTTTTCCCTGGGACAGCTGACCAGCCCTCAGCTGTTGCTCTCTGCCTCTCAGCCTGGCTCATGTACCCTGGGAGCACCCACAGCCGTGGAGCCCAGCCCTGCTCCCTGTTTCCCCTCTTTCGTCTGCCTCTGACTCACCGGGACCCTGCAGATGACCACGGTGAACAGACTTCCCACTACTGGGTTTAGGGCAATCCCTTGGGGGCCGGCTGTGTGGCCCACATTTGCTTCAGGGAATTGTACTTGTCCTTGGCCCCCAGGTTCTGTCCTGGGGCCCAAGGACAGCCTTCAGTGGATGGCTGGACAGACACCAAGGGGAGCCATAAACTCCTTAAAATATGCAAATTTTCATGTATACGTGAGTTGCCTTGGAGAGATTGCAGTGAGGATTTTGTCATTCTCAAAGGATCTAGAACCCAAAGTGATTAAGCTCTGGGTTGGACAGTGATCCAATAGAAATTCCTGAGTGAGAGGCTCGGTCCTAGGCCTGGCTCTGTCCCGTGGCCCTGGGTGCTTGGGCAGAGTCACTGGGACCTCCTGGAGCTCCAGTTTCCTCATCTATAAAGTGACAGGCGAGCCAGGTGACATCCACGTTCCCCTCCCAGCCCCAGTTAGTGGCTCCCTGGCTCCATTGCCCGACCACTGCTGTCACTCCGCATCAGGTCCTTCCCACTTCCTCTGACCCCTGCCCCACCCTGCCCAGGCCGTGGTTTCCTGAGCCCCAGCCGTTTGTTTAGATCGAGTATCCAGGAAGGCAGGCACTGAGCAGATGCAGCCCCGGCCTCGTGATGCAGTTGTTAAGTGCCGAGGTCTGCGGGCTTGCAGGGGTTGCGCCTGCCAAGTCCCTCATGCCCTCCTGCGGGGAGAGGTCGGGGGCTGGCCTGGGCACTTTCCTCCTGAAAATTCCAAGTGTTCTGGGAGGAGACACACACTTAGACTTACTAGTTAGCTCCCTCTTTGGTTATCAGAGACAATCTCTGAGAGCAAAGCCCAAGTTTGGCCCCAAAAGGACAGTGGGGAGGGGGCCAGGAAGGGCCAGGGACAAACCTCATCTATTTCACTGCTTTGTCCATGTTGACAATGACCCACTACTCAGAACAGTTTCCCTCTCCCCACCGCCCTCTATGGTGCGTCTCCCCCGACCCCTTGGTTTGCATGGCCCCCCGTGTGCCAGTCTGGTCCAAGCTCACCTGGTCACCATCACCACTCTCAGCACCCTAGTCACCCAAATTCTCGGAGCCTCAGTTTCTTCATCTTAAAGATCCTACTAGTCCTGCCAGTCTCACAGGACTCAGTGAGGTTGTGTTCTTGAAAACCTTCCGTGGGCTGCCTCGTGCCACGTGGGTGAAATCGTCACCTTGAGAGGATGAGTGGAAGGGCCTGCTGTGTTCTGGCTCCACACCTGCACGGCACCAGGATGGCGGGGGAGCACTGAGCCTCTGGGCTGCAGTGTTGCCCACCTCATGGAGCTGCGTGTGGACTGCGTGGAGGCATCCCTCAGAAGAGCTGGTGAGCTGCAAGGCTCACCGTTGCTTCTCAACTTCTGTTTTTAGTTTGTTTTCTAGAGACTCCACTGTCGCCCAGGCTGGAGTGCAGTAGTGCTGTCACAGCTCACTGCAGCCTTGACCTCCTGGGCTGAGGCCATCCTCCTGCCTCAGCCTCCCAAGTAGTTGGGAGGTTCTCAACCTTTGTAACACTTAAGGGAGATCCAGGTCTACCAAGTTAATTATTATTAGTTATTCAATAATGGTTTTATCTTTGTCATTAAAAAAAAAATGTATGGCTGGGAGCGGTGGCTCATGCATATAATCCCAGCACTGGGAGGTCGAGGCGGGAGGATCACTTGAAGCCAGGTGTTTGAGGCCAGCCTGGGCTAATGAGATGCTGTCTGAAAAAATAATAATAATCATAAAGATATTTATTTATTTATTTAGACAGATTCTTGCTCCGTTGCCCAGGCTGGAGTGCAGTGGTGCAATCTCAGCTCACTGCAGCCCCTGCTTCCCAGGTTTAAACAATCCTCCCGCCTCAGCTCCTTGAGTAGCTTGGCCTACAGGCACACACCACCACACCTGGCTAATTTTTGTATTTTTTGTAGAGACAGGGTTTCGTCAAGCTGCCCAGGCTGGCCTAGAACTCCTGGGCTCAAGCGATCTACCAACCTCAGCCTCTCCAGGTGCTGGGATTACAGGCATGAGCCACCGCTTCCGGCCAGATATCAAATTTCTAATCAGAGCTCCTGAGTTGACTCAGTTGAGCCATTTAGCCCTGATAAAGCTGCAGACAGTGAATAATACTTGCTGTTCCAGCCTGTGTGTGTGGGGGGTCTTATTTTGGATAATCCCTGCTGGGTACAGTAACACATGCCTGTGGTCCCAGCTACTCAGGAGGCTGAGATGGGCGGATCATTTGAGCCCAGGAGTTTGAGGCTGTAGTGAGCCATGATTGTGCAGTACTCTAGCCTGTGCAACAGAGTGAGACCCTGTCTCTGAAAAAAAAAAAAAAGAAAGAAAAAGACACAATTTCCATTAGGCTTCTTGAAATAGGGAATGTTGTGTCATTGGTTTTGAAGACCTTTGGAATTTGGGCACTCAGGATGGAAACCACTGGCTTATACGAATATAACAAACGATTACTATTGTTACCCGTGCCATCCAAGTGGCTTTCCCTGTGTCCTTATTTGTTCCGGGCCTATTCAGGGTGAACCCATCCTCTAGGGTCTTGGAACCTTTGGAGGGCAGACAGTGGGTGTTTACATTCTGACACGTGAAAGATGGGTGAGTCCCAGGTGCCTGCAGTGCCCAGGGAGATCCTTAGGGCAGAACTGAGGCAGGTAGGGCCACAGGAGATGGTCTCTTGCCTCCAGACAGCCCGTGTGGCCAGGGATGATGCTTCCTGTGCACTCGAGGAGGGATCCAGCAGATACTCATGCATCGTTTTCACAAGACAGGTGCCGAGCTAGGCACCCGTGGTAGAGAGGTGAGCAAGACATAGAAAACCCTTGTTCTCAAGGTGGCCCCGTAATTAATAAAATGACAGATAATGTCTCTGTAAGCTCTGATGAAAGAAGCAGGGCAAGTATCATGCCCCTTTGACAGATGAGAAAACTGACCAGAGAAACCAGCTGACTTTCTCAGTTGCAAAACAAGTTAATAGCACGGCACAGACTTAACGCCTGGTTCCCCAGCTCTGGCCACTGGCAGTGAGACAGCTTCCCTGACCCGAGGGCCAGACCCGCCTGGCCTCAGCCTGACTAGTGACCCTGCTGAGGTCCTCCCTTGCAATGTCTCCCCCAGGACCAGGCAGCTAAGGACAAGGCCCTGCAGAGCATGGCTGCCATGTCGTCTGCACAGATCATCTCCGCCACGGCCTTCCACAGTAGCATGGCCCTCGCCCGGGGCCCCGGCCGCCCAGCAGTCTCAGGGGTAAGTGGGCTGCCGAGAGCCGGAGGCCGGGCCAGCCCTCTCCTCCTCCCTCCTCCCTGTTCAGAAGAGCCAGAAGCATTGGCCAGCCCAGATTTCTCTCACCTGAGTCCTCTTGGCCAGGGCAGTCAAGGAAAGAGGGAACAAGGACCCAAGGGCCATACACGTCCCGGCTTGGCTGGTGTTGGGACGGCTTTCTTGGGGTCCTCGGCAGTGACTCCACAGACTTCACAAGGGGGAAGGGGGAGCTTCCAGGAGCTGACCAACTGGTAGCTCTGCCAAGTTGGCCTAACTTACAGATGAGGAAGCTGAAGCCAAGGGGGCTGAGCTGAAGCCTGAGACCAGCATGTACCTGGGCAGCTCGTGCCACGCAGCCTCATTCCTGCCCTCCTGCCAGGTGGAGAGCTGGTGCCCAAAAACAAACCCCTGGTCAGATTTTAACTTTCCCAGCCATGACCCTGTTGGCCACACTCTCAGAATGATCCAGAAAGGCCCCTTTTCAGAGCTGTCTCCTCACAGGGGCTTTCTTGGCTCCAGGGACTAAATGAGTCTTCAAGGCACCTGCAGCACCGCCCTAGGCACGTGGGGAAGGGGCAGTGCCAGGCCATAGCATTTTTCAAAGTGTGTCCCCGAGAGCACTAGTCCATCTGCATGTTAAACAGATAGGACACAGTGGTTCTGTGGGTCAGTTTGGGACCCTTGGCATTAAGTGGGTTCTTGGCACTGGGACTTTTCTGAGCCTTAGGTCTGCACTGTGACTCTGCAGGGGGTTGCCCTGTGCCGTGTGGACCACACCTGGGTGCTTTTCCCATGGAGCCCCTCATCCACAGGGCCTGAGAGCTCCCTGAAACTCACTCTGGGGGTGCTGCTGTGGCCTGTTAGCATTCACTAGCTAGGCGAGGGCTCGGGCTCCAGCCTCTCCTCCCAGTGGAGGCCCTGCCTGGTCCCACCCCCACCCCCACGCCACAGGGTCCCGGGTGCACCTGGGGCCGTGCTGATTCCATGCCTTTTGCCTCCTCAGTTTTGGCAAGGAGCTTTGCCAGGCCAAGCCGGGACGTCCCATGAGTGAGTATGGCCTCTGGTCTCTCTTGCCAGTGCTCCCTGAACTGAACTTGAACCCATAAACTCGTGGCATTGAGCCTGGGCCCCAGGGTGTGCTGGGGCCGCTGCTGGGGTCGGCCTTTCAGGATGGCTTTGAGCTTGGGGATTGGGCTCTCCTACTGTCAGCCATCACTGGGCTCATCTGTGATGTCCACACCCTAGGGTGGTATTTGCCAAAACTCCAGTCTGTCTAGGGTATAGGCAGGGCCAGAGCTGGGGTCCCCCAGGGGAGGAGGCTGGGAAGCAGACCTCTGGCTGGCCTGGGAGGAAGAGAAGGAGGGGTGGATTTCTTCATCAGACGCGCTGTGTCTGTGGACCTGCCACGAAACCCAAGGGAGTCGGCAGAGGCGGGAGTAGGAGGCCAAGGCCCATCAGGACCGCTGAGATCCAGACCCCCAGGACCTACCACACAGACCACTGGACCCAGCGCAGGGATCCGGGGCGGCGGCCTGCCCGAGGCTGACACCTCCCCTCTTCTCTCTCCCGCAGTGTGAAGCCTTTCTCTCAGCAAACCTATGCTGTCCAGCCTCCGCTGCCTCTGCCAGGTGGGTGGGCGCTGTGTGGCTCCCTTGCCATCGCAGCCGTGTGGCTCCCGCCTCTGGGTCCAGGCCCCCGGCAGCCAAACGCCTGCGTGTCCCTCTTAGATGCTGCCCCGTCATGCACTCCGACCACACGTCCTGGTCCCTGGCCACACCCCATTCCTTGCCCCCAGCACGCACACCTCAGCCGTGTGCCAAGCCCCTTCATGCCCTTTGGGTTGCCTTGCTCCTGTCCCCTCCCAACTGTGCTCAGGGCTTTTGGGGCACGTGCAGTTCCAAGGGCAGTGCCTGTGCCCTGGCGGCTGCCCCGCTTGGCCGGCCTTGTTACTGCAGTGTGCCTCACACACCTGGTCCTGGGAGGGCCGAGGGGTGTCTAGCTCACCAGCCTGGGGCCCCTCCCTAGAAGAGGGACCCTTGTGGGAGAAGACCTGGTGGAGGCAGCCAGCTGTGCTGACAGGAGCCCCCACCCCGCCCTCTCACTGACAGGCTCTGCTCTGTCCTCACCTCTTTCTCAGGAGGGCCCCTCACCACCTCCCACTCTGTAGGACAAGACCAGATCCTCACCCTTAAACTGCCCTTTCTGGTGTGGAGTCTGCCTGCCTGGCCCGTTGGCTTTCCCTGCCACCGAGAGCAGCCCTGCTGCCTCCTGCCCCCTGCCCCCCAGGTCCTGAAGGCTGCTTTCTCTCATTCACACATCAAAACAAAGTCACGGTGTCAGGTCCCGTCCACCCTCTGTCTCATGCCAGTCTTCTCCTGTCCACACTGACCCTGTCTTCACTCCAGGCCTGCTGGCTTTTGCCTGCGTTCCTGCAGCAGCCTCTTCACCGGCTCGCTGTCCCATCTCACCTACTCTCGTCACCCTGTCATTCACCAGAGCTTCAGTCTCACGGTGTTGCTTCCAGGTTTATGGTACCTTCCTGGCCCCCTGGTGCCTTCAGGACATGATCTAAACTACAGTAGGACTGGAGTAGCTTCATCTGTTAGCAACGCTGGATCGAGAGGCTCTTCTGGGCCAGGCCCTGTTCTGGGAGCTGGGGAGACACATGTGATGCAAACAGGAAACATCCCCGTCTCTCCGGGATGATGCCATATTGTAATAGTGGATTCATTTGGTTATTTCCCCGACTGGAACAGAAGTTGCTCGAGGGCAGGAACTTAACAGTGCCTGTTCTGGAAGCCTCTCGGTCCTGCAGGGCCCCAGCTGCCCTCCAGAATCCAGTCTTGCTCGGCGGTTCCATGCAGAGTCCTGAGTGGCCTGAGTTGTACCAGGCGAGCCCCTCCCCACCAGGGCAGCTCCAGGATACCCTTGCCCAAGCCTGGCACTCCCTCCACTGCCTCTGCTAGGAGGTCCATTTAGGGAGACAGGCGGTCCCCCAGGCAGCACGGGTCTGTCTGAGGAGGCCTGGGGTCCTTGCAGAGGGTGCGGGCAGGGCGGGTGTCCGTGACCAGGTTCCATGTGCCTCTCTCACTTTGTGCAGGGTTTGAGTCTCCTGCAGGGCCCGCCCCATCGCCCTCTGCGCCCCCGGCACCCCCATGGCAGGGCCGCAGCGTGGCCAGCTCCAAGCTCTGGATGCTGGAGTTCTCTGCCTTCCTGGAGCAGCAGCAGGACCCAGACACGGTAGGTCCTGGCCCCCGCCTGGCCGGCTCCCTGGCCGCCCCCCTCTGCCTGTTTCTGCTTCCGGCACTCTTGCCCCACTCCATGCTGGGGCTTAATTCAAGTTCCCTGTTCCTTTCCGATCTTCCTTCCGTCCTTCCCCCCACTCCTCCTTTCCTCCTTCACGTCACCCCTCTTCCCTCTTTCCCTCCTGCGTGGTTCCTTTCCGTGTCCCAGCGCCCAGTCAACCTCACGCTCCTCCCTCCCTGTCCTGTGTCCCTCCTCCCCTCCTAACCCAACCGGCCCTTAGTCCAAGGTTGCTCTGGTCCCAGCCCCACCCCTACACTGTCCCAGCCTGTCTCTGGCTCTGAGAGGCGGGCAGGAAGCTGAGGAGTCTCCTGTGTCTGCTCCGTATCCTATGGGATACCAGCCTGTCCCCTTCGGTGTCCGGTGTCCAGTGTCCTGGGTGACCAGCGTCACCAGCAAAGGTCAGAGGGGGACCTGGAGGAAGGAGGCCAAGGTGACAGGAAGCCAGGGCCCTTCTCACTCTGACATCTTCAAACTTCTTTTTTATTTTTTTCTTGAGACAGAGCCTCGCTCCGTCACCCAGGCTGAGAGTGCAGTGGCGTGATCTCAGCTCACTGCAACCTCTGCCTCCTGAGTTCAAGCGACTCTCCTGCCTCAGCCTCCTGAGTAGCTGGGATTACAGGCGCCCGCCACCACACCTGGCTAATTTTTGTATTTTTAGTAGAGACTGGGTTTCACCGTGTTGGCCAGGCTGGTCTTGAACTCCTGACCTCAAGTGATCCACCCACCTCGGCCTCCCAAAGTGCTGGGATTACAGGTGTGAGCCACTACGCCCAGCTCAAACCTTTTTAGCTGAGGAACCCATGAACCAAATAGACTTTTACTTAGAAGTCCAGGATGTAAAACAAAAGGAGTAGACTTTTACCATCTCCATTTTACTGGTGGGTAAACTATGGCCCAGAAAGGCCAAGCGGCTTGCGCCAGGTCACGTGGTGGGCGCGCAGAGCCGGGGTTGTCTGTCTGACCGTCTGGCCTGTGCTCCATCTCCCTCAGACCCACTCTCTCCACAGTACAACAAGCACCTGTTCGTGCACATTGGCCAGTCCAGCCCAAGCTACAGCGACCCCTACCTCGAAGCCGTGGACATCCGCCAAATCTATGACAAATTCCCAGAGAAAAAGGGTGGACTCAAGGATCTCTTCGAACGGGGACCTTCCAATGCCTTTTTTCTTGTGAAGTTCTGGGTAAGCCTGTGATAAACTCTTCCTTCCTGCCACCAGCACGTCCGTCGTAGTGAGAACGGGGCGAGAGTGCCCAGAGTGTGGCGTTGCCACGGTAGAAACTTGGGGAGATGGCACCAGTGAGAAGGGGAGAGTAAGCCCAGCATGGCTATGGGGTGGTTGGGGCTGAGCTGAAGAACGGGGCAGTGATCCCAGAGAGCTGGCCTAGTCAAATGAGGCCTTGTCTCATGGGTGGTGATGGCAGCTAAGCCCGGCTAGCAGTGGAGCCCTCAGGAGGTGAGGAGATGTAGTTCCAGAAAAAGACAAAGGGGACCCTACGGGGATGAGTGAAGACATGACGAGGAGCACCCTTGTCACCCAGGTCTTTGAATGACAAGTCCTGCATGGGTTTCCGGGCCTGGAGCTGGTCCTTCAGTGCTCGTGTCCAAGGCATGTTGGGCTGAACAGAGCTTGGAGAAGGGGAGGGAAGTGTTGGGTGGGTCACCCAGCCGACTCTGCTCCAGGGTGAGGCCACCCCACAAGAAACACCCACCCAGCTTCTCAGATAGCTCAGCCCATAGACTTGGCCTCTGCTGCCCTCCCACCTCACCCCTGTGCAGGCATTTTGTGGGTAGAACCTCCTCCATTAAAACGTCTTGTCTGAGGCCAGGAGGTACAGTAGCTGCTCTGGGAGCTTAGCTTCCTGGGGGCCCAGTGTGTGCAGAAAAGGGGTGCGAGGAGAGAGTCAGACAAATAAGTGCTAATGAAGCCAGTGGTGAGGAAGGGCAGGAAGTCAGGCTCCGTGACTGAGGTTTCGAATATTCTCAGGACAGGGACTGAGGCTTGGGCGGCTCTGCCCGCATTCCTCTTCCCCACTCACCTTCAGCAATCTTCACGCTCTTTTCAATGCCTCTTGTGCAGAGCTTCTTACTGCTTATTTGCTCCCAGACCACTTTCATAATCTGAAAGCTTTACCTTTCCTAGAAAGAGGCATATTCACACCAAAGTTTATATAGACGTTCAGATGGCTTCCCAGCTCCCGGTGAGCAGCCCCCAGCCTGGCTCTCATCCACAGCTGAACTTGGGGGCAGGCTGTCTCCAGAAGGGGCAAGTGTTGAAACTGAGACCTAGAGCCCCTGACCTTTAAGACACTTAGCGTTTGCGCTCTGCTAGCAGAATGGAAGTTGGACCCCAGCCTGAGGGATGGGCACATCTATTGGCAGAGATGGGAAAGGCTGTTGCAGCCTGGGAGTGCTTGAGTAGTAAAGGCAGAAGGAAGTGGGCTTTGGAGTGAAGTTGAAGCCGTAGGTAAAGGCGTGAAAGAGGGAATAAGAGGAGACAACTAGGAAAGTGAGTTAGATTCTGGAAGGTCTTGATCACACTAAAGTTTGAGTTTTAACCTGTTCTGGAATGAAAAATAAGTAATATTTTATTTTACTTGGTCTTCTTTTTAAATCAATGCATGTTCATGGTTAAAATGTTAATTAATACCAGGAGGCTTATTTAATGAAAGAGAATGAAGGGCCAGGTGCGGTGGCTCATGCCTGTAATCCCAGCACTTTGGGAGGCTGAGGCAGGCAGATCACGAGGCTAGGAGTTCAAGAACAGCTTGACCAACATGGTGAAACCGTATCTCTACTTAAAAAAAAATAATAATAATTAGCCGGGTGTGGTGGTGCACACCTGTAATCCCAGCTACTCAGGAGGCTGAGGCAGGAGAATTGCTTGAACATGGGAGGCAGAGGTTGCAGTGAACGGAGATCACACCACTGCACTCCAGCCTGGGCAACAGAGCGAGACTCTGTCTCAAAAAAAAAAAAAAAGAAAAGAATGAAAAGCATCATGTTCTGTCCTACTCCTTCCCACACCCAAATCCCAATCCCCAAAGGTGTCACTGCAAATTTCAGCTGTTTATTTTGGGCTTTATCTCTTTAGTTCTAAGTAATATGCTTATATTGCTATATCTCAATGTCAGGATTAAGACATTATATTTTCTTTCCATTATGGTAGAAAAAATTAGCTGTGTTACTTTTCCCCCTCATCATCCCAATGTAATAATATCCAATAAGTTATTTAATTTAGTAAAAGTCATAAAATGTTTGCTTTTTTTTTTGAGACGGGGTCTCGCTCTGCCTCCCAGGCTGGAGGTGCAATGGCGTGATCTTGGCTCACTGCAAGCTCTACCTCCTGGGTTCACGCCATTCTTCTGCCTCAGCCTCCCGAGTACCTGGGACTACAGGCGCCCGCCACCACGCCCAGCTAATTTTTTGTATTTTTTTAGTAGAGATGGGGTTTCACCGTGTTAGCCAGGATGGTCTCGATCTCCTGACTTCATGATCCGCCCGCCTCGGCCTCCCAAAGTAATATTCACATTTTTTGACAATGTAGATTGAGCACCAAAGAGCCAAGAACGGGCTGGGTGTGGTGGTTCATCCCTGTGATCCCAGCACTTTGGGACCCCAACGTGGGCAGATTACTTGAGTTCAAGACCAGCCTGGGCAACATGATGACACCCCATCTATACAAAAAGTAGCTGGACGTGGTGGCGTGCGCCTGTGGTCTCAGCTACTCGGGAGGCTGAGGTAGGAGGATTGCTTGAGCCTGGGAGGCAGAGGTTGCAGTGAGCCAAAATTGCACCATTGCATTCTATCTGGGTGACAGAGCAAGACCCTGCCTCAAAACAAAAAAACAAAAAACAAAACAAAAGTACAAAGAGTCAAGAAGGGTATTATGATTACATTTTTACCTCTTGTACAACTTTTTTTCCTGCAAATAAATGGCTCTTGCACTTGAATATTTTTTAATAAGCCTATTCTTAAAATTTTACAAATTGCTCCATCAGAACCACCATATAGAATTAAAAAAAATTTTCCCCAAATAGTCAAAACTATTAGATAATTTATCCATTTCTCCTTTCACCTGGAGATCTTCCTCCTGGCTGTCTCTGTTCTGCTCCAGTTTGAACGTGTTATTCTTTTTTTTTTTTTTTTTGAGACAGTCTTGTTCTGTCGCCCAGGCTAGAGTGTAGTGGTGTGATCTCGGCTCACTACAACCCCTACCTCCCGAGTTCAAGCAATTCTCCTGCCTCAGCCTCCCAGTGCTGGGATTACAGGTGTGAGCTACTGCGCCCGGCCTGAACGTGTTATTCTCTAGGCTTGCCCTGCAGTTGTCATCCTGAGCCTCCCCTATATTGACACAATTTCCTAGCTCTTGCATTTCTCTCTTTATTGGTACAACCCCTTCATTTTGCAGGAACACATCCTCTAGTACCTTCTAAGAAAAGATGCATGGTACATAAATGACCTTGCTTCTTTGAAATGTCATTATTTTTATTATATCCTTATACTTGACTGATTGGTATTGGTAGTCTGGGTAAAGAATCTAGATCATACATCATTTTCCCTAGAAAATGATGACTTTTTTATTTGAGACATGGTCTTTGTTTTGAGATGGAGTCTCGCTCTGTTGCCTAGGCTGGAGTGCAGTGGTGCAATCTTGGCACCTCGCGGGTTCAAGCAATTCTCATGCCTCACCCTTGCAAGTAGCTTGGATTACGGGCGTATGCCACCAGGCCTGGCTAATTTTTGTATTTTTAAGAGAGATGGGATTTTTCAGTGTTGGCCAGGCTGGTCTTGAACTCCTGGTCTCAAGTGATCCTCCCGCCTCGGCCTTCCAAAGTGCTGGGCTTACAGGTATGAGCTATCGTGCCTGGCCTAGAAATGATTTTCAAGGATCATTTTTTAATGCATTTGTCATTATCTTCTGACATAAATAGTCTGATAGCATTCTAATTCCCTATCCTTTATTATGTAACTTTTTTTTTTTTTTTCCCCCACTCTGGAAGTTGTAATATTTCTTCTTTCTCCCTAATGGCCAGTTTCACATTGCTGAGCTTTGGGATATGTGTTGTTTTACTTCCCCGTGTTGAGCCAGGTACTTGGTGGGCACTTTTAACTGTGAGATAGTCTTTCAGTTTTAGGAAATTTACTCGTATTATTTCTTTGATAATTTCTTTCCCTCTGTTTTCTGTGTTCTTTTCCGGGAATCTGTTATGATGTTGGAACCCTCTATGGTGTTTACCATTTCTTTATTTTCCTGGACTTATCATCTACGATTTTTACCATTTATTTTCAATATTGGTCTGTTTTCTTAGAGATTTCCTTAATTTTGTCTTCTAACTCTTTTCTGAATTAGTTAAGGTTGTGTCCAAGTGCATATCACACAAACCCCAAAGAAACAGTGGCATAAATAGATTTTCTTTCACATCAAGAAAGTCTGGAGGTAAAGACTGTCCAGGGCTGGCCCAGTGCTCCTGACATCATGAGGGACCTGGCTTCTCTCTATCTGCTGTCCTCAGTGTATGACTTCTGTACTCAGGGTCATGACTGCTGGAGTTCCAGCCACTGTAGCCCATCTTCCAAGCATCAAAAGAAGCCAGTTTAGCTCCCTGTAAGGGGCCTGCCGGGAAGCCCTACACAACACATAATTAATTGTGTGGCTGCATCTTGCCATAAGGAACCAGGGAAAGGTACTTTTTTAGTTGGGTAAGTTGCTGTTCTGAATAAAATCAGAGCTCTAATACTGTAGAAGAAGCTGCATACATCCTTTTATGGATGTATCTTAGTTCAGTTGATGACATTTTGTTTTTTCTGGGTAGTTTATAAAGTGTGCATCCTACAGTTAAGGGTGAATTAGATTAATGGAATACAGCAGCATCTCTGCCACACCTGTTGAATATTTAATTTTGGCTCTGACATTTTAATTTTCTAGAGCTCCTTCTTGTTCTGTGATTGCATCAAGATGTTTGATGGATGTAGTTTTTCTCTTCTTTTTCGTAAAGGTAGGAAGTGAGCGTTATTTCTTAAGTTTTCTCCTGCTCCTAACCCTCCCCCAACCCACGCCCAGACTAAGTCTTGCTGTGTTGCCCAGGTTGGAGTGCGGTGGTGTGATCTCGGCTCACTGCGACCTCCGCCTCCCTGTTCAAGCAATTCTCCTGCCTCAGCCTCCCAAGTAGCTGGGGTTACAGGTGCCCGCCACCACGCTTGGCTAATTTTTGTATTTTTAGTAGAGAGAGGGGTTTCGCTATGTTGGCCAGGCTGGTCTCGAACTCCTGACCTCAAGTGATCGATTTATAGGCGTGAGCCACCACACCCAGCCTCCTGCTCCTTTCTTTGTCTTTGTTTCTTTTTAATTCCGTTTTTCTGTCTGTTTTGGTCCTTGTCTTTCCAGCTGGAGGGTTTTCTTTGGTATCTTTAGTTCTTAGCTGCCTGTTTGTATTTTTTTAACAGCTTTCTTGCAATGTAATTAACTTACCTTACAGTTCACCTACTTAAAACATACAGGCCAGGCACAGTGGCTCACTCCTTAATCCCAGCAGTTTGGGAGGCCGAAGCAGACAGATTGCTTGAGCTCAGGAGTTTGAGACCAGCCTGGGCACATGACAAAAACCTGTCTCCACAAAAATAATACAAAAATTAGTCAGGCGTGATGGCATGTGCCAGTAACCCCTACAGTTTGGGAGGACGAGGCGGGTGGATTGCTTGAGTCCATGAGTTGGGGACCAGCTTGGCCAACATGGCAAAACCCCATCTCTCCTAAAAATACCAAAATTAGCCGGGCATGGTGGTGCGTGCCTGTAATCCAGGCTACTCAGGAGGCTGAGATGGGAAGATCGCTTGAGCCTGGGAGGCGGAGGTTGCAGTAAGCTGAGATCATGCCACTGCACTGCAGCCTGGGCGACACAGCAAGATCCCGTTTCAAAAAATAAAGTATACAATTCAGAGTTTTCAAGTATATTCACAAAGTTGTGCAACCATCACCACAATCAATTTGAGAACATTTTCATCATCCCGAAAATAAGCCCTGTTCTCTTTATCTGTCACTCCCCACTCCCACCCCCCAGCCCTGTGCAATAATCTACTTTCTGTCTTTGAAGCTTTGCCTATTCTGGACATTTTGTAGAAATGGGTTTATAGAGGATGTGGTCTTTTGTGACTGGCTTCTTGAACTTGGCATAATGTTCTCAAGGTTCAACCATGTTTTAGCATGCACGTTCCTTTTTATGGCCAAATACTTCCTTATACGGAGAGCCCACATTGTTTATCCATTCATCAGTTCATGGGCATTTGGGTTGTCTCCTCCTCTTGGCTGTTAGGAGTAGTGCTGCTGCGAACATTACGTACCAGTGTTTGTGTGGACATTCATTTTCATTTCCATATGCTTACGTGTGGAATTACTGGGTCATATGGCAACTCTCTTTCACTTTCTGCGGCACTCCCAAGAGTCTTCTGAAGTGGCCGCACCGTTTTCTGTTCCCACCTGCAGGGTATGAGGATCCTATTTTCTTTTTTTTTTTTTTTTTTGAGACAGAGTCTCGCTCTGTCGCCCAGGCTGGAGTGCAGTGGCGCGATCTCGGCTCACTGCAAGGTCCGCCTCCCGGGTTCACGCCATTCTCCTGCCTCAGCCTCCCAAGTAGCTGGGACTACAGGCACCCGCCACTATGCCCGGCTAATTTCTTGTATTTTTAGTAGAGACGGGGTTTCACCATGTTAGCCAGGATGGTCTCGATCTCCTGACCTCGTCATCCGCCCGCCTCGGCCTCCCAAAGTGCTGGGATTACAGGCGTGAGCCACCGCGCCTGGCTGAGGATCCTATTTTCTCCACATCCTCACCAACACTTGATATTCTCTGATTGTAGCCATCCTAGGGAATGTGAAGTGGTATCTCATTGTGGTTTTTATCTGCATTTCCCTGATGACTGATGATGGTAAGCATCTTTTCATGTGCTTACTGGTCATTTGTACATTTTCTTTGTAGAAATGCCAATTCAGAAATTCAGATCCATTGCCCTTTTTTTTTTGAGACAGAGTCTTTCTCTGTCACCTAGGCTGGAGTACAGTGGCATAATTTTGGCTCACTGCAACCTCTGCCTCCCAGGTTCAACTGATTCTCGTACCTCAGCCTCCCGAGTAGCTGGAATTACAGGCACGCACCACCATGCCCAGCTCATTTTTGTATTTTTGGTAGAGGCGGGGTTTCACCATGTTGTCCAGGCTGGTCTTGAACTCCTGAGCTCAAGTGATTCGCCTGCCTCAACCTCCCAAAGTGCTGGGATTACACGTGTGAGCCGCTGTCCTCAACCCCATTGCCCATTTTTATTAATAAATCAGCTTATTTTTTATTACTGAATTATGAGTTCTTAGTTCTGGATGAAAGTTCCTTATCAGTTACATGATTTGTAATTATTATTTCCCATTTTGTTGAATGTCTTTTCACATTCTTTTTTTTTTTTTCTTCAGAGACAGGGTCTTGCTGTGTCTTCCAGGCTGGAGTGCACTGGCATATAATTATTGCTCACTGCAACCTCGAACTCGGGCTCAAGTGATCCTCCTGCCTCAACTTCTTGAGTAGCTGGGACTAGAGGTGTGCACTACCACGCCTGGCCAATTTTTTTTTTTTGAGTTGGAGTCTCTCTCTGTTGCCTAGGCTGGAGTGCAGTGGCGTGATCTCGGCTCACTGCAAGCTCCATCTCCTGGGTTCACGCCATTCTCCTGCCTCAGCCTCCCAAGTAGCTGGGACTTCAGGCACCCGCCACCACGCCCAGCTAATTTTTTTGTGTTTTTAGTAGAGACGGGGTTTCACCATGTTAGCCAGGATGGTCTCGATCTCCTGACCTCGTGATCCACCTGCCTCAGCCTCCCAAAGTGCTGGGATTACAGGCGTGAGCGACCGCGCCCGGCCCAATTTTTTATTTTTATTTAAATTTTTTATAGAGGGTCTCACTATGTTGCCCAGGCTGGTCTTGAACTCCTGGCCTCAAGTGATCCTCCTGCCTCAGCCTTCCAAAGTGCTGGGATTACAGGTGTGAGCCACTGTGCCTGGCCCCTTTTCACATTCCTAATAGTGTCCTTTGATGCACAAACGTTTTTAATGTTGATGATGTCCAGCTTATCAAGTTTTTCTTTTGTTATTTGTTCTGGTTATATTTAGTAGTGACTGGGAGCTCTTCGTGCACGGTAGGACTTGTCACCTGGTGGTTTCACTTTAAGATGATTGGGCTTGGGGAGCTAGCTGTTTTATTGGGGAAATCAATAAATATACGTGTTCACTGGATTTTTTTTTCACCTGAGGTGATTTAGTTTCTCCAGAGATGATTCGTTTAATTTCCCTGGAAGGGACATACTTGGTCACAAGTGTTCTGGTAGTGGGATAAAGGGTTGGGGGTAGGGGCCCTGACCATTTCTGATGCTGGCTTTCACTTAACTCTCCTGTTCTTACTCCCCCTCTTCCCTCTCTTTTAAATAAGCCTCATGTCCCCGAGACCCGTTGCCCTCCTGTTTAATTTCTGAAGATGGTCACCCTTTGGTCTTCTTTAAAAAAAGTTTTGTTTGTTTGTTTGTTTTTTAATTTTTAATTTCGTAGAGACAGGGTCTTGCTATGTTGCCCAGACTGCTTTTAAACTCCTGGGCTTAAGCCATCCTCCTGCCTCATCCTCCCAAAGTAATGGGATTACGGGCAGGAGCCACCACATCCGGCTGACCTTTTGATCTTCTGCCGATGAATGGGAGGGGTGGGCCTGGGGGCCGGACTATCCAGTGTACAGACTTTTTGTCAGTTCCTTGGGTCAAATCCTGTTCCCTCCAGCTCTGAGCCACGCAGCTCAACTTCTTATCTGTCACCCCTGAAGATATTGGTAGGTTGCGACTCTTTTTGCTTTCTCTACCCCGTGGAATCCAGTCTGGTCCTAATCAGCTTTGAGTCTCCAAAGCTTGCCCAGCTCTCTTGTCAGCTGGTCTCTTTGTTTTCTTTATCTTTGTGGTGCTGCACATTGTTTAAAGTTTCTTGCTGTTATCCTTCTAGCTGGGTCTCTGGAAGGGGAAAAAGTAAATTTGGGTAGTCAGTCTCCCACCTTTAGCCAGGTGTCCAGGATGATGGGTGTGACCTGTGTGCCACTTTGAAGGGGTCGGCAGTCGCTGTTTGGAGTGCTGGGCTGAGAAGGCTCTGGCAGGGAGGAGTGCTGGGTGGACGGTCACGGCCACGTGCATAGCCAGGGAAATATTTGTCGGCCCTTCTTCTTAAGCGATGAGGAGTCATTTAAGGTTTTCGAACAGGGCAGGACGTGGCCAGAGTTGTGCTTAGTTGGATAACTCCGGCACCCAGACTGGAAGCAGGTGTGAGACTCCTGCAGTGGAGACCAGGCAAGAGGCACGCGCCTCCTAAGGACCTCGGCCGAGAGGCTGGCTTCAGGGTGTGGCGTGGGAGGCAGGATGCTGTCCACTTTTCTCAGGAGGGGCTTAAATCATCTCCCAGTCTCCCTTCCAGCCCTGGTTGTGGGAATTGGAACCTGTACAGCTGGAAGTGGTGCTTCCCAACCCTGCTGTGAGTCTGGAGCAGGAGGTGGCATGTCCGGGACCCTCTTGCACTAGCTCCTGCCTTTAGCTATTGGTGATATTCTGTGTTCTTCTAGCCACCCTCCAGATGAGGACCATCCTAGGTCTCTTGTTTCACAAGTAGGGGAAACTGAGGCATGGGGTAAGCAGGGCCTGGCCCTGAGTCCCCCAGCCAGGGTGACCTCTGTCCTGTGGGCCCTCCTGTTGGATACATGCTGTGAGATAGATGGGCCCAGACAGACTGAGAGAGATGACAGCTGCACTCTTCTCACCACGTTACATACAGTCACACGTCTGGTCCTCACCACAGCCAAGACTGTTGATGACCTCGTCCGCAGAGGGGAAACTGAGGTACAGACAGGTAAAATCACCTGCCAAAGGTTGCCCAATTCGTAGTACCAGACCCATACCAGACCACGGATCCATACCTGAGCAGCCTGATCCCAGGGTGTGTGCCTGGAGCTACCATACTAAACAATCCTCCTTGCAAAGTCCCTGGCTGCCCTCCATGCAGGGTCCTGGAGCTTCTCCTGCTCCCGCTGGAGAAGGCTCTGAATTGTCTAAAACAGATCCCCAGCCCCCTGAGGAACAGCAGGCAGTGGTAGCATGAGGAGAGCAGACTTAGCTCTGTGCAGTCAGCGTAGAGCCAGGCCCTTGGGCTTCTTGCGTCTTCTCGACTTCAGATATCCCTTCCAGAAAATAGGGCAGTGGCCCTGCATGGAGACTAAGGTTGCCAGGGAGGAAGGAGGACCTAGAAGGTACTTTTCCAAACTTGGTGGTGGCCTGTGTCCTCTCTTTCCTTCTGACTCTTAGGGGAGTTTGAAGGTGGGCGTTGATGGGAGAAGAGAGGGTTGGGACGGCTGGTGCCAAGGACATGGGATTCAGCAGGTTCCCTTGTGGACTGTGTGCTCCGGCCGTGTGCTGTGCGGACCCAGCGCGGCCCTCGGCTTCCAGGAGCTCGCACTCTGGATGGGAGGATCCAGCACGAGTCTCAGGGTCCTGGGGCAGGAGCCACTGGACAGGGGAGTGTGGTGTGCCCACCAGCAAGGCCCTTCTGGTGTGTCATGGCAGGGCACGGTGGGCAGCAGTTGGCCCCAGCTGGGGCAGAGTCTCAGTTCTACCATTTGAGAACTGCGTCCTGGGCAAATATTGGCTTCTCTGTGCCTCTGCTTCTTTGTGTGAATAGTCAGCAGTTTGATCCTGGGGACCTGCCAGGGGCTATGTCGCTGAAGACCCCGTGTGTGTGGCTGGCTAGTACTGAGTGGGGGGCTGTGGCCTGCCCTTGCCCCACTGAGCCCTCTGAGTGCCAGCGGCCTGGACAGGGTGAGGATGGGTGAAATCAGAGACGAGGGAGCGCCGGAGGCCAGGGCACCTTGGCGGTCATCTGCTCCCTCCTCCGCATGTGTGGGGCAGGCAGAGGCACCAGAGGAAGACACATATGTGACAGGGAAAGGTAAATATTCGTGTTTGCTGACAATGAGACTTTGCGTCAATCGTGGGTCCTCACAGGCTGCTCCGGCTCCCCCAGCATCAGGAAGCTCCTGTCTTCTGCTCCCTGGCCTGGTCCCGCCTTCCCCCGCCATCAGCTGGTATGAACTTGGCCACGCACAATTAGGAAGGAAAAGTGCTCAGGCAAGGAAACGGTGTCGCCTCTCCCGGAGCCTTTCTTTTCCTGCCTGGCTGTTTTCTCAGTCCTGGCTCCCAGGCCCTGAATGTGCGTGCTGGAGAGGCAATCAGAACCCCCTTGGAGTAGGAGGAGGACTTGTCCGTCCCCAGTCCAGCCTCCCTGCCTGCCCCCTGAGTTACTGCTCTTACTGAGGGTGCTGTGGTGGTCATTCATAGACTCTCGGACTGCTGGGACACATTTCCAGCTAGAAATGGCATCTGCCAGCCTGAAGGGCTGAGGCTGCTGGGGCTGTGCACACCCTCAGCCCTATCTGATGAGCTCCACGGGGCCTGGAGCGAGGGACTGATGCGATGAAGCCCCCTTCCTCCCCCGGAACCCTGCAAGTCCAGCAGAGGCCACCTGTTTCTGGGGCCGGAGAGAGGGGGCCTTTGGTCACTGGTGGCCATTAACGCCGCTCTGCACATTGGAAATGCCAGGCAGAGCCGGGCTGCACCGTGGAGGCAGCAGAGTACCCCAGGCCTTCCTCCCATCTCAGCCTGCTGTTCCCTTTCAGGCCCTGACATTTCTCCCAGGCACATGCCAGCACATGACAATGAATCTGAGCCCCTCCAGGCCCCCACACCCGGGCTACGGCTGTCTCTCCTCAACTGTCAGTCACCCGATCCCCGACACCTGTTGCAGGCACAGCCTGTGAGCTGCCCACCCGCACGCACAGCTATGAATAGGGCGGAGGGAGGGTTGCAAGGGGGCACTCACAGGGCAGGGGACGGGGGCAGCTCTCATTTTTTCTTAGGCCAAGAAGCATAGCTTGTTTTGGGTAGGTGCTCCATGTGGGGGGATATGAGGGTGGACAGGAAATCTCAGGAGTATATCTGCAGGAGAAGGGGTGAGGCTGTAATTAGAAGGATCCAGGCACTGAGGATGAGTCGAGGTGCTCTGGGGCGGGTCGTCCGCGTCCTGCTGGTGTGTTCCGGGTCTACGCAGTGTGACCATGAGTTCTGGGGCTGCTTGTGGGATCTCTCTTTCTCCCCCGACCCCCTGCTCAACCCCAGCACTTGTATTCTATTTGTTCTCCCAATTATAAATTCCCTGAGAGCAGAAACAACGTCTCAACCTCTAGCTGGCCTGGGCTGGATAAATGGGCACCTGAGCGATGGGAAGAGCCAGGGCGTGGCAGCTGATGACAGAAGAGTGTGTTTGAGATGGGACTGGAGCTGGGGCACAGAACTCTCAGGGTGAGCAGGACAGGGTGGGTTCCTGCTTGCGACTGAGGGACCTTGCTCTTCTCACTGGTGCCACCCGGAGGTGAGAGGGTGAACAGCCACCTGCAACCTTGATTGAAGGCCTACTAAGGCCCTGGGAGAGCTTAGTTCTTGCCTCCAGGGAGCATCGTATCTAGAAGGGGGCGAGGACGTCTGGACAGATTATGACAGGCAGGGTAATGGAGGGGGATCTGCCAGTTGCTCCTGGGGGCTGGGGGCAGCTGCTGCCTCTGTGTGTCTGGAAGAGCTGGGAGGTGTGGATGCCAGTCCTTCCCAGCTTGGCACACGGGATTCTTCTAAGGTAGCACATGAATAAGCATTTTTTTTTTTTAATAGTTATGTAGTTGCCCAGGCTCAGTGGCTCGTTCTTGTAATCCTCCCACTTTGGGAAGCTGAGGCAGGAGGATCACTTGAGCCCAGGAGTTCGAGACTAGCCTGGGCAACATGGCGAAGCCCTAGCCCTATGTTTTAAAATAACTTTATTTGAAAATATGAAAAATAGTTATAGGCCAGATGCAGTGGCTCACGCCTATAATCCCAGCACTTTGGGAGGCCGAGGCAGGTGGATCACTTGAGGCCAGGAGTTCGTGACCAGCCTGGCTGACATGGTGAAACCCCATCTCTATTAAAAAAAAAAATACAAAAACTAGCCGAGCGTGGTGGTGGGCACCTGTAATCTCAGCTACTCAGGAGGCTGAGGCAGAAGAATCACCTGAACCCGGGAGGCGAAGGTTGCAGTGAGCTGAGATTGCGCCACCACACTCCAGCCCAGGCGACAGAGCGAGATTCTGTCTCAAAAAATAAAAATAAAAAAAAGTTATATAGTTATTTTCATATATATTAGAAAGAATAGAATCCTTGATTTCATGGATTTATTGCTTAGAATGGAATTAAGGAATAAAAGTGAGTTGATTTAAAAGAATCAGGATGTGTCATAGATGGCACACGAACGTAGCATTGATCAGAGGGGCCATGCGCGGCTAAAGTCAGAGGGTCACCACCACTGATGCCTGGCTTCACCTCTTGGTGTTCCCCACCGTGTCCAGTGCGTCCTTCCCAGGCAGCTGGGCTTCCTGCCCGCGGCATTTCAGGCATTGCTCACATTTCTGCCCTGTGCTTCCAGCTATAGCGTATGTCCTGAGCACACAAACTGTCCCCCAGCCCCTTTTTAGGAACAGTCTGACAAAGTCAGTCTCCTAGGAGGAGCAGGTGACTTCGAGAAAATAGGAGACAGGCCAGGCGCAGTGGCTTACACCTGTAATCCCAACACTTTGGGAGGCCAAGGTGAGAGGATCACTTGAGGTCAAGAGTTTGAGACCAGCCTAGGCAACAGCGAGACCCTGCCTCTATAAAAAATTTTAAAAATTAGCCAGGTGTGGTGGCACATGCCTATAGTCCTAGCTACTCAGGAGGCTGAGGTAGGAAGACTGCTTGAATCCAGGAGTTCGAGGCTGCAGTGAGCCGTGATCATACCACTGTACTCCAGCCTGAGTGACGGAGCAAGATCCTGTCTTTAACAAAAAAAGTAAGAAGAAAATAGGAGCCCAAAAGCCTGGGTTCTGGTCCCATTCACCTTATATTTGCCTGTAAGACCTTGAGCCAGTCACAGCCACAGTTAAATCTAGTCCGGCAGAGGCCTCAGCCACCTCTGCCCATGCCCCCCTGGGCACCCTGCCTACAATGTGTCATCCCCTCCCTCCCAGCATCACAGATGGAGACAGAGTGGGGAGACTGAGGCCAGCTCAGGGGTGGTCATGGAGGGTGTTTAGGATAAATGCTGCTGTCTGTTTCAGAGGCTGAGCATTGACACAAATGCTCTTTTTCCCTAATGGCCTCATCAAAGCCGAGGCAGGTGCACTGAACCATATGCCATTCTGTTTCAGCATGAAAACAGCCTTTTTTTCCTCATCATAAATGTAATCCACCCTCCTTCTGCTCCGAAGCCTGCTTTCCCACTCAGTGTGTTTGTAGTCATCCATGATAATAAATGCAGGTCCTTCTCAGCGTTTTTTGTGGCTACATAATGTTTCTATTGTGCTATAGACAATCAACACCCACCGCCAGTCTAGAGAAAGGTCCTGCTCTGGAAAAACTTTTCTCCAAAGGAGAGAAAAGTAACGATTGAGTGTCCCCTCATGGCCAGTAGTAGAATTGCTTGGTGCCTGGCGTTGAATCTGGCCAAAATCTTCTGGGGGTTCTAGGGATCCCCTTATCTTTGCATAGAAGAGTCCTTGGTGTCAGAACCTTGACCAAGGCCTGACGCTTCACTGCATTCGTAGGGCTGCGCTCTGGGCACAGCTTGCAGTGATTTCAAACCGGGGTGTGGGTGGGGGGACGGCCTCCCCTGAGAATAAGCCTTTGTAATGTGCCGTGCGTTGTTTCTGAGTCTTGACTTGTTCTCTTAGCACCCCTGGCTCAGATGGGGTGATTTGATGTGGGGCTGAAGTTCTGGGCATGGGGACCCCTAAGGTGTAGGGCTTCAGGAATACAATTCCTGCCTCAGAGTCCCCGAAGCACCAAATTGTCTCATCTGGTGCCTTTCTTCGCTGTGGCACTCTGCTGGTTTGGGACAAGTATTGGGGTTGGAGCCTGAAGACCTGGGGTCTTTCACTTACCAGCTGGATGGTGTTAGGCAAGGCTAACAGTCAGGACCCCTCATGGATAAAACCGAGGCTGTGGTTTTGGGTGTGAGATCGGCACAGGGTCTTACTCTGCCTTTTCTAGAAGGGAAGTTTCAGATCAGCCCGACATCCAGCAGGAGGCTCCCTGGGCTCTGTTTTCATCAGGGGAAGGAAGAGCAGCCTGTCTGAGGCAAGGAGAGAAGCTGACCTAGAGGACCAGTGGCTGGGCCTGTGAAGGGCCTTGTGAGCCAGGCCGGGGACCAAGACTCCTGTCCCTTGTGGCTAAATGGCTCAATGAGACGGTGCAGTGACTTGTCTTCTGAAGAGACTCCCAGGGCAGTTAAGAGAATGAGCCAAAGGGAGGGACATCTGGTGCTGGGGAGATTGCTCTGCAGGCTGAAGCAGAGATGTCAAAAGATCCAAGGTGATGGGACCCAGCAATGCCTAGAGGGGGAAGAGGCCAGCCCCAGAGCCGTTTCTGAGGGAGCATCGATCAGGTCTCTGGCGAGACAAGAGGATGAGACAGGAGCACCCTTCACCCCTTCCACCCTCCCCCCCTGCCGTTCTCTTGCCCTGGTTTTCTGTTCTCATGCTTCCTGCACTATCAAAATTGACTCTGGAGTGATTCTGATAGATGCATTCAAACTAAAATAGAGCTGACAGATAGAGATTCAAACCTTTGCAGTTTAACAAGAACAAAGTCTTAGACTATGAAACTTGAAGTCTTAAAGATGGAATCTGGGGCTCCCACCTGCTGGGTGTGTTAATATCTGGGCAGGCAGCAGTGGCCTGAAACTATGTGGGTCCCAGTGTCCTCTTTTCCCATGATTTAGGCAACATGACCTGATTTTGTACCAGGCAGAGATGTAGAGGAATGTGGAAGCTTTCCAGAGTCCTACTGTCTACCCTTAGTCTGATTTCTTCCCAGCCCTAGAGCCGGGACCAGGACCCTGAGGTCTCCTTGATGCTCCCGTCTGACATGGCACCTGCTGACACTCCCTCGCCTTCCCCCTGTCTCCCTCCAGGCAGACCTCAACACCAACATCGAGGATGAAGGCAGCTCCTTCTATGGGGTCTCCAGCCAGTACGAGAGCCCCGAGAACATGATTATCACCTGCTCCACCAAGGTCTGCTCTTTCGGCAAGCAGGTGGTGGAGAAGGTTGAGGTAGGAGGCCACCCTGGCGGGTGAGGGGCAGTGGCGGTGGTCTGTGTTTGCTGGGCGTGGCTTCCATTTGCTTTCAGGAAGAGTGCCCTCAGTTAGGGAGCCAGGACAATCCCTTGTTGCCTTCCCTCTCTGCTGTCAGTGCTGCGTGCCTCCCACACTCCCCTTGGCACCAGTGTCCTGCCCAGCTCACAGAGCCATTGCTGCCCTTTCAGGATCTTCCAAGCACGTCCTTACAGGCACCCCCGGTCCTCTCCAAGAGCAGAGCCGCAGCACAGGCAGGGCCCTGGGGCATCTACCTAGTCCAGCCCTCTGGCTTCACGATGGAGGCCCAGAGAGAGCGGAGGCCTCCCCACCAATCCCCGCACGTGGTCACACAGCTCGCTAGTGCAGAAACAGGGCTAAGATCTCTGTCCCCTGCTCACTTGGAACTCCATGAATGCCTAAAACTGTTCCTTCCATGATTTTCTACTTATGGGTACCCTGGAGACCCTGCTCTAATGGAAGTTACAGAAAATTCAGGCCTGCCTTTTATGGTTTCTCCCACTGTGCTAAACCCCCGGCCAAGGGCAGTACAGGGCAGTGGTGAGGAGCACAAACTCAGGTGAATCCCCACCCAGCCACCCTGCTTTCCGGTGCGCGTTTGGGGGGTTATGATAAAATCCTCTGTATTTTGGCCCTGAACAAGGGCCAAGTTATCTTCACTGTCCGTGACACAGTCTCCTGCAGCACCCTGTGGTCTGGGCCCGCTCATAGTGGCAGTGACAAGGAGCTGGGACTGAAGGCCTCCAACCCAAAGCACCTGTGGACTCTGAGAGTCCGGGACGCTGTGCCACCCACACACTTGTTAAACCTCCCATCATGCAGGCCAGTCTTCGTCCCTCTCCTCACCCTGTCCCCAGATTGGTCTGAATTAATGAAGTCCTACTCTCACAGTCTGCCAGTTATTGATAACCTTCCTCATGCCAAATGCAGCCAGATGCCCGGCCAGCACCAGGGAAGAGACATTCCTCCACCCGGTGCTTCTCCGCCTGGCCGCACCTTACAGTCTCCTAGGAGCTTTGGAAACACACCAGTGCCCGAAACCCATTCATCACCCCTCAATCTCTAGGGTAGAGTCCAGGCTTTAGTGGTTTTTAAAAAGTTCCTCAAATTATTTATTTCTAATTAAACTTGTAAAACTTTTGAGATAATGGTGGATCCACTTGGGCTCATAATCCTGTGTGCCCTTTACCCAGCTCTTGCCCTGGCCATATCTTGCATAACTAGAGTATAAAGTGGACAACCAGGAAATTGACGTTGATGCAGTCCACCAAGCTGGTTCAGATTTCACCAGTTTTATAGGCACTCCTATGTGCGCGTGCATGCGTGTGTGTAGATAAGGAAATTTGCATGACCACCACCAGACTCCCAGGGGTCCCTGTGTACCCCTCATGGTGTCCTCATGTACAGCCAGGCTTGAGAGGCTCCTACCGCTGCTCCTGTGTCTCCTTAAGCTCCCCTCCTGCCATCCCCGGTTCCTGCTGCTCACCCATGGAGAAAGGAGGTCTTGTTTAATGTCCACCAATCTAAGAGGGTGACTTTCTTTTTTTCTTTTTGTGAGACAGTCTCACTCTGTCGCCCAGGCTGGAATGCAGTGGTACGATCTCGGCTCACTGCAACCTCCGCCTCCTGGGTTCAAGCGATTCTCCTGCCTCAGCCTCCAGAGTAGCTGGGATTACAGGCATGCGCCACCGTGCCCGGCTAATTTTTGTATTTTAATAGTAGCAAGGTTTCACCATGTTGGCCAGGCTGGTCTTGAACTCCTGACCTCAGGTGATCCACCTGCCTTGGCCTCCCAAAGTGTTGGGATTACAGGCGTGAGCCACTGCCCCTAGCTGGGGGTGACTCTTTTCTTAAGGGCCCCTAGGACTCCTGCCTTTCCTTCCCGTGGAGTTGGGTCTTGGTCCTGGGGCTTCCCATGGAGTTGGGTCTGGGCTGGAGGTGGTCAGAATGGGATTCTAAGCCCCTGCTGTGCCCGGGTCCTGCAGACAGAGTATGCTCGCTATGAGAATGGACACTACTCTTACCGCATCCACCGGTCCCCGCTCTGTGAGTACATGATCAACTTCATCCACAAGCTCAAGCACCTCCCCGAGAAGTACATGATGAACAGCGTACTGGAGAACTTCACCATCCTGCAGGTGTGCGGCGGGTGCTGCGGGTGTGTCTGGAGTCTGTGCGTGGGTAGCAGCGATGGCGTGCCCTCATCTGGGGCCTTATTAACCCTTGTCTTTTTCTCTCTCACAGGTGGTCACCAACAGAGACACACAGGAGACCTTGCTGTGCATTGCCTATGTCTTTGAGGTGTCAGCCAGTGAGCACGGGGCTCAGCACCATATCTACAGGCTGGTGAAAGAATGAGAGACTTGGGGAGCAGGGAGGGGGGAAGAGACGTGTGTGCAGGAAACGGGGACGTGGGGAGGGGACCTGCAGGGGCAGCCCCCTGAAGTGCCAAGAGAGCTGAGAGGAGCAGTTGTGACTCTACCCAGGAACAAACTGTGCCTGAACCTGAGGTGCCCAACCCCAAATAAACCCAAGATGCTGTGTATTTTCAAAGGACCTGGTCTGGCTGTGTGAGCCTCGGGAGGGACTGGGGAGCAAGGGAGCCCATCTGGGAGGCAGGCCAGAAGCAGTGCTCAGAGATGTACCCCGGGCAGTTCTGAAGCCAGCACCCCAATGGACTCAGCCAGGAACATCGCCGGACCCTGGAACTGAAGATGTGACGGTCCCTGTGCTGCCTCTCAAGCCCCTGCACTGTGGCGCTGGCCACGCCGTGAGGCCCGAGGAATGCATGGGCCACACACCCACAGCCACGTGCGCCCCTGCTGCACTCCCAGGACGGTTCACACAGAGAGGCCCCATCCCCTGGGGGGTGGGTTTTAGGTGTGGAGGTGACAGTTGTTGGACGGGGACACCGTCAGAACTCTCTGGATAGTTTCCGTCCATCTCAGTGGATGTGGATTCTGTGACCATCTTCCGTGACCACGTTGTGAGCACTGGTTTCAGATCAAAGGAGCCTGAGGCGGGGAGGGCAGGAGGCGGCAGTGCTGAGGCCGGCCTAAGGAGTCTTGGTGGGAGGTTGGGTGCACCAGTGTCCTCTTGGCTGTGGCCAGGAGGTTGATGAGAGGTCTGTGGTGCTCCGCTGGTCCCCGAGAGCCACTGGTGCCTGTGAGTCTTGTTCAAACTCTGTCCCAGCCAGGGTGCCTGTTAGGTGGAGGCCTCCTCAGAGCCAGCCTGCACCGGCTAACTTCTTCCCTGAGGGGTAGTTTCTGTGCTCCCGGGGGTGGAGGAGGGGAGTGGACCCCACCCTGAGCCTAGACTTAGATATGCAGCTGAAGGGGTTCCTGGGTTTATTTCTCCTGAGAACTGGCATGGGCTCTGAGTTTTGCCAGTCCTGGCTTCAGTCCTAGTATTCTAAGCTGCCTGATCTTGGGCATTTGTCAACCTGTCTGAACCTTAGTACCCTTTCCTCTCTGTGCAGTGGGAAGAGATGGAGTCTGTGAAGCGCCTGTTGCAAGCTGTACTAAATACACCTAACAATGAGCTCCTCCCTCCCTCCCTGCCTCCTTCGCTCTCCTGGGGAGGCTGGAATCCGGCTCGTTGCTGCCACCTAGTGGTTCTTTGGGGTCATCTTCCCTCATAGGAACCACAGATCTGGTAGCGTAGAGCACAAAGGGAAGGAAGATTCAACCTCTGGGTGTTCATGTTTATTGTGTGTCCGGCACTCAGGGAGATACTGCATGGGACTACGTAAGTAAGTAAGACAGCATCGAAGAGGTGTCTTGGAGTGTGGTTAGGAGCGAGGGCTCTGGAGTCAGACTAGCTATAGACTAGCTGAGTGACCTTGGGGCAAGTTATTTCATTTCACTGTGCCTCAGTTTCCCCTTCTGTAAAATTTGTGTAACGATAACCTACCTCGCGTATCTACGGTGCCTAGCATAGGCCCCCCACATAAATGTGTTCACTAAATGTACGTCGTTATTAATCATAGGAGCTTGCGGTCTCACTAGGGCAGACTGGAAAACTATTAAGTGATCCTCAAAGCCACTGGTGCTCAGAGACTGGAGAGATCAAGCTGCAGAAGACTCAGGGAAGGGTAGTGCTTGAGGGGAGCTGCCCTTAAAGGGCGGGCAGCATCTAATGAAGCAGATAGAGGGAAGTTGACCAGCATCCCAGATTTGGGGAACAGGCCAGCAGCCTAGTCTCCCTCTCCTCCACAGCCCAGCCCCCACTGTCTTACCAAAGAACAGCTTTAACCAAATCCCTCTAGGCATCAGGACCACTGCTACAGCTCTTGCCAGGCTGCAGAGCTATGCAGTCTGGAGGCCCAGCTCTCATCAGAAGCTGGGGCATGGGCTCTAGGGGAACCTGGGGTCAGATGAGCCCCTGAGCAGGCGCCAGGTGCCTACATGTCCCAGTGTGGGTTGGTGTTTGTGTAAGGCTCTTCTGCCCCCACCCCAGGCACCAGCACAGCCTTTGCCTTCACTCTGTCCCCTCCCCTGCCCCTGGGGGATTGAATAAGGGAAGCTGGGGTTGGCTGTCCTTCTAGCTTGACTGGCAGCACCAGCACTGTGACGGAAGGATGTGTTTTGCCAGCAGCCTCTTGGCCGCAGGACAAATGCACATTTAAAGAGATAAACTTTTTGTGTCCTGGCTGGGAAAGAGGTCAGTGCAGATGTTTTTGGGTCCATGTGTTGGATGTGAGTTTTCCTTCCCTCTATGAACTGACCTCAGCAGCCTAGTGGACAGTCACCCCCTTACAGGTGTAAAATCCAAGCCAGTCAACCATAGCAGGTGGCAGACTTAGCTACCTTCCCTGTGGTGTGGTGCAGACCATGACCCTTGAGGCAAATGGGTGAGCTGGCCCCACCTCGCCTGCAGACTCCTCTGAGGCTCCCCTGCTGCCTCCCCACTAGCCGCCCTGAATCACCTACTTCCCAGCACCCCCGGCCCGTAGTGCTCATCCCGTCTTCCATCTGCGATCTGTCACTCATTCTTCCAGAGCCAAAGAGGAATCCCCTCTTCTCATGCAGAAGACTTAGTCATGCCTGCCCTTGTGTGTCAAAATCATTCCATTTATGCCCTGTTAGAACCCCTGTCACAAGCATGGTACCTGGACACAGGTGCCTCTGTGGTCTCTTCTCATCCTCACCGAATGGGTACTATGCTAGCCCCATTTTACAGGTGAGGCAAATGTGGCACGGAGAGCTCCGCTAACTTGCTTGGATGATTCATGCATCTATTCATTCACTTAGCAAATACTTATTTAACTTCTGCTTTCTGCTAGGCACTGGGGATGTGTCAGCGGGAATGTATCAGTGAGGAAGACAACAGACAGGCTCCTTGGGAAGAAAAGAGTAAGCAAGTGAGGAGACAGGCAGGCGTGGTGAGGCTGCGCAGGCGCTAAGATCGAGTCACTGGGGGAGGCCTCTCTGAGGCGGTGGGGCTTGAGTTGATTCTGAAGGACAGGAAGAGCCAGCCCTGGGGGGCTGGGGGAACAGTATTCCAAGTGGAGGGAACAGCAGGTGCTGGGGGCAGGGAGGTGACAGATGTGTCCCAGGTACAGAGAAGAGGCCACGGTGTCCAGAAAACAGTGAACAGGAGAGAGGAGGGGTCCAGGGCATTCCAGGTGGGGAAAGGCAGCAGGTGGCCCAGTGGCGCCCCCTCTCTTGGTGAGGGCTTTGGACCTTACCCGGTGTGATGAGAAGTCCTGGAAGTGTGTTAAGCAGGGGAGTCTTTTTGATCAGATTTTCTAGAAAACGACAGTGGGCTGCTGTGGACCTCAGAGAAGCATGTGTGATTGTGTGTTTCGGGGTCTTCCCACAAAACTCACCTCTGCGCAGTGAGACCTCATTTCCTGGTTCTGTTTGATGAGTGAGCGAATGCACATGGCAGGCGGTCATGTCCCTTGGGCCTGTGAGGTGAGGAAGGGTCCCTGAGCCCTGTGGGGATAGAGACTCTTCCACCATTCTGACATGATCCGAGTTAGCAGGCAGCACTGTCCAGATGGAAATGGGGATGGGAGATGGACCATCTCTCTCAGCGGGTCCAGCCATGAGCCAGCAGACTGTTTCCCATTGGCCCCCATCTTTCAGAGTGGGATGATCTTTCTAACAAAGAAACCCACACAGGAGTTTAGTGTGTGTGTGTGTGTTACCTTTCAGGAGGGAAGCCGGTGGGGTGGCATGGTTGGCCTTGCCCAGTTCCTGCACCCTGTGTGTGCTTAGAGCATGTACCTGCTCCCTGTGCTGGGCTGAGGCTCAGAGGACACTGGGCAGGTGGTACGGGGGTAGGGGGGCCGTGGCTGTGTTGGGTGGGGCCGCATCAGGTGTGTGGCACAGAGGGGGAGGGGGAGGTGGAGTGGCAGTGTGTTCCACCCAGTAGTCCCTGTGTTTGACCTCTTCATACACTCTCTGTTGTATTAGCTCTCAGAATGAAAATGAGATACTTTTCCCCAATCTATGTACGTTGTTCTTAAGAATGTACACTTGGCCAGGTGCAGTGGCTCACGCCTGTAATCCTAGCACTTTGGGAGGCCAACGTGGGTGGATCACCTGAGGTCAGGGGTTCAAGACCAGCCTGGCCAACATGGCGAAACCCCATCTCTACTAAAAATACAAAAATTACCTGGGTTTGGTGGTGGGCACCTGTAATCCCAGCTACTAGGGAGACTGAGGCAGGAGAATTGCTTGAACCCAGGAGGTAGAGGTTGCAGTGAGCCGAGACTGCGCCACTGCACTCCAGCCTGGGCAACAAGAACGAAACTCCGTCTCCAAAAAAAAAAAAGAACTTAAAATTAAGCCAGGCCAGTGATTGAATTGACCTCTTACAAGTCGTGTGATCTTGGACAAACACCCTCCAGGGAACTTCATAATCTCATCTGTGAAATGGGAATAAATGCTCCGACTTGGGATTGCCGTTGGGAGGAGGAAAGGTCATGGTGTGTGAAGGAGCAGGGCCAGCCCTCGCTCACGGCGCGCTCAGGGAATGTGAAATGTGGGTGTGTAAAAATGTCCCCTGACTCCGCCCTTCCCACCCCTAAAACACACACACATGCACGCATCCTTATTTTTAGAGGAAAAAAGCTCTAATGTCCCTCAAAGAAGGTGAGGAGAAGACCTTGAGTCTTGGTTTAGTGAGAACCGCCCCGTGCAAGGTTGTGCTTTTCGATTTTCATCCTCACCCTGGTGTCAGGAAGGGGGAGGGAGTGTTCTAAGTCAGGGAGATAACTTTGTGGCCCATTAAGGGGAGAAAGAGGCCCCAAGGGAAGGTCTAGAAAGGAAAGACAGGCCAGGGGCTGTGGCTCACACCTGTAATCCCAGCACTTTGGGAGGCTGAGGCGAGAGGATCACTTGAGCCCAGCCTGGGCAACATGGCAAAACCCCATCTCTACAAAAAAATAGAAAAATTAGCAGGGCATGGTGGTGTGCTCTTGTAGTCCCAGTGACTTGGGAGGCTGAGGTGGGAGGATTGCTTGAGCACAGGAGGTGAGGAATACAGTGAGCTGAGATTGCATCACTGCACTCCAGCCTGGGCAACAGAGCAGGACCCTATCTCAAAAAAAAAAAAAAGAAAGAAAAGAAAAGAGGGAGGGCAGAGCAAATGGAGGACTGAAATACTCTAAGAAACTGTCAGGAAATCTGACTTTCATTCAGCTTCCTGAGAAACGTCAGGGAGAGGTGGTCAGGTGCCTTCGCAGAAGGTGGGAGCCCTATTGGTGGAAATGGCTGAGTCTTCTTAAGCTCATGGATGTCTAATACTCAACTTTCAGGTTTTTTTTGTATTTTTGCTATGTAAAGCCCCTTCATCTCTCCAAATCTTCAGTAAAGTCTGCTACATACACAAAGCCCTTTGTGTGCGTGATCTTTTTCTTGGAAATGACAGGTGCACACCTGTCCACAGAACACAGAGGTGGCAGCAGCAGATCGCAGCCACCGAGGACATCACAGCCTGAAGCAAGGCAGTGGAAGCAGGGACTCAGCCGTGCAAGCTGCTCAGCCTCTCACCCAACCCCCCTCCCCGCCCATCTCAGAGAATGAAAAGCACTCGGGGACGCCTCCAAGCCTGGGGTCAGGTTCAAGCCAGTATCACTGGGCTCCCCGGGCTCTCCATGGCCATGTGGTTATCTCAGTCCTTTACTGTCCCCAAGCGAGGTTCCAGGAGGGAGTTTTGTCACCAGGTTCTGTGAGCACTGCACCTTTAGGAGCAACAGTAAATGGACACAGGACCCCCTGGATTTGAAGAGTGGTCAAAGGGAGAGGTTCAGGCAGGGGCCAGCAAGATGTGATCCGTAGCTTGGCATCCTAGGAACTCGAGTCTGGCACTTGGCTGAGGAATAAGCAGGCTTACTAGCAGCCCACATGACTGACTTGCTAGCCAGAATCAGAACAGCGTGATTGATAAGCCCAAGTGCCACTTCATTAATTCACACGGAACAGCACCGCTCCCAGCACATGGGAATGCTTGTATCTGCCTGTCAGCACATTCCTTCCTCCATGGAACACCAGATCACTTGCACACGGTAGCTTGTGCCAGTGCTTACGCAAGGAGTTGCTCAGCGTTAAAGGATTGCAGGCCGTTGATGTTGAGGACCTGGTGCCCCTGTGTCCACTACAGGGACCTGAATTCTCCCATCCGAGGATCAAGAAATCCTTTTTTCTGGACATTGATTAGCAATGACTTTTTGTTTTGTTTTTTTAGTGATGGGCTCTCAGTATACTGCCTAGGCTGGTCTTGAGCTCCTGGCCTCAAGCAATCCTCCCACCTCAGCCTCCCGAGTAATTGGGATGACAGGCATGAGTCACTGTGCCCAACAACATTTTTTGCCACCTCAAGTCAATTCTATCAGAGGTCCCCAACCCCTGGGCTGCAGACCAGTACCCATCCGTGGCCTGTTAGAAACTGGGCCACACAGCAGGAGGTGAGCGGTGGGTGGGAGAGCAAGCATTACCGTCTGAGCTCTGCCTCCTGGTCAATCAGCCGTGGTGTTGGATTCTCATAGGAGCACGAACCCTGTTGTGAACTCTGCATGCAAGGGATCTACGTTGCGCTCTTCTTAAGAGAATCTATTGGCCGGGCGCGGTGGCTCACGCCTGTAATCCCAGCACTTTGGGAGACCGAGGTGGGCGGATCATAAGGTCAGGAGATCTAGACCATCCTGGCTAACACGGTGAAACCCCGTCTCTACTACTAAAAATACAAAAAAAATTAGCCAGGCGTGGTGGCAGGCACCTGTAGTCCCAGCTTCCCTGGGCTGAGGCAGGAGAATGGCGTGAACTCGGAAGGCGGAGCTCGCAGTAAGCCGAGATCACGCCACTGCACTCCAGCCTGGGCGACAGAGAGAAACTCCGTCTCAAAAAAAAAAAAAAGAATCTATTGCCTGATGATCTGAGGTGGAACAGTTTCATCCCCAAACCATCCCACCTGCACTTCCCCTCCATCCATGGAAAAATTGTCTTCCACGAAAACAGTCCCTGGTGCCACAAAGGTTGGGGACTGCTGCCTTACATCATGCGGAAAGTGACGATGCTGCTGAGTAGGGTACAGTACACAGCCAGCGGTCACTTCACAAACACTACTGAGCACCTGAGAGTTGGCTGCTCGACTACACTCGTTTTCAGTAGTTTAGGGTTCAGAGGGGGATCATTCTGAAGCCCCCTTTGTACCTGGAGCAGTTTCTCCCCACTTCTTCTCCCCATCTGGATGGAGAGACAGGAGGCCTGCCGGTCGCATGCTCAGCACCTTCCTTTCAGACTGTGGGCTGGACCAGTGACCCAACATGACCCCTCACCTTTAGGGCTAGGAGGGTGGAGGAGGGTCTGCTTTAGACTGAATTCTTTTTGGTTCAGGCTTGTGGGTTGTGCTGGGCATCACAGACAGGCTTACAATTTGAGACTGACGAAAGCAAGGAAGGGGAAAGGAACAGGAAAACACAAGCGGAAGGGATGTGGGAGGAGCCTGGTTGGGAGTCCCATTATTGTCCCCGAGAGTTGTCCTTTCAGGCACTGCCAGCAGTGATGAGCGTGGTGAAGGTGGCTGGTGCGGCCCAGCGGCCATTCTGCCACAGCCAACAGTTGCATTTCCTGAGCAAACACTAGAAGCAAGTATGGTCCTAGGTGCTGGGGATACAGCAGGGCAGAAGGCAGAGGTCTTCAATCTCCCTTCTAGCAGGGGAGACTTCCAAGAAACAAGCAACAAAAAAGGTAGGTAAACAAGAAAACAGCAGGAGGTGATGTGTGCTTTGATGAAAATAAAACTAGATGATGTGTTGGAGTAGGGTTTGGCCAAGTCCAGCCCAGCGCCTGTGTTGCCCAGGCTGGTCTTGAACTCTTGGCCTCAAGTGATCCTCCTGCCTCAGCCTCCCAAGTAGCTGGGGCTACTGGCCCACACCATCACATCTGGCTAAGAATGGTTTTTACATTTGTTTGTTTGGAGACAGGGTCTTGCTCTGTTGCCCAGACTGGAGTGCAATGGCACAATCACGGCTCACTGCAATCTCAACCTCCTGGGCTCAAGTGATCCTCCTGTCCCAGCCTCCCGAGTAGCTGGGACCACAGGACAGCGCCACCTTGCCAGCTAATTTTAAAATTTCTTGTAGAGGTGGGGTCTTGCTATGTTGCTCAGGCTGGTCTCAAACTCATAGGCTCAAAGTAATCCTCCCACCTCAGCCTCCCAAAGCACTAGGATTACAAGTGTGGGCTACCATGCCCAGCAGGATTTTATGCTTTAAAATGATTGAATAAAAATTGAAAGCAGAATAATATTTGTGACCCTGGAAAATGATATGGAATTCCAGTTTCAGTGTCCACAAATAGAGTTTTGTTTGTTTGTTTGTTTTGTGAGATAGGGTCTTGCTCTGTTGCCCAGGCTGGAATGCAGTGGTGCTATCTCAGCTCACTGCAGCCTCCACCTCCTGGGCTCAAGCAATTCTCCTGCCTCAGCCTCGAGAGTAGATAAGACCATAGGCATACGCCTGGCTAATTTTTGTATTTTTCGTAGAGATGAGTTTTTGCCACATAGTCCAGGCTGGTCTCGAACTCCTGGACTCGAGTGGTCTGGCCGCCTTAGCCTCCCAGAGTGCTGGGGTTACAGGCATGAGCCACTGCGCCTGGCCATAAATAGAGTTGTATTGGAATATAGCCACAGTCCCTTGTTTACAGATCTTCGGCTGTTTCTACGCCACAGTGGTAGAGTTGAGTGGTCGTGGCAGAAACCATATACAGCTCACAGCACCTGAAATATTTACTATCTGACCCTTCGCAGAAAAAGTTTGCCCACTCCTGCATTAGGGGGTGGCTGGAATGGCTTTTTCAGAGTGCGTGGTCCTTGAAGGCCTCTCTGAGGTGACACAGCAGCCAGCCACGTGAAGACCTGGGGAAGGAGCCCAGGGCAAGTGTGTGGAGGCAGGAGAGCGCATGTGTTCAGGTGGAGAAAGAGGGCTGGAGTGACGTCCTGGTCCTGCTCCACAGGGTTATCTTCAATCATTTACTAGAGGAGAGTAGCGGTTTCGGGAGTTGGTTTTTTCCCCCGCTCCATCTGTTTCCTCCCAGTTGGCTTTCTCTTGGTTAGTTTGGGTCTTGGCCATTCATGGCAGAGCCCTTCCTCAGAAGCCTAGCAGTCCTAGTTGTTCAAACTTAAGACTGGGCGCTAAAAGCCGATGAGAGGCTCTGACTGCAGCAGGTGCTGGAGGCTGGGTCGTGCTCTGTGACCATCTGGCTGGGCTCTTATTTTAGGAAGTGAGTTTCTTTAGGGTATTTCCTCCTGGCCTGGTCAAATTCCATGGACAGGGTTTCTTCAGTTTCTTGCTGGGGAGAGTGTGTGGCCACCAGCATTCTGGGAACCAAGTGCTGGAATGTCTCAACCTGCAGTATGGAAAGTTTCACTAATCCCCCTGTTTTATGCACTGTGCTCTTGCGTTCAGCTGTGTCTGGGAGAGAACTCCCAGCTGCTGCCTGAGCTGTGGAGGAGAAGTCCCCCAACTGCACGGGGTTGAGGAGAGATTTGGGGAATCTATCTTTTCTTGAGCTCAATTTGATCAATTCTTCTGTCTTTGGCCCCATCTCTACCTCTACTGCCAGAGATACCTGGTGCCACCAATTCATGACTTTTGAAGGGTTCGGTGGTATGAGTCATGCTCCTTTGTGGCTTTCCCTGGGTTAGGATTCAGCTTCCTTCCCCTTCTCCTTTCCTTCCTTCCTTTCTTCCTTCCTTCCTTCCTTTCTTCCTTCCTTTTTTTAGAAGGAGTCTCGCTCTGTCACCCAGGCTAGAGGGCAGTGGCGGGATCTCGACTCACTGCAACTCCCACCTCCTAGGTTCAAGCAACTCTCCTGCCTCAGCCTCCCGAGTAGCTGAGATTACAGGCGTGTGCCACCACGCTGGGCTGATTTCTGTATTTTTAGTAGAGACGAGGTTTCACCATATTGGCCAGGCTGGTCTCAAACTCCTGACCTCAAGTGATCCGCCCGCCTTGGCCTCCCAAAGTGCTAGGATTACAGGCATAAGCCACCATGCCCAGCCCCTTTCTTGCTTGCTTGCTTTCCTTCTTATTTCTTTCTCTTATTAATATTATTTTTTTGAGACAGGTTGGAGTACAGTGGCATGATCTCAGATCACTGCAAGCTCCACCTCCCCGGCTCAAGTGATCCTCCCACCTCATCCTCCAGAGTAGTTGGGACTACAGGTATCTGCCACCACACCTGGCTAATTTTTGCATTTTTTTGTAGAGATGGGTTTCACCATGTTGCCAAGGCTGGTCTTGAAATCCTGGACTCAAGCAACCCACCCATCTCAGCCTCCCAAAGTGTTGGGATTACAGGCATGAGCCACTGCACTCTGGCTTTGCTTTGCTTGCTTTCTTTTTCTTTCTTTCTTTCTTTTTCTTTTTCTTTCTTTCTTTCTTTCTTTCTTTTTCTTTCTTTCCTTCCTTCCTCCTTCCTTCCTTCCTTTCAGCCACCACACTCTGGCCTCCCTCCCTCCTTCCCTCCTTCCTCCCTCCCTCCCTCTCTCCCTCCCTCCCTTCTTTCTTTCTTTTTCTTTTTCTTTTTCTTTCTTTCTTTCTTCTTTTCTCTTTTCCCTTCTCTTTCTCTCTCTCCTTCCTTTCTTTCTTTCTTTCTTTCTTTCTTTCTTCTTTTCTCTTTTCCCTTCTCTTTCTCTCTCTCCTTCCTTTCTTTCTTTCTTTCTTTTTCTTTCTTTTTCTTCTTGCCCTCCTTCTCTCCCTCCCTTTCTCTCTCTCTCTCCCCCCTCGCCTCTCCTCCCCTCCTCTCCTTCCCTTGATGGAGTCTTGCTTTGTCGCCCAGGCTGGAAGTGCAATGGCATGATATAAGTGATTTAAGATAGAAATGTATTTCTCTCTCATGAAATCTGTCCATAATTGTTATGGTACTCCATGGTATCAAGGACCCAATATCTTGGTTTTTTTTTGTTTTTTTTTTTTCAGACAGTCTCACTCTATTACCCAGGCTGGAGTGCAGTAGCACAATCTCAGCTCACTGCAAACTGTGCCTCTCGAGCTCAAGGGATCCTTCTACCTCAGCTTCCTGAGTAGCTGGGACTCTGGGTGTGTGCACCATGCCCAGCAAATTTTTTGTATTTTCCGTAGAGACAGGTTTTCACCATGTTGGAGTATTTTGGACTCAAGCAGTCTGCCCCCTTGGCCTCCCAAAGTGCTGTGATTACAGGTGTGAGCCGCCATACCTAGCCCCAGGATCATTTTACCTTGTTGCTTTACAATGGGTAGTTTCTATTCCTAAGGTCATATCATGGTCCAGAAGAGCTTCAGGAAATCCAAGACCATTACATAACATTCCATTCAACTGAAAAGAAAAAGGAGCGAAGCTTTTGAAGGCCCTGACAAGATTTTGTGGTGGGGAGACTGCTTTTTTTTTCCTCTCCTAACATCTGTTAACAAAATTTCTGTTATCATCTTTCTCTGGTAATATCTGGTAGTTATATATGTTGCTGACACCTCAATGTCTGAAATCAAGTAAGACAGTAAGATCTATGCTGCTATGGTTTTAATATGTCCCCTGCAAAATTCAGGTGTTGTCAATGTGATAGTATTAAGAGGTGTGGCCTTTAACAGGTGATTATATCATAATGACTTCTCCCCTCATGAATAGGATTAGTGACCTTATGAAAGAGGCTTCTCATGGCTGTTGGCCCTTTTGCCCTTCTGCCTTCTGCCAAGTGAGGACACAGTGTTCCTCCCCTCTGGAGGATGCAGCTTTCAAGGCACCATTGTGGAAACCAAAATTGGACCCTCATCAGACTCAGAATTTGCTGGAGCCTTGACCTGGGACTTCCCAGCCTTCAGAACTGAGAGAAGTAAATTTTTATTTTTTATAAATAACCCAGTCCCAGATATCTGTTATAGCAGCACAAAAGGACTAAGACAGTGCTTTCTTAGACAATGGGTTGCTCAAATGTCGAACTCTGCTGTTTTATGCTATTTCTATAATTTACTTTTCAAGATTTTACTTTATTAATATAAGCTTTACAATTTTATAATGTACTGATATGCATTTTTATAGTGTTCTTATTATATTCCATGGAAAATGGCAAAATACATTTTAAAATTCCAAAAAAAAAAAAAAAAAAAAAGAAAGAAAAAGGAGTGAAGAAGAGCATGCCCCCTCCCTTTTGGGACATTTCTGGAAATTGCATTTCTGCTTACCTTCATTGGCCTCACTTAGCTGCAGGAGCCCTAGGAAATATAGTTTTTATTCTGACTGACCATATGCCATATGGAGGAATCCTATTACTCAGGAAGTAGGGGAAACCAGGGATCTGTATGACACATGCATTTCTCTGCCCTCATCTTAACTCTCTGTCAGTAGCATTTGACCACTACTCCTGGAAACCTTTTTTTTTTCTTTTTTTAGAGATGGACTCACTGTGTTGCCCAGGTTGGAGTGCAGTGACGTGATCATGGCTCACTGCAGCCTTGAGCTCCTGGGCTCAAGTGATCCTCCCACCTCAGCCTTCTGAATAGCTGGGGACGCAAGCAGGCACCGCTACGCCTGGCTAATTTTAAAATTTTTTGTAGAGACATGGGTCTCACTATGTTACCCAGGCCAGTCTCAAACTCCTGGGCTCAAGCAATCCTCCTGCCTTGGCCTCCTAAAGGCTGGGATTACAAGCATGAGCCACTATGCCCAGCTTCTTCTTCTTCTTCTTCTTTTTTTTTTTTCCAGAGACAAGATCTTGCTTGGTTTGCCTGAGCTGGAGTGCAGTGATGTGATCATAGCTCACTGCAGCCTAGAATTCCTGGCCTTAAGCAATCCTACTACCTCAGCTTCCTGAGTAGCTAGGACTACAGGTACATGCCATCACACCCAGCTAATTTATTTTATTTTATTTTTTAGAGATAGAGGTCTTACTATGTTGCCCAGGCTGGTCTCGAACTCCTGTACTCAAGTGATCCTCCTGCCTTGTTTTCCCAAAGTGCTGGGATACAGGCATGAACCACTGTGCCCAGCCACCCTGACTACAGCACTTCTCAGTTTACAAAGCACTTTATTTTTTTTTTTGTTGTTTTTGTTTGTTTTTGTTTTTGAGATGGAGTCTCGCTCTGTCACCCAGGCTGGAGTGCAGGGGTGCGATCTCGGCTCACTGCAAGCTCTGCCTCCTGGGTTCACGCCATTCTCCTTCCTCAGCCTCTGGAGTAGCTGGGACTACAGGCGCCCACCACCACGCCCGGCTAATTTTTTGTATTTTTTTAGTAGAGACGGGGGTTTCACCGTGTTAGCCAGGCTGGTCTCGATCTCCTGACCTCGTGATCTGCCCGCCCACCTCAGCCTCCCAAAGTGCTGGGATTACAGGTGTGAGCCACCTCGCCTGGCCCCCTACAAAGCGCTTTCAAATACAACATCTTTCTTGCTGTTTACAGCTACACTGTGATACTGTAGACATCCTCTTCACAGATGAAGAAACAGAGGCTCAGAGAAATCACTAACTCACGCCACTTGGTTACTAAGTTGCAGATCTTGCACTGTACTTCAACTTGGAAGTCCTGGCACCTCTGCAGTGCTCATGAAAAGAGGTGGACAGCAGATGATGCATGTATAGGGTTTGCCTAAGGCCAGGTAGGAGAGTTGGAAGCTGCCCCTGAAGGCCCCAGAGAGCAGCAGCATTAAGGGAGAAAGCAATCCCTTTTTGGTGCAACAATTACCCTCCCTCCCTGCCTCCCTGCCTCCCTGCCTTTCTGCCTTTCCTCTCTTTCTTTCTTTCTTTCTTTCTTTTTTTTTTTTTAAGACAAGATCTCATTCTGTTGCCCAGGCTGGAGTGAAGTGGCCCGATCTTGGCTCACTGCAGCCTCTGCCTGCCAGACTCAAGCAATCCTCTCACCTCAACCTCCAGAGTAGCTGGGACCACAGGCACGCGCCACCACGGCCAGCTAATTTTTCGGTATTTTTTTTTTGTAGAGACAGGGTTTTGCCATGTTGCCCAGGCTAGTAAAATACTTATATTTCTATAGGGGTGATGTGGGGTGCAGGAGATTGTGGAGAATAGAGGGAAGTAAACATTAGACAAGCACCACGAGAGGGAAATGTGTGTGCCAGCTGGCGCGCTAGCAATCCCATCTTAGAAGTAATCAGGGAGTAATCAGATGTTCAGACCAAGAGTCTGCTGAGTGTCTTGTGACTATATAAATGTTTTCTCAGAATCAAAGGGATCTGCTTCTCTTTGCAGCCTCCCTCCCTCAGAGGCCAAGCTGAGAAGTTTTGAAGTTTGGCATGATTCTCTTATTCTGCTTTTCCTTGTCAGTAACTACTTTGCTGACATCTTTCCAATTTCTTTCTCGAAATCCCCACCAATCCTGCACAGACCCTTTGGGGCTGGTGTATGCCAATATTATGTTGAAGTTGCCGGGGACAGACAGATTTCTGATTTTAAGCTGTTTAAACAGCTTGCCATCTTAACAGCAAGCAAAGGTGAGTGACTTTTACGTTAACTCGCTCAAGTTTATACAGTTGGAGAGTGGAAGCTGGGACTCAAAGCCAGCCTGTGACTTCTTAGACCACATGCTGTCTCCCAGCATTAGTTCTAGACAATGAAGATCCCCCAGGAAAGACCATTCTGTCCATCACATCCCTGTGCTCTTTTGATCTTGACGGACCCACCCTAGCACTGGCCCTGGAGACACATTAAAGCACGCCTCAGATGCCTGCTCCCGGGAAGGCCTCGAGCCCCTCCCGGCTTATAATTGGCCCACTTGCTCTTTCTCTTCATCTGGCTGGGTCTTGGATTCCTGGCTGGAGTCCCTGGCTTTGATATTTGCTTTTGCTCTCCCTGGTTTGGCAACTCACTGCATTCCCCTGGTGGCCTCCATTTTTTGTTAGCCCTCTGCCCTGCTCCCTCCTCTGGGTTTGTGTCCTCCCAGGGCCTCCAGTAGGAATTCTAGGAATGCCTAGAGTCCAGACAGGCCTCATTCATCCCATAAACGTGTACTAAGCACCTAGGGTGTGTTGGGCACTGTTCTGTCTGCTGGGGATGCAGCAGTGAATAAAATCAAAGTCCCTGCCCTTAAGGAGCTTATATTCTACTGGGGGAGACACATAACAAATTAAGAGTTGTGTCAGGCCTCCTATTCTATTTCTCCCCCTCCCAGCCATACCCAAACTACTCTTGGATCTGATCTCTGTGATAGAGGCAAGGCCACACACACACTAGATCAACAGAGGGAGTGTGAGACGCAGAAGTGAGAGGGGGCAGGTGCCCCAAAGCCTCCTGAGACAAGGTCACTGCTGCTGTGTGAAAGAAAATGCTAGAGACGGCTGGGTGCAATGGCTGACGTCTGTAATCCCAGCATTTTGGAAGGCTAAGGCAGGAGGATTGCTTGAGTCCAGGGATTTGAGACCAGCCTGGGTAACATAACAGGACCCCTAATCTATAACAAAACAACACTACAGAGAGAGAGGGCGGACCTGGCTGAGGGAGCAGCCCCAGCCTGTGTTCACTGGGACCGTGGAAAGAGCCATGTGCACAGGTGCTCACTTGTGAACAGCACCTACTTTCTGGGCTTCAGAGCATGGTCCCCGGAAGAGTGGCAGTGCGTCATCTGGGAGCCCACTGCCCGTGCAAACCTCACCCCACCCACTTCAGTCCTTCCGAATCAAAATCCACAGGGGGTTCTGGAAGTTTGAGAAGCAACAGAGCTAGACTTTTTGACCAGGTATAGATTGATCACCCCAAGGCCATGGTCAATCCACAATAACTCCTCTCCCCCATGGAGATGGAGTAGGGATATGAGTGGGATACAGAGACTTCCTTCCGTGGAAAGGTATGTATTTGAGCAGCATATTCATCACTGTTTGTAAAAATTAGTGACTTTTCTCTTTAAAAACAAAACACCAATAAAAATGAATGAAAGAAAATTAAATTTGAAAGAGGTGCTTCCTTTTAATTTGACTTGTAATATTTTTAACTGTCAAAATTTCAACAAATAAATAGCTTTCTATACTTTTGTGTTAGTTTATAAGCTACTAAGTCACGGTCAGTTGAGTTTTTAATGCCTGAGGGAAGCTTTTATGCATGCAGAGGAACAAAGTTATTTGTGTATTTTACTTATGTTTCCAGTTTATTGAAGGTGTACATTTTATTGTTATTTTCATTTTTATTTGTTTTACTTTATTTTGGGGGGACAGAGTCTCGCTCTGTCACCCAGACTGGAGCACAATGGTATAATCATGGCTCATTGCAGCCTTCAACTCCTGGTCCCATGTGATGCTCCTGCCTCGGCCTCCCAAAATGGTGGGACCACAAGCATGAGCCACTGCACCCAAAGTTGTACATTTTCAAGACTAGTTTTGTTAAGTTCAACTCATACAATTTATTACTTTGCTCATAAATCTAGTATTTTTATGTTACTTTGCTCATAAATCTAGTATTTCTATCACTTGTTATTTGATTAATGCCTGATTAGCTTATAAATTCTCTAAACATTAAATATTACTTATAAGCTTGATTAATTAAATTAGCTTAGGCTGTTTAAACTATATTAATATTAATATTCAAACATCTAACAAGGCAGATTTACAAATCTAACAAAATCTTAGACACTAAGCATTTAGCACTAATAATTTAAACACTATTCACAAAACATAGCCTCAATTTATAGACCCAATTAGATTTATTTAAGCATTTAACCACCAAACTTAATCTACCTAAATACTAAACTAATATCACAAGTTTAATGTCACATGCTTTTACACTTTTCCAACACTTTAAAAAGCAGATTTTAAAATTCTATACTTTAAAGTTGTTAGCGGTTAATTTTATGTTATGTGAATTTTACCTCAACTAAAAAGCAGATAAAACCCAAATCATCCCAATGTTTGCAGTAGTTACTACCTAAAGCTATTAAAGTAGTTACTCCTTAAAGGTATTACAAGAGTATTAATCTACGTTCGTGTCCATCATCTTCTTTATATTTATTTTTAAGCCTCCATCCAAAGAAAGAAAGCAGAATTAGCCTCACAGTTGGGCTGAAACGTCTCAGTTGAAGATTTAGGTCTGAGGTACAGTTACAGATCAGGGTATGAGTTCCAGATTTGGAGCTGTCATGCTGTTCCAGTATGGAGAGCTGCTTGGAGCCTGGGCACTGGGTCTGGGAGTGGGGCCTGGATGTGCCTCCTACAGTCATTTCTCCCAGGCTGGCAATTATCAGTGTGGGTGGCTTCCTTTGGTCAAGTTTTTCCTGCCGCACTAACAAGATTCATAGAACTCTCACTGTTTTTTTTTGTTTTGTTTTTTGTTTTTAAATAACTCAGTGCATCTTTCATCCCTGAGTGTCCTTTAAATCTCATTGCCTGATATAAATACATAAGTACAAGAAATTTGGGCTGGGTGCAGTGGCTCACGCCTGTAATCCCAGCACTTTGGGAGGCTGAGGCGTGCGGATCACGAAGTCAGGAGATTGAGACCATCCTGGATAACATGGTGAAACCCCATCTCTACTAAAAATACAAAAAATTAGCCAGGTGTGGTGGCGGGCGCCTGTAGTTCCAGCTACTCGGGAGGCTGAGGCAGGAGAATGGCGGGTGAACCCGGGAGGTGGAGCTTGCAGTGAGCCGAGATTGCGCCACTGCACTCCAGCCTGGGTGACAGAGCGAGACTCTGTCTCAAAAAAAAAAAAAAAAAAAAAAAAAAAAGTACAAGAAACTCATAGCTTAATTATTAATCAAAACTTGGCTATGGTATGCACATTGTTTGAAAAGTGGACACTTCAGAACAATTGGCTTTGGCAAAACAACAACAACAACAAAAAACCAGTTGACATTTTCAGGAATTCACATATGCTTCTTTTAGTATAACCCATATCCAATACTATTATGGACTCAGGCTTTTCACTACATTTTTGTTTTCTTTTTGATAATCAGATGATCACAGTTTTGCCTTTTTTTCCTTTCTTTTCTTTTCTTTTTAGAGACGGTGTCACTGCAGCCTTGAACACCTGGGCTCAAGGGATCCTTCCACTTCGGCCTCCCAAGTAGCTGGGACTACAGGTACGCACCACCGCACCCAGCTAATTTTTTCATTTTTTGTAGATATGGGGTCTCATTATGTTGTCCAGGCTGGTCTTGAATTCCTGGCCTCCAGTGACTCTCCTGCCTCAGCCTCCCAAAGAGTGGGGATCACAGGCGTGAGCCACCGTGACTGGCCAGCTTTGACTTTTTATTCTTTCTTTTTTTTTTTTTTTTTGAGACAGAGTCTTACACTGTTGCCCAGGCTGGACTGCAGTGGCACGATCTCAGCTCACTGCAAGCTCCGCCTCCCGGGTTCATGCCATTCTCCTGCCTCAGCCTCCTGAGTAGCTGGGACTACAGGCGCCCGCCACCATGCCTGGCTAATTTTTTTGTACTTTTAGTAGTAGAGATGGGGTTTCACTGTGTTAGCCAGGATGGTCTCGATCTTCTGACCTCGTGATCCACCTGCCTCGGCCTCCCAAAGTGCTGGGATTACAGGCATGAGCCACCATGCCTAGCCCAGCTTTGACTTTATGCTGCGTCCTTTTTCCTTTTAACACTACCTCAAACATTTTTGCTTTTTAACTTACATACTTCTAGCAAAGTCTGCTCAGGCCGACTATGATTTTTCTTGCACCAAGGTATGGAATCAGCTATTCCCCAAGGAGCCCTGTTTCTTTGAGTGGCAAATGTTATTAGGTGAATGTTATGTCTGGGCGCTCATGGTGTGAATCACATTATCCACATGAGGACTAAAGGCAGGCGTCTGCTTCTAGTGCACTCCAGTGGGAACTGGGAAATGAGTTTGTGCTGATGTGTCCAATTCAACTCCAACTCTAAGTCCTTCAAAAAAATACACCCTGTTATAAAAGGTTTTCATTTTTTTCTCCCCTTTTAAACTTCCAGCTTATTCTTCTTTTATAAAAACAACTATATATATATATTTTTCTACCTCCTTCGCCCCATATGTGTATTCCAATTAAAACATTAATGAACTTTTTAATGTCATAAATGGTTGTATATCTTCTTAGATCCCAGACACCCTGACGGGGGCTTCAAATGTGCCATCTTCACTTTTATACTCCTTGTGTGTCTTATCAACCATCCTCCTCTGGTCATTTTATTGACAGTCACACAATTTCATTTCACCCAACTCTATTGAATTCACGAGGCTTTGATTTCAATTTCAAAGCATCGGCTTGGGTTCCTGCTCTCCAGGAGCAATCGCTGCCTTCTGACTCTTCCCTGCATTTGGTACTGGAGATCGGGGATGTCATTTTCTCATTGTTTCTCCCTGTTATCTTCAGGGCTCCTCTCAGACGGTCTCTGCAACCTGCTCTTCAGAGAGCTACTAGAGGAAATATAATTAACATGCATCTAATAAACTTAACCTTTTTAACACTTTTTTTTTTTTTTTTGAGGCAGTCTTGCTCTGTCACCCAGGCTGGAGTGCAATGGCGCGATCTCGGCTCACCGCAACCTTCGCCTCCTATGTTCAGGCAATTCTCCTGCCTCAGCCTCCTGAATAGCTGGGATTACAGGCTCCTGCCACCATGGCTGGCTAATTTCTTTGTATTTTTAGTAGAGACGGGGTTTCACCATGTTGGCCAGGCTGGTCTCGAAATCCTGACCTCAGGTGATTCGCCCGTCTCGGCCTCCCAAAGTGCTGCGATTACAGGCGTGAGCCACCACGCTCAGCCACACATGGGTTTTTATAAGTAAGCAGATTTCTTTTTCACAGTGCATACAATGGAGAAAAGCAGATAACTTTATCTCCATCAGCTTGCCCCCAAAGTCCAAGCCCCTCTCCTTGTCACCCAGCACACCCTCATCTCAAGTGCTCAGCCTTTCTTGTCCTGACCCAGCTCCTACCTTCCCCAGATCCCACGTCCTCCACCATGCTGCCCTGACGTAACGAGCAAACGTCCTATATCCTCTCCCCTTCTGAAGAGGACACACCCTGAGAGGCCACCATGATCTCTGGCTCCTGGTGCTCACACCTCTGTGTAATGCCCTCTCCTTGAGTACATGTGCACCTGTCACTTGCTTCTAATGAACAGAATAGGCAGCGGGGTTGGATGTCACACTGTGATGGAGTGATATTATATGAGACTGTCTTGCTAACAGGCTTGTTCTGGAGACTTTTTGCTGGCTCAGTGAAATGAAAGGCTCACGTGGCTAAGAACTGAGGGCAGCTTCCAGCAGACAGCCAGCGAGGAATCAGGAAACGAATTCTGCTGCATCCCGAGTGAGCTGGAAGCAGATTCTTCTAGTGGAGCTTCCAGATGGCACTGTGGCCAACACCCTGATTACAGCCTCCTGCGATCCTGAGCAAACAGCCCAGCTAAGCCATGCTGAGACTGACTCACAGACCCTGTGAGATACTAAGTGTGTGTTGTTTTAAGCCTCTAAATCTGTAGTAATTTGTTCTGCAGCCATAGATAAATAAAATCATACCCCAGCACACACTGTGTCTTCCGTAGCCCTCCTGCCATGGTGGCTGGCTGTCATTTTCTCCATGCCACAGCTTAAAAGCTGGGCAGTAAGGTCATTGTCTTCCTTGCTTTCCATTTCCCTTAGGCTTTTTCTGAGTCTCAACCATACAGCTATGCCACCCTTTTCCCTTCCTGAAAGCCTGTCATCCACCGACCTCCAGGTCCCTCCTTCTTCAAAGATCTCTGCATCAGTCTCACCACTTCCTCCTTGCCTGTGTGCTGCTGTCATCCTAGGTCAGTTCACCCCTGGTTTGGGTGAAATTGTCAACAGTCCAACTGGACTCTCAGCTTCTTGACTCCCTCTTCCCTAAAGATCACCTCTACTGTCACTAAGCCACCCACTTCCACAGTCACAGTTTGAGCTTTGGCACTATTAGAAGTTGAGACTTTCCACTTCCAAATCACTTATTATTCACTCTCCTCTTCTCTGACTGCTGCTCCTTTCCCCACTGCTGGCCTGTGCGGGTACCCCCGCTGCACCTGTTCACCGTCATCAGCACCTCTGATCTGTGGCTGTCTCTACTTATCCCCATACCATCAGCTGTCTCTCTCCCTTCCTTCCTCCTTTATCATGCTTAGAGTCCATGTCTCTAACAATGTTGGTCAAGCCCTAATCTTGATCCTTTGTCATTTTTTTATCCTATCTGGCAAAATCCCAACTGTGTATGGACCCAACTACCTATTACTGTGCCTGCTCTCAGGCAGCCTCTGGGAAAGTCACACAACAGGGCATATCAGTTCTACATAAATTCATCATTACTACATCCAGAGGGACCCTCACTACACCTGGGAAACCCCGATAAGTGTCTGATTAACTTACTCTCCCACAGCGATTATTTCAAACCCCTGTCGATCTCCCCAAGCCCCTGGCCCTTCCTTCAAACCTCCACTTGCAGATGACCTTGTCTCTTTCTTTTTTACTTTGAGAAGAGGTCTTGCTCTGTGGCCTAGCCTGGAGTGCAGTGGTGTGATCTCGGTTCACTGCAACCTCTGCCTCCCAGACTCAAGTGTTCCTTACATCTTGGCCTCCCAGATAGCTAGGACCACAGGCAAGCACCACCACACACAGCAAATTTTAAAATTTTGTGTAGAGACAAGGTCTCACTACATTGACCAGGCTGGTCTCAAACTCCTGGGCTCAAGCAGTCCTACCTCTTCAGCCTCGCAAAGTGCTGGGATTATAGGTGTGAACCAACGTGCCTGACTTTGTCTCTTCCTTTCTCTTCCTTTCACTTTTACAGGGAAATAGAAGCCACCAAATGAAAATTCCCATCTCGAACCTATAAATCCACCTGTATTTGCTCTCATCCTATACTTCTTTTCCCTCTGAAATAGCCTTTGCCATATTATGACTGTAGAGAAATCTGGCATGACTGACTCCATCTTGCTGCTGGCCTCACAGGCTGGCTGTCTTTGCTCATTCCTGGGCATGGGCCAAGCTAACTTTGTGAGAAATTTAGTTCATAATTTAAATGATAATAGCCCAAAAACTAAATTGCCCTTGTAACACTAATGAAAGGCCATTGCATTAGGAGGATGAGAGGGGTCTGAATTCTACTAAGGTGTGGGCATAGTGAAATGATTCCTAGTCATTATTGCAGATGTCACAAGATGTGGAATTTCCCCAGTTACTCCTGTAAATAACATCACTATTGTAGAATCTGACTGGCCTTTTGAGATGTCTTTTCTGGCTTTTGCATTTCTGATGATCAGTGGCTCTGCCTGGACTCGCCAACCAGTCCTGTCCCCACCGCTCCCCTCAAGGAACCAACTCAGCACAAGAGAACAGCTTTGACTCCTTATGATTTCATCTCTGACCCAACCAATCAGCACTCCCCACTCCCTGTCCCTCTACCCAGCAAACCATCCTTGAGAAATCCTTGTCTCTCAATTTTCAGGGAGGCTGATTGAGTAATAAAACTCTGTCCTCCTACCCACCAAACCATCCTTGAGAAACCCTTGTCTCTGAGTTTTCAGGGAGGCTGATTGAGTAATAAAACTCTGGTCTCCTGTTAAGACAGCTCTGTATGAATTAAATTCTTTCAAGGCCAGGCACGGTACCTCACGCCTGTAATCCCAGCACTTTGGGAGGCTGATGCAGGTGGATCACCTGAGGTCAGGAGTTTAAGACCAGCCTGGCCAACATGGTGAAACCCCGTCTTTACTAAAAATACAAAAAGTAGCCGGGTGTGGTGGTGTGTGCCTGTAATCCCAGCTACTTGGGAGGCTGAGGCAGGAGAATTGCTTTAACCCGGGAGGTAGAGGCTGCAGTGAGCCAAGACTGCACCACTGCACTCCAGCCTAGGTGACAGAGCGAGACTCCATCAAAAAAAAAAAAAAAAAATTCTCTGTTGCAATTCCCCTGTCTTAATAAATTTGTTCTATCTGGGCAGTGGGCAAAAGAAACCTGTTGAGTGGTTACGCCTCCTGTTGCCATGCAAGTGCTGTCATATTTTCTGCCTTAGCCAAATCCCTATCCTTACACTGTGAATTCTATGAACCCATCTGTGGACCTCCCCAAAAGCTTCTAAGTATATATTTTTTGTCTCCTCTCTTTTTTCTTCTCCTTCTGAAATTCCAATTATCCATACATTGGACATTTTCATATTGTTCCACAGGTCTCTGAGGCTCTGTTATCTCTTTTTCTTTCCAGTGTTCCATTGATCTCTCTTCAAGTTCATTTGCTCTTTCCACTGAGATGGTGGAATGGTCATTAAGCACATCCAGCTAATTCTTTGTTTCTGTTTTGAGATGGGGTCTTGCTATGTTGCCCAGGCTGGTCTCAAACTTGTAGGGTCGTGTGATCCCCGCCACCTCAGCTTCCTGAGTAACTGGGATTACACTGCACTGAACACAGCCAGTGAATTTTTTATTCTATATATTTTTGTTCTAAAATTTCCATTTTGTTCTTTTTAATATTTTGTATTTTTTGGCTGTGGCTTCCTATCTGTTCATTCATTATGTGTGTGTTTTTCTTTATATTCTTCAGTATAATGAAAGTAGTTGCCTTAATATCCTTGTCTGATAATTCGAACATCCAAGTTACCTTGAGATTGGCTTCTGTTGTTTGCTTTTCCCTTGAGAATGGGTCATGTTTTCCTGGTTCTTTGTATGCTTAGTAATTTTGGATCATATCCTGAGTATTTTGAAGGTTATGTTGAGGAGATTCTAGATTCTATTTAATTCCTCGGAAAAAGGCTAATCTTTTTCCTTTAGCAGGCAATTCACTTGGTTAAATTCAAATTGCAAACTTGATTTTATCTTCAGTGGGCAGGAGCTTGGGTCTCAGTTTAGTTTTTTTTTCTTTTTTTTTTGAGATGGAGTTTCGCTCTTGTTGCCCAGGCTGGAGTGCAATGGTGCAATCTTGGCTCACTGCAACTTCTGCCTCCTGGGTTCAAGCGATTCTTCTGCCTCAGCCTCCTAAGTAGCTGGGATTACCGGCATGCGCCACCACGCCTGGCTAATTTTGTATTTTTAATAGAGATGGGGTTTCTCCATGTTGGTCAGGCTGGTCTTGAACTCCCAACCTCAGGTGATCCGCCTGCCTTGGCCTCCCAAAGTGCTGGTATTACAGGCATGAGCCACTGTGCCCGGCCTCGATTTAGTTTTTTTATCTTTAGCTAGGCTGCCTGCAGGTTTCCCTGTTCATGTGAGGTTCAGCAGGAATCAGAGACTTAGGCAGAGTTTATATACAGAATTCTGGGTTTCTCTTCTCTGGCTTTCTCCTTTCCAAGACTCACTCCTCACTCTTCAATAACTTTGATTACTCTGGGCTCCACTCTCGGGTTCCTCTCACTGGAAAGCCGGTGGGCTTCTATTGGAATTTTAGCTGTAAACAAAAAATAAAATTCTAAGCCCCCCCAACGAACTGAAGGCCCCTGGCACCTCAGCTGAGGGCATTCCAAAGTAAACCTGAAAAACTAGTTTGGGCAGTGATAGGAGTAGGTGTTAGGACATGTCTCATTATGCCCTCCTGCCTTTGGGATTCAGGCACAACTGACCAGCATCAACATCAAAACAGAGATCTTAAGACTGACAAAAAGACTCTGTAGCAATAAGACACCAAATTCCAATCCGAGTCTAGTATAGCATCACATGACATAGCAGTCTCTGAAATAAATTATAATATTTTCCCCCAAAACATATTTCTTTGACATATTTAAAAATGGCCCTGCAAAGCTGTCTCTTGTGGAGGAAATCTACATTCTGTAGAGAATTCCCCCTTTTTTTTCCAGGTCTTTTCGTGACCCAGGAGAGAATTAACTACAAGTTTGGTGCCTTTTTAGATCTGATAAGAGACATTTACCATCCATTCTGTCTGATGCAATAAGAAACTTGCCAGCCTGAACAATATGGTGAAACCCCATCTCTACAAAAAAAAAAAACAAAATTAGCAGGGTGTGGTGGCACACGACTGTAGTCCTAGCTACTTGGGAGGCTGAGGTGAGAGGATTGATTGCTTGAGCCCAGGAGGCAGAAGTTGTAGTGAGAGAAGATCATATGACCGCATTCCAGAGTGGGTGACAGAACAAGATTCTGTCTCGGGAAAAAAAAAAAAAAAAAAAAGCCAGGCGTAGTGGCTCATGTCTGTAATCCCAGCACTCTGGGAGGCCAAGGCGAGTGGATTGCTTGAGCCTAGGAGTTTGAGACCAGCCTGGGCAACATGGCAATACTCTGTCTCTACAAAAAAAACCAAAAATTAGTTGGGTGTGGTGGTGCGCATCTGTAGCCCCAGCTGCCCGGGAGGCTGAGGTGGGAGGATCACCTGAGCCTGGGAGGTTGAGGCTGCAGTGAGCCATGATTGCACAACTGCACTCCAGCCTGAGTGACAGAGTGAGACCCTGTCTGAAAAAAAAAAAAAGAACCTTCGTCCTCACAAACTCTTATCTTAAGCCAGACACTCCCTTCTATTGATTCCAGTTCTTTAGATAATAACTCAGTCAATTGCCAGTCAGAAAATCTTTGAATCCTTTGAATCCACCTATGACCTGTAAGCTCCCCTCCCCGTCTTCAAGTTGTCCCACCTTTCCAGACCAAACCAATGTGTACTTCACATGTATTGACTGATGTCTTATTGGTTTTTTTTTTTTTTTTTTTGAGACGGAGTCTCGCTCTGTCGCCCAGGCTGGAGTACAGTGGCGCAATCTTGGCTCACTGCAACCTCTGCCTCCTGGGTTCAAGTGATTCTCCTGCCTCAGCCTCCTGAGTAGCTGGAACTACAGGTGTTTGCCACCATGCCCGGCTAATTTTTTTGTATTTTTAGTAGAGATGGGGTTTCACAGTGTTAGCCAGGATGGTCTTGATCTCCTAACCTCATGATCCACCCGCCTCGGCCTCCCAAAGTGCTGGGATTACAGGCGTGAGCCACTGCGCCTGGCCGGACTGATGTCTTATTGTTATGGGTAGTTAGGCATGAGTGAGGAAGGAGGGGGCTCCCCCACCCACTAGGAATGTCAGATGATGACTTGGCAATGATCACATTGCCTCTCTAAAAGTGATAAATGGCAGCTGGCACCAGGGAGAGGCCATTTCCTGATGGTCCACACCTGTTGCACTAAAGTGTTAACTGAATGCAGGCGCCAGGGAGAAGCAGCTTCCTGGGCAGGTGCATCAGCAGACAAAATGGCGGAGTATGACTTTCCGGGGGCACTCCACCGGAAACGCAAAGAAAGCCTGGGAGGGGTGAGCGTACAACTTCCTAAACACACTGTATGTGCTCACTTCCCAAGGGTAAGGGGGACACCGCACATACGGGCAGCCCACCCTAAGGGAAGAATCATGGGACAGGGGCCAGCCTATAAAGTCCTAGGATCAAGGTTAAACACTGCACTTGACCTCGATGCCTGCTTGGGTCTCTTCCAAGCGCACTCTCCTTTCCTTTCTTTCCTGTTCTAAATCCTTTTAAATAAACTTCCACTCCTGCTCTGAAACTTGCCTCAGTCTCTTTTTCTGCCTTATGCCCCTCAGTGGAATTGTTTCTTCTGAGGAGGCAAGAACTGAGATTGCTGTAGACCCGTACGGATTCGCTGCTGGTAACTCGGATACCTTCCACCGGTAACATTATGCCTCCCTGAAAGGTGTGAAACCAAAGCTGTAACCCAGCCACCTGGGGCATGTGTTCTTAGGACCTCTTGAGACTGTACCTTGGGCCTTGGTCACTCATATTTGGCTCAGAATAAATCTCTTTAAATATTTTACAGAGTTTGACTCTTTTTGTTGTCATAGCCATCCTATGCTGTGCTGTGACCGTGGCCAACACAAGGAAAATCCACAAAATCGTGGACCCATTTCATGCCAGGTGCTTCCTGCACATATTGATTCCCCTCCAAAACCTACCTGCTTGGGCTTACTCTCCAGAGCCCTTAGGTAGGTAGGTTTTCTGTTTGTTATATATTTTGTCCAGAATGTATAGATTTTATGTGTGGAGGATTGGTCAGCTAGATGCTGATTTCTCCATACCAGAAATAGGGCTTTGCCTCTGAGTTTTAAATGGGCTCAATTCTCCCATAAAATTCCCCAACCCTCCCTTGATTTACAGTCTCCTTCAGCAATCTGCCCTATGTGTCTTCCCATCCACAGCCAATTTTCTTGAAAGAATCGTTTTACCAGTTTTATTCCTCAGTCCCTACTCCCGTCTCAGCCCCTCCAACACAGGTCTCTGCCTCATCATAACAAACAAATGGCTTTTGCCAAGTTCCCCGGTGACCTTCAACTTACTAAATCTGATGGACACTTATTAGCTCTAATCTTCCTTGAATTCGGCATCTTTCCCTTTACATCTAGTCCTCTTCCACTGTTTCTTAACTCAGTTAATTACTCCACCAACCATCCTCTTAGAATGGCCAGAACATAATAAAACATAATAAGTCCTTTTTTTTTTTTTTTTTTTTTGACACGGTTTTACTCTGTTGCAAAGGCTGGAGTACAGTGGCATGATCACAGCTCACTACAGCCTTGAACTCCTGTGCTCCAGTGATCCTCCCATCTCCATCTCCCAAGAAGCTGGGACCACAGGTGCACACCAGCATGGCTGGCTAATTTTTGTAGAGATGGGGGTTTCATTATGTTGCCTAGGCTGGTCTCAAACTTCTGGCCTCAAGCCATCCTCCCATTTTGGGTTCCCAAAGTGCTAGGATTACAGATAGGAACCATTGAACCTGGACGATGTGTCTTTCTTTACACCTTCCTTTCTCTTATTCCTTATGTTCGTTGCTGATGTAAATTTCACTTTTTTTTTTTTTTTTTTTTGAGACAGAGTCTCGCTCTTTCGCCCAGGCCAGAGTGCAGTGGCACAATCTCGGCTCACTGCAAGCTCCGCCTCCCGGGTTCATGCCATTCTCCTGCCTCAGCCTCCCGAGTAGCTGGGACTACAGGCGCCCGCCACCACGCCCAGCTACTTTTTTGTATTTTTAGTAGAGACGGGGTTTCACCGTGTTAGCCAGGAAAATTTCACCTTTTAACTCTCTCTTAAGTCTATCCATATTACTCCTTTTTCACCACCACCAACCTGCACCAAGCTAACTTCCTCTTGTGCCGAGATCACTGCTAAAGCCTCCTTTATCCTTTCTGACTCCTGCCTCTCTAATTTGTTCTCTACGCTATGGCCAGAGTGATAGTCTCAAAATGCTTTTTTTTTTTTTTTTTTTTTTTTTTTTTTGAGACGGAGTCTCGCTCTGTTGCCCAGGCTGGAGTGCAGTGGTGTGATCTCGGCTCACTGCAAGCTCTGCCTCCCGGGTTCACGCCATTCTCCTGCCTCAGCCTCCCAAGTAGCTGGGTCTACAGGTGCCTGCCACCAAGCCCAGCTAATTTTTTGTATTTTTGGTAGAGACGGGGTTTCACCGTTTTAGCCAGGATGGTCTCGATCTCCTGACCTCATGATCCGCCCGCCTCGGCCTCCCAAAGTGCTGGGATTACAGGCGTGAGCCACCGCGCCTGGCCCTCAAAATGCAAATCTAATCATGTCACTCTCTTATTTAAAACACTTCACTGATGACTGACTTATTTTAGGACATATATACATGCCTACATTTTTCACCTGGCCTGCCATAGGCTGAGGCTCATCTAATTCTTTGTCTTTAGCTCGCACTGTGATCCCCACAACTTCTGCTGCAGACATATTAACATCTTCTGTGCGCTGGGAAGTTTGTGTTTGGGTTCAATGCTTTTAATAGGTCAGAACTTTTATAGGTGGTTTTGGTCTGTAGGGCAGAATTTAAAGTGATTTTAAACCGTGGAATTGCCCTTGATAAACACATAGGAATATTCTAAGTTCAGTAAGAAAGCTGATACAAATGCTGATATGGCTATTACTGTTACATTTATTGATTCCAACCAACCATGCAAATTCCTCAGTTGTTACCCACCTGTTCTGATAGATGGTGTACATGTCCACGTGTGAGCACGTGTGCGCATGCACACGCACACACAGAAGCACTTGCAGATAGTTCCCGTGTGTTTCTGAATACTGTACATCAAGTGGACAAATGCCAACAGCTTTAGCTATACCTGAAGACATTTTGCAGGGGCATTCTGCCTTTCTTGGCCTCTGTATTTACTGTCTGATTTTACAACGTTGTCTGTGCATTTTTGTCTTTAAAGAGTACATGCTGACCATCAGCAATCCCAGACATAGAATCTGCTCTTCTTCAGACCACGACCTTGTAAAACCTAGGTGGCTCCAGACACCCTCCTACTCCAGAAGTGCATGCTTTATGTAGGCAGTGACCCATCTCAGGTCACATACACACACACACGTACGCACACACCCACCCACAGAATTACTGACACTCATTACGCTCAATGCTTTTGATCAATCTTTCTGTTTTTTACACTTGGAAACTTGGATCCAGCCCACTCTCACCCCCACAAGACATCTGAGGATAGCCAGGAGTCTGAAGGCCCCAATTTGAAAAACACACAGTCTGGTATGGTCCCTGATGCCTGTTTTTGTAAATAAAGTTTTATTGGAACACAGTCATGCTCATTTATTTATGTATTTTTTATGACCGCTCTCCTGCTTCAATGGCAGAGCTGAGCAGCTGGGACAGAGACTGTGTACCCTACAAAACTGAAAATATTTACTATCTGGCTCTTTACAAAGTTTGCTAGCCTCTTCTAATCTATGTTTTCTAATTGTCTTAGCAACAATCAGTAACAAAGTAGAGTTGCCAGATTTAGCAGTTAAAAACAGAATATTCAGTTAAATTTGAATTTCAGATAAACAACAAATGCTTTTTTTTTTTTAAAAAAGAATAAGCATGTCTCAACAATCACATGGCAGCCCTATATAACAAAGACTTACAAAAGACCCCTGTGGTCCTCTCAGTTCTGCCACCTGCCTCACTTTGAGCCTTGGAGGAGAAAGAAGGTGAGGAAAGGAGGGGCCCTTGGGATGATGTGCACCCGTTAGAAGAGGACATTTGAGATGGAAGCAGAAGAACAGTCTTTGGTCACTTTTCCCTGCCTCACCTTGACAACTGTGGGAGCTCTAGCATTTGAGGTCCTCTTCATGCCTGGTAGGTGTCAGTGACGAGTAACCACCTGACAAATTGCACAAGTGAATGTGGTCAAGGAGGTGAGGTAGGTAAGGAACTGTTTCCTCACTCTGGCATGTGCTTCTTTAAAATAGCAGCTCCAGTGTGCATTTAACTGATGGTTTATAAGTTTTCTCCTTGTCTAGTTTCTTGCCCTGTTTTTTAAAAAAATTATTATTATTATTTTTCTCTTTTTCTTAAAAAAAAAGGTACAAAAAGTGGAAACAAGGGCTCACTATGTTGCCCAGGCTGGTCTCAAACTCCTGAGCTCAAGTGATCCCCCACCTGGGCCTCCCAAAGTGCTGGGATTACAGGTGTGAGCCACTGTGCCCAGGCAATGCCCTGATTTTTGTTTTTTCTTTAAAAGTAATTTATTTGATTCTGATTACAAAATACAGGTGAGGAGCAAAGGCAATGCCTGTAGCCCCTTGGTGGCACATCTTCCCAGTCTATGCTTCTATAAACACGCTTTGTACAACAGCAAGCTCATGCTGTCCCCAAGCGCTTGCACATTCTAACAGCTGCATTGTTATATGACCAGGTGGAAAGTTAAACAGACGCTCCACTCACAAGGTAGGGCCCCTCTAATTAGTCTTCCGGCTCCCTTTTGCTAATAGTAACTGGTTGCTCTTCCCATTGGTCATAGATAAATTACACCTGCACAATTCTCCGAGTGCTTTCAAGTAACCTCAGAAGGCAGTGACTAAGACCCTTTCCTTGCTCCCAGCTTCCTATGTCCCAGGCTGCCTGTGGCACCCGGACTGCTGCTGCCCCCGGGTCCCGCACATTCCAGGGTGACGATGGACGAAGGGCAGGCCAGGCCAAGCATGAGGAATGAACAGTCTTTATTGGGCTCAGACCAGGAGTCTGTGGGTCTTGAGGACCTCTGTGTATTTGTCCATTTTCTTCTCCACGTTCTTTTCGGCCTGTTTCCGTAGCCTCATGAGCTGTTTCTTCTTCCGGTAGTGGATCTTGGCCTTCTCCTTCCTCTTCTCCTCCAGGGTGGCTGTCACTGCCTGGTACTTCCAGCCAACCTCGTGAGCCAGGCGCCCCAGATAGGCAAACTTTCTTGTAGGCTTCAGACGCACGATCTCGAGGGCAGCAGGAACCACCATCCGGTTTTTCTCGTCGTAGGGCGGTGGGATGCCGTCAAACACCTTGAGGCGGTCCAGGGTGGCCTGGCCTCGCTTGGTCCTGTGGGGCAGCATGCCGGGCACCGCACGCCGGAAGATGCGTTGTGGGCCCGGAAGTGGTAGGGGCGCCCGGAAGTGGTAGGGGCCTCCGGAAGGGTTGGTGTTCGTCCGCTTGTGGAGGAAAGCCAGGTGCTTCAACATGCAACATGTTTCTGTAGAAATTGCCAGAAATGTTGATGCCCTCGCAGCGTACGACCACCACCTTCTGGCCCAGCAGTACCTGCTTAGCCACGATGGCCGCCAGGCGGCCCAGGAGATGGTCTCGACCATCGAGCACCAGGACCTGCACCTCCGCCATCTTCCGCGGTCGCCTGGGAAAGCATTTTTTTTTTTTTTTTTGAGACTGAGTCTTGCTCTGTTACCCAGGCTGGAGTGCGGTGGCGCGATCTCTGCTCACTGCAACCTCCGCCTCCCAGGTTCAAGTAAGTCTCCTGCCTCAGCCTCCGAGTAGCTGGGATTACAGGCGTTCGCCACTACGCCTGGCTAATTTTTTTGTATTTTTAGTAGAGACACGGTTTCACCATGTTGGTCAGGCTGGTCTCAAATTCCTGACCTCAGGTGATCCGCCCACCTCGGCCTCCTAAAGTGCTGAGATTACAGGTGTGAGCCACCGTGCCCAGGCGACTTTTTTTTTTTTTTTTTTTTGACGGAGTCTCGCTCTGTCGCCCAGGCTGGAGTGCAGTGGCGCGATCTCGGCTCGCTGCAATGCCCCCCTCCCGGGTTCAAGCGATTCTCCTGCGTCAGCCTCCCAAGCAGCTGGGATTACAGGCACCCGACACCACGCCCAGCTAATTTTTGTATTTTTAGTAGAGACGGGGTTTCACCACGTTGGCCAGGCTGATCTCGAACTCCTGACCTCAGGTGAGCCACCCACCTCGGCCTTCCAAAGTGCTGGGATTACAGGCATGAGCCACCACGCCAGGCCCAGGCGATTTTTATAGATGTGGAAACTACTATTCTGTACTGGTAGACATGAGAGTAGAACTCTTTTTTTTTTAGACGAAGTCTCATCCTGTTGCCCAGGCTGGAGTGCAGTGGCAGGATCTTGGCTCACTGCAACCTCCACCTCCTAGGTTCAAGTGATTCTCCTGTCTTAGCCTCCCGAGTAGCTGGGATTACAGGCCCGGCTAATTTTTGTATTTTTAGTGGAGATGAGGTTTCACCATGTTGGCCAGGCTGGTCTCAAACTCCTGACCTCAGGTGATTCACCCACCTCAGCCTCCCGAAGTGCTGGGATTATAGGCGTAAGCCACTGCGCCTGGCCGGGAGTGGAACTCTTCATACATTCTACCTCTACCTCTCAGTCCACCCTCACGTCATCTCCATGTCAGAGGGGTGGTGGAAGTCTCTTCAGGTGGAAGAGTCCTCCGAAGTAACTTTGTGCATTACAGTCTGGATGGAGCAGTAGTTAACTGTGCAGGCCCTCCAGCCAGACAACCTGGGGGTATATCCTAGCTTAGTCATTTACTGGTGAAATGACCTTGGAGAAGTTACTTAACCTGTCTCAGCCTCAGTTTCTTCATCTGTAAAAATGTCGGGATGGTGACGCTACTACCTACCTCATGGTGTTGTTGTGAGGATCAATGGGTTAGAACATGTAAAGTACTTAGAACTGTGCCTGGCACATAAACACTTAGTACATGTTAGCTGTTAGCTGCTTTGCAAGTCACTTGAAACCTATGGCCAAATGTGAAGTGTTGGCGGAACCCCGCTCCAGCAGCGTGCACTTTCGCCACTAGGTGTCGCAGTTCAGCAGGCACAGTCCTGAAGCTTGACTTGGGGTGGTTGGCTGGGACTTTAATTTTAGCCTATTGTCATTTTTGATTTGATTTGGTGATTTCAAGGGGATAAACTGACATGCTATCTTTTGAAGTCCCCGGGGATCCAGAAATTCCAGCAGAGTTGCTGACATCCAGGCCTGGAAGGAGCTGTTTGGAGTCCTGCCTTTGTTCACAGTTAAAGTGGCATATAATTTATCATCCACACCAGGATATTTCCAGAGTGAAAGGGGGACTATTAGGAACTGTGCCAGGACAAGAGGAGTAAGTAGGATGTGCCCCTGAAACCTGGATACAGTCACCCTACCTATATCTAACCTGATATATGGTACTCCTCAGCATTTTTTGGAATCTCCTCCAGGAGGGAAACTCAATGACATTTCCTCAGAAGCCTGGTATGATAAGCGGTGACTTCGTGTGTTTGTAAGTCCCTTCCCCAAGAGGGTGGTGCCTCATTGTCAGGTTTACTTGCGTTTAGTCCTTAGTGGACGCGATCAGTGTGTCTGCTTCACAGACCACTAGTCACCTTTGTGTCCTTTATGCTGAATAATCCCATCTCCTCTCCAGCTTTTCTTCAGAGCTTCCTTCCAGCTGTCAGCCCCTCAGAGGCACTGAGGTACTCATCTCTGAATGTGGTGAAGGAGAGTGAGCAGTGAAGCCATTTTCTGGGTTATTGCTGAGGGGTTTCTTCTAAGATTTCATCCATCTCTAAGACTTCAGAATTCCATTATTTCAGATTTGCTCGAATTAATTAATTAATTAATTAATTTGAGACAGAGTCTCACTCTGTCACCCAGGCTGGAGAGCAGTGGTATAATCATGGTTCACTGTAGGCTTGACGTCCCTGGCTCAAGCAATCCTCTCACCTCAGCCTCCCGTACAGGCATGTGCCACCATGCCCATGCACGCCTGGCTAATTTGTGTATTTTTAGTAGAGATGGGGTTTTGCCACTTTGGCCAGTCTGGTCTTGAACTCCTGGGCTCGAGTGATCCACCTGCCTCGGCCTCCCAAAGTGCTGGGATGACAGGTGTGAGCCACTGTGCTCCACCTATCTTTTTTTAAAGGGCAGGAGGACTTTGGGAGGCCAAGGTGGGAGGACTGCTTGAGGCCAGGAGTTCAAAACTAGCTTGAGCAACACAGTGAGGCCTCTGTCTCTACAAAACAAAAAAACAAAAACCCCAATTAGCTGGGTATGGTGGCATGTACCTGTGGTCCCAGCTACTTAGGAGTCTGAGGTAGGAGAATCCTTGAGTCCAGGAGTTTGAGGCTGCAGTGAGCCATGATGGCACAACTGCCCTCCAGCCTGGGTGGCAGAGCAAGTCTCTGTCTCAAAAACAACAAAACAAAACAAAACCCAAAAAGGGCAGGATGAAGCTAGCATTTGTTGAGCAGTCACCACACATCACATGTTGTGCTTTTGCTCCATCATCTTGGTCAGCCCATCAACCCTGTGGAATTGGCTTTTTTTTTTTTTTTTTTTTTTTGAGACAATCTCGCTCTGTCAACCAGGCTGGAGTGCAGTGGCACGATCTTGGCTCACTGCAACCTCCGTCTCCCAGGCTCAAGCAATTCTCTTGCCTCAGCCCTCCGAGTAGCTGGGATTACAGGCATGTGCCACCACGCCCGGCTAATTTTTGTATTTTTAGTAGAGACGGGGTTTCACCATGTTGGCCAGGCTGGTCTCGAACTCCTGACCTCAGGTAATCCACCCGCCTCGGCCTCCCAAAGTACTGGGATTACAGGTGTGAGCCACCGTGCCCGCACCCGTAGTTGGTATTCTTATGCCCCATTCCACAGGTGAGAAAACAGGCCTGAAGAGGTCCCAGCCCATAAAAGCAGAGCCAGGATTCAGACAGGTGTGTCTGGCTCCCAAGTCCTGCGGCTACTCCCTCACCAGGCTGCATCCGATGGTCTACCAGTGAGTTGGCTTGCTGGCAGACAATCCTGGTATATCTCTTTCCCTCTCTGAGACCCAGTTTTCTCTTCTGGAGCCTGGGCAGAGTTGGGTACATGTACCCAACTCTGCCGTAGTGACTGGAGAGATTGGGGCTGGTGGGGTTTCCTTGGGAAGACTTTGTTAGGGGCATTGAACAAGGCTTTGGATGAAGCAAAATGTGGAAGGAGAATATTTTCCTTGTGGGGAAAGGGAGATCAGAAGGAGATAGGTTATGGGTTTAGTCTAATAGACAAAAACAAGATTGCATGTGTGTTAACAGAAAGGGGCCCAGAAGATGAGTGGAAACTTCCAGTCTCATTAGCAGAAAGCAAAAGCGACCCTGGTGATTATAGCCAGGTTTTAAAAACTTGTCCCAAGTCAAGCTTAGTGCAATGGTAGAACACATGGGAAGCACAGAATACAGTTTATTTAAAATTTTTAAAATTTTCACTTTTAAAGACAGGGTCTCCCTCTGCTGCCCAGGCTGGAGTAGAGTGGCATGATCCTAGTTTACTGCAGCCTCCAACGCCTGAGCCTCAGCCTCCGGAGCAGCTGGGACTACAGGGGTGTGCCACCACACCCGGTTAATTAAAACATTTTTTTTTTTTTTTTTTTGAGATGGGGTTTCCCTGTGTTGCCCAGGCTGTTCTTGAATTCCTGAGTTCCGGAGCTCAAGCAATCCTTCCACCTGGGCCCCCCAAAGTCCTGGGATTACACGCGTGAGCCACCGCACCTGGCCTAGAAGACATTTTTGATGACAGTAATGATGAGAAGAGACGGCGTTTTAGTGCTCTTTGGAAACAAGTTTAGGCCTTCTAGCTTTAAGAATCCGGGCCTATAATCCCAGCACTTTGGGAGGCAGAGGCAGGAGGATGGCTTGAGCCCAGGGAGACCACCGTCTGTACAAAAAAAATATCAAAAACTTAGCTGGACGTGGTGGTGCGCGCCTACAGTCCCAACTACTCTGGAGGCTGAGGCGGGATCACTTGAGCCCAGGAAGTCGAGGCTGCAGTGAGCCGTGATCGCACCACTGCACTCCTGCCTGGGCAACAGAGTGAGTCCTTGTCTCAAGAAAAAACAAAACAAAACAAAACAAAAAACACATAAAATCCAGGCCTGGAAAAGCGCCCGGGCCAGACATGCCTAGCTGGAGTTTCTCCTGCCTTAGTGCACCCCTCCCGCACACAGTGCCCTGTAGCCGCCCTTGGAGGCCGCCAGCTCCTGGGGAGGCATGGCTCTTTCTGCAGGAGGTGTCTCAGGCAGGCTCCAACACACACCCGCGCTGTCAGCATCTCCTACAGACCGCCCGAAGCACCAGGGAAGGGGTTCGTAGGTGTGGGGGTGGGGTGGCGAGGCCAGGCAGCCCGGCGCGAGGGAGAGAGCTGAGGCCTGGGCCAGGAAGGCCCTTGGGTGCCGTGTGGGCGCAGAGCCCAGGAGAGCGCATTGGCAGGCCCGGACCTCCCCGCCCCTACCCTGGGAAGAGGCCCGTTCGCCGCAGGGGGAAGGCGTGATCATAGCACCTCGGAGGAGAGGCCGGTCGGGGCATGCGGGCGGCGGGGCGGGGAGGGGGGCTTCCGGAACCCCGGGAGAGCACCCGTTCCTCGCGGGCCCCGTGCCCCGTCCCCGGGCTCCCCCTCCTTTAACGCAGGGGACCCAGCCTGGGGCGGTGCAGGGCACTGGCGCTGGCGCCCCCCTCAGCCCCGCACTCCTTCTCTGCCCCGCCCCTCCCCGCTCCGCCCCCCAGGCAGCCCCGCCCCGCAGGCTCGCCATTCCCGGGCAGGCCCCGCCCCCTGTTTCCGCTGGCGGCGGCGGCGGTGCCGGAGCGCGAGCGGAGCGGAGACCCCCAAGTCCTGCGGGCGCGGTGAGTGCGGCCCGGGCGGCGGGCGGCGAGGCGGTTCTCGAGAGCGTGCGGAGTTGCGCGGCCTTGAGCCGGCGCCGGGCGGGCTGGGCACCCCCAGGCCGGGACCCGAGAAGGGGGAGCGGCCGGGGGCGCCCACGGGAGGCGGTGTGGGCAGGGCGGCGGTGGGACGAGAGGACGAGGAACAGAGTAGGCGCCGTGCGGGAAGCGGGCCGGGAAGGGGAGGATGGGTGCGGGGCCCGGGCACCGAGCGAAGTGGGGTCCTCCAGGGGATGGCTCCGAGGAAGACCGTTTCAGAAAGGGAGTACCCCGGGGCCGGCAAGGGTTTCCGACTGTGTGACCCAGTGCACCGCTTGGGACAGTCCATACAAGGACCCCAGAGAGGGCCAGGGGGCCTTCGGGCAGGGCTGGGATATGGCCTGCAGCCCCCCGGCACCCGCGACCACTCCCTGGGCCACTGCTGGAAGATCAGCACTCCGAGTGACAGGACTCTGGCACACCCCGAAGTTGGAGATCTAGCCCATCTGTGCATTCAAGTTTGGGACTTCAAAAAACTTTCTTGTGGTTTTTAAAAAAAGATGCAAACAAGAAACCGGCTTGTTGTTGTAAGAGCAATATTTGTACTTGTACATCTTGGAACTGGAGTCTTGGATCTCCTCCCTCTTTGAAAAATATACGAGTCACTTCTTCATCTTCCCCCAAATGCCTGTATTGTTTGGGGAAGCTTGGGCTAGTATGGGATCCCCTGAGCTACGTTTTTCTCGCATCACCAAAACGGGGGTAAGAAGGCAAGGGCTTACCTGCCTTACCTGGTAACTCTTGGTTCAGAGACCCAATCTCTCATTATGTGCGCATGCCCTTCTGACCTGCAGCTGTCCTTTTCCCTGGGGTGACTGAGGTATTTCCTCCTCCGGGAAGCTTTCCTGGACTAGTGGAGAAAACTGAAGACTCATGCGAGGATCCCTATATATACCTGCCAGCTCCCTTCTCTTTACTGAAAATAGCCGCAGAGAATGTTGAATATATGCTTTGCTATAGAGATACGCAGCTAGCTTGCCATCATAAGTAATGGGGAGGGGAGGAGAGGGATTATGGATAATTTCACACAATAGCCTGGACAAATCATTTATATTTAGCTAAGGAATGCAGCCAGAGAGGCAGACAATTACACCGGCTTCCTACCCTCGGCTTGGTCCTGGCATGGCTGATGCAGCTGGGCTGTGGGTTGGAGGGAGAGGATTGGGGTAGATAAAACTTGAAGTGTAATTCAGTTCTACTCTCACTCACTGAAGACCCCCTGTGTGCAAGTCCCTGAACAGGTGAGAGTAGGATTTTTTTTTTGGTCTGGTTTAATCAGATTTTAATATTCTGGCAGGGCTTTTTAAACCTATGAACAGATATTTAATATTAATAACTAGTGTTGATAAAGTAATTTATAGTTGGCCAAGTGTTTTCTATGCACATTACATTAGCTGTATATAATTTTATTTAATTCATACATAATCTTGTGAAGTTTGTTACTTTTGTTTTTGAGACAGAGTCTCACTCTGTTGCCTAGGCTGGAGTGCAGTGGCAGGATCTCAGCTCACTGCAACCTCTGCTTCCCAGGTTCAAGCGATTCTCCTGCTTCAGCCTCCTGAGTAGCTGGGATTACAGGCGCGTGCCTCCATGCCTTCTAATTTTTGTATTTTTAGTAGAGATGGGGTTTTGCCATGTTGGCCAGGCTGGTCTCGAACTCCTAACCTCAAGTGATCCACCTCCCTCGGCCTCCCAAAGTGCTGGGGTTATAGGCGTGAGCCACCGCACTGGCTAAAGTTTGTTACTTTTAATTGCCTTCTTATAGGTTAGGAAAATGATACTCAGAGAGAATAAGTATCTTATCTAAGGTCACAAAACTCATTAAGTGAAAGAAGCAAAACTTGAACCCTGGCTTCTGACCTTCCTGCCTTGTGCCATCTATTTTGCCATCTGCCTCTCTGCCCTTCTTCTATTTTATTTATTTATTTATTTTTGAGACAGACTTTTGCTTTTGTTGCCCAGGCTGGAGTGCAATGGCACTATCTCGGCTCACTGCAACCTCTGCCTCCTGCGTTCAAGTGATTCTCCTGCCTCAACCTCCCAAGTAGCTGGGATTACAGGTGCCTGCCACCATACCTGGCTAATTTTTGTATTTTTAATAGAGATGGAGTTTCACCATGTTGGCCAGGCTGGTCTCAAACTCCTGACCTCAGGTGATCCACCTGCCTTGGCCTCCCAAAGTGCTGGGATTACAGGCATGAGCCACCGTACTCAGCCCCTTCTTCTTTTTTTTTTTTTTAGAGACAGGGTCTTGCTTTGTTGCCTGGGCTGGAACACAGGGACGCAAGCAGCTCACTGCAGCCTCCAACTCCTGGGCTCAAGTGATCCTCCTGCCTTAGCCTCCCGAGTAGCTGGGACTATAGGTGCAGGCCCCATGCTCAGATAATGAAAAAAAAAATTTTTTTTTTTTTTTGATAGAGACGGGGTTGTGCTCTGTTGCCCAGGCTGGTCTCTGGTCTTGAACTCCTGGCCTCAAGCAATTCTCCCACCTTGGCCTCCCAAAGTGTTGGGATTACAGGTGTGAGCCCCCCCCCAGCCCCTGTCCTCCATGTGGAGCCTTGTTTTCACCTGGCACCACTTATTCGTGCAGCCTTGGGCAATTTACCTCCTCTTTCCAACTCTCCGTTTTGGTGGTTTATTGGATTAGAAATATTCTAGAGTCTCTTCCAGCATCAGATAATTAACAGTGTAAGATATTGGCAGCCACTCAATCAATTAGGAAGTGTGCTTTGTATAAAAAAATTTTTAAATTGTGGTTAAAAAAACACTGAATGTAAAATCTTTTTTTCGTTTGTTTTTTGTTTTTGAGATGGAGTCTCACTCTGTTGCCCAGGCTGGAGTGCAGTGGCATAATCTCAGCTCACTGCAACCTCCGCCTCCCGGGTTCAAGCAATTCTCTGCCTCAGCCTCCCAAGTAGCTGGGATTACAGGCACCCGCCACCACCCTCGGCTAAATTTTGTATTTTTTTTAGTAGAGACGGGGTTTCATCATGTTGGCCAGGCTGGTCTTGAACTCCTGACCTCGTGATCCACCCTCCTCGGCCTCCCAAAGTGCTGGGATTACAGGCATGAGCCACTGCGCCTGGCAAATGTAAAATCTTAAGTGTACATTTTAACCATTTGTACAGTTCAGTAGCATTAAGTATATTTACATTGTTGTGCAACAGAGCTCCAGAAATTATCTTGTAAAACTGAAGCTTTAATATTCTTGAAACAACTGTTTCCCCCTACTCCCAGCCTCTGGCAGCCACTATTCTGTCTGTTTAGTGTGCTTTATTAAGCTCCTGCTGTGTGCTTAGTAAATGCTGACCTTGAGGAATTAATCGGGAGAGTTGTGGAGAAGCAGCCCAGCTTAGGTGGGAAGCCCTTGAACCTGGCGTGGCTGGAGGGAGTGCCCCCTTGTCGCAGGCCTGTAACCCCAGGGCCAGCCAGCACTGTTAAGTGAATGAGTGAGTGGGTTGGGACTTGGGCAGTTGCCTTCACCTCCTTTAGCCTCAGCTCCCTGCTTGCAAAATGAGGATAACAGTACCAAGTACTCGGGGTGTTGGGAAGGAGCCATGAGCTGATGTATGTGAGGCACGTAGCTCAGGGCCTCATATACAGCAGGTGTGCACTAAATGGTGGCTGTTATTTATAACCTCGTGGAGGAGACTGGACTAATATGCTTGGAACAAGAGAGGACAAGACTTCTTTTCTCTACCATGAGGGCCAGCCTGCAGTGGTTGTCATCCTCACTGACTAAGAGGGAGTGGATCTAATCCAGGTGCATTCGCCTGGCATTCAGCATCCTGCCTGTCTAGCCTTATCGCCACTCTCCTCCCTCCTGGAACCCTTGGTTCTAGCCAGACTAATCTCCCAGGCATGCTTTGCGCATTCCTTCTTGGCCCCTTAGTTCATCCTCTTCCACCTTCCTGGATAGTTCTTCCATCCTTCTCCTCTTTCAGGACCCTTCTCATGTCTGAGCTCCTTTCAAGACCCTGGCATCCCATCCCAAAGGAACCTGTTTTTCCTGGGAACCCCTATGGCATTTTCTGTCTTCATTTTGCTCCTGGCCTTTATATACTTCCTTGGATGGTTCTCTAGTGAACTCCACAAACAGTGTATGTGTCACATGTATAAGAGTCGGTGGTGGGCTGGATTCAGTGCATCACATCTGTGATCCCAGTACTTTGGGAAGCTGATGCGGGAGGATCACTTGAGCCCAGGGATTTGAGACCACCCTGGGCAACATAGTGAGGCCTCTGTATCTAAAAAATTGTGTGTGTGTGTGTGTGTGTGTGTGTGTGTGTATATATATATATATTTATATATATATATATTTATATATATATTTATATATATATATTTATATATATATATTTATATATATATTTATATATATATTTATATATATATATATTTATATATATATATATATATTTTTATATGCCAGGTGTGGTGGTACACACCTGTGGACCTATGGTCCCAGCTGGAGATGGAAGGATTGCTTGAGTTCAGGAGTTTGAGGCTTCAGTGAGCCATGATTGTGTCACTGCACTCCAGGCTGAGTAACAGAGCAAGAATTCTGTCTCTTAAAAAAAAAAAAAGTCTGTGCTAAGTTCTGATGCTGCAAAAATAAAAAAGATAAATGTCCTTATCTTCATGGGGCTTATACGCCAGTAAAGATTTGAGAAATGGGTTCGAAAGATAACAGTTCAAAGGACAAGGCGAATGGCTTCTGAGAGCAGAATGTTATGTGGGTTGAAACAATTCAGTCACCTTGACTGAGGAGCACCATTTCATGCAGCAGGTGGTGGTGGACACGAACCCCGGAGGGGAGCTTGCATTTCAACAGAAGGAGGAAGGATCAGTCTGGGGCTAGGCACTGAGAAAGTTGAATGGTGCTTGTGAATGGTACGGGGGAGGTGGGGGGGCAGGTGTGGCATGTGTGCAGGGAAACCAGGGAGGAGAAGTTGGGCAGGTGGACAACAGCTGTATTGTGGGTGGCCTTCAAATCACCAGCCAAGAACTTTATCTGTCCATTCATTCTTCCAAGAGAACTTGAGTGCCCACCGTGTGCCGGCATTAAACTGGTACTGTGGAGACAGCCATCAACCTTGAGAGGCCCTGGGAAGTTTGCAGGTTTTGAGCAAGGGTAACAGAAGCAGGGCTGGGCTTAAGGAGGGTGAATCTGAGGTCTGTGAAGAGGGGACGTCATGGTAGGGAGAGTGGCTGGGCACCTGTGAGGAATGGTGAGGAGGCAATGAACCTGAGACATTTTGGAAGTAGGATCAGGATCATTTGTAACTTGATTGGATGGGGAGGTGAGGAAAGGATGAAGGTGAAGGGGACTTGAAGCCAATTCTGTGCTGGGTGATTGTGAAAATGCAATGCCATTTGCTGTTTCCAGTAGGCATTGTTTCGTCAACTAGATTGCAAGCCCCTTCAGGGCATGGATTCTAACTGCCTCTGATGTTCTCCTTGACCCTGAATTCACTGCTGTGAGGCACAGAACCGAGTAGGCACAGTGGACCCCTCACGATCTCAAGAAATGAATCTTGCACTTTCTAGCATCCCAAATTTGTATCCACAGCAATATTTGTTCATGGGCCTGTCTTTCTCCAGAGTCATGTTTCTGCAGAGTCAAATGTTTCCTGTATATATCCTCACACTCCAAGTTAACTGCCCTTTCAGTTTCTGCTGCAGTTTTATTTCTCACTTGATGGCCATTTTCCACCAAGTTTTTATTGCTCCATAAGAGTAGCTTTGAATGTGGTAGAGATGAAAACAACAAGGTGGCCCGTTCCTTTATATTGACCTCATAGCGTGTGCGATGCAAACACATCTCAGTAAGTTTACACGCTTTTATATATCTTGAAACTTTGGGTCACTTGTGAATGGCCAAAATTGTAATATTAAATCCTTGGATGGCAAAGGTCTACCCCAGGGATGACAGATACATGGCGAGGATTCTGTTACTTCTGTAACTGCCCGTGGCAGACATCACTAATCAATTGCAGCTGTCTTTTCTGCTGGGCCAGGGCTTGGGTTCTGCTCATAATGCCTTGGGTACCCACCAACGGAGTGGTGTTAGCACACTGCCTTCCTGTTTGCCATTTCTGGCCTTCTCCATTTGTTGAGTGAGCAGTTTCTTGGTGGGGGACTGCTGCCCCGAAGAGTGGTCCTTGACGGACAGAATTCACCCTAGAGTGGCTTCTTACCAAAGTGATGATCTAATTTTTTGCCTTCCCGCAGGAATATCCTGGAACCTTCTTTTATTTGTCAGCAACCAAGGTGTTTGCAGGAAGTTGGGAGAGAACAGGTCTGTGTTGATCCGGGTCCATTGCGGGGTAGGGCCTCTGAACGTCTGTGTGTTATAAACTCCATCTGAAGTCAAGGTCTTTCTTGCCCTTTAACTGTGGGTTGGGTAGGATAGAAGAGGATGCTGACATTTTCTAGTTGTCCTGCCCTGACTCCTGGCTTTGATTTTCTAAGCTCCTTAAATTGGGCTTTGGGGGCCAGGCAAGAATGATCTCCTCCCCACTGTTTCTGATTGGTGGCTGATGGTACTCTTAGATTCTTTCTTGGCCACCCCATTTGTGTGGAGGAAGCCTAGGGAGAGGCCTGTAACTTCCTGCTTCCTGTCTCCTCCCAGCAGGCTTGGAAGCCAGGGTGGAGGGGCCTCCCACAACAGGCCAGAAGAGAAGATGCAGCAGTCCTGGCCAATCCTCAGTGTCTCCATTTTGCTTTGCCCACCGCCCCCCACCAGGACCCCTACGGGGCCCTCTTCCCTGCTCCTCCAGGCTCCTGGGGGTCTTGCTGATGGTTTGTTCATTGTTCCTAGCACTTGTGCATTGAGGCCTCCGCTGTGCCAGACTACAGACCAGGCAGCCAGACAGTGGGGGTGGACGGTGCTGATTCAGGTTCCCTTGGGGTGCTGTTTACTGACCTGGGCCTTTTTATGTTTAATTTATGTGTGTTTTCTCCTGCGGCTTCTCCCTGCTGGGTGATTTGTAAAATCTTACCTTCCCTGAACCCAATGGTGTAGTCGGTGGAGCAGGGAGAGGGGACAGAATGGTGCTGGCTGGTGGCTCATCTTGCCAAACATTCTCTTGTCTGTGAGTTCCAGCAGGGATTATTTGGTGCCCCAAGAGTGGCCAGGAACCTCTTATTGTCCTGCCATGCTTTGCACGTTATACTTAGGATGCCAGTATTTATATTTGTCATCATCATCAGACTCAGTTTTAGACCCTTCACAAACGTCCACAACCAATTTAACTTAATCAGATGAAGTTATAATTTAAATCTCATTTAACTTTCACAAAGGCCCCGTGGGGTAGCCGTCATGTCCTCCTCCTTTACCAGCGGCAGCAGGTAAGGCCCACATAGTGTTAGCCGGAGCAGGGGCTCCAGCCCAGATGCTATGACTCTGCAGCGCCTGCCTTTTCTAATGCAGACCTGTGGCTGTTCTTAACTGACTGTGGGAATCCGCTCCAGGTCCCTCCGTGAGCCTGCTTGTGGCAGGAATGCCTGAGCTCCCATTTTAAGTCCTCGTCCCGCCTCCCTGGGGCCCGGATGGGTGTCTGCTTTCATTCTCGCAGCTCTGGGATTTGAGGCACCGCGTATCACTGGGTGGTGCAGTGCAGCCAGGCACATGGGCTTGGGTGGAGGAAAATTAGTCTGGTGAACATCAGGCAGCAGCCGTCCAGGTGCAGTGGCTCACGCCTGGAATCCCTGCGCTTTGGGAGGCTGAGGCAGGAGTTCAAGACTAGACTGGGCAATATAGAAAAACTTTGTCCCTATTAAAAAAAAAAAAAGAAAAAAAAAAAAGACTGGGCAGCAGAGAGGGAAGGACTTAAGGACGAGGGAATGACCGTCCTGCTGTGCGGGCATGTCCCCCACATCCTGTGGGGCCTGTTCCTGGTGGGCCCTGCCAGACAGAACTTGGTGAAGGGCTCCCCAGGAGGCCTGTATGGCCTTGGGGAGACACAGATAGCCCCTGACATCACCAGCCGTGTCTATCCAGATGACCGTCTTTCTTCTCTGCATCTGCGTTGAAACCCAAGTGAGGGAGACGTGAGCGGAGGCCTCGGCAGACAGGACGTTGATCCTCTCTGGTGGCTGTGTCTCCAGGGGGCTTTGGTTTTGCCATTTCTTGTCATGCTCTGGAGCCGTGTGCTCTGGGATGTTGACCAGCTCTGGGGTGGGAGGTTCTTGTCCTGGCTCCTGCTCCTACCTCTAACTGCTGTGCGAACTTGGGCAAGTTGATTGCCTTCTTCAGGCCATTTTCCTCACCTACAAAGCGGCAGGTTGGGTGACCCACTGCCAAGGTTCCTTCTGGCTCTGCTGGAGGTGGTTTCTGAGGTGGGATGAGTTGGTATGCCTGGGTTTTGGCTTCCAGTCCTAGGCCTGCCTTCTGCCTCTGACTAGTGCCTTCTCGGCCCCTGACCTGGAGGTGGATGGAGGAGGAAAGAGTGAAGTTAATGAGTAAACTGGAGATGCTGACTTCTGATAGGAGCCAGACAGGGGGTGGAGGTTGTTTGCGGAGATGGTCCCCTGTCCCGTGAGTGGCGAGTGGCGGGGTCCTACTGCCTGACTTCTGTCCTGTGCTGACGGCTCTGCTGTTGATTTGGTTTTAACTCTTCTTCGTGCCCCTGCTTGAGGCAGTGAGGAGTAAGCCTCCATTGCTGGACTCCAGCCCTGCATGTTAATCATTTCAACTTCAGTCATAGCCACGGCATAACAAAATGAGAATATCTGCCTGGAGCAGGTTAGCTTCCAAACTCTCTCCTTGCTCTCAAACCAAAAGCATGACCAGAATTTTAGCCTGAACCAGGAGGGTGCTCTTCAGAATGGGAAGGAGACAGAAGAAACCCTTTGCTGGCATCTGGAGTTGGGAGCATGATCCTCTCTGCATTTCAGACCAATACTTGGGAGCCAAATGTAGATTTTTTTTTTGGCCTATTGTTTAGTATTATCTGTGCTTTGATTTACCACACCCCTTCCGCCCTCTGTTTTCTCTCAGGCTGCCTTACAGTGGATGGCTGGAAATTGATGATGCTTTGAATATTCACTCACTTTCTGAGAGTCTTGTGGCCATTTCTCCTCTCGATGGTCATCATTTTTAGAACATCTGATCTTGTGAGAGGAACAGGAAAAGATCTGGTAGAGAGCAGTCCAGGGAGTCTGAAGAGTCAGGAAGCTCAGTAAGTGCCCCCTGAAATCCCCCCACCTGCTGGAGAGGCTTTTTTGTTATTGCAGGAAGCCTGGAGGGTCTTGTGGCCTTTGGGGTACAGGATCTTGGTGAGGCCCTGGCCTTGGCCTTAGTAGCTTAGGGTTGCTGCTAACTCTTACAGCACGTTTGTGCAAAATTTGAAAAATGGCCCTTCTTCAGGTTACAAGCAAAAATTAAAGTGAATATATTATTGTACAGCTGGAACAAAGTCCAACTGTGTCAGAGGCAACCCTCTGGAGCCCTCGTGGGCAGTGACCCTGGCTGTGCGCACACTTGGAGGCACACCGCCTCCAATCACGGGGTGCACATGTTGCTGGAAACACACACAGTCTGGTCCCTCCCCTTGCAATGTGGGGAATGTGTCAGGTTCAGAGTCAGGGAGAGGGCCTCTGAGGACAGTGAACAGGTGAGGGAAGTGAGCTGGGGTGGGAGGGATTCTCAGAGCAAGATTGAAACCTGGGGCAGCCATACACATGCGTGGGTGTTAGTGACTATGTGCACACTTGCCTTACATGTGTGTTGGGTGTGCTTGCATGGGTTTGTGTGGGAGGGCACTCTGCATTGTTTTGGCACTTAGTGGAGGGGCCCACGTGTGCACTCTCAATAGATCAGTATAGGCCAGACACAGTGGCTGTCATCTGTAGGCCCAGCACTTTCGGAGGCCAAGGCGGGAGCATTGCTTGAGACCAGCCTGGACAACATAGTGAGACCTCGTCTCTAATAAGAATAGAAAAAGAAATTAGTCAGGTGTGGTATTAGTGTGTGCCTGTAGTCCCAGCTACTTGGGAGGCTGAGGCAGGAGGATTGCTTGAGCCCAGAAAGTTGAGGCTGTAGTGAGCCATGATCGTACCACTGCACTCCGGGCTAGGTGACAGAGTGAGACCCTGTCTCAAGAAAAAAAGGGGCCGGGCATGGTGACTCACACCTGTAATGCCAGCGCTTTGGGAAGCCAAGGCAGGCGAATCATGAGGTCGAGAGTTCGAGATCAGCTTGGCCAACATGATGAAACCCCATCTCTACTAAAAATACAAAAATTAGCCGGGCTTGGTGGTGCGCACCTGTAATACAAGATACTCGGGAGGCTGAGGCAGGAGAATTGCTTGAACCTGGGAGGCGGAGGTTGCAGTGAGCCAGTATCGGCCACTGCACTCTAGCCTGGGCAACAGAGCAAGACTCCATCTTGGAAAAAAAAAATGTCAGTATATACCTGTGATGTGAGTGCCTTCCCCTTAGATGGCAGGGTAAAACCTGGACACAGTACCTGGGAACCCTGCTGACGGCCTCTCCCCTGGCCATCTGCCAGTGTGGAGACTGAGGCGTAGGGGCCCAAAGCTCTCCGACAAGCCCTGGGGGTGGCAGTGCCAGGGACAGTAGGAGCAGATCCTGCTTCAGCAAGTCCCCAGCCCCCTCTGAGGGCCAGGCTCTACAGGAGGGCTCAGAGGGGCAGGGTGCCCAGCTGAGTTTGAATGAACTGTGTCTTTCCGGGTGTGTGAACATGCAGAATGACATGTTTTGTTTTAGAGAAAATGAGGTAGAGGTCTGGGCTTGCAATTTTCCACTTGTCTTAATCCTGGGAGATTCTAAACAGCTTTGTTTAAAAGCTGGACATACCGATTGCAAAGACCTGAGTGAGGAAGAGCCATTGGGTCCCCCAGGAAAGCAATTAGGTTTGAAGCCAGAGTTTGGATTTGTTCGACCATTTTGAGTGCTGTCTGCAGCATGTGGGACCTGGAGGCGCTTACAGCATCACCCATGGTGTGAGTCACTCCAAATTAGCAGCCATTTCAAATTGGCTTCCACTGACTTGCTGCTGGGGATGGGTGGGGCTGGGGGGGAAGCTCCAGGCCTGGCTGTCACCCGTCATCCAGGCTGTGGCCGGCAGAGAGGGGAGGGGGCTGGAACAACCTGTCTTGGCTCTGCCTGCCCCCACTGTTGGCCAGAGAAGCTAGAGCTGGTGGTGGCCTGTGTCTGTGAAGGTCTCCTGGACGGAGCAGTTCGTGCCCGCAGTGCAGGGAGAACACTGGAGACCATGCAATTCAGGGCAGGGTTGGTGGAACTTTTTCTCGGCATCCATTTGAGAAACTCAGAGGGGATCAGGCTGGTCCTTGAGGGAGGGCTGGGATTTAGGGAGGGAGGAGAAGGGTCTCTGAGGGGTTGTAGTGCTGGCCGGGAGCTTGGTTGGGGTGGGGACAGGTGTGGCCTGCAGGAGAGGGTGAGCTGTTCCCTCTGGGGCACCTGACATACTGCTCGGAGCAGCTCAGGTGCGGGAGGCTGGCGGTGGGAGCCAGTGTTGGTCTTTGAACAGTGGAATGACAGGATGAAAAGGGACATTATAGGCTGGGTGTGGTGGCTCATGCCTGTAATCCCAGCACTTTGGGAGGCCAAGGGGCGGATCACGAGGTCAGGAGATCGAGATCATCCTGGCTAGCACGGTGAAACCCCGTCTGTACTAAAAATGCAAAAAATTAGCCGGGCGTGGTGGCGGGTGCCTGTAGTCCCAGCTACTCGGGAGGCTGAGGCAAGAGAATGGCATGAACCTGGGAGGTGGAGCTTGCAGTGAGCTGAGATTGCGCCACTGCACTCCAGCCTGGGTGACAGAGCGAGACTCCATCTCAAAAAAAGAAAAAAACAAGGGACATTATAGGAAAAATTAGATTGTAGCAGAATTCAATGTGAATTTTTTTTTTTTTTGAGATGAGTCTTGCTCTGTCCCCCAGGCTGGAGTGCAGTGGCGCGATCTCAGCTCACTGCAACCTCGGACTCCCTAGTTCAAGTGATTTTCCTGCCTCAGCCTCCTGAGTAGCTGGGATTACAGGCATGTGCCACCACGCCTGGCTAATTTTTGTATTTTTAGCAGAGACAGGGTTTTACCATGTTGGCCAGGATGGTCTTGATCTCCTGACCTTGTGATCTGCCCACCTCGGCCTCCCAAAGTGCTGGGATTACGGGTGTGAGCCACTGTACCTGGTCTCAAGGTGAATTTTTTTTAAAAAATCATCCTTTTGGCTGGGTGTGGTAGCTTATGCCTGTACTCCAAGCACTCTGGGGGGCCGAGGTGGGAGGATCAGTTGAGCTCAGGAGTTTGAGACCAGCCTGGGCAACATAGCAAGACCCTGACTCTACAAAAAATTAAAAAACGTAGCCAGGCATGCATACCTGTAGTCCCAGCCACTCAGGAGGCTGAGTGGGAGGGTTGCCTGAGCCCAGGAGTTTGAGGCTACAGTGAGCTGTGATCACACCGCTGTACTCCAGCCTGGGCAACAGAGTGAGATCCTGTCTCAAAATAAATAAATAAATAAATAAATAAAATAAAAGCATCCTTTTTGTTGCAAAATAGTAAAAACTCATTATAATATCCAAACATTACATAAATTATAGAAAAGGAAAATCTCCCCTAATCCTACCCATCAGAGATAATCACTGTTAATACTTTGGTTTGTATTATTTCCAGATATTTCTGGATAGACTAGCATCCAGCCGTCCACCTATTTATCTTCTCAATTTCCATAAATAGAATTGAATTCAATGTACTGTTTTGCCCGTTCTTTAGGCATCTTTTCACATCAGTGCATTCAGAACAACCTTATTCTTTTCCATAGTTGCACAGACTTGCTGAATGGATTTTGTTCCATTCATCACTGAGATCTGTGCTGCATAGACCACCCCAAAATATAGTGGATTAACACAAACACCATTTTCTTTGCTTCCAGTTCTATGGGTTAGCCTTTTGGGCTGGTCTCTGCAGTCTTCCCTGGGCTTATTAATGTGGTAGCAGACAGCTGGTGGCTCTGCAGGCCCTGGACAGTCTAAGGGAGCTTCACTCATATATCTGGTGGTTGGTGCTGGCTGTCAGCTGAGCTTCTCCCCTGCTGCGTGGTTTCTCACTGTCAAGGAAACTAGCTTTTCAGGTGAAAACAGTCTACAAGAGCTCTTAATATCTAGGCTCTGAAGCCTCACACACTCATTGTCTGTTGATTGCTGGTAAAAGCAAGTCATGGGACCAGCAGAACTCCGGGGGCGGGCAGACTCCACCTCTTGGTGGCAAGGCTGGCCACGGCATAAGGAAGGTATGTGTGTTCCAGGTGGGGAGGACGCGGACATGCGATCCCTCCCTGTGTCCAGAAGCCTGAGGAATAGACCCCACAGATAATGAGGAATAATGAGGAATAGACCCCACAGATAATGAGGAATAATGAGGACTAGACTGCAGAGATAATGTGGAATAGACCCCACCGATCTTTGGAAGATAGTGCAAACCCCTTCTCCTCCCAGATCACCGTTCATCCCCAGATGGGTCATCCAGGGAAACTGGCAAACACTTGATCTTCATGTTGGGTGTCCTTTGAAGTGGAGTCAGTGTGTTGTGTGTGTGTGCACCCGGCTAGCACTGGCAGAGGCTTGGGCTTTGTAGTAGACAGTGTCTCCTGCCCTATGGCTCTGAGAGCTGTAGAAGTCAAACCTTCCTGCCCTCTGCAAGCTGCCAAGAGCTGTCTTCTTGGTACTCCCTGCTAATTTTCATGGCATCTCTGAAAAATGTGTCAGTGAGCGACAGGTCTTTAACAAAGCTAGTCCAGCCTTCCAGGCCCAGGCGTCTGCTGGGATTTTATTCATTCATTTGCCAACCACTATGCTCCAGGCTTCATCCGCATCCCCTCATAACCTCGGATATGAAATAAGAGGGCCCAGGCCTATGTGATTCACAGACTTCACTTTTCCTTCTCAGGCAACTCACAATGGACTCGACACTGTGACTTCCCACAAGGTGTTCATTTTTATATTTAGTTTTCTCATCACCTGCCTTAGTGGCTGTTCCCTTCCTGTGAAATGTCATCAATGGCAGGGAGGCAGGAGGAGGCAGGGGAAGAGCCAGTTAAGGGGCATTAATGAATCCCCAAACCCCAGCTTAGAGGATGCTGCAGTGGAGCTGCTGGTGGAAAAGTTCTCCCCAGCGCCAATCATTCATCAAACTTACCTCTCCCTGGAGATCTGAGGCTGGACCTGATGAAATGCACTTTCCCGTGCAGCAGTGTTCTTTTGCCTGTCAACTGCTGGGTGGTTTTTGCATTCATCAAATAAGAACAAAGGCAGAGTGGGCTTTCGCCTTCGAAATCCCCTTGGTGTTTTATGGACTCCCTGCTCCCCCTCAGCAGCTTTTAGTAAAGAAATGTTTTGTCGCTGAAAAGGTTCACTGTGAAAGCGTTATGTACCCCCACTATTCAGCCTCTGGCCTGGCCTCTTCAACTGTGCTGTGGGAGAGGAGTTGCTGAAGACTATGTTGGAGGAGAGAGTATGGCCTGGCACTGCAGCACCCTTGGGAGCTCCCCAGTGCCTCCGGGTGACTTGGGGGTGCCAGCATTGTGCTCCTGTTGCAGGGTTAATGAGCTGATCAGCTCACAGGTTTTATATTAATCAGTGCTCAGTGTTGACAAAAACATGCAATGCTGACTCTGCAAACCTTTGAGAAATCTGGCATCACGGACAAGAAAAGAAACCTCAGCAACTGCTTTTGGCCATAGAAGTGGAAAAAATGGATAGAGCTCCTCAGCCTGCTCCAACTGAGGGCTTGCTAGCTTGAGGCCTCTAGCAGGTAAATTCCCCAGAAGCAGAGACCTGCGAGGCCCTCCCTGACTCCTTACTTCTCTGCTCAGGTCCCCACTCCACCCCTCCGTTACTTGTTCTCCACGGCTGTGAGGATGAATTCAAGTGATACTGTCAGTGATCAGTAAGTCGTTATTGTGTGCTTTGATTCCTCAAGGGTCTGAGGCATCTTTTGGCCCAGGTGCTCCGTGTGATAAGAGAGCTTTAGCCAAGTGTAAAGTTACGTCAGTCCCCAGCTCTTTCTGCTCATGGCTACGAATGTCTATTTCTGTTTTACCCAGTTCCCTCATAGTTCCCGAGGGCCCAGTCCTGTAGCACCGGTAACACCCAGGAGTGGGCTCTGAAGGCAGCAAGCCAAGTAGGAAGGGATAAGATTGGTACAGATACAGCCAGAGCCCCCTGAGAGGAGATGCCTGCTTTGACTCAGCAGGGAGCTCTCACTGCTGTATGGTCACACCTAATTTGACTTAAAAAATGACGCTACCCACTTTCATCATCCACCTTACCCACTGCTTATCCAAATGGGTCTCAGTTGTTTGGCACATTGGATGTCCCCGTAAGGATAAGGATGGTCCTTCCCTGAGGATGCTCTGTGGACTCCCTTGTCTCTGACAATTGTTCTTCAGGAGCACAGTAGCAACATCTTTGGAACCAGTGTGTGGCTTTCCCAGAGAGGCCGCAGTCGACTGGCTGAAAGGGAGGTTAGAAATGAGTAGGCAGGCCTCCCAGCCACCACGCCCAGGGCTGGGGGAACTGGCGAGTGCTTCGAGCCTGCTCTTGGCCTGGACACTGCAGGCTGGGCCTCTTCCTGCAAGGAGCTCACATTCTGATGTTCAGATTGAACCTGGAACATGGAAACCATATAGAGTCCTGGAATTGACCTGAATCATACACATTATCTTCTCTGGGAATACTTTTGGGGCCGCTGGCCTTTGGGATGCTGACACTAATTGCAGGACACACTTAGGCCAACAAGGGAACCACAAAATTGCCCCCAGTTCTGGGAGATGGGCTGGCAGTCTGGTTTCCTGGGCCCACCTTGCAGCTGGCTTTGGTTGTGCTGTGCCCATCAGCCGAAGTAGATGGACTTGACCTTGTCTTTGGGGGCCAGGCGTGGGGGGGCAGTAGGGATCTTGAGTGTGGGCCCCTATCCTGCTTCTGGGGCAAGGGAGAAGGTGAATTTGACCACAGGGAGAAAAGTGGAGAGGTAGGGTCTGGTCTCCAGCTCACCCATAAAAGCTGGTGAGTCTCTGAGTGCCCTCAGGGCAGTGGGGAGGGCATCAGCTGCAGTTCCTGATTCTGCTACAGAATGTGGATGGGGGCTGGAGGCTGCCTCATGCCACCTCCAACCCAGCCACAGCTTTCTGTTGCAGGGAACAGAGGGCAGATCTAATAAATCCCGCATTAGAAGAGTGCCTGACAGAGTAGGCCTTAACAGATATTTGTTGATGGGAGATAGGAAGGGGATAGTGAGTTATAGCTATGGAAAGAAACTCAACTGGGCCAATCACAGTTTGAGGGATTGAGGGAAAGACCCCATCCTGCCTTAAAATGCCTCTTCACTAGCTTGGCCAGCTGGTGGAACACCTGCCGTTAGATGTTTGTTCTTTTGGAGGCTCTTAGGTTTTCAGGAGTCTTCTCTTGATTTGGTTTGTTTTATTGTTAATTTGTATTTATTTATTTACTTTTAGAGACAGGGTCTCACTCTGTCATGCACGCTGAAGTGCAGTAGCGCAATAATAGCTCACTGCAGCCTCTAACTCCTGGGCTCAAGCAATCCTCCTGCCTCAGCCTCCTGAGTAGTTGGGACCACAGGTGTGCAACACCGTGACTGACTAATTATTATTTATTTGTAGAGATGGGGTCGCACTATGTCGCCCAGGCTGGTCTTGAACTCCTGGCCTTAAGGGGTTCTTTTGCTTCTGCCTCCCAAAGTGTTGGGATTACAGGCATGAGTGAGCCACCACGCCCAGCCCAGGAGTCTTCTCTTAAAATGCCACAGCCTCTTGGAGAGGCATCCTGTTTCTAGCAGTGGCAGGAGATCAGCATGGCCTTTTGGAGATGAAATCTAAGAGGTAGGGTCAAGCCACCCCCAGATTCCTGCTTTCTTTGTGCACCTTCCCAACATTGCCTCTAGGGGAGAAATTCCCAAACCTTTTCTTTCTGTGGAAACTGCAGCAGAGTAGAAGACTCCAGGGACCTCCCCATGCCTCTCCAAGAAAATTATTGCCAAGCAGTCCTCATAGGCATTCATAGGACGATGGCGTGGCTTTAAAGAAACACCTAAGGGAATATCTATTTTTTTGGGTGGTTGTTTTAAATCAATTATCTTGTTGTTGTTGTTGTTTTTTTTTGAGATGGAGTTTTGCTCTTGTTGCCCAGGCTGGAGTGCAGTGGTGCAATCTCGGCTCACTGCAACCTCCGCTCCTGGGTTCAAGCGATTCTCCTGCCTCAGCCTCCTGAGTAGCTGGGATTACAGGTGGCTGCCACTACTCCTGGCTAATTTTGTATTTTTAGCAGAGATGAGGTTTCTCCATGTTGGTCAGGCTGGTCTCGAACTCCTGACCTCAGGTGATCTGCCAGCCTCAGCCTCCCAAAGTATTGGGATTACAGGCGTGAGCCACCACCCCCGGCAAAAATCAATAATCTTTAATACATTCTTGATTCAAGTCAGGAACTAAAACATAGATACTGCCACATCCTAAACCCAGTGCTGTAGGGACTGGTCTGTGCACCCTGGTGTTTCTGAGACTTTGTAGCCACCTCTACCTCCCGATTCCCCACGACTCCAGGGTCTGCGCTGCCTGCTAGAGAACTGACTTACTGGCATGGGACTTCTGCGGCCTCACTGGCATTCTTAGAGGCAGGGGCATTTCTAACATCTCTCCTGAGTATCTCTTGTACATTGTCTCTTTATTCCTTCTGAAGAGCAGAGGCCTTGTTTTTCCATTCACTGGTGCTTTCCTTGTTTTCTCATTGCCTGGCACCTGGTGGACACACAAATATTTTTTGAATGAATGAATGAATACTGCACTTGTGATCTAAGACGTGTCCTTAATCTCGTCCATTTCCCCAGGACACTTAGAATACTTGCTTGCTTTAAAACCACCCATCTTTGTATCGCAGGGGTTTCAAACATCTCAGGAGAGGCAGTGAGGATCTTTCTTTTTTTCTTTTTTTTTTTTTGAGACGGAATCTCGCTCTGTCGCCCAGGCTGGAGTGCAATGGCACGATCTTGGCTCACTGCAAGCTCCGCCTCCCGGGTTCACGCCATTCTCCTGCCTCAGCCTCCCGAGTAGCTGGGACTACAGGCGCCCGCCACCACGCCCGGCTAATTTTGTTTTTTTGTATTTTTAGTAGAGACGGGGTTTCACCATGTTAGCCAGGATGGTCTTGATCTCCTCACCTCGTGATCTGCCCGCCTCGGCCTCCCAAAGTGCTGGGATTACAGAGGATCTTTCTTAAGTCAGGAGCTCCTTGTTAAAGTGTCCATGGCTCTGGGAGGGGAGTTATGCTGCCTTTCCCAAAAGAGGTGGCGAGGACGTTGAGGGAAGAGGAGGCTACTGCTCAGAATTTCACGCTGAGGATACTGAGGCTGGCTCTCCTCGGGTGTCTGGGCAGTTCAGCAGAGGAGGCTGGAGCCAGGCTTTCTGGATCGTGACCCAGATTCTGTCGTTTCTCTCCCCCTCCCATGCCTGCGCCTGTCTTCGTCACCTCGACCCAGGGTCACCTCAGAGCTCCCAGCAGAGTCTGTGGGCAGCTCTGGAGGAAAACATGCATCCAAAATGGCCAAATCCATGAGGACTTGAGAGAGGCACGTGTGTGGCTATTTTGGGTTTGGTGGGCTGAGCTCAGATCTCTCTGGCATTCCCGGCCACTGGCTTCTGAGAATTCAGGAGAATGGAAGGATGTTAAAAAGTGAGGCTCCAGGAGCAGCCCAAGAATTTGCTCATTCTTAACCTCTGGGAGGAGGTGCTCACCCCGGAACCCACAAGGAGGATGGGGCTGGGGGAAGGGACTATGGCAGGGAGGGCGCAGGGGAAGAGAGGGAAAGTTCAAGACGATTTCCTCTTCCTCTTCTGTGACTTCCTGGAGGAGGGGTGGCAAGTACAGTGCTGGCCCAGGGCCAATCTGATAAGGTAGCAGGAATTAGAGCCCAGAGGAATGGCCCCCCCCCACCAATCCATGCCTCTGGGGGAGTTGCCTGGTAACAGCCATTGGCTGGGGTGGTGCATCAGCCTCTCTGAATGTCTCTTTCAGTTTCTCTGTCCCTCTCCCACGTCAGGCTAGGGACAGCTCTGGCCTCAAATGCTTGGAGAGTCCTCATCTCCTTCTCCCTTCCCCAGAGTCAGGCAGAGAAGCCCCTTTCACTCAGTGCACATGAGGGAGACGTGTGAGCACCTCCTCCGTGGAAGTTCAGGACCTCAGTGATGCCGGGGTCTGTCTTTGCCCCTGAGGAGCTAGTGTCGACACGCATGTGTAGATGTGCACCGACGCAGGACGTCGGCCAGAGCGGCGCAGAGGGCCAGAGTGCAGCCGGACGTGACAGGCAGAGCGGGTCAGTGGGAAGAGCTGCCCAGTAGGAGTCAGGGCCCCCAGCTGGCCTGGGACAAGTCATGTCATTTCTTGGTGCCTCAGATTTTTCCATCTGTCAAGTGAGGGGTTTATGATCCCTGAAGTCCTTTCTGGCTTAAGAGTTACCTGATTCCAGGAGTTGCAGGGAGAAGAACTTTAAAGATGGGTAGAATGTTTTCGTTGCCTCTGTCTTTGTTCCAAATGGGGTCCACCCTTGGACCCATCTCAGCTGGGTTGTTCCCATGAAGAGGGGGCAGGCTGAGGGCTCAGGTGTTACACTTGGATCCCAGACCTCGCTTCTGTTCTCTGGACCCTCCTGTTAGGAAAACTGCCAAATTTGCCTTTCGGTTCGGAAAATCAGTTGCACCTGTCTAGAACAAGGTGGTTCATCCTTGGCGTGCAAGGAGGGCTGAGTGACTGCATGAGACCCACAGAGCCTGCTGGGGACTGACATCTGCTCCCATCCAGCCTCGTTCTCCACTTAGAGTCACTTTGTCCGTATTGTTTCTGTAATGCCGAATTACTTGCAGCTCTTTCTTCCTTTCCCAGTCATGAGGTTTCATTTTTCATTGTTCTCAGTGTGATCTACCTTGCTTGAAATGCTTCCCGGATATGGCATTGTTTTTTTTCTCTCTCTCTCTTTTTTTTTTTGGGATGGAGTCTCACTCTGTTGCCCAACCTGGAGTGCAGTGGTGTGATCCCACCTCACTGCAACCTCAGCCTCCTGGGTTCAAGTGATTCTTGCTCCTCAACCTCCTGAGTAGCTGTGTGACTATGGGTGTGCGTCACCACGCCTGGCTAATTTTTGTGTTTTTAGTAAAGATGGGGTTTCACCATGTTGGCCAGGCTGGTCTCGAACTCCTGACCTCAGGTGATCCACCTGCCTTGGCCCTCCAAAGTGCTGGAATTACGGGTGTGAGCCGTGGTGCCTGGCCTATTTTATCTCTTAACTGCATTGTTTTAGCAAATTCGAAAATTTGCTCAGCTGTTGTTTAAGTATTTTTCCGTCTCCACTTCCCTCTCCTTTCTTTCTGGTACCCCAATTATATGGATATTTGACTGTTTGATATTGTCCTATAGGTTGCTGATGTTGTTAGTTTTTTCAGTATTTTTTCCTTCTGTGCTTCATTTTGAATAGTTTCTATTGCTGTGTCTTCAAGCGCACTGATCTTCTGCAGTGGGTAATCTCATGTTCAATAATTCCCTCTGGTGTATTTTTCATTTCTGACATTGTATTTCCCATCTCTAGACATTCCATTTGAATGTTTGTTGTATCTTTGTCTCATCATGTTGATGTTTTCCTCTGCATTCTTGAGCTTTGGAGCGTACTTATAATACTTGTTTTTTTCATCTTTGTCTACTAGTTTCATCATCTCTGTCGTTTTTGGGTTTGTTCTGTTGACTGATTTTTCTGTTTATGATTTTTCTCCTCCATATTTTTCTGCTTCTTTGAATGTCTACTAATTTTTAATTGGATGCCAGATCCTGTAAATTTAATGTTGTTGGGTATTGGGCTTTATTCTGGCATTCATTTAAATTACTTGGGCTCAGTTTCATACATTTGAGGTTTGCTGTTAAGCTTTGTTAGGGTAGACCCAGACCAGCCGTTAGTCTAGGGCTCATTTAGCCTCACTACTAAGGCAACACCCTTCTGAGGATTCTACCGAATACCTTGTGTTTTTGAGGTCTGTCCACTCTTTTTTTTTTTGAGACGGAGTCTTGCTCTGTCGCCCAGGCTAGAGTGCAGTGGCACAATCTCGGCTCACGGCAAGCTCCGCCTCCCGGGTTCACGCCATTCTTCTGCCTCAGCCTCCCGAGTTGCTGGGACTACAGGCGCCCGCCACCACGCCCTGCCAATTTTTTGTATTTTGAGTAGAGACGGGGTTTCACCGTGTTAGCCAGGATGGTCTCGATCTCTTGACCTCGTGATCTGCCCACCTCGGTCTCCCAAAGTGCTGGGATTACAGGCGTGAGCCACCGTGCCCGGCCAAGGTCTGTCCACTCTTGCTGGTGGGAATGTGAACTCTGGCCCTGTGTGTGCTCCACGGATTGTTGGGCCTGTTGCTTTCCAGTGGTTCTTTTCTCAGTCGTGTGGATTTCACCCCACTGGTGTGCAGATCAATCAGAGAGTCCAGGGTACTCTTTTGCAAGTCTCTCCGCACTCTCTCTGTGCTGTCCTCTCCTCTCTGGTATTCTGCCCTAAGAATCTTAGCTGCATGAACTCTAATTCCTGTCTCCTCAACTTGGTGAGACCTCTGGGCTCCATTTGGATTCCTGTTGTCTGAACTGCTGCCTGGAAGCTGCCTCCAGGAAGTAAGCTGGACAATCAAAGGACTTGCCTGTTTTGTTCCATTCTTCTGTCAGGGATTGCAGTCCTGTGTTGCCTGTTGCCCAACGTCTGAAGTAGTTTCGTGTGTTCTGTCCAATTTTTCAGTTGTTTTAGGTGGGACGGTAAGTCCAGACCCTGTGGCTTCACCAGGGCTGTCCCTGGGAGTCCTGCATTATTTTAAGACTCACCCCAGGCATCACCTCCTTTTCTGGTGTCATCCTTCTGCACTGGGGTGGGTGCCTCTAGGAAACACTCCTACAAGAACCCATAAGCCGCATGTTCTTTTCCCCTTACTTAATTTATCTAGTTTTGTTGTTATCTCTCTAAGTTGGCTGTGTCTTTGAGTACAAAGATGATATGGCGTTTTTCTCATCATCCCTTGTACCTAGCTCAGTGCTAGGTGGCCAATGTTTGTTGATTAAACAAGTAAATGAGAATAAATGGAAGACAATATAAGTGAACCATGCTTCATGGTTACTAAGAAGAACAGTACCATCCTGGGTGTGGAGGTTGGCTCCCAGGAGCTCAGATCACATCTGTAGCATTGCGTTTACTTAATTCTGATTGGGGCATTGGCAAGTCTGAAGTCACCTGGAGGAGGGTGACTGGGAGAGTGGAAACCACACTCCATAGGAATTGGATGAAGGATTTGGGAATGTTCATTTTGTTGGGAAGTTGTCTTTTATGGAGTGCTATTGGAGGGGGGCATAATAACAGTTTTCCAACATGTGTAGGATTGAGGACTGAACCTAGGACTCTTGGTGAAGGATTCTAGGCCATTAGATTTGGGTCTAGGTCCAGGAAGAACTTTCTTTTTTTTTTTTTTTTTTTTAATTTATGAAGTATTTATTGATGATTCTTGGGTGTTTCTCGGAGAGGGGGATATGGGAGGGTCATAGGATAATAGTGGAGAGAAGGTCAGCAGATAAACACATGAACAAAGGTCTCTGGTTTTCCTAGGCAGAGGACCCTGCGGCCTTCTGCAGTGTTTGTGCCCCTGGGTACTTGAGATTAGGGAGTGGTGATGACTCTTAAAGAGCATGCTGCCTTCAAGCACCTGTTTAACAAAGCACATCTTGCACCGCCCTTAATCCATTTAACCCTGAGTTGACACAGCACATGTTTCAGAGAGCACGGGGCTGGGGGAAAGGCCGGAGATCAACAGCATCCCAAGGCAGAAGAACTTCTAGTCAGAACAAAATGGAGTCTCCTATGCCCACCCCTTTCTACACAGACACAGCAACAATCTGATCTCTCCTTCCTTTCCCCACACTTCCTCCCCTTCTCTTCAACAAAACCGCCATCATCCTCATGGCCCGCTCCCGATGGTCGCTGTCTCTTCGGAGCTGTTGGGTACACCTCCCAGACAGGGCAGCCGGGCAGAGGCGCTCCTCTCCTCCCAGACGGGGCGGCCGGGCAGAGGCGCTCCTCACTTCCCCGACGGAGCCGCCCGGGCAGAGGCGCTCCTCGCTTCCCAGACGGGGCCGCCCGGGCAGAGGCGCTCCTCACTTCCCAGACGGGGCGGCCGGGCAGAGACGCTCCTCACTTCCCAGACGGGGCGGCCGGGCAGAGACGCTCCTCACTTCCTCCCAGACGGGGTGGCGGCCAGGCAGAGGCGCTCCTCACCTCCCAGACAGGGCGGCCGGGCAGAGGCGCTCCTCACTCCAGGAAGAACTTTCTAAAAATTGAACCATCCAGCAGAGAAATGGGTACCTTGAAGATAGTGAGCTCCCTGTTGCTGCTGGGATTTAAGCCAAACCCATGTCTGTTGCTTAGGGATGCTGTGTTTGGAGTTGTAAAGTTAACCAAGATGTTGCATGAGATATCTCTTAGATGCCACTCCACACAATTTTGGATCTTACTCCTTCTCTGAGCCCCGTGATTCATCCTCTGGCAGCCTCCCATCCCCAGCCTACACACACATCCAGAAAACACACCTGGAATGTGCTCCTTACTACCGTTTTATGAAACAAGCACCCCCTCTTTCCTGCCCAGGTGTCTGTGCTCATCTCCATCCTTCTGACTTCGGCCTGACTGGCACCCCATTGATCTGGGTCAGCCCCTTCTGTCAGCACCTTGTCCCATTGTCTCCTGTGTCTGGAGACACAGTGCCTTTGAGACAGAGGATGGCTCTGATTAGTCTGTTGTTTTCCCTGCTCCCTGGTGGCTGGGAGGCTCCCAGCGAAGCCTGGCGGCCTTGCCATAGCCATTCCAGTGCTCAGGAATATGGCTCTGAACGGATACTGTCACCCTTGATCTGTTCATCTGCTCCTTTCTCTGGGTCTCATGTCTCTTCCCCTAGGGTCTTTCTTTTCCTCGGACTGGAAGCTCCTGAGGAGGTGTCACCCCACTGGTTCGAGGATGGTTTGCTGCACATTGTAGAGGCTCAGTTAGTAGTGGTGCTGGCGGAATTCTTGAGAGAATCTTTCACACACCTGCTCTTTCCCCCTGCTTTTTTTTTTTTTTTGAGTTGGGACCTTATTCTGTTTCCCAGGCTGGACTACAGTAGTGTGATCATGACTCACTGCATCTTCTGACTCCTGAGTTCAAACGATCCTTCTGCCTCAGCCTCCTAAGTAGCTGGGACTGCAAGCTCATGCCATCATGCCCTGCCAGTATTTTTTTATTTTTTTGTAGAGGCAGAGTCTTGCTGTTTTACCCAGGCTGGTCTCGAACTCCTGGCCTGAAATGATCCTCTTGCCTTGGCTCCCAAAGTGCTGGGGTTACAGGTATAAGCTGCTTAGCCTGGCCAAGGAGGAATTTTATTTATTTATTTATTTTTTTTTGAGGCAGAGTCTTGCTGTGTCGCCCAGGCTGGAGTGCAGTGGTGCGATCTCAGCTCACTACAAGCTCTGCCTCCTGGGTTCATGCCATTCTCCTGCCTCAGCCTCCCAAGTAGCTGGGACTACAGGCGCCTGCCACCACGCCCGGCTAATTTTTTGTATTTTTAGTAGAGATGGGGTTTCACCGTGTTAGCCAGGATGGTCTCCATCTCCTGACCTCGTGATCCACCCGCCTTGGCCTCCCAAAGTGCTGAGATTACAGGCGTGAGCCACCGCGCCTGGCCCCAGGGAGGAATGTTTTTTTGAGAGCTATTGCACAGCATGGTGGCTACAGTAAATAATAACATGTTGCATATTTCAAAATTGGATCTGGAACAGAGGTCACTTAACCTATATTTGTGGACTGAATGAGTGAGCCCCAGAGAAGGACATCCCAGTGTCCACGTGGCCAGGACAGTGTTCCACCCAACCTGCTCATCTTTTGAATGAGGAAGATGAACTCACGAGGTGAAGCCATGTGCTCCAGGCCACTTGCTGTTAGGTGGGAGAGCCTGTCTAGAAACCTACATGTTCTGCCTCCTAGTTTCCAGCTGGTTCCCTTGGGGGGTGTCAAGACAGTAATAAAAACAACGATATAATCACAGTCAGCGTTGACCAAGTACATTCTGTCGTGATGTGCAGAGTTTTGTCCTACTTCTTAAAATGCGCTCACTGAAAAGAGATTTCCTGAGCCTGTTCTCCATTCCCCTTGGCTGCCGTCACCAGTTCCTGCCTCAGAACACACTTGCCCTCGATGTGACTATGATGAAGATATATTTCCTATTTTTTGTCGGCCTTATCTGTGGTAGCTGTTGTCTGCATGCTGTTTCAGGTCAACTAATATTTTACTGAGGATTCTTATGTTGGTTATCTTTCCATTCCTCACGTGCTTATCTGTATGGGATTTGCTCACTTATGCTTTTGCTGAACACTGATTGAACACTATGGTGTGCAGGCAGGTTCTAGGAACCAGGGACTCAGTGGTGAATCGGACTGGACATGCCCACCTAGGGACCTCAAAGATCCTGACAGCTGGGTCCCCAAGGCAGGAGCTGTGTCTCTGTGACTCTCTCAGTGGTTTCCTCTCCACACTCAGGGCCCCTAAACTGGGACTGCAAGTCGGCCTGGGGGATGCTGCTGGGAGAAATCATTCTGGGGTCTTTGTTTCTGTAGGGCTCCCCACCATGCCATGCACGAACATGTATTCCTAGACACTGCTCCTGTTGTCTCTTGGCTGTGACTTTGAGAAGTGGCTGGGAGGAGGCAGCCACCAGCCTCAAAGGACTGGCACCTGGAGAGTGGGAAAGTGGGCTTAGGGCTTGTGTTTCTGGTCCCAGACTCTGCTTGGTTCACACTAAGTGTCCTAAGCCTCATCCCACAAATATTTGAAGGGGTCCTCTGGCCAAGCACTGCTCCCGGCTCTGGGGCTGCAGGAGTGAGGAAAAATCCCTGCCCTCAAGAGCTCATATGTTGGTGGAGGAGACAGACAATGAAAATTGGTGTATATCAGGAGGTGGCAAATGCTATGGAGGACAGTAAAGCAGGGCGGGACGGGAGGATGAGGCGGAGTCAGGGAGCCACGAAGGCCTTACTGAGGAGGTGGCATTTAAGGAGAGACTGGAAGACGGGGAGGGAGTGAACCTGTGAACATCTTGGGGTGGTGCCTCCCGGGGCAGCGGGAGCAGGAGGTGGGAGCACATGAGGCCTGTTCAAGGCTGGTACAGCTGGAGGGGAGTGAGTAAGGGGAAGGTCGTGGGATTTGGATTATCTAGGCCATCGTAGGGGCTTTAGCTCTTATGGCAGGTGAGATGGAAGCCATGGAGGGCTTTGAGCAAAGGAGTGGGAGAGCTGGCATACATTTCAAAAGGATTGCTGTGGCTGCTAGGTAGAAAATCGGCTAAGTGCCAGTAGCAGTACTGGTAACTGTTTTTTTTTTTTAATGGTTGTTGTTGTTTTGAGGTAGGGTCTCACTCTGTCACCCAGGCTGGAGTCCAGTGGCATGATCATGGCTCACTGATGCCTCAAACTCCTGGGTTCAAGAGATCCTCCCACCTCAGCCTCCTGAGTAGCTAGGACTATAGGCATGTACCACCACGCCTGGTTAATTTTTGTATTTTTTGCAGAAATGGGGGTCTTGCTATGTTGCCCAGGTTGGTTTCAAACTCCTGGGCTCAAGCATTCCTCCTGCCTCGGCCTCCCAAAGTGCTGGGATTACAGGCGTGAGCCACCGCGCCTGGCCTCTAATAACTGTTAGCTACCAAGTGCTTATCGTGTGCCTGGCTCGGTGCAGACTCTTTTTGTGGACACCTCATTTAATCCTCCTAGCAACTTTACTCCAATTTACTTAGCAAGAAGTTCAGAGAAAGTAAACATTTTGTCCAAGGATACAGAGCTAAAAGGTGGTGGAGCCAGCTGTCAGCTTAGGTCAGTCAGGTTCCAAAGGTTGTGCCCTGGACTCTTGTCCATACTTCCAGAGCAAAAGGACGGTCATTTTGGGATAACAGTGGACAGGCATGTGGGGGTGATGGGCAGGGGGACCCTGTGCCTGTTCTTCAGCTGCTCTCAGGCATTCAGCTGGTCACCCTGGGAGAGGGGTGAGGGGCAGGCCCTCTCCTTTAACTCACTTGTGTGGTAGGAGAAAAAGCAAATTGTTTCCAGATGAGGGGAAGCTGCCTGGGGAGTGGAATTTGTGCCCTGTCTGCGCACAGCAGCCTCTCTGGGCCTATAGGACCCTATGTCTTTGTGTTCAGACAAGCCCTGCTGTGTAGAGGCCTGAGCTTTCTGCTGCCGACTTGGGCTCAGCGCCCTGAGGCAGGCAGATGGAGGAGTGCTGCAGATGTGCCGTCCTCTCCCAGGGGAGAGAAGCTCCTTCTGTTTCTGAGTGAAGTCTGGGCCAACATGCCCCGTATTTTACCTATCCCTTTCCTTCCAAGTAGTTCAGATCACTTTCAGAACGTCACTTCCATAATCCTTATATTTATCGCTCCCCGAGGAAGTAAGGAAGATTTTTTTCCTTGTCTTAAAAAAAAAAAAAAGCTACAGGCTGGAAAAATTGGGGTCAGAGAGTAAGGCTGGGGTGGAGCAAGGGAGGGAACCCAGGAGCCCAGGCCTCTGTGCAGCTTGCCTTGAGAGGGACAGGGAGGGAAGACGTGAGCTGAGTGGGAAACAGGGGCTTCTGGATTTGGGGTGCTTCCTTTTCTGTTAACCATGTGCTTTGGTGTCTGAATCCCAGTGGGGTGAGGGTCCCTGCCCTACCTAGTAGTTGTCTCAAGGAGTGAACATGCCCCTGGGGGCCTAGGGCCTGCTTTGTGCACACACACACACACACATGCTCACGCACACACACGCGCGCACACACACGCACTCACGCACACACACACGCACACACACACACTCATGGACACTCTCATGTTCTCAGGTGTGCTTGGTCACATCCACACTCATCACCATCTCCCTTACCCTCACGTGCTCATTCATATGTGCAGTGCACACTCAGTCTTGCATACACACACTCATATGCCCGCTCACCCCTCACCCACTCCATCCTCACCCCATGTGCACCTACACATAGCATGCACACTCGCTCTTGCAGACACACACACACACACGCGCATGCCTGCCCATGCTGTGGCTCTCACACACACGTTTGCATGATTGCTTAGTTCACTTGTGCATATACCCACCTCTACCCACAGGGAGGTGTTTGGGGGACACATGTCAGAGACGGGCACCAACAGCTGGCAGCTGACTTGGCATGGGAGTTTCCGACAGTGGTGGAGTCTCCACAATAATGGCTTTTAGCTTACCACATCCTGTGCCTCAGTTTACCCCTCTTGTATAATAAAGAAGAGAGAGAGCTTGGAGAGACTGAGGACACAGGAGACACAGGTGGTTGAGTGTTCTGAGATCTGCAGACTGGGAGGCATTATGCCTGTAAAACATAAAGTTAACAAAGGCAGAAACTGGTGGTGGGAAGTGGAGGAGGTCCTTAAAAAGAAAGACGGGACTGGGCCTGGTGGCTCACGCCTGTAATCCAAGTGCTTGGGGAGGCTGAGACAGAAGGATCACTTGAGCCCAGAAATTTGAGTTCACCCTCAGCAACATGATGAGACCCCTGTCTCTGCAAAAAATAAAAAAATTGGCCACACGGGGTGGCATGTGCCTGTAGTCACAGCTGCTTGGGAGGTTGAGGTGGGAGGATCACCTGAGCCCAGGAGTTCGAGTCTGCAGTGAGCCGTGATGGTGCCACTGCACTCCAGCCTGGGCAACAGAGTGAGACCCTGTCAAAACACAACACAACACAACACAACACAACAAAACAACAGTAAAAGAGGTGCCCCTCCCTAGGCTCCCTGGCTATATAGCGCCGGGCTGGAGCTGGCTTCTCAAGCTCAGGCTGACTGTCTTCCCCGACCTTGAATATGTACCATCAGCAAAACCAAGACCTTGGCTGCAGAGCCCTTGGGGCCCTGGGGATGGAGGGTGCATTGTTCAGTAGGGTGGAAAAGGACCATTTTGAGAAGGAAAGGCTCCCTCCTGGCTGCTCAGATCCCAGCGGGTTTCCAGCCACAGAAGCAAAGCAAACAGGCCCCTGACTTTGTTTCTATTTCAGAAACCTTGCCGCCACCACCACCACTGCTGCCACGGCAGAGCATGAAATCATCACAGGGCTGTGGAAATCCAATTAGACTTGAGCTGCCGGCGGCCCCCTCCATGGGGAGTGGGGGAGGGAGGCTCTATCTAGAAAGCTGCCTCCATAAATTTGAGTTAGAGTGGTGGAGGGGCCAGACTGTTACTCATCCTTGACTGTTTCTTCTGACCTCGAAATCCAGCGAGTGAAAATCTGCGTGAAACCCTGAGGTCTGCCAGGCGGCACTGCAGGGGGCGGGAGTGGCCTGGAGGCTGAGATGAGATCCCCAGCCTGTTTGGCTGCCTGATGGGTTGACTCAGGGCCTTCCTTCCCAGTCTTTGGGCCTGGGATCTTTCTGAGCCTTAAATCTCTGGGTTTCACAGGCTGGGGTGAGGAGAGAGGGACCAAGGACAGCAGACCCCCAATCCAGCCCCTCTATCCCTGTGCCCTTCATCTGGGGCCATGCATGCCTCTTGTTAGGTCTGGCTTTCCCTTTCTGTTTGGGGCACTGGCTTCGTGGTGGCCTCTTCTGTGTGGGACTGCCAAGCTGCTTCAGGGACCTTTAGGTCACACCCAGAGACAGCCTTTTGCTTCAGTGTCCTCATTCTTCAGGCTCAGATTGGCTGTATTTTATTTATTTGTAAATTACCTTGTTCCAGAAAAGGTGATCAAAACAAATCCAGATACCTGGTGATATCGCTAGTGCTACCTGGGCATGAATTCATTTTTCCTGGCTTGAGTTTCAAATGTCAACTGGGACTCTTGTCTCTGGTCAGGTCCCCAAGCCTTTGCACATATTCCTGCTGCCTGGACCAACCTCGCACTATTTATACTTTCAACTCTATTACTAAACCCAGTAAGAAACTCCCTAAAACCTCAATACCTGATCCTCACGTCTCTGGATACTCCTTGTGGACTCAGTTTAGATGTTATCTCCCTCCACTAACTAAGCGTTCCCCTCTGGGCAGAGTGTCTTTCCTGTGTAACCCCATAGCACCTGTGCTCACCCCTGTGCTCAAGGTATTGAGAGGAATAAGACACAGTCTCTCCTCTAAAGTCTATCGCATAGACAGTGAGTCATCGGATGCTACGATGCCGTGTGATAAATATGCCACGGGGCAGTGCAGTGGACCACATAGTAGGTACTCTGTGAATATTTGTTGGTCTTGCAAATCTGCAAAAACTATTCATTCTGCATTCACACTTCATTGATATTTTGGCTTGGTATAGGATCTCAGCTAGGTTCCAGCCCCCCACCCGCAGCCGTTTGCAAAGCATTGCTTAATTTTCTTTTAAATTCCAGGATTACTCTCAAGAAGTCTAATGCCATTCCAGTTTTATTCCTTTGAAGGTGGCATGGCTTTTCTCTCTGGAGTCTCTGGTGTCCTGTGGAAAAGTCTCTCTGTCTCTGGTGTTCTGCTGTGTCACACATGACGTGATTTAGTGTGGCTTGACTTTCATCCACTGTGGATCCTTTTGATCTTGAAACACACACTGTTTAGTTCAGGGAAATATTCTTGAGTTACTTCACCGATGGTCTCCTTCCCCCATTTTCTCCTTTCTTTTGGAACTCATAGAATTTAGATATTAAATCTCCTGGATTGGTCTTAAAATTTTATTTTCTTTCCTATCCCCCTCCTTTCCTTTCCTGGAGATTTCTTTCACTTTATCTTCCAGCCTTCTATTGGGGTTTTTATTTTAGTTAGCAGATTTTTAATTTCAAGAAATTTTGTTTTCTAAGTATTTCTCTTTTATAGCACCCTTTTGGTTTTGGTTTCATGGGTACAATATCATTATCTTATTTCTCTAGGGATATTAATGATAGTTTCATTTTGGGAGGAAGATTCTTTTTTTTTTTTGAGACGGAGTCTTGCTCTTGCCCAGGCTGCAGTACAGTGGCGCGATCTCCGCTCACTGCAAGCTCCGCCTCCCGGGTTCACGCCATTCTCCTGCCTCAGCCTCCCGAGTAGCTGGGACTACAGGCGCCCGCCACCATGCTCGGCTAATTTTTTGCATTTTTAGTAGAGACGGGGTTTCACCATGTTATCCAGGATGGTCTCCATCTCCTGACTTCGTGATCCGCCCGCCTTGGCCTCCCAGAGTGCTGAGATTACAGGCGTGAGCCACCGCTTCCGGCCAGGAGGAAGGATTCTTTACTGTTTCATATAGTCTGTGTGTGTGTGTGTGTGAGAGAGAGAGAGGGAGTGTGTGTGTGTGTTTGTGTGTGTGTATGTGTGTGTATTTTCTGTCTTTCCTGTGAACACTTTCTTCAGAAGTCTAGTGATCTTTGGAAGTCCTTATATTTTGAGTGAGGCATTAAAAGGTGATTGGAACTTGTGTGTGTATGTCGCTTGTGGATTCTGGGCCTTGTGTAGGGTGACCTAGTTGGCCTGTTTTGTTAGGAACCTAATAAGTTAGTGCCAGGCGTGGTGGCTCACGCCTGTAATCCCAGCCCTTTGGGAGGCCGAGGAGGGTGGATCACTTGAGGTCAGGACTTTGAGACCAGCCTGGGCAACATAGTGAACCCTGTCTCTACTAAAAATACAAAAAATTAGCCAGGCATCGTGGCAGGCGCCTGTAATCCCAGCTACTCAGGAGGCTGAGGCAGAAGAATTGCTTGAACCTGGGAGGCGGAGGTTGCAGTCAGCCAAGATCGCACCACTGCACTCCAGCCTGAGCAGCAAGAGCAAAACTCTGTCTCAAAAAAAAAAAAAAGACTTTTTAGGGCATAAAGAGACCAGAGGAGTTGATGATAGCAACACAATCTTAGAGACTGTAGGTAAAAGGACAGATGTTAATTGGCTTGTGAAAGCTAAATCCTAAAGCATCAGCAACCCTATGAGCAACCCAGAACCCCTAAAAGGCTCAGCAATCTGCAGCACCAGGAGGGGCTGAAAACAGGAGGTCAGGTTAAATGTCTGCTTAAGAATCAGTTCCACTCCCCAGATCTCTGCCTCCACTTCCCTTAGCCAGGTAAGTGTCCCTCCTCCACCTCAGCACAAGACCGGGGAGTGGGCTTTTTCTGTGGAAGGGGTAAAGCAGGAGGTCCTTAGTCTGTGGACTGAGGAAACCAGGCACAGGGAAGATAGGGTGTTAGGTTGAAGTACAGAGGCCAAGACCCTGCCCTCTTCCTCCATAGGCTCCTGGGCACAGGAATTCCATTTTAGATCTCCCTGGTAGACTAGAAGGTTCTGCTCTAGGAAATATTAACAGCTCAATAAAAAATACCTAGGATACTAATTTACTAATTTTTTAAAGAGACAGGGTCTCTTCAAGCCACCATGCTGGCCAAAGGTCTCTTTTCTCTTGATTTAGTGAGGTATGGGTCACAGTGGAGGTAAGTGTACCCATTCTCTTGGAGATCTTTGGCCAGGACATAGCTGGTGCATTTATTTGCCTTCATCTGTTGTTTTTAACAGTCCAATGGGTGTTTTTTTTTCAGCCTTGTGGGAAAGGAACGAAAGTCCATTTCCTTATGTCTGTTTGTTGCAGGATCCTTTGTGCCTAGAGCTGTGCTGGTTACATAGGAGGTCCTCAGTCCTTGCTGGCTGAATGAGTGAACACATGAATGAATTGCAAACAGAGTTGGAAACAAAAATGCAAACACAAGCACAGTTCACCCAGGTTCAGACTGTTCTGATGTGCCAGTCATTTACTGTAACTCTGAACATGTTACATATGCAAGTATTTAGCATTGTTTCTGGCTAGCGGTGGGGACACTGTTGACTTTTTCTTCATCCTGGTTTATTTTCTCTGGCTGTAGTGAACATGTGTTGATTCTTCAATTTTTAACCAGGAGTTAAATGAACAAAAATAAAAAAAGCATCCAGTTTAGAAAGGAAGTGGCAACCCAGGCACAGTCTACAGCTTTTACAACCTTCTGCAGGTCACTCTGTCGCCGTAGACCGTAGTTCTTGTTCTGTAAAACAAGTGGTTGGACTGGCTGCATCGAAGGTTTCATCCAGGTGCAAGTGCTGAGATTCTGCTATTGTCCTCTCTCATTTGTGGCACAACAGTGTCAGTCTCCTGTGGAAAAGAACTGCTGTGCCTTCACTTTTCTGGGCCTAGAATACCTTTCTTCTGCACCTCCTGTGAATTCTTGTACCACTTCAGAACATAGTCCAGATCCTACCTCCTCATAGCACTTCTCAGCTGCTCCAGGAGATGCCAATCCCCTTTCACCAGCCTCCTGTGACATTTTTGGTTCATGGTTGGATATAGAGGAAGGAGGATAGAACTTGAGGCCTGATAGAGCCAGGTTTGAATTTTAATTCTGTTACTTGTTCACTGTGTGACCTTGGAAAACTCACCTAGTATCTCTGAGCTTCTGTTTTCTCATCTATCTAAAAGAAATTTATCGTAAAACTTACCCGATGAGGTTTATGTGAGGATTAAGTGAGACATGTATTTAAAACTGCTGTCCTTTAATGTGTGACACAAAATAGATACTAACACAAAAAATAAGAATGATCAGTGTTTATGTGTGTTACCTTTTTTTTTTTTTTTTGGAGACAGAGACAGAGACAGAGTCTCACTCTGCCGCCCAGGCTGGAGTGCAGTGGTGCGATCTTGGCTTACTGCAGCCTCTGCTTCCTGGGTTCAAGCGATTCTCGTGCCTCAGCCTCCTGAGCAGCTGGAATTACAGGTGTAATTCCACACCTGGCTAATTTTTGTACTTTTAGTAGAGACGGGGTTTCATCATATTGACCAGGCTGGTCTCGAACTCCTGACCTCAGGTGATACACCCGCCTTGGCCTCCCAAGGTGCTGGGATTACTGGCTTAAGCCACTGCACTCGGCTGCATTACCTTTTTTACTCACATTGATTATTTTTATCTCACTGTGAGGAGGCTGAGCTGTAAAGAGGTAACTTGCTCAAGGTTACAAATTGAGGACAGGTCGCCTTTACATTTTCTTTAGGTGTTTTGTGTTTGTATTTAGTCCGTGAATATTTATTATCTAGGAATTTATCCGTTTCTTCTAGGTTTTTCAGTTTATTGGCATCTAGTTGCTATTAGTAGTCTCTAATGAGCCTCTGAATTTCTGTGGTATCAATTGTAATGTTCCTTTTTTTTTTGAGATGGAGTTTCACTCTTGTTGCCCAGGATGGAGTGCAATGGCACGATCTCGTCTCACTGCAACCTTGCCTCCTGGGTTCAAGTGATTCTCCTGCCTCAGCCTCCTTAGTAGCTGGGATTACAGGCATGCACCACCATGCCCAGCTGATTTTGTAGTTTTAATAGAGACGGGGTTTCTCCATGTTGGTCAGGCTGGTCGCAAACTCCCAACCTCAGGTGATCCGCCTGCCTCAGCCTCCCAAAGTGCTGGGATTACAGGTGTGAGCCACCGCGCCCGGCCTGTAATTTTCCATTTTTATCTCTGATTTTATTTATTTGGGTCCTCTTTTTTTTTCCTTAGTCTGGTTAAAAGTTTGTCAATTTTGTTTTTTTCTAGAATTAAATTATTTCTCTTTTTATTTAAAAAATTTTTGTTTTTATGCTGTCAGCAGAATCAGAATTTATTTTAAAAAAACTGATTTTGTTTCATTGATCTTTTATATATATATATTTTTTATTCTCAATCTCATTCATTTTTACTTTTTTTTTTTTTTTTTTGGAGACAGAGTCTCACTCTGTCACCCAGGCTGGAGTGCAGTGAGTGGTATGACCATAGCTCACTGCAGCCTCGACCTCTTGGGCTCAAGTGATCCTCCCATTTCAGACTCCCCAGTAGCTGGGGCTATAGGCACATGCTATCACACCTAGCTATTTTTTAATTTTTTTGTAGAGATAAGGTTTAACTGTTGCCCAGGTTGGTCTCGAACTCCTGGCTCCTGCGATTCTCCTGCCTTGGCCTCCTAAAGTGTGGCTATTATAGGAATACGCCATTGTGCCCAGCCTGCTTCCAGAAATTCTTACATTTCCTTCTTAACTTCTACATTGACCCAATGATCGTTCAGAAGCTATTCCATGAATATTTATTGAGAGCTAACTCTATGTCAGGTCGTAGTGCTGGGAATACAGCAGTGAGAAAAATGAAGTTGCCGCCCTCATAAGCTTACATTCTAATGTAAGAGCCCATCAAGGGAATACATGTCTGTTGGGTAGCAGGAAGTGTGGTGGAGAAAGGGATGGGGTAAAGGCCTAGGGGCTGCAAAAGAGGGCATGTGTGGTGGGGAGGGAGAGCATCTCCAGTCAGTCACATCTGATGGACCCTCCAAAGGATGGAGAGAGCAGTCTTGGTGGATGCCTGGGGAGGCTCATTCCAGGCACTGGCAACACAAGTGCAATTATGTTTGAGTACTGGGACCCGGCTCTGATCAGGTCCGGAGGCCATGATGAGAAATTGGGCTTGTTTCTTCAACTTGCTCTTTCCTGTCGAAGTCAAAAGATGGCTTCTTTCTTATTTTGTGTCCTGTACTATATTGGGTAAATAAAGTGACGGGTACTTTGTTAAGTGATCAATAGATATTTTTTTGGTTGATGAACTCTTCCATCTTCTATCTTCTTAGGCTGCCTGGTGTGGGGTTGTACTAGGTGTATCAGATGGTTCTCAGTCCCCTTCCCACATTCTCCAGTGACACAGACCTGGAGCTGTGAACCCCGGGAGACCCTCGGGTGTGCCAGTTCGAGAGTGCCAGCTGCCATGCACGCCCTGCCCTTCGCTCTGCCCTGCAGCCTCAGTGTCCTTTTACTCTTCTATTGGGCCTTGCGCCCTCCCTCTTTGAGGGTTTGCAAATGTAGCTCCCTCCATGTCCCCAGGTCCAGAGGCAAGTCCTTCTGCAGGAACGCTGTCTTTGACCCTTGGCCTGGGCAGGTCCCCTTGTTCCACGTGCTCACTGGGCAGTAGGTTCTTCCCATCCCAGCAGCATTTCCCCCCATTTACATTGTGTACTCACTTGTGTGATCCTCAGACCCTGACTGTCATCCTCAGTGGGCCATAAACCCCACGAGGACAGAGGCCCTGACTGTTAATCATCCCTTCTCCTCTCCTGCATCTCTGACATCTAGCTCTGTGATCAGCCAGTTTCATCTGTCAAGGACCTGACTGTAAACATGTTAGGCTTTGCAGACCATATGGTCTCTGTTGCAGCTTCTCAACCCTGTCCTTGCGGCACAGAAGTGGCTGCAGACACTACGTAAGTGAGTGCAGCTGTGTTCCAAAAAAAGATATTTACGGACATTGAAATTTAAATTTCATGTCATTTCCACATCATGAAATATTCTGCTTTTGATTTTTTTTCAACCTTATAAAGTATAGAAACCATTTCTAGCAGGCAGGCCATACAGAGACAGGCGATGGGCTGTATTCGGCCCACAGACTGTAGTTTGCTGACTCCTCATGTAGGGCAGTGCATGGCGTATAGCATGTGTTTAATGAGTGTTTGTTGAGTGAGTGAATGACACCTTAGACATTGGCAGGAGGTGGTGAGTTTGTGGGGTGCTGTCTTTCTTTCATTAACGCCATAATCGCTCTCCTTCATCAGCTTCCCTGCAGTCTGGCCAGGCATGGTGGCTCACACCCAGCACTTTGGGAGGCTGAGGTGGGTGGATCACCTGAGGCCAGGAGTTCGAGACCAACCTGGCCAATGTGGTGAAATCCCATCTCTACTAAAAATACAAAGATTAGCCAGGCGTGGTGGCGGGTGCCTATAATCCCAGCTACTCCTGAGGCTGAGGCAGGAGAATCGCTTGAACCCAGGAGGTGGAGGTTGCAGTGAACCGAGGTTGTGCCACTGCATTCCAGCCTGGGTGACAGAGTGAGGCTCCATCTCAAAAAAGAAAAAAAAAAAAAAAAAGATTCCCTGTAATCTGATAACATTAAGGAAGAAGGCCAACAGATTTGTTTTATTGAGATGTAACTCATATACCATAGAATTTGTCTATCTGAAGAGGACAGTTCAGTGGTTTTTACTATATTCTCAGCGTGTGACCATCAGCACTGTCAATTTTAGAACCTTTTCATCACCCCCAAAAGAAACTCCATTAGCAGTCACTCCCATGCCCCTGCCTCCAGTTTTTCTCCCTGCCTTAGTCAACCATTAATGTGTCTTTTGTCTCCACGATTTACCTACCCTGGACATTCATATGAATGGAATTATACAATATGTGGTCTTCCGTGACTGACTTCTTCCACTTAGCATAAGGTTTTCAGGGTTCATCTGTGTTGTAGCCTGTGTCAGAATTCCATTCCTTTTTAGGGCTCAGTAATATTCCAGCATACGGACAGACCACATTTTGTTATTCCGTACCCATTCGTCATTGACTGACATGTGAGTTATTACCACCTTTTCTGGCTTACACATAATGTAGCTGTGAAGTTCATGTACCATGCTTTTGTGTGGTCGTGTATTTTCATTTCTCTTGGGCAAATACCTGGGAGTGGAATTGCAGGTGGTCTTAGCTCAGGCTGCTGTATATCACAAAGTCCCACAGACTGGGTGGCTTATAAACAAGAGGCATTTATTCCTCCCAGTTCTGGAGGCTGGGGGTCCCAGATCGGGGTGCCAGCATGGTCAGGTCCTGCTGAAGCCCTCTTCTGGGTTCTAAACTTATATCCTTGTGCAGTGGAAACAGGGCAAGAGAGCTCTCTGAGGTCCCTTTTATTAGGACACAATCCCATTCCTGAAGGCTCCATCTTCATGACCTAATCACCTCCCAAAGGCCCCACCTGCCAATACCATCACCTTGGGGCTGAGGATTTCAACATGGGATATTTTGGGGACAAAAATATCCAGTCTGTAGCACCGGGTCATATGATAACTGTGTGTTGAACTGTTTAAAGACTTCCAGACTGTTTTCCAAAGCAGCTGTACCATTTTACATTCCCACTAGCAGTGTGTGAGGACTCCAGTTTCTCCACATCCTTGCAGACAACCTTTATTTTTATTTTTTTAACAACCCTTTTTACTGTCTGTCTTTTTGACTGGCTAACTGCTTCTTAAGCGGACACATTTCTGATTGCAAGACAGTGGGCTGAACTTGATCATTTAGATAAAAGTTTCGCTATTTTCTTTTGTAAAAGCAATGTATGTTTATTGAGCATACTGGGAAAACAACGTGATACCTGCTAGTGATGTCCCTGTTGCATTTGATCACAGCCTGCCAACTCTTTACCAGGTCTCTCAAGATCAAGGCTGCTGCCCCTATAAGCTGCATAGCAGATCAGGATGCAGGCCCTGAGGCTTCAGACTGGGGTTCACAAACAAGTTCTGCTGCTGCCCGGACACTTGACCTTAGCAAGCTGCGAATCCTCTGAGTCACAGTTTTCTCATTGGTAAAAGGGATGTTTTTGGGTACCTACCATGTAATGACAGGCATCGTACTTGTCTTACTAGGTTCTGATGAAGATGAAACACGGCAGTGCTTGTGAAGTGCTGAGCATAACGCACTTAGTGAGCACTTAGAATAAACGATACTAAAAACCGAGAAAGAGCCCTCTGTCCTGAGGTCACACAGCTCGGCAGGGCTTGTGATTGTTGTAAGGTAAAGAGAGGCCCTTGGAGGAGGAAGGGTCCCCATAGGTCACCCTCATACTGGATTCCCGTCATGTGGCCAGCATTTGCTTGGCTGTTTCTGCTGCTGAGAATTGCCCCCCACTGCTGCACAGCTCAGGTTTTCAGCCCTGCCTTTCCGGAGCCATCCTTTGGCCATGCCTCTGCCGTCAGAGCCCGGGAGCGCGCGCCTGCCCTGTCGTCCACATGACAACCTGGGAATATTTGACAACAGAACCCCTCTGTCTCTTCTCCAGTTCCATCAGCTGTTTCTCAGATAACTTCATTTCTAGACCCCACCACCGGCCGCCCTTGGACGCATTCTGGCTTGGTTGTTATTTGTTGTTTCCTGGACTCATCCTCAGCCCGAGGTGCCTCTGAGGGGTGGAGGGACATCTCCATTGGGGATAGACACAAACTGAGTGTCAGAAGAGTTATTAAGCCTTTCAGGGTGACAGATCTTCACCTTTACAAGCAGGATGGCTTTAGGAAAGGAAGTAGTCAAGCAGGATAGATAGCCTCATTCTAAATTATGGAAAACATAAAATTCCGGCTAAGCCCTGTCCCAATTTCCCCTCCTGTTTTCCAGACTGTCTTGGGTGGCTGCACAGACGGTTCCTCGTCATCCAGGTTTCCTGAAGGGTGACCCATTCTGCTGGAAGGGCTTGCGATGGGAGGGTTTTGAGTTTTCCTGCCGTCATTTCCTATCCTGATAGGGTAGAGTCGTTGGTACATTTTTTGGACTCTGTTTTATAAGCTGCAGGAGGGAGATTGTGGCGAGTGGCTCATTAATAAAAGTACTTCAGCAGAAGCAGAACAAGGGGAGGGGAGAGGAACCGGTTGGACTATTTGCCTGATTTTCATATCCTAGGGCCTGTCTCTTCTGTTGGTGGGAGAAATCCAAGTGCATTTAGCAGTCCCTCTGCTGCTGCCCGTGGGGTAAAAACCTTGTCATTTTGTAAAGAGGGGCAGCCTGGAAACCCACCATGGGCCCAGCTCTGCCCCGGGGCAGGCAGCACACATTCTGGGTATCTCCCACTTCCTCAGGCTGAGTTTTGGAAAGGCCATGCCTAATTTCTTTGTAATTGTGCTCCAGGCTGATTTACATAACTTTATTTTTCTGTGGTTAGTTACTCATTCAGAAATTCCCCTGTCCATCTGTTCTTCTGGGAATCTGAGACAGTGGGAACAGCACATCCCAGGAGAATTCTGGCCTGATTTAGGGGGTTGGAGCAGTTGTCCAATCCCCTGAGCAGGTCCAGGTCCTGGACCCCTCCAGTGAGAGGAAGCACCTTGGTAGGCAGTGGCTGCTGGTCCTGGGACCTGCGGAGCTGTCATCTCAGGGCTGGGAGGTGAAGGGAATGGCCTGCAGGTGGAGGAGGCATGTGTGGTAAGAGGCAGTGCAGGGAGGTGGTTAGCGCCCCATGCCAGGTTCCCATCCTGGGCCTGCCACTCCCCAGTTATGTGACATGGGAAGCTATTTAAGACTCCTTTCTCGCCTGTGAAGTGGGGATTATAAAGGATCTAGTTCACAAGGTTATTCAAATGTGAAGTGAGTTGATATGTGAAGCATCTAGAACCCCCCTGGCATGTAGAAAATCCTCGTCCTCATTTCCACCACTAACAGCTACATTATCACATTTACCTGATTCCCGCACCGCCCCCTCACCCGCCTTTTTTTTTTTTTTTTTTTTTTTTTTTTTTTTTTTTTTTGAGATGGAGTCTTGCTCTGTCGCCCAAGCTGGAGTGCAGTGGCATGATCCCGGCTCGTGCAACCTCTGCCTCCTGGATTCAAGTGATTCTCCTGCCTCAGCCTCCCGAGTAGCTGGGATTACAGGCACCCACCATCATGCCCAGCTAATTTTTGTATTTTTATAGAGACAGGGTTTCCCCATGTTGGCCAAGCTGGTCTTGAACCCCTTACCTCAGGTGATCCGACCGCCTTGGCCTCCCAAAGTGTTGGGATTACAGGCATGAGCCACCGCGCCCAGCCAGCCCCCTCCCTGCTCTTTTTTTAATGGAACAGGGATACTTGTTTTATATTTATTGACAAATATGGGGAAACTTTCCTCTGAGCTCAGCCCCACTGCACCTGCTGCCCTTGGGCTCCTTAGCACTCCCTCCCTGCAGCTGTGCCCAGCGGGTCTCTCCCACTCCCAGCCACGGTGTGAATTGGCCTTGCGCTGACTGCCAGGTAGCAGCAGCCTAATTTCTCTGCCTAGTTTCATCATCTGTGACCTGTGGAAAACATTTACACCTCCTTTTCTTCCCTCCGGCCCCTCCAGAGATGTGATGAGGGTCAGGTGACATGTTAAGTCTGGCACGCAGGTTTGCAAAGACAGGCAGGACTTCGGTGGACAGTGTGGGAGAGCTGTGGGCGCAGGACTGAGATCATCCTGTCCACAGGGACCCTGGAGTGTGGATGGAGGAGGGTGAAAATGGAGCTTAGCACCGCCTTTGGGACACTGTCAGCAGATGCAGCCCCTTGGGCTGTACCCCCAACAGCAAAGGTAGGGGGATGTTGTTTAGAAAGTCAGTCCACAAATGGGTATTCTCCAAGCTGGTTCCCTGAGCCCATACTGGACAAGTTGCTATGCTCTCTGCCCTCAGGATGCTTATAAAGTGGCCAAGGGTGGATAAGATATCAGGAGGAAAGTCTCGGTGGTGGAATAACCAGCAGCTCCTGCTTTACCTTTGATGCATCGGGTGCTGCACTAGACATCTATTTATAGGTGAGAAAAACAAGGCTCGGGGGGGGTTTACTGACTCCCCAGGGTCATCCAGTTTGGATGCCGGAGAAGGGATTTAAACTCAAATCTGGGGCATTCCAAAGTCCGTGTTCTTTCCAGGTGGGGAATCTTGGGTCTGAGCTTCGCCAGGCCTGCTGGGACTCCCAGATCAGCCCCTGCCTTCCAGGAGCTTTGTTGTGAAATGCCCTTGACCATGTGATGTTTGTGTGTGCTTTTTTCTGCAGGAAGTCTTGGCCTTCTCTCCCTCCCCATCCTCTCAGCCCGTCCTGCCCTTGCCCGGAGGGCTGTGTGCTTCACTGGAGGGCCTCTCTGCTGTGAATGCACCCCTGCTCCTCTCCGCTGACCGGGTCCTGTGCCCCTGCCTTCTCCCTTCTTTCAGGTCCTTTGATTTGGGGAGGGGAGTGAACCATTGGCAGGTGAGAGAAACCTGTGCTGAAAGGTGTGGGTGACTTTGAGCTTTTGCCCCCGTGGGGAGGTGTTGGCTGTTCCTAGATGAGAATATGGACTGCGGGGAAGTACAGTGCCCTGTCACTCAAAGGGCACGGGCCTGGCCGCCAGCCGCCCCGGAGTCTGGTGTTGCTCCAAATGGGCTGGCTGTGTGACCATGTGCACGTCGCTTTGCTTTCTGGGCCTGGGTGCCTCTCTGTAGCGCAAGGGGTTTGTACCAGATGATCCTGGAGGTCCTTTCAGCCCAGCAGTTCCGCGGTTTCAGATGCCTGCTTGGGAAATTCATTGCCCACTCGTTCCCTCTTCCTTTCCTCTGTTGCCTCTTTAAAACGAAGGTTTATTTTTCAGCTGGTGTTAATTGGAAAGCTTTAATGTATGCTTTGGAATGAGTGGGAGGAATTCCAAGGCCATAACTCCCTGAGCCCTCAAGCGTGGAAAGTTTTTCAGTAAGAACGAGTTCAAACAGGATCTTGGGGGCCTGGGTACAGGACACAACCTTGGCGTGCTCATTCACCTCAGGAAACACAGCTGGCTCTTTGGAACCTGGCTGATTAAACCTGGCAGGACCTGGGTGGCAGAAACCCAGCAGGGTCAGAGCTTCTCTGTCTGGGGACCCTTGTGCCACCAGCAGCCACAGCCTTCCCCTGGAGCCTGCTCTCCCCACTCCTGTGCCAGCCCGTCACTCTGTCTTCCCCAGCTGTGCCAGCCCGCACTCTGGCCCTGTCCCAAATACACGTCATGTCCCTCTGGCTTGCCTTCTTTAGCTCAGCCCTTCCCTGTCCCCTCCTCATCTCTCTACCTATTGATATCACCCCCTTCCTTTTATGCCCAGCATTTCCTTTCCACTAGCCCAGGTTGGGCTAGGGCAGGAGGTTGAGCTTGGCACAGGCCTGGGCCAGGGACCACATACAGTGTAAACTGGACTGTGGGGCTGGGAGGGCTAGGGGAGCATTGCCACTGATCAGTCAGTCAGTTCATGTTGACCAAGCCCCCATCACCTGCCCGAGGTGAGGCTGAGCTCTTCCGGTGAATCAAAAAGATGTACACACAGCACTTCCCTTGGGGGAGCTGCCCATAATGGGTAGACCAGCCCCCAGGAGGGACCCTTATGGAGTGGTGGGTGATAAACTGCTTCTGTAAGTGAGAGAGGCGGCTTGGGCCTTCAGAACTCAGGTGTGAGTCAGTAGGCCTGGGTCCAGCCTGCCGCTGGCCACCGGCTCCTTTGCAGGTTGTGGCTCAGTCACAGGACCTTTCTGAGTTTCATCTTGTGGAATGAGAAGGTTGGGGTGGGTCTTCCTGAAGTCTCTTCCAACTCTGCATAGTTAATAGTCACCATTTATCAAGTGCTTTCTGTGTGTCAGGTGGTGTGAAATGCTTGACAGACCTAATCCCATCTCATTCTCCCAGAGCGAGGCTCTTTTATTTGCCCTCATTTTGCAGATCTCAGGCTTAGAGGTGAGGTTGCAATCAAGTGGCCTCTAGGTCTGATCCAGGCCACAGATGCATTTTGTTTGGGCTCAACTGACATACTGGAGAGATTTTTCAAAACACGGGATGTTGGCTTTTCTTTTCTTTTTTTTTTTTTTTTTTGAGACAGGTTCTTGCTCTGTTGCGCAGGCTAGAGTGCAGTGGTGTGATCACAGCTTATTACAGCCTCGACCTCCCAAACTCAAGTGATCCTCCCACCTCAGCCTCCTGAGTAGCTGGGACCACAGGCACATGCCACCATATCTGGCTAATTAAAATTTTTTTTTTTTTTTTTTTGTAGAGACAAGGCCTCACACTATGTTTTCCAGGCTGGTCTCAAACTCCTGAGCTCAAGCGATCCTCCTGCCTTGGCTTCCCAAAGTGCTAGGGTTATAGATATGAGCCACTGCACCTGGCTGATGTTGGCTTTTTAAAGTTGGAAGGTCTAGTTACACTGAGCCTGTGCTGCCCGGTGCCAACAATTGGCTGGATCTGACTCTCAGGTACCACCTCCACATGGGGCTGTGCTTTCCTGACCCCTCAGTCTTGACACAGTGCTGGGACATGCCCTTGTACACAGCTAACTTCATGAATTTATGTTTTCCACCTCGTAGGTACTTGAGTTTGCAAACCTTGGCTGAAGGCTGTGATGTTATACTGTATCAGTCACACAGCTACTGTTAGGGACAGTATTCCAGCTTGAGTCTGTCTGACATTAAACTGTGAACCATCCTGCTGTTTTTCTGAGTTCTCCCCTCCCCTCCCCTTCCCTCCCCTTCCCTTCCCTCATTTCTTCTCTTAAAAAGAGAGAGAGTCGGCCGGGTGCGTGGCTCACGCCTGTAATCCCAGCGCTTTGGGAGGCCGAGGTGGGTGGATCTCGAGGTCAGGAGATCGAGACCATCCTGGCTAACACAGTGAAACCCCATCTCTACTAAAAATACAAAAATTAGCCGGGCGTGGTGGTGGGCGCCTGTAGTCCTAGCTACTCAGGAGGCTGAGGCAGGAGAATGGTGTGAACCCGGGAGGTGGAGCTTGCAGTGAGCCGAGATCGCGCCGCTGCACTCCAGCCTGGGCGACAGAACGAGACTCCATCTCAAAAAAAAAGAGATAGAGTCTTGCTCTGTCACCCAGGCTGGTGTGCAGTAGCACAATCATAGCTCACTGCAGCATTGATCTGCTGAGTAGCTAGGACTTCAGGCACACACCACCATGCTTGGCAAATTGAAAAATTTTTTTTTTGTATGTTGTCCAGGCTGGTCTCAAACTGGTCTCCTTCTGTCTTGGCCTCCTAACGTGCTGGGATTACAGGTGTGAGACACCGCACCTGGCCCTGAGTTATTTCTAAATCCTAACAGGGATTTTGAATCTTTACCTGAGCCTAGGAGACCATAGATAAGGAAGTTGGCAAGAACCCCTCTTAACAGAGAGGTTTGAGTCCCTGCATCTGTCTGAATGTGCTCCTGCAGGGAGGTGGCGTCCACTTTTGGATGTTGCTCATGACTGTCCTCTTGCTACACAGTATGTCCTTCCCGAATTAATTAGATGTCATTGTTTTTTTCTCTACCACTTGTTTTCCTACACGTTGGTTTCTATTTACTGGCAGGTTGAAAGCAGGTGACCCCACCTCCTTGCCCCTAGGAGGGCTGCCAAAATGCCAAACAGAGAGCTTGCGTTTTGCCCCAGGCACTTGGAGGCAGGAAACAGGGATGTCTGTTTGGACAGTGGATGCTTCAGGGTTGGTCAGGGGTCCCTGGGGGAGAGGCAGGCAGGATGCTAGGCCTCCCAAACAGGGAGGCGGCCCCACAGGGAGCCCTGGTGGAGCTTGAGGCTTCCTGCATTTAATGTTGGTCTGTCCAGCTGTTTCCTCCTGATAGAGTGGCTGGACCATGCCACAGTGACTCAACTCCAGCCCCGTCGACGAGCAACAGGAGATTTGTCCAGCCAGGGTCAGCTCGGGAGTGGCATCTGCGTCCCACACTTGCATCCAGGCTGCCAGTTGGGAGGAACCTGTTGCTCCTTGAACCACTTCCCTGCTTACTCTTGGTGCCCTAAAGCCCTGTCCCAGTTGGATTGATTCAGGCTGTTTCTTTTTGGTTTCCCCGTAGCTTGTCCTTAACCCTTCTTTGTGCACAGCTGACCTAGAGCTTCTGCGGCTCTGTGCTGACCAGCTGCCTGCCTGCCGTCCCAAGCCTGGCATTGCCAGACCTCCCTTGCCCTTGGCCTGAGGCTCAGTGGGTTTGGCACAGTCCCCAAAGGTTCTGAGTCTCTTTCCAGGCATTCAGGGCCTGGGCGAGCTTCAAATGAGAGAGACAGCTGTATGATTCATTAATCTCCTCCAGTGTGTAGAGGATTAAACAATTTTTTGGTGGGTTTGTTATTATGTGTTTTTTTTTTTTGGAAGAAATTATTACTTATTGAGTATTTTCTAAGGCTCCTGTCATGGTTACTAAGAGCTTTGCGTGCATTATCTACCTTAATCCTTGCAGGCACTCTCTGGGAGAGGGATGATTACTCCCATTTTACAGATGAGTCTGAAGTCAAAGAGGCTAGGGAGCTTGCCCAAGGTCTCAGATCCTTCCCACGTCGTATCCTGTGACACGTGACTTAGGGAGGGATGAGGATGTGCGGAAGAGTTTAAAAAATAGTTTGAGAACTGTTGATGAAGATGAGAGGTTTAAAAGGAGCTGTGCAGGGAGGAGGCAGAGGTGAGCCGGGCTTGGTCTTTGCACTCCTGGAGTGCAGGAAGCAGGCAGGCCACCAACTGCCTCTGATGTAAGATACAGTGTGGTTGGTGCTAGCAGTGGAGCTGCCAGGGTAGTTTGGAAGCACATTTTCAGCTGGTATGTGAGCAACTAGTAGAAGACACTTCAAAACAGAAGTGACAAATTCCTGGCCCACAGGATGGATTTATCTGTCAGCATGACTTAAACTGTCCATGTAGAAAATACTGAGATATACTACAATGAACTCCAACAAATTTACAAGAAAAAAACAAACAACCCCATCAAAAAGTGGGCAAAGGACATGAACAGACACTTCTCAAAAGAAGACATTTATGCTGCCAAAAAACACATGAAAAAATGCTCACCATCACTGGCCATCAGAGAAATGCAAATCAAAACCACAATGAGATACCATCTCACACCAGTTAGAATGGCAATCATTAAAAAGTCAGGAAACAACAGGTACTGGAGAGGATGTGGAGAAATAGGAACACTTTTACACTGTTGGTGGAACTGTAAACTAGTTCAACCCTTGTGGAAGTCAGTGTGGCGATTCCTCAGGGATCTAGAACTAGAAATTCCATTTGACCCAGCCATCCCATTACTGGGTATATACCCAAAGGACTATAAATCATGCTGCTATAAAGACACATGCACACATATGTTTATTGTGGCACTATTCACAATAGCAAAGACTTGGAACCAACCCAAATGTCCAACAATGGTAGACTGGATTAAGAAAATGTGGCACATATACACCATGGAATACTATGCAGCCATAAAAAATGATGAGTTCATGTCCTTTGTAGGGACATGGATGAAATTGGAAATCATCATTCTCAGTAAACTATCACAAGAACAAAAAACCAAACACCGCATATTCTCACTCATAGGTGGGAATTGAACAATGAGAACACATGGACACAGGAAGGGGAACATCACACTTCAGGGACTGTTGTGGGGTCGGGGGAGGAGGCAGGGATAGCATGGGGAGATATACCTAATGCTAGATGACGAGTTAGTGGGTGCAGCGCACCAGCATGGCACATGTATACATATGTAACTAACCTGCGCATTGCGCACATGTAACATAAATCTTAAAGTATAATAATAATAAAAAAAAGAAAATACTGAGATATAGTCCCATTTATGTCTAGAGTTGCAAAAATGCAACATTGCTTAGAATTATTTTTAGTGCAATTATTTGGAAGTTTATATCAAGGGCCTTAGAAACATTCATTCATAATTCTGTTCTTTGGAGTTTATACCAAAGAAGTTATATTTATATTTTTTCATTGCAGTACTATTTATAATAGCTAAAAATTGGAAGCATACTGAATGTCTAACAATAGAAAACCAGTTACATAAATTTTGATACATTCTCTTTTTTTTTTGGATGGAGTTTCGCTCTTGTTGCCCATGCTGGAGTGCAATGGCTTGATCTCCTGGGTTCAAGCAATTCTCCTGCCTCAGCCTCCTGAGTAGCTGGGATTACAGGCATGCATAACCAACACGCCTGGCTAATTTTGGATTTTTAGTAGAGACAGGGTTTTTCTATGTTGATCAGGCTGATCTCGAACTCCCAACCTCAGGTGATCCACCTGCCTTGACCTCCCAAAGTGCTGGGATTACAGGTGTGAGCCAGTGTGCCCGGCCTGATGGGCCACTGTATGGGCTTTTAAAAATTATGTCTTCAAAAATTATATAAAATGACTCAAAATAGGCCAGGTGTGGTTGCTCACATCTGTAATCCCAGCATTTTGGGAGGCTGAGGCAGGAGGATCGCTTGAGCCTAGGAGTTTGAGACTAGCCTGGGCAACATAGTGAGACCCCTGTCTCTACAAAAAAATTTTTAATAAATTAGGTATAGGGGTGTGCCTCTGTGGTTCCAGCTACTCAGGAGGCTGAGGTGGGAGGATTACTTAAGCCTGAGAGGTGGAGGCTGCAGTGAGCTATGATCATGCCATTGCGCTTTAGCCTGGGTGACAGAGTGAGACCCTGTCTCTGAAAAAACAAAAAAAATAATGTTAATGAAAAAATGTCAAGCAAATATTGCAAGATATAACACTACAAATCGTAATTTTTTTTTAAAAAAGAAGAAAGATTAGAGGAAATACACCAAAAATGCTAATGGTAGTTATTGATTATTAGTGATTTTTTTTTTTATGTTATGTACTTGCTAACATTTCTCTAGTGAACTACAACAACAAAAACATCAGAAGTGCTTTGGTGTCTCAGAGGATTGCAGGGTGTTTTGCTGCGTGCTCAGCACAGCACCTTTCATTGCAAAACAGGCTCCAGCACTTTCCAGAACAGGGCTTTAAGTGTGCTTGGGAGATGGGGCCTCTGCATTGGAGTTCCTTCTTCCTCTCCTGTAACACATTCTTCACCCCGCAGTTTTCTCCCTTAATTGGATGTAAATTTACAACTAAAGAATGATTTTTTAAAAATATGTATTGTTTTTATTGGCTGTTTTTCCGAATACTATGACGAGAGAGACATTTCATATTTTTCACTCTATAAGAAGACCCTAATTTAAGTTTCTTTCTTCTCATGCAATGTAATTGATTTTTTTTTCTCTGTAGTTCAGATGATGTTTGTCAGATAGAAGAATTTGCTACTCCTGCCTTAAATGGCCTTTGAAAGCCCAATTTAAAATAATACCTTGTTGTGGCTTGCTGTTTTAACAAAGTTCTGTGGCTGACAATACATTTGAAACTGACCCTCAAGCGAGTCCAGAGAACAATTGTGATCATAGCCCAAGAACAGCCTCTTTGTTTGTGTTTCATGGATTATGAACCAGGACTCAGCACATCACCTGGCATTTAAGGGCTCAAAACCTGTTGTTTGGATGAATACTGGCCTTTGTAGCAATATTCCCTCCCAACAATAGAGACTTCTGTTGCGTTTGTTGTATTCAAGTGTCTAACGGAAATGCTCTCCTATAGTGGTTGAGAAAGTAAGTTTTGGATGAGAGATTCAGATCCTGGCTCGCTAGTGTAGCGACTGTGAACACTTCTCTTAAGCTTTTGCAACTTCACTTTCCTCCTCTGTCAAATGCGTAAGATGTCACAGGGATGTTGTGAGGATTAAAGGAGAGTACTTATAAAATGCTTAATAAGGGATCGATAACTATACAGTCACGCGTTGCTTAACGACTGGGATGTGTTCTGAGAAATGCACTGTTAGGTGATTTTGTTGTTGCGTGAACATCAGAGTGCACTTACGCAAACCTGGATGGTATGGCCTACGGCACACCTAGGCTCTAGGGCAGAGCCTTTTGCTCCTAGGCTACAAACCTGTACAGCATGCTTCTGTACTGAATACTGTAGGCAATTCTAACACAATAGTATTTGTGTGTCTATACGCTGGAGCTGCCAGAGTAATTTGGATATGTGTACCTTTACCGTACCTTTTCTATGGGTACACTAAAAATACAGTATAAAAGATTTAAAATGGTACCCCTGTTTTAGACTTTTCTTGCACTGCTATAAAGAAATACCTGAGACTGGGTAATTTATAAGGAAAGAGATTTGGGCCAGGCATGGGGGAATCACACCTGTAATCCCAACACTTTGGGAGGCGGAGGCAGGAGGATCCCTTGAGCCCAGGAAATTGAGACTAGCTTGGGCAACATAGTGAGACCGTGTCTCTACAAAAACTACAAAAATTAGCTGGGCATGGTGGTGTGCACCTGTAGCCCCAACTACTTGGGAGGCTGAAGTGGGAGGATTGCTTGAGCATAGGAGGTCGAGGCTGCAATGAGCTGGGATTGCACCACTGCACTCCAGCTTGGGCACCTGAGTGAGACCCTGTCTTAAACAAACAAACAAACAAAAACAACAACAAAAAAGATTTAATTGACTCACGGTTCTGCAGGTGATACAGGAAGCATAAAAAATTCATGGAGTCTCGCTGTGTTGCCCAGGCTGGACTCGAATTCCTGGATCAAGTGATCCTTCTACCTTTGCCTCCCAAGTAGCTGGGACTGCAGGCTTGGTAGCATGTCCAGCTTGTGTTAGACTACACTAAATTTATAAATTTATATAAATATTTTTCTGGCCAGATGCGGAGGCTCACGACTATAATCCCAGCACTTTGGGAGGCTGAGGCAGGAGGATCACTTGAGCCCAGGAGTTGGAGACCAGCCTGGGTAACACAGTGAGACCTCTACATCTTGTCCTGCTGGAAGGTCTTCAGGGGCAATAACATACGGAGCTGTCATCTCCTGTGACAACAATGCCTTCTGGATACCTTGTAAAGGACCTGCTCGAGGCTGTTTTACTTAACTTTAAAGAAAATTAATTAAAGGAGTATATTCTAAAATAATGGTAAAAGTATAGTATAGCAAATACATAAACCAGTAATATAGTTGTTTATTATTCTTAAGTATTATGTACTGTCCATAATTATCTGTGCTGTGCTAGATATATTTTTAAAAAATTCATGGGGTCTTGCTATGTTGCCCAGGTTAGACTCGAACTCCTGGGCTCAAGTGATCCTTCCACCTCCACCTTCCTATTAGCTGGGACTACAGGCTTGGTGGCATGTCCACCTTGTGGTAGACTTTTTTACACGACTGGCAGTGTAGTGGGCTTGTTTACATCAGCATCACCACACACACGTCAGGAATGTGTGTTGTTGGATTACGACACCTATGATGTCACTGGGTGGTAGGAATTTTTCAGCTCCGTTGTAATCTTAGGGGACCACTGTCGTATGTGTGGTCCGTCATTGGCTGAAACATTGTTATGTGGTGCATGACGGTACTACTGATATTACAATACTGTTATTTTTGGCAGAGAGGTCTTTCCCATTCTTGTCTCTGTTCTCAAGTTGTTTGGGGTGGCAGACTGAGCCAGGGATGTGGTTCAGTGTCCATTATCTCATGGATCCAGGACCCTGACCACTTTTTCTCCAGCTCCACCTGTAGGATGCCCTCCTTTTGGGCCTGCAAACACAAAATGGCTAATCTCACCTACTTTCTTGGATATTCAAGCTCAGTGGGAAATGAACTTTGAAAACATAGAAGGCCTGATTTCAGAGTATCTTCAAGGGGGCCTTACACACAAAAGGAGGCTGGGCATGGTGGTGCGGCTGTAGTCTCAGCTACCCAGGAGGCCAAGGCAGGAGGATTGCTTGAGCCCAGAAGTTCAAGACCAGCCTGGGCAACATAGTGAGACCCTGTCTCAACCCCTGCCCCAACCAAAGCCCCATGAAAGGCTGAATTACCCATAGCCCCCCAAGAAATACCTTCCCGGCTTTATGATGAGTCAGGCACCCCTGCACTCTGCACGAGGCTGCCTGGGTAACCACTCTGTTCCTCACTAAAAGGAAAGACTAAACACTTTGAGATTCAGCACCTCATCACATCACCATCACCATATTTTGGAATTTTTTATTATGAAATATATACAACATAAAATTTACCATTTCAACCATTTTTAACTGACATTAAGTACAATTTACATTATTGTGCAATCATCACACTATCCATTTTCAGAACTTTTTCATCATCCCACACTGAAACTCTGCACTCATTAGACAATAACTTCCCATTCTCCCTCTACTTCTAGCCCCGGGTTACCACCGTCCATTTTCTGGCTATGAATTGGATTATTCCAGGTACCTCATGTAAGTGGAATCATGTAATATCTAACCTTTCGTGACTGGCTTACTTCACTTAGCATCGTGTCCTCAAGGTTCATCCATGCTGTAGCCTGTGTCAGAGTTTCCTCCCTTCTTATGGCCGAGTAATATTCCATTGTGTCTATATGCCACATTTTTTTGCCCTTTTACCCAGTGATGGACATTTGGGTTGCTTCCACCTTTCGGCTATTGTGCAGCATCATATTTTAAAATCAAGTGCCTACTCTCCTCCTCTGCAGTCACTCCAGTAGCTCCCCACTGCCTGCACAGCCACCCACAGGACTTTGCATAACCGAAACGGATGCACATGTTTAGTAATGTGACATGTGTTTTCCGAGGTAGTTTTTCTATGCATTGGATCCATCTATCCATCCCCTTTATGAAGCTGTAAATGCTCAGAGGCTAGGAGCTAAGATTAATAATTCCTTCTACTACCTTCTGAGAGTCTGTTTCAGGAAGTGGTAAAGGATGTTGGTTAGGAGTGTGGGTTGTGAGGTCAGACCACATGGGTTTGCATCCTAATTCCACCACACACAAGCTCGTCATCAGCTGTGTCCCTTAACTCTTTGGCACTCAATTTGTCCACTTATGAAATGGTGATGTTGGTGGTAACTACCTTGTAGGGCTGTTAAGAAAATTAAATGAGATAATCCATGTATAGGACTTGGCCTAGTGTCTGATACATTGTAAGCCCCTGAATGTTAGCTTAAGCAAAAAAAAATTAAGAGCTCAGCTTCTTTTCAGCATTTGCCTTTTTCATCTTCATAATTCCCTTGCTGGGCAGCTCAAGGGTAGGATGAATGGTTCCTGTCGTGCGGAGCGGCACCCCTGGGGCCAGCTGTCCCTCGGGGAAGCAGTGATGGGAGCCTGGCAGAGGTAGAACCCTGTTTATTGTTCATCCCTGACCACCCCCTCCAGATGCCTTCTGCGTATTCAGATATCGGGTGTACTTGGAGGTGCCCAGGCCCCTGGGTCTTCTTTGATCCCTCCCTGCAGCCTCTTTCTTGCGTGGATCACCGACGTGTGGGACGAACTTGGCAACTTGGGAAGGTCTCTGGGCGGCTGTATCGCCTATTTGGCCCTCTCCAGGATAGTGCTGTTGGGGTGGCCAGAGGGTTGCTTCCCTCCTACTTCCCCTTCCCCTGGTGCCCCGCCAGCCTGGGAAACCTGATTCCTCCTGCCCTCAGTGCCAGCGCACCGGCAGGATCTGGCTGGGCGTTTGGCAGCCGCTTGAAGCAGCCTGCGGTTTCGCCCTAAAGCTGATCGAGCTGGTGAAAACAGAAGTTCCCCATTTTTTCCCCCTCTATTTAACAACATTTCCCCAAATGTTTACTTGATCCTCTCATGTTTTCTTGTTCGCGTCAGCTTCTAGCTTCTGCCTGCTGGCCACAGCAAGGCAGGGAGAGGTTTGCTGCTGCTTGGGGCTGATTTTCTGCTCTGGAAAGGCATCTCCAGGTGTGATGGACAGCAGAGGGTGGGAGCTGGGCAGATGGTGTCTGGAGGCAACACCCCAAAGTCAGGTGACTGCATCCAGGTGATAGGGCTTCTCGGGACTGGCCTGGGGCAGGGTGGCAGAGTGGGCCCTTCCTAACTGCGTGACCTCGGGCAAGCTCCTGAACCTTTTTTGGCTTCTGCTTCCTCACCAGTGAGATGGGGATAATAATAGTACCGGCCCACAGAGATGTGCAGAGTCAGTGAGATAACCTACACAAAACTCTTAGCAGAGTGTCTGGCACACATGGCCATGCTCTAAAAATGTGAGTTACTTCTATTTTTACCGGCAAACTTTATTTTTGCTGTTCCCAGCCTTCTGTTTCTTTGCACATTTTCTTTTTTTGTGGCGACCTTGATTCCTTTAGGATCCCAGTGCCCTTGGATCACTCCCTTCTTGCTTCTAGCAAAGCCCACTCTCGGGAAGGGGTCTTACGTTGTAGCCGCATCAGATTTCAAGGGCAGACCTTCAAGGTCGTTGGGGCCAGTGACCGTGTGGTATTTGTTTTTGCTGAGCGGCTCTTTGCTGTGCTGTATCTCCTCACCTCCTTTGACGGGGTGCACACACTCTACCTGCTGAGACAGTCTCCTCCATCTTTGTCATTTTCTCCACTTTTGGTGCAAAAAAAAAAAAAGAGAAACTGGTTGTTTATGGAGCCCTTTACATGCCAGGAGCTGCTGGGCACAGTCATCTCATTTCATAGTCCCAGCAGGCCTTCGAGGTTGGTGGTGTAATTGCAGTTTTTACTGAGGCACCGCATGGCTGAGTAAATAGCCAGAGGTCACATGCAAGTGAGCGACAGTGGGACTTGGTTGAGCCCGGACATGAGGAAGCTGCGGCCCACGTTCCCCGCGCTGATGGTGGCGTACAGCAGCACCCAGTTGCACAGGTGCTCATATTAGGATCTCAGCCCCTGCGCTTACTGGATGCCTGTGGGCCAGTTACCTACCTTCTCCCAGCCTCATTTTCTTCACCCAAAACTGGGGGCAGTCACATCTACCTCCTAGGGCTGTTGTGGGTATGAAGTGAGAAAATCCTCTAATGCTGATGAAAGCTTCTGGCCTGACCATGGCAGGTGTGCAGGGAATGCTGGCTGTGATGTGTGCTGTGATGCTGGAGCTTGGCTTCCGGGAGGTTCCGTACTCTGGGAACTTGCAGGAAAGGTCCTGTCCTCGGACCCCTGTCGGATAGGCCCTCAGGTATTTGTTACCAGGTGTTGTGTCCTTCCCAACGTCCTCGCAATTTTTTAAAAACATTTTTTTCTTGTGGTAAAATAACGTACAAAATATATCATTATAACCATTTTAAAGTGTGTAGTTCAGTGGCATTTAGTACATTCACCGTGTTTGTAAAACCGTCACCACTACTTGCTTCCACGGCTGCTTCATCACCCTAACTATGAATCCTGCACCCCTTGCCTATGACCCCCAGGCCTCTTACCACTGGCAACCACTGATCTGCTTTCTATCTGTGGATTTGCCTCTCCTGGACATTCTGTATAAATAGAATCATACAGTATGTGGCCTGCTGTGTCTGGCTTCCTGCACTTAGCATACTTTCAAGGCTCAGGCATGCTGTAGTGTGCATCAGTACTTCATTCTTTGTAAGGCTGAATACTACTCCATTATACGTATGTGCAATATTTTGTTTTTCTGTTCTTCTGTTGATGGACATTTGAGTTGTTTCCACCTTTGGGCTGTTGTAAATAGAGCTGCTATGAACATTCATGCACGAGCTTTTGTTTGGACACCTGTTTGCAGTTCTTTTGGGTTTTTACCTGGGAGTAGAATTGCTGGATCATATGGTAATTCTATGTTTTTACATTTTGAGGAACAGCCAAACTGTTTTCCACAGCGGCTGTACCATTTTACATCCCTGCCGGCAACGCATGAGGGTTCCAATTTCTCCACATCCTTGCCAACACTTGTTATTTTCCATTTTGAAAAAATTATGGCCATCCTAGGTGTGAAGTGGTATCTTACTGTGGTTTGATTTGCGTTCCCTGATGGACCATGACATGGAGCATTCTCCTTCAGTTCCCGCATTCCTGTTTTCTCCTGACCCGGTTTGAGTCTCTCCCACTGTTCTGTTCATGCTTCTCAACATGTGGCCCCATTTGTCTAGATCCTGTTTAAAACACCAGGCCCCAGGGCAGGCCTCCAGCTAGGTTGGGCGAAGCCTGGCATGGGCGACTCCCGCTTCCCTGGTTCCGGATATTTGACTTTTTCCTATTCAGTCTCCTCTGAAAGGCACCACCGCTCCCTAGCCCATGAAGCTTCCCAGGCTCAGATTCTTCCATCCCTAGTGGCCCTGTGGCTCTCAGCCTCATTGTCCCCACCGCCTGCCTGTCAGGTAGGTCAGGGTGAGGACAGGCACCACCCTGAGGCTGCCACAGAACTCCTCCTCATCACCTTTGGGGCCATTAGGAAGCCGTCAGGTCCTGCCTCCTCCAGATTGTCCCGAGAGGCGTTGTAAGAGCCTCACTCCCCAGCACCAGCAAGCTTGCTCCCTTGGAGTATGACTTGAAGGCACCATTTTATGTCTTTTGGGTGGGTTTATGGTTTCAGGCCTATTTCTGACTGGAATCAAAGACTGTCCCTCGGTGAAGGAATTTCAGGCATGAATGAGCAGATGCGTGAGGTATTTTGGGGGCAGAGAGTTTGTCCCTGTGCTCCAGAAACCACTCTACCATCTGCCTCCGTGCACACGGCCCCACCCATCCCGGAAAAAGAGGGGTCCTCTCCTCCCACTTGAGGGCTGTGTCCCGGGAGGCCTGGCCTGTCTCACCAGTACTTCCTACAAGTACACAGTTTGGTCATCTGCCAGCAATCTGTCTAAAGTGTTTATTTATTTTAAAATAAGACTCAATTATTAGATATTATATATATTTTTTGCTGTAAAAAATAAAATAACATAAAAGTATCAGTAAAATGTGAGGTCCCATTCCTATGCCTCTCTCCCAGCCCCAGGGACCCTCCCAGGGGAAATCACAGGGGGACCCTCCCAGGGGAAATCACAGGGGAGCCTTGGTATGGATTCAGAATCCTTCCAGGCCTTTCATTCCAATGCAGTCATTTTTACCCCCACCTGTATCTAAGGGCACCTCCAAAACAGATAACACCAGCAGGCTGAGTGTATCAAAGAAAACGAGGTCAGATGTGCCCTAAAATGATGCTGCTTGAAGTTGGATGAGCAGGTGGTTTTTTCTCCCGAGGTGGCTCTGCTCAACTCTGGTGTGCAAACTTGAATAAGGGGTGACTGGGGAAGGAAACCAGAGTGCAGAGGGTGGAGGTTTCCAAAGAACCAGGTTCTGTGGAAATGGATGGATGACGGGGAGGAGAGGAAATTGGCATTAGCATCACCTCTCGATCACCCACCATGGCACGGGGTAAGAGCCAGACAGCTACCCAGGCGCAGTTTCTAGCTTGACACTTACTGGCTTTGCATCTTTTGGTGAGGGTAAGTTATTGAACCCCCCCGGGTCTCAGTTTCTTTGATTATAAACAGGGTCAACGCTTAGGGCTGTTGTGAGGGACTGATTCTTGGAACAGCCCCTTACAAGGTGTGTAATGTAAGGGTTGCCGTCACGATCTTGCGGGGTGTCAGGCTCCAGGCTGGTGCTTTGCTTCCTGCGTCAGCTCAGCATGGATGCTTGGCCTTCCTCATCAGCCTTTCCTGCTGTGGACTGTGGCTAGAGCAGAGCTCAGTAGGTCGCATTGCTAAAAATAGGCACTCCACTCCCAGGATGTGGGTGTTGTGTGTTTTTACTGTGTGAATGAATGGGTAATGGGTTGAGACTTTCTCCTCTCCCAAGATGAGAGTATCGTGGGAACAGTTACACAATTAAAGGTCATTGGAACTTTAGCAGGAATTAGTGTCATAGAGATTTTGACCTGAAAGGTACCCGAGATGATCCTTCATTGTATAAATGGGGAACTTTGAAGGTTCAAGGAAGGAAGAAACTTGCCAGGCATGTCATACAGCCAGTTAGGGGATGGTCAAGGCTGGAGCCCAGTTCCCCTGATTCTGTCTGTCCTGCCTCATATCCGCTCGGGGCTGCTGCTTTGGGGTGGAAGGTCGCTTGGGTCAGAGGGCCTTGGGTCACAGGCAGATGGGCCTTCTGGAGGGATGGAGGGAAGTTTGGGGACAGTGGCATGGGCGATGGCTGTTTGGGACCCCCAGCTTCCAAGACAGGAGGTGGGAAGCATTTGGGGCCCTGGGATCCAGTTTGGTCAGGCCTGGAGAGCCAGCCGCTCTGCTTGTGGATGTGACTGTGAGCTGAGAACAGGGGCTAGCTCTGCTGGGGGAGGTGGACGTATGGTCAGGTGATCACAGTCCAGGGTGGATGAGGGTGATGGCGTGTAGCGTGGAAGAGGCAGTGACGTTTGCACAGGCACGTCATCCATGTATAGAAGGGAGGAAGAAGAACAATGTGGGGAAAAGCATGGCAAACGCAGGGGCTGGCTAGCTGTGGAGGACATGGGGGAGTAGAGGAGAGACCTCTCAGGGAGGTGTCTGCAGTCAGGACTGGCATCTTGTTTGCCTGTTCCTTCTCAGTGCCTAGGTGCTGCATTGCTTTAGAGTTGGGGCAACATTACTAATTGATTGATTGACAGGGTTTTGCTCTGTCACCCAAGCTAGAGTGCAGTGTCACGATCGGAGCTCACTGCAGCCTCGAACCTCCTGTGCTCAAGCAATCCTCCCACGTTGGCCCCCTGAGTATCTGGTACCACTGATGCACTCCACCACACCTGGCTAAATTGTAAATTTGATTTGTAAAGATGGGGTCTCACTATTTTGCTCAGGCTGGTCTGGAACTCCTGGCATCAAGTGATCCTCCTGTTTTGGCCTCCCAAAGTGCTGGGATTAGAGGAGCGAGCCACTGTGACCGGCCACCACGTTTTTATTTGTTACAGGGATGTGTGAGGCATACTCCTTAATCCCTGGGAAGATAGGCAGCAGGCTTTTGGTGTTCTGTGGGTTTTCGACACGTTTTATCCTTCTTACACCCTCTGCTTCCTGCTAGGTTCTGCCTCAGCCAGCTCATCATTCAGCCCTGGTCCAGGTCTGCAGGGGGTGAGGGGCTGTGGCCCTGAGGCTTGCTCGGTGGCCTTCTGGCTTGTTGCTGTTCTTACTGATGTTGACCACTAGATGGCAGCAGGAAACCTATCAATTTCTCTCCCAGGTCCATCGTATTCAAGTCAAGCCCTTTGGTCTGGGTGGATCAGCCATCGCCCCTTGATGGCATGGGGACTCAAATTCCACATCTCACTGATTCCAGGATGGGTCTGAGGAAAGGCTGGGATGAAGCCGAGGCAGCCCTCTCAGACGTACCCTGTGTCTGACTCTCCTGTGACATTCTTGAGAAGTGGCTGTCTCAGCTCAGGCAGTCCCAGGGTTGGGAGATTCCCTTTTAGTAGAGTTCCCACCATTAGGAAAATCTTTGCCACATGTTGCTGACTGGGTTTTCAGTGTCTTAAAGGGTCCAGAAGCCGAGACACAGTGTCCCTGAGGAAAGTCCTGTTGCTCCCTGAGGAGTCCCCGGCTTGGTAACCTGTACAGTTATTGAGGGCACTGGGGTGGTGGGACACAGTGCTCCTGGCCTGGGAGGGACAACAGCGTAAGAGCAAGGGCGTGCAGCACATCAGCAGTGACATGCAGTAACAGCAAACATGTAGGAAGCACTTCGTGAGCCAGGGATGCCCTGACTCCTTTGCTTACATTTATTGGTTTCCTCCTCTTTAAGGGGCAGCCCTGAATCCCTCCTAATCAGGTGCAGCTGAGTGGGGACTTGAATGCAGGCAGGCTGGCTCCAGAGTCCCGGGATAAGTCACGCACCACTCATCATGGGCATTCTTAAGCCTTTGCGTGGGGCTCGACAGTTTGTGTCACAGTTCACGTGGCTCTTCCTCAAATGCCTTGTCTCATTGGTCCCCCCGACAGCCCCTGTGTCAGGTACTGGGGGATCCTCCTTTTTGCAGATGAGGAAATTGAGGCTCAGAGAAGTGAAGGATGCCTCCAGCATTGCAAAGACAGGACACCAAACCCTGTCATTAGATTCTGAGTCGGGGTGGCTCTCCTTTTGTGGTGAAGCGGGTTTGCATGAGTGGGGTTGGTAGGAGGGAGAGGAGCCCTCAGATGCCTGAGGTCAGGGCAACTGTCAGAAAATCTATTCTGTTCCCAAACCCTCTGTAAGAGGAACACACGTGCAGGTGCCCATGGGAAGCTTAAGCTCCTGCCCAGCCAGTAAGTAAACAGGAGCTGGAGGGAGAATGAGGAGGTGGTGACCGCAGCCATCCCCTCCCACCATAGTGTACCCTCAGCTAGAGGCAGGGGTTGGGGGCATATTGGCTGGGGACCCACTCTAAGGCAGGGCTGGAGAGACAGCTCCCACTGTGCACTGTGGAGCCACCAGGTGGTCCCAGCTGCCAGAACCCCTGCCCCGTCCAATCCTGCTGTGAAGGCTTAGGGTCTGGAAGGGCATTGTGTGCTCATGGTAGGATCTGAATCCCAGTTGGCCTGTGGAGCTACCACTGCTACTCTGGGATCAACTGAGGCAGGGGACTGCGGCTGGGACCCTCTTTCCAATTGGACCGTCTCAGGGGCAGGACCTTCCAAACTAAGGGGCAGCAGTGGATGGCTCCTGGGCTCCTTGTCGTCGCCTCTCTGAGATGGGTGTTCTTGAGGCCTTGGGCTTCCGCCCCCATCCCGCCCTCTCTGGGGTGTGGACACAGGGCCCACTTGGGCATGTCAGCTTCCCTGGAGCTCCCGCAGCTGGGTGGCGGGAGTCCATGGGAAGCTGGGTGCCGGCCCTGCCCACGTTTCCCTGGGCCACGCTCTCCTGGCCGCCCCAGGCCTCACCACTCTCTCACTGGAACACCTAAGTGCCTGCCCCTGGAGCCCAGGCCACTGTCCTGACTCCTCGCCCTTCCCTCGCCTGCCTCCTGCTGCCTGTCTCCCAAGTGGCTTCACATCCTGCGGGTTTTGCTAGCTGACACGGCCCCTGTAGATACATACTCTGCTCTGGGCACCCCACATCCATGCCAGGCCCAGATTTGGGCCCCAAGGGAGTGCTACCTCCTGGGTTGCAGTTCAAAGGCTTCTGCTTTCCAGCCAGATGGAGGAGGGCTCTATCCCAGGCTCCAACATCCTGCTTGGCTCATCTCCCCCACCCCCTGCTCCAGCTGCGTCCTCCCTGTTGTGCTCCTGGCAGTAGGTTTGCTGAGAGGGAAGGGGGATTCCTTTCCTCTTGGCCTCTCCTCTCTCTATTACATCAGCCTACAGCCCCGTACCCCTGGGGTCTGCTAAGGGAGGGCTTTTTGTTAATTTTTTTCCAGGGGAAATAATTCCACCTCTTGTCACACGGATTTCTGCATGCAGCTCTTCAGGGGCTTGACTTCCTTCCCTCGTCCTATCCCAGGCCCCTTGAAGCTCGAGAGAGGAGCAGCTTTGTTTCCTTAAACAGGGGCTGCTGCTGGCTCTGAGCCTCCGAGGAAGGTCGTGTGAGGAGTCAGGTGTCTGGGTCCCGCTGTCCCCCTCACTGGCTGTGTGACCCCAGGACCATCCTTGCCTTCTCTGGGCCTCAGCACTCCCTTCAGGAGCCTAGGACTGCATTTGTCATCCATGGGTGGTGAGGGGGCAGTGCCCAGCGGTGCCTGTTCTGGAATGGAGGGCTCTGCCCGTGGGTTTGGTAGTGTGATTTTTCCACCCCTGGGCTGGCCCCTCTGCCTGGGGAGGGTGTGGCTGGCACACCTGTTAGGAATGAGGCATCTCCTTAGTGCCGAGGAGACGAGAGCCCTGGGGCTGGCTGGGAAGTGCAGGGCCCAGCTGAGAAGGAGAGTGAGCTCAGTCTCCCCACTGCGGGTCATTCACCACCTCCCGGAGTCGGTTAGAGGAGGGGGCTAGTCCAGGGTGAATTGGTGGGATGGGAAGAGGCCCCAGTGCCCAGCTCTGCCCAGTCCTGTCTCCTCGCTGGGCTCTCTCCTCCCGTTTCTTTTTTTCTTTTTTTGAGACAGGGCCTCGTGCTGTCACCCAGGCAGGAGTGCAGTGGGGCAATCATGTGCAGCCTTCACCTCCTGGGCTCAAGTGATCCTCCCTCCTCAGCCTCCCAAGTATTTGGTGTCTGGGACTACAGGCACGTGCCACCATATCCGCCATACAAAAAAAAAAAAAAGGGCTTTTTTTTTTTCTTCTTTTGTATTTTTGTAGAGATGGGGTTTCATCATGTTGGCCAGGCTTGTCTCAAAGTCCTGGGCTCAAGTGATCCGCCCACCTTAGTCTCCCAAAGTGAGCCACTGCGTCCGGGCTACCCTGTTTCTTCTTTGTCTTGCCTCATCTACCTCCTTTCCTTTGCTTGGCTTTCTTTCCCTGCCCTTGTCTGACTGCTGGCCGTAGGTTCCAAGCCCTGTGGGCAGGGTGGGTCCTGGACCCTGTTCTCCGCCCCTCAGCCCCTGCTCTGTTCTTCTCCAGGCAGGCGGAAAGCTGCACCCTGCTTCCCAGCTCAGAGCCCAGGGCTACAGGCTGTGGACACCCTGAGGAGGGTTTCTCTGGGCCTGCTCCCCCACCCTCCCTACACGCTGTGCCCCAGCCCCTCCCCAGAGCCCACATCTGGCCAAAGTGCTCAGTTTTCCGGGCTGTAAATTGCCTCCTGCTGCCCCTTGGCATCCTCTCAGGTTTCAGCTTCATGGCTCTTTTGCTTTTGGTGGGAAGGCTCAGCTTGTTCCCTCCCTTCCTCTGTCTGAGACTGTGGAGAAAAATCCTTGGCAGGGTTGTTCTCGATCCTTCCGTCCAAGTGTTGGTGAGCTGTGGTTTTCAGCAGGTGGCTGAGTAGGAACCAGTTCTAATTAGATTTCCCCCTTTTCTGTTCACACCTCCCCCTCCCCCTCCCCCTCCCCTCACCCTGCCAGAGGCCAGCCTACCCCAAGTGTCCCCTGCCGTGCAGTGGAGGGGCTTGCAGTCGGCCAGCCTGGGGATGGTGGGATTCGTGTCAGCCTGCACTGCCCTCTGCTCCTCCTTGACCTGGCCCTTGGCCTAGTGCTCAGCCTCAAGGGTCCCCTCAACTCCCTGCATCCCCTCAGATAACTTTTCTTTTCTTTTCTTTTTTTCTTTTTTTGAGATGGGGTCTTGCCCTGTCACCCAGGCTGGAGTGCAGTGGTGTGACTCCCGGGCTCAAGCCATCCTCCCACCTCAGCCTCCCAAGTAGCTGGGACCACAGGTGTGAGCCACTATGCCCGGCTAATTTTTTTTTGTATTTTTGGTAGAGAAGGAGTTTCACCGTGCTGCCCAGGCTGGTCTCAAACTCCTGAGCACAGGTGATCCACCTCCCTCAGCCTCCCATAGTGTTAGGATTACAGGCAGGAGCCACTGTGCCTGGCCTCAGGTAGCTTTTCTGTTCCTTCACAGCAGGTGACTCTCTAGCCCCTGCAGCTGACCATCAGGGGCTCAGGCCGTTGCACCCACGTTGCACCCCCAAGACCATGGCAACTGTCAGCTCCAGCTGGTCCCCGGGCAGATCCACTCTCCCTGCTGCAGAATTTGCTTTGCACCACCGCCTTAGCTCATCCACACACCTGGGGAAGCCTGCTTGCTTAGGCCTAGGAAGGGTGTCTCAGGCAGCCACCAGGCCAGTCCGGTGCAAGTAATCATCAGATTACTACCCAGAGTGTTGCCCGTGGACCTGGGCTGATCTATAAGGAACTTAAGTCCTGGAGCGGAAAGCGTGCATTTAGTAATGCTGTAGCGGTTGACCTGGCCCTGACATTTTAGGTTGTTTAGTGTTTCCCAGGGGTAGCTCCAGGGGAGTATTGGAATTTGGTGGTTGGTACCAAGGAAACTTGTAGGGATTTTTAGTCGACACTGAAGGACTTCTCTCATCGAACAAGGTACCGGCCAGTTTGGGTGTTGTTGAAATCTGGAGGAGAGTCATGTGTGGTACGAAACAGGTCACAGTGGGATCATGCACTGGCCCGGGATGGACGGGAAATAGAAAGCCTGGCATCGGCCATGGATCAGCTGAGAAGTGCGGCCCTCTGCATCCCAGGCCTGCAGAGAAGTCCCTGCAGGGAAGTTCAGAGGGTTTCTTAGGAGCAGCTGAAGGGATTTTTAGATTTGGTATGGGGTGGTGAGGAGGAGTTTGGGGTTCGATGATGAATGCCCAAGGAAAGTTCAGGATTTCTTGGGGGAATTGGAATGAGGAAGATTTGTAGTTTGGTGTGGGAAGTCAAAGGGTAGTTTGGAGTTTGAGGTAGGAGGACTCAGGGATGTTTGGGGTGTGGGGGCCCAGAGGGAAGGCTCTAGGGAGGGGACAGAATGCTCTGAGGTTCCTGGGAAAGCCCAAGGGAAGAGTGGGTTCAGGAGTATGGACCAGGGGACGTTTGGAGGTGATAGTGGGGGGCTGAGGAGAGATTTGGGGTTTTACTTGCCAGGTGGAAGGGCGTTTGGACGTGTCTAGATTAAGGACCAAGGGTATTTTGGGTTATTGGAGAAGGCTGAAGGGAAGCACGGGGGCTGGGTGGGGAAGGGCCGTGAAAAGTGTTGGGGTTCATAGTAGGGGAGGGAGGGGGAATTTTGGGTTCTGTGGATGGAGCCAGAGGGGGTCCGTGAGATTCAGTTGACGAGGACCACGGGGCTTTGGGGTCCTCACCGAAGGAGAGGTTTGAGTTTTGCCTTTCCCAGAGTTTGCTCAGCTTCCACAGTCTCTGTCAGCTCTCAAATATCCAGTGTCAGGAGGAAGTCTAAAGGAATCTTAACCTGTCCCCTTCAAACTTGCTCCTTGGTGCCAGAACGTTCTCCCTTCCTCAGCTTCCCCAACTCTCTCCACACGAAGGCAGCTGTGGCGTGCTGTGAGAGCACACAGGGATCTTAACTCAGGGTGACGCCCAGTGGCTTTTCCAGCCCGTTCCCCTCGGTCTGCCAGCATGGTGGTGATGGTTATCCCGCCGGCCTCTGCAGCGCGCCGTGATGCCCTGGCCTCTACCAGCTCACCTTCCTCCTGCCCCGGGCCCTGCTCCTCTGAGGCCCACACATCTTTCTAGGGCCAGCAGGAGGCCTGTGTCTTTGAGGAGGCCGTGCGTGACCCCGTCACCCAGTGGCCTGTCCCTCATTGCGTGCCCTCATTTGCCCTTGGCTGTGTCTCAGCTGCAGCTGCACTTGTGTTTTGCCCTGACTCCTCGGTGTGCACGTGTCTCTCCAAGTCCTAGATGGTGGCACCCCAGAGGCTGGGCTGCACGGTCTCTGTGTTGTATCTTAGCTGCTGGGGAAATGCAAGGCCACTGGTCTAAAGGCTTTTCTCTGAGTTGGGGCCACCTATCCTTAGTCCCCACCCACCAAGCCTGGCCCAGACCTGTTCTGTGGGCTGCTCTTGCTTTTCCCCTTTGCAGGAACAGCCCCACATCAGAACAAGTCACCCCCTCCCAGTGGCAGCCACCTCAGACTTGGATGCAAGGACCCCATCCCAAGGTGTCCCTATAGTTTCTCCTGTTCCCTGGAAGCCGACTTCCCCTGTCTGGCGCTTTCATATGTGGCCAGCTGGTGCATAGCAAGGCTTGGTGTCAGGTATTGTGCTAAGTGCCTTACCATGGCCAGGTGCTCACAGGAATCCTGTGTGACAGGTGCCTTCTACGGAGGAGGAGACCAAGGCACAGAGAGGTTAAGGAAGATGCCCAGTGTCACACAGACTGAGATTGTCACCACTCTGCCTGACTGCTGCTGGGGTGATGCTGCTGGGCCCAGATGCCCTTCAGGGAGCCCACTGCCTGCTGTCCTCCCTCACTGCAGCCTTTATTTTATCATGGAGTGTCCCCACCCAGCCACACCACTGGGCTTCCCACTTGGCAACTGAGTTTCCCCTTTTTCTTTGGCTGGGGGCCCCTCCTCCTTTCCTTGGAAACTGAATGGGGCTCACGTTGGCCCTTCTGTGTGGGCCCCCTCCCCGCCTCTCCCCTCCTCTTTTCCCTGAGAAGGGCTGAAACCATTCCCAGGCTGGCCCCAGATGCAGGACAAGGGCTGTGGGATGAAAGGTGATATGTAAATGTAAGGCGATGATTATCTATTTGACAGGGACAGCTGCCTGTGGTAAAAAATGTAATCTAGTAATCCTTTTGTGAAAATCGGATCCAAGGCTCAGCAAGCCGCCTGAAACAGCAAAAGGCCACGTTCCCTCCCTGCTCGCCCCTGTCCCCCACGCCATACTCGTACTCACTCCTGGTGCCCCGCATCCCTGCCCCCGGGTGCCTGCGGCGCGTATCTCCCTGTGTGCGTGCTGCACCTGTGCATACGTGCTCTTGCTTTTGCTTTTTTGGGTTGTTGTTAACATCCTACATAATCATAGGACAACTGTCAAAACCAAGAAGTTAACATGAATAGCGTTATTAACAATAGACTTTATTTAGATTTCGCTGTTCCCATGAGCGCCCTTTTTCTGCTCTAGGAGCCTCCATTGCGTTGAGTTGTCCTGTCTCCTTAGGTCCTTAGGCTCCTCTATCCTGCGACAGTTCCTTAGTTTCTCCAGATCTTTCACGACCTTGACAGTGGTGAGGAGTGCTGCTCGGTCACTCTGCAGGACGGTTTTTCACTCTGGCTCTGTCTGGCATTTTCTCATGGTTAGACGGAGGTTCTTTGTCCTTGGAGAGACCACCGTGGCATGGTGTCGTGTCCTTCTAGGTGTGTGGCGTCAAGGGAAATGTGATGTCCGTGTGTCTTATTACTGGTGATGATGCCCTGCTCACTTGGAGAAGGTGATGTATGCCAGGTATCTCCAGTATATAAAGTGGCCCCTTTTTCTTTATAATTAATAATATTTAGAATTATATTAATTATAATTAATACACCATTAATGTCTTGAGGGCAGGCACTTTGAAACTCTCCTGGTTTTTTCTCAAACTTTTGCTCACTAATTTTAGCATCCATCAGTGGTTTTTGCTTGCAAGTCTTATAATTGTGGTGTTTGCCTAATGGTAGTTTTCTGTTTCCCTCATTTCTTCTGCATTTATTAATTGGAATTCTCCAAGAAGGAAGAGCTATTTCTTCTGTCCCACTTATTTATTCAATTAGTTATTTTTATCATTACAGACTCATGGATATTTATTTACTTCATAAATAAAAAAATATATAAATGTATGGATATAGGATATATAATAAATATCAATATATATATTTTATCCTATAGATTAGAGTGACAGTACAATAGATATTCATTTTGTTGCTCAATTTGCTGCAGCCTTGGCCATGGGGAGCTCTAGGGAGCACTTTCAGATTGGCTTCTGTGCCCTTTGATGGATTCCTATCTTTGCTTGAGCTTTTCCTTACTTTCTGGCACAAGATGCTCCAGGTCATGTTATGTTTCTCCTGCCCCAGGCCTGAATCAATCACTTCTCTAAGGAGCCCTGCTTCTTTTTGCTGGAGCATGGTGTTTAGAAACCAAGATCTAGGTGCTAGGTGTGTCCATTGCTACTGGGGTGTCATCGCTTCTAGGTCCTCTCAGAGAACAGAACTAAGAAATAGATATATGCCAACCCAGGCATGGACACATATCTGTATCTCTGTTGTTCTGTTTATTTGTGTTTATATTTATAAAATCATGAGTTTGTGCTGATTTATTTATTTTTTATTTATTTTATTCTTTTGAGACAGAGTCTTGCTGTGTCACCCAGGCTGGAGTGCAGTGGTGCGATCTTGGCTCAATGCAACCTCCACCTCCCAGGTTCAGGCGATTCTCCTGCCTCAGCCTCCCTAGTAGCTGGGATTACAGGCGCCTGCCACCATGCCTGGCTAATTTTTGTATTTTTAGTAGTGACAGGGTTTCACCATGTTGGCCAGGCTGGTCTTGAACTCTTGACCTCAAGTGATCTGTCTGCCTCGGCCTCCCAAAGTGCTGGGATTACAGGCGTGAGCCACTGTGCCTGGCCAGTGAGTGGTATCCCTATAAGAGGGACACAGGAAGCACCATGTGATGACAGAGACGGAGGCACAGGTTGGAGCAATGTTCCTGCCAAGGATTCCCAGCAATGACCAGAAGTGAGAAAGAGGCCAGGAAGGGTCCTCCCCTAGAGGCTGCAGAGGGAGCCTCTGCCAGTGCCTCCATTCTGCACTTCCAGCCCCCAGAACCGCAAGACTGTAAATCCCTACTGTGGAAGCCTCTCAGCTCGGGGTACTTTGCTGCAGTGGCTCCGGGAATCACATGGAGTGGTTTCTAGTGGGGGTTGCAGGTGCAGGCAGCTTCTCTCAGGCTCCTGCCTGAGATCGTCCTCTCTCACATCTGGGTAGCCCTGGGCTGCGCCCTGAGAAGTGAACACAGAGGCACTGCTAGCATGTCAGCCATGGCCAGGTGCTCCTTCAGCGAGGCTTGTGTTTGGGCAAAATGAGAACCCAAAAAGCTTGCATTTAAACCATAGCTGCTGATGATATTTGTCCCTTTTCCCTATTCCCCCAGACCTTTATGTTACGAGGATAATCTGATCGTCAAATTGTGTTTCTTAGCATTTAATTGGACTTCAAATCAGTTGCATTGCTTTGTTTCCTTGTGCAGTGAGCTCAAGGGCACCTCCTAGGAAATGTCCCTCCTTGATTTCACACATCAAGGTCATTCCTAGGGCTCCTTTTTCTTCCCCCCACTCCCTTGTGAGCACACAGTGCGTGCAGCAGCCCTCGGCGTCCTCTGGTGGATGACGCGTTTGTCAACTGCTTGGACCTTGGGGCCCTCCGGTCAGGACCGCGACTGCCCTTGAATTCACCTCTAGACTCTTGAGCACATGCACAGCTAGCTCTCAGTGCCAGCTCAAGGCTCTCTCCCGTTGTGTCCTCCCTGACTGCCAGTCCATGGTGCTCTTGCTCTTTCTTGGCAGTGCTCTTGTTTGGGAAATGACTTTTTTGTGTGAACTTGTTTTGACGTGCCGGCTTGATGAAGAGCTCCTCCAGGGCCGGGGTCCTCCCGTCCCTAGGAGGTGTTCAACTAGGGTTTGCTGTGGATTTCCTCCTTTTTGATACCTGTGGGCAGAGGAGCACCCACCTCAGTACATCTTGCTGAGTTTGGGGCAGAAGACTCAACTGCAGATGTGGAAACTGAGTCCCAGGTGAAGAGAAACTCACTCGTCACCCTGCATTCTAATAGCACATACACAGTGAGGGCAGAAGAACAGGGACCAGGTGTCCGGAGCTTCCCGGCAGTCCTCTCTGCCAGGATCATCCTGTCCTGCTCATTCCTCATTTTTCTGTCCAGATGGCTGAGGGAAGGCATGGCTGGCATCAGCCAAGGTGATGCATAACCACATGGGGCTCAGCAGAGAGGGCTCAGACCATTAGGGGTGTCAGGCTGGGAAATCGGAAATTAAAGGCCTGGCGCGGTGGCCAGCAAAACCTCCTCCTGGTGCAGTGTTCCGAAATCACCTGTGGTGGGTTTCATTAGCACGGGCACAGGGGAGGGAAGGCCTGTTGGCAGGCAGAAGAGGCAGATGGGCTGCAGGCACTGGCTTGGCCTTGCGAGTGAGCCGCAGGGCACACGGGGCCTGGCAGTGGGCTTCCACCATGAGGCTCCTGCAGGCACAGGCATGAGGACCTTTTCCCACTTTGAGGCTGTGAGCTCCCCCGGCAAGCCCACTCCCCTCCTGGACCTCAGTCTTGTCATCTGTAAAATGGGAAGATTGGGCCAGGGGATCTTTGAGGTCTCTCTGGCCCTGACAGCCTAGGTTTGTGACCTGTGGCCATCGGGGGAGTGGTGACTAGGTTTGTGGCCAATGGCAAAGGGGCAGGAGGGCACTGGGATGTGAGGTCAGGGGATGGAGCCCATTGGAGAAGGACAGCTTCCCCTGGGTGTCTCAAGGCCCTCGGGGAGCTTAGGGTGGGGAGACTGTGTGGAGATGTTCTCTGAAAAGAGGACTTTTCTTTCTCCATAGTCCCCTGACAGTTTGGTTTTCATTCTGCCCACCTGTCTGTCTACCCTCCATCTCTCCTACCAGTATCTGTGGAGCACCTCCTGTGCAGGGAACACAGCTGTGCACGAGACAGACAAGGTCATTGCTTTCGTGGAACCCAAGATCCAATTGATGAAGACAGGCATTTAGACAAACAGTTCACAAATAATTAATTACACTTGGAATAAGTGTAAATGCCTGTGTGCGCTCTGCTCTTCCTCCTTGATCTTTTCTGCTCCCTCCACTCTCCTCCTCTTTCCTGCCTCCTTATCCTTCTCCACCTGCTTCATCTCTATGGCCTTTCTGCACCCACCCAGTGCTGAGATCTTCCTGGGATTCTCCAGGCCAGAAATGCAAAAAGCTATAGATCTTGACCTTTCTGCTTGTGTGTCTGGGCATTCTCTGGGAGGAGAATGGTGGTGGACCCCATGGCCTCCTGAAAGGGGTGTGGGTAGATTGTAAGCTTTGGGGCCATGCTTTTCTGGGTTTGCATTCAGATTGTGACACTTACAAGCTTGCACAAGTCCTTTATCTTCTCTGAGCCTTAGTTTCCTCATCTGAAAATGGGTTTAACCACACTCACCTTTCAGTATTATTTTGGATATCAAATGGGTAGATGTAAGTGAAAGTTCATTGTTGGTGCCTTGACTATAAGGTGTTTGATTAAAACTAGCATTCTCTCCCCTTTTCTCCTTTCTTCCTTTCTGCAGGGTATGTAGCGAGATATTTTTGAGTTTAGGGTGGAGAGTGGAAGCAGGGGAGCCCTGGCTCTCTGCAGGTCACGCTCCAGCCTGGAACCCAGGTGAGGTATGGAGGAGCTGCTGGGCAGCAGGAGGCGGGGGCCACGGTCCCTGTCCTGGGATGAGGAGCCCGCCAGGGGCTGGAGAGAATGACAGGCATCCCATGCATCCCAAAAATGCAGTGTGGTGTGACAGCTGCCTGCTGCATCCTGCTGAGTGTTGGGGCCCGAGAGACCCTCGCTGAGGAGCAAGGTTGGTGGGCATGCTGCAGCCTGAATCCTGGTGGCATTTCCACCAGCGCAATGGGAAGTGGCCTCTCCCTCCTTCAGGATCGCCCCCACCTTCCCAGCCCACTTCCAGATTCAGTTTGAGTCACCTAGGGCCTGTTCTGCCCCCAAAGAGAGAGAACCAGCCAGCCCAGTGCTGCGACGATGGAAGTCTTCTGTTCTGTACCGCCCAGTACAGTAGTCACCAGCTACATGTGGCCGTTGAGCATTGAAAATGGGACTGAAAATGCCTCAAGGAGCTGGATTTTAAATTTTATCCAGTTTTAACTTAAAATGGAAATGTAGGTGGCCGCATGTTGCTCGTGGCTGCCACGTCGGACGGTGCTGTTCTAGACCAGCAGTTCTCACCTGCAGTGTTGGCTCACACTGGTGGGTGCCCTTTGGTGGGAGGTGCGTTGTGAGTGCCTTGTTCTTAGTAAGAGATTACTAAGCTGTGTGAGTGGTGTACATGTATGTGGAGTGGGGTGGGCCAGGGGGCACAGCTTGGCAGATAAAGGGTGGGCTCCTGCGAGTCTGATCTGGGTACATTTGGAGATTGAGTGGAGGGTCTGGATAGGGGAGAAGGAGGAGAAAAGTCTCAAGCACTTCATTCATCCTGGAGACAAAGCACAAAACTAGGGAAGGAATTTTGAGCAGTGATTCCTTTGAAAGAAAGGGAGGAAGGGCATACATCCCAGGGCCATTGGCTAAAGCACTGTATGGATTCTATAGGGGCTGGAGGAGACCTGAGGCACTCGTGTGTAGCCTGCTCATTTTACAGATAAGGAAACTGAGGCCCATCATGCATTGGACCAGAATCTGATCCCTCTACTTCTAAGAACTACCCTGTAAAGTAAATTATCTGTCTCATTTTGCAGCAAAAACTAGAAACTGGAAATCAAAGCCATTAGGCATTTTAGTGGAACCAAGTTTTGGTCCCAAGTCAGTCCAGAGTCACAAGCTGAGTTTCTCAGACTCTCAGGCCAACACCCACACTGCCAGCTCATTGCATCCTTTCCAGCAGCTCGGGCTGGGTTCAGGATGCTGGGGTTCCTCCTTCAGCACCTGCGGCCTGTGAGGTGGCCAGCGGTGGGGCTGTGGCTGGCAGGGTATGGAACGTGGGCAGGGAGTGTGGCCGTGGCTGTGTGGGACTGCCTGCTCCAGGGCCTAGAGGGTGCACATGACTACACTGCCAAGTGGCCTTGCTGTTTGTGGAATCCAGAGACGCCTGCCTGAAAGGGACCAGGAGGGACAAGGGAGCAAGGTCAGAGTGGAGCCGAATGCTCATATTCCACTCCTGACAGAGCAGCACTCAGAGGAGACCTGCGTCTCTGCATCCTCTCCAGCTTGGCTGGGAAGCTGCCCAGGCGGGGGGAGGGACTGCCCCATCCAGCTGTTGTCCACCTCCCAGCCTCCCCACGGCTGCAGCTGTCCCAGCTCCATCAGTCACGTCCAAGGCTGGGTGGGAGGAGGGGATGAGGAGAAGAGGGGGCCTCTCGGGCGTGCCTGGCCGAGGTAACTTTGGCTCCTGCCTCTAAGGAGGTCTCCAGTTGCTGAGGAAAGAGGGGAGGGTGGTGGCTGCCTCCTGGATCCTGGGTAAATTGTGGGGTGTGGGTAGCTCAGCTTTCAGCCCCCCGCCATTTGTCTCTCTGGGAGGGCCAGTGTTTTATTGAAAACAGTAGAAATGGTCGAATTATTCCTTCATCTACATCTAATAAGTTCTTTTGGCACTTCTTAGCTTTGCTGTACTTTTTGTGAATGAATAAATGAACAGCTCCTCACCTGCCTCCAGGGTAGGGAGATGAGGTCTTTGTTTCTTCCGGCTTACTGGTTTGATGATGGTCAGGGCCTGTGTGTAGGGGCTGGACTTGGGGAGTGTGAGCTGTAAGGATGGGTGTATTTTGTCCTCCAAGTGTGGCAGGAAGTAGAGAGATGCCCATCCTGGCATTACTATTTTCTGCAGTCAGATACATGCCCAGCCTTGTTCTCTCTTTTTTTCCTGAAATTCAGCAGAGTCCTTGAAGTCTCTAATGACCTTGCATTCTTCAGAAGCTAAAGAGAGAGACGCAAAGAGAGAAGTGGTCCTCTTTCTTGGCCAGACCTCAGTTTGCCAGCCTGAAGAATGGAGAAGCAGTGCCACCTGTCTCAGTCCAACAGACAACAGCATCATGGTGTAAAGAGTTGATTTTGAGCCCTTTGGAAAAAAGGCCCTAGGGGAGAGGCACTTATTTTGTTTTTATTCTGAGCTTTATCTGATCTCAGCGCAGGACAGGATGGGTGTTAGCCAAGTAATAGCCACCAGTGATTCGAGACCTGGCTTGGAGTTAGAGACATCTGGGGAGCTTTTCAATAATTCAGGCTCCTGGGCCCACATCCCAGATCTTCTGAGTCTGAAGCTCTGGGAACGGGGGGCAGAAAGCTGTATTTTGAAAAGCTTCCCACATGATTTTGATGCAAAGGTAGGTTTGCCCCTTTGAGGAGAAATCCCTTGCTGAACAGATATTCATAAGTGCTTTTCTCTGAAATATGCCTGACTTTGGGAGCATTTGTGAATTGATTCATTCATCCAGCCAGCGGACATGTAGTGACCGCCCGTGGTATGCCAGACACAGCTCTGGGCAGAGGGGTGGGGGCAGGATTAGGGGGAGTGCTCTTCCCTCAGGGAGGGCCCAGTCCAGTTTGGGAGACAGACGGCACCAGCAATGACAATGTAGCGTGAAAGGTGAGGTGTGGGAGATGCCCGCTGGGCCCGTTACATTTGGCTGGACTTCAGAGAATATGTCTCGGCCTCCCTCGGTCTGTTTCCGCCCCTCTGCCAGTTATAGGCTTAATACCCTTTTTATGTGTATTTGAACAGAATAGGGCGCATAGCTGACTTGATGCTGATGCCCAGAGAGATTAGGGGGCTTGACTAGGGCCGCACAGTGAGTTAGGATTTTGTTGATGGGGGGCAGGGATGGGGAGGGTTTCCTTTGAAAAATCTGTGTCATAAAACCCCCAAATGGATTGTAGTGTATCTGGGCTCTGCAGGTGGCAGACAGACATGGTGTCAGTCTTGGTTTCAGCCTGTGGCCTAGTGTGAATCTTTGGTTTCTTGTCTACATGCTGAGGCTGATATATACGCACGTTGCTGCTGGTTCTTAGAATTAGAGATATGGTGTGGTTGGCCCATGCTAGGTGCTCAATGAATGCCAGTTTTTCTTCTCTACCGTTGTATTTGGTGTCTCAAGTGAGGAGAGTGTACTTTTTGGGGCCTCAGACTCTCTGAGCCCTCCTTCTAGCTGGGGATTGCCTTAGCTAATTCCCACTTATGAGCTGATTTCAGGGTGCTGAGTTCCAGGCCCTGCAGGAGATCGAATGCTGCCCCTTCTTCACCCCACGCCTGGCCTGGCCTTGGGGAGCCCTCCCCTGTCCTGTGCCTTTTAACTCAATACTCTCTGACAGCTCCATGCAAATTGCTAGAGCACTCAGAACGCCTCATTTCTCAGTAAGGCCCCTTCGTCCAAGCCTTTGTCCTTCCGCTCAACATTAAACTCTGTCAACATTTTTTCCCAATGAAGTTCTTCCTCCCTCTGCACCGTCCCCAGTCTCCAGCCAGCTTCGCTAGCCAGGGATACAATTGGATTGCAATTTCTAGCACTTCCTGGAGATCAGGTCCCTGAAGAGCTATAAAAATCCAGTGGTGTTTCTGGCCACCTTTCCATGTGGTTTGTAGTGCACTGTCACTTACACACGCCTGCAGAGTGTGTGTGTGTTTGTAGTCGCATGTTTGCACACGTGTGTGCCTGTGTGTGAGTGGGTGCGTGCATGCATGTGTATTTGGCTTTAAGGGAGGTCCTCATATTGCATTACCTATGTTGCTAGTTTCTGGCTGCCAGTTTGCATTTCTTAAGCGGATTTTCTGATTCCAGGCTCGGGAGGGCTCCCCTGCACTGTACGTAATTGGGCACGAAGCCTGTGGTGGGGTGGATTTGGGTAATGGCAGGGCTGCATTCCTCCCATTCTTTTCTCACAGGAAAAAGTGCCTGGATATAACCCTGTGGTGGGGATTGCTTACAGGAGGGGCCGGCTGCCTGCCACCAGCCTTCACATTTGGCCCCTGTCGGCCCCCTCCAGCCTTGCCCTCCCACCTCCCCTCAAGGCAGTTGCCACCAGCTGGGTGGGCACTGGGGCTGCGCATGCCCCTCAGTGATTAATGGCCTGCAGCACTTGGCTGCCCTCTTCCCACCCATGCTTGGTGGGACATGGCGCCCATTTCCAGGGTCTTCTTCCTTAAACCCAGATATGGAACAGAATAGGGCAGCCTCCAACGTGAAATGTCTCTTACTCCCTCCCTTCCTTGCTCCCTCCAGCCTTTTTTCCTTGCTTAAAAACAAAACAAAACAAAAAAACCATGGTGTGCGCCTGTACTCCCAGCTACTCGGGAGGCCGAGGCAAGAGAATCGCTTGAACCCGTGAGGCGGAGGTTGCAGTGAGCCAAGATCGTGCTATTACACTCCAGCCTGGTCGACAGAGTGAGACTCCACCTCAAAAAAACAAAAAAACAAAAAACAAAAAACACACAGCCGATCTTTGGAATTGAAAAGTAAAAGCCCAATAATCAGGCGTAAGTGAATTTCCTGCAAATGGGATGCCTGCTGGAGGGGGCTGTGATTTGCTGCTTGGCGCAGACAACTCTCTGAGGAATTTTTCCTCTCCAGCTCTCATTCCCTTGGGGAATTCATAGCGGGGAATCTCTCCCTGGAGAGTCTGACCAGCTTGGAAGGAGGTAAGGTAAGGAGGGCTTTCTGTTTTCCAAGGCACCCCCCTCTGTCATAGCTTACAGGGAGGCAGCTGCCACTTCCCAGCCCTCCTTGCCTGGCCACCAAGGAGGTCACTGCGAGGTCAGCTCTCCTGATTGTCAGCAGGATCCTGGCACCCAGCTCCTCCCTCACCTGCCACAGGGTTTGGGCTGATGCCAGGGTGGGCTGGGACTTGGCATCCCATCGGCCCCTCTTTTTGGAAGGTCGTGTGGCAGTCCTTCTGTCCTTCTGACACACCTGCCCCCTGCTTGGCAAGCAGCCTTCCCCTGAGGTCTGGTTCCTGAGTGTCCCCAGCAATGGACACAGTGAAACATGTATTGAAAAGAATGAGGGAAGGACAGTCTTGGGGGAGAATGCTGGACTGGCTCTTTCTAGCCTAGAGGCTGTCATCAGAGCCCCCTTCTTTTCTTTTCTTTTTTTTTTTTTTTTTGAGACGAAGTCTCGCTCTGTTGCCCAGGCTGGTGTGCAGTGGTGCGATCTTGGCTCACTGCAACCTCCGCCTCCAAGGTTCAAGCAATTCTCCCTGCCCCAGCCTCTTGAGTAGCTGGGACTACAGATGCCTGCCACTACGCTTGGCTAATTTTTATATTTTTTAATAGAGACAGGGTTTCGCCATGTTGGCCAGGCTGGTCTTGAACTCCTGACCTCAGGTGATCCACCCGTCTCGGCCTCGCAAAGTGCTGAGATTACAGGCGTGAGCCACCATGCCCAGCCGAGCCCCCTTCTTTCCTTATGCTGCATCAGAAGACAGGGACTCTGAAACCACAGCAGAAATGACAGAGCAGCAGAGGCTCACACACACCTGACAGGTGGGGGCTCTAGGACGGTGTCTGTGCTCAGTGCGAATGCTGAGCTTCCTTTTATAGTGCGTGCACACCTGCGTGTGTGTGGGGTGGGGTGGTGGTGGTGGTGCAGGGCGGGCCTTCCTTGAAGCCCTCTTCGGACTGACTTGTGACACCTTTTCCTTGTGCCTCACCCCTGTGACACTCCCGGAAGGGCCTGAACAAAGCAGACATTTCCTGCTTAGCCCTCATCATCATGTGCTAGTTTATTTCAGGGTCAGGAGCTATTGGGCATTTAAAAAAAATACTTATCATATAAATAATGCTGTATAATAAGAACACAAATCAAAGAAATAGGGGTAAAAAATGCCTCACAAACCTGCCATCATGACAAATCAGTTTTCTATTTTCCATGATGCCTTCAGTCTGTATTTGCTCGCAAACATATTTTTTTTTACATGGTTATAGTCAATAATGTAGACAGAATTTTGTGTTCTATTTGCTTTAACATTTTAAGAATTTTGCATTCTATTTGCTTTCTTTAACATTTTACCATAAGCTACATAATCATCACAATTATGATCATCATCATCATCATCATCATCACACTTTCAAGTGGTTACATAGGAAATGTTTCCTATTTATCCGTTTTCCTACTGTTGAATGTTTAGCTCACAATTTTAACTTACCTAAATAGTAGAAACTTCATTAATACATTAATATGTTAGTATTATATATATATGTGTGTGTGTGTGTCTGTGGATGTGTCTCTATCTGTTTCTCTGTCTAGCTGTCTGTTCCCCTTTTTGCATTATTTCCTTAGGACAATTCAAGAAGCCAAGCATTCTTTCCTAGAGCAATGAGGGATCTCATTCTGGGTTATTAAATACCAGCCGGAAGTCAGGTGCCTGAGAGCAGCCACAGGGTTTAGCTGAGATCTTGGCCCGAGTCTGTTTTCACACACTGCCCTTGGGAAGGCAGTCAGGTAGCAGAGGCCCTGCTTTAAAGGCTGTTCACTGTGCATTTTTATCCTATCTCCGGCTTCGAAGCCCGCTGGCCTGGTACATAGATTTTGAGTATGTTGCTTCACTCATTCAATAATTCCTAAGTGCACTCCCCATCTGACCCTATTCAATGCAAGAGAAATAGGTCTAGCTCGCACCCTTAGGGAACTTGCAGTCTGAAGTGACCGTGGGCTCACCCATTCAATTATATTCCATCAACTTTATGCAAGCCTGCAAACTCAGATGACCGATAACAGCCCAGGGTGGTGGGCCCATCAGCATATTCCTCCCTTCCTCCCTCTCTTCCTTCCCTCGCGTCCTGCTTTCATTGTTTTGCAGCAGAATGACCAGCATAGAACATGATGCACACGTTCAGCCGTGCAAAAGAGCAGCTAGTGCTTAAATACAAATGGGAGACATGATTCTTTTGTTTTAAATAAATACTTAGCATGACTTCGGTCCTGTGAGCATCTGCACTCCAGGCCTGAGCAGCTGAGCTGCCTCTCACATGGACCTGCCATGATTCCATGATTGCCTGCATGCCCAGTAATCATTACATGGCATTGGAGTGCCAGTGGTTGAACGTGATCACAGTGAGCCCCTTTTCTAGTGACTTCTCCAGCCCCCTACAGATATCATCTAGCTAGGACAGAGACAACTGGAGTTTCTCGAAGGGCAGTGGTCTGTAACAGTTAAGTATTCTACATGGTTCTCTTGGTTCCCTAGATCTTCCATTTTTCAAGGAAAATTTGAACTTCTGATTTTTGGGTAAAATCTCCTAATTTTTAACTATTGGCAGCTAATTAAAAAAAATTAAAACGTGATGCGGACCAAATAAAACCTGTGCGTGGGCTGGGTTTGGTCTGGGGGTACCAGCTTGTGACCCCTGCTTCATGTATTAAAGGTAGGGTGTTATGCTGGGTACTTTGGGGGGAATATAAAGAGCATAAAGTGATGAAATTAATAAAAATCATGGCGTATGGGAGAGGCAGCTCACACACACAGCATAACACAGTTGGCTACGCAAGTGAAACCGAAGGCGGGCTGTTCCGGGAATGCTGGGCAGAGACTGTTCATGTTCTGAGCTTTTAGGAAATCAGCATGAGGAGGCCGCTCCTGAATAGCTGTTAGAAGAGACCACATCTTCCAGGCCTGGTGTGGTGGTGCGCACCTGTAATGCCAGCATTTTGAGAGGCCGAGGCGGGAGGATCCCTTGAACCCAAGAATTTGAGGCTGCAGTGAAACATGATTATGCCACCGTGGCCCTGATGACAGAGCAAGACCCTGTCTCTTTAAAAAAAAAAAATAAATAAAGAGGGAGTGAGAGCAAGACCACGTCTTCCTTTTCTAGTCCCTTTGGGAAGAGTTAGGCCTTGAGTGAGGGACGGCTTGAAGCATGGAGTTGGAACTGGGAAGACTGGATTAGGTGGGTGCCGAGTAAATTTCCTTTTCTCCGTTTTCCCATCACACAGTGAGGAAAATTATCCCCCTTGGGCAGTTAGCAAGTATTTATTGTAGGCACACTGGAGGCGGAGTTGCCAGGGCCCCCTCTTCCTCCCCTCCAAGATCTCTAGGGGGAGATAAAGGGGAGTCTGTCTGAAGTGCTTTGAACTCTTCAGGACGCCAAAAGGACTTGAGGATGTTGCTCCATGGTTTTCCTGGGTGATAGCCATGACGTATGAGCCTAGTGATACTTAAGAAATACGACTTGCTAGGGAAGTAAACACCCAGTGTTATTTATTAGTTATTTAAAAAACAAAGCTTTCTTAGCTGGGAGGTTTCAGATCAGTGACAATGTCAGCTCCAATTTTCCTCTGTTAATAACAGGCCAGCCTCCTCCCCAGCCTGTGTCAGCAGCATTGAGAAGTGTGTCTGGGTGCACCTTTGGCGTTTGATGACTCCCTGAGAGGAAGGGAAAATGGTACTGAAGACCGGAAGGTTGTGCAGGGCCAGGACGGATCTCGTGAATAATAAAGCAAGCTGCCTTCCAGTGCTGGGTCTTTTGCTTTTATCTGTGTCCTCCCTCCATGTAGCCCCCTCCAGGACTGGGAGAGGGAGGGGCAGCAGGTGGGGAGTTGGGGGGCCAGGAGACAGGGTGCTGATAGAGGCATCTCCTGTCTTCTTGATAGGGGAGGTGTTGGAGTTTGGGATCTAGGCAAGACTTGGACTTTGCTTCTTAGAGTTGTTTTTTTGTTTTTTGTTTTTTTTTGAGATGGAGTCTCACTCTGTCACCCAGGCTGGAGTACAATGGCATGATCTCAGCTCACTGCAACCTCCCCCTCCCAGATTCAAACCTCCCAGATCCTCCTGCCTCAGCCTCCTGAGCAGCTGGGATTACAGGCATGCGCCACCATGCCTGGCTAATTTTTGTATTTTTAGTAGAGACGGGGTTTCACCTTGTTGGCCAGGCTGGTCACGAGCTCCTGACCTCAAGTGATCCGCCCGCCTCGGCCTCCCAAAGTGCTGGGATTACAGGCGTGAGCCACCGTGCCTGGCCTGCTTCTTAGAGTTGAATGGAATCCGGAGATGGGTGGGAGGGTTAGCTGGCTAGCTGGGAAGGCTTGGAGCAGGAGAAGGGCCTGGCGCAAGGGGCAAGGGCTGAGGGCCAAAGTTGAGGTGAGGTCTGATGAATTTGAGGGCCACTGCATTTTGACCTTGAGTAACTATAGTATTGATAAGGACAGTACCTTTGCAGTATTGAGTATAAATTCTCCCCCGCTGAGCCTCATAGAAACAGGCGAGAGAGGGCAGAGCAGGTTTTATTGTTTCCACTTAATTCAGGCTGAATGTGATGTATTTTAAGAATGTGGGTTTTTGAAGCTAGACAGATGTGGGTTCAAGGTTAGCCTTCTGACCTTGATGAATCTCGTTAGCCTCTGAACCTCAGTTTCTCCATCTGTAAAACAGGGAGACCAGTGCTTGCCTCACTGGGTATTTTGTAAGGGATGAAAACCTAAGATAGTCTTTGGCACATAGTAGACATTGAATAGTGAATAGCAGCTGCTATTGCTGTCAGCGTAAACTAAGAAACAGACCTAGAGAGGTCACCTGTCCTGCTGGAGGTCCCGAGGGAAACAGCCAGGACTGGAACCACAGTCCCGGACCTCGTAGGCCATGTTCTCCCATCCCCGGGACACTTCTTCCACTTCCCTGATCAGGTGGGCGCTGGGCAGACGCCGGCAGGCAGGCACCACCGCCGTCCAGGATGCATTTATGCCTGAATTGTAAGCTGTGGGCTGTGCCTGGCCTCAGACATGATTATAGGGTGCTGACAAAAGCAGCACCCCCTGATTAAGACGATGAGCAGAAACGCACCCGGGCTTTTCTTCGCTGAGCAACTCCATTGTGTCTTTCTCCCCTTTTCCACCCCTCCCTTTATCTACCAAAAAAAAAATGAAATGGAAAAGATGAAGGACTGTCAGCACCAGATCACAACATGGGCTCCAGGAGTTGGCGGCTTTTCAGTGCCTGCGGGGTTTCCTCTTCTTGCTTTCCTCGACCAAGTCTAATTGAGATAAATCTGAGGGCTCCCATCTAATTGAGGTAAATCTGAGGGCTCCCCTCGGAGCGCAGGGCTTCCTGCTTCCCTGTGTCCCGGAGGAGCGTCTCCTGGGGCTCGCTTTGTCAGCACTCTCCCCTGTCCCATGGATGCCTCCCACAAGATCTGTGGAAGTGGCTGCTCAGTCTGTCTGCTGCCTGTGGGTGGAGCCACCTTTCCCTAGCACCCCCCAGGTCATGTCACTCCCTTTTCCTATCTCAGATCTGTGCTTCCATGTATAGTGTGCAAGGCTCTGCAGAACTTGACCTCAGCTTGTCTTTGTGCTGCCGTCCTCCACTGTTCCTTGCATAAAGCATAGGCTTCCGTGGCTCACGCCTGTAATCCCAGCACTTTGGGAGGCTGAGGCAGGTGGATCACGAGGTCAGGAGTTCGAGACCAGCCTGGCCAGCATGGTGAAACCCCGTCTCTTCTAAAAATACAAAAATTAGCTGGGCATGGTGGCACATGCCTGTAGTCCCAGCTACTTGGGAGGCTGAAGCAGGAGAATGGCTTGAACCCGGGAGGCAGAGGTTGCAGTGAGCCGAGCTCATACCATTGCACTCCAGCCTGGGTGACAGAGCAAGACTCTCTCTCAAAAAAAAAAAAAAAAAAAAAAAAGCATAGGCTTCCACTGTGTCGGCCAACTTGCTACTTCCTGAACAGGTCTGGAAGCCACCTGCCTTTGTGCTTTTGATCGCTCAGCCTCTTTTGCTTGGACAGCCCTCGCCCCAGTGGAATCAGGCCCAATCTTCGCGGATTAGCTGGAGTGCCAGCTCCTCTGTAAAGCACATCTTGCTTGGGAACGTACTCCTCCTTTGCCTGGCACGTCACAGATATGAAATTAATGTTGGCTTTGCTTAGGGCCCTCTGCTGTGATTGTGCAGGTCTCTTCCAGGGCCTCCTCAGAGCTTGATTGTCTGTGCTTCCCGCCCCCTGCAAGGGAGCCTATTTACACTTTTATTGTACATGATCTAAGTTCTTAGGCATTTTTCTTTCTAAGTTTAAAGTTCTCTTACTTTTCCCATTATTGTCTGTTGTTTCTGAGCCTCAGAGGCTATGGCGACAGGAGGGTGTAGTAGAAAGCACACTAGATTGAGAGCAGGAGCCGTGCCTTCTCCTCCCAGCTCTGCCTCTCACCAACTGTGATTTGGGGCAAGTAGCTAACCTTATCTGGGTCGGTCTTAGTTCCCCATTTGTAAAACAAGGGGTGGGCTAGCCAATTTCTAGGATTTGTGGATGCGGTTTTAAAGAACAGCTTTCTCGAGATATACTTCATATACCATCACACTCTCGCATTGTTATGGGCTCAGTTGTGCCCCCCGCAAATCCTAGCCCCATACCTCAGAATGTGACTGTATTTGAAGGGAGAAGATCTTTAAAGAGATGACTGAGGTTAAATGAGGTCACCAGGGCAGGCCCTAATCCACCATGACTGACGCCGTTATAAGAGGATGTTAGGGGCCTGGCACCATGGCTCACACCTAGAATCCCAGCACTTTGGGATGCCGAGGCAGGAAGACCACTTGAGCCCAGGAGTTTAAGACCAGCCTGGGCATCCTGGCAAGACCCCCATCTCAATTAAGACGCTATATATAGAGAGGATGTTAAGACAGAAACAAACACAGAGGGAAGACCACGTGAAGACACAGGGAGAAGACGGCCATCTACAAGCCAAGAAGAGGGAGAAAATGGATGAAACCAATCCAGCTGACACGTTGATCTTGGACTCAGCCTCCGGAATCATGAGGAAATAAACTTCTGTTGTTTAAGCCACCCAGCCTGTGGTGCTTTGGTTGTGGCAGTCCTAGCAAACTGTTACACCTGTTTGTATATTTCGTATACAACTCAATGGTTTAATCTGTTCAAGTTGTATAACCACTGCCACAATTTATATTTCGAATATTTTATAACCTCAGAAAGAAACCGCATACCCACTGGACGCCATTCTCTATATCCTCCCAACCCTCATTCCTCACCCAGCCCTGGGCAACCAGTAATCTGTGTTCTGTCTGTGGTGTTGCTTATATTGTGGATGCTTATTTTAAATGGAATCATGTAATACGGGTTTTGATTTTTTTGTGATTGGCTTCTTAGCATCCTTAGCATAATGTTTTCAAGGTTCATCCATGTTGTCGCATATGCCAGTACTTCATTCCTTTTGATTACGGAATAATATTTCATTCCATGGGTATGCCACATTTTGTTTATCCATTCATCACTTGATGGATATTTGGGTTGTTTCAATTTTTTGGCTATTTTGAATAATGCTGCAATGAACATTTGTATATAGATTTTTGTGTGGACATGTTATTTATTTCAGGTATCTAGGAGTGAAATTGTTGGATCATATGGTAACTCTATGTTTAACTTTTTGAGGAACCACCAAACTGGTTTCCAAAGTGGCTGTACCATTTTACATTCCCACCAGTAATGTATTCCAATTGGGAATTAGACTGTTTTCCAATTTCTCTACATCCTTGTCCACACTTGTTAATTTCTGTCTTTTTGGAGCCATCCTAGTGAGTGTGAAATGTTATCTTATTGTGGTTTTCATTTGAATTTCCCTAGTGATGAATGATGTTGAGCATCTGTTCTTACACTTATTTGCCAGTACTTTGCTTATTTTAAAATTGGGTATTTGTCTTTTTATTATTCAGTTGTAAGAATTCTTACATATTCTGGTTATAAGCCCCTTAATCGATATATGATTTGCAAATATTTTCTCATATTCTGTAGGTTTCACTTTTTTTGATGGTGTTATTTGCAACATAAGAGTTTTTAATTTTGCGGCCGGGCCGCGGTGGCTCACGCCTGTAATCCCAGCACTTTGGGAGGTCGAGGCAGGTGGATCATGTGAGGTTGGGAGTTCTAGATCAGCCTGACTAACATGGAGAAACCCTGTCGCTACTAAAAATACAAAATTAGCCTGGCATGGTGGTGCATACCTGTAATCCCAGCTACTCAGGAAGGCTGAGGCAGGAGAATCACTTGAACCCAGGAGGCGGAGGTTGCGGTGAGTTGAGATTGTGCCATTGCACTCCAGCCTGGGCAACGAGAGTGAAACTTGGTCTCAAAAAAAAAAAAAGTTTTTAATTTTACTGAAGTCCAATTTATCTCATTTTTCTTTTATTATGTTTTTGGTGTCATATCTAAGGCATAATTGCCAAACCCAAGGTCACAAAGAGTTGCACCTATCTTGTCTTCTAAGAGGTTTATAGTTTTAACTCTTACATTTAGGTCCATGATTCATTTTGAGTTCCTTTTTGTGTATGGTGTGAGGTAGGGGGCCAACTACATTTTTCGCCTGTGGGTATGCAGCTGTCCCAGCACCATTTGTTGACATAAATAGGATCTTAAAGGACACCTGGAGCCCTTTAAAACCCGCCACCTGGGGAGCAGAAGGTAGGTGGAGCACCTAGCGTGGGGCCTGGCCTGGGGAAAGTGCTCTTGGAAAATGCCCTTTCCTGCTGGAAGAGCACTAGTGAGCAGCTCCGCAGCCCCTGCTTCTCAGCCTTTTGTGTTGAGATTGTACAATTCTGTGTGTCTGTAACTTGCTGTTCACTAGACCCAGAATGGTGCTTGCTATGGTTTGAATATTTGTCCTCTCCAAACCTTGGGTTGAAATCTATCTATCTATCTATCTATCTATCTATCTATCTATCTGTCTATTGTTTTAGAGATAGGGTCTCACTCTGTCACCCAGGCTGGAGTGCAGTGGGTGCACTCCAGCTCACTGCAGCCTTGAATGCCAGGGCTCAAGCCATCTTCCTGCTTCAGCCTTCCAAAGTGTTGGGATTACAGGCATGAGCCATGGTGCCTGCCTGGCCGCCTCAGGTTGAAATTTGATCCCAGTGTTGGGGGTGGGGCTTAATGGGAGGTGTTTGGGTCATGAGGGCAGATCCCTCATGAATAGATTAATGTCCTCCCTGGCGAGTGAGTACATCCTCACTGTAGTAGTTCCTGTGAGAGCTGGTTGTTTAAGAGCCTGGCACCTGGCACCTCCCCCCACTGTCTTGCTTCCTCTCTTACCATGTGATATCTGCCTATGCCGGTTTGCTTCTGCCTTCCACCATGAGCAGAAGCAGCCTGAGGCCTCGCCAGATGCTCAGACATCAGAATCGTGAGCCAAATAAACCTTTTCCCTGATAAATCATCCAGCTTCAGGTATTCCTTTATAACAACACAAAACAGACTAAGACAGTGCTGTATGCAGCTGCATGCTAAATAATTGATTCAGGTGACAGTGAAGGCAGAACAGGAGGATGTGGGCTTACATCATAGCAGGGGAGTGTCCCTGGCTGAGAGACCTGCTGGAACCAACAGCAGAGAGGTTATCAACTCTTGTTCTACCTGGAGAGGTATTTGAGGGCCCCTGGGTCCAGCTGATGGGGCTCTTGGAAGCCGTTGATCAGGCCAGGGAAAAGATGATAGTGACAGCCAAGACCAGAGGTGATGAATGTTTAGAAAAAAAAGAAAAGAAGTAATTTTCAGCTTTTTGGCTCCTTTAATCTAACCCTGCTTTTGGGCCAGAAGAAGACCATTTTCTTTCCCCTCAGCTCTTTCTCAGAAGAGCTAGTAGGTCCCCCGGGTAGATTTAAGGGAAGTTAATGAAACAAGTTATGGTTATACCAGGCTCTAGGCTACATGTCTCCCTTCTCTCCCAGGCCTCCAGGGCTGAGGCTCAAGGCACCATCTCCCCTGCCGTGAGAGTTGAGGCAGCCCTGGAGGCCCCAGGCAGCCTATTGGAGAGAGTGTCAAGGTAGGGGCAGCAGAACGTCGGAGGCACACGTCTTCTCCTTCCTTCCACTGTGGACAGCATGGGAAGGGAGAGTCTTGCCAGTCACTGGCGAATCTCCCCAGTAGGGCCCCACCTCTCTTCTCCAAGTGCGTTCCCATCCCCTTCCATGGTCCCTGGCTGCGCTCCACACAGAGCACTCCCATGCTTGTTCGTGTAGCTCTCTGCGGAGTCCCCAGCATCTAGACACTGCCTGGCATGATCAATAGTGGATAAATGAATGAATGCTTTTCTACCTTGAGCTCAAGCTGTTCCTTTCACCTCATTCCCCATTGCTCTCTGGCTGTTTTCAGAAGCCTGCCAACTGTTCAAGGGCCGGTTTAAATGTCTTGTCTATAAGCCCCATAATTGAATATGACACTTCCATCTTTTGCTCCTCTCGCTCTTTTGTTTCTACCTCTGTTCGGCACTTTCCACACTCTACCCCGTGGTAAGATATTTGTGTGTCTGTTTTAACCCCAGCATTGAAACACCCTGTATAGGGCAGGGACCATGGCTTTCTGTTTGTGTTTTATGTCATTTCTCCTCCCTTCCACCCCACTACACCTAGGATGGTGTTTCATAGACCTTTGCCACTCAACAAAGTCTGCTTAACTGTAGCACCTGGGTCACACATGTTGGTGTTGGGTCTTTTTCCCGGGTTACTGTTCTGCCTATAGCTTTTTGCCACTCAGAGGATTTTCCTGGGTTTCACATCCTGGAGTAGGAGGTATCTACGAGAGACAGATGTCAGCATGTGGTGTTCCCAATCCATTGCGTATAATTTACGTATCTCTGTGCAGCTAGCATCAGCGAGACCACACTACTAAGATATTATGCTTGACTCCTGGCAGGAAGAATTGGAGCAGATAACACATCAGTGGTAATCCCTTGCTCTGCCCTGGAGGATACAGAAAACCTCTGGTGTGAGTTACTGCCTGTGGATATTAGAGACTCACCTGCTGTCATTAATGTAGAGGCTGGATTTCCCTCTCCAATTGATTAGGCAGCTCTCTCTGTTCTCTCCTCTTTGCAGGGAGGAGGCCACTCCACCCCAGTTCCTGATCTGGAGGGTGGGGCTGAGAGGGGCAGGAGGGCCAGCGGGAGGGGGCCCACTTAGAAGGCCAAGCTATAGAGGTCCTTTGGGATAGACCAGTGGTACTGAGGCTGGGACCGTTCATTAGGTGCAAAGTCCCTGATGAGAGGAAAGGGAAGGAAGGAAATGGTGGCCTGCTCTGTATTTAGATGGGCTTTCTCCTTCCTAAGGTGCTTTCATATGAGTTTTCGCTTTCTATTCTCAAAACAGTCCTGGGAGGTGGTTTATCTCTGTTTTCAGACATAGGGTCTACAGAGCAGAAAAGAAGGTGATGCATAGCAGAAATGAAAGAGGAGTTTGCTTGACACTCTATGGTATGTAGCATTGGTCAGGGAGCTCCACCATGGTTGGCATGCAGTGGGCATTTGATACGTGTTTGTCCAATAAATGAATAGCAGGCACTCAACAAATCATCCTTGATTTGAAATAAAAGTTTTTCTGGATTTTGCTCCCAGCTCACTCTGGTCTTCTTTACTCTCTGGCTGTTTCTTCTCTTCCCTGTTGGGTTAGCTCCTCTCCTGGCCCTTGAACTTGTCCCAGGCCTGCGAGGGGAGAATGACACCCAGAGATTGCTGGATCGTGGTGATGCAGAGGCATCTTGCAGTGACCCCTGGGAGCTAGCAGTGTCATGGTAGGTCGGCAAGTGCTTACTGCAAAACCTTCCTTCTTTGCTGCAGGTGGATATTGCTACTTGATCACAGCACTGTTAACTCTGCACCCAGACTGAGCCTGCTGAGCTTTCTCAGTACAGCACTCCAGGTTGCCGCCACCAATGGGCCACAGTGGCATTTCGGATGGCAAGGAGGCCCTGTCTTGGGTAGAGTAAAGAGCATTAGGGTGAGGGTCAGAGGACCTAGCTCTGAATCCTGGCCTCTCCATTTCTGCTTCGTGACCTTGGGATAATCCTTGGACATTTCAAAGCCTTGAATGTGCTGGCTTCTCAGGTCCCTTCAAGCCCTGAAATTCTAGGATTCTGTAGTCCCTTTGGTTGGGAGGAAAGAGGCTCTCGTCTGGTGGCCTCTGGCCATAGATGGGTAGGATTAACCTCCAGGGTCAGCGAGCTTGCAGAGCTCAGGAAATGCCTCTCTGTGATCTGTATTTGGTCCAGAGACAGGTGGTGGAGCTAGAGGAGGGGAAGTTCACTCACAGCCCTAGGCTGGGGGAAGGGAGGCCTAACTCAGCTGCTGCTTTTCCTAATGGAATGAAGCTGAGTCCTCAGTGGATCTGAGACCTCAGTGACTTTGGAGCTGAGTCCTCAGTGCATCTAGATCTTAGCAAAGAAGCAGGAAGTACCGGCCACGAATCCCACTGCTCATCCTCTCTGTTGGTGGGGAAAATAGAGGGATTTCTTATTGCTAGTTAATGGGGGTTTGCCAGGAATCAGGGTTCATTTGCTCATTTTTCAGTAAACTTTATGAAGTGTCAGTTCCTTGGGCAGGTTCTGCTCTTTGGACTTGGAGATGACCTCCAGGAAATCACTTCCTTTGAGACATACCCCCTGCTCTCTTATTTCACAGGGGAGTCCAGATGTATTTAAAATGTTAGTGAGATAGTTCTGTTGTTGCCGCCGTACTGCAAGGCGAGGGTCACGGAGCATTTCTCCCCATTGTACAGAAGGAGATACTGAGGCCCAGAGAGAGTTGCTCGCAAAGCTGTGGGTCTGCTGGCAGCTGGGAGGGAGGAGCCTCTGCTTGTAAGCTCTCAAGGCTGCGAGTGAGCTGTAGGCAGTCTGTCTGTGTCTTTGTGAGGCGCCCGTGAGATTAGCCACTGAGCAGAGGTTTAATTTATGATGGCGCCTAGTATTCTCATTCTGCTGCCTGCTAGAATCTGCTGCATCATTGGGGTTGCCAAGCTCCCAGGGGTGTCTTAAGTCTCATAAGTAATCTGCGTCTCAGCTATGTTCGAAGCAGCCCTCATGCAGGGCCTCAAGGAGTGGCTCCGCACCGAGGCTCAGATTTGCCCAGGTGTGGATGGAGCTCGTCGGTCTAACAGGGCCATGGAGGGAAGTGGCCGAGGTGTGGGAATTATAGGTGACTGAGTCAATGTTACTCTCAAAACGCTCTCATTTGGTCACTAATGATACAGCAGGTGTAATAGTTTGGCATTCATGACTCCTCTTGATGAAAATGGTTGAAATGAGGACCTAACATGGGAGAGACACAGAATTCTAACAATGTTCAAGCAGTATTAAGTAGTGTAAGCCTAATGTATATTGTAATATTTTTCATTAACTTCAATTTAATAGACATTTATATTTTAATTTGTGATGTCTTGGTTCTTGCAAGCAGTAACGCTGCCTTTCTTTAAACAAACATTCCATATTTTGCAATTTCCACTAATTTAGGAAGGATTTGTTATTACTGATTAATGAGGTTTTACTAAGAATAGGATCAAAGCATCATACTATCTAAAGCTGGAAGGTTCCTTAGAGATTATCTCATATTCTTCATTTTAGAGATGAAAAAAGACTAGTATTATACATATAGATGATCAGTGATTTATTTTACATGAACAGCTTTGTCCTTTTATATGAAAGGGCTACGGGGATGAATAAGTGGACAGAAATGGAAAATATTCTAACCTTCTGTTGAAGTATAACATACGTATGCAGAAATGCAGCATTTGATGAGTTTTTATAGAGAAGTGAACACATCTGTGGGACCAGCATCCGGATTGAGAAACAGAACATTACTAACACTTTGTACATCATCCCCATTCCCCTTTCGAGACATTACTCCTGCTCAAGGGTAGCCACCAACCTGATCTCTAACAGCATAGATTAGTGTTTTGTTTTTTGTTTTTGTTTTTTTTCTTCTTTGAGATGGAGTCTCACTCTGTCGCTGAGGCTGGAATGTGATGGCGCAATCTTTACTCACTGCAACCTCCACCTCCCAGGTTCAAGCGATTCTCCCGCCTCAGCCTCCCGAGTAGCTGGGATTACAGGCATGCGCCACCATGCCCGGCTAATTTTTGTATTTTTAGTAGAGACGGGGTTTCACCGTGTTGGCCAGGCTGGTCTCGAACTCCTGACCTCAGGTGATCCTCCCAAAATGCTGGGATTGCAGGTATGAGCCACCATGCCCAGCCCATAGACTAGGGCCTTTACATAAATGGGATCATACAGCTTGTGTTCTTTCGTCTAGCTTCTATTTCTCAACATTAAAAAAATAAGATTCATCCACATTGCTACAAGTGGCTGTAGTTCATTGATGATCTCTCACTAATGAGATATTTCACTGTGACTGTTGATTTCAGTGAAGATGAGCAGTAGGAATGGGATTTTGAACATAGATGGAGATTTTTAGCTCTTCCATTAAGTTAGCTACTCTGTGGCAGCCAACGAGGACACAGAGAGACTACGACACATTTTAGGGATGATAGATAAACATATAACTTGAGTGCAGTATTGATCAGCTTAGAATAGAAAAAAACTGAGCCCCTGGAGATTGGGCTTATCTCTTGTGTACTTTTGCACATCTTTCCCCTTAATGATTAGGACGGTGCTTGGTGTATAGGTGCTCATAAAACTAGTGGGAGGGTCAGCCCAAGGTTCAGCCAGGAAGGGATGATGGTGATGGGCTGGGGTGGATGTGGAGTCATTAGCCCATGATGAGCTGGATTTGGGGCATGCACAGCCCTCACAAATGTGGCTCCAAGTCCAGGCAACTGCTGCCTAAGAGCTGTGAGCATGGCCTCCCACTTGGGATCGGGATGGCAGGGGCTAGGAGCGGCTGGGGGCCAGATGTGGCTGCTGACCTGGTGTGCAGGGGCCAGGGCTGACTGACTTTCCTCCGGGGGCTTTGGCTGGCATCAGTCTGGCTGGGGGTGGGGGGCCTTACACCACACCTGCAGAGTTCCCATCTAGGGCAGTATGCCTGTTTGCTTGGACCACCCTCCTGGGCCCATCCCACTGGCTCCTTTGGGAGCTCTGAGTCTTATTCTGCAGGGTCAGGTCATGGGCCTGTCCTCCTGGGAGGATTGGGGTCACTCTGGGTTGCAGGCCTTTGTGGATGAAAGCATGTCCTGGGGTCCAGCGGAGAAACAGCAGCAGGAGGTACCCTCCCATGTCACTCATTCTGTGCCACAGAAGCCCAGGCCGGGGGAGGCCACACCACCGTTCCACCGTTTAGCTCAGTGCCCTGCAAGGCAGGAGTAGCACCAGTCATCCTTGGCAGAGAATCATTCGCTCTTTTCTCTATCATGGGAAAAATCTTCATCCCTCTACACTGTGCCAGCTCTTTCCAGATGCTTCAAACCTTTTTAGTTGCTAAGGTCTTCATAAAATCTCCCCTCTAGCCCTCATCTTTTTGCCTCCTTCAATTCAAGACCGAGAGGGGAGCCAAAATCTGTGCCTTCCCAGTATGTTCTGGGTGCTGCAGGGGTGCTGGGTGAACAAGACCTGGGCCTGTCTGCAGCTGCTCAGCGTCAAGCACACAGGAGAGAATGCATTCAGGACAGAGTCTAAGAAGAGGCTGCAAGGGGTAAGAAGAGAGTGTGACAAGCTGGGAGGTGCCAGAGCTGGGGGGCGGTGGGGAGCCGACTTACTTTCTCTTTGCCCCCTTCTATTTCATGTGTGAATCATTGTCACTGCTTGTGAAGTGCTGCATCCAATCTCTTTACGAATGGATGTCTCAAGAGCAGTTATAGGCATTGGGAAAAAATGGAGCTCTGGATGGAGAGGATTTGATAAATCTTAATTCTCTTCCCAGACCAGGCCCTGTCTCTCTGGGAAGCTGAGGCCACTCTCCATCCCCTCCCTTTTCTGTGTCTCCACCATAAAGTACTCGTTGAGTAAATGAATGAATCAGATGCACTGCCTCAAGGGCCCCGCCTCCCTCTGGGCCAGTGTGGGTGTGCAGATGGATGAGCTCAGGTTTGGACGTGACTCAGGAGGAAGGTAGTGGGGAAATACAAGGTGATGATCTCATGTGGCATTAAACGGAGCTGGGAACATGAAGTGTGTGTCCGCTTCTCTTTTCGTCATTTCTCTCCTCATTCCAGACCCCCTGGCAACAGTCTGCCAGGATGAGACTATGGCGCAGCCAGAGGAGAGAAAACTGGCTCCATTTTCACCCGCCTGTGAGTTCTCAGGGACCATTCCAGCTTCTGCACGTGGAGCATGGGAGAGGGGCAGAAGCCCTCACTGCACGGCCCACCTTCAATGCTCTGTCTTCCTCCTTAGTCTGCAGAAGGCACCCACTCTGTTTCGGGTAGATGTGGGCAGGTTGACCTCAGGGCTGGGGGAAGGTTTGATTGGCTTTGGCATTCTCTGAGAGAGGAGTGGAAGAAGTCCCTGCTCTAAAAGTCAGGGCAGAGAGAGAGGGAGTTCATGTGATCTGGTGGAAAGACCTTTGGCTTAGAAAGGAGAAGCTCTGGTTTCTAGTTTGGTGTCCTGGGAAAAGTCCTTTATCCCCCAAATCTCAGCTTCTCCACCTGTCAAATGGGCAACACGTGTACCTGCTCTCCCTACTGCCCGGAGTGGCCGTAAGGACCGTGTGAGTTAACGGCATGACAGCCTGGGAAAAGTGAAAAATGCTGATAAAAGTAATGTGATCCATTATTAATAACAAACCCTGTGAACACTCAGCAGCATAGGCATCAGTCCGGATGTGGGAATCACAGCTAGAAAAGGCCTAGATCCCTGCCTGGGCATGTGGGAAAGGCTTCCATGCCTGTGAGCTTGTTGGAGGAATGGGAACCATGCGAGTGAGTTTGGAAGACTTATCAAGGAGGCAGTTTTGAATGACACTTGAAGGCAGGAAGAAGATCGTATCAGGTATCAGGGTGGGCAGGGTGGCTTCCTGGAGCCAGGGGGAGGTGGAGGGTGCAGAGAAGCTTAGAGGTGTGTGCAGCTCCCTGAGTGAGACTCACGCCATCTGCTTGAACCCAACCGTGGGGCCCCTTCTCTCCTCATTTTTGCCAGGCAGCATGGGGAAGGAAAGAGCCCTGATTGAGGAGTCAGAATGTCTTGGGGTGGGGGTGGGGGCATCCTGAATCTCATCTCTGCTACTTTCTGGCTGCCGTGACCTTGAGCAAGTCCCTTTACCTCTCTTTGTTCCACGTCCTTCATCTGGGAATAATAATACCTGTCTCACTGGGTTGCTGTGAGGATTGAGTGAGGCAAACAGCCTGGAAATAGAGGGTGCTCAATAAATGTCACTTACATCTGAATTTCTCTCCCATCCATCTCGTTTATGGTGTTTGCAGGGAATATTCTGCACTGATCCCTGCCAGGGCTCAGTATTTTCCTTCCTTTTCCATGGAGACAGACTTTGTAGTTACTCCAGTTTTATACCTATAACCCAAACTCCTGCGTTGGACACACCAATCTATGGCCAGCTTGCTCCAGATAGCATGTAGCATAGGATTCCACATGTAATATACATCTGTGGGAAGAAACTCAGACTCCAAAGGCAAACCTTATAATTAAAAGACTTTTAGAAGCAGAGATTTTGTTTTTCTCTTCCTCCTTGTCGTCAAAATTACATTGTTGGAAACAAAATCTGATCTGGTGGATGTGCGTGGCGTAGAGAAGAGATCACTGAGTCAGTTCTGTGTGGGGGGGTTGTGATGGGGGAGCAGATGGCCCTGGTCATGCCTGTGGCTTCTCCTGGCCACAGAGCACCTTATCTGTAGAATGAGATGGCTGCAGAGATCAGGCCTACCCAGCTGAAAACACCGCAGGACAGTTGGGGAGGATGGCTGGAGGTAGAGCGGAAGGACCTGCACAGCTGTGGCACCTGTGGGGTTGCTGGCTGAGGCTTCGAGGTCCACCATCACCTCGTTATCTGCCGGGTAAGGACTCCTGGGTTGGTGTTCTCTAAAGCTGCTTCTGTTTCTAAAGTTCTTTGACTCATAAAAGCATCGCATCCGCATCTCCACTTGGATGACTAATAGACGTCCTAATGTACTGAAAAGCACACTCCTTGCCTCCCCACTCCTGTGTTCCTTTGTAGATCAACCAGGATTCTTCCTTCTTTTGCTGCTTCTGTGGCTATAGCCCTGATCCAGCCACCGTTCGTCACCTCGTGCTTGGATTATGGGAACAGTTTCCCAGCACGTCTCCCTGCTGCTGCCCTGTCCCGACGTGCGCTGAGACCTTCTGACTTTTCTGTTTAAAGCAGCTGCCCCTGCCCAGTCCTATCTTCCTTATCCCTCTTTATTTTTCTACATAGCATATGATATATATATTCTTTTTTCTTTATTTGTCACCCCCATGTCCTCAAATCGGAATGCAAGCCATAGGAGGGCTTGTTTGTTTTTCCTCCTGGTTTTGTGCACTGCCGTAAATCCAGTAACTAGATCACATGACTAATCCGTAATCCACAGAAACTGTTTGCTGTCAGTCTGCAAATGATTGCCCACTCTCTTCTCGTGTTTTCCATAATGCCAGCCCCAACCTTGAGGATCCCTTAACCCTGGATGTCCTGACAGCCCCTGCTGTCCCCTCTCTCAGCCATCAGACCCACCTATCCTTCCTGTATTGTTAGTTACCCATCCCTGTGTGTCCCTGTGACTAGATCTGATAGGTAAGATAATTGAGTACTTGGTCATATACTTCTAACCCCCTTTTCCCAGCACAGACCTAGTACATAATAGAAAATGCCCAGTAAATTCAGCATTCATTCATTTACTGTCAAATTTCTTAATGAACTGCTATTGACAGATGATTAAAATTCAATCCCAGAAATGTTCTGGGCCTTTGAAAGGTGTGTCCTACGGGCCCGAAGAAGGGGCTGTGACCAGATGGTGGTTCTGCACTTGTAGGTAGGGTGTGGTCCTTGTTTGCGGTGAATCTCTGGGAGCGTGGCAGTTTCTCTCGTGTGTCACGTTCTCCCTGTGTCTGCATCCAGAGTGGCCGCAGTCCCCAGGGGATGAAGGGTGCACCTATTTCTTTAAATTTCCATGGTGGGTTGAAACTGCTCCTTGAGATTTTAAAATATGCTTCACGGTCCCCATGGTGTCAGGTAGCTAGTTTATGGGTCCCGTCCTGGTTGTGATAACTCAGGCTAAGCTGGATAATAAACGAAAGTGGGACAGAGCTGCAGGATAAATATTGCTACAGGACATTTCCAGCGGCACAAATCACAGGGAAAATATCTCCCAGGCTTTTCATTTCTCCTCTTCCTGCCTGGCCCTCTGGTAGCAGCCAGCAAAGCAGGATCCATCCGTCACCCTTCCCCCGCCCCCACCCCAGCCTCAGCTCTCAGTGCACTGCTGGGGAGCGAGGGATGCAGATTGGTCCTGGTGCAGGTGGCCCTCTCTGTCTGGTGGCCCTCTGTCTCCCCGCCCAGCTCTGGAGTCAGCCCCGGGGAGCCGGGATGGCCAGGGTCATGCTGTTTTCAGTTGTGGACGAGTGCTTAGCTTTGCAGACCTGATTCTTTATCTCTAAAACGAGAGACATTAATAACTGGTGGTTCTTAGTCTGGCGCGATTAGGTGCTCGTGTCACTCACCGGGGGAACTTAAAAGCCGCTTGCTGAGTCCCACCCTAGTGCATAGAGTCACGACCGCGGGGGTCTGGTCTGGGGTGTTTTCACTGACGTTCGGTGGCCCCTGCCAGCGGGGCTTCCGAGGCCCACTCCTGGCCAAGAGCCACTCCTGGTACAAGTGAGGACTGAGATGGGCGATGGGGCGGTCAGTGTGATGGGCCATTTCGTTGACCCGCTCTTGTACTAGATCCATCAGCACTGTCACTTAGCGAGGCTTTCTTCAGCTTTGGAGGCATGCTGGCTTCGTAATCAGCATCAACCTGTAGGTGCTGATTGAGCCTGCGGGGAATACCAAGCACGTAGGCCTGGAAAGGTAACTAACCGCACGCGGCAGGCGAGTCTATTAAACAGAGAGGCTGGTCCCGGTGTAGGTTGTTACCACCGCTGGGCCCTCCCACCACCTGATCTTGAAGCATTCTCAGCGGTTTCTCTCACTCCACGCCCGGGTTCTGCTGACTGTGCCTCTGCGTTGTCTCCGGATGCCACTTTCCCAGTTCAGGTGCTCAAGGCGTCTTACCTGAACATTACCGTAGCTTCCTGACAAGTCTCCTCCAAGCTGTCCTTTGCTGTCCTGCAGAGTGGCTGTGCCCACTGACCTGGTCGGCTGTGCCTGGTCTGCTGTGCCTGGTTGGCTGTGCCTGGCGTGTGGAGGATGCTCACTGTGCCCGGGTGGATGAGTTCAGTGGTTCCCTGTCTTCCCGAGGAAAGCCCAGAGTCTGTGTGGCTGCAGCCCTGTCTGTGGCCCTCACGAGCTGTATGACCACCCGCTAGACTCTTCTCGTGCTTTCTTGATTCTGCCACGTCCTTGCCGTCCGCTGGGTCTCGCCTGTGCTATTTGCTCTCCCTGCAATGCCCTTTCTCCTCCCTCTGCCAGGCAGACTGTACTCACCCGCTGGGTGCAGTGCAGGTACTCTCACAGGACACCTCCTCATCTATGCCCATACTGGCATTCTAGCACTTACCACATACTTGTGCTGTTGAAAAAGTTTGTTTTTGTTTATTTTTTTTATTTTTAGACATGAGGGCCAGGCTGGAGTGCAGTTGCATGATCATGGCTCACTGTAGCTTTGACCTCCTGGGCTCAAGTGATCCTCCAACCTCAGCCTTCCAAGTACTTAGAACTACAGGTGGACACCACCATGCCTGGCTAATTTTTAAGTTTTTGTAGAGATGGGGGTCTTGCTATATTGTCCCTGGTCTTGACCTCCTGGTCTCAAGCGATCCTCCTCCTCGGCCTCCCAAGTTGCTGGGGGATTACAGGTATTAGCCACTGTGCCTGGCTCTGTCGTTTGTTTAAAGATCTCTCTCTCTCTCCTTTCTCCCTCCCTCCCTCCCTCCTCCTCTTCCTCCCTCCCTCCCTCCCTCCCTCCCTCCTCCTCTTCCTCCCTCCCTCCCTCCTCCTCTTCCTCCCTCCCTCCCTCCCTCCTCCTCTTCCTCCCTCCCTCCCTCCCTCCTCCTCTTCCTCCCTCCCTCCTCCTCTTCCTCCCTCCCTCCTCCTCTTCCTCCCTCCCTCCTCCTCTTCCTCCCTCCCTCCCTCCTCCTCTTCCTCCCTCCCTCCCTCCTCCTCTTCCTCCCTCCTTCCCTCCTCCTCTTCCTCCCTCCCTCCCTCCTCCTCTTCCTCCCTCCCTCCCTCCTCCTCTTCCTCCCTCCCTCCTCCTCTTCCTCCCTCCTCCTCTTCCTCCTCTTCCTCCTCCTCCTCCTCCTCCTCCTCCTCCTTAAAATTATAAGCTGCTTGAAAACAGGAACCAGCTGAGTTGAGCCCATATACCAAGTGAAGTGCTTAGTAGATCTCTGCCTGATAAATGTTTGTTGAATGACTACAGCGTGGTGTAAAGAATGTGGACCAGGAAGGGATGTTTGTATTTGTTGTGTTCTGACCTTGTTAGATGACCCTGAATACATTCATTTATCCCCCAAAACTTCATTCTCCCTCATTTGTTTGTTTGTTTTTGAGGCAGAATCTTATTCTGTTGCCCAAGCTGGAGTGCAGTGGCACGATCACTGCAGCCTTGAACTGCTGAGCTGAAGCGATCCTCCTGCCTCAGCCTCCTGAGTACCTGGGGCTACAGGCACACGCCACCATAACTGGCTAGTTTTTTAGTTTTTGTACCGACAGAGTCTTACTATGTTGCCCAGGCTGGTCTCAAACTCCTGGCCTCAAGCGATCCTCCCACCTAAGCCTTCCAAAGTGCTGGGGTTACAGGCATGAGCCACTGCATCTGGCCATTTCCCTAATTTGTAAGGAGTGTTTATAGCTGATGATTTCTAGATTTCCTTCCCATTCTAACATTCTGTGATTCTGTGTGTTAGAAAATGAAGAGAGAGGTTTGTGTGTTCATTTCCAGGAGCCCGTGTGTCCTGCTGTGCTTGGGGCCAGGGGCTTCTTTTCGTAACAGGCCCAGCACACCTGGCCTTCAGCTGTGGCTTTTATTTTTTTTAAATTTATTTTTATTTTTTGAGACGGAGTCTTGCTCTGTCGCCCAGGCTGGAGTGCAGTGGCGTGATCTCTGCTCGCTGCAAGCTCCGCCTCCCGGATTCATGTCATCCTCCTGCCTCAGCCTCCCGAGTAGCTGGGATTACAGGCGCCCGCCACCATGCCTGGCTAATTTTTTGTATTTTTAGTAGAGATGGGGTTTCACCGTGTTAGCCAGGATGGTCTCGATCTCCTGACCTTGTGATTCGCCTGCCTCGACCTCCCAAAGTGCTGGGATTACAGGCTTGAGCCACCGCGCCCGGCCTCAGCTGTGATTTTAATTGACATGATTAATACCTGAGGAGCTCCTGATTTGGTACTGTGAGAAGGCTGCCTGGACCTTACGCCCCCTGCCCTGCCTGTCCTCTTTTCTTCCTTATTTTCTGAGGAGGTGGCCAGGAGAACTGGTGAGGCTTTTGTCCGCAGCTCTGCGCCTCGTGTGATATGAAGTGTTGTGGACACACCCCTGAGTGCTGTGCACACGACCCCTGCTGGGCGAGGCTGGGGGCATCATTTGGGATGAATGTGCTGTCCTGCAGGACCTAGGAGCAGGGGCAGCATCTCACCTGGAGTGAGACCTGGCAAGCAGGAGTGCGCTAAGCCTGAAACCAGAACTGGGAGGGGGAAGTGGCATGAGACTGGTCAGTCTTCCTCAGCCTTGACCTTGAGGACATCAGGGTGTCTGGCCTCCTGGAGGTGGGTGTGAGATGGAGAGGCAGAGAAGGAGGTGGAGGTCAGCGCCCGGCAGGGGCCTGCCAAGCAGTGGCAGCCCCTGTGAGCTGCAGTGGCACTGGCTGCCTTGCAGGAGGTGCGAGATAGAGAGCTGCAGACACCGGGAAGATCAGAAGCATGGCCAGGGAAAGCCAGGTACCTCGTCCTTCTCATCTCTCTGGGTTCATTTCCTTTGGTACTTGGTAGAATAACTTTGAAAGACCTAGTCTCTCTTGCTGTGCTCACGGGAGCCCAGAGCAAGAGCTGCACTTCCCAGCTTGTCTGGAGGCCTCTAAGTGAGCAGGCCCAGGGTCGCGGAGGGAGTGCATCTAGCCAGATTTCTCTCACTGTTGCAGTAACTACCTGGCCTTTTTGGTATCTTGTTTCCAGGCCTCAGTTTCTCCTTCTGTGCTACCCTGCCCCATCTCCGTGGCTGGGTGTGGGACCGGCATTGCACCACTGCAGTTGAGTTGCTTTATAAATAGAAAGATACTTAACACCGACCCTGGAATCAAACAGGGAGGTGGCTCTGGGGAGCAGAGTTTTAGAAATGAGCATTGATTTCTGGGAATCGGCACACTGCATATTAAATAGACCCACGTTGGCTCCCAGGGCACTGCTCAGCCCTGCCTGTATGCCTTTCTCGTTCGCAGAACAAGCCCTGCCCATCCAAGCTCTCAGAGGGTCTGAAGAGCCACGGGGATGGGATTCGTCCCAGCCCTCACCTCTGTGGGTGCTCCCTACCTGAAGTGGCTCTCACGCGCTTCTGTTCCCTGGCTTGTTCATCCATTTGTCCCCTGCTGTGAGCCAGGGACGGTGCTAGGTTCTGGGATTGAAAGATGAACAACAATCACCCCAGTGCCCCTTCTCCTCTTGTCTCAGCATCGAGCCTCACAGAGCAGTGTGCAGAGTGAGAGTCTGAATGGGGGGAGCCCAGCGATTGGAGAAGAGAAGGTCCAATTTTGCCTGGGCTGGGGAAGGAAGAGGCTTCATGGAGAAAACTGAGCGTCCAAGAGAGGGGCATGCGTTCTGCACAGGGAACAGAATGTGCAAAGGCATGAGGAACCACGCGGCTGTGTGCAAGCAGCTGGCATATACCAGGCACCTCATGGCTGCTAGTTAAGTGTGGGCTGGGGATTGTCACGTCCGTGTGCTGCCTGTCACCTTCTTTTAGCCTCCTGTGGTAATGAAGGACATTCCGTCCACATCTGTTGATTGATTAAGATATTTTTGTCTCTTGGTCCAATCACAATTTAAAAGTTAGCTGAAAGAAGACTAAATAGTTTAAGCACTTTGCTGCCGCTAAGACTTCCTTCCTTTTCCTTTGGTGGCTCGGACTCTATTCTGGGCCCTCGTCACCGCGAAGAAAGTATGTCCTACATTAGGGAAAATCCCAAGAAAAACTGAAAGCAGCTCTCCCATCTTTACGTCATCTGCCTCCACACTTGGCTGAGAATCGTGCACCTTTCAGGCCCTCCTGAGTTGCCCAGTCTTTTCTTGATTACCCAGCAGAGCCCCTCTTTAAATATTCCATGAAAATTGGGGCCATTGAAGTGTGTCAGCTGCGAATGAAGTGCACAGAGCTGAGTGTTAGGAAGGTGCCCCGCATGTGCGCGAAGAGTACCATGGACAGCAGGGCAAGACGAGGAGTTAGGGCAAAACTGGGAGGCCACTTAGGAGTCCGTGAGCAAGAGGTGGCTGGGGGAGTGGGGAGGTGGTGGGACCCCCAAGAGATGTGCCACACTCTTGCCAGCATTGAGTAAGCTTGTTTAAATAAATAAAAAAAAATTTAAGCTGATAGGTATTTTGTCACTTAAAAAAATTTTTTTTTGAGCTGGAGTCTCGCTCTGTTGCCCAGGCTGGGGTGCAGTGGTGCGATCTCGGCTCACTGCAAGCTCCGCCTCCCGGGTTCACACCATTCTCCTGCCTCAGCCTCCCGAGTACCTGGGACTACAGGCGCCTGCCACCACGCCCAGCTAATTCTTTGTATTTTTAGTAGAGACGGGGTTTCACTGTTAGCCAGGATGGTCTTGATCTCCTGACCTTGTGATCTGCCCGCCTTGGCCTCCCAAAGTGCTGGCATTACAGGCGTAAGCCACCGTGCTCAGCCAAAAAAATTTTTTTGAGATGGAGTCTCTCTCTGTTGCCCAGGCTGGAGCACAGTGGCTCAATCTTGGCTCACCGCAGTCTCTGCCTCCCGGTTTCAAGGGATTCTCCTGCCTCAGCCTCCCAACTAGCTGGGATTACAGGTGCCTGCCACCATGCCCAGCTAGTTTTTGTATTTTTAGTAGAGATGGGATTTTGCCATGTTGGCCAAGCTGTCCTTGAACTTCTGACCACAAGTGATCTGCCTGCCTCAGCATCCCAAAGTACTGGGATTACAGGTGTGAGCCACCGCGCCCAGCCTTAACCTGCTAGGTAAACAGTGATGGCTTGGTTAATTTGGATTTCCATGATTTGTAATGTTTCCAAGTTTATAGCTAGGAAACAAGTGAAATTCCTAATCACAGAATGATTCAGCCAGAGCCCACTTACTCAAGGACAGGCGGGTGACGGCCAGTGTCCTTGTCAGCCAGGGGTGTGAGGTCTTGTCGGCTGTGTCTGGGCTGTGTCTTGCCCGCTGATGGGTCTCCGGGCAGATGGTTAGCCCCTGGCCCTCAGTCGTGCAGGTTTCTGTTCTGCAGGTGGCATGGTGCCATGGGCACACAGGGCAGTGGTGTTTTCCTGTAGTGGTGTTGATCAGGGATGGGCAGTGCCAGCCTTTCCCCGCTGTATGCTTTTGTATCTCTGCTGTTCTTATCTTTTTTTGTGACCTTTTCTCACCGTCTCCGCTACCCATGTATCCACTCTCCCTACAGTGCTTAGCATAACAGTTGTGCTTTTTTTTCCCTCCATTTGCATTTCTGTCTTCAGCTGTGGCTGGTGACCCATGGAGATGAAGGGGTTTCTTTTTCTTTCTTTCTTTTTTTTTTTTTTGAGACAGAGTTGTTTCGCTCTTGTTGCCCAGGCTGGAGTGCAGTGGCGTGCTCTCAGCTCACTGCAACCTCCGCTTCCTGGGTTCAAGCGATTCTCCTGCGTTAGCCTCCCGAGTAGCTGGAATTACAGGCATGCACCACCATGCCTGGCTAACTTTTGTATTTTTAGTAGACACGGGGTTTCACCGTGTTGGCCAGGCTGGTCTTGAACTCCTGACCTAAGGTGATCTGCCCTCCTTGGCCTCCCAAAGTGTTGGGATTACAGGTGTGAGCCACTGTGGCCGGCCAGATGAAGGGGTTTCTGATACTCATGCTTACCCCGGTGGCTGACGCTTAGTAGGCACTCCATATAAACATCTCTTCTTCCCTTTCCTGAGAGTTTAGTTGCAGTTTTCACAAAATGTCAAAGAGACGGGTGGTGTAAAACATTAACACTTAGAATGTGGTGTGTCTGGGTGGGGGTACAGGTGGGCCTCTGGTCGCGCTCACATGCCCTTGGCTGTGTGGTTTGAGGGTGGGCTTAGCTGTGGGTGAGGCAGGCGAGCTTTCTGGACATTCTTTGCATCTGCTGTGGGGGATCTGATGGACAGTGGTGGAGACACCCTGTGGCTCGCGCCCATCCCCCTTGGTCCCCATCACACGTGGGGATCTGGTTGCTTATCCTCTGATGTGGTTTCTCCTGGGAGGGTGGAGGAATGAGAGTTATTCTGTAGCTTTTTCTGAAGAGGAATGTGTGATTTGAACAATGCTGGGCCCAGGATGCCCTGGATTCCTCCGTCGATGTTGGCATTAGACAGGAACTATCAGGAGCTGGAAATAGGCTGCGGGGCCCGGCCGAGAGGGCCCATTGTTTGTGGCAACCCCACACTCATCATCCTGCCTCATCCTGGAACCGTGGATGCCGCAGACAGGAAGGCACCTCCCAAAGTCATCTAGGAAGGAAGGGACCGTGCTGGGTGCATTACACACCCCGACACTCACCCCGCTCTGACTTCAGGTGGGGTGGGGTTCAACTGGCCCAGGGTGGTACCTAGCACCTGCTTCAGTCACCTGTTCCCGTCTTTAACAGCTCTGTCTTCTGCAGGCTTCCTGTTGCATTTTAAGCCCATTCCTCTCATTCTGCCCTAAGTGAAACAAGAGATGAAGCCATTGTCCCCGCTGCACAGAGTCTTCAGATGCGTGAGGGTGTGATGTTTTCCTTCTGTTTTGGAGAACCAGCAGGAGGTGGTGTCTACTGTAGACACATGAGGCAGACAGCTGAGTAGAATTTGTAACGGGTAAGATATTGGCTTGGTTTAGAATTGGTTTTCTCTAATTTAATAGGTTAGGAAGGTATACTTGTATTCTGAGCTAACATCATGCATTTTTTTAAACCAACGTTGATTTGTTTCAGCAATCAAGTGATGAATCCATGAATAAAGAGTCCACATTACATATTGTCCATTCCAGATTTGGGGCACGATTCTCCCCACTTTGCAGGCGAGCATGTTAAATCCAGATTCTCAGCCAGAGTTCTATCTGGCAGATAATGGTGAGATTGACGGACTCAGGAACACATGTCCACTGACAAGACGTGCGCCGTCTCTTCTCACGGTACACGTAACGTTTTGGCACATCTCCATCTTGAGAGTGAATCCCAGTGTATTTCCTGCAGCTGGTAAAGCTTCCTGGCCAGGTGCAGCTCCTTGCAGAAAGTAAGCAGCTCTGAGTTTCATGCCTAGAAAGTCTGTATTCTCATGGGCGGTCAACCCATGTTCCGAGACTTGTGGGCCATTCGTGTCACCATTAAAGACACAGGGCATTGTTTCTCCAAACATTGTAATTCAGCGCACACACAGCTACACCTGAGAAAATGTTTCATTAATTAATTCTTATCTTTACTGTGTGAGATACATTCTGGTGTTTTCTATTTTTAAAAAATGTTCTTTTGGGCTTGGCACGGTGGCTCACACTTGTAATCCCAGCACTTCGTGAGGCCAAGGTGGGACAGTTGCTTGAGTAACATAGTGAGACCCTGTCTCTACAGAAAAATAAAATTAGCCAGGCTGGTGGCCCATACCTGTAGTTGTAGCTACTCAGGAGAATCACTTGAACCTGGGAGTTGAAGATTGTAGTCAGCTATGATTGTACCACTGCACTCCAGCCCAGGCGGCAGAGCGAGATGCTGTATCTAAAAGAAAAAAAAAAAAAAGTCTTCTGACCCACTCAGCCGATTTTATAACCCAATAATGGGTCACAGCCTGCAGTTTGAAAAGCATGGATCTAGGGGTTGCTACAGATGAAAGCAAATGGAAACAATTAACAGGTTAACTTATTTGGCTCACGGTTGAATATCTGTTATAACTCAGATGCTTTATTTCTTGAAATTGGATTTTCACCTTCTTTGTTTTCGTCGATGTTTCCAGAGTAAGTGCCTGTCACCTAGGAAGCTTGGATGGGCCCTTTTTAACAAGGTCTCCATCACCTTGACATCACCTTTCTAAAACAAATTTGATCTTGAGACAGAGGTCTTAGGATCTTAGGTTAACAGGATTATTTTTCATACTAAAATGATAAACAGAGCCCTGACTTGTGAATCCACTAAGTTATTCTATTTTTCTGTGCACCTGCTGTGTGCCAGGCGCTTAGGTGGTGCTAGAGGTACCGCACGGCTCAGATGTAGGAGTTCAGGGCCCTGCATTTTAGGGAGAGCACTGGTAGACCAGGAGAGACAAGGAGGAGACTGGGCAGGGGGCTTTGGTGTCACAGTGGAAAGATGGGTGGGGGGGATGTTTGCTTGGGGAAGAGAAGACTCGGGGCCCGTGGCACCATCTTATGTGTGAGAGGCTGGCACCTGGGAGAGGAATTAGGCCTCTGCTTTATTTCTCCAGAGGGGAAGACTAATTCCATTAGCCAGAATCATGATGGGGATGATAATTAAAAGAAATATTATCTACTGTGTATGAAGTGTGGTGTGTGCCAGGCACGGAATTGGGCCCTGGACATAGATCATTAACTGTGTGTGGTTGGACATTTATTGTATCCATAATTCAGACGAGGAAACTGAGATGCAGAGAAGGAGAGTGTCATGGGGCAGAGCTGGGATTTGAATACGATAGGACTGATTTGACCCACGTCTCCCTGCCACCTCATCCGCATCTCTCAGGAAGAAAGTGGAGGTAGGCAGGTGGGGGCCCAGAATCCTAAGGCGATGCCCATGGTAGTGAGAGCTGAGAAATGACAGCAGGGCTGCCTGGTGACCTCTGGCCTGGGCAGAGAGGAGGAGATTGGACATAAGTAACACCTAGTGAGCTCGTTTCATCCTAGGACAGCCCAGAAGGGAGGTAGGCTTTATGCCCATTTCGTAGATGGGGGAAACTGAAGCTCATGGGGTTAAGTGACATGCCCAAAGTCACATTGTCCCTAGGGGACAGAACTGGGACTCACACCTGGGCCTTCTGACCCCAGCCCTTGTGCCCTTCCCTCTGCCCTGCACTGCCTCTTACTTTCTGTGATTTGCTTCAGTCTTTTCTCCAGATTCATTTTACCTGCTTCTCCTTGCTCCTTTGCTGTATCTGACAGGCCACCTGCAGTGTCCCATGGGTGCCTCAGCTCAAAACTGGAACCACAGCCAGAATCCAAGCTGACTGAGGGGTGTTCCCACAGCCAGTGTGTGGACATGAATGTGCACATGTGTTGTGTGCTTGTGTTTGTGTGTTGGAGGCCTGTGTGCCTTGGGAGGGGGCTTTGAGGTCTTTGGAGGGCCTGTGTGTGATGTAGGGTAGACAGGAATTTTTGGCAAGTTGGGGCTGGTGGAGAAGGCTGTAGCCCCCTGGACCCCCAGCCCCTAGTCAGCCCTCCTGTGGGGTGCTACCAACCCTTTCTGAAAGGTGGGCTGGGAGGGAGCAGATCAGGGAAGTTACTCACTCAGTTAATTCACCCAGATCAGACTGGCTTTCTGCTTGGGGGATGCTCTGCTTGATGGAATGGAGAAACTGCTAATTTGCTAATTCTGGTTACTGATGGAGGGTGGGGGGCTTCAGGGTTTTGGAGGTAGGAAGGCTGTTGCTGCGCCCACCCAAGGCTGCCTGGGGCCCACAGCCTCCTCTGAGCTGTTGGCCTTGTTCTTGGCCTTATGTGAGGGAGCTCTTTTCTCTTTCTCTTCCTATGACTTTCTTCCCTCTTCCTACCTTTTTTTTTTTTTCACTAGATACCACCAGAAAAGTTGGCTGGGCTGCAGTTCTTCATTCATTCATCTGCCCATTCATTCATTCAACAGTGCTATGGAGCAACTGGCACATGACTAGGGTGTGGGAGATGCTAAAGGTGACTCAGCACGAATACAACTGGCACCCCATTCTCTTGCAGCTGACGGGTCTGTCCGCAAAGAGAGACCTGCCCCTCAGGCTGTCAGCCAGGCCTTGTGATCGAGAGGCAGTGAGGGGGAGAAAGTGGGAGGAAGTTGTGTGTTGGGACCACCAGGCGGGGATCTGTAACTGGGCCATCAGCCTGAGGAACCTCCATGCCAAGGGAAGGGAGGCTAATTGGAGCCTAGAATTGGGGCAGGCAGGCAGAGAGGCGAGCCAGGCCACACAGCCCTCCCTGAGGCTGCAACAGCCAGTCAAGAGCTGAGCACAACACAGAGTGGTGGAGACAGGGTCAGGGCCACATGGTTGGAGACAGATGCCCGAGGCAGGTTGAGAGCTGTCTCCGGGACTGAGGCTCAGAATACTGGGGATCTGCTCTGTCGGATTTGCTGGGGTGAGGGCGTACCTGAAAGTAAACAGTCAAAGGCAGAGCTCGCGCCACTGCTGATGACACATGCAAGTAGGAGCACCCGCGGTGGCCAAGTGCTCAGAGAAAGCTTCTGGGGGGGTGGGGGCCCCAGGGTGCCATAAAGAAAGGCCACTTCGGAGTGATTTCATGCTGCTTCTTCCTTTCCTATCTCTCCCACTGCATCCCTCTGTGCTAGGCACATCTGGAATATGGGCTTGGGCTGAACAGAGGGATTTAGGCAGGTCTAAGATCTGTCCCTTCTCAAGATGGGGAGGGGAGATTTTGGCTAGGATTGTCTCCCCAGCTGGCGTGACTTCCAGTTCTTGACAGAAATGTGTAAGGGTCACCTTGGCTATTAGGTGCAAATGTATCTTCAGGGAGATGAACCCAAGGACAGCAATGGAGGTTTTGTACCCAGAGAGGCTCTAGTTTGGGGAGAGTTGCTGGTGGCGGTAGGAGATTAGCTGCTGCTTGGTTAGTGAAAGGACGAGCCAGTTAGATCCAGTCAACAAAGAAAGCAGGGGCTCTCAGGGTTGAACACAGTTCAGAATCCCCCACAGAGCATTCACAGGGCAGGTTATCGACATTCTGCCTCCAGATACTTTTAGGCCAGAGTGGGCCCCAGAATTTGCATTCATCACCAAACACCCAGGGATTCTGGAGCAACTGGCCTGGGACCCACGCTTAGAGAAGTAGTTTTAGAGGGAACTCGGCATTTGGGAAAGAACACTGGACTAGATGTATGAAGATCCGGGTTCCAGTCTACTCGGTGATTGGCCTCAGGTGTGTGCCACTTCACCTTTGGAATCTTTTTGTTCGTTGGGTACAATGATGTCTGCTGCAGTGACTTCCTAGGGCTTTTGTGATGGTCGTGTATGTGAGATCCCTTTGAACAGCATACATTTTTCTGTAATTGCAGGCTGTTGTCATTGCTTCTACAATTATAATAGAAATGTCTAGAAGGGTCTGGATTGATTGAAGCCAGGGAAGGGAGGGGGAGGGAGAAGTAGACCAAATGATGTCTGAAGGCCCATAGCTTCTGGGATCTTCCTTCAGTAAGAAAATCCAGCCAGGCACGGTGCACACCTGTAATCCCAGTACTTTGGGGGGCCGAGATGGGCAGCTCGCTTGAGTTCAGGAGTTCAGGAGTTTGAGAGCAGTCTGGGCAACATGGCAAAATCCCGTCTCCAGAAAAAATACAAAAATTAGCTGGGCGTGGTGGTGCACACTTGTACTCCCAGCTACTTGGGAGGCTGAAGTGGGAGGCTCACTTGAACCCAGGAAGTGGAGGCTGCAGTGAGCTGAGGTCGTGCCACTGCATTCCAGCCTGGGTGACAGAGTGAGACCCTATTAAAAAAAGAAAAAAAGAAAGAAAGAAAGAGAAAGAGAGAAAGAAAGAGAGAAAGAGAAAAAAAGAAAGAGTCCAAGGAATTTCCGTCTTCCCCCAAATCCAGGTAGTGAATCTATTTCTTTAAGGTGTGGGTGCTGGTTTAGTCTTGAGAGAGACAGGTAGCAAGGGGAAAGGTAGCAGGGCTCCCTGATGATAGCACCGTCTGGATTTCCTTCCTCTTTCCCTGGTGCTGATGTTGCTTCAGCTGAGCGATTAGAGGCATGGGATGCTGCCGGGAGCCCCGGGCATGTGTGACCCGTCCTGCCCTGCACGGTTTTGCTGATGTTCTGCAGCATGAGGTTGGGGATGGGAATAGCTTGCACCCAGAATTCCTGTTCTGTGCGTTCCTTCTCAAGCCGGCTCTCGGAGGCTTGGATGTCCATGGCAGAGTGGGGGTTAGAACAGGGCCTCTGTGTTGCACAACTTCAGGGGGCACAGTTCACAGGGAATGCAGTGTAACTGTCCTGCTGGAGTGGTGCAATGGCAGACTTCCTCCCTGGCCAGCAGGGAGGCATCCTTGCTTTGTTACTAAACTCTGTTGGTTCCCTGGTTCTATAGTCTTTATTCTGTTTCAGTGTCCGATGAGGTCAGCAGAAACACAGATAATAACGAGGCTCATGATAAGAGTAGTGAAGACTGTGTTATCCCTGGACCACTTCCATCATGTTTGGTTTTAGCATGCATTTAGAAGCAGTCATTTAATCAGCAAGTATTTATTGAGTGTGGCTGTATGCCTGGCACTGTGCACAGTCACTGAGGGGAGACGGGGCGGGAGAAGGGAGTTGGGGGACTCGGTGGATAAGCCGTCTCAGACAGTAGCAGGTTAACTCCTTTCTTTGGCCTGTGCTTTTGGTATCTGTCTCATGTTGTTAGCACCTGGAAGATGGGTGCTGTGCTTGTTCTAGCTTTGCTGGGATTTCTAGGGGTTGGCAGGGTGGGGCTAGGAGTCATTTTGCTGTGGAAACTCGGGGTCACTTTCAGAAATGGAATGTGGGCGTGCTCAATGCAGCTCCTGACTCACTTTCCCCATGGCTGGTGGATTTGAGGGTGGGCCTGGGAGTTTCCAGTCTGTGTAGAGAAGGGGTGGTGGTAAGGGGATGACCAGTCTCCCCTTTCGGAGCGCCTCAGGTCAGCACTCCTTAGTGAATTCGCTTCCCTACCTCCACCCTAGCTGCCAGCCTGCTGTGGCTACGTGCTGCAGCTGGGCCCGCAGAGCTTAAAATAGCAGCGTGAGCTGGCCGCTGGGCATGTGGGGAGCCCGCCTGAGGCCTGATGGGGCAGCCGCCTGGGCTTGGGGCTCTGCTGGCTTTAACCACTGGGGTAGAGAGTGTTTTGGGGGGTTTCTTCTAGGCCCAGAGCTGGATAATGGGGAATGGATGTAGCTGGAGTTTGGGTGTGGCTGGTGCAGAGGGGAAGCAAAGGGCTTGTCTTTCCTAGACCTTTGAATAAAGGGAATGCCTCGATCCTGACCTCGGAGCCTCTCACTGCGGAGCTCAGGGGCCTTCAGACTTGGTGTCCTGTTTGGCCTTAGCTCCGGCCCTCGGTACTGCCCAGGGTTAGCCATATAGGGTCCCATTAAAGCCTAAATGAAGAGAGAAGATGAAGTGTGAAGTTGGGATGGAGGGTGCAGCTGTGCCAAGTCACATGTCAGGGCCAGGGCAAGAATGCAGGTATCCTGAATCTCAGCTGGGTAGGCGCTAACTACGGGGCTCCCTCACTCCCCAGTTGTCTGCTCTTGGGAAACCAAGATGGCACCTAGGGGTTTGGGAGAGACCTTTCCCAGGCATTCATTCGTTCTTTCAAAAATACTTATACCTGCCTCATGTGAAGCTCTGTTCGTAGCCTTGGGAATACAGTAGTAAGTGAAGCAGAGCAGAAGAGAGATGGGAGTGTGCTGGGGGAGGTACAGTTTTGAATGGGGTGGTCAGGGAAGGCCTCATGGAGAAGATGCCATTTGAGTGGAGGTTTACAGGAGCTGAGAGGAGTGGCAATGCTGAGATCTAGGAGAAGAATGTTCCAGGCAGAGGGGACAGCCAATGTAAAGGCTCCAATGTAAGACAATGTCGCTGGAGTGGAGTGAGTGGGCCAGGAGTTCGTTTGTGTGTGTGTGTGTGTGTGTGTGTGTGTGTGTGTGTGTGTGTGTGTTCTTCTGAGAACTTTGTCTTTTTCTTTGAGAGACATGAGAAGGCATTGGGGGTTTTGCACAGAGCAGTGGCATGGTCTCATTTAAGAGACACGATCACTGTAGTATAAGAGCTAATTTCAGTTGTGTTTTTCTTGGGGAGGCCCCAGGAGACCAGAGAGGGGGCTGCCCCATCCTTTCCCTATGACTCGTCCAGCCTCTGTTTCTATTCCCCAAGCTCTGACCTGAGACTTTTACTCCTGGGGAGGAGGAGGCAGGATGGTGCTGGATTTCTTTTCTCTGCCTGGAGTTTCTTTTGGAGGGAGGGAGATGGGTTTGTTACAGTTGTTTGCTGGAGCCTACTTGTACTGGTTCTTGAGAGCCTATTAGAAAGTAATTAGAACATTTGCCTGCCAGTAGCTTGAAACTGGCTGTGGTGGAAGTACTTACACCGTGGCATTGGCAAGCACTGTGAATTGGGGCTTTTCCCCTGTAGAGCTGATTGTTGAACATCTACCAGCCCACCACTGGCTTGTTACCTCTACTGTACCTGTGCTGTGCTTTCAGAGGGGAGGGCCTCTGTTTTCTTTCACTTGGCAGATCACCTGTGTTCATGCCATGTCAGAAAGAGCACAGGGGACACTGGATGAGGGTGATGGAGGTTGGGGTTGGCGGGGCAGTGGTGTGTTTTCCAGGATTGACAGGGCTTGTCCTTTGGTCTTGCAGTGTGGGGCGTCTCTGCTTTTCCTAGCTGGGTAATCCTAAATGCACGAGCGTCCTCTCGGCCTGCTTCCTTCCTTCCTCTGCCTCCCTTTATGCATGTGGCATGAGTATGTGTATGTCCAGGAGTGGCCAGCTTCGTCCATAAAAGCAGGGCCCAGCACTGGACCGAGGTAAGGCCGCTTGGTGTAAGGAAAGATCACTCTTTTGGAAGTCAGGAGACATAGGTTCCAGTCCCAGCTCTCCTTACTTGCTTAGACGAGTGCTCTCCCCTCTTTGGTCCTTTGTTCCCTCTTTTACAAACGGAGACAACTTCCCTGCTTATCTTGCAGGGGTGTGGTGAGGATCAGATGTGATCATTAGTATGAGAGTCCCTCAAAAAAGCTGCAAGGGTCACCATGAACAGGCCTTTGCTTGTGGTATTCAGGCACGCAGGACTCTGTCTCTTCTGTCCTCATTCTGTTTGGATGCCATGCAAGCCCAGCATGTACCCCTTCTCCAAGAAGCCCTTCCTGATGGGCCAGACTCTCCCTGGGCAGGTCCTCGGGGCACTGCCAGGCTGAACCCCCAGTTCCTGCACATACTCAGGGGTACTTCTGTTCCACCCTTTCATTTTATTGCTCTTCGCCCAGATGCAGATGGAGCATTTGCTCCATAAATGCTAATTCTCCTTGGCAACATCTGTAGTGGCAAACCCAGGGTGGTGTACCTATGGGTGCTGGGGAACTCTGCAGGGATTGATTCATCAGCATAGGTGTCTCGGTTTTATCGAGCTCCTGTGAAGTGTGATGGCTGGCTGTGGTGTGTGGGGGTGAAAGTTTCCAAAGACAAGTGCCTCCCACCTGATAAAGTAGTTTCCCAGACACTGCCTCATCTGTTCCTCACGGTCACACTTAACCCTGTTATACTGATGAGGAAACAGAAGCATGCTCACATTCATTCATTCATTCATTCATCCATTCATTCAACACATGTGTCCTGCACTCAGGGGGCTGTCAGTGTCTCCCCGGGTTCCACAGCACTGGGGTGGCCTGCTCTGTGCCCTGCCAGGCTCCTGCGGTACTACTTTGCTTGCTGTGTGCTCATCTCTGCAGGAAGCAGACAGAGCAGCAGGTGGAATATGCATGCATGGAGAGATGGGGGCTGCACCAGGGTGCTAGTCAGACCCAGGCCTGGGTGGCAGAGGAAGGGAGGGGGGCAGCACCAGTGCCCAGGGTGTGTCCCTGCTGTGTCCGGCTGGCCGTGGCTTCGGGCTGGCATTTCCTCTGGCAGCAGTGTGGGGGAGGGGAAGAGCAGGTGTGCCCTGGCGCCTGGCCTGGCTGGGATGTGGAAGCGCCTCTTGGGGCCGGAGCTTGGGGGATGAGTGACATGCAGCCACCCGGACACATTGGGCCTCATGGAGCCCAGCCACATTCTCAGAGCTCCAGGCTGGACATCTGAGCCCCCCGGTGGTTTCTGTAGATGGCTGGATCTGGTGGGTGACTCCACAGAGGGCCTCCAGAGAGGACACATGGTGGTGATCTATCAAGGTGAATCCCTCCCAGATAGGCTGAGGGCAGTGTTAGAGGGTGTCGGATATGTGCACTGAGGTGAGTGTGTGTGGTGAAGGTGGGGGTGAGGCTCGGGGGCTCTGTGCATTGTGGGAGGGACTCAGTTTCCCTTTAGTTTCCTAAGTGTGCACCACGTATGGAGCTGCGCTGGTTGCTGCAAGAGGAGCACAGGTGAGCTCTCCCCCCTTGGAGCTTCTAGTCTTGTACAAAGAAAAAGCATTTATGCAAAGAACTGTGATGCAATGCAGAGTAAAATCAGTGTCCAAAAGAGACGACTAGAACAAGAAGAGTGCCTCTTCATTTTGGGGGATCTTTTGTGGAGGATGTGGCATTTGAGATGAACCTTGAAACATCTCCTCAAGGCCGAGCAGGATGGGGGAGGCTTTGGAGGTGGAGGGCAGGTGCATGCAGGCACAGGGGTGGGCTGCCCCTCGAGGGGCTGGTGTTGCTGGAAGCAGAGGGCACAGCTCTGGGATTTGTGGAGAAGAAGGCTGACAGAGTACCATGTAGAAGGGCCCCAGTGACAAGCTTGAGTATTTGTGTTTAAATCCCTGGGGAAGTTTTTGAGCTGATGGCATGTGCTGAGCTCTGCCTTGGGCCAGTACCAGTGGCAGCATGTGGCAGGGTGACTAAGGAGGGAGTGGGTGCAGGGAGCCTGGTCAGGAGACTGGCAGACAGGAGGCAGCCCAGTCATGTGTGACTGGGTTACAACAGGAACAGACCTGGGCTGGAGCAACCTAAGAGCCTTTGAAAGCACCTTTTGGGACTGTAAGAGGCTTGGTAGCCTGGATGGCTGATTCGAGGGTGTGAGTTGTGACCATTTCCACCTCAAGTACCTTGAAATGAGAAAAGATGCCTCCAGGTTTCAGACGGGCTGGATGCCTTTAGGAGGCCCCCTTCAGTGGGAGGCACCTTGAATGACAGCCCCATAGTTGTGGGCCAGCCTGATGGGGAGGAGGGAAGAGAGACGGAGTGAGACGACAGCCAGTGCTCCTGTCTTACTTTACAGAGCAGCCAATGGAAGTTCAGAGACCACAAGTGACTTAATGCACTGTGGGCCTTCGAGCCATGACAGCCATTAGGGATGCCCAAGTCTGTCCCTGCCACCCATCCAGACACCTCTCACTCTATCAGCGAGAGTGGAACATGCACAGGCTCCCTCCCCTGAGGGCTGCAGAGCAGTGTGGAATCTGGGGCGCTGGTTCTTCTCCATCTTCTTCACTTTAGAGCACCCCCAAGTGCTGCTCACACGCTGCCGCCTTCTACATTGGCTCCAGTACCAGCCCCGTAGAGGGAGAGTGGGCCGAGGGAGGCAGCAGGCAGCAGCTCCTGAAATCAGCGGAAAGGTCCCAGCTGCACAGTCAGGCTGGATGTGAGGTTACAGAGCACCGTCCCAGCTGGCAAGTCAGCACCCTCCGTGGAGTGGTTTAGGAATATTGGATTTGCTGGGTCAGTACATTTCCACTGGTGCATGGCAATAAGTCGTAGGCTTCATCACACTTCCGTGTGCCCGGCGGTCTGCCTTATCTCATCCTCCCCGCAGCCACCTGCCTTCCTTGATAAGCACTAATAACAAATGCTTTCTTTCTCCTGTTTTCCAGGAGCAGTGGGCTCAGTGTGTGCATATGTGTATGGGCAGGTACATCTGTCTGTCCAGCACACTGCCTCTTACTCCAGGCCCTTTTGAGGATCTGACAGGGATGCTGATTGGCCTTAGGATGAAAGATGGGCTGCTTTGGAACTTTCCTGGAAAACAGGGCCTGAGAGGCCAGAGTGGGTGACTCTTTGTCCAGGCAGACTATCAGCCCCGTTCTTCTAGGGCCCAATCTCTGCTGTCCCCTCTTACCTGGTAAACCTTCTCTAAGAGGAGATGACTGTCCTGCAGGAGTGGCCATTCTGACTCTTTGTAAAGCTTCCCCTGCTCCAAGCAAAGGCTGATTTTTCTAAAGAGCTGCTCTCACCTTAAGGTGCACACAAAGGTTCTTCCTGTTGCTACTCATGCATTCAGCAGTGACTTCAGAGCACCAGTGTGCTAGACAAATGCCAAGTGCTTGGAAGACAAAGAGGAGGGACACAGTCCTTGCATTCAAGGAGCTCACAATTTGGGAGTGGGGGAAGGTCAGGGAACAGGTAGCGTCATGGCAGGATTAACTATGTGTTATTGGTATACCAAGGAGGCTTCCTGGAGGAGGTGACAGCACCCTGATGCCAACTGGATTGTGGATGTTAGCCATTCGGGGTGTGTGGGAAAGGGGTTTTCAGGAGGAGGGAGCATCCAGTGCAAAGGCCAGGGGATGAGGGGGAATTTGATGTGGGTTCATTTTGGTGGGAGTGTAGGCAATAAAGGTATAGGAGATGGAGTTGCTGAGAGGAGTGGGATGGGCAAGCACCTGTGCAGATTTTAAACTGGCATGCAGGGTCATCTGTGCTCTGGCCCACCCTCCTTTCAGGCTCCCTTTCTGCAAAGCTTCATTCCAGTGGAGAGTGTGGGCGCCTCTCACATGTCCTGGGCCCTCTGCTGTGCCTTGGCTCTGCCCAGCTGCCCCCCTGCCAGGGTGCTCTTCCCCTTCCCCCTGCCCGTCCGGTCCCATTTCATAGGGTGTGAATTTCAGGGCTCCAAGGAACCTTAGAGAAACAGCTAGTCCAGCCTGCTTGTTTTGTAGTTGAGGAACCAGAGGTTGAGCAACCATACAGGTCATCAGTGTCCTCAGGCTTTGTTCCTTAGGTGGCACGAGGTGATCAGACACCTGGAAAGCCCCGGAAGCCCTCCCTGCTGGCCCTGCCTGCCCTGTGCCTGCCCTCACTTGAGCTCCTCTGCATGTATTCATCAGGTATTGATTGGGCCCCTACTGTAGGTCAGGAATAGTACTGGGTACTGGGTGTAAAGCAGTGAGAGAGACATAGGCAGTCTCTGCCTCTTTGGGGTTCATGGTCTAGTAGAAGAATCAGACAGTAACATTGTCACCCTAACAAACATGGACTTTCCAATGATGGTGACTGCTATGAGAAAAAAAGGGGCAAATGGTGCTGTGAGAAGATGTATTGAAAAGAAAGAGGGCTTTAATTTTGACAATGGGGGGCAGCCAGAAAACCAGAATAGACCTTCTTCAATAATTCACAAGAGCTCAGGGGTGAGTAGAGTGAAGCCAGGCAGTGGGCCCAGGAAGAGCATCCAGGCAGAGGGAACAGCATGGGCGGAGGCTCTGAGGAGGTCAGAGCACCGAGAGTTCATGGCTGTGGCAATAATGGGTGAGCAGAGAATGTTGGACGGGGGCTGGAGAGAAAGGCAGGGATCAGTCATGCCGGCCCTTCAGGGTTGCTCTAAGGATTTGGACTGTACTAGAAAAGTAGACTAGGAAACGCACAGGCACACACACAATTGTAATCCAAGTAAGATGGGAAGCCACTGATGAGGTTACAGTGGAGAGGCACATGAGTGGGAAGACCGCATTGGCTGCTGTTGGTGAATGGATGGGCGCAGGAGGGAATGGAGGGCTGCGGGGGCTGCCGCAGGACCCCAGGCGAGCCATGAAGCAGGGCTGGACAAGGGCGGGGCCGGGGAGGATGCCAGATGCAGGGAGGCTCTGCGGCTTGGACTTGTGTTTGCTTCGAGGTGGGAGCAAGTGACAACCGGGAGCCAAGGATGAGTCTGGGGCTTCTGGTGTAAGCAGTGGGGTGAGAACTTAAGCCGTTTGTTGAGAAGGAGCGGATAGTGCCAGGGAGCACGTCTGGGGCAAGGTCAGTCCCTCCTGGAGCTGTCTGGGAGACAGCCACAGGGATGACAAGCAGGAGGTGGGGACCTGTGCTCGGGGCTCAGGAGACAAGTAAGGTCCAGTTGTGCATTTAGGGGTCACCAGCATGCAGATGGCCCTGGAACGGAGGAGATGGTCAAATAGAGGAAAGTTGGCAGAAGAGAAGAGGGCTCAGAGCTGAGGGCCTCCCTGAGGAGGAGGAGGAGCAGCCAGCATTTCCCTTAGAATTTCAGCCACACATTAGGTATTGATGATGTTTCTTTCTCTGTTCAGCTACACTGTAGCTAGACAGGAGCTGGGCCCATGTTGACTGTAATAAGTATTGTTGGGAATGATAATAGTGCCTCCATCCATTGAACAGCTTCTGTGTTCCCTCGTAACCTTTATTCCTTATTTTTTTACATAGTGCTGGGGAAGGTGCATATTATTTCCATTTTCTAGCTGAAGAAACTGAGATATGGAGCAGTTAAGTGGTCATTCTAGGCATCCAGCAGTGGGGTAACTCACTCTAGATGGGATTTGGACACAGATTCATCTAGTCCCAAGGCCCAGAGTGTTCCCCCTTCGTTATTTTACTAGAGTTTTGTTCTCTGTGGTTGAGTTGGATAGTGGTATGGACAGGGGTCATTGAAGGCATCTGAGCCCGGCTGACCCACAGTCACCAGGGCATGTGGTGTGAGCCGATTTCGGGGACAGTGGGAGTGAGGTTGGCTTTGTGACAATCCACACCACCTGCCTGGCTCCTCATGGTCCAGAAGCCACATTTTCAGTACTCCTGGCTGGGGCAGGATTGCTGTAGCTGGTTTATAGCTGTGCCCGTGTTTCCTTGGCGCTAAGCTAACTGATCTTTCCGAAGGCCCCAGTACATGCTCTGAGCAGTGTGCCCACCTGTCGTGGGTAGAGTGCACACATAGCCAAGGGTCTCTGCATGGCCATGTTTTCTGCTAGCCAGAAGTGGCCTCTGATGAGGGCTGACTGTAGCCGGGGGGCAGCTTTGCTCTTGGGCTTTGAGAGGTGACACGCAACACTAGGGAATGTGTAAGAGTTCACCAGAGACTTGGAGCTGGGGCAGCAGTGCTCCTGGCTGTGCTCCGTGCAGCCCCTCCAAGAGGCCTAGCCTACTCCAATTGGGCAGAGGTCGAGGGGCTGCCCTGTTCCCTGACTTGCTCCTGTCTCAGTCTTTTTTCTACCTAGATCTTTCCCACCTCTTCCTCCATACATTTGTTTATCTGTCCTTCTGTCTGTCCATCCATCCATCCGTTCCAGGCCGTGCCACGTGCTGGGGATATGGCTGTGAGTGAAACAGTTGACCGCATGGCATTTGCACTCTTATCTGTAGCTGGGTGTTTCAGCTCGTCAGGTTCAGACGCCCTTGGATAGCCTGCTTTCCAGGAACAATTCCATAGATTTCTGGCTTGGGCCCCATCCTTTAGTTAATGAACTCAGGGCTCTCAGGCTGTCCTTGAGGAGAGCTCAAGATTTAGGCACACTGGTCTGCCTTTCCCCTCTGTCCTCCAGCACTTCCTGAGTACCTGCTGTGGGGCGGTCACTGACAGGCACTGGAGGCTGGGGTAAAATGACCCAGACACAGCCTCTGCCTTCTTATAGAAGCTCAGTGACCAGAGCAGAGGCAGGTGGGCAAACTGCAGTTGCAGTCTGAACAAAGGGCCAAGAAGGAGGGAGGAGCAGACCTTTCTCCAGAGAGGGAGGTACCCTGGCCACCCTTTGTGTCCCTCTGTCTGTGAACTTTCCCACAAAAGCCAAACCCTGCTTGTTTTTTTCTTTTCTTTTCTTTTTTGAGATAGGGTCTCACTCTGTCACCCAAGCAAAGTGTGGTGGCACAATCATGGCTCACTGCAGCCTCGACCTCCCAGGCTCAAATGATCCTCCTGCCTCAGCCTCCTGAGTAGCTGGGACTACAGGTGCATGCCACCACACCCAGCTAATTTTTGTATTTTTTGTAGAGATAGGGTCTCACTATGTTCCCTAGGTTCATCTCGAATTTCTGGGCTCAAGTGATTCACCTGCCTTGGCCTCCCAAAGTTTTGGAATTACATGTGTGAGCAACCATGCCTGGCCTTTCTTTTCTTTACTGGTCTCAGAAACTTCAAAAAACAAACAGATTAAAAACAAGTAACAGTACCATTCCTTCTTTTCTACCCCAACCCCTTCACCATCGATGTTACCGTCCTTCCTGAATCATGGCCAAGTATGGTAACACCCAATCTCCTAGCCCCTGCCCTGTAGCCTCCCCCACACCATGTGGGCCCCCTGCTAGGGACCTCTCCATCGTTCTCTTTTGGCACGGTTGCTAAATGGTTTGCTCAGCAATGAAAGCATTTTCTGTACTGTACAGTGAAAGAAGATCCCAAATTTGGAGTTTAAAAATTGGGGGGAGGTGAGTAGCTAGCTCTCCCTTCTAAAATGGTGCCCGTCTTACATGCTCTTTTGGGTAGCAGGCGCCACTTTGTGTCTAACCTGAACCCTGGCTTTGTGGGAGGCTGCCTTGTTTGAGGCTTAAAGGCACAAGGTGCCTTACAAGCTGTACCTTGTGTCAAATGTGGGAATATTCAGCATGGGTCAGAAAGGGGCTGTGGGCTGGCCCATTGGTTCTGATTGTGTGTGGGTGAGGGAGAGACCAAAGACTGAGCCCTGTCTCATGCTGCCAGCCTGAGGAATTCACAGAGAGGCAGAGAGAGCTTGGCATTTACTCCAAAGCCCACATCTCCCCCGTTGCCAGCCAGCAGAGATGTGGCATGTCGATTTCATGTATTCACTTTTCTTCTTCCCCTCTGAGAATGCTGTACTTGCTTCACTTTTTTGTTAAAAAAAAAAAATAAAAGGAAAGTGAAGTCAGGCTGCCTTGTTCACACGCTCAGAGAACCCCTGAAGGGCAGCCTGCACCTGCCAGCTTGCCTGGGTGGCAAGCTGAGAAGGATCGGGAGCTGCCAGAGGGATGATGTCTCACAGCACCATTTCTATCTGATTGTTCCGTCTGTACCCCCAATCTAAGGAACTGAGGCAGCCACAGCCACTGGTCTTTTCATCTCTCATCTCTCCTCCACCCTGATGCCAGTGCCAGGCCCAGCTTCCTAGGGCACCAGTTAATCATGGGCCCCACTGCTTGGGACACTGCAGGATGCAGCCCAGACTTTTCATGTGCCATGCAAGGTTTCACAGGGTAGCTCACTTTGACCTCTAAGCACCTTCTCTTGTTTCAGTCAGGCCTGTCCCCTCCCTGCCTCCCGAAGGTACCACACTCACGCCTTTCTAGGGTGGCCACCCACCTCAGAGAGCCCTTCTGCAAGGGGAGGCCAAGGGACAGCTTGGTGCCCGTCCTGCCACGGTCTGTGCTCTGTGCATCACTCTGCTTTGGGCTTCTCTAGCTGCAGTTGTGAGTGGGGGTAGAAGGTGGGTCGTTTCAGCTAGATCCTGAGCAACTTGAGGCCCACGCCTTGTCTTACTCAGCTTTGTGTCTTCCGTGGGTCCTTGTTCCGCGTCCTCCTATCTTGAACAAGCCAGCACCAATGGATGGTGTGCTCATGGTGAGAGAGGAAGGAGGAGGGACGTGTTCCTAGAGCTGCCTTCCTGAGGCTGCTCTACCACCTTCCTCTTAAGATGGGACTAGATTACGCTGCGTCTCCCCACACCAGCTTCCTTCTTCCAGCCTGTGTCAGGTAACTCAAGGCCATCTGGGTGATGACTCGCCTTTCTCATTAGCAGTCCAGGAGCACTGCCCCTTACTCAGGGTCCTTTCATCTAATGACCTCACATCAGGACATGGTATTTCAGGTTCCCCGTTGTGCTTTAAGAATCTGTTAGCCTGGAAGATTCTTAAGGGCAGAAACTGTTATAGAGTCTAAGAGAGTGTGGCGCATGGGCTGTGAAATCAGTTTTCTTTTCTGTAAAATGGGGTAATAGGGTATACCTATCTTGTAGGGTTGTCATGAAGATTGAGTGAGTTACTTTGTGGGAAGCTTGGTCCCTGGGGTATATAAAGACTTATACGTCAAAGTTGCTTTTATGATTCTGATGACTAAGCTGGGTGCCCTGATGGGACTTCACTGCAGCTTTGCTCAGGGACTGACAAGTGTGACTTCAGTGCCCTTTGACAAGTGTGACCAGAGGAGGCAGAACTGTTGCATTGCAGCCTCCACTTCCTCTCTTACCTGCCTGTTGTTTCTCCCTACCTGCTGGGGACCATCCCAACCCCAAGGCCCAGACTTCTGAGGAAGTGGTTAGTGGCACAAATTCATTTATAATCAGAAATGAAGATGGAAAGATCTAGGGACAATGAGGAAACTATTCTGCCTGGACAAAGCGTGAGCTGGGCAGAAGAGATGAAAAAGGGTTAGGAAGTAGAGGGGGCCACCCTGCGAGGGCCCTCCGTGACACCAGGCCCCCATCTGAGACTGGTAGGATCAGCCCCTCCAATTTGTTCAGTCTTATGTCCTCAGACTCTCCTCTCCTCACATCCACCAGCTGACTTTATGCTTGTAACACCGCTAGGAGGTAGGCTCTTTTAATCCCCATGTTAAAGAAGAGGAAATGGGAGCTCAGAAAAGCAAACTGCCTTGCCCTTGATCACACAGCTAAAAAGAGCTCAAAGTGAAAAACAGGTCTCTTGACTCTTGGTCCGGCTGGTAAATGATCTATCCTTGCATCAAAGAAGTAATGTTGTGAGAATGAAGTGACAGCCATGGGCCCCTCAGAAGCGGCCAGAGGCTGCAGAGGACAAAAGACATTAGCCATGCCAGTCAGGCAGCCCTGATGCTACATCAGGAAGCGACTAGACATCTGCCCCTTCATCTGCAGACAGCATCGGTGGGACTGCTGTGCCGAACCCAGAGAGAGTAGCTGCTGGTGGCTGTAATACACACTAGGTTTTATTGTTGGAGTCCCCATCTGAGCTGGGAAGGGGCTCAGGATGGTAAAACCACTGCAGGTTCCTTTAAAGTAAGGGAGCTGCACTCAGAATGGGAGAGCTCTCACCTCTAGGAGGCGGGCCTGCCAGGGAGCCAGTGAGGCTGCAGGCTCACCAGCACAGGTCACCACAACAGCTCTGTGATGAGGGTCTGGAAGTCCCTCTGGCTGGAATTCATGTCCCCCTCCCACCATAGCCATGCCTGTTGTGGTAGCTCTGTGTCTGCCCATTTGTGCTGCCTGGTGATTAATGCCCTCCTGTCTTCCTAACTGGATTGTGGCTGCCTGAAGGGCAGGGAGCCCCACTTCTCATATCTGTTTCTTCAAGGGCCTGGCCCAGGGTTTAGCACACAGTTCTAGGTGTGACATGAATACCTGCTGGCATCCAGGGAGGACTTTTCACACCCACAGCCCCAGGTAGGACATGAATTCTTCCATCCAGCCATCCCTATTGAGCGCCTCCCAGAGGCCAAGCCCTGTGGTAGGGGGTGGGGTTACAGAACCTGGTAAAATGTGGCTCCTGCCCTCGGGTGCTCTCAGTACTCTCTTCCTGAGTGACTGGAAGGGTAGCAGAAAAGAGAGGTGGGCTCCCCACCCGCAAGTCTTCTAATCCTCATCATTTGCAAAGTGTGGTGTCCCGGTCGGCAATGCAGACTTCTGCACCAGCCCAAGGGAGGCTGCCCAGTTGTAGTGTTTTACGGTAGGATGTTCCCAAGCCCCGAGCAAAAGCTCGTTTCTCTGACCTCACGGGAGAGCACCCAGACAGTGGCCAAGGGCACCCCTACATCACTCTTGGCACACGCGGGGTGAGGAAAGGCAAGGTAGGACCCCGCTTCGCACCTGTCCCTGTCAGCCTGCCTGGGGTTCCAGCCGCCGCAGCGTCCCAACCGAGAACGCGGGGCAAGGGTTCGCGCAGCTGCAGGAGCCTGGCGGAGCGACTTGTGTGCGCGCCCGTGCGTGCGCGCCGAGGGGACGGAGAGGGCGGCGCGCACCCCGCAGAGGCCCCCAGCGCTTTCCGATACCTCGCGCCTCCCCGCGGTCCCTTCTCCCTGTGCGCTCTAGCCAGACCCACGTGTGCAAAGGCATGGGGGGAGGAGGGGAGGCGGGGAGGCGTGTGTGTGAGAGAGTGTGTGTAGGTCTGTCCGGGAGACCGCGTGCCCTGGCGGGACAGGCCCCCAAGTGCATAGGGGGTGGCGGCCAGTCGACAGCGGCCGCGCTTCTGTCCCCCTCCAGTCCTTCTCCCCAGACCTTTCCTCTGGCTTGCTTGGGCCGTGGGTACCTCCAGCCATCCCCCTCCTTTCGCCGCCCCCTTGCTCGGGTAAAAGAGACCAGCGCTTTCCGTTGAAGGTTCTGGTTCACCCCTCAGCTGCAGAGCCCTTGACATTTATCGAGTGCTCGCGGCGCACTTGTTTAGGCACACAGCAGAACGCTAATCCCATTAAAGATAGTGTGTCATTGGGGAGGGGGTGGCTCCCCAGCGGGGCCGGGAAGGCCTCGCGCCCATTGGTTGAATGCAAAGCAGGGGGCGGGGCCGAGGGCCCGGGGTGGGGGCTCCAGGCGATTTCAGAGTCGCGAGTCGGGGCCGGGATTTCGCAGGGAAAGCCCAGCGGTTGCAGCTGCGGCGGATCCCTCGGCACTGTCCGCCGCGCGCCGGGGCAGCCCAGGGCCGGCGGCAGCTCCGCAAAGTCGCGGAACGAGAGGAGGCGGAGCGCCGGCCAAGTGGTGGGGCTCAGCGCTGGGGCTGGGCTGGGCTGGGAGAGGTGTGCCCAGGGAGCCTGGATCCCGGTGCCCTTCTGCCTCGTGTGCAGCGGCCAGTGCGGCCAGAGGCGAGCTGACGCCCTGGAAAGAGAAATCAAATTGCAGCCTCCCCAAAGACGCTGAGTTACGCGGGCGAGCAGGTTCCCGGGGACCGTTCGCGAGCGCGCAGAGAGCCGCGCGGCGCCGCAGAGCCCTCCCGGGCCCGCCGGCTAGAAGCAGGGCGCCGTCCGAGAGGCAGCAGCCCCTGGGCGCGGGGTTCGGCCGCGAGTGCGCCCCGGTGCAGAGAGGGGGCGTGCAAGGCTCCGCCGGCCCTCCCGCAGCCCGCGCCCGACTTGGGCGCCCCCTCCGTCCCATTCTGGGAGCGATGCCCCCCGCCCCTCGCGCCCCCCGGGAACGCCGCGAGCATGGAGAAGTCGAGTAGCGAGGATTCTTCGATCCATCGGAGTCCATCTTTGGACAGCAAGGACTCGGACTTTGCCAAGCCGTCCACCTCCGGCCGCCCTTTCGGCCGCGGCTTCACGGCCGGCGCCTTCTACGGCACCGCGGGCTCCCGGGGCCAGAGCCGCGCCGAGGCCGGCATTAAGACCGACAAGTACAATGCACCCAAAGGCAGCAAGTACGTGGTGTTTTACCTGGACCTGTCCTTTGTGTTCCTCCTAGAATTTAAGAAGTGCAACATGGCCAGGGGCTGCCTCTGCTGCTTGAAGTACATGATGTTCCTCTTCAATTTGATATTCTGGGTAAGTCCTTCCGTTTCTCTCTCCCTTTGCCCACTTCTCCTCCTCTTGGCTTACCATAGCGTGAATACCCTTTCCCTCTTCGGTGCTGCATTGCTCTGCTCCCTGCACAGAGGTAAGTGTGCTTTTTAAAAAAATTGCCCCCGCCCCCCTTTCATGCACCTTTGTCTTTCCTTTCTCCCTCTCTTTGGTGGCTGAATGGGGGCTCCAGCTTGCCTGTCTTCAGGAGAGACTTGCTCTACTCCTAGGAGGCTGGCAAAGTTTGGCACCACCTCCTTCCCCTATAAGAAAACCCAGGCTGCAAGTGCCTCCGACTGGGCAGCCTGCAGTAATGGCTGTGGGCTCAGAATTTTTAACAGCTGTGAGCCTGAGTTGGAGATAGGCACAAGTGAGGATGTATTTCTGAGTTTCTTCTTGTATTCCTCCTGAATGCACAAGAATACAATCTGCAGCATTTTATGGCAGTGGGTTGGAGGGGGGCGGGGTGTAGAGGCCACATCTTCCCACTCCTTTCGGTGAATCCCAGGAAAAAGAGGAGGAGCCCCTGGCTCAAGCCGATGGACCTGCTTGCTAGTCCTCAGATGTGCTCCCGGGTTGGGGCCTGGGTGGGAAAGGAGGGGTGTGGGGGCATGCTGCCATCGGGTGGCTGGCTGCTGCTTTTGAGGGATTGCAGTGGACCGGGCAGGGAGCTGGCCGGCCACGTGCTTCCAGGTTCTGGGAGCCCCAGTGGCCGGAAGGGACAAAGGGAGACAAGCAGGGTGCCCCTGTCCTTGGTGAGAGGCACTTTTCTAGAGAAGGTATGAATGGGTAGGGCAGCTGGGAATTGCTGTCTGTCCTCTGTGTGACTCTGGAGGCTGTGCGCACATATGTGCACGTGCATAAGAAATACTGGTTAGGAACATTTGAAAACTTCTTAAATTCATCTCGAATCGTTCCTTCATCCCAACTGCCATCTCTGCCTTTCTTCACCCAAGCCCTGACATAGCACAGATGTTTGGCTCTGTCCCAGAGTCTGTCCTGCCCACTGGAGGCTGTCAGCTGCCCGCTGCCCGTGGTCCAGGAGGAGCACTGGGGGCAGGAGAAAGTCATTCAGAGTGAAGTTGCAGCTGTGCTGAAGAGGCATTCAGCTTTTGTGTGGAGTGATCCACATTAGCTGAAACACTTTTTAGGGTGGGGATGTGTGTGGAGGGGGTGATTTTTCCCATAGAATGACAAGCGCAGGAAGAAGACTGGGCTCTAGTCTTGGTTCTGCATTAGCTTCTTGTGTGACCTTGGGCAAATCACTTGGTCCCTGAAGGACTGGGCTTCCTTTCGGGTCCAACAGGGGCTGTCGTGATGGTCTCCCTGCTTGTCCTCACCTCACTAGTTACATGCCATCTGAGGTGGGGGGCAGGCATCCTCATCGTCTCTCTTGGGGAGAGAAGCCCCCCTCCCTGCCTGGGGTGTGGGCTGCTTTTCCAAGGAGACTGGTTTGAGGTGACTCGAGTTGGATTCCCCTAGTTGTCACCATGGGTTGGGCCCTCCAGCCACCCTATTAGGATGTTACCTGTCATGTGCCTAGAGTTTTATGGAAGCTGGGGCAGATAGTCTCATTCTTTTTCTGGTGGCGAGCACCACTGGAACGTCTCTGGCTGCCTGTGGGCCAGTGCCTCCTGGTCCTGTGACCCAACTGCCAGCATCTGTCAGCCAAGTACTGGTGTGTGCTTCCCTGGTGCCTTTGGATTCACACGAATGCTGTCCTTTTCATTGTTTACAGCTTCCTTCTCCATCCTTTTTTGTAGTCTCAACTTACCTTTTTGTTTTGCCCCACCCTGCCTATATTAAGCCTTATTAGGAAGACCCTGGGGCCTGTAACCCTACTCAGCTGTGCTCACTCCTCCCAACCCCCACCCTGCCACCTGCTGGCCGGAGTTGGTATAACTGCCTGCGGTGCCTTTCTTCTCCAGGATGGGCCCGACGTGGTTTGGCGACCTCTTCACTGGCTAGTACGGTGATCTGTACCCTGCACATTGTAGGCCCTCATTATATGTTTGTGAGTGAATGCATGGAGGGCCAGAGCTGTAAATCCACAACATGTTGTCATGTGGTAGTGGTTCCTGAGTTCCATTTGATGGGGAAGAGAAGTTAGATCTCACACTTGACTCTGATAAAGGCTCTCCTAGCGCCATAGCTATGGGATGACAAGCGATTCTTCCCATCTTCCCTTAAAAGCTTGGCAGAGGTTAATGAGCTAGTTGGTGGAATATATTTTCGTTATGGTTGATAGCGAGAGAACTTGCTGTCTCTTCCTAATTAGAAGGTACTGATTACACTCTCTTTACCAGGCAAGGAGTTGTTCTCTCCTGGATTCTGACTTTTCTGATTACTTAATATTTTCAGAATTCCCATGACATGCTGTAAGCAGGGAAAAATTGAATCTCCAAGACTCACTTCTTGTATGCTAGTAGCAAATGAGATGATGAAATAAGACATAGACCTTAGGTAAGATGGGGAATTTAGCAGAAGACAAGTTCATGCTTGTGTGTAAGAGTGTTTGCCACTGTGTTTATCGGGAGGTGGAGGAGCAGGTGCAGCAGGGTGTTGGCCAGGATTTGGGGGCGGTGGGTCACTGTGCTCCACTCAAATGGAGGCTTCCTGCAGGCTGGTGCTTGGCCTGATACTGGGGAAGGAGCAGAGGAAAGAGCAGAATGGGAAGGGAAAACCTCAAAGGCAGGTGGGGTGTTGATGAGTCAGGCTCCCTGGGAGGCCTCTGTTGCTGTCTTGTGCAGGGGGGCAGGGGGAGCGTGCAGGCTGGGTCAAGCCCAGCCCTCTGGGACCAGGTGCAATTGTTAGGAATTTTGTAGCCTTAACTTGTTGTAGTCTTGTGGCTCAGATCCAAAAAAGAGGCTTTTCTGAAGGATTAGAGTTGAACCTGAGGCCTGCAATCAATAGATAGAGCTCTTCCCATAGATCCCGGAGTCTACCCGGTATTTCTCCAAACTCACTACTGCTGCCAGTCCCCCCCGCCCCCCCGCCTCTGAGCACTTGGGAGGATTCCCATGTGGAAGAGAGGTGCAGCTGTCGTACACTGCAACCCTTCACAGGCGTGCATGGGTTCCTCACCACTGGGTGGAGCTTCTAGGGTACTAGTATTGGTGAGGGCTGGGTGACGTCACTGGGGGTAGGCTGGGAGGTGGAGCCACACAGCCCATGGTCCTCCTCCTTACTAAGAAAAGTGCAGGTGCCTTACAGGCTGCTGGGTGCCTGCCTGCTTGTGGGGGTCCAGGTCTGCTCCTGACACTGCGACTTCAACCAGACAGTGCTAGCCATGTTGGCAGCCCAGTGCACTGTGGGAATCTGGGGCCTCCAGGAGGGCAGCAAGGTGAGGGTAGAGGAGAGGGAGTCAGTGGTCACTCCTGACTGAGTCCCATCTCCTCTTGTCTTCTGCATCCCCTGCCCCGACTCTCAGGGCTAAAGACAATGCTGGCTTCTAGGTGGATAGGGAATAGGAGGTTTGAATTGGGACAAAAATTTCCCCATACTGAGGATCCCGTTCCCCAGTAAGCACACTCACCCTAAGGGATTTCTCCTAGCACTGAAAACCATCTGGGCATTTTCCTCAGTCAGCCCCATCTCTGGGTCCTCCCAGGGCCATCTGGTAGAATACTGGTAGTAGAGATTAAATGATTCTAAGCCCCTCCCAGAGGGCAAAGGAGGCTCAGAGCTTCAAACTGTGAGTAGAGAAGAGCGTATAGGGGTGGGCTGGAAAAGGGCCCTCTGAATGCTGGGGTCATGTGTACCCTTCCTGGAGTAGCAAGTCCTGATCCCGCCCGACTCTTCCCAGCCCAAATCAAGTTCCTGTCTGATGTTGGGGGGCGGGGGGAGCGGGGCTGGGGCTGCTGGCATAATTGCTACTTAGGATAATGGTCATTTTTCATGCTTGCCAGCAGAGCTGTCCCATCACTTTAAATTATGGCTGGCAGAGCAGTGACATTCTGGCCCATTGGAAAGCCTATTCCTTGTGGATCGCTCTCTTAATGAAGGCTAATTAGCTGAGGAGGCCGTGTTCAGCCAGCCTGCTGGAACAGGGGAAAGGTTGGTGCAGGGTGGCCCCGGGCAGAGTGCTGATGGGGCCCTGATTAAACTCCCTTAAGTGAGGTCAGGGCCCTCGCAGACGCTGGCTGCCTTAGGGTGCAGGCAGCATGGTCAGGCTCGCCAGCTGCATTGGTGGCACACGCTCAGTACTGTCTCAGCCATGTCACGAGTGCCTCTGTGGGCTCCGGCTGGGGTCTGTGCACGGTCAGTGTTGGGTGGCCTAGAGTATCATAAGGAGTCTATGGGGTGCCTTCTGTCTGAAAACAGGAGTAAGTGGGCTCAAGGGTCCCAGCAGGGAGCTCGGGTTCGGACCTGGCCTCACCTGGCCTCTCCAGGCAGAGGAGACACAGGGTAACCTGGGCAGCAAGAGGCGCTTAGGGCCCCCCCAGAGTGCTCAGGTGTGAGGGGTTCAGGCTGTCTTCCTAGAGGGCTGCAACAAGTAGATCTTAAGGGTGGGTCAGGCCTGCCTCTGCTGGGGGAAGGGGGACAGGTGCGGGGCCTGGCAGATACCCCGAGACTCCTGGAATGTGGCCGTGAGGGAATGCCAGGTCTGTGTTCACTTCCTCTCCACAGCATTAAAAATTAAACTTCCTTGTCTTAATATCTATTTTTAAATCTTGTCAGAGCAAGCATTGGTGTCAATCAGGAGGGGGTGGGGAGGAGGCGGGTAGAGAAGAGAAAGTCCCAGTTGAAACAGGGTAAGCAGCTCGCTCTAGCCTGAGGAAAGGGCTGCTGGGCCCTCCACCCTGGCCCGTGAAGAGCACAGAAAACACCCTCCGGCCTCTTCCCCAAATGGAGAGGCCTTGTCCTCCCCTGCTCCTACCTCCAGGCGCCTGGGTGCCCTTGGCTGAACTTGGTGGCAGACTCTGTGGCCAGAGGCCTTCTGTGGCTTATCAGGGTGCTGGGGTCCCAATTGGATCCATTCACTCATGCCACAACTATTTACTGAATGCCCGCTCTGTGCACAGGATCCTCCAGTTGGTGAGAATGGGCTGACTGGGCTCGCACAAGGCAGATCAGTTTTCTCATGCCAGGAAGTCGTGGAATCGAGAGGTCATCTGGCTTGTCCTGCGCTGAGCATTTGAACACAGGGCTGCCAAGGGAGAGGTGAGAGCATTCTAGGGTGAGGCAGCGGCAGGCCTGCACCCAGAGCCCTGGTGGCCTGACTTGTCCTTTCCTCCCCTCTACGCCCACACAGCTACATTCTGACTCTCCTGCTCGAAAATGTTTATTCCTGTCAGAAAGAGAGGTGAGAAAAAGAGCCTTCTTTTTTTTTTTTTCCTCCTTAGTTTGAAAAAAAGAATCAGCGAATCCTGTGGCCTTCTGTTTCTTCCACTGAAAGGGTTGGCAGATGCTCTGTGGCTAGTTGAGCACCTGCCGTAAGCCGGGACTTTGAGCTGCTCAGAGTTGCGTGGAGAAGTCAGACACATAAGCAGATCATTACAGTTCTGAGTGGTAGCTGCTTAATAGAGCTCCTTAATGGAGTAACTAATACTGCTTAATAGAGACAAGATATAGAGATAACAGAGTAGAGCAAGTGACACCTGGGTTTTGAAGGATGAATAGGAGTTTACTGATTAGATCAGACTAGGGGGTCCAGGGCAGGGAGAAGGGTGGGAAGAGAGAACACATTGGTCCAGAGACTATGCCAGGGGAGAGCTAGCAGCCCAAGGGGGAGACAGCACCTGCTGGACACATGCAATGGGCTGAACCCATAGAAACAAAGGGTCGTGCCAGTCTGGTGGCATCCTTCAGGAACGGCTTCTGGGGGTGGAGAGTTTGGAGTGGGTTCCGAAGTTGAGGGGTGCTGGCCTATGGGAAGGTATGCAGCAGTGCCTGGGGATGCTGGCTTTCCAGGGCTCCTAGGTCAGGGTTGTTTTGTTTTTCTGGCAGAGACCACCGTGACACGTCTTGCTGTGTCACTCGGGCTCAAGCTATCGCTGTAGGTAATCCAGCTTTAGAGAGATGCCCCTGTTTTCTCCCCCCTTTCCGGCCTCTCCCATCCAGCTGTGATATGCCCGTTTATTTGGTTCCAGTTAGGAAGCTTTGAAGCCGAGCTAAACCCATCGGGCAGAGTTAAGTCTTCTGAGCCAGCTTTGTCTCTGCTCACATTTGAAAGCTAATCTGCCAGCAGAAGTGGTGGGGGGTTGGGGTCCGATCCTGGCAGGGATGTTAAAAATGGCAGACGGTCAGGCGGGGGAGCAGCACAAGGTCGAGATGTGGCTTCAAACTCGACTCTTTAACCAGCCATGGGACTTCAGGGGAGATCTGAAACCTCTTCTCACTTAGTGAGTCCCTGGTTTGATTCAGGTGGGGTCTGCCTCCTCTCCTGTGCACCCCAGCAAACTTTGAAGGCTCCCAGGAGAACTGGAGAAGCCCTTGGGCAGGGGACGCTGCAGGATTTCAAATCTCCCTTGCAGTGGCTAGCTTACTGCATCGGGACCACGGAGAGAGGCCCTGTTTTAGTAGCTGGTGGGGGGTGAGTGACCGGCCAAGGAGGAGAGGGGCAGGGCCCCGCTTTCAGGTAGCTTTCTTTCCACTTCAGGGGTTCTTCACTAGAGCGGATGTTCACATCAGCCGGGCAGCTTTTACATGAACAAAGCCCGACCTGAGTGGGAGCCTCCAGAAGTGAGGGCTGTGTTTTGAAGGTATTCCTTAACGTCTTGCTGTCTGGTTTCCTCGCCTTGGACAATACCACTTCTCCTATAGGGCCGTGCTGAGGCCTGCAGGAGGTGCTGTGTGCATGATGCAGGTCTACTGCTTAGCAGGAGGCCTGGCACCTTGGACTTCGTGCACAGGAGCTGTGGTTGTTAGTATTACTGTAGCTCCTGCAGTGAGAGCGTATGAATAGGAAGTTAGGTGCCCACGGGTTGGAGTACGGACCGCTTGGATGACAATGCCAGGCAGGGCGTTGGAGCCCTGGGAGGAGCCCCAAGTGTCCCTCGGGCTGGGGATTGTTCTGAATGTCTTCGGACCTTCGGGGTATATGGGAGAATGGGGGCAGCTGAGAGGGCCAGGGAGGTTTCTTGGAATGAGAGTTATAGGTTGGAGAAAGCAGTGGAGGAGGATGTGGTCTCTGACCCCAAGGCCTGCAGCTGCACCTGCCACGCCTCTTGGCCTCCCAGAAGGGGCAGCTCCACGTGCTTCTTCTGCCTCCCTTTGTCCTAGGAGTGACGAGTGGGGCCTGGACCCAGCCAGCTGGGCTGGTGGTCACAGTGCGGGGCCCCCACGGGCCCTTTGGTGGATGTTGGATTCCACTGGGCAGCTTGGCTTGTGACCTGGGCTGATCAGGACACAGCACACAGGGCTCCAGGTCTGGGTCACTTTCCCAACCAGAAACACCATCACCTAAAATAAGTGACAGTTGTAAAATACATCATATGTAAATTCATGTACTTAAAAAAATCATAAAACAAACGGCTACCCACTTAGAAGCCTAGCTTATGAAATAGAGGACTTTCTATACCCATGAGCCTCTGTGACCCCCAGCTTCTGCCTGAGAGAGCAGCATTCTCTTTGAAGCTTGTGTGAAGTGTACTCCACATGTATTGGCATTCTTAAACACAGCATCATTTAGTTTGACTGATTTTTAAACTTTTGGTAAACAGAATAATTCTGAATGTAGTTTTAAAAATTCAGCGTTGTGCCAGGCGCAGTGGCTCATGCTTGTAATCCCAGCACTTTGGGAGGCCAAGGCGGGCGGATCACGAAGTCAGGAGTTCGAGACCAGCCTGGCCAACATAGTGAGACCCTGTCTCTACTAAAAATACAAAAATTAGTCTGGCGTGGTGGCAAGTGCCTGTAGTCCCAGCTACTCAGGAGGCTGTGGCAGGAGAATTGCTTGAACCCAGGAGGCAGAGGTTGCAGTGAGCCAAGACCACACCATTGCACTGCAGCCTGGGTGACAGAGTGAGACTCTGTCTCAAAAAAAAAATAAAAAAATAAAAATTCAGCGTTGTGTTTCTGGATTCATTCACGTTGATAGTTGTGGCCACAGTGCACACCTTTTCGTGGCTCTGTAGTATTTCATTACGTGAATGTGCTGCAGGTGTATTCTTCCGGTGATGAACATTTGGGTTATTTCTTCTTTTTTCTAAACAACACTTCTGTAAACATTCTTGTATAAGTCTTCTGGTGTACATGTGGAGGCGTTTCTTTAGGACAGTGCTTCTGGAAGTATCTATGGTGGAGGACCGTCTTTTAAGTTTTTAGTTCTCAGAGGTGGTCCTGCTGCACGTGACTAGTACACGGTTCAGAGCACACGTGACTCACCTGACGAGCTCAGCTGTACCTGAGTGAGTCAGCTGATGGTGCGCTGGGATGTTCTGGCAATGTCAGATTGCTATAAAAGTTTCTAAACGTGGGCCAGGCGCGGTGGCTTACGCCTGTAATCCCAGCACTTTGGGAGGCCAAGGCAGGTGGATCATGAGGTCAGGAGATCGAGACCATCCTGGCTAACACGGTGAAACCCCATCTCTACTAAAAATACAAAAAATTAGCCGGGCGTGGTGGCGGGCGCCTGTAGTCTCAGCTACTCGGGAGGCTGAGGCAGGAGAATGGCGTGAACCTGGGAGGCAGAGCTTGCAGTGAGCCAAGGTCGCGCCACTGCACTCCAGCCTGGGCGACAAGAGTGAGGCTCCGTCTCAAAAAAAAAAAAAAAAAAAAAAAATTAGCCGGGTGTGGTGGCAGGTGCCTGTAGTCCCAACTACTTGGGAGGTTGAGGCAGGAGAATGGCGTCAACCCAGGAGGCCGAGCTTGCAGTGAGCCGAGATCACGCACTGCACTCCAGCCTGGCCAACAGAGCAAGACTCTGTCTCAAAAAAAAAAAAAAAAAGTTTCTAAGCGTGAAGCAGTTCCATGGACCACACCTTGAGGAGCACTGCTCTGGGTATATAGGAGTGTAATGGTACCATGGAGCTTCAGGATATGTACCTGCCACCTTTCCTAGATAATGCCAGATTGTTTTCCAGTAAGGATGTATCAGTGGACATTCCCACCAGTGGAAAGTCAATGGGAAATGGTTTTTGGCATTCTCCAGTACAGTGGATGTAAAATGCTATATTATAATGGTTTTAATTTGCATTTCTTTGATCACTAGTGGACATCTTTTCATATGTTCCTTAGCCATTCTTTCATCTTCTATGAATGCATGTTTGTCTTTTGTTCATTTTTCTATTGAGTTGCGTTTTTTCTAACAATTTTTAGGAGTTTTATTTATGTTTTGAATACTAATTTGTTAATTAAATGTATTGCAAACACAGTATGTAGCTTCCAGTTTATAGTTTGTCTTTTCACTTTCTTCATGGGGTCTTGGTAAACAGAAATTCTTTATTGTAATATAGTCAAATTTTCAGCCTCTTCTTTGTTAGACTGTACTTTTTATGTATTTAAGAAATACATGCTATCTCATGGATGTCTTTTTTTTTCCTTTTGAGGCAGGGTCTCACTCCTGTCAGCCAGGCTGGAGTGCAGTGGCACAGTCATGGCTCACTGCAGCCTTGACTTCTCTAGGCTCAAGTGGTCCTTCCATACCAGCCTCCTGAGTAGCTCAAACTATAGGCATGTGCTACCAAGCCCGGCTAATTTTTGTATTTTTTGTAAAGGTAGGGTTTCCCTATGTTGCCCAGTCTGGTCTCAACCTGCTGGGCTCAAGCAGTCCTTCTGCCTCGGCCTTCCAAAGTGCTGGGATTACAGACGTGAGCCACGGCGCCCTGCTTCATCTTTACAGCCTGGTAGTAAGACAGTGCTTGTCTCAACATAGTGCCCGTGAATTGTTGAATGAACGAGTAAATGACTGAAGATGAGTTCCTGGACTGATTTCTGGAAGCTTTTGTTTTTATATTTAAGTACTTAATATATTTGGAATTTATATTTGCATATAAGATAGGGCTCTGATTTTTCCTCCATAGCTCCATTGATTAACTAGTCCACCTTTCTGCATAGACCTGTACTGCCACCTGTGTTTCCGTGTATGCCTGGATCTTTTCCAGTGGACTATTTGTCTATCCTGGTGCCGCACTGTCTTCATTACTACAACTTTATAATAAGTCTCAATATCTGGTAGGGCAAATCCTTTCCTCTTATGCTTTTTCAAGAGTATTTTGGCTGTTCTTGGCCCTTTGTTCTTTTGCATACATTTTAGAATTAGTTTGTCTTGTTTCACCAAAAATCAGTCAGCCAGCCTCTTCCCCCAAACCCTTTTGATATTTTGGTTGGCCTTTCATTGAATTCATTCATCTTCTTAGGGAAAATTGCTGTCTTTGTATTTCTTTCTTTTATTTTTTGAGATATAATCTTTCTCCATCACCCAGGCTGGAGTGCAGTGGTACGATCTCAGCTCATTGGAACCTCTGCCTCCCAGGTTCAAGCGATTCTTATGTCTCAGCCTCCCGAGTAGCTGGGATTACAGGCATGTGCCACCATGCCTGGCTAATTTTTGTATTTTTAGTAGAGATGGGGCTTCGCTATGTTGCCCAGGCTGGTCTTGAACTCCTGACCTCGTGATCCGCCAGCCTCGGCCTCCCAAAGTGCTGGGATTACAGGCGTGAGCCACCATGACTGGCTTATCTTTATATTTCTATTCATGAATATGAATAGTATTCTACTTATCTATTTCTATTCATGAAGATGGTATATTTCACCATACATTAGGTCTTCTTTAATGTCTTTCTGTAAAGTTTCATGAAGGTTTTATACATCTTATGTTATATAGAGACTTCTTTTTATATATTTTTAAAATTTTTTAATTTTTTGTAGAAACAGGGTCTCCCTGTGTTGTCCAGGCTGGTCTTGAACTCCTGGCCTTAAGCAATCCTCCTGCCTTGGCCTCCAAAGTGATGGGATTACAGGTATGAGCCACTGCACCCAGCCTAGAGACTTCTGATCTTCCATGATTTGCCACCCTCCTCCAGGGTTCAGCTGAGCTCTTGTGCACACGCACTGCAGACCTGATGAGGGAATGGGGCACCCAGAGATGAGGGGGTGGAGGAGCCAGCTAGCCAGCTAGTCTTCTAGTGGGTGCAGGTCAGGGGTGAGTACCAGGTGTGGTGCTCAGTGCTCTTGCCTAGCAAGGGGGGCCCAGTGTCTGTGTTCATGTCCCGCACCTGCCATCTGTCTTCTGATCAGAACAGGCTTTGTAGAGGAGGCAGGCTCTCCAGGGACTATGAGAAGGGTAAAAAGGAGAAGGCCTGAGAATCTGGAGGATGGAAGATGTACGAGGATCTGGAGGATGGGAGGAGGCCTATCCGGTGAAGGGATTGTGGACAAGCAGAGGGAGTGGGGAGGGTAGAGAAGAGAAGGCAGGAAAAACATGGTGATATTGGAAGCCAGAGAAAGGGGCTAATGCAAAGGGCGTCAAACAGATCTGTGGAGCGCTAGTAATTGCTTGGGCACAGCGGTGTGCTGGTTGCAGAAGACCCCTTTTAGCAATGGCGCTTTGGATCACACGGGGAAGGGCATTAAAGAATGCCAGGTGGAGGAAGGTCTAGAGGACGTGGGACTGTGGCTGGGCAGGTGACCTGGGGAGTCTGTCTGCAGGGGTCTCTAAGCAAACGGCAGTTGCTGGCAGTGAGGATCCTGTGCCTTCTGTTCTCTGGACAGTGAGGGCGGGTGTGTTCTGAAGCCTCACTCTGCCCCCTGCCCTCTCAAGGGGGGCTTCCCCCGCTTGTTGGCAAGAGCTCATTGGACCCAAATCAGAGCGACAGCTTGTCAGGCCGATAAGCCTGGGCTCTGGGCAGGAGCTCTGTGATGTCTGAGCCATTTAGGACACTCATCGTGACCAGTCCCTGGGGCTCAGAGGCCTGGTTGGGGAGGAGGTTCAGGGACCCTCAGGAGAGAGCAAGGGTGGAGGGAGGAACACTGATGCAGTCAGAAGAGGAGCTGAGTGCACGAGGTGCTCAATTTGTTCCCATTTATGGCAGCTAAAGAGAGCTGCAACGAAGCCCCCCTCCCTCCTCCTTCCAGCCCCCCTTCACCTGCCTCTTTCTCAGCCTGCCTGCTTGGGAGGAGGGGAGTCTGAAAAGTGCATATTTCACAAAAGCCACTGCATAGAGGGCTGTGGGTCTTACTCAGGAGCTGTGGGAGGAATATTGACAAGATTCTCCGCATTGCTGATTAGCTTTCTGTCTTCCCACCTAAATGGAGACTTCTCACAACTTGGGGCAGGGAGGGGCTGGGCTGGGTGGCCACCCAAACAGCCTGTGGGATCCTGGGGTGCCTGGCCATGCATCCTGCATTTCCTCCCCACTCCTAGAAGTGCAGGTGTGCAGCTCTTCTCAGAAGATGTGTGCCGGTTAACTCTCGCTTGTATCTGGGATCAAAGTGGCAGAGTGGAAAAGAGCAGGGAGTTGATCCCAGAGACCTGGGTTCTAGTCCTGGGCATGCTTGCTAGCTAGCCGTGTGATCCTGGGCAAACTGCTTCCCTCTCTGGGCCTCAGTTTCCACATCTGGAAAATGATAGACTTGGACCAGCTCATCTCTGAGGTCTCTTTGGGCCCTGACGTTCTGTGGTTATATGTTTCTTTTGTTCCCTTTGTGTTTTTAAGGAGCTGATGATTATTGAGATATTTTATCTTCCTTATCCTCATAGTAGTGTTGGTAGAGTGATGGACCAGGGATGAGTTTCTTCTGTCTCATAGGTGGGGACACTGAGAGGGGACTGCCTCACCTGGACTGCGCGTGTGCTCAGTGTGCTGGAACTCACTGCCTGGACAGCACTGCCCTAGATTTTGCCATTCCTGGAGCTCACAGGCCTGGAGTGAGCGGCTGCCCACTGCGGGGCTGGGTCGGGACAGGAGCTCTGGGTTCCAGGCTGAACGGACCCCTGTTGGATTTGCCTCTTCGGACCTCCAGTTCCTTGCTTAGTGGTTGGGGGGGAGAATCTTCCCTGTTAGCCCATTTCCCACTTCAGGGTAGGAGGAAATGAAGTGGTTTCTGGGCCTGGGCAGGAGATGGGGCCACAGCCACAGCAGTCAGTTGATTTGAACACACCCTCCCCCCTGCAGGGGAGGGCCTTCACGCCCGCTAAGAAGGTGATGAGGGGGCGGGCTGCCGTATTAAGCACCCTCGCTACGCTGGGGAGAAGCTCTGCACCTTGTTTGACATACAGAACTGTCGCGGCTCCCTTCCTATTGTTAGAAGCCTTAATTACGATTGTTCCAATTCCTCCCTCCAGCAGTCGTCATTGTTTCTTCCTCCTTCCCCCAATCCCCCTGAACATGTCTTCAGGGCTGTTCCCTGGCGCTGTCTACCTCTCACCAGGCTCTCCCCTGTTCACCGCGCCCTTCTACCCTGGGCGGCCCTGAGGGTCCACCTCCCTCATCCCCTGGCCTTGGCCTGCTCTCCCACCTGCTACCCCTTTAGAAAACAAACACATACCCTTCCCACCCCCATCCCCAAGTCTCCCCGTTAAACTCATGGCTCAAAGCCAGGGATGCTTTACCTTGTGTGTTGATTCAAGAACCTGTCCTACCCCCTTCTCTGGTGCTTGTGAGAATCCAAACCAAGAGAAGGGTGGTGCCTTATACTGGAAAGTACTGCACACATTTAGGGGGCGTCCGTGCACCACTGCCCCAGGCCATAGCTGGCTGGGGGAAGGCTTGGGCTCCCCTGCTGCTCTGCCATCGCCTCCCTGGGAGGATCTTTGACTTCAGCTTCTCCTCGGTAAGGTGGGAATCAAAGCTTAATCAAATCTGCCTGGCCAACCTGGGAGACTTGTCCGTGGGCCACAATGGGATGGTGATCCTGAAAGTACTCTGAGGCCTAGGAAGGGTTCTGCTGATTGGAATCAGGATCGCCAGCTTATTTTTCTTTTCATGACTTCCTGTTGTTCTCTGTATCTATTTCTGTCCCATCTCTCCGCCTTCCTAGAGGGCCCTAAAGCTGTGCAATGGTTTGTTCCCTGCGGAATTTCTCCACCAGGCAGCCCCAAGTCATGTTGCTGGCTCCTGCACTTGCCTGCCGAGGCACCCCAGCGTCTGACACCTGGAGAACCCCACTTGTGGGTTGTCTGGGAAGTGTGGGGGTGGGAGGGGCCCCTCATTTCCCTCCAGCTGCCATTTGCTGCTCTCTCCAGGCTCCATGGTGGGCCGGGCACAGCCTGTATCACAGTGGAGAACGTAGGTTGGTCCGGAGCACATTCCACTGGGACCTCTCTGTCTGGAGCCTGTATCAGAGTGGAGAACGTAGGTTGGTCCGGAGCACATTCCACCGGGACCTCTCTGTCTGGCTTGCTCAGGCTCATTTCTTCTGTCTGGGGACTTACAGGGATGAGCACGAAAACCTGTGCGTCCTGGAATCACAGGGACACGGCTCCATGTTCCCAGCAGTTGATCCGTTATCCCTGGTCACCCTGCTTCCTTCTCAGTCGCTCTGGCCTCTGCTCCCTCCTGGGGTCCTGGGCTGGGAAGTAACCTCAGTCTGTGCTCAGAGCCACCCCATCCCCCCCCCCCACCCACCCCAGCCCTGGGGCCCTCTGGGAGCTGGGGAGTCTGTGCTGTGATTGGCAGGAGTTGGACAGATTTGCTTGCCTGTGCTATCTGCCCGTGGGGCTCTCAGCCGGATCATCCTGTGACTACTGACTAAGCAGCCAGATGGCTTCTGCTGGGACCATCCAGATGTGGGAGTAGGTTTTGGAGGTGCTCATTCGTGCCCACATGGCCCCGGGTCCACATCTCTTTTGCTCCCCCGAGATGTCCAAGCTTACACTGGGCACTTGCTGGTCAGAGTGGTTGGGGTTCTGGAGGCGGGGCTTGGGAGGATATGGGGAGCTTCTCCAGTGTCAAGTCTCCCTTTTACCAGGATTTTCGTACCATCTCAAAGCACCCAAAGCTCTTCTCAAACACATCTCGTCAGTGGGGAGGCTTATACAGAGAGGGAGATGGGGTGCCTGGTGTCCAGGTCCCACTGGGCACAGGGCCTGCAGGGCTGAGGTGGAACCCACTGGAACCCGGAGTGGCCCTAGTGGGCCTGGAAGCCTGTTTGTCACAGGTGTGGTCCGGAGGCGGTTCTGGCTTCCAGATTCAGCCATGTGGATCCCCTAAGGGGTCACCTGCTGCCTTTCTCTCCTTTCAAAAACATCCATGTGAACTTTTTTCTCTGCAGACACCCTGGGGAGGTGAAAGCTCCTTGGCCAAAGCCCCCATCTCTAGCCTTGAGACACAGATCCCCAAGGCCCCTGCTTTGGAGGGCTCTGAGGGCTCCCTGGGTTCTGGTGAAGGTCCAGGCCAGGCCACCACCCCAAGGGCCCACTGTCCTGGGGGAAGCTGAGCCTCCTGAGTAGGCCCCTGAACTGCTTTTGGAGGAAGGGCTGGAGAGGAGATGAGAAGCGGCAGACTGGCTGAGAGACTGCTCGGAGGGCAGCCTGTTGCCCGGCTGTTTAATTTACTGGAGTTATTTTTCCTCATCGTTCCCTTTCTTTGGTGTTCCCAGGCTGCTATTCGTGGCTCTTTCCCTGCTGAGCTCTCTTCACGTCACTGTATTTAGGAGATAACTGAGGAGCTGAGCCTTCCACCTGCCCCTGGGGCTCATGCCCAGACCTTGGATGCCAGGGGCTGAGGTGTAGCATCCTGGGGTCCCTGATGGCAGTGTTCCCTGAGTTGGCTGGGGTTGGACTTAGATCTTGCACTCTAGGTGACCGGCAAGGGAGGTGGTCAGACACACCCTCAGCTTCTCTGACATCTGTCTAGCTATGGAAGTGTCATCCGGAAAGATCCTGCCCAGTGTTGCTGGGAATGAGCCACTCCTTCCCTTCTGTCATGCTGGGTCTGTGATGTCCAGAGGCCCTGTGTCACTGAGGCAGCGGAGAGGGCCCTGTTTGGGCTTGTTCTTGGAGAGGAGGAAGTTGAGTCACCCCAGACCATATTATTCCCTTTCACTTTCCCTAGGAAATTCAGAGACTTTTCCCTTTGGGAGGGGGAGAAGATGACCAGAACCCGCAGGGACTAAGCTCCCCTGGCTTCAGCTGTCTGCTGCCTGCATCCCTTCACCCCTTCACCCCAGCATCTGATCATCTCTCCCTTCCCTGCTTCCAGGCCTTCTGTAGCCTGGTCTGGAAAGTGAGATGTAATATGGGGGAGAGAGCACGCGCTGTAGGGACAGGTGAGCTTGCTTCTCGGTGTCACCACTTCCTGTGTGTACAGTGCAGAGCAAGGTGCTTAACTTTTAGAACCTTGACCTTCTCATCTGTAAAATGGGTTGATGATAAGACTACTTTCTAGATGGGTTCACGGAGCAACTGAAACACTGTATGAAGAGGTTTCAGGTCATTGTGTGGTATGTAGTGGGTGTGTTGGGGCCAGCTGAGTTTTGCATGGGATAATGATACCCTCTGGGGTGGCATAGCCATGCTCCTTGGCAGGACAATATGGGATGTGTACAGATTTTGGGTGTCAATGCCTGCGTCCTGTGCTCAGCCCCCATTTTTTCCGTGGGCCTGGTTTTCTCTAGGCTTTGTTTTGGTTTTCTCTTCAGCAGAATGAGGTGTTCTGTGTCTCCCACCAACCCCAACTTCCTCGGGGCAGGGAGCAAAGGACAGATGAGGAGTGAGCTCACAACACCGAGTACTTTGAGGTCACAGCTGAGCTCAGGGAGAAGAGAAGGAGGGGTGTTCTGTGCTTTTAGGATGCTCCCTTGAGACTGCAAGTTTAAACTAGATTTGAAACTTCTTACTGAGCGCTCAAAAGGACCGCCAGGAGGAGACCTCTGGGGCCTGCACTGGTCAGACTAGCTAGGGATCTGGGTGGGGCTGTGATGGCCGGGACTTCTCACCTGGCCTTCTCAGGCACGCCTGGGTGGGCCAGGGGTGATGGTGGTAGGAGCGGGGCTGGCTGCCTTCCTGAGGGCCTTGGCAGAGATGGAGTAAAAGATAAAAGCAGGACCTGGGAATGGGGAGGAGGAGAGGAAAAACGCAAAGGGGAAAGGAAGGAGAAGGTACCGGGAAGGCTAGCACACTAGCATTGGGGGCTGAGCCCGCTTGGCCGGGTGCCTCGGGCCCCCTCCCTTCCTCTCTGCAGTGATTAAGACATCACCAGCTGCCTATGTTCTTAGCCCCGCTGGCTCTCCGCTGCCAATAACAAATGCATCTGGCTGGAATCTGGGTCATTAAAAAAAAACAACCTGGTATTTCTCTTCTTCCTTTACCCCCCAGCAATCCGTCCTCTGGAATATAGCTGGAGCCCCCCAAAGAGAGGTCAGGAGTTGCAGAAAACCATGGTGGACATGTCAGCTGTCAGGGCCACTCAGGCAGCCAGCCAGCCACTCTTGCTGGATGTCTGTTTTCTGTTGTGTCTGAGTTGTTGTGAAGTGAAAGCCCCAAATGCAGAGCGATGTGCCAGAGACAAGGGCTTACAGGTGGCCCTTCCCACCCCCCGGGCGGCCGGGGGAGGCTGGACGGTGTAGTGGCTGTGATGGGGGCTGTGTGTGTAAGCTCCGAGTTGGACAGCCTTGGGTGTCGGTCACTGTTGCCTGTGTGATCTAGCAAGAATGTTTGACCTCTCTAGGCTCAGTTTTGTTCCTTTTTGTGAACAATGACGGTGACATGCAACCTGCCCCGTGCGGTTGTTGAGTGGGATGCACAGGGACTGTCCTAGCACAGCACTCAAGGAAGGGTGGCCATTGCCTTAGTTTGTCACCATCATTACCCTATCTCTGTTGAGTGGCACCTCCTGAGGGAGCTGTGTTTGCTCAGCCGCAGTACCGACCCCCATCTCCCGGTGTGGGTCGGGCACCTGCCCAAGGCGGACCTTCTGTGAGGATGGAGGGAGGGCACCTTCACCTCCTGCCTCAGGAGCCAAGAGTCAGCCAGACAGGCAGCTCTCTCAAATGGAGATCCTTTGAAGACTATAAAGATTTGTTTGTACATCTTTCTCTGGGATTTGAGAATATAGATGAGTAGAGAAAAATGGAGGGAAGGTGGAAGGGATGCCTTAAAAAGGGAATGTTAGGGAGGGGAACATCACACACTGGGGCCTGTCGTGGGGTGGGGAGCTAGGGGAGGGATAGCATTAGGAGAAATACCTAATGTAGATGACGGGTTAATGGGTGCAGCAAAGCACCATGGCACGTGTATACCTATGTAACAAACCTGCACATTCTGCACATGTGTCCCAGAACTTAAAGTATTAAAAAAAAAAAAAAAAAAAAAAAAAAAGGGAATGAGCCTGGGCGCTGTGGCTCATGCCTGTAATACCAGCACTTTGGAAGGCTGCGGCGGGCGGATCACCTGAGGTCAGGAGTTCGAGACCAGCCTGGCCAACGTGGTGAAACCCTGTCTTTACTAAAAATACAAAAATTAGCCGGGTGTGGTGGCGCATGCTTGTAGTCCCAGCTACTTGGAAGGCTAAGGCAGGAGAATTGCTTGAACCCGGGAGGCGGAAGTTGCAGTGAGCCGAGATCACGCCATTGCACTCCAGCCTCGGCGACAAGAGTGAAACTCTGTCTCCAAAAAAAAAAAAAAAAAAAAAAAAGGAATGAATCTAGGAAGTTTCTTCAAAGAGGCCTTACTAGTAGTTACCTGTAACAGCTACCATTTCTGAAGCTGACACCGTGCTGCGCCGTGGCCCAGGCTCTGAACCTGTGCTACCTTGTGTCTGACTGATTCCAAAGACTTCCGTGCTCTTATTTTGCCCTTTACTGTCCCAGGCTGGTAACAGACCAAGGAGTCTCACTGGGAGTAAAGCGCCCTCAGCGTTAGGAGGGCCCTAGGCAGATGCCTGCAGTGGGTCTAGGGTGCATGGGTGGGTACCCCAGAGGCTGAGCCTCACCTTCCTGACTTCCCAGCGGTACACGCATAGTCTGTGGCACAGCGTAGCTCACAAATATTGGCCGAGATGCTTCTTTGGAGCAGGCAGAGGTGAAGCTTCGTCGATTCTGCTGCACCCGGGCCATTGGCTGGGAGGTGGACGCATAGGAGAGGTCTGCAGAAGAATCTGATGTTGATGCGTTTTCCTGGGACCCACTGGAGGACCCAAGCCCGGAGGCTTAGTCCTGCTGCCTTGGCCTGTGGGGGATGTTACTGGTGTGCTGGGCCGGGGCTGTCTCAAAATAATATGAGACCTGTTTCCTGTGCTGCCGGGGAAGAGCGCACCACACCGCCCAGCACAGAGGGCTCTCGGTGGGAAGGCAGGCCCAAGAAGGGCTGTCATTTCTGGGTTCTTCTGTTCAGAGGACAGGGCCCTTCCTATCTTAGACCTTGGATGAGGAACACATTGGCTTTTCCCTGTGAGGTGGTTCCTGACTCTGGGGCCATCCTTCATCTGTTGCTCTTTTCCAAAGATGCAGAGAGATATTTCAAGTCTCCTTTTATGGCTCGGTGACTGGAGAGCCCTGGAGACTCAGCATCAGGCTGAACTTTTGCAAGCCTGTGGTTTGTTGGTGTGGGGAGGAGGGGAGAGAAGCCACGGGGACCGGGAGACTGGGTCGCCACCCTCAGCAGGTGGCCAAGACTTTCCAGGCTGTCCTGACTGCAGGCGTTGTTAGGGCAGTCCTCTTGTTGGGACCACACTCTAGGGTTTGCACCCATCCTTTACTGGTCCCTTCCCTTATTCATTTATTCATTCAAATATCTGCTTATACTGGGAAAGACAAAAGCAAGGATGAAACAGTCTTTGCCTTGTCATGGCTAGATTGTGCAACATATTACAACAGTTTATTTTCCATTGAATATAAGTTATTTTTTATTTAAAATTTTTTTCTCTCTTTTTTTTTTTTTTAGTCTCATTCTTGTCTCCCAGGCTGGAGTTCAATGGCGTGAATTTGGCTTATTGCAATCTCCGCCCCCCAGGTTCAAGTGATTCTCCTGCCTCAGCCTCCCAAGCAGCTGAGATTACAGGTGCATGCCACCAAGCCCATCTAATTTTTGTATTTTTAGTAGAGACAGAGTTTCACCATGTTGGCCAGGCTGGTCTTGAACTCCTGACCTCAGGTGATCCACCTGCCTTGGCCTCCCAAAGTGCTGGAATGACAGGTGTGAGCCACCGTGCTCAGCCTAAAAAATTTTTTTGAGATAGGGTCTCACTCTGTCACCCAGGCTGGAATCCAGTAGCATAATCACAGCTCACTGCAACCTTGAACTCCTGGGCTCAAGTGATACTCCTGCCTCAGTCTCCTAAGTAGCTGGGACTACAGGCATGTACCACCATGCCCAGTGAATTTTTAAATGTTTTGTAGAGATGGGGTCTCCCTGTGTTGCTTAGGCTGGTCTCAAGTAATCCTCCTGCCTTGGCCTTCCAAAGTGCTAGGATGACAGGTATAAGCCACTGTGCCCAGCCTAAAGAGAAGTTTTAAAGATATCTGAGCACCTAATTACAGCTTTCCTTTCGATGTTGTAAAACATGTTGTTTAAGGAATACGGGACGAGAATATATTGGAAAGAAAGCGGCCAGCTGCCTTAGGTGCTCTGTTATTAATGCATTTCCTTAGACCCACGCAGGGTTCTCTAACTGTCTTTTCCTGAAAATTCTTCCAATAAACGTTTATTGAACTTTTACTATGCCCAAGGCACAGGGCTTGGTCCTGCTGGCATGCAGAAGGGAGGGACATGGCCACAGCTGCCCTGGGAAGAGGGGGGCATGTGGAGGGGGATCCCCACTTCCTATACATAGGGCCCTGGCTCCATCACAGATGAGGCCTGGTTGGTCTTGGGTCCATAACTTGTACTTTCAGAGTCAGGAGTAGCAGATGCTGGCAGGTTTGGAAACCTTGTCCAGGTTGGACTGTGGTGGTAGCAGAGGGATTAGCAGCAAGTGCTTCCTGGGCATTTATCAGCACATGTCTCCAGGCCAATGGGCCACCCCTGGCACCCCATGGCACTGCATCTGGATGGATTTACAGGGGTCTTGGCTCTCAGCCTCATCTCTGTTCCTTAAACCCGGCTGCCTCTCTGGATGCTGCCCAGAGGTGACGCTGATCAGATTGTGTAGGGAAGACTGTGTGACAGATGGCTCATTTTGTTTCCTGGGTCTGCAGCCCACATTCCTGCCAAGAGCATACCTGATGCAGGGCCCTTTCTGCAGTGGTCCTCAAGAAATATTAACTGGTAATGAGGACCAGAGACTGAGGTTCACTCGTGCTGGCTTCTTCAGGTCCTTGTTCTACCATGACTAATAGCCCTCTCCTTAAACCACACCCCAGGTCCCACCCTGGGGTGAAAGACCAGCTGACCCGGATCCTCACTGCAGGTTTGTCCTATGGCAGAGATCCAGAGGGGGCCCTAAGTCACAGCTTTGGCCATCCAGACCCGGGGTGCCATCACTGGAAAGTGCCTGTCAGGCTAAGGCAGAGGGGTGGGGTGTGGGCGGGCTGTGCCGGCCCACCGGGCAGGTGAGGGGCCTGCAGGAGCCGAGTGCCTGAGCTGTCCTCCCCTGTCTATTAACTCCCCATTAGCATGCGTCAGTGCCGTTGCCTCTATCAGTTTGATTTATGCCACCGCGGTTTTGCTTACAAATTAGAAGCCGCTATTGTGCTAAGTCGGCTTTAAAATCGATGCAGAGTAATTGCAGTACATGGGTAGTTGGACGACATTAACATGAGAAATGTGCTGTAGTCGTCATCCTTGGAACAAACATGTCCAATTACAGTGAAATTCTGTACTCTTCGCCCGGCTAATTTGAACACAGCTCACCGCCAAGGCCTCCTCCAGCATGGCCAGCCCCGGGCAGAGATCGTCACGAATGGATTTGATGGGAATGGGGCTGGGGACTGTCATGTTGAAGTCCCGTGGAGATGTGGGACAGGGACCTCATTTGTTCCAGAGCCTGTTCCAACCCTCCCTGGCTTTTGTGGCATGTTTTCTATGTAGTTTGCGGCAAGGATGCGTTGGACATGGAGTAACAGCCCCGAGACCTTCCTGCAGTACTGCATGTGTGTGTGTCTGTGCTTTGGTTTGTCTGTGTGTCTACCTTGTTTTAGAGTAAAAAAGTGAATCTGAGGCCAGATCATCAGCCTGCACCTGCCTCTCCAGCAGTCCCTGCATTTCCTCACCTATAAAATGGGAAGGGGAACACTCCTCATGGCGCTGGTTCAAGTATTGAGCGAGAGACTGGGACTACAAGTGTTTTCTAACACAGGAACATGAATTCAGCCGTGGCGGTGGCAGCTTGTTAGGAGAGCGATCAGCCTAGGGGCTGACGGGATGGCGAGGCGTCGGGATGGCACCCAGTCTTCTCTGTCTGCATGCTGGAGTCATGTGAGAGATTTACAACAGAATAGGGATGCTGGGTTCCATCTCCTGAAATTCTGTGTCGTTGGTCTGAGGAGTGTCCTGGGCATCTGGACACGGGAAAGCTCCCCAGCAGGGTCTCCTGTGCAGCCAAGGTTGAAGCTGCTTCCTAGTCCATTTCTTGCTCTTCAGATGGATTTGTGCTTCTTTAGGTAGGACTCATCCTAGTAAAAAAAAAATTTTTTTTTCTGAATTGATAGGCAGGAAGTTCCTCTTTCCACCAAGTCAGAATCCTTACCGCCTCAGACGTAGCCTACTCCTTCTTTTGTTAGCTGAGACGTGGGTAGGTAGTCCTTCCATCTCTCTGTGTAGTAGGTGTCAGGCAGCATCTGGTTTCCCTTGGGACCCTTGTGCACTTACAGATGGGACCAGGAGGCTGTGGATGACCGAGGGTGGTGCTGCTCTGCTGGACACTGTGCTAGGCGCCCTCACGGGCTGGTGAAGTGGAGTAAGAGCCCTTGGAGATCTGTGGAGCGTCAGAGAGGGGAGAGCAGAATGCAGCGAGTCCGGCCCTCCCTTTTTCACACACACGAGGAAGCTAGGAAGAACCTACAGAAGAAGAGGGGCTTGGCTGGGAAATGCCAGCGAGCTGGGGGCAGAGGCGGAATGAGAACCCAGGCCTGGCTCCCGTTCAGGGTTGTTTTCCATGCTGGGGCAGCCCAGCTGGGAGAAGCGACCCCTGGACTGCGTATCTGGGGAGGCTGTGCCCAGAGGGGCAGGATCCACGTGGTTGATGCCGAGCAGCCTGGGATCTCCGATGAGGCCTAGCGTCTGCTCGTACCCAGACGCACGTACTGCGCCAGGCTGGCCACGTGATGGGGGGGGGGGGTAATGACAGCTGTCGGGTCTGGTTTGACGTCAGCACAGGCCCCCTGACAGATTTCCCGGTTCTGTCAGCCTCGCTTCAGCAGTGCTCTTCCTGTCTGGTAAAAGCAGATTTGTGTGAGATCGGCCCTCTTGAGGGGGTTGTGGGGGGGCTGCTGCAGGGAACAGAGCTGTGGTCAGGGTTACAGGGCGGCCATGCTCCCCATGACTCATCCTGATGGGGCAGCCAGAGCTTCAGAATTCATTCAGAGGTTCATCCAGCCACTCCACTATGTGTGCAGCTGCTGGTGCGCACCTTTGCGGGGCACAGGATCCCATAGCCCATGCGGTCAAAGAGCTGCCATTCTCTTTGACAGCGGAACAGAGACAAAGAATCAATCATCCTCACACCGTGTGATCAGAGCTGGGTTGGAGGTAAACACAGGAAGCCGTAAGGGCACCCAGGAGGGGCTCCCAGCCTCCAGTTGGGGGGCCGTGGGAATGCTTTCATCTGACCCACAGTGCACAGAGGTGAATGATTTCAGGCGAGGCCTGGCTTTTTCTTCTGGTGTCTCTGTACCCTTAGCACCTGCCACTCCCCAGCCTGCCCAGGGGGCCTGGAGGACAGCCTGTCCTGTGCGGTGGCAGTCATAGCATTTTCTCTACCTTTCTTGAAAGAGAGGCCTGCAGAGACTGAAGGCGCTTGGAGGGAAGGTTGTCACACTCACGGTGGGGAGTGACAGCTTCTGGGCAGAACAGGAGTCATGCACGTGCAGAAGCGCTGGTCTGGGCGCAGTTTTCAGGCAGCTCCCAACCAAGCCTGATGCCTGGGGGATGGGGGGCCGTTGTTGCATCCTCGTGGGAAGATGAGCAATGTACCCCTGCACAGTGCCTGACTCATGCTTGGTTCCGGAGCTTAAGAAAGTGGGCAGACAGCCCCCAGCCCTCCACAATAACAGGAAGCCAGGGGCCGAGTAATTGCCTTAAGCCTGGGGAAGCAGAAGGGATTTTTTTTTTTTTCAAATAGGTTTTGCATATCAGAGGGTCTTGTGACTAGGGCCCATCTTTACCCGTGGGCCACCAGGCTGAGAGAGGTGGACTCCCTAGAGAGGTGGACAGGTTCATTCTCAGCTGGAAGAACAAAGCCATGCCAGAAGGACCCAGAGGGACAGTTCCTGTGCACACATTCTACCTGCTGGGCCAAGCTGGGAGCCAGCTGGGGACCGTTGTTTCTTTCCTTCTGAAGTCACAGTAAAACCACACAGGGCCTGTTGATACCCTGAGCCTGACTCGGGGAGAGGGGTCAGTTGTGGTTTTGCTGTCTCTCCTGCCGAAGTCTGTAGGGAGAGGCAACATTAGAGGGGAGACTGGGGGAAAGGAGGGGACAGGGTTGCTCTGGCTGAGTGTAGGGGGAGGAGATGGGGTGAGGGGAGGATGGTGAGGGGCTGGTAGTGTTAGGAAGGCAGACGTTTTTTTATCCTCTATTTGCACATAGCGGGAGAAACTCCTTTAAAGACCAGAGAAGATAACCTGCCATTCTTGGTCTTTGTGCTTTGAAAGGAATATTCTCAATTTGTTCACAAGTTCAAGGGGACGAGCCTGGGTATTTCTTAGGGAATGATCCGCTCTTGAAAGGTCAGATTCACATCCAAGCAGCCTTAGGAGGGCTCACTCCTGAATCCTCTGGCCGTGAGCATTCTTAAGGGACCATGTAATCTTTTTTCCGTCCTTCTGGGTAAAATGCTGACTGCTCATTTCTTAGGGATGGAGGGTCCTAAGCCTCTGTAGGTGTGCTTGGATTTGAGGGTATATATATATATATATATATGGCTGAGGCAGGAGGATTGCTTGAGCCCAGGAGTTTGAGGCCAGCCTGGGCAACATAACAAGACCCCATCTCTTAAAAAAATTTTATATATATATATACAGACACACACACACACACACATACGCATATATATACATATATATGTGTGTATATATATGTATATACGTATATACGTATGTATGTGTGTGTGTATATATATATATATATTTTTTTTTTTCCTCTTCAAACTCCTGGGCTCAAGCAGTCCTCCTGCCTTAGCCTGCCAAGTAGCTGGGACAACAGGCATACACCACTGTGCCTGGCTCCTCCTAATATGTGGTCTGAATCCTTCCCAAGAAGCCCAAAGGGTTTCCAACAGTAGCCTTGATGGTAAAGAGAGGCCAGGTTATCCTCCCATTGGTTAGTGAGATACTGAGTGCAGAGAGGGAGACCTAGCACTTACCTGCATGTCTGGGTGGCTGAGGCTGGAACTGAATCCTCGTCCCTGGGCCTCTGCCTGTATCTACACTGCACTCTGTACTGTGTTGTATCTGGCCCTCTGTATGCTGGCAGTAAACACCACAGTGGGCAAATCCAAATGATTGTTTAGTGGTGAAAAATTAAATGCAAGAGCTGAAGCCAACAGCAGTTTCAATGAACACAGGGAGACTAAGAGCCCCAGAGCAGCATTAGAAGTCATCGGCCATACATGTGTCCTGGGCTGAATGTGTCCCCGAGGGCTGTGCAGCCTGGGCCATTTTGCACTGCTGGTGGCAGGCTTTGGAGAGCAGCTTTAACCCTCTGACAAGGGCTGGCTTCTGACAGCTCTAGGGCAGCCCATCATGGCCTGTGCTTCCTGGGCCCTCTGAGACACTAAGGTCAGACGCCTGAAGGGACAAAGCTGTTTTTAGTGGAGAGACTCCCCGTGGAGGGTGAAATTTGCATTGAGTGCTTGGAGAGCGGCATGTTAATGCTTCCTGGCAGCACCAGGAAGCCGCAGGTACCTGTGGACAGGAAAATGGGTCATGAGGGAGTGTTTGTGTGCCAGGCCCGGCCCCAGCCTCCCCTTATCACACGGACTCACCCTCCATCTCCACTGGCCCCTGGCTCTTCCAGTCGGGCCACGTCCTCTCCATGTGAGGCGGGGGACTTAGGTGTGCTCACTTGCAGCTGGCGCTTGGTGTCTGTGGGAGGCTTGAAGACAGGAGAAAGCCGGTTGGCAGGTCCCAGGGAGGGCTGGTCCTGCTCGTGTGGGCTGGGGTGCTACAGGCTTGACTTCTGCCGAGGTTATAATAACGATCTAACAATGACTGGTGTTCATGGGGTGCTTTCTGGCTCAGAAAACGCCTTCATATACATCTCTCATTTTGTCCTTGTGGTCCTTTTCAAGGAAATAAGAAAGGCCGCTAAAATTCATTGAGCAATTACTATGTACCAGGCACTATGCTAAATGCTTTACCTGTATTAAAAAAATACTTGGCCGGATGTGGAGGCTCACGTCTGTAATCCCATCACTTTGGAAGGCCGAGACGGGAGGACTGCTTGAGGCTAGGAGTTTGAGACCAGCCTGGGCAACATCACAAGACCTCAACTCTACAAAAAAATATAGAAAAATTAGCCAAATATGGTGGCATGCACCTGTAATCTCAGCTACTTGGGAGACTGAGACTGGAGGATCACTTGAGCCCAAGAGATAGGGGCTGCAGTGAGCTGTGATTGCATCACTGCACTCCAGCCTGGACAACAGAGCCAGAGCCTCTCTGTTAAAAAATAAATAAATAAGCTCTCCTCACATCCTGCCTTTGAGTCCCCATTTCACGCATGAGGATACTAAATCTCAGAGGTGTTGGGGGACCAGTCACACAAGCACTAGGGGGAAGATCCAGGACTCCCTTAGGCAGTTGTTTCTGAGGCTTTGCTCATACCCTCCCCACCCCATGGGGTGGATGAAAAAGGCCCCACTATTGGCAGGCAGGCCTAGAAGTGAGTGCTCCTAGCTCTAGTGCTGAGCCCTGTGCTGCCTGGATGCAGAGCAGCGCCCCGCTCTCCTTTCAGTCCCAGCATGAGTTGATGTTGGTACAGCAGGTTGCTGGGAGGAAACTTGGCACAGCTCCCTTCCAGGGTGTGTTGGTTTTCTGGGACTGCTGTAACAAATTACCATAAAGTTGATGGCCGAAAACAACAGAAGTCTATTATGTCACCATTCTGGAGGCCAGATGTCTGACATTGAAGTGTCGCAGGGCCATGCTGCCTTCGAAGGCTCTAGGGAAGAATCCTTCCTTGCCTCTCCTAGCTTCTGGAGGCTGCCAACATTCTTTGGCTTGTGGCTGCATCACTCCAATCCCTCATCTCCTCCTCCTCTGTATACCTCCCTTTGCCTCTCTCTCATAAGGACATTCCTGTTGGCATTTAGCCCTCCCAGGTAATCCAGGATGATCTCCTTATTTCAAGATCCTTCATATAATCACATCTGCAAAGACCCTCTTCCAAATAAGGTCACATTCACAGGTTCCAGGGATTAGGACATGAAGTTATCTTTGGAGCCACCATTCAACCCATGGCATAGAGCATCCCCAGCTACTGTGGGCACAGGGGACAGGAGTTGGTCCCATTTCGGGCCCAGAGAGTTGTGGGGGCAACAAATCTGTACCAGCCTCCTAGCAAGGGGCAGCAAATAGAATCAAGAAGATGAATCCCTGCCTTGGGTCTCAGCCTCAGTGGTCTCGTGGCCTGGCCTTCGAGGTGCCTTTGACTGTGAACCTGCACTGGGTGTGTGGCGCTCGCTCTGCCTTCTTTCCTTCCGTCCGTCCTCATTTCACTCTTGTGTGGCTTCCTAATTATCTTGCTCCCAGCAAATCCCATGTATTCTCTCTCCCTTGTCCTTCCAGGGTCAGATGCTTTCCCCTTGCCTCTGGCCTGACCACCTTCTGCAGCATCCCTGTCTGGGGCTTGCTGGCAAGTAGCTTTCACCAAGACCTATCTGTGTATTTGAGGGCTGTGGCCAAACTGAAGGCCCTAGATTCAGGGCTGGCTGGGGTAGGGCTGTATGCCATCTTCCTGCTGGGTTTTGCTGAACTCTGAGTGAAAGGAAGCAGGCCTGCAGCGGTTCATCACACCTGCCAGGCACAGCTGGGGCTGAATGCAAATGAAGCCCCTTCTAGCCATCTCTCTGCCCAGCAGCCTTCTCTCTGGCAGGCAGGCATGGTTGCACCAGCTCCTATTTCATAGACATCTCAGGGACCCTGCTGCTGTATGGGAAGCCAGAGTCCGACCTGGCTCCCCTGGGCTGGATACATTTGCCTCTTAAGCCCTGGGTTGGAGAGAATCCAGGGCTTGGTCCCCATCAAGAGACAAGAGCACAATGGAGCAGTGTGTAGATACTTTTCTTTTTCTTCGTTTATTCCCCCTTCCTTCCCTCTCCTCCCATCATCTGTCTGGGACTTCTCTCCATGGAACAGAAAACCTACTAGCTGGTTGGGCCCTGCATCACTCTATGGAGGCGTCCCCATCACTGGTCTCTCTCCAGGATTGCCCAGAGCCTATGGGGACTCTGGGTGGAGATGCTTGGAAGGCTGGGTGCAGGTTATAGGCATCACACATTGTCCAGGAGGATGAATGTTTTTGAAGGTCAGCAGGACCCAAGTTTAGTTTTCAGGACTTCCTGGTGTTCAGCTGGAAGTGTGGATGAAAAGACAGGTCTTCCTGAGGCATAGTCTCACAGCCAGGCTTCCCTCTCCCTTGTGAGCCTGACTCCCCTGCCTGCATCTCACTGTCTCTTTCTTCCCCTCCTGCCTTCACCCCACCACCAACAAGGTAGTGTTTTCTACTGTACGGTAGCGCCCATAGGGACTTTTCTTTCATGTCCTGGAACTGAATGTCCCTAGAAAACAGTAAGTCATTTGCTTCTGCAAGTGTAGGTGCCCACGGAGTGCCCTTTAACACTTTGAGTGTGGTCTTCTAAAGTGGGGGTGGCAAGGTTTCCTCAGCCCCTGGAGACCCTGCCTCATACCCGGGAGTTTTCCCCACACTGCTCTGGGAACTGAGGGATAAGAGTCCATGCCGGCCTGTCCCACCAGCTGCCCTCAGTTATCTCCTTCCATCTGCAGCACACCCCCGTTCTCATCCACATGCAGTCCCTGCTCCGATCCTCAGTTCCCCCGAGGAGATATCAAGTTGTTGGAAGGCTCACCTGTCCTCGGCCCCCCTGGAGACCCCTGCAGGACTCCCTGGGGCCTCCTTGATCCCCATCTGGAGGCCCCCATTCAGTAGGATCTCAGTGCGTACCTTCCTGCCTGGAGGTGCGGAGATAGGGTTGGGAGCTGGGGGCGGGGGTGTATGCTATAAAGGGCCCAGCATGACCTACATAAACCTTCTGCCTGGGAAGTGAAGGATGCCTTTAATTGGGAACGGTGCTTAGTCGAGAGAGTGCTTGCCTGGGTGTGTAAGCATTGTGGTTTTTTAAAAATAATTTTAATTTCTCGCCAGAGAATGCCATACATTCTTTCTTTCTACCCTGTGGAGTCTCTTATCGCCGCAGAAGGCAACAGAACAGCAGGTGCAGAAATGAGAGAGGCAGGGGAGAATGAAGGGAAGCGGGGCAGTCCCAAGTTCCCTAACTCTGTGACCTTGGGCCAGGCACTGCCCCTTTTTGGGCCTCAGAATTCCTATCAGTTCACTTGAGCCCTAGGATACCTCTAGGCAGAAAATTCTGGTCCTGCCGCCGCCACTGAAGACATCAAACATGCTCTGAGATGGGGAGTCAGCGAAGACAGCACTCCAGGCTGGACCTGGCCTTAGCCCGGACAGTCCTGGCATCAGCCCCATGTCACTACGGAGAGATGCCGTCGGCAAAGACTGAGAGGGAGCTAGTCAGATCCAGGCGTCCCAGCCTGACCATCCCATGCCCCATGCCAGCCCACCCTAAAGAGGTCAACCTCAAGGGGCAGAGGACTGAGTCAGCAGGGGCCGGGTGGGTGGAAATTCACATGGAATTGGCCAGCCCCCATGCCAGGGCAACAGATGTTCACTTTGGAGCCTGGATGGGGTTCGCTCCAGGTTGTGGGCGGGCGGCGCCTTCAGATGATCTCCCGGCTTGGGTTACTTGTTGGCTCTGGGCAGGGCCTTTCACTTTGGGGGCTGTCTGGCCTCCAGGATTCCTCCCACCTCTGCCTTTTCACCCGCTGTCGCGTGCATGCCCAGCCAGCAGAGCTGGCCACCTTGCCCCTGACGCTCTGAGCTCCCTGTGCCTGGGCCTGGCTCTCAGTGGGGCTGTCTCAGGCCAGGGCAGCGTCCCCCCTCTCCCTGGAAGTACCTTCCCTATCCTGATTACAGCAGTATGGTTATTTGTGCCCTTGGAGGGATTAAGAGTCTGTAGGGCCTTCACCACGGGCCTCTTCCAGAGGTCCCTTCTGTCTGGTTAGGAACTGCAGTCCTGGATTTTTCTTTTTGGTATGATTCTTGTGGGCCTGAGGATGGCAAACTTTGGAATTTAAGTGGGCATAGAATTTCCAGCTACCAAGGTGCCCTTATGACCAAGTACCTGTTCCTGCTACCTATATGGTAAATCCTGAGAAATGTGTGTAGTTTTCTCTTAAAAATATCTCCTCTCCTGATCTCTGGCTTCTGTTGTTTTTTTTTTTTTCCCCACAGTGAGATATGTTTATTTTTAAGAATGCTTCCAATAACCAGAGGATATGAAACCAGTTTAATTTTTTACCCCACTAAGAGATAAGAAAGAGGAGTCAGAGGGAGTGATATGGATACAGCAAGAAGCATTTGGGTGGGATCATCAGGGTGACTGAGGACCAAAAGCGCATCCCCTGCCCTGATGCTTTCCCTCTCCTGCCTTCTGCTCCCTGCAATTGGTCCATGGAATCTTGAACTAAAAGAAAACTTGGAGGACATTAAATCGGGTGGTTTTGAGGCCAGCTTTGCATCGGAATCACCTGGGAAGGCTGCAGAACTATAGACTTGCAGTTCCCACCTCTAGCGACTGAGTTTGTTGGTCAGGAGTGGAGACTGGGATGTTTGTTTAACGAGGTCCCCCCAGTGATGCTGGCGCATCCAGCCCTCCCCGTCCTTGGAGTGGGATTTGCTGCGTAGGTCTAGTGCAGCCCTGGCTCTCCCCTTCCTCAGTCACAGGAAGCCCAGCTCCAGCTACTCTCAGTGGGCACCTGCAGGTGTACGTTCCCTGCCTCCAGAGGCTGCTCACTCCATTTGGGGAAGTTTTAGCCATAGAAAGTTTTCTTGCTGGGCCTGGATCTGTTTTTCAGAGCCACACAGAAAGATTTTCCTTTCCCTGCTTGGGGTCTGGCCTTCTCACAGGAGGACAGCTGTCCCACCTGTCTGGTCTTGTCACCTCTGTCTGTACACTCTCTATTCCTTCTCAGGCTTTTCAGGTGCCTTTGCTGATCACAGGTGTGGGGAGGAAAGCCACCCAGGAATGGGGACGGAGAACTTGAGACTTTGCTGGCTAGGTCAAGCTGATTTTTTCTCTCCAGGACCATCTGTCTTCTCATTCCTTTCTGTCTCTTTTGGTAGCTTCAGCTTGAAGCTACCAAAGCTTGAATTCTCAAGCTTCCAGGATTATGTAAATTAGTAAGATTACAAGCACGGAAAATTATTAAGTAGTATTTGATAAATACAAAAGAATACATGTAAGTTACAAAGTTGTAAGAAACACTGTGGAATCCACCACCTAGCTGAATGTGGATTGTCACAACACATCACCTCTAGCCCTGCTCTGTCCCTGTCCCATCCCCTGGCAGAGGGCACCCTTCTCCTGAGGGCATTTTTATCAGCCTTTTGCCTTTTTATGAAATGTTGCCCCTCAGATGTTTCCCTAAACGACGCATTCTATAGTTACATGTGCTTCTGAGCTGTGTAAAATGGTATTGTGCTACATGTAGCTTTCTGTAGCTTGCATTGCTTCTACTAAATATTGTGTTTCTAAGATTCATCCATGTAATGTTTGTACTTATAGTTCATTCATTTTCCCTGCTTTTAAATATTTCATTGTGTGTTCATTGTTATCAGTTTTTTGCTGTCACGAGCAAAGCTGCTGTGAGCATCTCTGACCGTGTACATTTCTTTCATGCACATGAATAATAGTTCCTCTATGGCATACACTGGTGAAATTGCTGGATCTACGGCATACACTGGTGAAATTGCTGCATCACGGGGCAAGGCGTTTTCCTCTTTTGAGAAATGCATCAGATCTCAAAGAAAAGAGCCGTCCTGTTGGCAGGGGTTGTGGGCTACAGAGGTGTGTCTGTCCTAGCCTGAGTAGCAGCCAGGTCTCTGCAGGGGATATTTCCCAAGCTGAGTAGCAAGAGCCAGGTTCCTTCCAGCACTCCCATCTCGGAGCCCCCACAGGCTGCGGAGAATAGCAGAGTTACTTTACACAGAGCGGGGATGAATGGAGCTTGTGTAAACGTGGGTGTGTAGGGCTGAGACGTCCTCGAAGATCTAATTTACTGCCCTGCTTTCCCATCCTGGAACCTCTGCCAAGTGCCTATAAAAAAGATGAAATATTTAGCCAAGATCGAGGAAGGAAGAATCAAGGCAGACTTTCACATTGGCCCTGGCGTTGAGAGGGTGGTTGGGCAGTTTTCTTCTACACCTTAAATTTAAATCCTGGCCATCCTTTGATTGTCTAGTTGAAATTCCATGGTCTGAATGAAATCTTTTTGTCCCCACATGCAGGCATCTTACCTTCCTCTGAATTTCTCAAGTGCACTTAACAGCTATGTTGTAGCTGAGACTATGGCCTTGAGGGCAGGGCCTTTGTTTCTTACGCTTTTGTGAGGCTCCTCCCTCTGCTCTGCGCAGTCTGCAGCACTGACGTAGTAGTAGGTACTCATTCAATGCAAGCATTAATTGACCTGCCTGCGAACTGGGTGACAGGCTACTTTACCATCTTTCCCATTCCTTACCTCCAAAAGTAACTTCCCAAGAGCTGTATTTCTGGGAGGCTGAGACACCTGTTTTGAAAAAGGCTTTTCAATGCATTGTGCAGTGAGGGGCACATTCTAGGCCAGGCCTGCAGTCAGAGCAGAAGCGTGGAGTGGTCTGTGCTGCTCTCAGCACTCATTCCAGGATCAGCTGCTGATGGCAGGGCTTGGAAAAGGGCCGAATCCTAGCATCTCTACAGGAAAGAAGAAAAATATCATCTCAGGATCCCAGGTTTTCTCAGGCAGCAGGAGAAGGCAGTAGTAAACAACCCAGAGGGTCCTCAGCTGTCGCCGTTTAGGAAAAAAATATAGGTAAGTGAGGCAGGGTGTGGTGGCTGACGCCTGTAATCCCAGCACTTTGGGAGGCCGAGGTGGGCGGATCACGAGGTCAGGAGATCGAGACCATCCTGGCTAACATGAGAAACCCCATCTCTACTAAAAAAATACAAAAAAAAGTTAGCCAGTTGTGGTGGCGGGCGCCTGTAGTCCCAGCTACTCGGGAGGCTGAGGCAGGAGAATGACATGAACCCCGGAGACGGAGCTTGCAGTGAGCAGAGCTTGTGCCACTGCACTCCAGCCTGTGCGACAGAGCGAGACTCCGTCTCAAAAAAAAAAAATATATATATATAAAATATATATATTAAAAAATATATAAAATATATATATTAAAAATATATATAATATATATATTAAAATATATATTATATATTAAAATATATATAATATATTAAAATATATATAATATATATATTAAAATATATATATAATATATATTAAAATATATATATAAATATATATATATATATATATAATATATATATGTAAGTGAATGAAGGAATGAGTGGAGTGAAGCGGCAATGAGTGAACGAGAGCACAGACCAACAGCGTGCTGTAGTGGCAGGAAGCCTGGCCGGGAGCCTGGAGCCATGGGGTTCGCACGCTAGCATTTTCCTTACTTTTTAAGTGACATTGGAAAAACTGCCCAGTGTCTTCTCAGCTTCCTTATCTATACAATTGGGCAAAAGTACATATGCCCCACGGTGGTTGAGAAGATCAGAGGACATCATGTTTGTGAAAGTTCCCACTTCCCTTGAGTCCTTGTCTAATGTCACCAGGGGCTACATGGATCAACAAGACTGCGTGTGACGAATGCGTGTGTGATTCCCTCACTGAGTAGGTTTGAATTTGGAAGGTGTCGACTGCATGCTGTCTCCCGCCCTCTGATGACGGCTGGTTATTTCAGATGGGGAAGGCGGTGCCTCTGTGAACTGGGCTTGTCCTGCAGCCAGAGTTTTGTGCTTTCCCTGTGAGCTGCACTGTGTGAGGGCTGATGGCTGGCTTCAGCCAGTGGCACCTTCCCAGTTTTCCTGTGTGGGGGGACAGCAGATGCCAATATAATTAGCTCTGGGGGCTTTGGCCTAGCTTGCCTGCAACAGCACTTAATTTGGGGGAGTCCAGCCAATCTTCTCAAATGAGGACTTGCTGAAGCCATGCCTCATGTTCCAGGATTCCCCTGGACCTGCTGCCGCTGGGGCGGCATAGGGGATCCTGATTCAGGGTTCCACAGCTCTGTCCCTGTGACTTGAGGCTGCAAACTTCCCCAGGGCTAGGGGCAGTCTCTGCTGTTGTCTCTGTTCCTTTAGCATCCTCTGCAAGCCTGTGGTGTTTGGAGAAGAACAGTGCACCTGAAGTCAGAAGGCCTTGGTTTGAACCCCCTGCTCTGCCTCCTGAGCAGCAGCTCTGTGACTCTGAGCCAGTTGCTTAATGTTTCTGAGCTTCATCTTCCTCATTGGTGGAGAGAAGACAATAATATCTACCTTGAGGGATTGGTGCAATAATTTAATGTTAATTACCATTTATCTAGTACTTTCTGAGAGTGACAAACATTTGGTAAACACTTTACAGGCATGATTTCCACAGCAAACCTGAGAGGAAGGTGTTATGCCCTTTTACAGATGAGGCAGCTGGAGCTCAGAGAGGTTAGGTAACTTGCCCTGGGCTGCACAGCTGGTAGGTTGCAGAGCCCGTTTACTTCAGCTGCCTGCCTCTGAGGCCCGTGCCCTTCGCTGCCACCAGGATGCTTCCTCCAGTAGATAAGACGATATGTAAAGAACGGCCGGCATGCTGTTGGCCGGATCTGAGTCTCCCCAGCCTGTGGAATTTGCTGAGAGACTGGGGCTTTCTGGGGACTGGAAAAAATGGAGGCGGGGGTAGAGAAGAGACGAGTAAGCCTGGGTCTGTGCTTTCCAGCCTTTGTAGGGGAATCATCCGAGAGGCCAGGCTGTGGGGTATTTTTGGTAGCAGGCTCATGACTCTTCTCCAGGTTCAGCAGGAGGGAGAGGGTGGGTAGTGACGTACAGGGACATAGCTCATTCTGCAAGTTCATGAAAAGCTCTGCAGGCTCAGATCCTGTCATCATTGGGCACCCTCTGGGTTCCTAGTACTGTAGGGCACATTTGAGCAATGTCATACAGATGCAGACCTGCCCTTATCTGGTTGTCAGATAGAAGCGAGCACACATGTGAAATGATTGTGAGCAGCAGCCAAGGCAGTGAGCAGTGCGGTGTGAGGATTTGTGGGAGGGGCCGTTGCTTTGAATGACTCATCAGGGAGGGCCTCCTGGAGTAGGTGGGGCGGCAGCTGAAGCATGGGTAGAACGTGTCCATGAGAGAGGAGGGGCTGTGAGATACATCAAAAGAGAAGGCTCATCCCAAATTTGGGCCACGGGGTCATTGTTTTATCCTGATCAACGTCATCCCCTTTGTCACATTTTTAAGTCTCCTGTGTCAGTCGCTGTATAGGAAGCCTATCACACAGATATTCCTGGGCTTGCCTCCTGATGACTTACGATCCAAGACAGGCTGGTGCCCACCTACGTGAGATGTGACCAGCAAAGCATTCTGTGGGGCCGTTCTGGTCCCTGTATTTCCCATCCATTCTCCTTTTACCAGCGCTACCTGTTGGTCACAGAACAGAGTGTCCCTCTGGCTGGGAGAGACCTCAAGTTGGCTTTGCCAAATTCCTTCCCTCCTCCCTCACCAAGGATACTCCAGTGGACAGCCAGAGCCTCTGCAGCCCTGTCCCACCCGAGGCAGGCTGCTGTGGAAGGGGCAGTGCTCTTAGCCCACTCTTCTTTCTCTGAGCTTGGCCTGCCCTCCTGGTTGGGCTGGAATTGAAAACCTGATTGATCTCTCCGGAACAAATGGCAGTTTTATGATGTAGGGTTTCAGCTTTCTGCAAGTCTTCCCCTCCCCAGGCACGGAGAGGGCAGGGTCAGCTTGCCCCCTTCCCTTCCGAAGCCAGAGGTGGGCATTGGCTCCCTCCAGCTGTCCCTGAGTCCACACAGCCAGCTGCTGCCTGCTGCGAAAGGCCATTGTCGCCACCATCTGCAGCTCATTTCCCTGGTATGAATTTTGCAAACAACCTTTTTAATCATGTTTATGAACTCAGCGTACATTTGCTGCAGGTTGAGTTTCCTGTGATGATGAAAAGCTTGGTTATAAAGCCAGCAGGTTGGGTTTCAAAATCCAGCCTCACTGTGGATCCATCTCTACCTTCCTCCCCTCTTCCTTCCCTCCTCTTCCCTCCCTCCTCTTCCCTCCCCAGTCATCCTCAAGAGAAGGACTAGAATATTCCCTCATTTTCCCATGCTGTTTACAAAGGACTTTTCTGTCTCGTGAGAAGATGCATTATCCTCATTCTACAGGTAACAGTACCAAGGGTCAGAGACACCATGTGATGTGTCCAAGGCTCATGGTTAACAGCCACTGAGCTGAGCCTTGAACCCTGGTTCCGCATCTGTGTCCTCTGCTGTTCCCACTCTGCTAAGCAACTTTGACCTGGCTGGCATGACAGGCGCCCTCCCTGTGTATCTCTCAAAGTCTTCTCCTGCCCCACCCTGGAGACATGTGGCCTGAGCACAGTCCGCAGCTGCCAGGGGCCAGCTTTGTGCTGAATTGTGGTTTGTGGCTTTTATTTATTCCCACGATGCCCTTTGTGAATGTCATTGAGTTTATTAGGTCTGGCTCCTTCTCCTTTGCTAGCTAGGAATACCAAACCCTACGTGGTGCTGTTACCCAGAAAACATGGCCGACCCTTCCATGTCTCACGGAGATGGCCCTGGCTGAGAGTTGGGGCTTGTGGGTTTAGATTCCAAAGCCAGCTATCCTTTATTCCCTGTTCGAGGAGAAAGTCTCATGCCTTCATTTCTCCACTCAAAAAATGGGGCAAAGATTCTCTCTTTAAACCCCAGTCCCTACTGGGGCAGCAGGAAGGTGCACTGAGAAAGTCAGCAGAGGCCGTCTGACAGCAGCAGCAGATGCACCGTTTAGTGCTTGGCGTCTGTTGAACTGGGGCCACCAAAGGCCTCTCACCCGTGGGCGTGCAGCATATGTAGGTGGGTGGTGGGGCTGCCCTTTGTGTGTGTAACACCTTCATTCCCAAGCTGTTTCCTTGCTTCATGTTCTCTCTGGTTTCCCTGAGAACATGCAGGCCCTCCTAAAGGAGGGTCAGGTGGCCGCCCTCTCAGCCCAGAGAGGGGTAGGTGAGTTCCCACTGGCACCCAGCATGGCGTTAGACCTGAGGGTGCCCCGATTCATGCCCTGATCATGCCTTCTGTCTTCCAGGCCTGACTCCATCATCCTGGGAGGGAAGAGAGCGAGCGCACATTCCTCCCTTGTGAGAAAGAGGGAGAGAGGCAAGGCGTAGAGGGGTGCCTGGTGGGTAGTGAGTGGTGGGGCTCTGTTGTCACATCCTTGCTGGGAACGCTGGGCAGGAGCCTGCTTGGCTGGGACTTGGCCCCTCTCTGAGCCAGGCCTGCCCGTGAATGCTGCTTCCCTGACTCAAGCCTGTCATCTGAAAAGCACACGCTGGCACACCCACACAGAGGGCAGCACCTTCTTTCCCCTCTTGGTCTTAACTTTTACCCTCATTAACATGATCATGATGGTGACTGTATTCCCATTTCTGCAAGCCCTCTGTGGGTGAGCAGTGTCTGCCAGGCAGCCGCCACCTTCCCTGCTCCACTGCCCGAGTTGGATCCCAGCAAATGGAGTCAGAGAGAGAGGAGCTCGTTTTTTGCCTTTTAGAAGTAGAAAGTCTCTTTGCCGGGTCTGCTGAGCTTTCATTTGGTCTGAACTGGGTAGAGGTTACTTGCATAGGTCAGCGCAGACAGTGGCATTGCTGGGGCAGAAACCCAGGAGTCCTGGTTCCTGGTCTGCCCTCCTGGACTTATCCTTCTGGGAGGGTCATCGGAGCTTCCGACAGGGTCCTGATGGGGAGGGGTGGAAAAGGGGTTCCTTGATGGGGAATAAGGAAGGAGCTGAGTGCAGGGGAGGAGAACAGCTGGGGATGTGGAAATTTTGAAAGGGAATAAAGCCAAAAAAACACTGACTATATAGGCGGGAATGAGGGAGGGCATTTCCACAACCAGAGGTCCAGAGGAGAGGCTTGACAAAGAAGGGCCAGGTATAATGAATGACCTTATTTAGTCCTTCTGTCCCTATTACTCCCTTTTTTTTTCTTTTAGCTTTTTATTATGGAAAATTTTAAACATTCACAAAAATAGAGCACATAATGTAGAGAACCCTTGCGTAACCCTCACCCGGCCTCCACAACCTACCATTCCTTTATTTCATCTACTTTCACCCCCTTTTTTCCTCCTGGAGTATTTTAAAGCAGATCCCAGACATCCTGTCATTTTACCCACAGCTACTTTTCCAACTCCTTGAGGGGTGCGTTTGGAGTCCAAAGGTCCCACTGCAGGCTACGGGGAGAGAGTGAGTTGTGTGGACGAGGTGGGAGAGTGTGGGGCCAGGTGGGGGAGCAGCCTGGGAGCATCGTGGATGGTCCTGGAGGCGTACTCAGCCAAGGGGGCCAGCAGTCACTCTCGCTGATTGAGTGTTTGCTATGAGCAGGACATTGCTCTGGGCACTTCACACACTTCACGTACTCATTCCTCAGCACAGTTGAGAATGGTGGGCTCAGAAAGGTCCGGTAACATGCTCGAGCTCACACAGCTGGGCAGTGAAGAGGCCAGGATTTGAATCCAGGTCTCAGGACTCCGAAGCCCTGGTCTTGTCTGTTGCTACACTACCTCTGGGGGTGTTAAGACACAGCTGGCACTTGAGGGAGTAGGTGCTTAAACCCAAGGGCTGTCTGGCTTCAAATCTATGATCCTTAAACTATGGCAGCCTGTCTCCACTGCACTGTGGTGTTAAATATGAGCATAATATTAACTCCTGTGATTTAATGTAGATTTTATATATTACAACAATAGCACTGAGATGGCATGGACGTTGGAGAGTTGTGGCTTGCTTGGCTGTTGCTGTAATTAGGTCTGTATAAAAAGAAATAGTAGCGATCAGTAAACATGACAGAATGGGGAATATCACTAGTAATCAAAGAAATGCAAATTATGCCAACAATAGTATGCTATTTTCTTGCCTTTCACATGTGCATGGATTTTTAAACTGATAATTGCTAATATGATAGAGCTTTCTACTACAGCACTGGTGGGGTGTAACGTGTTAAAACCTTTGAGGAAAATCACTTTGCAGTGGGTTCCAAGAGCCTTGAAAACAGGCTTATCCTCTGACCCATAACTGCACCTCTAAGACTCCATTCTAAGAAAATAATCAGAAATGCTGTCAAAAATGTTATGTGTTAGGGTGCTCATTAAGGAAGAATTTATAATAAAGGACAATTAAAAGCAATTTAGGTGTCCTACATTAGGGAGAATGGCTAAGTAAAGTATGATATGTGTGTGGATAAATGAGTTTGGGGAACAATTAAATGATATGGGGAAAGTGTTCACACTGTGTTGTGGCATTTACATACTATGTATTATAGATATATAATTATATATTATAAACATACATACTGTAAAGTTTGCTCTTTTTGGTGTACAGTTGAGTTTTGAAAAACACAGTCATATATGTGTCAATATAATTTTAGGTGAGGAAAAATGGTATATGGTATGTTCCTAATTTTTAAAAACATATGTGTCTACAAATACAACTTCATATGACCAGAAGGACATCAGTAAAGAGTGATCAAACTAAGTGGCCCTGGAGAAACAGCCTGCATAATTTTAAACAAGCACTTTCCTTCTGGGCCCATTTCTTCCCCGACATTCCGTGAGTGCCCTTATCCCAGTCATGGTCAGCGTGGTGGGTGTGGGCTCTGAGCCGTGACAGGCACTGACCTTGGGTGGAGGCCCCGGCCTTGCCAGTGTGCCCAGCGGGGCTGGGGAGGCGGCTGGGCACGGCGAGCCTGGGCTCCGGTGTGTGTCACTCGGCTCAGTATGGAATGGAATGCTGCTCGCCGGGGCCGTGTCCTGGCCGAAGATCAGTGGAGGGCAAAGTCCTCTCCCCTGTCCCCTCCTCACCATCTCTGCCATGCAGCTGCTTCGGAGTTGGGGCTCCAGCACGCAGGGGGCCACTGGCCCTAGAGAAAGAGAAGTCTGCCAGTTCCCCCAAAGACCTAGAATTCCTCCTTTTCCTCTGAGTGGGGTCAGCGAATCAGGGGAGAGAACATTCTTGCTCCCCGCCCACTCCGCAACCTCTGATGTTCCTGAGGCCAGCATCAGGGGTCTCCCGGTTAGGGCTTCCTTGGACCCCTGGGGGTGACGTTATTCTTAACTTTGTTCCCAGCAGGGAGAAGCCTGTGTGTGTAGTTGGTCCAAGCATCTAGAAGCTGCTCTTTCAAAGTCATGAGCTGGGTTGGAATGGGGTTGAGCTGCTTCAGGGCAAGGGGGACCTTGCCAGCAGCCTGGGAGTGGCTCTGCCACCTGCCCTGCTCTAGGCTGGTGTGGGTGTGGCCCAGGCCCTGGACATGCCTTCTGCCTGATGCTTGGAGCCCTGGGATGCCACCCAGCCAGCCCCACCTCCCACCTCTAGCCAACAGCAAGCACAGTTCCCATTCTGTAGATGAAGAGCAACAGCCTAGACATGTGACACGGCCAGTCCAAGCTCCCACAGTGAGTTCTGAACAGAGCCCAGAGTAGAAACTGGGTCCCCTGGTGGCCAGGTGTTTCTTTCCCCTTTGCCTGCCAGCTCCCCGAGGATGGGGACTGTCCCTGCCATCCTCTGCGGACCCCAGCTGACAGCTCAGGGCTGCGTGTGGAGGATGTAATGGACAAGCAAGGGGCTCCAGCGGTCACCGGGCTTGACTCAGGCCTCAGCTGGAGGGGCAGCTGCCACAGTGGGGAGCCCCAGCTCTGCCCTGAACCTATTGCCCCCTCTCAGGGCCTAGCCACCTGCTGATCTCCGAAAGACTCGTGTCTATTCTGGTTTCTTTCCTCCCAGGATTTCGAGTCATGCTGACTGCCAGGCATCGTGTTTCCCTCTGGTGGCTGCACCGTACCTCACACATGTTCCCTGCTGTGCAGAAATGATGTGTGGGCCTGTCATAGAGGGACTCTGTGGCAGGGCATCTAGATGGGAGCTCTGTGGGAGAACTGGGTCTCCAGGTCTCCTAACCAGTCTCTGAATCAGCCTGAGAAAGTTGGGGTGTGGATGGTACATTTGGAGGGATGAAGGAGCAGGGAAGATGTCATCAATGGACCTTAAAATCCAATGTAGAAAACATAACCCAATAGAGTCATCCCTGCAAGCATCATAGGATGCTTTGGTTTCCTTTGAGCTTTTCTACCGCCTTCCCTGTACCCGAGTTACTGTCCATGGTTGAGTTCCCCATCTCGTTGTCTGCTGGACTCACTCATCATCTTTCCACCATCACCATCACAGCCACTGTATGTAGAGTGTTTCTCATGGGCCGGGCACGGAGCTGGTTGCTTTACCACCTCATTGAATTCCTGCTGCAGCCCCAGGAGGCAGGGGCTCCTGTTGTACCTTATGTTTTGCACATAAGGCGGCTCAGAGAAGCTAAGTAATTTGCTCTGGTTTCACAGCAGTTTGTGGTGCACCAGCTCTGTCTGACTCAAGCCCCTCACTCTTCCCATAGGGCTGCACCGACCCCCTCATCCCCACGGGGCTGAGCCCTGAGCCCAGGAGATAGGGCTGTTGGCTAAGCAGCTTAGGGCACAGCCAGATCACGGCACAGGAAGCTTCAGTCATGGGGACCGATGAGGTGGAGAAGCAGCCAGGCATCGGCCCCTCTGCTGTCACCCTCCCTGGCTTCCTCTTCAGGGAGGGTGACAGCGTAGGGGTTGACACCCATGGTCTGGTCTTTCCCAGGTTGGCTGAGGAGGGCCATGAAGGTCCCATTGATTTTCTATCTCCTCTGATATGGGCTGTCAGGCAGGTGGAGAGCCCAGCCCAGCTGCTCTAGGCAGGGGGGAGCGAGAGGTGACTGACCTCAAGGCCACCACCTCTGAGAAGACTTCTCTTATTGTGCTACCCCCTGCAGTCATCCTGGGGTTCTGCTGTCCCCACATGTCCTTTAGTTCTGCATTCCTGGGAACCAAGGCTTACCCGCAGGGTCTTGGCAGTCAGTCATAAACTCTCTGGTGCCTGGCACCTGGGCCAAGACTGCCCTTTCAGCTTGCCCGCTGGGACTGCTGGGTGTAAGCTTTAGCAACAGGGCCTGTCTGGGAGCACTTCGTCCCCCGCGGTGGACTCCAGGGTGATGGGTGCTTAAGCGATGCTGTTTTTGACCCCAACAATCTTCTTGGAGGCAGGGAGATGTCTATGTCTGTGATGCAGCCTTCTTGACCCAGACTCTTGTCCCCTTCCCAAGAGACTGCCAGCCACGTGGGCCCTGGTCCCAGTAGGTAAGCGGGTCTCGGCTGGCCTTATCCTCCCCCTGCACTTCCCCTTCTTTTTCTGGACCTCCAAAGCCCTTCAGCCACTCCCTCAAGGCCTGTGGACATCTCGGAGGTGAGGTGTGTGGAAGCCCCACCCTCTCCCACTCCACCCCAGCCAGAAGGAGGCCACGTCCTTATTCTCTGCCAGCTGCAGCCCTGGAGCCGGGTCCCAGCCCTCTGCAGATGGCGTGAGGTGCACAGATGGGGGCAGAGGCAGCTGGTGGCGTGGGCTGGGGCCTCTGAAGAATGGCCTGGCGAGGTCTGCTTTAGGAGAACGTGCTCTCGAGCCACCTCACGCCCCACCGGACCACGCGCTGCAGGCAGACAGCGAGCGCCAGTAGCAGCAGGTCCCACCAGATGGCAATCCCCCAGCCACCCCCCTAAAGGGGACCATGTGGTTGATGGTCTCTTTAGTCACGGTGTGAGACCCGGGTAATGGGGAGAGGGTTTGTGGGGACCAGAGCTCAGCAGTAGAGAAGGGAGGGTGTGTGGTTCACTAGGCTTGCCTGTCCCAGCCAGGCCCGGTGGAGTCGGGAGCCTCAAGGGTTTTCCCTGCTGAGGCTCTTCCTCCCCTGCTCCTCCTGGGGCAGTGGACGCAGCCTCATCTCTCAGCATCCAGTATTGTGCTGTGGTAGTTTCAGGGGCCCCCTACTGCCAAGCCTCTCTCTCTCACTCTGTGCGTTAGCCTTTTGACTCTGTGGGCATCCCGGTCTTTCCAAGGACTCTGTAGCAGCCCAGCCTATCTAGGTGCTAAGTGCTCCTGGGAAGAAGAGAGGAAGACAGACCACCACGTCCCCAGCTACTGCCACACTCCCCTCCAGCCCAGGCAGGTGCATTCCCTCTGCTTCTCTCTGGCAGTGCCTGGTTCTGGAACTCGGCACTGCTCTGACCAGACCATCCAAGCGAGTGAGCAGGTGCCTGGACCAAAGCACGTTTCTTGCACCTGCCAGCCGGTGGAGCAGCCCTGGAAGGTGCCAAGCCCATTTCTGGCTCTCGGGCCTTGGCCAGGGGTGGTGCCCAGGGGGTGCAGGAAGGATGACCCTGGAACCACTCCTGGGCCTCGACCCTGACCATGGGAAGGGAAAGCCGACTCTTCCCGAGGGAGAGAAATGGTTTTCAGTGTTCTTTTTCTCAGCCCCCTTTTGTGTGCTGCAAAGGAGGGAAGCAAGTTGAGTTGGCAGCCCAGGGGAAGGGAGTGAGGTGGGGGCAACGTTTCCCCTTGATTTGCCATATGACCTCGGAACATCTCCTTGGGCTTGGGCCACCTGTAAACTGAGGAGGGAGAAGGCTGCCTGCTCCCTGTCCTCTCTGCCTGGCCTCCTTGCAGTATATCGGAAGAATCAGAGCCACCAAAACAGTCAGAAGAGAGGGTGGTGGAGGCATTTGGCTGCATCTCCCAACCCCCAACACCCTTTGCTCACAGCACCTGGGTGTGGTGGGCAGACCGGCCTATGGCACGGAGCCATCGTCAGCATGGATTCCGTATCTTATTTGTGCGTTTTTGGTAGCTGGTGGAGGTCTCCAATTCCTTGTACTGAGGAGTCTTTGCTGGGCAGATTTGGGCATTCTCCTGCCCAGCCTGCCTTACCTTCTGACTGTGGGGCAGAGAGCAAGGTGGGGTGAGCAAGAGAATGCCCAAATCTGCCCAGCAAAGATTCTTCAGTATCTCCCTCTGTATTAGGCTATTCTTGCATTGCTATAAATAAATAACCTGAGACTAGGTGATTTATAAAGAAAAGAGGTTTAATTGGCTTATGGTTCCGTAGGCTGTACAGGAAGCATGGTGCTGGCATCTACTCGGCTTCTGCTGAGGCCTCAGAGAGCTTTCAGTCATGGTGGAAGATGAAGGGGAAACAGGCACTTCACATGACAAAAGCAGGAGCAGGTGAGATTGGCAGGGAGGGTGGTGCTACACACTTTCAAACAACCCAATCTTGTGAGAACTCACGATTGTGAGGACAGCATCAAGGGGTTGGTGCTAAACCAATCATGAGAAATTCGTCCCCGTGATCTAGTCACCTCCCTACTTCCAGCATTGAGGGTTACAATTCAATATGAATTGGTGGGGACCAATATCCAAACTCTATCACCCTCTTCCCCACCTTTTCCCAGCTCCAGCTCCCCACCCCACTCTTTGAGAGCTCTGCAGCCTTCGCTGAGGTCAGGAGAACTTTGGCTGCCTTGGCAGAAGGCCTTGAACACTGTTTCTTTACTGAGGATGCGCCTCGTGCTGGGCAGGGAAAGAGGCAGATGGACATCTGGCAAAATTTCCCACTTGAGAAGTTTGGGATTCCGAGCCCATTCCCCTCTCAGTGCCAGGGAACAGTAGCCCAATTGTTCCAAACCCGTGTTCTCAGGGTCAGTGTACCTACATCCCTCCTGCCCATGATACTCGCATTCCTGGGCCTAATAATAGCCCCATTTGGGGTAGGGCAGAGCAAAACTTGAGTTTGTGGCTGTTCAGATCCATCTGGTATCTTCCCCAGCTCCCCTCTCTGAATACCGCCCCACCATCCCACCAGCTTGCCCATCCAGGTGGCTCACAGGAACTGCCCTAGGACCAGGGGGGAAGACATCTCTGCTTTGTAGCCTCACTTGCTTCCCGGGGCAGAGGGAACAAGACCAGGACTGTTCAGGGGACAGTGGCGTCCTGGGTGAAGTGGGGCAGGTTCCAGGAGAGATTTTCTGCAGTGTGCTTTTGGCCACTGGGAGGATGGGTGACTCTGAAAAGAGCACAGCCTGGGAGAATGGGTGGAAGGGAGGGTACGTGTTTTTCAGGGCAGAGAAGAGGAGCAACGTACTGTGTACACATGGAAGGCACCCAGGAAACATTCACTGTGTCGAGCATCGTTGGGTTTATTAAGAAGATGTCTTGGGAATGACTGTGAGCATGTCCTAGTCCTGGCCCTGAGCAGTTAAGGTTATAGCAGAAAAGACTTGACAAAGGCCCGTGAAACTTACTAAAGGCAGAGTCAGAGAGAGGAGCTGCGGTGACAGCTGCTTGTGGCTGATGAGCATTACTGGCCGGCCCCCCCACCCCCATCCCCAAGTAGAGTGAGTGCCAGTCGCCAGATGGTTGGAGTGTAAGCCAGCTTGGGGCAGGAGATGGCACCTAAAGATGTCTGGGGGTCCTTTCTGCCTTTGACTCTAAGTCTTCAGGGCAGGAGAAACCACAGGAGTGCCGAGAGAGCGTCAGGCCAGAAAGACTTGCAGTGTCTCAAATCCTCTTCAGAGACAGACATGGGTGAGGGAAGACACCTTAAGAGAAATGGAGTTTTCCAGTCTACAAAGTACCCGTGGGGGGAATACCCACTGAGTAGATGTGACTTTGCCTGTGAGCCAGTCTAACTTCATCTCCATTGTCATCTCCTTTTGACGTTGGCCATCTGGTTTTGAGAATAGGCTGAGCGGTTCAAATCTCGGTCAGCCTCCTCCATGCTGGTGTCTAGCCCAGCCTCCTCTCCATGGATCTGTTGGTGCCAGTTCGCCGCACAGGCTGCGCTTGTGGCTTCCCTGTCAACATCCCCCTGGGCTATTTGTTTCCCACTGCTGGGCTCCCAGACTCACTATTGAGAGGAGGAGCTCCCCCACCATCCTGCAGAAATGCTGACCCCTTGCCTGTCGCTTCTGTTGCTAGAACAGGGCAGCATGTACCTTCTGTGTGTGCATGCCAGTGGGGAAGCGCAGCGGGGCATGGAGGATGATGGATTAGAAGACTTCATCTTAATCAAATGACAGACTGACTGTCTGCTTGCCCCTTTCTCAGAGATGTGCTCAACCTCTCCGGATTAGAGCAACAGCCACTTCATTTTAATCAGGGAGCTAATGGCTCCCTGAATGCCTCTTTCCTGGCGATGTCTGTCCCCTGGGGATTTTGATGAGATTGCCCTCCCATGACACTCATACTCCCTAGGTACTTTCCAGACTTCCTTCAAGGTGCTGTGGCCCCCCCCAGGCACACTCTCTACTTACTTAGCTTTGAAATTGTCCTGCCTTTTCGGAACAGATTGGAGGTGTCATTCCTCGTGGGACAGACATGGGATAGAGTTTGTGAGGGCTGCAGAGGACGACTGGGGTGTAGCCCTTTCTTGGGGCTGCTGCTGTTTCTTTATGAAAATGTGTGCTCTCCTAGTTTTCTTCTGCCTTCTTGCCCTGGACTTAGTGTTCCTGAACATTACTGTCCTGATCTCCTGCCCTTTCTCATTCTTCTCTCTTTCGTTGACAAACCTGCGCAGCCTCTTGGTTTCAGCTATGGATTCTGATGATAATTTCTTATATTTATAAAGTGTCTTTGTAGTTTACAGAGCATTTTTACATCCATTACACTCATTCCTTACAGTGAGCCTGGGAGGTGGAATAGATCATATTTTTTTTTGGAGGATAAAATTGGGGCACAGAATGATTAAAGCCACAGTTTGGTTATGCCCCCCTGCTCCTCAAAAGAATTTGACTTTGAGATCACACCGTGTGTGGCTGAGCCCGGAACGGACCCTCCCTTACCACGTTTCCAGCTACATCCGGTGTCCATAAACATCTTCCACTGGTCTTTCAAACTTGTTTCAACTTCTTGCTTCAAAAGTCCTCCTTGGTCCTCTGGTTCGGTAATGGATCCCACTGCCTGCCCAGCTCCCAGGCTGGAAACGTCTGTCTGCCCCCCTTCACACCCATGCCGCCTCCCTGAGGCCCCTCCTGTCTGTCCCACCTGTTCCTGTGCATTTTTACTGCCATGCCCCTAGGTCAGGCCTCACTTTGCCCAGTCACTAGGTTGTTCCCTGATCTCCCTGTCCCTAGTTCCTCTTAGTTCATTTGATACGGGCCTGCCAGAGTCTGCTTCCCAGGGCCTTAGCCATGTTAACAGCCCTCTCTCTGCTTCTGCACAAGGCCCCACCACAGAAGCCGGTGGAATTCATGCGCCTCCATCTTGTCACCTGGACCCTCCAGCCGTGACTCTCTCGATGACTCCAGGCACCCTGCGGGCGGTCAGACCTCACTGCTCTCTGTTCCAACCAGTCGCTCATGGAGCCTCCCAGGAAGTGCTCCAATGTCACTTCCTGTCCCACTTCCTGCCAACATGGCTCCTGCTTTCCTTCCTGCTCACCATTCTCTCCAGATCAATTACCTCTGCTCATTACCAGCCCGCCCCCTTTTCCTTAAAGTTTCCGTCTCAAACGTTGCTTCTTCCATGAAAACTTTGCTCTCTCCTCAAGGCAGAACCTCTGAATTCCTCTTGGCTTTGCCTCCCTCCTACAATCCTTCGTGCTTTTCACTCGTACCTTGGTCATCTGTGCCCATGCCCGACGTTCCTGAGGGCTGAGCCCATGTCTGACTTGTCCACAAGGTCGGAACGGACTGTGGTTAGGGCTGCTCGCCGAGCACCTCCACATAGCAGGTGCTGTCTTAGGGCTTCACATATGTTTGGTTTCATCCCCAGATCGTCCCTCCAGGGCAGACATCCTTACCTTTGTTTTATGAATGAGGAAACAGGCCCAGAGAGATTATGTAATTTGTTCAAAGCCTCTGCGTGAGTGATGGAGCCTGGATTTGAACTCTGGATGTCAGACTCCAAATCCCGCATGTTTTCCTCCTGCAATGCTGCATCTTGTTGATGAGTGGGGTTGATTGCCCCTTGTCCTCTCACTATGCACAAGGGCAGTGCTGGCTTAAAGGATTTCATTTTAAATCCCTTAAAATTAAAGGATTTTATTTCAAAGAAATTAAACTTTCCTCAATTTCTTTGAAGAAATTAGGACTACTTATGCTGGGTCAGCAGCCCACCCATCGGACATGGATGGTGGGTGGGGTGGGATGTTTCCTCCAGGGCTGTCTTTGAAGGTCAGAAGCGTCTGGTGCCCCTGTTTCCTGTCATGGCCCTTGTGGCTGTCTCCCTGGTGAGTTTATCAAAGTTCTCTTGATCTTAGTCATGTTTTTATCCTGTGCCACCCTGCATGGTAATGAGCCCCTTGCCTTTGCCCATTGTGTACAGCTTAGATGCCCTTTATTTGTCCTCAGATAATGCTTTCGAGCTTCAAGGGTTGCCTGGGGTTCTATTTCAGGATCTGTTAGGCAGGTCTGTGTTGGCCCTCTTCACTGTCCTTCATGATTTTGCAGACTCTGATCCAACCCCATCAGCCCGTTTTTGCAGAATGTAGTTCATGCCTTTTTAGGGTTCACCCATCATGCCTCCCTTTTTCACATGCCTCTTGGGTGTCTGGTGTATTTAATGTGTGAGAATGAGTCTCCCCAGAAGAGTGGGGTGCCCTGAGGGTAGGGCCATTATTCCCTTTCCTCTAGACCTGCCCACAGCTCCACACACAGGAAGACCTTCTCATTGCACAGGTAGCCCAAGACGCCCTGTCCCTCTCCCACTCCCAGGCCCGGCCAGCCCATGCTGAGGCCAGCTTCTCAGCAGCCACAGATATTGCCCGTCTCAGGTTGGCTGGCTCAGGGTGCAGTGTCCATGACACCAGAACCCTTTCCTGGTCCTGTGACAAAGCGCCAGAGGTATGCAGAGCTTGGCTCTTGGGTGACTGTTGGCTGCCAGGCCCGGGGAGCAGCCCGGTGAATGGCCATGATGGGTACAGCAGCCTGTCCTGAAGAAGGGCCTCGGGCCCTGAGAGGGACTGAGGTTGGACCAGGGTGACAGGGTGGCATATGGGGATGGCACTGGGCTCTGTTCCATGCACTCTCTCTTCTCCTTTCTGCCTCCTCCCCCTTCTGCCTTTCTTCCTCATCTTTCTCTTCTTTCTCCTCCCCTACTCCCGTGTTTTGGGAGTTATCTCAGTCAGAGGCATGATCTAGTACTACCTTCTCCCCAGGATAGTGTCTGAAGGATTTCAGTTGGTGACTTTGTGGCACTGTGGGCTACTTAGAAGTTGTGGACATTTTCAAGATCAAAGGCTGTCTTTGGAGATGGTTGGGGAGACTTGGTGGCATGTAGAGCCCCAGCAGAGACCTCCTCCATGACTAAGCATTCAGCATGCACCCACTGTGTGCCGCAGGCTGTCCACAGGCCCCAGCAGTGAGCTGCCCCAGTGATGAAATCCCCTCGCATTGGTGGCATCCTCCCTGGTGGAAGGGTGCTGGGGGTGTGGGGAGGAGGAGGGGTAGGGTCGGGGGCTCTGAGTGGCAGATCTCAACTAATGATGGTTATGTCTGAGAGGGGAGAAGGAAGTTCTTTTTTCAAAAGTTGATTTCTGATTATAAAACTAGTATAGTCACTGGAGAGTACTGGAAATAATAGAGAGATATGAAAATAGCATAAATTAAAATCATTCACAATGCCATCATCTAGAGATAACCACTGTTCTGCTTTTGGTGAATTTCTAGGGCTGTATGTGTGGGAAGAGGTTCTTTTGTTGCAAAGGACATCTTTAGTTTTAAGGGACAGAGGGACACACAGGACGGTGGGTTCCAGCACCTCTGGCTGCCTGGGCCTCCTGCCTCTGACTGTTGGCACCAGCTGTCAGCCCCTGGAGGAATGGGCAGCCTGTCGGCACTGGCTTGAGCTCAGAGCTGGGATGGGAGCGTTAAGCTGGAAAGGGGACCCGGCTCCCAGGGAGCCCCTAGTGTAGTGGAGAAACAGAGCCAGAAGGGGCTGGGACCAACAGCTCACGTGACAGCCCCTGCCTGAAGCAGAGTCCTGGCAGGGGGCCACTGGGCTTCCACCCAGACTTCTCATGGTGGGGACCTCATGGTTAAGCCACCACATCAGCCAGCTCTGGGTCCCTGCGTGAGTGAGGGTGAGGGGTCGTTTTTTACCTTGTAGCTTCTAGCACGTGGCCCCTGTTCTGCCCCGCTAGAGTCTCATGGGGCAGACCCCATGAACCATGGCACCCCCGCCCTGCACTTAAAACTCTGCATACCTCCATGTTCAGAGTTGCCGTGTCCCTCAAGTTCTCTAAGACCAGACACCTCTAGTTCCCACCCAGTTCCTGTGGGGAATATGATTTCCACACTCCCTAGTGCTGGTGTGGCCAGGAGAGGTGGAGCCTCTGGCCAGGCTTCGTGGAGCAGGTGAGACTGGAATGGCGTTTAGAGGGTATGGTGATGGCAGTGAGATGGGGAAGCCCATTCCAGGCCAGGGAATGGCACGTAGGAATGTTCATCCGTGGCAGGTGTGTGCACAGGCCTGTGTGAGCGGGTGCTGTCTCTGGGGCCAGGGAGAAATCCCGGCCCCTGGGCTCCCCCCAGCCCCATGCCCTTATATAGTCGTCCCTGCACTCCCAGAGCTCCAGGGGTGGGGACGGAGCCCCCTCCTACTGTACACATGCGGGGAGCCTGCCGCTAGCTGGGCCTGGGCCGACTCTTGCAAGATCCTCTTGTCATCACAGCCGGAGTCAGCTGTTGGTTTGGGAATCCTTCCCTGGGCCAGTGTTTCATGGTGCGCAGCCAGAAATATAACCCTCCTGTTTGCCAAGAGCATGGGATCTTGGCAGACATCCGTGTGGCCTATTTTAAACTGAAGGGAGCAGAAAGAGGTGCCTCTCAGGCTGAGCTGAGGACCCTTCCTTCGCAGGGCTGAGTGAGCAGGCTGCTGGGGGTGTGTCACTTTCTCCCTTGAGGGCCAGTGGACACCTGTTAGAGGGAGGGTGCAGAAGGTGGGAAATGGGGCTATTTCGGGGTAGTCTGGAAGAAGGTTTTCACGATTGCACAGCAGGCCCTGAACTTGCATTTGGATACCTGGTTGTCATGCCCTCCCACTGAATTGCTGCGTGGCATGTCCGAGTGAGCCACTGCACCGCCCTGTTTACTCTCTGCCACCTGGAAAGCAGGGGGGCTCATGTGGATCTGACCCACCTCTCAGAAGTGCTCCTGTGTCCTTGGGGGTGGTGATCAACATGTTCTGGGACGTCTACAGAGCCTGTTGTACTGCTTCATGTATTACAGTCTCTGTCTCCCACCAGCCCAAGCCTGCCCTAAGCAGGCCCGAGTTCCTAAGAAAACCAAATAAAAAGACGATAGGGAAAATGCAGTAAAGATCATTAAATTGCTTAGGAGGCTGCCTGCCGGCTCAGTGAACAAAGTAATAACAATCACTCATGAAGGATGCAGTGGAGCCTCGTGCTTAAGATTTTGGATTCTGGCTTTGACCTGCCTAGCTCTCACCCTGGTAAGTTCCTTGACCTCTCTGGGCCTTGTTTCTCATCAGTGAATGGGGGTGACCAGTGGCACCCACCTCCTCATAGGTTGTGGTGAGGATGCAGTGAGATAGTTGGTGGAAACGAAGGGTGTCTGCTGCAGGAAGTGTTTGCTGAGCTCGGCGAGTGCCATGGGGTTTGCAGAACATCCTTGTAGACAGACAGTCCCTGCAATGACATGAAGCTCAGAGAGCACAGGCCAGCGATCAGCCCAGATCCACTCAGGCAGAAATGGCAATCTTCATTAAAGGTCCACAGGGTGACAGGTGGGTATTGGGATCTGGCGACTGCCCCTGGACCCCTCTTATTGAGGGTGGGAGGCTGGTGGTGGTGGTGACAGGGTGTTTGTTCTGGAGGGAATGTGGGCAGTGTGTCCCTGGGAATGTTCTATCTGCTGTGCGTGGGCCTGGTGGTGTGCTCTCCTGGCCAGGCATCAGCAGCACCCGTGGATGTTTGGAAGCCCCAAAACCCCAGGTGCGTGGCTGCAGCCCTGCAGGCTCTGGTGCAACGGGAGGTCCAGGGTGGAGGCTGGACATCCACAGTGTGCAAATGCTCAGGTGATTCTGACGCCCAGCAGGAGAGTGGAGGGATAAGGATGATAGCGTCAAATGGGGCTGGGAACAAGTCCTGGCCCTCCTGCTGAGTCTTGCTTATCAACACCACCTCCTGTGACTAGTGTGAAGTTAAATGGAAGGATGCATCCGGAGCACCCAGCCCCGAGCCTGGAGCACAGGCTGGCTCTGTAAATGGTGCTGACAGTAGTCACTCCTTCTGCAGCACAGGCCAGGCAGGGGCCCATGCCTCTGTGAGGCCCTGCCTTGTTTTACTGGGGTCAGGTGCTTACTACCTTCAGGACTCCAGCTTCTTTTCTGACCTTTTCAATGCTCAGACGCTCTTTTCCTTGCCCTCGCCCCTGCCCCCTGCCCTACCTCCTCAATGCTGAGGGAGTCTCTTCATTCTAGAGGTGAGAAGCGAGGGAGAACTGCCCACAAGTCAACAGAAAATGGACGCAAGTGCCCAGCCTTGCCCCTTCCCCTGGGTCAGGCCCGTGGGCGCCTTCTACACCAACCTTGTGCCTGATCCAGGTTTCCAGCTACATGCTGGACATTTCTTCACCAAAGTGAGAGCTAAAATGAATGACTCCTGGGTTCTGTCTTGTCCATTCTGATGATGATGATGACAGCAGTATCCAGCCCTGTAGAATGTTCACCAGGCACCAGGCACTGCTTCAAGTGCTTTTTGTGTATTAACTTATTTTTGCTTTGTGGTGACCTTGAAGGGTCACCTGCTTAACATATATAGTAAACCTGCTTAACATATATAGAAAATGATTCGCAGATGAACTGTGAGTCGCCAAGGGCTCTGTTTATGAGTATGCTTTCCCCAATCCTGTCCTTATAATATTGATTCCAAGTCAGTTTCCATTAATGATCCATGAATGATGACCAGCATGCACCACGTATTTTCATGTGAACATTTCTGTCTATGGTTTGTGACCACTGCATGGGGTGGATGCATCATGCACACATGTGTGTTGACTGTTGAGTGACTTGTATTTGTCCGTTTCCAGGGGACAGGGGAGAGGCTGGAAGGAGGACAGCAGCTGCCCTGTCGCCAAGAGATTGGCTTTGACGCCAACCTCCCCACCCCGTGAGCTTCCTGCTGCAGTCTTCAGCTCCCCTTTGTCCCCCAGAGCCCAAAATAGCAATGCACAATCAGGAGAGACAATGAGGAGCAAGGCACGCAGCTGAGCAGGAGGGCTGATGGGTGCAGGGACAGTCAACCTTGGGCCTTCCGGCCTGACTCTGTCTGTCCCGCCAGCTCCGGGCTTTTTATAGAGAGGCTGTGTTAGGCGAGCCCGGGTGAGCTGTGCATGGACCTCATCTGACTGTGGCATGTGGACCCTTCACAGAGGTGGCCTGAGGAGACGTGGCCCCCAGGCTGACCTGGGTTTGAATCTCCTCAGCAGCTGACTGGCTCTGCCCACGGCCACATCACGTAATGGGAGCAGCGATCAGGGCAACTGAAAAAGGAAACGGGCCGAGCCCAACCCAGCTCTATTATTAAACTTTTCTCTAGCACTTTCTCCCCACTCAGCCCTTTGCCACCATATTCCTGAGATTGTCCCTGTGCCACCCCAAAGGCACATGGCCTTTGTAAGCTGGTGTGGGGAGGACAGCACGGGGGCCTGTGTCAGTTCCATGGAAGCACCAATGGGATTTCTTTCTTTGGTGTCACAGGATAATTGATTTTTAGAAAGAACTGGGGTGTCTAGCTCAGTAACCCAGAAGTCACAGAAGCTTTTTCTTTTAGGTTACCCTTAGAATATGGTGAGTATCTTTCAAACAGACATGCTCTAGGCAGAGCCTTTGTGCAGACAAATAAATGAACCCATGAGGGTTTGGCTTTGTTGGAAATTGTTAGAATTCTCATCCATACAGAGATGAGAGCATGATTTGGTAGAGATGTAGATGGTGTGGCGACAAGCTGGACACCCCTTTGTGCCTGTGGTGTGGGAGGTCCCAGTAATCAGGGCATATGTTTGTGAGTTTTCTTGAGTTGAAAGCAACTCTTCTCTTGCCTGCTATGTCTTTCAGGCAGGGCTGTTAGCTGGTCACCCGCCTCTTGCAGTAGGTGGAGGTACCTCCTGCACCTAGATCTAGGCCGGTCCCCCATTGCCATAAATACCCCACTCCCACCCCTTTGCTGCTTTGGCCTTTCTTCAGACTCTTGGGTTGTCAGGAGCCGGAGAGGTGATGAAAGAATGAGAAAGAGGGAGGAGAGCTGTGGGTGCAGGGTCCTGAGGCCCAGTGGTGAGCTGGTGAGAGAGGCTGCAGGAGCCAAACCACGTCCGATAGCAGTCCTGGGGGCTTCGTAAGGAGCTGCCCTGGAAAGGCCGGGCCCCGCTGAGCGCAGCAGTCAACTCATCAGAGATGACAGGACAGAGCCACTTGGGACCAGGGAAGGCACTTGCCGCAGGGGTCCGGCAGTCACAGCCAGCACGACGGAGGCCCTGAGGCCGAGGCCACAGGCCTGGCGCCGGGCACTGCATTGGGGTAGGAGGTGTCTGGCTCCCCCCAGAAGGCGAGTGGGTTATAAATAGCGGATGACGGGCTGTAGCGAGAGCTGCCTCTAGCGTAATCGTCGATTTTGGGAGTGGCCCGGCTAGGGCTGGGAGGGCTGGATGAGGTTAAATTTGGCCTTGTTGGCTGATTGGCATTTCTTGAGCTGGGTGCTAATCTCTTCAGGAGGTCAGATAAGCTCCCCAGCGGCGCCCCTGATCTTGACTTTGGTAGCTGGGTTAACTCTTTCGGGGGACTACAGAAAACCCCAAAGTCGTAACTATCTCGCATTGCCTACAAGACAGCAGGAGCCATCATGGAGCTGGGCTTTAAGAGGATCCATCCAAGAATGGGTTGGCTCCTGAAATACACGATGACTCTCCCATATGGCCATCTCTCTGACGAGTCCGTTCCCTGGGGAGGACTGTCCTGGGATAGTCCTGTAGTAAATGAAGAAATCAGCTTCTTCGCCCTGGGGAGTAGCTTAGATCCAGGGAGAACCTGGTTTAGTTGAATATCGAGGGTGAGTTGGGTGGCAGGTACCAGGCAGGTGACATTGAAGTTTGGGTTTTCTTCTCATCCTGTCACCCTTCTCACAGTCTGATGAGTTAGGAGACCGCTCCCCACCAAGTTTCCAGTGACTCTTGTGCTGTTCTCCAGCCTTATAGGCAAGAGCAGAAAGTGCTGCTCTGCGGGTCTTGGGCTTTTGTACCTGAGTCTGCTGGTGGCATGACATCTTGCCATTTCTGCAGGGAGTAAGGGTGGGTTTCTAGTCCTGCTTTCTCCTAGGGGTCTCGGAGGAAACATGTGGGCAGTTCTCTGCTCTTTTTCCTTCATGCACCCTGGGGTTTCAACCTGGTTTTCTCTTCCAGGTCCTACCCCATTTCCTCTCAAGTGGAGGATGCTGCTCTACTTCCTGCTGGCATTTATAGACCACACTATGGGTTTCTTGGAACCTCTTCTTTCCAGGACTGTGAAATCTGGTTCCCATGGAGTGTCCCAGCCCCCGATGAGCCATCCTCTGCTTGATGGCTGCTGTCTCTGCAGCATCCAAGAACAACAGTGGCTGCTTGTCCCATTACAAACTCAACTGACTGAAACCTGCTGAGACACTGTGGGAATAAATTATCCCCAACAATCTCTCTTGTGAAAAGCCAGGCCTGTCTCCTGCACCTCCCACCCCCTCCTCACTGGCATCTCAGCAGGGTTCCCAGAGGCAGCCTGCTGCCTGTCCTGTTCTCACACCCTTTCTACCTACTGTGATGGTTTCTTTCTAACCACAGCTGTGATAGGTCAAGAGACTTTGGGCAGGAGGGGCCCAGAGGTGGTGAGGGTCTGATTCATTCCTTCTGTTTTTTTATGTGTTCACCAGAGAAGAGACCTCAGAGGAGGAGGATCTTAGGTGGTTCTGCAGGACAAGCGGGCCCTTCCCCGCAGGCAGAGGCGTGGCCCGAGCAAAACCATGTTTGCGGGAATGACAAATGACAAACATCCCTCCCTGTATTGTGGAGTAAGATGTTCACAATGGGGCTCCCTGGGAGATAAACCTGGGGTCAGCTCATGGAAGACCTTGAGTGCAGGACAGAGGATTTGGGCTCCGCTCATGGGCAGTGGGTGCCAGTGAAGCTCCTGAGCATGGACATGGCATGGTGAAAAGCAGTTGCAGAAAGAATGATTGAGGGGGTGGCAGAGGAGAGAGGTGCAGGGATGGCTTTGACAGTGTAGGGGTCTCAAGGGCTGGTTTGTCTGCAGGTGCAGCTTGCTCAGTCTCGGGCTGAGTCCACAGGCTCTGGTGGTTCAAGAAGGGAGAGCCTTGGCGAGGTTCATTTTGTGTCTGAGTCCTGTGGGTCTAAGACATGTCCTTTCCATCCAGGGATATGTTCTGGGGCCTAGAATCACCCTGGTGTCCTCTCCTTTGAAATGGGGAAAGAGAGGGCAGGCCCTAGATTAGTGTGGGGAGGGAGACCTCAGTGAGTGTCTCTGGCCTGGGTCGTGTAGCTTGCTGTCTTCTGGCAGCAATGAAGAGTGATGGTGGGAGCCTTGACTAACCCTGTTTTGAGCTGCTGCTTGGCATTGGAGACCGCAATGTCAGGCAATCTTGTGGACACCATTTCTTATCTTCCCCCCTGCTCCTACCAACAAGGCTGCAGGGAGCTTGGGGTAACTCTAGAACCCAAGCGGCGCTGAATAACATCATTCCTTGACCCGCTCCCCTGCCCTCCAGTGCCTGCTCCCAAGATCTTCTCCCAAGCCATGAGAATGGTGGGTTGACCTGGGGCCAGACTTCCCTTGGTTACTTCCAGCAGAGATTTATTGAAATCTCAATGCACAGTGCAAATGTATTCATGGTCTCGGTGGACCAAGAGTGCCCAGACGGCAGCCGCACTACATTACCCCCCACTGTCTGTTGTCCTTAAGGTGGGATCCTGAGATGAGATGGCTGATATCCCAGTGATGGTGCCTCTAGGCAGCCCAACGCCTGTGGAGCTAGAGGATGGGCTGATTTAATCAGAAATAGAGCGTGGGTCTGAGCCCCCAGCCGGCATCCAGAAAGAAGGAATTTTACATGAATGTCCACTCTGTACTGAGCATGGTGCTTATTTAGCCTGTTAGTTTGCTGCTATCATTTGCATTTTGTATATGAGGAATGAAGGCATAGAGAAGTTAAGTCACTTTCCTGAGTTTGCAGAGCCAGGACAGGTATTTCGCCTCACTGGAGTCCACTGACTTCATAGCCCAAGTTCCTTCTTGCCCTTCTTTGACAGAGCTTTTCATGGCCTGCAGCATTTCTCTTTGCTGTAACTCAGTACCCTGCTACCACTCCCAGGATCCTGGTGATGCTCTAGAAGTTTATTCATCATATACTAAATGGTACTTTAGAGGAAAGTTCTCAAGGACAGATTTCCAAGCCCTGGTCTCCTCCCTCCCTCCATCCCTCCTTCTACAGGTATTTCCTGAGCCCTTACCATGTGCCTGGCACAGTGCATCACCGTAGGGGTGCATGAGGAGCAAGTTAGGATCTCTCCTGTCACAGAGCTCCCGTTTAGCAGGGAAGACAGACAATGATAAATAAACACTTGAAGTAGTAACAGACTGTCACAAGAAACGGAAAGGAAGCAAGGAAAACTTGAAGGATAAGCATGAGCCAGCCATGTGACTACCTAAGGAAGATCATTCTAGAAAAAGGGAACACCAAAGGCAAAACAGAGTGATGGGCCTCGGACCCAGCAGAGGCCTGTGAGTGGGAACCCAGCATGGGGGTGGCGAGGAAGGCAGAGGCCAGGTCTTGTAGGGCATGGGAAGGAATTTGTTCCACATGTGAGCAAAAACCATTGGAGAAATTTGAACAAGGACCATCCTGGCTGCTCTGTGGAGAATGGTTTGGAAGAGCAAGAAGGGCTGCTGGGAAAACAGAAAATGATAGCAGTGTAGCAGTGGAGGTGGGGAGAGATGGATGAACTGGAGATGGGAGTTGGAGGCAGAGCTGGCAGGCCTCACTGATGGATGAAAGAATCACTTGGTTCTCTGTAGCTTGAGCAGGAAGATTTCTGCCGAGAACCTAGTATGTGTGAGATGCCTGTGAGGCATCCAGGCAGAGATAACAAGGGGGCACGTGGGTGTAGGAGTCTGGAGCTCACAGGCAGGGCTGCCCACCCCGCTCGACAGTAGTCAGATGGGGTGGCCCCTCAGGGCATTTTAACATCCTGTGCGGTGCTGGGCATAGTTTTTGGCATAGTTTGTGCTTAATAAGTGACTATGGAAAGAGAGCAAGATGATGGCGTGAATGAGTTACCCAGAAAAAGCACATTGGCAGTTCCTGTTGTCACATGCCTTGGGGTGGGGATGCAGATTTGTTCCCAGTGGATGTAACACCATTTCTGTGCCAGTAAAGAATTTGGATGTACTTGGTATTTGTAGGGATGGGGCTTGACCCTTATGGTTCTTGACAGCATAAGTGGAGCCTTTTCCCCAGGGTACCAGCTGGGGCTACACAGAACAGGGTAAACCATCATAGTACCACGCTGCTGGGAGTTGGCCTTCTGCGAAAATGTAGTTCAGCTCAGAAAATATCTCTTGGGAGCCTACTCTATGTGAGGCACTGTAGGAGATGCAAAATGAGCAAGACCCAGGCTTGCTGATAGAGTTGGCTAGGGCAAGTCCAATAGGAGTGGATATCTGTAGGGCAAAATGTGTTCGGTGAGGGAAGTCTGGTGCTCCTGGAGTACAGAGGTGGAGGGGCAGGGAGGGCGGAGGCCATGGGCCCTTCATGGAAATGATAGGCACTGCTGAGTGGTGGAGGGTGGAGGGAAGGGCGTGGCTGGTGGAGGACTCCCAGAGTAGAGGCATCAGCCCCAAAGACAGGGGGTGTGTTCCCAGAGGGATGAGGACCCTAGATTGCAGGTATAGTTGCAAAAGAATGTGGAAATGATGAGCCTCTAGAGGCCTTGAAGGAATGCCATGATCAGCCATATCCCTTGGGCTGTAGGAGCCCTCTCGGGTCTGGAAGGCGTGATGTGCTCTGGGCAGAGTGATTGGATTGTGGTGACAGAGAGGAGGTGGGGCGACCAACCCGAACGCCTACCCTGTGTTCCGGCCAAAGGGATGAGACTGGAAACCAGGTCGGGAGAGTGGAAAGGAAGAGGTGGCTGCAGGAGATTTGCGGGGATGTGGCCTAAGGATTAGCAGATGGATGAAATGTGGAGGGTAATAGTGGTGACGGTGATAGTTAACTTGTATGAGTACTGATTCCGCGTTAGGCTGTGCTCCTGTTCTAAGAGCTTTAGAAGTTTTGTCCTATTTAATATTCACAGCAGCCTAATATGGTAAGTACCATATGCATTTTTGGAGGAGATAGCATTATTATCCCCATTTTACAGATGAAGATTTGGAGTCAGAGGTCAGCTCGCCCAGAGTTATATCTGGCAAGGGGTAGAGCTGGGATTCAGAACCTAGGTGTTGGCTCGAGCCTACGCTCTCAACCATGGGCCCCAGGTCCAAGCTGTGACTCCTGGATGGAAGAATAGATGGAGAATTGCGTCTCCAAAGTAGGGGACACAGGTGGAGAAACATGTTCAAAAGACTAGGACAGACAGTCTGCCTCAGAAGATGCGACTCAGGGCTTGCGTGACACATAGGAAGTGGGTCTACTGCCTGTCCGTGCAAGCAGGGAGTTTTGGGCATTTTGTGATTTGAGAAGCAACGTGGGCACCCTGTTGAGGAAACCTTGATTTTCACCCTCGTGATGAACTGGGAAAAGAAGCCCTGAGGGGTACCTACACCTGGTGCAAGAGCAAGACCCTGACCCGTTCTGCATGTCCAGTGTTCGCAATGTCGTGTCCACAGACTGAGGACACTGGGCTTTGTGTGACCGTGAGGGCCTCTGACACAGCCTTGCCCTTCCCCCAGGGATGGGTCGGCTCTGCCCTGGCCTGGGTGGCACTGGCTGAGCATCCCCATTTCAGGGCCTTGGTGACCCTTTTTGCAGAAGGGGCAGAATCTGCAGGATTACATCGTTGGAGGCTTGCTTTTGCAACACAATTCAGAGTTTCCTGAACTGAAGCCAGACTCTAGCTCCCCTGAGCTAGGTTCTATCTCCAAGTAAAATCTGGTTCTTTTTCTCTTGAATAATTTCTACTTCCAGAGATGCAAAGCTGCCAAGTGGACGGCAGTGGCACTGCTCCCTGCTTGTTTGAGGGTGTCTATTTTGTGGGTACCTGGAGAGGCAGCACCCTAAGTCCCTCCACTTGCAGTGTTATTTCTTGTGGCTCCTGTGCCAGCCTGTATCTCAAAAGTCACTCTTTTGAGAGCTGAGGGGAATGCAGAGCCACAAAGTACAAGCGTCTGCCTTCTGCCGTGCCCTCCTCGGCGCTCTCTGGCTGCTGCTCTTTTTTTTTCTTTCTGTTGAATAAGCAAAAGCAAGAGCAAATGTATTCCTTGGATCTCATATGAAAATGTGTAGTAATTGTTTCTTTTTGCTATTTTCAATATATTTCTGTTCTGTTCATTGAACTTTGTTCTCGGTGCCTCTTGCCAGCTCACTATTTATCACATAGGTCATCCCTCCACCCTGCCGTTTGCCCTTTATGAAATGGCATCTTTCCCCCTCCAGGTCTTGGTGGTGGGAATGCTTATCCTTACTATGTAGGGGTGGGAGGAGCAGAGGGAGGGCCTGCTGGGATCTGACTTAAGAGCCTCCCCCAGCCTATAATTGGTCAGAGGCCGCGCACAACTCCGCTCATTCCAGGTGAGTAAAGCACCTGGACTCAGATGTAATTGATTCTGACTGATATCCAGGTTGGGGTGTAATTAGCAGTCTTGATTTAATGGCATTGTGGCCTGAGACTGCCATCTTCTCCCTTGTATTTAAATGCTCATTTCCCTTGGCAGGCAGGGAATTGGCATCAGACCTTGACGGTGGGACCCTGAGCAAGTCACATCTCCGAGCCTCGGTTTCCTTAACCAGGTTTCCTTTGACCATGATGTCATCTCACAAGGGGGTGAGCGGTAAATGGCAGCACTTCTCAGGCCCAGCTCACGTGACACTTGGACATCATTTCCTGCCACTCTTAGGGAGGCAGATGTGCTGGGTTCCAGCCTCCTGGCTCTGTGGGCAAGTCACTTAGCCTCGGAGGCCTCCGCCTGCTCCCCTGTGAAATGGACTCATAGTAGTTGCCTTACCTGTCTCACACAGCCAGGGAGAGGACTAAGCAGAAGCACAATCATAGGCTCTTAGGGCTGGAGAGGGCTTTGGATATTATTAGTTTCAACCTTTTGTTTTATAGGTGGGAAAACCAAGGCTCAGAGGAGTGAGTGACACCCAGGATGACCTGGCCCCGTTAGCAGCACATAGTGTGCCATGTTGTTTGGGCTTTTTGACATCGCTTCATCTAAAGGCTTACCTGTGTTAGCTCATAAGCATATGCGGAGAGGCACACCTCTCCATGTGTGGCAGTGGACGGACAGATGGCCCTTCTCCTGCCATATGCTCTGGCCTGTATGACCGTGAGGGTCTGAAGGAGGTGGTGTGGCAACGCACCGGCCTGGGGAGGTGCTCTTGTTGCTGAGCTGAAAACTTCCTTTGCTTCAGCATTCCCACTTCCCTCCTTCGCTCGGGCTGCCACAATCCATATATGGCTGTTTATGAACCAGGGCCTCTCTGTGCCCAGTATTGTGCTTGATACTAGGGAATTGTGCAGAGAGGTCTGAAGGGAGGCTCCTGCCCTCATGCAGCTATTTGTAGGCAGGACAGGCAGCCGGCAAAAGTCAGTACTAACAAGGCAGGAGAATGTTCTGGGGCCGATGACGGCCAGTCGAGCCACTGCAGAGTGTTGGGGGCTGAGGCAGGATTGCGAGCCTGGAGGAGGAGGTGGGGCTTCAGCTGGGCCTTGATGGCTCTGGATTGGACCGAGAACAGTGCAAAGGGAAGAGGAAGGCTTTTTAGGTAGAGGGACATGCTGTGAGCAGGGTCTGGAGGTGGAGGCGTGGAAGGTGCATTTTGTGAACCGGGTTTACACTGAAGAGCAAGGAGGCCCTGTGAGAGGAGCATTTTTATCTGCAGAGTTTTTATTGGGTAGTGATTGGGCAGGCAAGTGTCTGAGTGATTTAGGTCACCCAGCAGAGCACTTGGGACCATTACTTTGGCTCAGAACATTGCTGAGAGCCTGACTGTACCTGTCGCTGTGACACTTGGCTCACCCGCCTCAAGGATGTAATGGGGCCAGAGGGAGGCAGGTGACCTCCCAATCCTCCCCCGTCTGAGAGGCCTGGGTCGAATGGGGCACAGGGGACCCGGGGAGGGGAGTGGGGACCCAGTCTTGCTTTGGATTTGCCTCGGCCCCTTCTGGGTCACAGAACAGCTTCCCGCCCGCCAGCCCGCCAGCCCGCCTCAACCCGCCTCCTCTGGAGCTGGCTTTCCGCTTATCTTAATTTATTGATGAAAACTTGTTTTACGGTCCAGAGCACAGACGGCAGCAGCTCCCTGCCAAAAGAAAGCACGCCTGCGAATCGGGAAAGCAAGCCGCCTCCTGGAGATGGGTGGCTGGGGACCAGCAGGACGGTAGAGAGAGTAGAGCCCATCTGGGCAGATGCTGCTGCAGGCCTGGGTGGACAGGGCTCGGGGAGGCCCAGGAGCAGCCTCTGTGTGCCGGCTGGGGCCGGGCAGTGGGGGCAGTGGCAGGACCTCCCTGCCTCTCTCCACCACAGGTTCCTGACTCACGGCTGGCCTCCGTAACCTGGGGAATGATGGCTGCAGGCCAAAGATACTAATAATGGCTTTCGTTTATAGTACATGTATATGTACAAGGCGCCATGCTAGGAAGTTTATTTTGACGAACCTCATTTAATCCTGATGACAACTCTATGTGGTAGGTACCATTAATTCCCATTTGAAACATGAGCACCAGAGAAAAAGTCGTTTTCTGCGGTCCTGCTGGCTGGTAAACGAGGGAACCTGGAACTTTAACCGGGTCTACCTGGACCCAAGGCGAGAGTCAGCCACGGCCGTCTCTAACCCACACATTCCAACTCTGGCCAGTGTCCTGTCTCACACTGCGGCCACCTCTCCAGCCTGGTGGTGTTGGTTCAGCTGGCCCGGCTATTCCCAGGGTCGGATCCTGTCTCATGATCTTGTGTGCGGTAGAAACCAGCGCAGTGCTGGGCTCAGGGCAGTTGTGTGCAAGGCACCTGCTGAGTAACTAACTGGCTGGAGGATCCACCAGCGGGTTACTCTTTTCCAAAAAGCAGAAGTCCTTTCAGTGGCTTCTGTGCTTTCCTCTGAAACTCCACATCCTTGTGGGTCAAATAAGGAAATTCTGAACATCCCTGCTCACTACATTGGTCAGTTACAGGCACCGTGTGCAAAAGGGCCCAACTCCAAGGGCTCCAGTGTTTTCATCTGTAAAATGGGCTCCACTCAAGATCGTCATCACCGTGTGCAGAGACACAGTACATGAAAGTGCCCTCTGGATAACAAATGGCAAAGTGTTGTTATTATTTCCATGAGCTCCTGTTTTTTGGAGATACAGGTGCAAAATGTCCACTGAGCTGCAAATTTGTTTGTTTTGTTCCTCCTTGCTTCCTCTTGGAGAGTGGTGGAGCCAACAGTTTCACACCTCTGGCAGAATCAGCAAAGCAGGTAGTTGCCCTCGGCTGGACTGAGCATCTGTCCGCTGCTCCTGCCTGCTGTGGCCGGGCACCCCCTCCTTTCCCCACCCCACCACCCGGGCTGTGTGCCTGGCTCCCTCCACTTCTTGGCATGCCTGTGTCACCTCCCCCAACTCAGGTTGGGCTAGAAATTTGTCGAACATGTTTAATAAAATGGAATCTTAGATTTTTCTCAGGTCTGCAGGAGGCAGGTAGAGGTTATAATCACAAGAGTCATAGCAAGTTGGGTTAAAATCCCACTCTGTCAGCTCCATGTGTGAGCTTAGACAGGATACTCAACCTCCTTGATCCTTTGTAAAGTCAGAGAAAATGTTAGTAACTGCCCTGTATGGCATTTGTGGAAAGGGTGGGACACAGTTCCTGGCCTGTGATACGGGCTCAGTTAATGCCAGCTTTCTCCTCGGCTTGGCTGCCTCCATCCCCACTAGTGTCTTCACCAACACTGCTTTTTCATCCTGTCCTCCTCGGCTACAAGGAGCGCTCCAGGCCCAGAGGCTTGCGTCTGCACACTCTTATCACAGCTAGCCTTCCTTTCTCAGAGCAGGGACGTGTCTGGGTGACACTCTTTCTGGCTTTCGTGGGAAAGAGCCAGGCAGATGACCCAGATCCCAGCAGCGGGAGGTGGTGGGTAAGAATGTAGTTTTTGGAGTCAGATGTCCTGGGTTTCTTCACTGAACCTCGCTATGCTTGTGTTCTGTCATCTGTAAAATGGGGAGGACAAAGATGCCACTGGGTTGGGAAGATTAAATGAGGCAATAGAGGCAAAGCACTCAGACTAGCACTGGTGCACGATCGGCACTCGTCCACTGCCACAGAACATGACGAGGAAGGGCAGGGAAGGTGGGCCGTGGGCGCTGGGAGCAGGTGCAGCTGCACCACGAAGAGCTCTGTGACCTGGGACACATTTGTCTGGGGAAACTGCGGACAGGCCAGCAGCTTTCAATGGAGTAACTGAATTGCCGTGCGCATGTTGCAAACAGGATGGGTCACAGCCTCCTGTGTGACCAGGAGAGCCCAGAAGTGGGCACAGTCTGGCACAGGGCAGGGAGGGATCTCGGGTTGTCACTTAAGTTGGTGCTGAGACCATCTCTGGCAGAGAGACCTGCACTCAGCCATTCCGTGTCCCCCATGAAGCATGTCAGAAATGCCAAAATGCTGGCGTGGGTGGACATGGCTCCCGGCTGGCAGTATAAATAATCAGGCTGTGGGCACAGGATCCCCAGGGAGAAGGTGCTCCACGTGTGGGCCCTGTCAAAGGGCTATAGCTAGAGAGTGTGTGGGTGGCTGTGTTGGGGCCAGAGGTGGACCTGGTTGTCAGGCAGTCTTTCCTGCTACCTGTTTGTGTAATTATGGTGCTATTTGCTGAGCTAGAGCCATGGAAGATCACCCTTATTACATTACTGAAAGGGCCTCCGACCTGCCATGGGTGGAGCCGAGGCAGCTGTGCCAAATGAGAGGAGGCACCCAGTCATGAAGTTTTCACCTCTGGGGGCACCTTCTTTCCCAAAACAGGGTGAATGGTCCCCACCCCCTTCGCCATCCTGAAGAATGAGTTACAGTCTCCTGGATGATTGGAGCACTTTGCCAAAAAGATGTAATGGGGATTCAAGGTATCCTTGTCCTGTTCTCCCTGCATTTTCCAAGGAGTTTTAGTAATAACACCTTGTACAGCATTAATATTCTGAGGAACACAAAGTGCTCAGCAGGCAGAACCCTGTTCATCCCCACGGTGTCCCTGAGTGCTGGGGAGGTGCTCTTCTCTCTCTCTGGTTTATCAGAGGAACATCTCAGAAAGGTTAAGTGGCTTGCCAGAGCTGCACTGCACCTCCTGCTCCCCTGGGCTCCAAGTCCTGAGGTCTGGGCTGCCCATGGTTCTGCCTTCTCTGGGAAGCCCAGGCAGCCGCCAGTTACATTGCCATCCTTGAAGGTTGGTTTCTTAAGCCCATCCTGCCTCTCACAGCAGCCCTGGCTTCACAATTACTGCGTGCTTTGATGCTGTCAGAAATGACTTTCTCCCCAGAAGCACAAAATAAAACAAATGCAGGAAGGAAAAAATATGCTGGTGGTTGGAAAATCCTTTCTCAGACACCTCTGACAAGCTATTCTGAGTTCTTGGTGCCTTCCCCTCCACTTTACAGTGACCATGGGAGTGGAGACAGTGCCATGTGCCGGGGCCCCAGGCTGCCTCCTCGTGGTTCCTTCCTGGGCAGCCGTGGCTCTGGGCATGCCGTTCATGAGAGCCACCTGACCATCCCCCACTCCTGCCCAACGTGCAGTGCCCACCCTGCACATCATGCAGTATTACTGGGTGTGGGTGTCCTGAGGCTCCACGCTGCCTTCTGTCCAGTGCTGACAAGTTCCAGAGTTTGGGGAAAAGGCATGTCCAAGGGTCCTCCTCACCCCCTACTCTCCCAGCAAAGGGCAGTCCTTCCACTAGCTCAGAGAGCCGAAGCCTCCAGTGGAGGCCATGACTGGTTTGTCAGCCTCCCTCTTGGGAGTTTCTTTCCCATGCCTGTTCAGTAGGTGCTGCAGCCTGCCCTCCGTGCATTCCTGCAGCCTGCCCTCTGTGTGTTCCTGCATCGGGATGGGAAACAGCTGTGCCCTCTTGCTCACTTGATCTGCCCAGGGTCTGCAGCAGAGGCTTGCAGTCTAGGGGCCACATCCTTCCATGCCCAAAGTGAGCAGGAGCTACACAGGCTGGTAGGAGCTTGGGGTCGCTGAGTCACAAGTGCTCCCTGTGTGGCCCTTCTTCCCTGCACCCACCCGCATCCCCTCTTGTGGCTGCACTGTGCATCCTCGGTCTGGGAAGAGCCCCTGGCCCCACTGCCCAGGCCCAGGATGGGCTTGATTGGGAAGAAGATGTGGTTCTGCCCCGCGTGCGCAGCCTGTTCTGGTAGGGCTGCGGCGGCAGCGGGAATCGATGTTTATGGACTGGTGAATGATCACTCCTCCTCTACAAGGCTGGTAGGTGCTATTATCTGCTGCTCTTTGGCATCCCGGCCACACGTCATTTCGTGGTCCTTCTGAGGGCTGTTCCTCGGGCTTTGTTCCTTCTGACAGCTTCGGCCCTACACCAGGCCCCCTAGGAGGTTCTGAACGTGCCTCTACCTTCTTTTCCAGTTCCCCATGGAGGAAGAAGGCCTGTGGGTCAGTTTGAGAAGTAGAAAGATGCTGGCGCCCGAGAAAGTGGACTTGGGGCCTGCTGTCAGGTGGCCTGGGGACGGGGTACAGATGGAGGTGTGGGAGGTGACCTGCATCGCCCTGTAGCCTTTCTCCCAGAAAGAGGCATGGCTTATAACGGGGTGTGTGGGGCAGCACGTGGTAGATGCCCCCATCCCTCCCCGTCTCTGGTCCTTGCTATCTAGGCATCACCGTGTTGGGGACTGGGCCATCTCTCACCCATGCCTTCATCTTTGAAGCCCGGAACAGACTCAGGTTCTCCCTGTTCCCAGGGCTATACCAACCTAGAGTCTCACAGATGCCTTGGTTGGAGCGAGTCCCCAGGCAGGACAGGTGCCCCCCCATACCGAGGCTAGGCCAGGAAGCCCACACAGATGGGTAGCACTTCAACAGGGCCAACCCTGCCCCCAGCCAGGGGCCAGAGGATACCAAGCCCTTTGTGCAAGTGGGGGCCAGGACTGCTGGTGACTGGGCATTTATCCCACCATGCAGGGCCCTGACACCCCTGGAGGTGGGTAGGAGGTGCCCCCAAAGTCTCGGATAGAATCTCCTTCATCGTGGACTCTTCCACCCCAATATACACTTCGGGGCTTTAGATTGCAAGAGGTGTAGGTATTGTAACAGGACTCACTCTCAACTGCTAGGGGTTTTGGTCAATTGGGGAAGGGTTACAAAGTTGGCTGGAGAGTATTGACACTCTTGAAACATAATTCAGGAGCTTTATAACCGCAGAGGCTTGCAGCTCCCAAACACAATGCCCCTTAAGTTTGGCCATGGGTAGACATTCTCTCTTAGAACTGTCTCACATGGAGAATAACCCCATTCTGGTATAATCAAAATGTAACTGGGTTGTAGATATGCAAATGAATGTTTATTTGGAGGAAAATTAGGCACAAAAATATGGGTGTCATCTCCCTGACACCTATGTAAGTTGGTGAGATTAGGGGCTGCAAAGTGAAGGTGTGAAGGTGAATTGGAGGCTTTGAGAGAAAGTGTGGGGTCCAACAGTAATGACCGAGGAATCATGCCATCTGGCTTGAAGTTATGCACAAGCTCAGTGTGAGACTAAACTATGCTATGGCTGCCACTCAAGCCAATGGGGTCTTAGGCTGAATTACTAGAAGTATAGAGCTCAGAACGTAGGAGGGGAAGAGCTGGTCCTACCATAGCTGGAGCCTAACTTTCAGTTTGAGACAGGCCTGTTTTACTTGTTCTTAGTGGGCTTCTTGGGCAAAACTAGGATTGATGCATTTTAGCCACAGGGAAGTAGATTCTTGCGTTAATAAGAAAGAATTCTTGACTGATTAGAGGTATGCAAAAAAAAAAAAAAAAAAGAACGGAGTGCATTGTGGGATGGTGAGCATTCAGACCCTGGGAGACCCTGTGTGGCTGCATCCCGCTCCATGGTTCCACCGAGTTGTGGTCCTCCTGCCTGCTGGTGACTTTGGCAAAGATGTGTCTGTGACTTTGTCCTTTCATTTCTCTCCATGCAGAATTGGAGGCATCGTCTCCTCTCTCGCCTCCCCTGCCCCTCCTGCCTCTTCTTTTATGGCTGTGAGAATGAATGAGCTGCGGGGGCCCTTGGAGGCAAGGGGTGTCTGAAATACAAAGCAGCGGCTGCGCTCCTGGCACTGATGTATTGTCTCTGCTCCCCACAATGAAGTTCTTGGCAGGTCGGCTTCTTCCAGAGCCAGGCAGGTTCATTACTAGCCAGCATGTCAGGCTGTGAAATTAAAGCTGTTTTGGTTTTTTTCTTTTTTAAAAATTCTCCACATCCACTAATTTATTAAATGCCATTAAATGTTGGGCCTGGCCTTGGCTCATAGAAACATTAGGGAGCACTGAGTCCTAGCATTCGAAAATCTCCTGCAAGTAAAAAGTGGATGAGGGTGTCAGGGGGGCCAGGGGCCAGGTTGGGGGTCACCAGTGACATCCGATGCCAGGAGCCCAGGTGCCTTGTGGGGCTCTGCAGGCATGTGAGGCAGTGGGGATTAAAATAAGGCAGCAGAGGTGGGAGCAACCCGAGGGCACTGGGGGTCCCAGGAGTGGGGAAGATGGGGTGAACAGGAGGCTGCTTTTTCAGGAGGATTTGCATGTCTGGGTCTGGTCCTGTTCCCCAGCTATGGTCTGCTCAGGCCCCTCCGTCCATCCCCATCATTCATTCATTTATTCATTCCTCCAGCAAATATTTATCTAGTAATCCAGGCATGTTCTGGGCCCTGCAATGGAGGAAAAATGGATAAGACACGAACCTGGGTCCTGGAAGTCCATGTGTGTTTTTTTTTTTTTTTTTTTTTTTCCCCAAAGTGCTGGGATTACAGGCATGAGCCACTGTGCCCAGCTGTGTGTGTTTTTAGTGAGGGTAGGCAACAAGTCTACACAGAAGCCCACAAGGTCGTAGATGTGCTGCTGTGGGCCTGGCGCTGGCAGAGGAGTCATCCCTGGGGAGGGGCCGCTCCCACCAGTGGGAGACCGATGGCACCCATGAGATATGGTCAGTGGCTGCCCCTGGGTTCTAAGCAGCATGGAAGCGGGTGGAGAAGCTCAGGACGGGGGAAGCCCGAAGCGGGAATTGTGTCCCTCACCCCCAGAGGAATAGGATGCCTGCATGAAACATACGTAACGACACGTGGCAGAAGCCTGTATTTAAACCACAGTCAACATGGTTCAAACTGAAGACAAGGAAGGCACCGTGGGGATATTAGCTAACTACAAGACTTAACAAATGAGTTGAGGCTGGAGTGTGGGCTCACTGTATGGCCGTAGCCTGACTGGGCCTCAGTTTACCTGCTGCGCATGTTGTGGATGGGCCCCTGGTGACAAAGAAGATCCTGATACAGCCTGATGACTTGAGGCTTTTCTCTGTGCTGGGGGCCTGCACCCTCTCCCTCCTCCGGAGTCAGGGCAGGGCCCAGACTGGATCGCCCTGTGGGATTTGAAGGCGTTGCCAGGAGTGAGGCCCTGCTCTAGGCTCTGTGGATTTAACCACAAAAATGACAGACCCAAATCCTGGCCCTCAAGGAGGCCATTGGCAAATGTAAGGATGGGATTCGTCTTCCCAAATTTGGATGTGGATTTGTTTGTAGCCCTGATTTGAAGTTATTTTGAAATGCCTTCGGTTGGGGAAGGGACAGGGGAGGCTTGGTACCCAGGCTGGCCCCTGGGCCTGCTCCTGCTCCGGGGAGGGCATCAGTCAGGCCCGGACCACACCAGGAGTGGCTGGTGACCTCCTGCGGGTTGGTGCTAGCATTGCCTGGGGCCCGATCCCCTGAGTCACCCTGCCTCACCCCACATTGTCCCATCGTGGGCTAGATTATAGCTCAGTCATCTCAGCTGAGACAACCCCCTGGTTTTGGAAGGGAATTTTCCCGAATGCCACCAGCTAAGCTCTCCGGCCCTGAGCTTTGGCTGTGCCACCACAGACAGGCCTTGCCTCCTTCCTGTGCTGTGTGCTGGGCTCCCTCCACCAGGGGTGGCTCCCCTGCCCTGCACCTCCCTCTCCTGCTCCTGCTGCACCCTCTCCCTGCCCAGTGCACTGGCTTCAGAGGTCATCTTCCTGACTTCCCGCCCTCCTGCCTGTGCGGGGCAGGCCTGGCTCACCAAGACTTCATGGCCAGCCTGTCTCTGCCATCAGCTCCTCCGTCCTGCCCTTGCTCCCTCCCCGATCTCAGCCCTGGCCCTCCCCAGCTCACCAGCTGGCATCTCCCCAGCACTTTGGGGCACATCGCTGTCATTGGCTCTCCTTTCCCCACCGCTGGAGGGAACACATCAGATTCTTTCTCCAATGGCTGTTCTCAAGGTGTTGGCAGCCCAAGGGTGGGTGCCTGGCATGGGGATAGGGTGGGGGGCGGGGATTCTCAAACTCTATTGACAATTGGGGCCAGACAGTTCTTGACTGTGTGGGCTGTCCTGTGCGCTGCAGGGTGTTTAGCCTGCAGATGCCAGGAGCAGCTCCTCCGTTGTGGCAACCAAAAATGTCCCCAGACATGCCACATGTTCCTTGGGGAGCAGAATTGCTCCTGATTGGGAACCACTGGGCTGAGGGCTGAGAGCACCATGTCTCAGGCTCGGCTAAGACTGCGCCAGAGGGACCTGAGAAATGATCTCGTCCAAATCCCACGTTTTAAAGGAAATTGGGCCTCCGAGAGCTGAAAAATCTTAAGGTCACACCAGGGAGCAGCATGATGAGAGAGGCATTTTAGGAAAAGGAATAAGGCAGCTCTATGCAGGCTGGGCTGGAAACTAGAGGCAGGGAGGGCAGTGGGGGCCGTGATCTGGACATGCGACCCGTGGCGAAGGCCCAGTCTTGGTGCCTGTCCCCTGTCAGTCGGAAGTCCCCTGGGAGCAGGTAGTGAAGGCTCAGAAACCAAGGTTTTGTACCAGCCCGGCAGTGTGACTGGGGACTTACTTGTCCCCCCGCTTAGCTTCCTGGAAAATCAAGGCGTGACCTTTGTGTTTTCTTCTTGCCGGGAGGCTCTGTTAGTGTTGGGTCATCGGAAGATGGGAGCAGAGGGCTCATCTTGGCAGGAGGCCCTTGGGGATGGGAGCGTGGCAGTGGAGATGTGCGTGGCACCCGCTGTACTGCACAGGCCTCCTCACTGGGCAGACGTGCACCATATGTGGAGTTGTGCCAGGCGAGAGCTGTGATGGAGGTGGGAGAGGGCTTGGAGAGGAAGGCTTCCAGTCCAGACTGCGCCCCCGTAGGGTAGGCTGCAGATCTTTCCTGGGGGCCTGGAGGACTTTGGATGGGAAATGGGAAAGGAAGCAGATTTGGGGACAGGGCACCAGCTGTGTTTCCTGAGAGGCAGAAGGCTCCCGGGTGGGTCTGGCAAGACCAAATCAAAGGATGTGGAGTGTGAAGTCAGAGAACCAGTTTGAAGAGAGGTGACCAGGTCCTGGAGTGTCTGACCTAAGAGGTTTTCCTAGGTAGAGGTTCCTGAGCGTCCCAGCATTTCCCCCAGGAGGGAAGTGGAGAGAGGGGCTTGGAAGGGGCCCCCTCCCTGCAGGTACACCCACAGTGGGAAACCGCTTCAGGTGAAAGCTATACTTTGAGAACTTTTCCAGGCCCGCGGAGGATCCAGGCTCTGAGCTCTGGGGTCCTGCGTGTCTCCAGCTGCAGTGTGTGGGGGCGCCCTGCAGCTCCCCTGCAGCCAGTACCTGCGGCAGCGGGGTTTCCGCTTACTCATTCCAGGGTCTGGCTTTTAGAGCCATAAATCTTCAGCGTGAAGATCATAAATTCTCCACGGTATGATTAATGAAAGAAAAATTGAGACGGCAGCACAGAAACTGACCAGATTGAGGAAAAGTCAGAGTGACTATTTGGATGAAAGTTCCAGCCATCACCGGCGAACCCAGAGCTTCTGAACCAGCCTGGAGCGCCACCTAGTGGCCGTAGGCGGGGCTAGCCCCGTTCCCCGGCGAAGCTTTGTGATGGCCCAGCTGGGCGTCGCTGTGGGTCTGAGTGTGCCCATTCCTTGGGAGCCCTGACCTGGTTCCATGTGGGGTTGCGCCAGGGGACAGGAGGCACAGACCCACTCTCCACAGTGGGAAGGACCCAGGCAGCTGCTGGACGTGCGTCATTCGGACCCCCCTGCAGCTCCTTGCACTGTCTCTGGGTTAGTAATACGTGGCGGTGTCTGTTCCTACGTTTTTCTTCATGCATAGTGTGGACCACCTTTCTGGTTCCCCATTTATCAAAATCCTACTCATTCTTCAAAGCCCAGCAAGGCCTGTCAATGCCACCTTCAAAGCATCTCAAATTGGACCATGTCTCACCGCTCCTCTGTAGCCTCCTGGTATGAGTCGTCCCCAGCTCTCAAGCTGCTCTGGCTCCTGGGAAGAAACAGAGGCTCGCAATTAGGCAGGATAGGGATGCCTACGGGAAGGTGAGGGGAGGGGACAGACGCCTCCCTGAGGAAGGGCATCTCCTTTGCTTATTCCTCCACAAACCCAAGCCTAATCACAGTAGCCTCCCAGTTGCCCTGCTGGCCTCCCTCGGGCCTTCCCGCGGTCACTTCTCCAAACAGCAGCCAGAGTGATCTGCTGAAAACCTCAGTGAGATCGTGTCACTCTCCAGCTCCGGGGCCTTCCCGTCACACTGAGGACACACGCACGTTTCCTTTACCTGCGAGGTCCCAGCTGGCCTGGCCCCCGGCCACCCTGCCTGCTTTGTCTCCTACCATGTGTCACCTCACTCACTGTTGTAGCACACGGCCAGTGTGCTCCTCCTTGGCTAGCCAGGCTCCTTCCCACTCCGGGGCTTTTGCACCTGCCGTTCCCTCTGTCTGGAACGTTCTTCCCCCAGATAGTTATGTTGCTCCCTCCCCCTGTTTATTTGGGTTTTTGCTTAAACACCACCTCTTCCAAGACACCTTCGCTGCCCATGCCCTCCCCAGTTATTTTCTGGCTCTTTACATAGCCTTATTTTTCTTCGTGGCGCATGTCAGCAACTGAAGTGATGTCGTTTGTTGCTTACATAAGGTCAATGTCTCCTGTAAGAATCTACTCTTCGTGAAGGCAGGGTCTTTGCCAGTAAGGTGTACCACTGTCTCCCCAGCTCAGAGAACAGGGCCTGGCACTGAATATGCAGGTGTTCACTTGGGTTTGTGGAAGAATAAGCGAAGGAGATGCCCTTCCTCAGGGAGGCGTCTGCCCCCTCCCCTCACCTTCCCATGGGCATCCCTACCCTGCCTAATTGTGGGTTGCCTTGTCTCAGCCCCGAGCCTTTGTTTCTTCCCAGGAGCCAAAGCAGCTTGAGAGCAGGGGCTGGGCTGATTCCTGGAGTCAGCATAGTCAGCACAGGCCCTGGCACAGAACAGCTGCCCGGGAAGTGCCTTTCCAGCAAGCAGTGCCCGGAGCTGGCCACCCACTTCACGTAGCTTATTCCATTCTAATTCTCACAGCAGTCCAATAGGAAGGGGATGATATCCTCACTCTGCATACGAGGGGTTTGCAAGCTCACACCACCAGGATAAGCTGGAGCCAGGAGTCCTGTTTGGGTCTCTGACTCCCAAGCCCTTACCCCCTGCACTTTCACCCAGCATAGAATGTTCTCGTCCTCCATCTGCCCCTAGTCCACCCACCCTTTAGGGACTTCCTGCTTCAACTGGCATCCGTGACTGCGACAGTGATTGCCTCCTCTGAACGCCCGTAGCGTTGACCGGGCACCAGTCCATCCTACCTGGGAGTGGTAGATGTTGCACTTCTATTGCTCCCATCCAGCCAGAACAGAGGCCCCTGGAAAACAGGTCTCTAAAGTGGTTGTAGCTTTTCTGGCATGGCACATTGCATGCTGTAGGCACTCAATAAATACTATTTGACTGATTGATTGGCTCCTCAGACTCAGCACACTTCCCATGAGCTGGCGGAGGGAGTCGGGGAGTGCCAGCTATATCAAGCATAAAATAAGGCAGATGTGGAGATTTGCAGCCAGTGAAATGGAAGCTTCCCCAGGTGGAGCTTGTGGCGCCGGCAGCCCCAGGGGTGCTGTTGGGGAGAGTTGCTTTTCGGTTTTGGGGCCAGTCATGCCAGAGGCCAGCTTATTGGATGGGTGGTGAAGGCAGCCATGGACTCCCACGTCCCGCACACTGGCCAGGCCCCCAGCCAGCCGATGACTGCCTCCTTTCTCCATCTGTGGGAAATTGTTCTTCAGACTCCAGTGCACAAATGGCCCTTCGGGTCAGAGTAACAGGACACAGTCACTGGAAGTTCTGGCTCCAAGAAACCCGACTCCAAGGGTCCCTTCCCACCTCCAGAGATGAAGTCTTTCTTGCTTTCCCTGACCCCATTTCTCCCCTCTCACCAGGCCTCTGTCTTGGACACTGGGGCCTCTTCTCTATCACGCAGAGTAACCTAACCGCTCACATGTGTCCAATACCTTCCATGTATTTGTTACACACTTTTGCCTCTGTGTGGTTTAATCCATCCTCAGAATGACCTGGGAGGCTCGTGAAACTGGCACAGTCTCCGTTGTCACATGGGGAGACTGAGGCACAGAGAGGCTAGGGGACTGTCTGGGTCACACAGCTGACATGCTTCGGGTCTGCAGCCCGACGGTAGTCCCGTTCTCACCTTGTCGGTTCTCACTTTTTCTGTGTCTCAGAGCATGGGGTGGGGACGTGCAGTGTTCCCAGCTCCATGGACGAGTGTGAGAGCAGCGCCAAGCTAATGGGCTTTCCTTCCTCTCCAGCTCTGTGGCTGTGGGCTGCTTGGAGTGGGCATCTGGCTCTCCGTGTCCCAAGGCAACTTTGCCACCTTCTCCCCCAGCTTCCCTTCGTTGTCTGCAGCCAACCTGGTCATCGCCATAGGCACCATTGTTATGGTGACGGGCTTCCTCGGCTGCCTGGGGGCCATCAAGGAAAACAAGTGCCTCCTCCTCAGCGTAAGTTATGTCCGAATCCCCAGCCCCTCCAACTCCTGATCTCCTTGCACTTGGACCCCTGGGACAGGCAAGACCTGGAATATTAGCCACCTGGGTGTCCAACCTGAGCCCAGGGAAACTGTTTCTAGAATGTCCTAGGCTTGACCACACCTCTCCTCCTCATGATTGGTTATGCATACCCTTAGTTGTCCCTCCCGCTCCCTGATTAGTCAGCTCCTTTATGTCCCTGTCCTAGGTATCTGGGTTTCCTCAGGAGGAGCTGGCTTCTCCCAGACCTGGGAAGCCCCACCTAGGCGCCACCTGTCCCTGCCTTCCACACCCTCCTTGTCCTCAGTCCTGCCCATTACCACCTATCCATGCCTGGCCCTTTCCTTTCCAGTTTTTCATCGTCCTGTTGGTCATCCTCCTAGCAGAGCTGATCTTACTCATCCTCTTCTTTGTCTACATGGACAAGGTAAGCCTTACCAGATGGGAGGGAGCATATGGAATGTCACTGCCCTTAGAGTTGGGCCAAGCAGGCCAGGGTCCCTTCCCTGGCCAGAGGAAGACTGCTGGCAAGCAGCATCTATGCAGAAAGGAAGATGGAACCAAGGTTTGGGAAAGCTACCAAGGAAAGACCAGATGGAAGGTTTTGATGGGGGCAGCACGGGGCAGGCAAATTTGGAGGATGGGGGAGTTGACTTTGTATAGTCCCAGGAAGTGGAATCCTCTGCATGACCAGAGATGGCAGTGGACTGCCTTTGGCGCTAGTGAGCTCCCTCTCACTGGAAGGAATTACGCTACTTGGAGAAGGGATTCAGACCTCATCAGGTGGTTGGGCTGGGTGATTTGAGAGCAACCCATGAGAAACAAGGAGGAACTCTCTGGGCGACGCTGGCTGAGCAGGACTGACAGCACAGGGAAGCTCTGTTTCCTGCACTAGAGCCCTTGAGGACGGGTGCTGCTCCTGGGTTCAGGAGGATGGTGGGTGACCCCCTATAACCTCGCCAGGGTGGGCAGTTCTCAGTCAAGAGCGAGGTTGGCTGGGATTTCAGTCTCTTGGGGCGTGGCAGGCCCTTTGGTACCGTGCACTCCAGAACTGTGTAAGGAGCAGTTCTTGAAGTAGCTGCCTGAGCCGCACTGAAAGAGACATTGTTAGGACGAGAAAGAATAATTTTTTGGTTTTGCACTTGTGAAAGGGAAGAAAGAACAATGTCGAGAGATTTCTCTGTGCCAGCCCTGTTCTTGGTCCTTTTATGAGAATTGTTACTCTTAATTCTTACAACAGCGCCATGAGTAGATACTGCTGTTCAATCTCAGGTAGAACAGCGGTGAGGGAGGTGAAGGTCACACGATCTGTCTTCCTCCTTCTAGTTCCCACGGTGTGTTTTGAGAGGGGCAGTCTGTGGGGAAGCTGTGTAGTGGGGGACGGGGGTGGCAGAGTGGCCTGTGTGCGTGGCTGGTCGTGGGATGGGGGAGTGGAGGCACATGGTGTGTTTTTTTTGCCTCTGGGTGTTACAGCCGTGGCCCTGAGTTTAGCTCTGCTGGGAGGTGGTGGGTGCACCAGGGCCTGCTGTATTCTGAAGCTGGGAGTGTGTGCCTGCCCCCGCACCTCTGTTGGGCCAGCAGAGCCCCCACCCCAGTGGGCAGGGCCTTCCAGACCAGCTGCCTCCCCGCCTTCCTCCCTCCTCATCTGTCACTCACCATCTTGGGTGACCTGAGGTGGGCTGGAGAGACGAGCTGCGTCCTGGTCCCAACCATCTCGCTGCGTCCCTCTGCCTGGCAGGTGAACGAGAACGCCAAGAAGGACCTGAAGGAAGGCCTGCTGCTGTACCACACCGAGAACAACGTGGGGCTGAAGAACGCCTGGAACATCATCCAGGCTGAGGTGTGGGCCGGGCCGCCCTGGCGGGGCCAGGCAGGGAGGAAGGGTGGCGGCCGGCACTTCTAGCTGCTTTCCCCGGTGACCTGGCCGGGCACCCATGCTTTCTGGATTTTAACCGGGAGTGGGGTGGTCCCCACGGGGGCATTTGCCTGAACTGCCAAGTCAGATGTGATACAGCAAGGTGCAGCCAGACAGGGATGACGACACAGGAGAGGCAGGCCTAAGATTGCTGTGGCTGAGCTTTGGGATGAATGACTGAATTTATTTTAGCAACAGATTTGCCTCCATGACGGGGCTTGGCTTAGGTGAGGAGGCCCTGGCTCTAGGAGGAAAACAAGTCCATAGTCCCAGATGCGCCCATTTTAAGCCCTGGGGAGGGGCCGGCCCGGGGTTGAGTGGCAGTCGGCTTGGAACGGTTTACAGAAAGAGCAGAGGTGCTGGTGGGCAAGCACAGGGCTGAGCCCAGGGGCCCCGCCCGAGGGGTGGGCTGCATTGCCCTCTGCCACTCTGGTCTCCGGGAAGGAGCGCTCACTCGCTTCCCCAGTGGGCCCGGCTGAAGCCCAAAGAAGGGACAAGAAGCAAGCCCTTTGTCTCCTCCCTTAACTCCAGGGTGGCCACTTTTGCGGGGACTGGGGTTGGCCTGGGCAGGGGAAGGCCCTGGGGAGGAAGGGGCGGGCCATGGCGTGTCTGACTGCCCCTTCCATTCCTGCTGTCCAGATGCGATGCTGTGGCGTCACTGACTACACAGACTGGTACCCAGTGCTGGGGGAGAACACGGTTCCCGACCGCTGCTGCATGGAGAACTCCCAGGGCTGCGGGCACAATGCCACCACGCCTTTGTGGAGGACGGTGAGGCTGGGGATGGACCGCTTGGGTCCAAGAGCCCGTGTGTGGATGCCCTGGCACGAGGAGCCCTACGGGGGAGGCTGGGCCCAGGACACTAAGAGGTTGGCTGAATGTGGGGTGGGGTGGGGGCTCACAAAAATGAAGCCAAAAGGCAGATGGAAAATGGGGGGTGGGGCTGGACCCACAGTTGGGAGAGTCAGAGGGTGAGGGGTTGAATGGGGTCTGAGGCTCTGCAGCTGGCCTTGCGGGTGGGGTGGAGGCTGCGCCAAGGGAGGGGGACAGGGCTGAGACCAGGGAGGGCTGGGAGGTAAGAGCGAGGACGAGGTGGAAGGAGAGAGTGAGGTGGGGGGGCCGGGCTGCAGGGAGCGCATTCTTGGGCTGGGACCCTAACCTCGTGGGCCTCGCTCCCCAGGGCTGCTATGAAAAGGTGAAGATGTGGTTCGATGACAATAAGCACGTGCTGGGCACGGTGGGGATGTGCATCCTCATCATGCAGGTAAGAGGGGCGTCCCCAGCAGCCTCGCACACCCTGCTGGCCTCAGCCGCAGGGGGAAGGAAGCACAGAGAAGTGAAAGCAGTGTTGGTACACGGCGGAGGGTCTGGAATTCATCACAGCTTTCAAGCTTGGCAGCTGTGCCTGCCGCCGTTTCTGCAGAGCTCTGATGTGAGAGCACGTGTCTACTCAGCACTGAGAGTGGTGCTCAGGGCTGCCTGTAGCCAGGCCTAGGCTGGGATATTGAAGCTGGAGTCACCCGCCATAGGTTCCCCCAGTTCTGCCCAAACCTTGAGCCCAGAGAGCCATGCAAGACACACACGGTGTCCCCCGGTCACTGTCTTTACAGCCTGTGCACATGGCACACTATCTGTGGTGACCGTGAGACCACACTGGGCTTCCTTCTGCCTCCTGCACTCCTCTGGGTCCCCAGCTCCTTTGAGGATTCAGGAGGGAAGGGACACAAACAAGTAGTGACATGGTCCTGAGCACACATCACTGGAAAGACAGCCCTGCTGCTGCCAAGACACCGCACCGTGTATTCCACAAGCAGACAAGAGAGGCTTGACAGGAGTCTTTTTTTTTTTCTTTTTTTAAGAGACAGGGTCTCACTTTGTTGCTCAGGCTGGAGTGCGGTGGCGCCATCATAGCTCGCTGCAGCCACAAACTCCTGGGCTCAAGCCATCGTCCCACTTCAGCCTCTCAAGTAGCTGGGACTGCAGGCATATACACCACCATACCTGCATGATTTAAAACTTTTTTTAAAAAACAGATGGAGTCTCCCTCTATTGCCCAGGCCGATCGATCTCAAGCCATCCTCCCACCTGGGCCTCCTAAAGTGCCACCGTGCCCGGCAGGCCTGAGTCCTGAAAGATCCCTGCCACCTCCCACTCCCCACCTTGGCTCCTGTGAGCCCCCATGTAGAGCCAGGTCCTCCGTGCATTGCGTGCCTGCAGCGCCCCTCGGAGTAGGCATGCGTGTGCATCCTGCAGAGGTTTGATGGCTTCTGGTCTAACAGCCCCATGAGGCTGAGCCAGAGTCCACCTGTGTGTCTCTCCAGGGTGACCTCTGTTCACGGTTTTCTTCATGTCTTCATTCCATAAGCATTTTCCTGGCACACCAGTGGCCATCCCCGCTTGCTCTAGGTGCCCTGTGACATCCCAAGCCTCTCGGGGCTGAGGTCAGGTCCAGGCTGCTGCAGCTCCTGCCTCAGGCGCCTCCCCGTGTCTTTCAGATCCTGGGCATGGCCTTCTCCATGACCCTGTTCCAGCACATCCACCGGACTGGTAAGAAGTACGACGCATGAGCGGGCTGGCCGGGAGTGCCCACCCCGCCCTGCTGCCCCGTGGAGGGAAGAGGATTGAGCTTTGTGTCGCCTGCCTGCACTCTCCAGATGTGACCCCTGCACCCACCCACCCCAGCCTGCCCTACCCCACCTACCGTGCCTGAGCCTCGGACTTCTCAGTGGATGGAGTGCCAGGGAGGCGGAGGCACACGGAGACCTGGGGCTCGGGGCCCCTGGATTCCTGCATCTGCATATGCGTATTTGCCAAAGACGACAGGGTGGGCTGGGGTGCGCTCAGGAGGAACCCCCGGCACTGATGGCTTCTGCCCCTGCCCTTCCTCACACTGACACTTTGTCCCCACATGGGGTGGGGAGCAGAGTGCCCGCCCCGTGGAGATACCGCCCCAGCGGGGGCTGCTACGTCCATGGCCACCATGGGGCACCTGGCGGGGCGGGGGTCTGCTGGCCTCTGGGCAAGGCCCCTGAAGCATCTCGCCCAGGCTTTTTATACCTTACAATGTAACTTTTTTATTTTATTTTACTCTACCATTATTCAGGAATATTATCTCTCAGATAAGTTTAGGGTTAGATTTCTGATTTGTAACTTTTTACTGTGTTGATTTCTTTAATGGTTTGACTTTTTTTCCCTGAGGGTGAGGGATGGGTGGGAAGAGAGGACATCTGTGCAGTCTCAATCAGGACAGACCACCGCGCGCGACACCCAGGAGGCTCTCGGATGGGGCGTGCCTGCGCCCTCAGAACGTGTGAGAAGGAGGGGGCATGGACAGGACACGGGACCTTTCCAGGCCTAGGGTCCGAGGACGGGAGCCTGGGAGAGGCGGGTGGAGCATGAAGCAGGCTGGAGGCGCCCCTGCACGGGAGGTGGCGTTTGCTAACCAATCGAGCTAGAAAGGCCAGGGCAGGGTGTCCCCACGGTTCTGGGGAAACGCTTTGCCAGGAATGTGGCAGAGCTAGAGGGGTCCTTAGACTTTTCACTGATGAGCAGTTGTTTTTTTCTTTCTTCCTTCCTCCCGCTCTCTGCTGTCACGTGAGGCTTCCCCTTCCACCCCGTGTGGGTATTCCCACAACAGGTTCTGCACACCCCAGTTATTTCACAGACATTCCTGCTAGAAACTGTCAGACAAATACCTCTCTAGTTTGGATGCTGCTCACTTTCTCCCTTGCTTCTGGAAGGGGAAGCAGTCCTTAGGTTTTGCTGTGCTGGGACAGTGGCAGGGGACCCACAGGGGTGAGGACCCACGGTCCTCCCCACCAGCCTTGCTCAGCTGTGGGTTGCCCTGCTGGGAAGGGGGGAATCACGTCCACCTGGGTCCCAAGATCTTCGCCTCCTTCCCTGGGGCCATGGACATCAGCAGTGGATTGGGTGGCGATCATATCATCTGTGATCCCAAGGAGAAGAAATACAGAAAGCCCAAGAGAGGTCAGACTGGCTCTTGTTACCGGAGCTACAGGAAGAAAGCAGCTGGAGTCACGCATGTGCAGAGCTGGGCATGGGAGAGAAACAGGCTGGGGAGTGAGGCCGGGAGTGGGATTCAGCTGCAGCAGGGCGCCCCCTCCAAACTGCAGCTGGTCTGGCTTACTGTTTTGCAGTTCAAAAAGGTCGTGAATCCGTGGGACTGAACATGGGGACCTGACTGACTAGCCAGCATCTGTTGCACTTGATCAGGTGGGGCCTTGGTGGGTGGCTGCCTTTCTTATACAGTTTGTCTTGTCACCCTGGTTTCCCACTGGGGCCAGGTCTCTTCTCCAGCCTCCACCTGCCTGTCTGCTCCAAGAGCTGAGACACGGCCACCCAGCACCAGTCACTCCTCTGTTCACCTTAAGTAACACACAAATCGGGACCAGGAGGATAGAACTGTTGGCATTATCAGGATTCGTGTTTTGTGGGGGTGGGAGTGGAGAGTAGGGTGGTCTTGTGAGTTGGGCAGAGTAAAGACCACTTCCCTGAGACAGGGGCAGTGGTGCTGATGGAACAAGGCGGAGGCCCACATTTGAGCAAAGCTGCCCTGCCCTTGTCCCCTGGCCTGGCTTCCTGGTAAGGAGCTTCAGCCGCCTCCCCAGGAACCCCCAAAGTGCAGATTCCGGAGCAGACACATCCCGGCGGAGAGACACTCAGCACACAAGTGCTGCAGTTGCACGGTGGAACCCGGGGCCTCGCACGTTTTTTGCTGTGGGTGGGGTGGGTGGGTTGGTTTATGCCTATCAATGCAATTTTTAATTTCTGTTAATATCAACAGCAAAAGCCTAGTGCATTGGGAGATGTGCAACCTCCCTGAACATCTTTTCTGTTTCTGGAGCGCTTCAGGGGTGGCCTCTGGCCCCAGAGCCTTTGCCACAGTGCCCCCACCAGCCCCCACCTCATCCGTCTGTTTGCAGAACCTCATCTACAGGTCCCCACGCTGCCTTCTTTCCTCACTCTGCACTTGGCTGTTTTGTTATTTGGTTTAGTCTACATTGGGCGGAAGTCTCTGTGCACAGAGTGGGTGTTCCTCCAACCCCTTCCACTCGGAGGGCCACACCCAGCGATGCCATTGAAGGTGGCACAGCCTCTCTTCAGTTTCTCCTGACCGTGAGCTCACTGGGCAGAATTCCCCTGAGAGAATTCCCTCACTCACGGCTCCCTTTGCCAGAGTTAGTTCAATCAGGCCTGATGTGAGCAATTTACACGCTTGTCTCAGAAAGTCCCCTCAGGGTTTGTAGAGGACTGCAGGGGGGGCATCTGCTGCAGACTCAGCCTTTCTCTGCAGCCCTCCTGCAGCGGGGGTGAGCGGGCACAGGCTGAGAACTGCCTTTGGGTGGTGCAAGCAGGTGTCACGGTGCAAGTCTCCCCCTGCACCCCTCCCCCAGCTTGAGCCGTGTCACCCCCTCTCCCTCCAGCATGCGCCTGCGTCTCAGGCTCTCTGGAAGGCAGCCCTGTCCCAGACCCTTTTGTAGGTGTTCTGGTTTGACTTGGAACTAGGTGGCCGTCTTTCCAGGCTTTGGTGGCCCAAGAGCAATCTGAGTGGATGGAAGTGGCTGTCCCCTCCTTTCCAGCCCCTGCCCACCCACTGGTGGAGGTGCTAACTAGCAGGGACGTGGCATAGGATGGGAGCTGGGCGCGAGGTGCTTGGGATCCATTCTTTGTCCCTCAGCTTCTCAGAGTCCGGCCAGCCGTTGTGTTCCCGTGTCCCCCACTTTCCTCCTCCCCACTGCAGTGAGGCAATAGTCCGGGGTGGGGCCTGGCCTCCCTGCCCTGATTGGGCACTCAGGAGGTGAGGCCTGGGGGGCTTCTTGCCCACCTGCCGGCCCCCGGGCAGCACAGGAGGGAGAGCAGGGCGAGCACGCTTGTTGGTTTCAGATGCACTTTCTGCTTGCGATGCCGTATCTGTGCATTCCTTCATCCTGGTCCTGGCTTTATGGAACACCATGTTTTTAGCATGTTTTTAAATAAAAACTGATAAAGTGTCAAAAGCACAGCAGGCTGTCTCTCAGTGGTGTGTTTTGTTCACTCAGCCAAAACTGTGACTTATGTTGTGATTGGTGTGAGGGACCCAGAGGGATCAGATACCACTCCTTCCCTCCATCCAACACACACCCCCAGGGGGACCTCATCTCTCTTTTGGGGCCCAGGTTACAGACCTGCTGGTGCGGGGAGGGTCTCAGTCCTCTCTGCGTGCCTGAGGAATCCTAACATCCCCTTTGAAACAGGCTGGATCAGGGGTCAGTCCCAGTGCCCGAGCCCTCTGCCTGAGAGGCTGCAGTCCTGTCTCCGTACCAATCACCCATCACACATGGCCAGTCCTGGGGCCAGGCCCATAAGTGTATCGTGGGAGGGGTATGGAATAAGTCACTAGCAGCTTCCAGTAGGGTAAGGGGCTTCCTGTAGGGGTGGGGGCTGTCAGGTTCAGAAACAGTCTTCTTCCCAATCCCTGTGATGTTCCCGGGGTTCATTTGACGTTGATGTCTCCTAGGACTGAGGGGACCTCACAGTGTGACTTGGCCCTTTCAGGGTGACTGGGACAGCCTCAAAGAAGGAACAAGATCAGGATGAGGATGGTCAGCAGGGAAGGCTGTTAAAACCGTGAGCGGGAAGAGCTACTTGCTGGGCCGCTGACGTTGCCGCCTTCCTGTGGTTGAAGTCTTCTTGCAGTCGAAGTCTCCCGCGGCCTTGGTTGGGGTCCTGGCGTGTGGGGTTTCCTCGGCTGTCAGTCAAGGTGAAAAGTTGCAGATGAGAAGCTCAGAACTCTCCTTGCTGGTCCTCACTGTGCTCACGTCCCCGGGGTGGAGGCAGGCGTGAGGGTGAGTGTGCATGGGGCTCTGACAGCAGTTGGAGGTTTGGAGGTGAGCGTCTTGAAACTCCTCTGCCTGTGGAGCTCCATCTCCCTCCCTCTCAAGGGAGTGGCCAAGTCCACACAGAATTACCCCAAAGCATCAACCTCCGGGGCCCCCTCCTGCAGCCGCTGTGTCCCAGAGCCTCCAGAGACGGTGCCTTGAGTCTGAGCCACCCTCCGTCTAAGGTCCCGCTGGAGTGGTGTCCCTGAGAGCCTCCCCAGGATATTTACCGAGAGAGAGTTTGTGGCTGTAGGGTCAGGATTGATCATGGCTGAGGAGCAGGTGACCCCCCATCATCTGTGGAGGACAAACCAGCTCATAGGAATTTGGGCGGACGCCACCCTGTCTCTGCTCATTCTTACTCTCGCTCCTGCTCCCAGGCCTGTTGAGATGCCCACTGGATCACTGTGCTGTGTTTTGGGGCTTCCAGGCAATGGAACACACTGGCTGTTCTCTTAACCCTCGGCTCTGGCTGCCCTGGCTGTGCGGGAGAGAGGAGCATCTTCTTTTTCTGGGGACTTCTAGTGAGGAGGCTAGCGCCTCTGGGCTGGGTCTGGGCTCCTCGGTCTAGGGAATGGCTGAGATGACTCTGGGGGGAGGTCCCTCCTTTGTACCCCCATTCTTGTGTGTTGTGGTGGAACTGCCTCCCCATTGGTGCTCAGCAGAGGGCAAGTGAGAAAGGGTGGCTTCTGAGCTCTGCCAGCTTTCCATGGGGCCAACACTGGCGCTTGCACAAACAAATGTCTGTTTGCTCAAAGACTTAGTGAATACTCACTCGTGCCAGGCACCTAGAACACAGTCGTGGACGACACAGACCCAGTCCCTGCACTTACGGAGCCGACCATTTAGTGGGGACCCCAGAAGAGTGCACGTGATTGCAAGTAGGTAGTGGCAGCAATGTTCACAGGGCACTGGGAAGCCCTGTGGGACAGTCACTGGCTGAACCTGGGGAAGTGAGGTCTCCAGAGCAGGTGATGTCAAAGCTAAGAGCTGAAGGTGGAGGTGTTCACCTGGCAAAGAGGCAGGAGATGTGTCCTGTGGATGCTTGTGGTCCACAGAGCTGGAGCACAAAGAGTGAAGGTGAAGGTCTGGAGGTGGCGGTGACCACCAGATCATAACCTTGAGAACCAGGCTAAGGAGCTTGAAGTTCAGGCTGAGAACAGTGGGAGCTGTGGAAAGGCTTTAAGCCCAGGTGCGACAGGCTCAGATGTAGCCTTTAGAAAGCTGGCTGTGGCTGCAGTGTGGAGTTGTCAGGGACAGGGGAGGCCACCGGGGGACCAGGCACAGGTGCTGCAGTGATTTAGGTGACAGATGATGGAGCCTTAGGGAAGGGCAGTGGGATGGAGACGAAGCCGGAAGATTTGAGAGATGCACAGGAGAATCCGTGAGCCTTGGTGGTTAATTAGATTTATGCAAAGAGAAGGAGCATTCTTGCCACTCGCCCAGCATGACACCCTCAACCCAAACAGGTAGATGACTAATTGTTTGCATCAGATGGATGGATGAATGTATTTTCTGGGCTTGATGCTTCTGTGCAGGAGATGACAGAGATCAGCATGGTGCAATTAAATCTCTGTGTTTGTGTTGAGCTGCACAGCTTGCAAAATGCTTCCATAAATGTGATCTAGGTTCCTCCTGACCAAAGCCGTCTTATCGGCTGTCACTGTGCTTAAACTTTCACCATCAGAGATGCACCAGGGGGTGTGCATGGAAAGAGCACTGATGTGGGTGCCAGAGGACCCGGGTTAAATTCCCAGTTTGCATTTGGTGTCCCTGTGAGCCTCAGAACTTGTCTTGGTTTTGATATTTGCAAATGAGGATAATGCCTATTTTATAGATTTGTTGTGGATATTAAATAGAGCTATGTATGTAGAGGCATCCAGCTTGACCCTGGACCACGACAGGTGCTTGGCAAGAAATTGGTTGAACTTGGGTCGTCACATGAAAGGCAGGACCCCAAGGAAGAGCAGCTTTCAGCCCAAGGACACAGGAGGGCGGTCTGGGAAGGGGTGTTGGTGTATGAAGGGAGAGTGAGCTGCCCGCAGGAGCTCAGGGAACAGGCTTCCCCATGCCTCTGTTTTGCCCTGGGCTGGCTCAGCAGCAACACTCAATATTCCACAGAAGCAAGAAGGAAGCCAGATTAAATAAATGTCGTTTTGGACACAAAAATATTGACATTGCGATGGTCCCTTCTTAAAGCCATCAGCAAAGCTTGGTAGGCTATTGATTTAGCCATCTCATTTTTGCTGAGTTTAATGACAGCAGCGAGATAGACTGTTGTCTCCTAAAGCTAACAAAAAGAGTAACAGCACTCCACAGGGCACGCAGGAGCCAAGCCCTCCTGATTGAAGCTGATGCCCTGGAACCTCTCCTTTGCAGCCCAGAGACTACCAGGTAGTTGAGAGCCAGCTGGGGCAGAGCTGGGCACTGCCTCGTTTTCCTTAGCCCTATGTGCAGAGGAGAGAGGCGAACTGGGACACGAAGGCCACACAGTAGCCTGTGGCCGGGTCTTGCGGTTAGCACCTGTTGCCCAGAGATTTTTCTTCTGGTTACTGAGTTCTGGAACAGCCTAGAGCAGTGCCCAGAGCAAGGCCAGGCTAGCCTTGGTGGTTGAGGCCAACTGCAGCCCACATGCTCTGATTTAATGACCTCAGGAAGCTCATTGTCCTTTGCCTCCCTAATCCCACCTCAACTCCTTCACTCAATTTCTGGAATCAGAATACAGATGGTCCCTAATTTATAATGGTTCAGTTTATGATTTTTTGACTTTCTGATGGTGTGAAAGTCATAGGTATTCAGTAAAAATGCTTATCACTTTCTTTCGAGTACCCACACAACCATTCTGTTTTTCATTTTCAGTACAGCATTCCATAAACGACATGAGATACTCAACACTTCACTGTAAAGTGGGCTTTGTGTTAGATGACTTTGCCCACAGTGGGCTAATGCAAGTGTTCTCAGCACATTTAAGTTAGTCTAGGTTAAGCTGTGATGTTCAGTAGGTTAGGGTTTTTTTTATTTTTTTGAGACAGTCTCAATCTGTCACCCAGGCTGGAGTGCAGTGGCGCAATCTGGGCTCACTGCAAGCTCCGCCTCCTGGGTTCACACCGTTCTCCTGCCTCAGCCTCCCAAGTAGCTGGGACTAAAGGCGCCTGCCACCACACCCAGCTAATTTTTTGTATTTTTAGTGGAGAAGGTTTCACCGTGTTGGCCAGGGTGGTCTCGGTCTCCTGATCTCGTGATCCACCCGCCTCGGCCTCCCAAAGTGCTGGGATTACAGGTGTGAGCCACCACGCCTGGCCATTAGAGGTATTAAATGCATTTTTGACCTAAGGTATTTTCAACTTATGATGAGTTTATTGGGACGTGACCCCTTCGTAAGTCGGGGAGTGTCTACATATTCTCAATGTATTTCTTTTCTCTGGCAAGGGACCCCAGTTCCTGAAATGACTCAGCCTTCTTATTTACCAGTTGGCCCCTCCAAGAGAGTGTGTTGGGTTTGACCTCTGGCCTCCAACTCAGGGTTCTCTAAAGGAGGATTAGAGATTCCTGAGCTATTCTCAATATTTAAAAAGTCCCAGGGAAGTTGTTCCTCACCCCCATCATGGGAACATAAACCCCTTGGGTCTGGCTGGCTGTGTTATGCCCTTAGGGCAGTGGCATGGTTTGTACCTTTTGCTAATGGAAAGGGCTGGGTTCCCGCTTCACTCTTTCCCTCTTCTCCCCTAGCCTGGTGCAAAGGCTCCCACCAGATGCTCCACAGGTCCTCTCCTTCCTGCTCAGGTCACTGCCAGATGGGGCTTGACCAGAGACAGAAGCAGGAGGAAAAAGAAGTAGGGGCTTCTTGTGTGTTTGCTTTTTTTTTTTTTTTTTTTTTAAATACAGTCTCACTTTGTCACCCAGGCTGGAGTCCAGTGGCACGATCTTGGCTCACTGCAACCTCCGCCTCCTGGGTTCAAGCAATTCTCATGCCTTAGACTCCTGAGTAGCTGGGATTACAGGCGCCCGCCATCATTCTAGGCTAATTTTTGGTATTTTTAGTAGAGATGGGGTTTTACCATGTTGGCCAGGCTGGTCTCGAACTCCTGACCTCAAGTGATCTGCCCACCTCAGTCTCCCAAAGTGCTGAGATTACAGGCATGAGCCACCACACCCGGCCTCATGTGTTTGCTTTTAAGAAGAAAATGGCTGTGGCCCCTGTACCCTCGCCTCCCCACCAGCAGCCTCACTCTTTTCAGTTGTGGAGAGAGAGTGAGAACCAGGGTCCCCAGCTCGAGGCACCCTGAGGCAGCAGTGACAGCCCAGTCGGGACTGACATGAGGCATCAGTACTTGCTGGGAAGTAGTGGCAGCTGACAGGCCAGCCAGCAGCCACCAAGGCAAGCTTCAGCACAGCTCGCTGCCTGCCCAGATGACAAGGCTTAGGGCTGTGGGGACAGCAGTCACCAACCACTGACAGTGCTGTGCAGCAGGGAGAGTCCTGGAGTGGTACTTGTTCCTCCTTGGTACACACACACACACACACACACACAGTGATGGTGGAGGTGAGTAGATGTCCAGGTCCAATGGGACAGATGACAGTGAGCGTGCCCTGGGCTGGTTTCCTTCCCCTGTTCAACATCCAGTCAGAGGCTGCTGCTGTGACCATTCAGTGAACAACTGAACATTGGCCAAGGAGGTCCTGAAGACACAGGAGAGCGGGGCAGGGCTGGAGCTCTCGTGCAAAGCGGGTCCCCGCTGGACCTCAGGAGGATCCACCTGCTCACACAGCACGTGGCCAGGCTGCATCGGGTTCACACCACACCAGGTGTGTGGTTCCATTCTCGGCTGCCTCCCAGGCCACCCCTCTGTCTGGGGATCCCCTGAGTCCAGCTTACCGGGGTACTCTTCAGGCTCCCCACCCCATCTCAAGCAAGTTTTCTAGACAGAAGAGTGAATGAGAGAGAATGAGTGTTCCATGTCATAGAAGGGAAAGCGTATTTCTTTTTAGCTCTGTGCTGGGCAGCCTGATGGCCTCAGCAAAGATTCCTCTTTTTGCATTGAGATGAAAAGGTGTCCAACTCTGGATCTGGGGATGAGGACAAACCAGCTGGTCCAAGGTGGAGAAACCCTGTCATTGTGGAGTGAGGTGGTCTGGGGGTCCAGGTGGCAGTAGGAGTGTGTGTCTCAGTCAGGGGGAGCCCCGTTGCTTGTGACCTCTCCCCACACTCTGCCTCTGCTGCATCCAGGCAGAGGGCTATGCACGAAGTGGGGAAAGGCTCACCGCAGATTCCTTAACAGGCTGGTCGTGCATCCTGGTAAACGGTGTGAAGATATTGACTGACCGGAGGCAGAAAGCTTTACGAGGAACACAATTCAAGTACATGTGTTTGAGCCTGGCTCTCGCTGACAGCCAGGAGCTAATGACACTTGTGAGCAGAAGAGGTCAATTCAAACAAATCATGACACAGAAGGGTAAGCAGGACCCCACGCAATGTGGCCAGCGGGTTTACTCACGGGGAAGCCACAGCTAACATGGTGGCTTTAGGATGTCACCATACATTTGGTGGACTGATGGCAGGGGTTTCCTCGCAGTGGAGGGAAAAACATCAACAGAGGTAGTCTAGATAGAATTCCTTTATTGTCATTACCATGCCCCTAGCACGTGAAGCTGGGCTTACACTGAGGTCAGCTATGGAGAGGGGTGTGTTTACAATGAGAGCAGTTTCTCTATATGCAGTAGGTTAAGGCATCGTCTCTGTTTCTGGAATACTGTGATGACGCACATCCATGGGCCAGCTGGTTCCAGGAGCCCATCTGGCCTTGCTGACCCTGGGCTGCCTGAAGGATTAGCCGTACTTGCACAGGGTGGGCTGGGGAAGGGGAGTCCCAGGTTTATAAGCAGGAGGAGGCAAGGCCCACGGGAGGCGGGGAGCATGGTCTGGGCCGTGTGCTGAAGCAGGAAAAGGGAGGCAGGGCACAACAGCTCATGCCTGTAACCCCAGCACTTTGGGAGGCTGAGGCAGGAGGATCACTTGAGCCCAGGAATTGGAGACCAGGCTGGGCAACATAGGGAGACCGTGTTTCTACAAAAAACTTTAAAAAAGTAGGAAAAGGGAGCAACAAGGATGTTGTTGTGCCTCCCCCAGGGCACATAGGAGGTGGTGGGAAAGCAGGCTGGGGAGTGTAACCTGTCTCCTTCCAGGAAGGGACCCAGCCACCGGGTCTCCTGGCCAAGGCCACAGACCATCCAAGAGGATGGTCCAGGGCAGGGCAGGGCAGGCGCCGCACAGATGCACAGTGCAAAGGCTTTCCTGGTCGGCTGTGAGTGACCACAGCGGCATGCTTCACCCCCAACCCCACGATGGAGGTAGGGGGACGGTTGCAGCTAGGCAGCCTGAGGGACTTTTGAACCCTGAGGGTCGTGGCAGTGTCCCTGGGGTGTGGTCTAAAGCAGTGGTTCTTAAAGTGTGGTTCCAGGGCCAGCAGCAGCCCCCAGGGACTTGTTAGAAATGCAAGTTATTTGCTCTGCTTCTCCTGATTAGAAACTCTGGTGGTGGGGGCAGCAATCTGGAAAAGCATCCCCCACCCAGGTGATGCTGACGCCCACTCGAGTTTGATCACTCCTGGCTTAGACGCTTGGTCACGACGTTCTCAGCAGATGTAAGCACCACCCAGCGGTGGTACCAAAGGCTGGTTGTCTCCGCAGCCAGTCAAACCCCCTTTCCTTCCTCAGGCCCGAGTGGCCAGTACACGGAGCATGTTTTCAAGGCAGGTCCTAGGGTGGGTGGGGGTGATGGGAACTGTTCCACCTCACCGCCCCTGCCTGAAAACCTTGAAGAGGGGCCGAGAGAGGCAGACTCTGAGACCAAAGCTGGCTACAGGGCTGGAGGGTCCCGGGCACATCATACTGACATACCATGGCCCCCCTGCCCCCAGGGCCACACTGGGTCCTTCTGGCTCTCAGGGCCTTTGGCTGTGCACAAGGTGAACTTCCCAGAACAGAAAGTAGTGTCCACTCCAGAGCCCCGGCAGCAGCAGGCACTTCGTATAGCATGGAGAAAGAAGGCAGAGAGGGGCGTCGCCTGAGCGGGAGGAGGTCAACACACCCCCGGGGCGTCCCCTCCCTGCCCAGGCTGGCTCTGGCAGGGGGCGTGACCTGAGGTTTTCTCCAGCCCCCAGTGATCTCCACTTGGGCATGAGATTCCACACCCTGTGTGAAGGCTCCGAGGGCTGAGGGCCAGTCCCTGCTCTCACTGTGGGGTCAGCATTGGCACCTGAGACGATGGGCCAGGCTGTTGCCAGGCTCGCTTGCTGCCTGAGCCCCTGCACCAGGAGGGCCCGGCTGTCAGCCTGAAATAAGCCAGGCTTCTGCACCACGCACATGTGCAGGGCAGCTGGCGCCTGGCCCAGATGCCAGATTCCGTTCAACCTGGGAGGGGGTGCCGAAGCTGCTGCTATGGGATGGTGCCCCGAGGGACACTTTGTTTCTGAACGTCAGCCTGAGCACTTGTTACAGAGATGGAGGACCATGGGACACGGAGGATAGGGGGCTCCCAGCTCAGCTTTGCTTCTTTCCACCCGGCTGGGGTGGCAAAACAGCCATTATTGCTGACCAGCAAGCCTCTTAACCCTGCTGAGCCTCAATTTCCTCACCTGTAAAATGGGGGTAATACCTTTTTATTGGAGTAACTGCAAGCGAATGTACTGATGGCAAGTAACACATTCTAAGTGCACAGCAGGCCCTCAGTAAGTACAAGGCGTTCCCCGGACACCCCGCAGATGGCCCTGCCTGGAGGGCTCCTGGGGTTGAGGCTAGACTGTTGGGGAGTGTGGAGGGAGAAAGAGGAGAATGCGCGCACACACTTCGTCCCCTCCTCCAAGGCCAGGTTTCATCCCTGTCCACTCCCTGCGTCCCACCAACACTTGTCATCCGGGGGACACAGGGACGTACCCTTTTCTCTTGGTGTCTGCCCCTTAGGGAACGGTGGCATGGCATGTGCAGGGTGAGGACATGCTGGCCTGAGCTGTGTGGGATCCCAGTACCTGTTGCTTCTCTGCCTGGGCCCTGGTGGGCAGGAGCCTTTTGCCTACACAGGACTGGTGATGACTTTCCACCGGCATGTCCTCTCTCTCCAAGGAACTCAAGACTGCTGGCCTCCAAGCAGGGGCCTGGGAGGACCTGCCCTGGGCATCCACCTCCACCCTGGGCAGCAGGAGGGCTACACCCAGCTGGGGCTGCATCCTGGGCTCTGGACTCCAGCCATTGTGCATTCCCAGGCAGAACCTGCCCTGTCTTGGGCCTCTGTTTCCTCCAACCCTGTCTCATCTCCCAGGCTGCTGGCCTGGACATGGAGGTCATATTTCCAAGAAGCTCTGGGCTGTCCTGCCACTTTCTGCAGCTTGGACCAGCCAATCTCCCCAGTAGAAATCTGGGCTGGACAACCCCCAGGGCAGGAATCACAGCTAATCCTGCCCCCAGTCAGGCTGGCCCAACCCAACACATGCGGCTGGGGTCGACGGGGCAGGCTGTCCTGGGCCTGCCCTCAGTGACAAAGCTGCTGCCACCTTTGTCTCCCATCCCTGCCAGGGCAGACAGGTCAAGCCACAGCCCGCCTACCCACTGCTGCCTCTCTCAGTACCCCACCGGGAAGAACAAGACCCTGGCCCAGCACGCTCCCTCTTTCTCAGCCCTCAGTCTGTGGGTCTTGTCAGTTGATGTGCAGCACTTCGGAGCTCTTGGGAGTCAACCATCAGTTTTCGATGATCTGCACGAAGCCCAGCTTGGAGGGCAGCAAGGATAATCATGTCATACTGTTTCTCTTGGCCGTGGAGCAGCCATTTCTGGGAAAGCTGGTCTTCCTTTTAATTTCACACTGGCCACCCCAGGCCCTTCTAGGCAGAGGAGATAAACCAGCCCAGCCTCCCAGTAGCCCCTGGAGAATCCCCACAGTAGAGGTGGCAATCTGCCCCGAGAGGCTGGCTTTCTCTCTGTCCACGTGGGCACTTCCCGCTCTGAGGATACAGTTTCTGGACAGTTTAGGGCTGTGTTTGTGATCGCAGTGAGGGGCCTTCAGGTCACTCCTGTGTATGGGAGCAAGCACACCCCTCCTCAGGGCCAGCCCAGGTCGGCAAGGGCTGTGCTCAGCAGGCTGGGAGCTGGAACACTTGGAGAGACCAGGCGTGACCTCTCCCAGCCTTGGCCTTCGCATCACAAGGTGCTGTGCTTCAGGCGGGAAGAGGGCCCACCTCTGGGGAGAAGTGCAGGACCTGGGAGGTATGGAGGCCAGGCGTGGGGTTCCTGTGTTATGCTTAAGGTGCCCACTTGTAATAGCCATTTGCGGGGGGGGGGTCCCTATGTTTGTCGCAAAAGTTGATACCTATCCTTCATGACACTGCCAGCAGGAATACTCTGTATTTCCTGGGATTTCCTCTCTGTTCTCCCTTAGTATTTGGGAAAGTTCTTGCTGAAAACTCCCTGCCTAATTCAAGAGAGATGCAAGGGAGGACCAAAGGAAGGGACTCTATCCAGCCTGGGACGGGTGGAAAAGGGAAGCAGAGCGAGACTCTCTGGAAGCAGCACGGTGGAGCCGCAGGCTTGGGGAGAGGGGGCCCCAGGAAAAGTGAGGTTCGGGCAGATCCCCTGTATTCAGAGCTGCCCCTTCTCAGCCCTCCAACTCTGCAGGGCCTGTGATTTAGTCCACCCTGGGAAGCGTTTTACACCCACCAACATTAAGAGCTGAAGATATTTTTAAAACCGGGCATACCTCAGCTGGGCGAAGTGGTTCACACCTGTAACCCCAGTACTATAGGAGGCCAGAGTGGGAGAGGATTGCTTGAGCCCAGGAGTTTGAGGCCAGCCTGGGCAACATAGGGAGACCCCATCTCTACAAAAAGTTAAAAAATTAGCCAGGTGTGGTGGTGCCTGCCTATCATCCCAGCTGGTCAGCAGGCTGAGCTGGTAGGATCGCTTGAGCCTGGGAGGTCAAGGCTGCAGTGAGCCCTGGTCATGCCACTACCCTCCAGCCTGGATGACAGAGCAAGACCCTGCCTCAAAAACAAAAACAAAAAACCCACTGGCATTCCTGAGAATCAGGCCCCAGACCAGGAGATCCCCAAGGGGTATATTACTATAGAGGCCGGGGCTTGGGGCCAGGGTCTCCCAGAGGGATTTCTCCTGGGAAAGCCACTAGGCAGGGTGCAGGGCTCTGCTCCTGGTGCAGCATGTGCTAGCGTGGCCAGCATACCCCACACCCCTGCCCTGGCAGCTCCACCCAGCCTGTGGCTGCCCTGCCTCCGGCCTCCCCACCTCCAGGCCCTGTAGGAAGGAGTGAGGCCAGCAGGACATGGCTTTCCAGGTGAGGCAGTGTGAGGAGTGGGCAGGTCGAAGGCCTAGCTAGGTCATCTAGGGGAAGAGCCACCCCTACCTGTCCCACCCCATGCATTTCCCAGAGGGGACAGCAAGGCGAGGGCTTCTGAGCGCCGGTGGGGATCCTGCCCAGAATGCAGGCATCGCAGGGGACCTGGGTTTTCAGCCTTGTCCCAGGTTCGGGAGCTGGGAGGGAGCAGAGAGCCCAAATATCACCCTCCTGTAGTCCCCGGCACCCCTGTGCCTGGTGAGAGTCCTTCTCCTGCCCAGGCTCTGGCTGTGAGGGCTCAGAAACGGAGGGGAGGGGGCTGAGGGTCCCCACCTAGGTGGGGAGCTGTGGTCTAAGGCACTTGGTGCATTTGCAGGGGCTGGACACAGAGGAGGGGGCATCTGTGGCCCTAGTGGAGCTAGTGCTAATGCTGCAGGCCTGGCAGGTGGATGTGGCACCTGTCCTTCTGAAGGGCAGTTGGAAGGGGACGCAGTTGACCATGAGTAAAAATGTCGCTGGAGCCTCAGTGCAAGCAGCAGATGAGAACCATCCTGCAGATCTGCCAGGTGGAGAGGGCAAAGGAGCAAACAGAGATCAGAACTCCCTAAGGCTGTCGGCCCTCAGGGCCCTGGAGAAGTGCTGCTCATGTCCAGTGCACATGTGAGTCCCGTGGGGCCTGGAGAAAGGGCAGCTTCCCGCTTAGTTTGGGGTGGGGCCTGCAGTTCTGCACTTCTAACAAGCTCCCAGGTGATGTCCTTGAAAGTGGGGGAACCGCACTCCGAGAACTACTGTCCAAGAGCAGGGCGTCGCGCACTTTAATGGACATAAACCACTCGGGGACCCCCTTATTACAAGTTTGCAGGCCTGGGTGGGGGCCTAAGGGTCTTCGTTCCTAACAAGCTCCCCGTCGATGCTGTGGGTCTGTGGTCCTAGGGCTTCTCCAGAAAAGGCCTAGTTTAATGAGATCCCGAGTGAGTATTTCTGCTCCCTCATCAGAGCTGTCTGAAGCAGCCTTTTTCTCTGGGAAACTGCTGGTATTTTGCTGCCCTCAGACTCCAGAACAAAACTCAGGTCCGTTATGGATGCTCTGACATGTGCAAGAGCCACGGGGCAAATGGAGACTCTGGGAGGAGCCCCTAGAGCTGTCACCAGCTCTGACAATGAGCGCAGAACGCAGCGCCAAGCCCAGCCGCAGGAGTCCTGCCTGCCAGCCCCTCTGTCAGCAACCAGGGGCTGAACAGGAAGTGGCTGGAGCATCCTGCCCAAAGCACGCGCAGGCGTGGGAAGGTCGCTGTCCGCCCTGTCTCACTTCCCATTTCTAAAACACAGAGGACCTTTATTCTCCCACCTTGCTCTTCATGGGCACCCCCTCCCCCCACCTTCTTCCTCTTCCTCTCCTCCCTCCATCAAGTGCATCCATCAAGGATGCACTGGGATAATGTCATCATGATCCTGATAATGATGATGACCTGTTGTCAGGTCTCGACTCTGTCTGCAGGAGAGGGGCACTGGGCTAGAGCAGCCCCGTGACTGTCCCGTGCCACCTGGGGTGACGGTAGATTCCCCTAAGTATAGAAACAACACCCCAACTTTCCCCAATGTTTCTAGCAGCTGCTGCCGCCCAGACCTTGCGAATCTGGATGTAGAGGGCAGGCTGGTGGAGGTGGCTGTGGGCCGTACCCACTTGTCTCTTGGCAAGGCTAGTGAAGAAGGTAGCTCCTTCCCCTCCTCTCTCCTCTCCATCCCTCCCAACCTGGAGGGCAGCAGGGAGTGTGGCCACTGCCTTCGGCTTGGAGACTCGGTGCTGAGGGCTCTGTTAATCCACCTTGGGGCCTCAGGGTCACGGCTGAAACGTGGCGTAGGAGGTTATTTCATGTCCCACTAGCTTAAGCAAGTGGGTGTCACAGCCCTTCCATCCACGCAGGTGTCATGCAGCGCGCCCTCTTCCCCTGTCCCCACCTCATGGGTTGATGATTTTCCTGTGCACTTTCTGGATCTTTCTGATCCGTGCTAAGGGGGGAGGCCAGAAGGGAGCTGTTAGGCCAGCACAGATTTGTGCCGTAAGCAAAATTCACGTCTCCTACAGTGTACATCTCATGCTGGGGGAGGACAGGAGGAGCTAGGTTCCCAGCAGACACACTTCTGCATGAGATGTGTGTTCCCAGGGTGCTCCCAGGAGAGGTCCAATAAGGGTGGAGGTGTATGGGCCAGACTCATCAATGTGGGTCCACATGCACACACACACTGCACATCCCCACCTGGAATCATGCGGAGGGGTACAGGATGCTCTCATCAATGTGTGTGCACACACGTGCACACCCCCACCCTGAATCGTGCAGAGGGCACAGGATACTGACCCACCGGATCCCTGAGGAAGCATCAGCATCTCCCTCCTGACAGAAGACGCGAAGGAACCAACACGGAATGGCTCTAGGCAGCCAGCAGGGGGCGAGCAGAGACAAGACAGGACAAGTTCCCTGCAGGTGCTGGAGAAAGCAGACCGGGTCGGGCCGGGCCCTGGGGCCCAGCTGCATGGTGTCTGGTGCTTTTTTTCGGCAGCTGCCTGGGTGTGGCACTCGGCCACACGTGGGACATTTTTAACAGGGAAGCCGTCATGCCTTCAGCTTCTTAGGAGGTTTCTGAGTCAGCACCTGGCTGTCATCAGAGAACACGAAGGAAGGGCCAGGGAGGTTCCGGGAAGTCATTCCAAAGTGATTGCTTGGTTTCCCTTTTCACGACCTGCAGATCCCAACACTCCAGGATGGTGCAGGACATGTCTCAAGGTAATTGGTCACAGAGGTGAGAACCTTACTGAAAAATCAGAATGTGAACCCTGGAAGGTTCCTGAAAGATGAGCTAGACGGTTTTGAAACTGTATTGGGAACCCCAAGTGTAGCTCAAGGCTACGGGTCTTCGAGGTACCAGGCTGGGTATGTCGGGGAGGTAGGTGCCTGGTGTCTGCCTGCTGGCGACGATGGCTGCGAGCCCTTTCTCAAGACTTCGGCCCACCTGGGACTTGGACAGTGTAGTGCCCGGCATCGGCCACCAGAGGGCGCTCTAACCTGAGACTTGGCTGCAGGGCTGGCTCAGTGGACCGCAGGGGAGAAAACAGGGCAAGGGGTTGAGCGTCACCAGGAGCCATTCCTCAGTGACGGTGGAGGAACAGAGACTGCATGGCGGGGGTTGTGAGTGGGGGGAAAGCATCCACTGCCCAACGACCTGGTCTCCCCGGCATCAGACTTGCACAGCAGCTCCTTCCACTTTGACCTTAGGGCTCAGGGCATCTGCAGCCCTACTGCCGGCCCTCGGCCTCACTGCCCTCATCTGGCAGCTTCTATGGGCTCTCGGGGCTGGAGAGGCCAGGAGGAAATAGACAGAGTGGGCCAGGCTTGGTTGGAGTCCGTACAGAGCAGGCTCCCTCTGCACGGGGAGTCACAGGTTTCTGGAAACCTCAGCTGAGCCTGGTGCGGTGGCACAGAGCAGCCCTGCCCCAGTTCCCAGTGGTGACTCCTCTGGGGTTCAGCACATGGGACAGAAGATCTGCCCTGGGGAGGTGCAAAAGAGCGGCAATGCTAACGCCACCTGGGCTCCCTGGCCCTGCAGGTGAGTGAGGATGAAGGGGAGCAGGCTGGTCTGGCCAGGGAGAAACTGGGGCTTTTTTTTTTTTTGAGAGACAATCTGCCCTTGCAGACAGAATACAAATGATGGTGTCACGTGTTGAGCACCTGCTATCTGCTCAGCAGTGAGCCAGACACTTCCATGGGTGTTGCTAATTCCCATCACCAGCTACCAGATGAGGTCCGGTCAGCCCCATTTCACAAACCAGTGACTGAGGCTCAGAGATGAAGTAAATGGCCATAGGTCACACAACTTACAGGTGGCAGAACCAAGGTGAGTGTCCTCCAAAGGCTAGAGACCCTCCTCCCAGCGTGTTAGGCTGTGGCTGGACCCTCCAGGCCCACAGAACATGTGGGTAGCTGGCACCATCATCTGAAAGGACCCTACGCTGGAAGCCTCTCCAAGCCAGCCAAGGCCACCATCCCCTACTTCTCTTTCCCACAGACCTCTGAGTCAGGATAGGGAGTTTGCGAAAGCGAAGGGCCAATATCAGAGATCGGGGCGCCAATTCAGGGGGGTGAGACCCTGGGCAAGTTGCCTCTCTGGGTCTCAACTTTCTGATCTGTAAAGTGGGGAGAACGCTACTCCTTGTCTGGCCTGGGTCTCAGGTTGTTGTGTGGACCCAGTGAGAGGAAGTATCAGAAATCCTCTGAAGTCTACAGACAACTGGATAAAGGCTTACGGAGGCTTTCCTTTGTGCCAGGTGCTGTAAGCGGGTCACAGGCATCACCTCATTCTTATTTAGACCTTAGGAGGTTGAAGAAATTATCCACATTTTGCAGATGAAGGGTTGAGGGATAGGGAAGTTAAATAGCTCGAGGTCACACAGGAGCAAAGCCAGGACTGGACTTGGGTCTTCTGAGGCCTAAGCACCACTCTTCCCTAGACGGTGCTCATAGCCCTGGACGGGGAAGGGCTGGGCAGGACAGCAGGACTGCTGGGCCCCTTCTAGAAGGACAGCCTACACTTGTGGGGGCTCTCGCCTCTGAGGATTCCCTCCTGGCTCCCTTCCCTTGGACCCTTGACTACAGCAGCCTGAGAGAGTGACCTTGACTTCCTGGGTGGCAGCTGGGGGACTGGGTGGAAGGGGAGAAATGGGAGCCCAGGGCATTGCTCATCCTCAGGGAGAGAGCTGGATGTACATAGGGGAATGTGCGTGCACACACACACACAAACACACACACACGCACATATATACAGTTGTTCTGGATTCCAAAATCCACTGATGCTCAAGTCCCTGATATAAAAGGGTGCAGTATTTGCATATGACCTCTGCACATCCTCCCACATTCTTTAAATAATCTCTAGATTACTTGTAATACCGAATACAATCCACATGCTATGTAAATAGTTGTCACGCTGTATTGTTTAGGGGGTAATGACAAGGATGTTCAGTGCAGACATAACCATCCTTTTTTTTAGTACTTTTGTTCCATGGTTGGTTGAATCCAAGGATACAGAACCCATGGATATGGAGGGCTGATGGTACACACACACACACACACACACAGACACAGACACACACAGAGGAATGAATGCAGATACGTACACACTCACAGATGCACAAGCACCCTAAACACACATAGTGCGTACCACCCCATCCACATAGACCCGGGAGCATGTGGACCCCCACGGACCCACACACACCATGGCAGGCTTGCACACTGACCCCCACATGCACACACTCAAGGTGCATGCCCGTAACTGAGCCCACATCCACACTCCTCCCAGGCGCTGTTCCTGACAAGTTCATGTTGTCCCTTAGGCATCTTCCTTCATGTTCTTTGGGGTAGAGACTGACTGTGGGAATCAGCCTTGATTGCAAAGGGAAGGTGAGAGAAGAGAGCAGGGCAGGGCACGGACATGCCAGCCCAGTTACTGGAGGTCTCTGCCACTGGAGACGGGTTCAGAGCCTAGTTTAATGAGATCCTGAGTATTTCCTCCTAATCTCCCAACTGCAACTCACCTCCAGGCAGGCCACCCCGATGCCCACTGCCCCCATGAGTAGCAGGTAGCTTGGCGAGGCAGCCTCCCTGCAAGGGAAGGGCAGGTGTCATGGCTTTGGCTCAGAAGCAGGCACAGGTGGGGAGGAAGGGCTGGCCGTCCCGATGCATATGGCGGAGGCAGAGGGTGGACCTGGCCTTGAGTGGCTCACAGGTTTCGTGGGTGGCCCTAGGGGCATGCCCTGGTGCCCTGGACTCTCCCAGTAGGAGCTGCTTGTCCCAGGGCTTTGTAGAGCCTCTGAGGGGCCTGGCACTGTGGGCTCGTGGCCAAGGATCATGTGTGCTCTGCTATTCCCACACCCATCTGCCTGACCCCAGCCCTTTGGGGGCTCCTGGAGGCCAGGCTGGGGCCCTTTCCTTGTCCCCAGCTTGCACTGGGGCACTTACCTCCCCCTTGCAGATGTTGGAGGGGTGGGCTGGCTGGCTGCAGAGTGCCACCACTGCCTTGCAGCCGCTGTCGGGCACTGGCGGCTCTCACCTCCCATGACAGCAGGTGCGTGCTGCGCTGCCAGTCGCTGAGTTGTTGCATCCATAGCACTTGAACTGCAGGGGGAGGCAGAGGCTGGAGGTGAGAAGCCTGTGTGGGGTTCCAGGGCCGACGACACAGGATTCAAATACTCACCCAACCCCTCTTTGCTCTCCCTGCGATTTCTGCCTTCCCTGTTTGAGCAGAGAGCTGGTCTCTGGGGGCCAGCACTGCCCGCAGGACACCTATCTGCTACCTGCAGCCATCCAGGACCTGCAGCCACCCAGGTCCTTTAGGGAGATTATGCTGGGACTGGGGGCAGGGTAGGTCTGTGAGGTGGGCAAGACGGATGGGGGCTCCCAAGAGAGAGGGGCTGTGTACTGCTGCCTGACAGAACACAGGGTGGTGACAAGCCACAAGGGGCAAGGAGGGAGGACATGGGGACAGGGACCAGCCTTGCCAGAGGTTCCCAGGTGAAACCTCAGAGCCCCAGACATGCAGGGACACAAAGGGTGTCCCAGAGCCCACGGTGTGGGCAGGTCAGTGTTGGCCAGAGGGGCCGGTGTGAGTGCTGAGTGAGGCCCGGGGTCGTCGGCACCACTCCAGGGCAGGGAAGTGCCAGCCGGGGGGGAAAGCAGTTCACAGGCAGCGGACTCAGGCCACTCCCTGCCCTCCTGAGTCAGGGCCCTGAGATTCCAAGTCCCTACACAGGCCACAGAACACAGCGGCTGGGAGGCTGTCTCTGGTGCGGGTATAGGGCTGGGCGGGCGGAGGCGTATTAGCTCATTAGTTCAGCTAACAGGGCTTTGCTAGGTTTGCCATGTGCCTGGAGTGAACAAACATGAGTCAGGCACCAGTCCTGCCCTGAAGTAGTGCAGCATTTACTGTAGTTTAGTAGAAGACAATGGAAGCTTGTGTGTGAACCCCAGAGAAGGAAGGAGTGAATCCTCTGCCCAGGGCTAGGAAACGTCCACAGGGATGGACGGGGGTGCTGGGCGTCCTGGCTGAACATAACGGCAGCAGACAGGGCAGGGACTGGCACAGCGAGGGCAGGGAGTCACGCGGCCTCGCACATCCCTGTGTCTCTGCCTGTGTGTGCTGGTGCCGCACAACTGCTGGGCCACTTGCTTGTAAAATGGGGCCAACAAAAGGACCTGCACCCTGGGCCATTGTGAGGACTGAAAGAGGTGATTCATGGAAAGCAATTAGAAGAGAGCCTGGCGCAGCATCCGCAGTTAATGAGAGACACTTTTCTGATCACAGTTGTGTGAATACAGGTGCGTGTGCCCGTGTCATTTACATCCATGTGGTGCTGCTGGAGGGCCCGATGCTGGCCCTGGCTCTGCAGCCACTGCTTTCTTGGGGCTCAGTCTCCTGCCTGAGATGCAGGTTGGGGTTCTAACTGTTCCCGGCCTGTGTGTGGGCCTGCATTCGCGTGCACTGGTGCCCTGCAGGTCTTGGTCGGTGACACGGCCTTTGCTCTTAGCTGCACCTTTCCTCGTGCCACTCCCACCCCCTCCACCTAAGCAAACCCTGCCCCTGCCCCATGTAGCCCTCCCCACCTCCCCTGCTCCCTATTCTGGGGGTGCCCCAGCCTCGCACTGTCTGCACGTTGCCTGCTGTGTGTCTGGCTTTCTGAGTGAGCCTGCGGGCGGGGATTCTGTCCTATTCTTGTCTCGCACAGGTCCTCACAGGCGCAGCCCAGTGACTGCACACTTAGTCTTGCACAGGGCTGACCAGAAGTGTGTGCTGCCCCATCCCAGTCCAGGGCTAAGTCTGTGGGGTACACATGTGCCTGTGGGTGTGCACCTGTGTATACACGTGTGCCTTAGGCCACTATTTCAGAAAAGAGACTCCTCTGCCAACTGGGAGCTGAGCCTGAGTCTCGGGGAGATGGGGTGAGGGCTCCCCCACTGAGCCATGATGCCCCTGGATCTTGGAGCTCATGACGTCTACGTCCTCCACTTGCCTGACGTTCCCCAGGCCAAGACCAAGGCCCCAGGCCCAGGGGGTGAGGGTGGGGAGTGGGGTGGCAGAGAGAGGGGGGACCAGAGCGGGTGGGTAGAGCAGCCTTGGATTTTCTCACACAAACCCATCAGGATCTGGAACAGTGCCGTCCAGGAGAACTTTCTGCGACAGAGGCAGCGTCCTGCATCTGTGCTGCCCAGCTCGGCGTTCACTCACCATCTGGGGCTCCTGAGCGCCTGAAATGTGGTTGGTGTGAGCAAGGAACTGGATTTTGTTTAATTTAACTGTAAATAGCCACATGTGGGTGGTGGCTGCCGTATTGGACAGCACAGCTCTGAGGTCCACTGCCCGCCCCCTATGTCTGGCAGGATGGTGGGCCTCGCTGGAGGGATCTGCCGCATCTTTTCTTGGAAAGGAGACCACCTTTCTGTCCCTCAGCATTCTGCCTGCTGGCTCACAACTGGGGAGTTCTGTTGGCGGCTTAGCTGAAATACCCCCGTCGGGTAGCGCTCCCTCTTATGGGGCTTCAGCTCCTCGCTCCCCAGGGAAGAAGGAAGGCAGCCTCACAGATAGAAGAAACCCGGAGAGAGGCTTCCTGGCCCAGATCCTGGCAGGAGATGGAGTTCTCCTGGTGCTGCCAGCTTCCTGCCCACCAGGACCCAGAACGGGAAGACAGCAGGGGTGGGTTTGGAGGAGGCAGTCAAGGAGAGGGAGGGGGAGGAACCAGGCTTCAGCAGGCACTTCTCACGGTGGTAGGGATTTACAGATGTGACCGAATTTAATGCTCACACACCCTAAAGAGGCTTCATTTTAGGGATGTGGCAACCGAGGCTCAGAGAGGGTAAGTAACTTGCCCAGGGCCACACAGACAGGAAAGAAGAGAGTCAGGATTTGAACCTGTGTCTGCTTGGCCTTCAAGGCCATAGGGCATGGTGTACCTCCTGCTGCAGCCGGTCTACTGAGGCGGGGATCTGTGTGGCTCTAGCTTGCCTGTAGTTCTTGGTCAGAGTCCGGCTCAAGTGCTGCTTCTGTTCATCACTCAGCTGAGGAGTGATAAGATGGCATCAGCGGGACCACCCCACCCTTGTCCACCACCCAGGCCTGCTCCCAGGCCTCCCCAGCTAACTCTAGAGCACTGTGACCTGTGGACGGTGCGATGACTATCAGTGGGAAACAGGGCAGAAGATGGCCATAAAGAGGAGGTTACAGAAGCTGGGCCCTGATTCACGGCGCAGGTGCGCTGGGCAGAGCTGAGGGAGGCTGGGAGGCTCAGGTAAAGGGTGGCAGCCAGAAGCTGGTGGGAGGCGGAGGTGAGGCTAGGCACCAGAAACTGAAATGTCTGTTGATCTTAATTTTGATTAAGAGGTGATATTCAAAATACTTACAATTGTTACCCTGTGAGCACCATTCCAGCATGGCTTAAACGGCCAGCAGGGTTGTATTGTCTGTACCAGCTGAACGTTGCCCAGGTCATGGCCTCAAACTCTCGATTCAGAGGGCAGCAGTGTGGGAGCGGATGGGACTGGTCACTGCGTCCCTGTTCAATCCAGGCAGGCAAGACCTGATGCTGTCTTCAGAGTCTTCCATGTGATCCCGGCCCAGGCCTTTCTTGGATGCCTCTGACAGATGGATTCATCCTCTAGACCATCCTTGAAAGGGGAGAGGGATGACCTAACCTCCCACGGGAGACCCCCCCCTCCCCAACTCCCATGCAGAAGACATCAGCATCAGTGGAATCAGGGAATTGCTGGAGCCAGGGCCAGCAGCTGGGATCCAGATGTGTGGAGGATTGCCAGGGTGGAAAGCGGGCCCACCCCTGTGCCTGCCTCAGCTTCCCTCATCACAATGCACCCCCTTTATCCCTGCGCATGGCTTCATCGGGACACGGACAGAGAGTGGAGGAGGAGGAAGCGTCCACTCACCCTCTGGTAGCACACATGGGCCGGGACTCCCGCCACTAGCTCAACCAGATAATAAGCGACAGGCAGAAATACTAGGAGCAAGGAGAGAATAGGGTCACCACCAGGGATCAGGACACGCTTATGACCGATGTTTCCCCAACGTGGTGGGGGTGGTAGAGATAGCTGCTAGGGACCCCCATCACCTGTGCCATCTTCCTTCTCTTGCCAGCAGCTCTGGATGTCCCAGCCTTGCTGGCTGCTGGCAGCGAGTTCCCCACTCATCCCTTTGCTCATTGGACTGGCAGCAATTCAGTAATCCACCCACCCATCCAATATGTATAAATACCTGCTGTATGCCAGGTGCCAAGTAGCGTAAGACAACTATTGTCCTCAAAGTTATTGATGGCGGGGGGGACAGGTGAGTGATTACAATCAATGTAATTGCTATCAATGTAACTATGGGTTAAGCCCTAGAAATGATGGGAGGCTCCTGGCGGGGAGGGCAGTCAGAGAAGGCTTCCTGGAGGCGGTGACACCCAAGGGGCATCGCTAAGGACGAGCAGGCATTTGCCAAGCGAAGAAGGAGGGAAGTGCATTCCAGGCAGAGGGGAGAGCACGTACAAAGCTTGGAGCTTGAGGAGAGCACAGGGCACTTGTGTTCAGGGAGCAGAGTGCACCCACATGGCTGGAGTGCAGGGGCCAGGCTGGGCAGCAGTAACCAAGGCTCAGGAAAAAGCAAAGGCAGAAATCAGAAAGGTGACTCGTGTGTCCTCTTCTAGCCCCGATGCCCATTTCCTGCCCTGCGTGGCCCCACAGGGGTTCTCAGTTCCCCTCACCGCCGCCTGGCCGCCTCTAGGCTTGGGGTTGCCCTTCTTGCTGTATGGCCCCGCTGCAGCCACTGCCTGGCTTCCTGGCCATGCACAAGTGGGGAAGGTGTGACTCTCCTCACTCCCAGTTGACTTTCCACCGTCAGGGAGGCTCCTGCTCCTGACCCTGGTGTGTTCTTGCAGCAGCCAACAGGTCTGAAACGCACGTCAGGCCCACTTGGGCTGGAGGGGGCGGGGAGAGGGGGATGAAGCCAGATAAGTTCAGGCAACCGAGGAGCACCGGGTAGGAACAAGGGAAGAGAAGGGAGGAGAGAAGACGGGGGGAGGACTGCTGATGGAAACTGGCCCTGCCCTGGGGGAGTTCAGCCCCACTCATGAGCACCTCTCCCCTAGCTGCCCCCAGGCACTGCCCACCCCTCTGACCACAGCAGGGCGGCTGCCCGTAGTCACGGGGATGGCTGGGTTCTAGGGAAGGCCCAGGCTGTGGGTGACACCTGACGCTGTAGGGCTCGCCCAGCAGGGAAAGGAGCGTGGGCTGGAGGGAGACAGCTGGGGATGGGGGGCTCCTTAGGATGGACTGGGGCTGTGGCCAGTTTCAGAGGCTAGGCCAATGCAGGGGCCCATGGGTATTATCCAATCACCTCCTGCACCATTCAGCAAGGAGCCTGGTATGAGCAGGGCTTAAGGAACACAAGGAGAGGGGACATTTCTTCATACAGGGAAAGAGGCTCAGCCCAAGAACAAGGCTACCTTTTAAATGAAGCGAGTTACTCGCCCCCCTGCTCCAAGTTTACTGCACCGTATTTGTTGTCTCCCAGCATTGGAGCTGGCCAACAATGGGGATAGCGGGGGAGTTTCCTGTCTCAGAATAACAGTGTGAGGCCTGCCCCCATCCCTTGAGGGCCGGAGGCAAAGCCTATGAAGCAGGTCCCTCCCTCACTCCTTTTCTACCCCAGGCTCTATACTGCACCAGGAAAGGCCTCCTGTCCGCCCTCCCCCAGGGTGAGATGCCCCTTAGCTGAGCCCGTGGAGAGGGCTGGGTGTGGTGCTGTGTGGGTACAGGTGAGAGGGGCACGTCCCAGGGGTCCCGTCAGCTCCGGGACACCTGTGCAGATGCTGCATGCATAGGCTGAACGGACAGAGGATTCCAAGCTCCTGGGTTCCTGGGAGGAGGTCTAGAAGTGGGGGAAGGGAGCTGCAGGTTCCACAAAGGGACATCCTCTCAGCCCCACAGACTTTCCACTCCATGGGGAGAGGTGTGGAGGAAGGAGGGCTGAGTGTGGCTCAGGCAAAGGCCCCGCTTGCCTGGGTCTGTGGGTGGTACTGAGTGGTATCCACGGGAAGCTGAGGCAGGAGGCTGACAAGAGGGTTTGTGGATGGTTCCTCTGCTGGGGGAGCCCCTGAGAAGTAGGGCCTGAATGCCAAGGGAGGCTGGCAGAGATGCCCGTGAACTGGCCTTGGGTCCAGTTTCCACCGTCTGCTGACTCCAGTCGGGTGGCTGCTAGTGCCTTGGTGTAAATAGAAAAATGTGCTCCAATGAGAAAAAATGTGTCTCAGTAAGAGTTGAGTGGCCTGCACTTCAGCCTTCTCTGGTCCCCTTGCATAGGACGCAACCTTTAGGGCCATCCACGGTGGCCCTGACTGTGGGCTGAGCCTCCCTGTCCTCATCAGCAGATGGGGAAGATGACGGTATTGCCGGTTCTGCCCACCCCAAGTGGATGGGGGACCTGACAGGGAAGTGGTGGGGGGGACATGTTTCAGTGGTCTGCCCTGCCTCCTGACTTCCCTGAACTCGAGGTCCCATAGCATGAGGGGTGGGGTCCTTGTCAGCCAGTGGCAGGTGTGGTTGGTGCAGCCCAGCACTCACCCTCCTGGGAGCTGCCTGGCCTATCAGACAGAGTGTGGCTGCCTCCACCCGCACCCAGGGGCTCTCCCAGACCCCCACACTGCTGGGCCCCACAGCTCCTCTCTGACATGGGTGTCTTTCCTGCTGGCTCCAAACTGCCCTCCCCGCCAGGCCGGCTCCCTGCTGCCGCCCAGAACCTAGAGGGGGTGAGGTGATGCAGCGTCTGTAACTGAACGGGAAGACCCAGGCCGCTGGCAGCAGGGAGGGCTGCATCCTGGCATCTCACCACCTGCCTTCTATTACCACCCTGGGCTGGGAGTCAGGCCCAGAAGATAGTCCTGAAGAGGTGGCAGTGTCACGCTGCTCCCCTGGGAGTCCCTAACCTGGTTGCTATTCAAGACAGGGTGGGGAACAGGGAGGATGGGAAGGGAGAGACAACCTCACCGCTTAAGTTTAATGGCAGGCTGTTAGCACCTGCCGGTGCTGCAAAGTCCGGTCAGAGGCATCACACAGGCTACCTGACCTTATGGAGGGGTGAGGAGGAGGGGGCCGAGCGCTAGGCAGGGGTGAGGGGTGTGGGGACAGCCTCCCGAGCGAGGGGCTCCAGCATGTAAAGACACCTGGGAGGGGAGTGAGGGGTCGGCCTGGGGCTTCAAGGGACTGAGGCTGGGTGGCCCCCGGTGCTGGATCCAGGCAGCAGTTTCCGCAGCGGGAGGGCTGCAGGTGTGTGACTCACCTGGGCGGGGGAGGCCCTGAGTCACAGCTCCTGGTGTGACAGCCCCAGGAAGCAGGCCAAGAGTCCTGCTCATCTGGATCCTGCACTAAGGCTGGCTAGAGCTCCTGGGCGGTGGGCCGGGCTGTTGGGCCTTTAGCCGTGTGACGCCACAGATGCCAACAAATCCACCTTTGCCCCGCTACCCTGCACTCACTCAGCGTTTCCTGGCTCCCTCCGTGCATCGGAATCATCTCAGGGCTCTCGCGGCGCATGTTGGTTGTCTGCAAAGTGGAGAAACATCCCTCGTGTTGCTTTATGAATCTCCCTTCATGAGGGCCAGGCATCTAGCCTTCAGACCTTTGCTCTCCCCATCCCCGCTGCCCGGAATGCCGGTGCCTCCTTGTCCTTCAATACCCAGCTCAGCTCAGTCATGGCTCCACTAAGCCACGCCAGGTAGCTGCGATGGCTACTCCCTACCCTCCAATGCTTGCAGCGTGTCATCTGCTCTCTCCTGACACCAGCAGTTTCTGCTTTGCCCCTTCTATCCTCAGCTAGGCGGGGCTCCACCTCCGTGTCCCTCCCCATGCCTGCTGCATGATTCCTGGGTGTAGGTCTCCACTGGATGAATGGCACAACTTCCCCCACTGCCCTGTATCAGTTGCTTTTGTTTCAGGTGTTACCACTGTCCCCCCAGAATGACTGTGAGCTTCTGGGCATGGGGACCAGCACACCTTGGGTTTCCTCTGGCTCCTCCACGGTGCCTGGTGTGGTGCTCAATCTAGAGGCATGCTTGGTGAACATCCCCTGATTAAGATGTGGGCGTGCGCGTTCTTACAAAGCACACCTGGGAGACAGCAGGAACCGGCGGGAGTGTGCCAGCCCCACACTGAGGGCAGTAGTTTCATCTTTTTCTGATCCGACAGTACCATAGAACAGTTACCTTAGTTAAATTTATACCAGTGCTTCTCAGCCTGGCTGGATTTGGCCCTCAGGGGACATTTGGCAGTGTCTGGAGACTTTTGCTGTTGTCATTAGCAGGGGAAGGAGTATTACCAGTGGGTAGAGACCAGGCATGCTGCTGAGCGCCCTACAGTGCACGGGGCAGTCCCCCACAGCAAAGAATTATCAGGCCCCAAATGTCGGTAGTGCCGAGATTGAGAAACCCTGGGTCACACATTGAAAGGTTCTCAGGCTGACACTGGGACTTGATTTGCTTATGTGCCCCTATACACTACGGGAGGCACAAATGGAAGATCCAAGGAACGTTACCCAGCTCCTGAGGAGACAGGAACGGAACACGGACAGAAGCATGCACAGCCTTGTACACTGTGCCTGCCTGGGAGGGCAGCTCTGTGGCAGGAGGCTGCTCACCTGGACACAGGAAGGATCGGGGAAGCCCATACTGCTCCAGCTCACATCCTCACAGGACCTGGAGGCTGGAGAGGGAATTCCAGGAGTCCAGGTACATCCTGTCTGGTCCCAAGGTCTCTGAAGGGTTCCCTGGGCACAGTCTGTTGCCTGAAGCAGCTGTGGAGTCCTCCAGCTTCCTTCGTGAGCTGGGGAGAGGAGTGCTGCTGTGATTCTGTAAGAGCTTGACTCTAGGAAGCACGAAGAAGCCTCCAGAGACAGCTTTTGCCTTGTTTAAGTTTGATTTGATGTTGTTTTTTTTGAATTATTAAACAAAAGTCAGTAAGAAATTCTCAGGTGCCCTGTAATTTGGAGGAGTTCTATTTCTACGCGGTTAGTATCACTGGATCCCATGCTGTCCTGCTTCTCCCACCTCACCATACCAAGGAGGGTCCATGCTGCACCAGCAGAGCCCAGCATTCTCTTCAGCACCCCCAGCCCCCCAGAATTGCTGGCCAGTGGCTTAGGAGGCAATACCCCAACTCAGGGTGTGCTGGCCTTGCTTCTCAGGCCTAGTAGGAAAAGAGCAGAGGGGCATGCAGTGTCTTCAGGGTGGGAGCAGCAGAAAGCATCCCTTTTCTTTTTTCAAAAGAAAAAAAAAGCACCCTTCCTTGGCAGAGTCAGCGCTTTGCTCATGGGAGCAGCCCAGGAGCACCAAGCAGAGCCTGGCACACGGTGGTGTTCCATGACAGTGACAGCCAACATGTATGAGTGCTCCCAGGTGCCGGCCCCCTTGCAAGCACTTTGCGTGACCTCTCCCATCCACCCTCAGAGATGAGTACTAGCATTACTCATCACATTGCCACGTGTGCATGAGCATCAGCCTCATTTTCTAGATGAGCACACGTGCGTGGAGAAGCTAAGCAGCTTGCCTGAGGTCACACGGCAAATATGTGACTGGGTGAGGCATGGAACCCAGGAATTCCGGCTGCAGAACCTGTGCTCGGACCTCCTACCTGCTACTTTCCCCACTGAACAGCAGATGCGCGGATGGATGGATGAGCACTGGGCTCATTTAGCGAGCATTTAGCACATTAGGGCTGGTATGGTTCAGGTGGACACAGGGGTGTTAGGTGCTCCCCCAAGGGACAGGGTGTCAGGAGAGGTGAGGAATGAGAGGGTGAAGATGGAAAAAAAAAAAGGGAAGCCCAGGGAAGCCCTCCCCAGGCACACGAGCATCCCTCACTGCCCTGCGCTCAGCCTCTTGCCAACTGTCCAGGGCGCCAGCCTTCTGTGGTCCCCTTGCATAGGACACAACCTTTAGGGCCATCCATGGTGGCCCTGTGGGCTGAGCTTCTGTGTCCTCGCCAGCGGATGGGGTGAGTCAGTGATGCTCCAGGCAGTACCCCCTTGGGCAGGCTGCCCTGCTCCTTGCCAGCAGTGGTGGAGCATCTCCTGCCTGCTCCTCCACCCGCGTGGCTTGTCCTGGGTTCACGGCCACGGGCTGTAATGTGGGTCTCTGCCCCCTCCACCCTTCCCTTTACTCAGCCCAGCCTACTCTGATCTCAGAAGCTAGTCACTGTCTCTACAGCCTGTGAAGCATGCCCTGTGTGTGCACAGAGCCTCACACAACAAAGCCTCTAGCCTCCCTGCCTTTGCTCTGGCTGCTCCTCCTGCCTGGAATTCCCTGCCCTGGGCCCATCTGTGTTCCGTTTATTGGCTGCTCAGCCACCAACATTCAACTCAGGCATGGCCTCCATAAAGCGTTGGGCCAGAAGCTTCTGACCTGTGAGGCTCACTGCTGGCATCCTTGTTTCCGAGCCTCCTTCTGGCTCCAGGCCTCTCTGCTTGTCTTACTCCCTGGGACTGTGTACACTTGGATCCCTGCTTGCCCTCCTGGCTGTCACCTGTGCCTTGTTCTGCCTTCATGGACCCTGTGCACCGGGGTGTGAACTGAACCTGCCCAATGAACTCCAGTCCGACCCCCAGCTCCACTCTGGTTTTTGTGACTGGTCTGTCCCCTGCAGACTCAGGGCTGCACGGTCCTTCTAGAAGCGACCATCTAATGGCCTGGTCTGATGGAAACGGGTAATGAGAATCCCAAAGAAAGCTCCTCTGGCATCTGCCTTCCATAAGAACGATTCAATTTCAGGCTGAAAACATAGAGGGAACCGGTGTTTTAAGCACAGAATGGGACCCAAACGTTAATTCCCACCCCCTTCCTCATACCATAGTGGGTTTTTTTTCCATTAACTCTTTAACAGAACAGCTTAAACTAGAAGCAGAGTTGAATACTTTCTAAAACTATAGATCCAAAGTGAAGCTGGAACAGCATAGCATTTTCTGAATCAAACCAATACTTTCTTTAATGAGATGCTTTGCAGGAAACATGCAGAAATATTTCTCATTGTGACATTGAGATGACTAGAAATGGAATCTTTGGAGGGACTTATACCACATGGGGGCAAACTGAGCCCCAGATAAGAGTTTCTGGGGCAGATGCACTGGTGCATAAGAGACAGGGCAACTGAGCTTCAGCTGGTGCCATCCTTGAGGTAAGTTTGAAGAATTTGTAAAACTGGAATTGCAGAATTTCTCCATTGGACTGATTCTGCCACAAAGAGGAAGCTTTGTGGAAGCATTCATTCCTCCTTTGTCTCTCCAACCATCCTGTATGATTAGACAGAGACAGGGTTTGCAAAGTTTCCTGCAAGTGACAGCCTGATGGTGGAGGCTCGGTGTCCAGGCAGGTCTTGACGAGGTGGAGGGACTAGGCTATTCCCAGAACAGCCTGGCATCAGCACAACATGAGGATCAAGACATCGCCAAGTTAAGCTGGAGGGAGAAGAGCCCAGCCTGAGGCTCCCAGCTGGCTGTGTGTGAGAGGATCACAGAAGCAGGTGGAGGGAGGGCCAGGGAGCCCAGAACAACCGGCCAAACAGGAAAAGATGAAGCTAGCTGTTTAAACGGCAATGACCTCAGGGAGAATTATTTTTTGGCAATTAACCGTGGACTGGAGGCAGCTCAGAGTTGCAGCTGCCTGGCCTGTTTGTGCAAACAAGAGGATGTGAATTTGGGAGCCTCAAGCCATTCCTGTAACAAGATGTCATTGTCAGAAGGCTGAAGGTGACCTCTACCCCTCCTGGCCCCAGCCCAGGGCTCACAGCCTGGGCTATCCAGCTGCAGCTATGGCGGAGGTTGGAACTCAGCCATTCCACTGGGAGCAGCTCTACAGTGAGGACAAGAGGATGTGCTCTGGCCAGTTTCTGATACTAACATACATTCTTGGCCCCGGGGGGCTAGGAGCAGAGAAGAGGACCAGGGCTGGGGTAAGGAGAGCTGTTGATGAGATGGAGTTAGGGTAAGTTGGAAGAGGCAGGGAGGGAGCAAACTGGATCCTGGGGAAGCAGGAGGTATTCTACAAGCACATCAAGAAAATGCAGCTGAGCAGTTGCACTGGCTCACACCTGTAAGCCCAGCAACTTGGAGCTGAGGCAGGAGAACTGCTTGAGCCCAGGAGTTCCAGACCAGCCTGGACAATACAGCAAGACCTGTTTCTCAAAAAATAAAATAGGAAAAAAAGAGAAAATGTGGCTGAGGCCATCCAAAGTGCCAGCACAAATGTTGGGGTCTAAGAGGAACACACAGTGTGTGTGTGTCAGGGGGAGGCGGGATGGGTGCGGCGGGGGCAGGCCTGGAAGAAGAGAATTCCAGAACTACACGCCCAAGACAGGCGTCCACTGAGCTTCAAGTTGGGACTACTAAGAACTTTGTTGGAATGGGCTAAGTCAGGGCAGCACCCAGAGAGGGCAGCAGGGCCTGGCCAGCCGGCTGGGGGGATGGGGGCCAGGTGCCCCATGGGGAGACACAGAGCAGGGGACTCAGAGGATGATCAGTGGATTCAGGTATAGGGAGGTGACCAATTGCCACTTCCTCCCAGCCCCCACTGGAAAGGACTAGACATTTCCATGGCTATCTTCTCACAGGCTTTGGAGAGAGACGGTGCAGCCTGCAGATACCTGTGCACACAGGTGGACAGAAGGGACTTTGCAGGTGGCAAGGGTGGGATAAGAGCAGTGGCAAGGGCCCCAGGGCAGGACTAGTGGTGGGTCCCTAGCAGTGGTGATTCATTCTAGGACAAAACTGGCTATGGGGGGTAGGGAAGGCTACCAAGAACAAGAGTGAGGAGATACCAAGAACAGGGCAGCCTAAAGGTTAGGAAAAGTCCTGAGGCCCAGAGAAGTCAGAGCCTCTGACCAAATCCAAACACAAATTCAAACCACCTGCACGGTCCTTTACCTTTTAATACAGGCACCTGGTGTTGCTCGCTAGCATCCAAGCCTAGAACTGGGCCAGAGTCCCGTTCTTCCTCTCCCCTTCTCACCCTGCATTGTGCCCAGCAGAGCAGGAAATGCTGAGAATGTGCTGGAAATGCTTGTTGAAGCCGATGTGTTAGGCAGCCCATCAGTGCAAGATGGAGCCTCGGTTGCAGAGAACTGCAGGGAGGTGGTGTGGAGTCTCATTGGCTGTAAGAACTGCTCCATTGCAACAGTGCTGCTGGAGGTGGCGGTGAACAGGTACACCCACTGCAGCCTGGAGAGGTGGATGTTGATGCAGAGTCTATGAGTCTCTTGTGCAGCCAGCTCAAGGCTGGGTCTTCAGGATGTTTGTGTCCTGCTTCCCAAAGAGCCTTCAGGCTTCAGAGGTCATCGTCTCCATTCCCCTGGCCCTACCACACAAGCCACCCTGGATGAGGAGAGGCTCATGCCAGAGAAGGGTCGGGATTCTCCAAGCCCTGGGTGTAGGAGAATTTTTGGAGCACGGGGGCTGTTATCTGACCAAAGATGAAGATACCACCAAACAGACGAGGCAAGGCCCACCGTGGGGCTGGGTGGCTGGTGGAGCAACAGAAAGGAACATGTGGGTGAGAAATGAGGGGAGGATGCAGTCCAGTTCCCGGGTCCAGGGACCCAGGTTCCCCCGAACTTCCCACCAGCCCCAGCTTCTTTAGAGGACGTGGCTCAGCCAAGGCTGTGGGGGTCTGGGGGCAGTGGGCCCAAGAATAACTCTTACTTATGTAGGTCTCTTCTCAAAGGAGCTTGGCCATGGTGATGATGATGAGAATGTTCATCACCAGAGCTACATTTTTACAATCTTTATATAATGTGGTGACTGGTTTCCTAAGACCTGAAAATACTTCCTCCTTATCCTCACACCTCGTCCCAGATAAAATGGCAAGGCCAAGGTGGCAAAGCAGAAAGTAGTGACTTACCTGAGGCCCCAGAGCAAGATGGGCAAGCTCCATGAAAACCAGCTTTTCAGCCTGAGCCCAAGTATTATTTTATCTTTGATCCTGGACCCCATTGCCCTGGCTGACCAAGCCTCGGCATATTTGATGGACGTGTTGCAATTCTGGCTCCCCTCATTTTCAGAAATTAGTTTCTAGGACTTCTTTTTAATCCATCCCCTGATAAAGACCCAGTTAAGTCTGAACCACCCATCATGTCTTCATTTGGCCTAAGATGTAAAAGTTTTCAGAGCCCACATTCAAAACTCTAAAAATATCTTCCTCTTTTGATCTAGGTGGCATCTGTCCTGGTCATCGGCCTCGGGTCCAGATGGCCTGAATTATCTGTCTCTCTCATGCAGTCTTTGCTAAAAGAGAAGGTATGGTGTAAATAATTTAAACCCCATTCCCTCCCCCTCTCTGCAGATTTCTGATGCCAAGCTGATCATCATCTTAGCACCAGCAAAGACGTGCTATTCCTGTCCCCGATGAGCATTTCCTTCTTGAGAAAGTGATTTTGAGGGGCTGCAGATGTGCTTGGAGGAAGGTTTGGGCCGGGACAGATGACGTGCCCATGTGGGAACTGGACGGCCCCTCTTTGGGTAGCTCCCTGGGCACTCCCATGTCCGCCTCCCGCTGCCTCCTGATCCAAGGTGGATGCACTTCATTCGAGGCCTGGTCTTTCATCCTTCCCTCTCCTCTTCGGGGACCACTTTGTCTAGCGCTAGACTCACTGTGCTTCCCCCTTGGGGCTTCCTTCAGCCCTCAGCTTATTCAAGATTTCAAAAGGAAGTTGGACATGGAGAGGAAAAAAGAAATGAAACCAGGAAGGAAGCGCCAAGAAGCACACAACGCGTTTATGCTGCCTTAACCACACGCTTGACTCTAAATGGGCTTAAAAATTTCTACTTGTGTTAGCCCAAGAAAGGTTCTGCAGCCACCTTTTTGTTTAAACAATCAAATGCTCAATAATTCGGGGGCTGGTGGGCCGGGATATGGGTTACTCAGATCTTCTGCTTCACCCCATTCTTGGTCCCTGAGCCAGTTCTGTCATTGGTTCTTTCAGACCAGAGCACGAAAAGTCAAGAAAGCAAAAGCAGATTCTAGGCCATGGGGTTTGCTGTTTGCTAGCCCCCTGGCAGAGATGCCTGTCCTTGCAGTCCTGAACTGGTGGCCAAGTGTGTGTGCATGCATGTGCAGGTGTGTGCACGTGCAGGTGTGCATGCATGTATGTGCGCACACACATTCATGCTTGTACATGTTTGTGTACATGCACACTTTTTTCTGCTTTCAATTTCAAGCTGCTGCCTCCCTGATGTGTCTGTTTAGTGACTTCAGCCAGAAAGATCACCAGTTCTATGTGGGATGAGAATAAACGCAGGTAGGTCTCCACAGAAGTGAGTAAAGTGGAGCTGAGAAGAAGGACATTGTCTCATGCCAGCCTGTCCAATAGCCACTTTGCCCCAGCCCTGACTCAAGCCTCAGAGAGATGACAAGGCTGTCTCTGTTTGTTGACTCCCAGAAGCTCAGAAAGGTGGGTCAAGAGGTGCCCATGAAGCCTTTAGGCAAGCACAGGACCCTGATCTTTACTAAGTCTCCACATCTCTTTTGCACAGCCCTGGGCTCAGGGCTTGGTCCCCTCTGGGCAGGCCATCCAGACTAAGTGACAGTCAGATTGTGTGTGGGGAGGCTGGAGACATCCATTCTTCATGGATCAGCCTGAATGGCTGGACAGATCTTGCAAATGGATTGTATAAGACAGAGTATGGAAGGGGAGGCTGTGATCAGTGGCTTGGAGAGCAGAGTGTGGTCAGGTGCTAAACCTAAGGCTTTTCTGGGAAGAGCTCTTAAGATTAGACTGTTCTCCCAAAAAGCCAATAATTCTGAGTGTCTCCATTAATGCCTAAGTAGCCCACACTCTCACCCAGCCAGTGCCCTTCAGCCTGGAACCTTTGGATGGAGGATTGGACCTTGTGACCTTCAAGTTCCCTTCCAAACCAAATATGCTCTAACCCAGGTATGCTGTTCTTTTCTTATATAATGGGGGCAAGGAGGCACTGGGATGCCCAAGGCGTCTAGGGTCTCACCATGACACCCCTGGTCTCCTGCCCTAGTGGTCTGGGCTGGGCCCTGCACAGAGCTCTCTCTTTTAATCAACCAGATCTCCAAGAGCCACGGCTCCACACAGACCTCCCCATAGATGGACGGCAGGGTGTGCCCTGCACACATCCATCCCTGTCCCGCTCAGCTTCCCGTCCCTCTGCCTTCCTTCAGCCTTGGCCCCCGGGAGAAGCAGACTCTTGGAGTCAATTCCAACAGACTGCAATTCCCAGTCCAGCTCCGGCCCTTACTTCCTGCACGTCTCAGCCTGGCCTCCTCATCTGTAAAGCAGGGGTGAATACTACCTCTTTGGATGCAGTGGAGTGTGGTGGGTCATGGTGGGTCAGAGCATGGGCTTGGAGCCAGACCACATGCCACTCACCAGCAATGTGTATCGCGCATTTGAAAACTTCACATTTTCCTGCTGCCTCCACATCCCCACATACAGGTTGTGTGCACCTGCCTGGGTGACCCAGTGCACTACTGTGATGGGGCCGGCCCTGCCACAAGTTCCCCTGACCGTGACCTAGTAACATTCAAATGCACTGGTGGAATTCCCTCGTGTCTGTTTTTGGTGTGCTTCACTCTGATCCCAAATAAAAAAGCCTCACCTGCTCTCTGCCCCCCACCTGCTTGGTGGAGCCTGGGCCCTGGGTGCTCCTCCCATGCGACCCCTCCCAGCAGAGTGTGCAGTGACTTTGTGGGGCCTGTGAGTCTGGGAACGTCTGTTGTCCTGCGCCTCTCCTGTGCCGCCTCTTTTGGCTGCCCCGATTGACCATTGCCTACAACAATCCCACACGCAGTGTGGTTCTGGACAAATCACTTCCCTGCCCCTGCCCTCTGCTTCCTCCCCTATCAATGCACATAGTAAGAATAAGCTGCTCTTTGGGGCACAGAGAGGACTGAGCTGACATGCGTGAGTGTTGAGAACGGTGCTTGGCAGAGAGTTCAGATTACCGGGACTTTGCAGTTTGCTATAGTAAGGACAGAGGTAGGTGGCTCTCGGTGAACAGTGGCCATTTGTGTTCTAATCAGGCCCCAGGAGGAATGCAGGGCTGTTTCCCTGTGCAGGGACTACTGGCCTTTAAGGGCTCCTCAGAACCAAGGGTCTGGGTCAGAAGAAAGGCTCCAGGTGAGGGCTTCTGCCTTCCCTCTTGTGCTGTCCAGAGGTGAGTCCTGTCCTCCCTCAACAAGATGACTTGGTGGAAGGAAGGAGGCAGCGGGGACCACGCGGCTTGGCAGCCTGCCTGTGGGCAGATCTCCAGGTGTGAGGGGCGGAAGCTTGGCCTGAAGCCTGAGGCGAAGCTGAAGGCCAAGCCTGCTGAGGGGCACGGAGCCAGACAGGACACAGTGGGCTCGCCAACACTGCAGAGAAAAGGGGTTCTCTCTCTGGGCCCAACAGCACTGGTCCCGCAAGCCTCAGGCCCCCTAAGGGCTGGTCGGTGCTGCACGGAGAGAGTATCTCCGCCCCAGGCCATGCTACGCGCCCGGTTCGCTGGCATGCCACATGCTTCCATCCAGCTACGTTGGTCAGGTCTAGGATGTGCCACTCGGCTCTCGGGGACCTCAGCTGAGCAATCGCATTGCCCAGGATGCTGGAAATCCTCATAATAGGCTCCAGGCCGGAGGAGCCTATTATGGCTGGCCCCCGGCACACCAGTCCCCAATGCTGGAAAAGAGCTCAAAGCCCATGCCCTGGGGCCTTCACCCCTCGGGCCTATCACATCCACTCTCCTAGCGCCCTGGCTCTGGGCTCTCCCTCTCTTCAAAGCGGGAGGGCTGTCCTGCAGGCCCTGTACACAGGCCCGTACACAGGCGCTTCATATCCACGGCTGGAAACTAGGTCGCTGCTGGTGAGAGGCAGCAGGGGACGGTCCGCGGGCTTTCGCAGCACCCTTCCTCTGCCACTGGCTCCCTGGGTCACTGTGCAAAAGCAGAGGCTGCAAAGTCTGTGGTGGAACCTGGGAAGCCGGAGAAGGAACACGGGGGCCTTTGAGGCTTCTTCCCGCTGCCCGATTCCTTTCAGGCTCAGCCTGATTTCTCTTTGAGACTTGGGCTGGTTCTGCCCCTCACACTTCCTTGCTGGTCTGGATATTTTCCAGCCTCATCTGTCCTCTTCTTCTCTTCCAACACACTGGGCTTTGACCCTTGGGAGGGGCTGTGGGGTGAAGAGAGGCCCCAGGCAGCAGGGAGCTTGCCTCTGCCAAGAGGGCATGGAAGTTAGGGAGTTGGGGTCTGCCTGAGTCCTGAGCTGGGCTCCAGGCCTCTGGTCCTGCACGTTCCACTCCAGCCTCCCCTCCTGACACTCTGGGCAGCTGCAGATCTTCCCAGCTTCCCAGGCAGAAACCTGTCTAGGAGCCTCTGGTGCCTGTAACACCAACCATGCACCAGGTGCTCTCCAAACATTCAGATCAGTGGGATATGATCAGACCACCAGGTGGGTGTGTTAGACAACTTCACGGGGGTGTCATCAGAAAATCCAGGCTGGGAGAAATGTGATAGGACAAATGACTTGGTTCTTCAGCACATACTTTGCAAGAGGAGAAAAAAGGAGAGAGAGAGATTGATGGTGGAACTTAGAGGCTAAAGGAGACTTAGGAGACCAATTAACCAATTTTAACACACGGACCTGATTTAGATTCTGACCCCAAAAACTTTTTAAAAAGAACAGTTTATGGGTCAGTTGGGGAGAGCTGAAACTGCCTGGTTATTTCATGATATTAAGGAATCAACTGTTAATAGTTTTTAAGCATGATATTGGTAATGTTACTATGTTTTCTAAAAGAGGATCCTTAAGTTTTAGAGGTACATACTGAAATATTTGTTTTTTAAATGTTTTAAAAAGTTTATTGCTCTTTCAGAAACATGCTGACATATTGACAGATGATTTGATATCTGGAATTGCTTCAAAACCATCCTGGGGTGGGGAGGGGGAGAGATGGAGGGGAGGGTGCAGGCCAGCGAATGGAGATGGACTATGAAGTGGTGACTGTTGAGCCCTGGGTGATGGGAAGATGGAGGTTCATTAAAGCACTTTTTAAAATTTTTGCATATCTTTGAAAATTGCCATGATAAGATCTGGAAGGAGGAGGAAGAGAAACAGGAAGAGAAAGGATGAAAGAGAGGGAGAGGAGGACGAGGGGAAAAAAGATGAGGAGGAGGAAGAGAAGGCAGAGGAAAAGGGAGAAGGAGGAGAGGAAGGAGAAGGGAAGGGAGAAGGGGAAGGAGAGGAGGGAGAAGAAGGAAGGGGCAGAGGAGGAGGAGAGGGAGGAGGAGAGACAGATGAGAGGGAGCTACTACTGCAGCTGCTGAGGCTGGCCTCCTGGCCTGTGTCCTAAGATCCTGGAGAACACCAGGCTGGAGAGCAGCCACCCCCTCTCTGGCTGTCCCATGGCCTCAGCCCCTTCCCACTCCAGGACTGGAGCCCTTCTCCCTTGCTGGGGACCTCACTGGGAGATAGGGTGGTAGTGCAGGGTCCCCCTCCCTGCAAAGCATGGCGAGGCAGCCCTTCTGCTCCTAGGAGATGGTGCTGTAGCCCAGGAAGCCGGTCACCATGACGAGAGTACCTGCCCAGATGAGGATGCAGGTGGAGGCAGTGAAGGTGCTGGAGGCCAGGATGCTGAGGTAGCCACTCCTCTCCACCAGGGTCCAGATACCCATGGCCAGGACAGCTGCCCCCCTGACCTGCAGGAGACCACCAGGTTGGAGCAGGGGGTGGCGGGGGCCTCAGGAGCTGCCATTCCTTGAGTGCCTGCTGGGTACCAGGCACTTCTCGTGCGTTGTCTTATTCAATTCAGGCCTCCTAAGAGCCTGTGAGAACAGTGTGGTGGCCTAGCTTTATAGATGAGGAAATGGAGGCTGAGAGAGGTTTGCAGGCTTGTCCAAGGTCACACATGTAAGCGAGCTGCAGATTTTGAATCTGGGTCTGACTTCTGATTCTGTGCATCTTACTATGGTTCCTACTGCATATGAGGCGGGGAGAAATGACTTCAGTTTTGGGGATGACCAATATACCTGAGTCCCTTCGCCTCCCCTCCCCTCAGAGCGCTCCCTCCCTCTGTCCACATTTCCCTGATGGATGTGGAGGTGCCCTTTTGAGCACCGCCCCTTGTTCAATCCTTATATTTGCCCATTGGGGAAGCACGGCTGGGCCCCTTATCCCTCCCTGTTCTACAGAGGAAGGAACTGAGGCCCATGGAGAAAAGGTAAATGGCCTGAGTTAGGGGCAGGGTCAGGACCAGGACTCAGAGCCCAGGGTGTGCTCGCTCAGTCTCGCTGCCTCCATGGTGGAAGGGCCACTGTGCTGGACAAGTTGGAGCTCCCTGGGACCACAGGAGGAGGGAGGAGAGACTTCTTTGCTGTCTGATTCCCTTTCAGTCCTGAGAGGGGGCAGGGACGGGACGCTGCTGATTTGCAGGTCTGGGGGTTGCCTTTTTAGAAATAGAGTATCTGGGAAATGTAGCTGGGGTGGCGGGGCTTGCCTGTTCTTTCCTGCGATGAAGCTGAGTAGCCCTTTTAGTGACTTATCCTCAACAGGGGATAGTGCGTGGGTGCAAGTGTCCCCAAGGTGCCAGATGGGGGCTGTTTGGAGTGTTTTCCCAGGATTTGGGTCCTCTGGGACCTCTGACCATCTCTGTCATTTGCTCCTGGGAAGGTGGATTTCTGTCTCCCAGTCTCTGCCCGCCATGTAGGGATGGGTCCATTTCCTCTGATGGGCAGTCGATGCTTCCTCAAGGGGTCTTGGGTGTAGCCAAAGCTAGAGAAGCCCCCCCGGGCTCTGTTCACACCCCCTGATGCTTTTCCCTGCAAGTTGTCTCCCATCTGCCCCAGGAAGACTCTCTGTATAACCCAACCTGTCACTTCCCAGTTCTCTGTTTCGGGGAGTCGCAGACCTTGGCTGAGCAAATGGAAGGTGGTCCTTAGCAATGAACAGGCACCTACATTACTCAACTCGCAAGTATTTTACCATTTTGCCATTTTCTCTTTTGAGCTTTGCAACAGCTCTGTGAGGATGGGGCCGGGCAGGAGGGGACGGCTATCCCTGTCTTGCAGATAAGAAAATTGAGGCTTGGGGAGAATAAGAATGTGCCCAAGATGACACCATCAGAGGGTTTCAGAATTGAGGTGCAATTCAAAACCCAGTTATTTGAGGGCAAATCCAGGACTCTGTCCTTGGATCCCCCAGAGTAGGCTGGGCCTGCTTCTCTCTTACTTCTACGTTTTTAATAGACATGATTTCTTCAAAGTGCCATTTTATCTCCACAGGTACCTCCAGACATCACCCAGCCTGCAGCAAATGGAATGGGAGAGGCTAATACATCATAATTTTTCAATTCCATGATGCCCATTTTTTCTCACATTTTAACATCTCTAAAATTGGGGCACATCTTATGATTGATGGCATCTTACAATTACACTTGGCAGTACTTTTTCTTGGTGATACAAAAAAACAAGAGTGTGTCTTACAACTGATAGCTTAGATTCAGTGAAATCCTAGAATACAACAGGTTTGAAAATTCTCTGTGGGTGAGCGTTATCTGTGGCCCATACAAATTCCATGACCAGTGAGGGATTTCCTGAGTCTGGGTTCCAGCAAAATATCCTGGACAGAATTCTTTTTGACCCTCTACAGCACGCCTGGAAGGTTTGGGTGCAGGTCCCAACTGTGTATAACTAGCTCCGTGACCTGAAGAGAGTCCCTGAGCCTCTCCAGACCTCAGTTTCTTCACCTCTAGAAGAAGGGAGTGAGTTATATTAGACCAGTAGTTCCCAGCCTGTAACTACCAAGGACAGTTTGATTATTTTTTCCCATGGATTTTATGTTTTGAGGGATTTTGCCTATCAAACAAAGTGCATTAATTAAGTAATAATTCACTTCTCATTTTTTATTGATCAAAGGCACATATAGTGCCAGGAAGAGATTCTGAACAGCATGAGGCAGTCAACTTGACTACACTGAGTTGATCTAACTCCAGCAAAATGCCAAGAATCTTAGCTTTTCATGAGAATAGCCTCTTTATAGAAATATGCGCATTATCCGTGATCCGTTAGGCTTCTTCAGCCTGTCCCTCAAACCAGAGTGGAGACTGAGCATATGGCTCTGGGGCCACCAAAAGACATACGTTTGGACTGGTCTGGGGACAATCTGTTGGGAGACACAGAACCTCACTGAGAGCCTGATGAAAAGCTTTGTATCCTTCGCCCAGAGAAATGGTCATCCACATGAAATAATACCCTCGGGGCCAGGGGCTGAAGTCTATTTTGCACTACCTGATGAGCTCTGGCCTTTACGGTCTCTAGGCCTCCTCCGCCCCTATGGCGCCCTAAGACCTGGCTGTACAATCACCTGGGAGCTTTGAAAAACCCAGGCCCCCCTGCAGGCCCATCCGTGTCTGTAGGAGTGGGACCCAGGCATGAATTTTTTATGAAGTTCCCGGGTGATCCCAGCTGAGAACCATTGCCCAGAATTAACCAACAGGGGTCCAGGTGTCCTGCCCTCCTCTTCCCAGTTGGTGGCGCTGTGCTGAGCCTCGCAGAACACAGCGGCGTTTCGCTCGCTCAGTCCCAGGAGGGGCCCCTTGAAGCTCCAGGTTCCCTCCCCTGGGAGGAGTTGCCTGGAGGGCTACTGAGATTTGTTCAGGACCTGAACCCCATCCTTTCCCTCCGTCTGTTTGTTAGGGTGTTTGCTTTGGCAGAAGCTTTAAGGTAGAAAGTGGGGTAATCCTGAGGAACAGAATTTTCATCTAAAGGAGCAAAAATCAGATTATGCAAGAAAGGAAAAAACCATAGCTCCCAGGGGAGTCAGAGGCTATGAGAAATGCAGCCCCGGAGAGGAGCAGCATGGATCCGGCCGACGGAGGCCTGCTCTCTGCCAGGGCACCTGCTGGCCACACAAATGGGGCTGGGATCTTGCAAAGCTTGCAAACTGACGCCAGATCCTGGGCCATGGGGCAGGGTCTGGAAGGGGTCTGGAGGGACACACTTCCCTGATTCAGGTCTAGAGAACAACAAATCCACATGCATTGCTCTTCAGAAGAAATCAGCAGATGAGTCTGAGTCAACGGGGCCTGGTTATACTTAGCCAGGGGTCTGCAGGAGCCAGAGTGCTGCAAGTCCTCTGGGAAGCTCCTGCTGGGGACGTGGTCAGCTCTTTAGAAAGCAAGCTTTCCTCTGAGCAAGGGAAGGAAAACTGCTCACTGTTGGAATGGGTCATCAGAGGGTGCCATGGGAGGGCGGAAGTCAGCAGGTCTGCGTGCCAGTCCTGGCTGTGCCCTTGACTGGGTATGTGACTGTGGACAGACAGTTGGCCTCTCAAAGCCTCAGTTTCTTCATCTGCAAACTGGGGGCACTGGATGGGAATATCTCTGAGGTCCCTTCCACATGGTTAAACTGTCCCTGTTAGCATTGGACAACAACGTTCTGCCAAGACACCGCCAGCAAGATGCTTCTGGACCAGCGGCTCATGGCTGTCCCTCAAAACACTTGGAAACTGCCCAGTTCAACAGAGAGCAGTGGAAGACTGGTGGGGCAGGGAGAGAGCTGACCCCAGTGAGCGGTTTTAACAACCGTTGGCGCAGAGTTGATTCAAAAGTATTTGGCTCTTTGTAGAAACTGGGTTGGTTTTCTGTGGAGTATTAACGGCATTTCTCAAATCTATAGCTTGTGGCCGATTAGCCAGCAAACCCTGCATAGGGTGAAGCCAGGCAATGAGGACGTGAGCAGACCAGTAGGGGCGGAGCAGGTCACCCATGCTGTGTAATTTTAGGAACTTCTCATTTATAGGAGAGAAACATTGCCAAAGTGTGGCTTACGTCATCATGGGGAGAAGCGTTAGCTTGAACTGCCACACATGCCTGGGGCTGGATAGAAATAAGGCAGCAGGCCTGAAGGAACGCAGGCAGCGGAGTAACAGTAAATGTAGGCTTTTTCTTTGTCCTGCTAGCTAGGGCTTCTGTGCTGAGAGCTGGGGGGAGGATGGGGTGGGGCAGGAGCCAGGACCATGGGACCCCCAGTAAAGAAGGATCCCCCGGGCAGAGGAGTTCTCTACCTTCGGTGCTGGGGTTGGGTGGGGGGAGCCCATGGCATGGGAGGCAGAAATGCACTGGCTGACAGTATAGTTCATTTATTTGATGTTTGCTACTACGAGCCAAGCATCACGCTGGACTGAAAAGGTTTTTGGCCTGGACAGGAGTTCCCCCATTGGGAACCACACACAAAAAAACACACACATAAAATCCATGGGAAAAAATAATCAAACGGTCCTTGGTAGTTACAAGTTGGGAACTACTGGTCTAATGTAACTCACTCCCTTCTTCGAGAGGTGAAGAAACTGAGGTCTGGAGAGGCTCAGGGACTCTCTTTAGGTCACCGAGCTAGTTATACACAGTTGGGACCCACACCCAAACCTTCCCGGCGTGCAGTAGAGGGTCAAAAAGAATTCTGTCCAGGATATTTTGCTGGAACCCAGACTCGGGAAATCCCTCACTGATCATGGAGGTTGTATGGGCCACAGATAACGCTCACCCACAGAGAGTTTTCAAACCTGTTGTATTCAGGTGTGGACCCCACTATGGCCTGAGAGCCTGTGTGCCTCTCCTTCCAGGTCAGTCTGGTCAATGGCACCATCACCCACCCACCCTAGACCAGACCAGACACCTCAGGGTCACTATTGACTCCTTCCTGTCCTCTCAACGACAGCCAGTTCCCCTCTGCTCTCAAACCTGTCTCCATCTCCCCACCATCAGCTCCCAGCTCCTGCTCTACATGCAGGCTGGCACACCGTGCCCCAAGGCACCCCCTGCTGAGCAATCCTCACAGGCTCCAACACCCAGAGCCCAAAGCCCAGACTCTTTTGCATGGCCTCAGGGCTCTTACGTGTCTGGCCTTAACCTATTTTTGGCTTCATCTTCTGCTACTTTCCTTCCTCCATACCTGGGCTTTAATCACCATGAACAAAGTAGTTGCTTTTCTTGTAAACATTGTAGATACCCACTAAACATGGCAGCAATAGGAGAGTGGTAAAGAGGGTGAACTCTGGGGTGAAGTGCCGGTGTCCGAGTCCAAGCTCCTCTGTTTACGGCTGTGTGGATTTGGAGAGGTTACCAAACTCTGGACCTCTGAGAGGCTCTCTCCTGTCCCTTCCCAACCTGCTCACATTGTTCTCTTTGCCCTTCCTTTTCCACAGAATTCCTACTCACCCGTTAAGCCCCATCTCCAGTGCGGCACCTGCTCTGACTGTGCTGGGCAGGTGAGCTCGTCCCTCTCCTGCACACCTGTGGCACTGCTCACCTCACAGCAGCCCTCGGCCTGGGGGTGGGAGACTCCCCCGACTCCCCTCAGAACCCTGGGCCCAGCAAACCACCTGGCACCCAGGAGCCACCCATATGAGTGTGGGACTCCATGAATGGGGCTTTGTAGGGGGCTTTGGAAATAGCGACATCTGCTCTCCTCACCCGTCTGTCTGCTGAGCTCCTGAGGCAACAACGAGTATCCCCTTCCCTGTTTTATGGCCATTTTTATTTTTGGAGGGGCAGTCTGCAAAGTGTCAGCAGTCCCTGAGGGCAATGGACTTTCCTCTGGGTCATTAGGAAGAAGCCCCTGGAAAGGATCTTCACGCCAGACCAATGCTTGGCTATTCTCATTCTTTCTTTCAACCCACACCCACTGTGCACTTGCTATGAGGATGCCAGGCTCTCAGGCCATAGTGGGGCCCACACCTGTCACTGCCCCTGCCCTCATGTCACAGGCCAGTGACTAGGTGGGAAATCACCAGGGTGATTTCCATTAGAAAGAGAGGAGAATGGGTCTAATTTCAGGGAGGGGGGCTGGCAAACAGAGCCTGGGGGCTCAGGAGAGGACTGGGAGGCCACGTCTGAGCAAGGCTTGGTTGCTTTTAAAGAATGGTGCCCCGTTCCCACATCAGAAGAGTCAGCTGAACCCCGGGCTGCAGTCCCAATAGTGCACTGCTGAGCCTGGCGCTCACATGCGGGGTAGATGGCACCTCAGTGCCACACCCGAGCCTCCGAGCTCTCCAGGAGGGCATAGGCAAGCATGCATCAGGCACCACTGCTCACCCTGCTCGTGAGTGACCCTTTTCTGAGCACCAGGCAAGAATTTCTCCCCGGCTCTGTCCATGCTACCGTTGCCTTGGTTTGACTGAATCTTCAAGGACAGGCTTGTCATGCTAAGGGCCATTTTCCACTTTGAGGCATTCTTTTCTTGGTTCTCCGGTTTTAAAGAGCACTTGATAAAATAAATCAGAGCACTGCTTCCCCCTCTCTCTTCCCCAATCCCATCTACCCTTATAACAAGAGCAGAATCTCATGGGACATACCGAAGGGTGGAGCTGGAAAGGAACATAAAACCACCTTCCAAACCCAGCTCAGTATCCAAGGGAAACCTTCCTTGGAGCTGTCTCTCCCCACTCCACCCTCAGCAAACCATTCTGTCCTCTTTACCAGCTCCATGTCTTGCCCATGTTTTTGTAATTATACTCATCACTGCCTATTTGTTTTATTTGCTACCTTGTGTGTCCTCTTTTAGCCTCTTGATTAAACCTTATTCATCTTAGTATCTCCAATGGAGTCCTACATGTGGGAGGGAAGAAAGAAGGAAGGAAGGAAGGGAGGGAGGAAGGAAAGGAGGAGGGAATTGAGTTCAACCCCTTTTATATTCTGGATGGAGAAACTAAGGCCCAGAGACAAGTGACTTTTCTACAGTCACACAACTAGCCAGGGGAAGCATGGAGTCTAGAACTCAAGAATTCTAATGCTCAGTTTAGTGTCCATTTTATCAATTGGGCTGCTGACCCACATGAAGCTGCTTGGCCCAGGAAGCAAGTTGTGCGGTGCCTGGGCTACAGCAGATCTAGAGTCCCTGAGCTGCAGAAGGGCAGCTAGGAGGGGTGACCATAGCTTCATCCTGACTTGTCTCACTCACCATGGCCCTGAGTAGACCAAACGCACATCCCTCTTGATATGGTTTGGCTGTGTCCCCACCCAAATCTCATCTTGAATTGTAGTTCCCGTAATCTCCACATGTCGTGGGTGGGACCTGGTGGGAGGTAATTGAATCATGGGGGTAGGTCCCCCATGCTGTTCTCATGAGTGAGTTCTCATGAGATCTGATGGTTTTGTAAGGGGTTTTCCCCGCTGCGTGGCACTTCTCTCTCTCCTGCCACCTTGTTTGCTTCCCATTCCACCATGATTGTAAGTTTCCTGAGACCTCACCAGCCATGCTGAACCATGAGTCAATTAAACCTCTTTTCTTTATAAATAACCCAGTCTCGTGTATTTCTTCATAGCAGCATGAGAATGGACTAATACACCCCTCAACCATGGCCCTGTCCCCCAGCAGATCCTGACAGCCAAGAGGGGTAGAGGTGCCCTGAAAGCCGTGGGGAGTCCCATGCCATTCAGCATCTCAAGAAGTGGTGCAGCAGAGAAACCAGCTACCGGGTCCCTCACCTGTTTTTCCTCAGATGGCAAGCCCAGGAAGGGGGCAGAGGCCACGTTCAGTGGGGTGATGCTGTCCGAGGCGAAGGGCTTTCTAGCTCTGGCAAAGAGGTGAGCAGAAGGCCCCACCAGGGCCTCCCTAGATCCTGAAGTGATGCTCCCAAGCCACCTCATTCCCCTGCCAGGCTCGATCCTCCATCTTCTCTGCCACCTGTCTTGGTCCCATGCCTCCTTTAAGGGCTCCCAAGCTTCCCTATAGGCTGAGCCCTCCTGGTGGCCTGGGAAGGAGCAAGGTCTCCGCTTCAGGAGCAGAGGCAGCCTCTCCAGTCACGGAGTGCTTCCCATTGCCTGGCAGAGCTCCTGGGAGGCTGGAAAAGTTTTGATTATGAACATAGCCAAGCAGCTAATTAAAATAATAAATTAGAGAAAAACATTGCAGGGGTAATGGTAGCTGCAGGGAGCCGTGGAGGAAAAGGGAGGGGAAAGAAACACATCTTCTAGGTGGCCACCTAGGAAAGTCTGGGCCACATTTTCTTTTTAGGGCCGTGAAAGAGGCAAGAAAGTGTTGGCATTTTGGTTCCTCCCCAGCTCAGCAGGATCATCCCATAATGATTATGGCTTAACTGAAATCCTAGGTGAGGTGGGGCAGTGGGAGTCAGAGATAGGGTGACGGGGAAGGATTGCCACCTGAATCCTGCTTCATGTTTTGCAAACTTTGGAATGTGACCCATTTGGGTGATAAAGTACATTTAGTGGGTTGTAACCTGCACTAAAAAAAGTGAGTTAAAATAGTAGAGAAAATATCAGCATGCATCTGTATTAGGATTTTCCAGATGAGCAGAACTAATAGGATCTACGTATATATGAAAGGGCGTTTATTAAGGAGAATCGACTCACAGGATCCCAAGGTAAAGTCCCACAATAGGTCATCTGCAAGTTGAGGAGCAAGGAAGCCAGTGGTGGATCAGTCCGAGTCCCGAAACCTCAAAAGTAGGGAAGCTGACAGTGCAGCCTTCAGGCTGTGTCCAAAGGCCCAAAAGCCCCTGGCAAACCACTGGTGTAAGTCCAAGAGTCCGAAAGCTGAAGAACTTGGAGTGTCATGTTTGAGGGCAGGAAGCATCCAGCATGGGAGAAAGATGAAGGCCAGAAGACTCAGCAAGTCAAGTCCTTCCATGTTCTTCTGCCTGTTTTATTCTAGCCATGCTGGCAGCGGATTAGACAGTGCCCACCCACACTGAGGGTGGGTCTGCCTCTCCCACTCCACTGACTCAAATGTTAATCTCCTTTGGCAACACCCTCACAGATGCACCCAGGAACAATACTTCGCATCCTTCAATCCAATCAAGTTGACACTCAATTTTAACCATCATAGCATCACACACTGTAAGGGTAAGTTTAGTTTTATGAATGTTTCATGCAAACATTTCTTATGCCTCCATGCATATCATGAGTCACCATCAGAAAAGTCTTAAAGTCAGCACTATGGACAGAGAACGTCATTAAAGAGACCAGGCATGCCCATTAGTCTCATCATAATAGTTATGCGCAATAGCTAAGCACCAAGTATGTGGCACAAATTGTGCTATTTTTCTAAATATTAACCTCTAATTCTTACAGGTATTGGTATTCTCATTTAGCACATGAAAAAACTGAGGCTCAGTGAGATTAAGTGATTTGCCTAATGTCTTAGTTCAAGCTGCTGTAACAAAATGCCACAGTCTGGGTGGCTTAAACACCAGAAATTAATTGTCTCACAGTTCTGCAGGCTGGGAAGTCCAAGATCAAGGTGATTCTGTTCTGGGTGGGGCTCTCTTCCTGGCTGGGCAATGGCCACCTTCTTGTTGTGTTCTCACCTGGTGCTTGTCTATGGCAAAAAAGAGAGCTCTCCCTCTCTTCCTGTTCTTAGAAGACCTTCAATCCTAGCAGAACAGAACCATGCCCCATGGACTCATTTAGCCTTATTTACCTCCCTGTCTCCAAATACAGGCACATTGGGGGTTAGGGCTTCAACATATAACTTTTGGGGGGACACAATTCAATCTGTAGCACCTAATGTCCCAGGGCAAATAAATAATGAAGTCTGAATTTGAATCCAAACTTGAGTCTGAGCCTTCCCAGCATGTTGTGCTGCCTCGTTAAGTCATGAATGCCCCGAGGAGACTGGGAAAGTGTGCGATTTATAGCTGGGGCTGCAAAGCGTGGTGGCCAAGCACACAGGCTGGGGCCAGGCAGCACTGGGCTACAGCTCCGGGACAAGGCAAAGTGCTTCCCGTTCCTAAAGCAGGGTTCTAAGAGAGCCATTCGCAGCTTCAGGCAGGGCTGGGAGGATGAACGGGATGATGCACCTGCAAGGACAAGCACAGAGGCCCACCATAGTGAGTTCCAGGAACGCTGGGAACTTTGTTTACTGATAGATCCTATGGGCCTAGACCCATGCCTGGCACTTACTAGGTGCTTCATACAAATTGTGGACTGAATTTTTAAATTGTCATTTTCATCACTGACCTGGTATTAGAATACCTGGGTGCCAGTGTTAGCTTTATCAACACTATCAGACCTTGGGTGAGATTCAGAACTGGGTGGCCTGTTCCCTGTCTGTAAAGTGAGGATAATAATGACACAGACCATCCAACAGCACCTGTCAAATGCTGGGCTCAGAACTGCATGGGGCCAACCCAGGTTTCCCCTCTCGGTGCTGGGTTTCGATAAAGAGTGCAGGGTGATAGACTAGAGCGGACCTCGTTCTGGGAGAGAAAGGAAGCTTGTGTTTCTCCTGTGCTGTGCCTCATACCTGGGCAGGCTCAGGCAGGAGGACAGCGATTGGACGCTGGGGGTGTCTGCGTGGGAGGGAACCTTCTCTTGTTAGAAGGGATCCTCACTGGTCAACGCCCCCTCCTGGGGAATTCTGGTGAGTTCCTAGGGACTTGGTGCTCTGTCCCTAGGGACTGGGCCTGCAGGCTGCCCAGTGTCTACCCCTGAGGAGATTGCAGCAGGTCTTGGGGACCGGACGCCAGGACCCCCTGCGTTGGAGACTGAGGTCTGAACCTTCAAAATCCAACCATCCCCCACCAGGGAAAGAAGTCTGAGCTGAGCTGGTCCCTGGGAAGCTGGTCCACGGCCAGCCAGGCCCTCGGCAAGGGTATTTTTAACTGGAAGCAGGGAGCGCTGCACGAAGGAAGCTCCCCTTGCTGGCAACTGCACCAGTAACACACTTGCTGCGCAGCTGTGTGCACTGCCACTGACAGGCCCTTCTCCTTCCCACCCCAAAAGGATGCACACACCCAACAGGCCCTGGGTCCTCCCCAACCGTGGTCACCACGTCTGCTGCCCTCTCCCACCTACGGGACTTTGGCGTAGGCAGGAGTGCAAGGTCCGAGCCCTTCCACAAATATTTGGGCAGAGCACCTCAAGACAGCCCTAGGGACTAAAGAGCCGATGACCCTCTGTCCCCATCTGCTACTGCCCAGCCCTCTCCCGGTGCCTAACCGGTGGTGCCTACACGGAGTCCACTTCCTCTACCCTCCCGTCTCTGCACTTTCCTGAAAGTGCTTTCCCCACAGCTGCCCCTCTGTTGCTAAGCCCAGTAGCCTCTTCCAGGCCTCAGAACGCTTGATGTTGCCTTACCCTTCAACACCGCTGACCTTCTCGGGCCCTGGCTTCCCTCCCACCTGGCTGGCTGTTCCGCCTCAGGCTCCCCTGATCAAACTGTAAGCACTGATCAGCTTGTCTGGGGCTGTCTTGGTTTTAGACTAAAAGTCTCACATCCTGGGAACTCCCTCAGTTCAGGGCAAACCGGGACTGTGGGTCACCCCAGACTCACCCTGACCTTGGGGGCACCCTAGACTCACCCTGACCTGTGGGGACACCCTAGACTCACCCTGACCTGTGGGGATGCCCTAAACTCACCCTGACCTGTGGGGATGCCCATGTCTCCTTCTTGCCTCTCGTTTCCTCTTGATCTCCATGCTCTCCCTAAGGGATCTCCTGTATTTCTGTGGCTGCAGCTGCCATTGGGGTGGGGATGATCCCCAAGTCTGGGGTGCCAGCCTAACTCTCTCCTGAGATCCAGACCTGTAAGCTAACTGCCTACAGGGCATCTCTGCTCAGAGGTCTCCTGGCACCTCGAAAAGTCACCATGTCTACATCTGACCTCACCATCTGACCCCAAACTTCTCTCTCCAGTCTGGTTTCAATGAAGAGCTCTACCATCCATCAGGAGACTCATATCCCAGGCACCTCTTCCAGCCAAAGGCACCTCTTCTTGTCAATTTCACCTCCTAAATCCCTTGACTCCAGGTATTTCTATCCCCACTGTCATTCCCACAGTGCAGGTCACTACCATCTCTCACTTTGATCAGTGCAAAGTCTAGAGGAAATATCAATAGTGGCCATTCCTGGGATGGCCAGTGTTATGGGTTGGACTGTGTCCCCCCCCAAAGATATGTTGAAATCCTAACCACTGGAACTGTGAACGTGGCCTTATTTGGAAATAAGATCTTTGCAGATGTAGTCAAGTTACAATGAGGTCAGAAGGGTGGGCCCTAATCCAACATGACTGGTGTCCTTGGAAGAGAAAGACGTCACGCAAAGACAGAGACACACAGGAGAGCAGCATGTGACAGCAGAGGCCTCAGAGATGGGAGGGATGCAGCTGCAAGCCAAGGAGTGCTGAGAATTGCCAGCCACTCCCAGAAGCTGGAAGAGGTGATAAAGTGTCCCTCCCTTAGAAGCTCCAGAGGAAGCACAGCCCTGCTGATGCCCTGATTTTGGACTTGCAGCCTCCAGAACTGTGAGAGAGTGAATTCCTGTTCCTTAAAGCTATCCAGTCTATGGCACTTTGCTACAGCAGCCCTGGGAAGTTAACGTAGGGAGATATGGACAATTTTCATTTTCTTAGCATACTTTTCAATATTTTAGAGGTGATCTGTAGTGGATACATAAGACTTTTATGATTAGGAAAAACATAGTCATTCTTAAAAAGAAGTGCTCATCATTAGGAATCCTAAGCGTCCTATTGGATTTGTCCCTGAGAATCGAAGCCATCTATGCCACACAGTTTACTGTCCTCATCAACACAGCTTTATTATTCCACGGGAGACTCTTGCCCAGGAAGATAAAAGCTGAACATAATTTTATTGTTCGTTTCGGGGACTTTGCAAATAACATTTACACAAACAGCAGATTGTACAACTTTTTAATAGCATCTAATGACTGTCTTTTCACCAAGACTCTTCAAAAACTCTTGCCTTGCCATGTCTTCCCATCTCAAACTCCTAGGTCATGGCTCTTCCCAATCCTAATCAAGTCCCTGCAGGAAAGATGCTCAAAACTCAGACATATCCCATTTGCATTTGCTTTTCTGAGATGATTCTAAGACTCTGTAAAGGGTCTTCTCCCTTACCATGGTAGCAGGAAACCCGGCTGCCTTATCCGAGGGTTGATTTGGTGGTATTTTCAGGCATTTGACATCTGATATTCAAAATATTGCATTTATCGAATGCAATCCCAATCATCCCTGAACTGTAGCCAGGGAAACAGGCTCCTCGAACTTAAGTTGCCCAAGGCCACACCATTAGTAGCTGGCAGAGCCTAGGTCCAGCTGCCTGCAAAGCCTGCACTCTTACTCTTCTCCTGCTTTCCCAAATTTAGTGAGACTGTAATACAAAATACTTACATTCTGGTGTCTGGCTATTTTTGGGAACTGGTGGTATTCGACTCCCAATTGTCCAGATGATGGCCCCAAGTGGACAGGCTGTGGTCCTCAGGAAGACATCACCCAGGCAGGTTTCCTGCGGGGAGTCACCAAAGAGACCATTTCCATCACAGGCAGCAGCAGTCTGAGCTCCCAGGACTTCTGTTTCCCTGCCCTGTGCCTGGAGAATGTTAACCATGACAGGCAAATGGGCTTCGGTTGGAAACAAGCCATTATTAGCCACTATTTCAGGCAGTCACATTTCCCACAAGGCACTTGTGCAACAAGTTAGCAGGGAAGAAAGAAGCCGAGCGTTTGTACAGCAGGGCCAGAACACAAAGCTCATTGTGATGTTTGTGCTTCTATTCAGACGTCATGTGGTACGGACTCCACGCCAACCTGCAGACCGGATTCTTTTCTTCCCCCTCAGTAGCAAACATACACGTTTGCTTTAAAGTAGGCAGAATTTGCCCATGGGTGGTCTTTGATTTGGAAGAAATCAACTTCAAAGTGGCGACTCACAAAAAACAAAGGTGGCTTGACTCATTCAGTGCTCGGGAAAGGGGATGTGTGTGCAGAATTCACTCATCCAGAAGCAGAAGTTGAAGACAAGGAGTAAATACTTCAGGTAGATTATCAGCCAGTCATCCTGCTTGGTCTTGTAATGGGCCATGGCTGCTGAACCTAGAGAAGGCATGCAGGCTGGGCTGGGGAATTACCGAGAGCCACCTCACCCCTCCAGGAGCCAGGGCGCCTCAGCCAGGTTCTCTTTGAAGGGCTTATTTGCCTGTCTTGCCAGGGATCTTTGAGGCTGTGGGTGTGCAGCATGGAGCAAAGATCAGGGAATCACGAAGGCTACTGGATGCCTTAGTGGAGGTGAATTTGGGCAGAATTTTCCAGACCTTCAGGTGCCGGTTTTGTCCTCTTGACAAAGGTCTAACCTACAAATCTTCCACAGATTTCCCCTGGCCTTGTTGTGTTCTTATTCTCTTTCCCTGTCTCATCAGGGTTGCAGGACACAAGTTTATCTGTCATAGACACACACTCTTTCTCTCTCTCTCTCTCTCTCACACACACACACACACACACACACACACGTTCAGCATGGCTGCTTTGCAGTGGAAACCTGTACTGCACATCCACAGGTGTGGCAGGAGTCCCACATCAGAGCATCTGTGCTGGAAAGACCTCAGTGATGACCCATTCCACCTCACCTGGGCTCTACACCCCTTGACTTCCCAGATGAGGAAGCAGGTCCAGACAGGCCCAGACTGTTTGGCAGAAGAAGTCTAACAGCCTCTGGAGTCTAGCTCTTTGGGTTCAAACCCTGATCTGTCACAAGATGTGTGACACTTTGGGCAAGTGACATGACTTCCCATCTCTCAGTGTTCTCATCTGTAAATGGGGATAATGATACCTACATCATAGGGTTGTTTTGAAGATTAAATGGGATAATCTATGTGACATGTTTAGCATAGTCCTTGGCACATAGTAAGTATTTAATGTTAGCTTTTATTATTACATGCCTATAGAGCTGGTACTAGAACCTAAGACCCCAGTCCTAAAACTCCACTCTTTGCCCCAGCACCATGCTCTGTCTCTTGTCCTGACACCCATCAATGGACTTTCTAGGGAAAGTCAACATTGGTGATAAAGGCAGAGAAGGCCCACTGTACTCAGTAATCCCATTTGCTTCTTAGTCAGTCTGAACCTCAGTAAGTCTGAAGCCTTTATGGTTTCCTCTTCACCTGGACCTACTTGTACCCCTGGGCACCTGCATACTCACAGAGTAGTTGCTCTTTAAGAAATTGTCCCCATTTTGGGAAGCTCTTTTGTTTCAGAACCATACGCAATGAGGCATTGGTTTTGCCCATGACCTTCTCTTCCTCTGTCATTCCCAAACCCCCATCAGGCCCTCCTCCCACCCTGCTCTTGCGTCCTTGGCTGGTGCTGGGCCAAAGCCCGAATTACTTCCCTGAGCCACTGCTCTGCCTTTTATTTCAAGCTTATGGGCTCACGGAGACAGGGAGAGAAGAGGAGAGAAAAGAAAAGGTGGCTGTCTTATTTGGGATTTCTATTTGCAGACCTTGAAGAAGGTAATTTAAGACTGTTAGTCTTCTCATTAAAAAAAGACAAAACCCATTTTTCTTCAATTTAGTTTGAGAGATAGGGTTGTGGAAGAAATACAGGAGAAAAAAAGGAAGCCTGTCAAGAATGGTGATGGATGGGGGCGGCCAGGCAATCGAGCAGAAGCTGTTTGGTGGTCATTCTGCAGTCGGCTCTGACAAGAGACTGGGTGCAGCATCCTCTGGGCGCCATGGGTTTTTAGTAAGCTGAGGGATTTGTGGGGGCCTGAGCACTCCTGTCTGCAGTCTCCCTCCCTCTGCACGTCCCTCCCTTCCCAGCCAGGGCCTACTAGACTCCTAACACAGAACCTTCTCTCAATCTGCAGCAAAGGGGCAAGATTCACTCACTCAAACCAAGGGGTCAGGGCCCCTGAAAGGAAAATTGTATTTTTTAAAAAGGACTTCAGGCAGAATATAGGACTTAACAAAGGAAAACGTAATTCTAGTGGTAAAATTTTAGCCATTATTGGTAGAGAAGATAGAAGCACAGAATGTCAGGGTTAAGGGGAAACCTTGGGGCTCACTTAATTCAATCTTTTGCAGACAGAATGAGGAAATTTACCCATCGGAGTTAAGACGCACATTTTAAAATGACTTCTCTAGAAGTCTGTAATAGATGGTTGTAGTTTTCTATCCCCCACTATTCAAGGCTCCATCTCCTGTAATATCCCACCACACTTGGGTCCCTGTGCTGGGAGTGGCAAAGTCTCCAAAGAAACTTGGAGCCAGATGCCTGGATCTCAAAGCTAGCCTTGCCATTTTACTGGCTGTGTGACCTTGGGCAAGTTACTTAACCTCTCTGTGCAGGTCACATTTATGGAACACTTTCATGTGCCAGACGCAGAACTAAATACTTTACATGCATTATTTTGGTCCATCTTTCCAATACCCCTATGAAGTAGGGCTAGTCCCATTTTGCCATATAACCGAGGTTCACACAGGTTAAATAACTTGTCCAAAGTCACATAGCAAGTAAATGGCAAAGCCAGAGTTGAACGAGGAATCCCTGGCTCTGGCCTCAAGCTCTTACCCACTGTGCAGTACTCTCAGGACCAGAGAACCCAGGGCAAGGGAAGAAGGGGCGGGGGGCAGAGACTGATGATTTCCCTAATATTTGTTCTTCCCTTTTTCACTGGGAATAGAGCATCTCCATTTTAATTGGGTACTTGGTCACCTGAAGCAAAAGACATTTACCAGCCTCCCTTCCTGCTAGGCATAGCCAGGATTCCCTGCTGGCTGGAGAGCGGTATGTAAGCAGAAGTGGTATATGCAGCTTTTTAGAAGGATCATTTTTTGGTATATGTTTCATATTCATTTAAAAAGAATGTACATCCTATCATTGTAGGGTACAGAATTCCGTATGTGTCGATTAGGTCAAATTTGTTAATTGCACTTTTCACATCTTCTGTATCCTTACTGATCTGGTGTCTGATTGGTCTATCGGCTATTGAAAGATGCCTATTACAGACTCTCCCTACAAGTGTGAATTTGCCTATACCTCATTTAACTCTCTTAAATTTTGCTTCATATGTTTTGCAGATATTTTATGGAGTACAAACAGATTTGGAGTTAAGATATTATTCTGGTGGATTAATCCCTTTATCATTAATAATGTCATTATCTGTCTTTAACAGTTAGAAGTATCTTTTTTTTTTTTTTTTTTTTGAGACAGAGTTTCATTTCGCTCCTGTTGCCCAGGCTGGAGTGCAATGGCGCAATCTCGGCTCACCGCAATCTCTGCTTCCCAGGTTCAATCGATTCTCCTGTCTCAGCTTCCTGAGTAGCTGGGATTACAGGTATGCACCCACACGCCTGGCTAATTTTTTGTATTTTTAGTGGAAACGGGGTTTCTCCATGTTGGTCAGGCTGGTCTCAAACTCCTAACCTCAGGTGATCCACCCGCCTTGGCCTCCCAAACTGCTGGGATTACAGGCGTGAGCCACCGCACCCAGCCAGAAGTATCTTTAGAGTGGTGGCGGCATGTCCGTCTTCACCCTTTCCTTCTTCCTGTTGGTTGGAATGCTGATGTTGTGGCTGGTGCTGAAGCAGCTATATTGAACCATGAGCTGAAAACTATGGGTTGAAAAGTGAGTAACAATAAGTTCAAGATTCTGGGTCTCAGATAATTTTAGAGCTGCCATTCATCCCTGAGCTGCTTACCTCCAGACTTAGTTTACATTAGAGAACAACAAACTTGTAGCTTCTTTAAGCTACATGTGTGTGCCAGGGGCACTGCAGTGGGGGCAATAAGACCAGAGGCCCATGGCAGGCAGTGGTCGCCAAGCTCTTCTGACTGTACACCCCCTCAAATTTCTTATTTATAATTTTTATTCATGTACTATTGTCCATTTATATAGCAGTTATTCATCAAAACTTCATTTTGCAGTTTTGAAAGTTAAAAAATAATGAGGGATAGGGATTTGAGTAAGTTTTCACTGTATCCCAATATATTGTCTGTTGCCACCTTGGAGACCACTGGTGCAGAGTGTGCATGGAGTGGGTGAGAGCTGAAGGTTAGGTGGGGTCAGGTCAAGAGTGGCCTTACATGTGAAGCTCGGGGACTTGAATTAATGTCCTGAAAGTTCTGCCGACCCCAGGAAGGTGGTGCTTAAGTTCGAGAAAGAGATGGTGGAGGAATGGAGAGTAGGGGACAGACACCTGACTGGCACAGAGGGAGGTCCCATCAGGCAGGCAGTGTGCTCCAGGAAGAGGCAGGAGAGGAAAGACCCCAGGAGCGGGCAGAGGAAGAAGCAGCCAGGTGGGAAGTTGAAACGGAAGGGGGGATAGAAGAAGAACCAGGGGAGTGGGGGTCCAGGAAGCCAAGGAGGACGGGGTGGGCTGCAATACTGCACGCTTGCTAAGAGGTCCAAGCAAGGGCTCACCTTTGCCCGTGCAGGATGCATGGGGATCATAGGGATGCACCATGAGGGGAGAGGAAACGGAGACCTGGAGGTGAATATTTTCAAATGAGAAGGCTGGGAGGGAAGCAGCTAGAAGGTCAGGGAAAGGAAGTGCTTTTGTGTGATGAGGGAGGGAGGCTCGGGCATGCCTAGTGCACTGGGTAAGCCTGCTTAGCTCTGCTGCCTCCGGCGAAGGGGACAGGGCTGAAGGAAGGTGAGTGGAAGAGCTCCAGCCACCACTTCCAGTCCTCCTCCTGACTGTCCCAATGGATTCCCCTCTCTAGGACCTCATTGTACCCCAATTTCCTTTTGCCTGGAGAGTGATATATCAGGGGAGGTGGGTGGGGGAGCGTGGCAATGGCTGCAGCTGCCCCTGGAGAGGAGAAAAGCAAACATAAGCCACTTGATGTGAGCTTATCTGCCAGCAAACGGAGGGGCCAGGGCTTTGGATAATCCCCCAAATCATTTTTCATTGAGCTTTGAGTGTCTTATGATTGCTGGGAAGCCGACTGGCCTTCCTAAGTGGGTGTTATTTCTGTTCATAACAGTTGGGAGTTGGGCTCCCGAACCAATTGGAGGAAGTGTTCCTGAGGGGCATCAGCTAGACAGCAGGGGGCAGGCAAGGCAGAGACTCCCACTGCGGGTATAACCAACGCTGGATGCAGAATCATGGACAAGCCTCTGAGGACAAAGGAGAGGGACTGTACCTCCCAGATCCCTGGCCTCACGAAGCTGATCTCTTCTTTGGCCTCTAAAAGGCACATCTGTGTCCTCCCTTTGGCCCTTTGTTCAGGCTGTGGCCTGAATCTGAAACCCCTGCTACTCTGTCCAAATGCTCCAGGGGGGGACTCTATCCCTCTCTGAAGGTGGCAATTCCCACCTTCCCAGACCCCCAGGGCAAAGCCCAGCATCCACGGACCACAGCAGTTGGGCTGGGTGCTTCTCAGCATCTTATTTAACAGGCTGACTGATTTGGTTAACTTCCCGAGCTTGTGGACTGAGATGGGGACAGCGGTGCCACACAGCGGGGTCCAGACCCTCTTTCTGGCTCTGCCCTTTACTTGCTGCCTGTGCTTGGCGAGGCAAGCTACTGCCCTCCCTGAGTGTTTGGTTTCCCATCTACAGGGAAAAGCAGTGGTTCTCCTGATTAGGTCGTAGAATTACGTGGGGGACTTGTCAAAGTGAAGATCTCAGGGCCCACCCCCAGAGTTTCTGATTCATTAGGTTTAGTGTGAGACCCTGCAGGATTTGCTCCCAGGCAGAGTGATTGATAATCCCCATTTGCCTGGGACAGAGGGATTCCTTGGGATACAGGAGTGCTGTTCAGGGTTAAACCTGGGCAATCCTGGGAAACCAGGATGGCTAGTCACTGCTCCCAGGTGCTGCTGGTCTTGGGACCACACTTTGAATCAATGTTCTCTAAGGTCCCTTCCAATTCTGAAAGTCCCTGAGCCTGCAGTACAAGTACCCTTCACCTCTGAAACAGGCATAACTGGGTGGGGCACGAGGGTGGGCCCATCCTCTCATGCAAATTTACATTTAGGACACAGTTCCTGTTGAAATGATGAAGATCTCCCAGACTGCCCAGCAATGAGCCTCAGGGTGCCTTCCCCCCCGGAAGAGGTTCTGACTGCAGCACAAAGGTGGGATTCAGAGGCAGCTAGCAGGTGCAGGGGCTGGGAATGTCATCATCAGGATCCATGCCATAGGACATCTCAGAAAGGCAACCACAGATGCCTTGATGGTGAAGTGATGCATTTTGGGGACTTTCATCAGGGCTGGATGTGTAATGGCGTGGCTGTGAGACTTGAGGATCATTGTCTCTCCTACTGCATCGCCCCCCTCCCAAGTAGATGAGGCTCAAAGCACAGAGACGCAGGATGTGTAGGAAGAGCCCAGCGGCTGGCCAGATGTGCCGGGAGTCCTGGTGAGCAGGGCAGGCTCCAGCCGGGGCCAGCGCCCAGGAGCACAGGGTACCACAAGTGTTGGCTGGTGGGCAAGACCAAGTCCTTTAATAGTGATGGGGAGCAAGGGGTGGGAGCTGACTGTATAGATTATACGTAAACACATGGTGTTTTGAGGCTCTGGGTGAGCTGCATCCTTCACTCCCTCAACAAACATGTATTGAGTCCCTGCTATGTGCCAGGTCTGGTACTTGGAACAACTGGACTCGCTCCTTCAGGAGGTCACAGCAGTCGTGAGGGTGGGGCACAGGCATACAAACAACTTCCAGACACTGGAGAGCGCTTTCAGAGACGCTGGCCGGTCCTGATGGGCGCACAGAGGGACGGGCGTTGATTCTGCCAGACGAGCGTGGTGGGGTTGGATGGCAAAAGAAAGGGGCATTTAATTTGGTCCTTAAAAACAGGCAGGGTTTCTGCAGGCAGAAAAGGAGGGAGGGCTGCCCAGGGAGAGGGGACAGTGTGAGCAAAGGAATGGAGGCATGGCCGGGCAGGGTGGGCCGGCGGAGCAGGAAGGGCTGGGAAGCCATGTCTGGGTCTGGAACAAGCTTGGCCTCACTTAGTTGTGACTTTCCCCTTTTCCCCACATTCTCTACTCCTGGGATCTCACCAACCTCTTATTCTTTGTCTGCTCCCATTAGCAAAAGCTGAGGTTGGGAGGGACCTGACTCTCCGTTCCCTAAGGGAAGAGCAGCACCCCATACCAGGGGAGGGCTTTTGGGGAGCCTGATGTTTCTGAAAACAAACAAGCAAACAAACAAAACTGGCATATTTAACTTAACATAACATCCTCCAAGTTCATCCACGTGTCACAGACAACAGGATTCCCTTCTTTTATAAGGCTAAATAGCATTCCATTGCATATATATGCCACATTTTCTTTACCCATTCATCCCCTGATGGCCACTTAGGTTGATTCTGTATCTTGGCTATTGTGAACAGTAATGAAATGAACATGGATGCAGATAGCTCTTCCACATACTAATTTCATTTCCTTTGGATAAATATGCAGTAGCATCTTATATTAAGTGAAATAAGCCAGGCACAGAAAGACAAATACCACATGATCTCACTCATACATGGAATCTAAAAAGTTGATCCCATAGAAATAGAGTGTAGAATGGTGGTGGGGGAAAGTGGGGAGGGGAAGAGATGTTGGTCAAAGGGTATAAAATTTCAGCTGGACAGGAGGAATAAGCTCAAGAGATCCACTGCACGTTGGGACTCTGTATGGTTAATACACATTGTATTTTTTTTTTTTATACTTTAAGTTCTAGGGTACATGTGCACAATGTACAGGTTTGTTACATATGTATACATGTGCCATGTTGGTGTGCTGCACCCACCAACTAGTCATCTACATTAGGTATATCTCCTAATACTATCCCTCCCCCATCCCCCAACCCCACGACAGGCCCCGGTGTGTGAGGCTCCCCACCCTGTGTCCAAATGTTCACCCTGTGTCCAAGTGTTCTCATTGTTCAATTCCCACCCAACACATTGTATTCTTTGTTTCTTTCTTTTTTTTTTTGAGACGGAGTCTCACTCTGTCACCCAGGCTGGAGTGCAGTGGCGCGATCTTGGCTCACTGCAAGCTCCGCCTCCCAGGTTCACGCCATTCTCCCGCCTCAGCCTCCCGAATAGCTGGGACTACAGGCGCCTGCCACCACGCCCGGCTAATTTTGTTTTTGTATTTTTAGTAGAGACGGGGTTTCACCATGTTAGCCGGGATGGTCTGGATCTCCTGACCTCGTGATCCGCCCGCCTTGGCCTCCCAAAGTGCTGGGATTACAGGTGTGAGACACTGCGCACACATTGTATTCTTAAAAAATGCTGAGTGATGATATATGCTCTTACCCTAAAATGCTATTAGGTTGGTGCAAAAGTAATTGCAGTTTTTGCCATTAAAAGTAATACCTGAAATACATATGTTAATTGGGTAGATTGTCGCTCTATGATGTATATGTACTTCAAAATACCATGTTATACACAGTAAATACTTATAATTTTATCTGTCAATTTTTCAGAAAGCAAAAATAAAGATCCCTCTCCCCCAACAAAACCAGCACCCCCTCCCCGCCCCGCTGCCACACACTCGTGCCCCTTCAGTTAAATAAGTGCCAGTTTCCATCTTTGAGTTTCTGGCCAACAAGAGGCCACGCCTGCCTGATGGGCAAAAACAGTAGGAAACAAAAAAAACAGTCTATGTGGTTGAATGTATGACTTCATTTCGGGTTCTAATGAAACTTGGTGACAGTCCCCGCATGGTGGATTTCCTCTCTCCATCTAGACAGCCTCGCCCTTCTGTGCCCTTGCTTCCCTCTGGTTTCATTCCACTTGTCTGCGGTGGGTGTACAGTGTGACTGTCCTTCTGAAGTGGAGAAGTAGGACTTCTTCAGACCCTCGAAATGGGGCAGCTGGAAGGAGCCAGAAGGATTCTGAGCTTAGTCCTTTTGAAAACTGAGGCAGCTGGGCCCTCGTGGGTGGGAGGTGGGGTGGGGGACCAGGAGGTCACTGTGTGGTCAAAGCCACACTGCAGATCAGTGGCAGGGGAGGACCTGGTCTCCTGTCTCCCAGGCCAGTGTTTTTTCCATGGCCACCAATAAGATTTTGATTGGCTGATTCAATAATAAACATTTACTAAATGCATGAACCACTAACCTAAGTGCAATACGTGCATTAGTTAACTTAATACTTATAATAATCCCATGATGAGATTATCTTCCCGTTTTACAGAAGAGAAAACTGAGGCACAGAACACTAGTGGAGAGCCAGGCACATGAGTTATGTGCAGAGCAGATGTTTAACTTTTCCCAGCACAGGTCTAGTTTGGATTTCCTGTAGCTTGGGGATCTCTGGTGAAAACTAAGAGCCGGGGGATCTGTCCAGGGCAGAGACCCCAGTTGGGGGCTGGGAGACACAAGGCCAGTATTTTCTGAAAGGAGCATGGGTCAGGAGGACCATGATGGCTGTCAGTACAAAGAGACCAACTGTTTGGAGAACCCTCTGGAGGGAATCATAACCTCTCCCTAGTCCTCTATCTCTCTGACTTTGAGGCTGGGGATCCAGCAGCTGCCAATGCCACACTGAGGTACACGCTGGGCTGGGGTCTCTGGGCAACGGCCCGCCCTTCCTTCCTCCCTCTCTCCCTCCCTCCCTCCCTCCCTCCCTCCCTCCCTCCCTCCCTCCCTCCCTTCCTTCCTTCCTTCCTTCCTTCCTTCCTTCCTTCCTTCCTTCCTTCCTTCCTTCCTTCCCTCCCTCCCTCCCTCCTTCCTTCCTTCCTTCCTTTCTTCCTTCGTTCCTTCTTTCCAGAGTATACCCAGACTGGAGTGCAGTAGCGCAATCGTGGTTCACTGTAACCTCCGCCTCCCAGGTTCAAATGATTCTTGTGCCTCAGCCACCACAGTAGCTGGGATTACAGGCACATACCACCATGCCTGACTAATTTTTGTATTTTTAGTAGAGACAGGGTTCCACAATGTTGGCCAGGCTGGTCTTAAACTCCTGACCTCAAGTGATCCACCTGCCTTGGCCTCCCAAAGTGCTGAGATTACAGGCGTGAGCCACCTCGCCTGGCCGGCAACCGCCTTTTCTTTTCCATTACCGTGTTTGTTGTGTGCAGGTAAATGAGCACAGACAACTCTTTTGGACCAAATTTAGGGTTTGATTGCTAACTATAGAGTCATGTGGATGGTGCTGTAGGTGGAACTCGAATTAAAACCCTAGCACTAAGAATTCCTAGTCTTTATGCCCTGAGAGACATGGTTTCCTATGTACATGACTATTTTTTACTTCATTTGCAAGTACCAGATTGCATTTTTGTATTAGTCAGGATTCTGCTCCTACTGTCAGGCAAGTGGTTCAGCTTCTCTCATCCTCTAGGTGTATACATACACAGGGAGTCTCTGGAGGTGCCTGTATGCAGGTATCACATTTTGCTGTTTTTCCTAGATCCTTTTTTTCTTTCTTAAAATGCTGTCTGACCAATGAAATGAGGACTTCTCCAGCGCTTGTGACAAGAATCAGTGACCAAACAAACACAAACCCAGCGCTAGTCAGCAGGTTAGGGGATCTGGGTGTGAGTACCAGCTGCCACCTACAGCAGTGTGACCCTGGGCAAACCGTGTGACCTCTGGAGCCTTAGCTTCCTCCTCTGTAAGATGGAGATGACGCTGGGCTGGCTTTGTCTCCCTTGCATGGTGGCTGTGAGGACGAAATGGGATGGAGAGTTGCAAGAACTATGTATACTGCAATTTTATAGCTTCATTGCCAGACAAGGGTCATGATGAGACCCACATCTCTAAGAGCTTCCCAAATGAAGGACAACAGGCAAAGGTTGGGTAACCCTAAATAATACACCGGCCAGGCTCTGTGTCTGATGGCTATGATGGAGTCTCAGGGCCTGTGCCCCTCAACCCTTTCGGCCTGCTTAGTGGACTCTGTACAGATGATTGAGAGGGGACCCTGTCCCCAGGAGGCCGTGAAGAATTCACCTGCAGAAGATCAAGACCTCAATTTAACAAAGCAGATTGGTTCAGACAGGAAAGCCATTTTAAAAGAAGAGAAAAAAGGCCACGGCTGCAGTGAACGTTACACACCTCATCTCTGTTCTCAACACGACAGCAAGGCACTGCAAAAGGACGCCCTGGGCGGGGGGTTGGAAAGAGGTGCCCCCCAGGTGGGGCTGCAGGTGGGGTGCCCTGTGGGTAGGGCTCCAGGAGGCAGCACCTGGGCCTCTGCCATCCCAGCAGGGCTAGTGAGGTCATTGAGTGCAGAAGGTGACAGCTGTCTTGGTGCTTAGGTCACCCCTACACGTTCCTTCTCTTCTGATCAACCCTGTCCCCAATCCTGCAATGTAAGGAGGGCTGAGCTTATATCTAGGAACCTGGGTTCTGGTCTCACTTCCATTTCTACTTGCTTGTGACTTTTGGCCTTGGCTCTTCTCATCCATGAAACTGGAATGACTATCTTCTTTACCAGGTTGGGTAAAGATGCTTCCTCCCTCTAAGACTTACTGCAAGCGCAGGAGTTGTGGGCCATTGCTGCATCACTTAAATCTTTGTGCATTTCCTGGTGAGCCTGGGAATAACTGTGGTGTGTCAGGTATGGTTTTGGTACAATTGTCCCTTGGCATACTTGGGGGATTGGTTCAAGGACCCCCTTGTAAATCAAAGTCCACACATGCTGAAGATCTGCAGAACCCACATACATGAAAAGCCAGCTTTCCATATAATTGGGTTTTGCATCCCGTGAATACTGTATTTTCCATCCACGTTTGGTTGAAAAATAGAAGTGGATCTGCACAGTTTAACAACCCTGTGCTATTCAAGGATCAACTGTCCTTTTTAAGTAATATCTCTTTTAATCCTCACAACCCCTTAAGGTAGGCACGCACATCTTCCCCACGTTACAGAAGGGGAAAGAGAGACAAAGGTTAATCCTGCTTTGCACCTATTGTCAACATAATTAAGAGCAGTGCTCCAGTTCACTTCAAAAATGTCCCGACTGGGTGTTAAGTCCTGGCTCTTCATCGTGATGTTACACTGCTTGTCAACAACATTCTGAATCTTTCTGCCCCATCTCCTCCATACTCTAAAGGTATCTCCAACCCACTTCCTGCTCTTATACCCCATGGTCACCAACCCCCATGAATGAAGCTCAAGGCATTCCCCTTAACTACATTACTTGACAACATCTGAGCTAAGTTCTGGGGTCCTGAGCACCCAACACAGCACCCCATGTATTGGTGTCCGATGCTGAATGAATGAGTGAACGAATGAGCAAATGCACTGAAGAGCCACGTGAATGCTCATGAACTCTGGGAGAGCTACATAAATACCTCTCATCCCATCTTGCTCTCACCCGGTTCCTCAGGAAACCTGTCAAAGAAAACAGAAAGAGGAGCTTTCCCTGAGCTTTCTCTGCCTTCTTTGCATCTTCTTCTTTTTTCCCTCCTTCTTCAATGTCAGCCTCAGATGAGAAACACAGACCTATATCCATTGTACATCAAAGTAGAATATCTTTTTGAAAATAATCCAAACGAGGCGCAAATGGGAACAAGACAGTTTCCTTGATGGGAAACACCTGAAGGCATAATCAGACACTTCCATAGAGGAGTCAGACCTCAGAAGAAACCCACAGCAGGAGGGGACAGCTCTGAGAGGTATCAGAAATGAACATGCAGTGGACCCCTTTCTCCTAGCTCTACACCTTCTTTTCTTTGCCTTTGCTCCAGGTCTTAACGATGGACCTACAGCAGAGGCTGGGAAAGCCCAGTGCCCCTAAGGCCCACCAACAGTGAGATCTCAGTGTGGCAAACACAAGTGGCTTCCTTCTCCTGCTGCAGAACCCAGAATCACAGACAGCTGGTAGAGAGAGACAGTGCGTGTGTCGGATGTGAAAGTAGCTCATTAAGTAAACACATGCCAGATCCAAGGAAGGCAGGTCACCCTGCTTGTTCCAGAAATGTATGATTTCCTTGTCATGCAGACAAGGTGTTTTAGGGCCCCGAGAAGCCACTTTGGCCCCCCGCACGTCCTCCAGACTCTGGCCAGTAGTTGGAAAGCCCAGCCCCCTGCAGCTTCAGCCATAAATAGTGGTGGGGCCCTCATCTGGGCCAGGTTTCTCATTTAACTGTTTCAATAACTCACTAAGGCAGTTGCTATCGCTTCTGTTTTATAAATGAGGAGCCGAGGCTCTGCTGGCAGAACCAGGAATCAAGCCCAGGTGTTGCTGATGCCAAGGTCAAGGCTTCTCAGGTTTGGGCTTTTAGTAGACTTGGAGGAGGGAAGAAAAGCTGCTCCCATGCAGAACTGATTTATCTGTCCAGGCTTGGTCCATGAAGCACTGAGACACCTCCTGAGAAGCTGTTCAGAGCAAGGATGGAGGCTTCAGGAGTGGCCCATTCATGGTGAGCCTGAGCTCACCCTGATCTGTAAGGCAATGAGCAGCAGCAACAGGAATGCCCAAGACCCCAAGGTGCTGGGGTTCAGCAGAGGGTGGGACATGGCTGAGACACAGGTGCCTGCATCACCCTGCTCCAGGGGGAGCTATCCATATCAGAGTGACTGTGAATGGCTGCCCCTGGAATTGTGCAGTGCACAGTCTGTGCAGGTGTGCATAAATGCCCAGCAAGTACCTAGCTGCTCACTGGACAAGCTGCTTATCTTTCTTCTAGCTCTCATTTCCAGCAAACCACACTTCTTTACCACCCATCCTTCCCTGCCAAGCTGGGGTGCCTTCTTTCAGATGGGGCCAGCTGGATGAAATCCTTTTACTGGACGTTTCCAACCAGGAACTGGGCAGCACAATGTATCGTGGATGAGCAGGTAAGGTAGGTGACTAAGGGTTGGGCTGCTCATGTCCAGTGAGGGTTTGGAGGCTGGTACACCTGACAAGAAAACCCTCATGGATCCCTTTAAATAGACAGGCCTTAACTGTGATCTGTAGGTAGATCTCCTCTTTCTTCCAAAGGATGGGAATTGACATTAAACTTAACTCAAGTTTGATTCAAGTAGCCAAGACTGTTAGTGATCTCCCAAAATTTGTTCTTCTCTTCTTCCATTGTAATGGAGCTGTAACGGGGTACATGGCCACCTAACCAGCGACTGCATTTCCCAACCCTTCAAGCAGCTAGATCTGGGCATATAGTAGTTCTCGACAATGGAATGTGAGTGGAAGTACCGCTCCATGCCTGGACCTTAAAACATTGTCCCTACACATCACCACAATCTTTTCCCTTCCTGAGAACTGGGACAGAGATATGTCTGAAATCCAGCTTCAACCATGCAGACAAGGACAGCACCTCAGAGAAGTGTTTCTAAGCTTAAGGGTACATTAGAATCACCTTAAGGACTTCTGAAAACGCAGCTGGCTCCACCCCCAGCGATTCTAATTCAGTAAGTCTGGGGTGGTGCCTGAAGTTTGCATTTCTGACAAGTTTCTGGGTGACACTAGTGCTGCTTGTCTGGAGGCCACATTTTGAGACACACGCTGTCCTTGGGGATGGCACAGAAACAAGGTGGCAGGATCCGGGATCCCTGTATGACTGTGTGGAGCAGAACAGCTTGCCTACCCTGACTGTTAGAGGAGAGAGAGAAAGAAAAACTTTGTTTTTTAAGCCACTGTTCTGTTGGGCCTCCAAGTTGGCACCTCAGCCTTTGCTCTAAACTGAATCATACCCTTGGGGGTCAGAGTCTTCTCTGTGTAAATGTTCCTCTCAAAAAAGAAAAAAAAGATCCTACTCTAGCTCCAGCTCTAGGAGCAACAAATTAGTCCTTAATCAGACTAGTACATGGAGCTGGAATAGAATCTCAGCTGTAAGACTGCAAAGCTCAGCCTCATCAGAATGCATGCTGTCTCTCAAGTCACCCACAGTTTCCTGGATCCTGTCTCCCTCTTGAGTTACTGCCAGATCTTTCTTCCTCTGAAGCTTTATTTCTTTGTCCAGTCATCCTGCACCCCACCACTGTCTGACCTCCTCGCCCACTCTACTCATCCCAAAGTTACTGTAATTGCCAGAGCCAAAGATGGCTTTTCAAACCTCCTCCTGCTTCACCTCTGCTGAATTTGAAACACTGATCACACCTTCCTTTTGAAGACCCTCTCCATTGCTGGTTTCGTGGTACATTCTCACCTCATTCTTCTCCTGAGTTTCCAATTTGCCTTGATCTGAACATCATGACCTCCAAGTCTCCAGCTTTGTCCTCTCTTCCTTGGCCTCATCCACTCCTCTACCCCTCTTCTTCCTGGCTTACCCCTTTAAGGCTGGCACTCCCTCCAGGGTGAGGTGGGGAACATTTTTTGTTCTTTGCCACCCCCATTCATGCCCAACCCCATCCACCTCCAGCAATCTGATGACTCAAAACCCTGCTGAGTTGCAGGCTCCCTCCCATGGCTGCAGGTCCCTCCCATTCAGCACGCCCAAAACGCAGTCAACATCATCTCCCTGCAACCCATTCATCCCCTATTCCTAATCTCAGTAAGTGACCCTCTATCGCCTGTGCAATGCTCACCCCTTTTTCTCAGTGTCACCACTTCCCTCCCCAACATGCAGTGCTTTACCAAGACACCCCCTTCTGCAGCTCTCCTCAAAGAACATCCTGCAAATCTGCCTATTGCACTCTTCTCACTGCTGCCCTGCTTGCGTCTCCCCTCCTCATTTAGCAATGCAGAAGGTCTGCTGGAGGTTCATGTATCTGTTTTCCCCTCTGAGATTAACTAGTTAATTAATCTATTAATTTATTGAACATCCCAGGCCTCACTATGTGGCATAGGTGCTGGAGATGAAGAGAAGGGAATGAATGATGCTGTCTCTGAACTCCAAGAGCCCACAGCTGGAAAAATGGACATGTCAACATCACAATGGATGAACTTCAGGGGGAAACATGTGTGCAGGAGGGATGAAGAGGGAACTATGGACATAGGTTTTTAAGGATGAGCAGGAATTAGGCAAAGAAGGTGACAGGGAAGGTATGGTTCAGGCTTATGATCGTGGACTTTGTAAGCAAAAGGGGACCACCAGATTATGAGAATTACAGTCACCAATTATGAGGTTAAATGAAAGAAATCCAAATGGCCCAGTGGGTATAAACCAGAGTCTGGGGTTGGGGAATGAGCATTTACTTAAATGAATTCTAAAAATACACTTAGCAGCCCAGCTATCTGAAGGGAGAATTGGGCATGTATTAATCGATTTCCTGTAATTCTGCAAGACCACAGCGGAGGCCAAGTTGTCTAGGGCAGTCAAGGGCTGTCCAGTCTGCCCTGTGGTCAGTCCATGGAAGCTGGCCCAGGCTTCCCACCTGCTGGGGTGGACCTAGCTAAAGGGGCAGAGGAGGCCGATGGGGAGAAGACAGACCCTAAGCTCACTCATGAAAATCACTGCCTTTCTACACTAAGAGCACAGAGTTTTAATTCTGACACACTGGGTCTTCAAAACACCTTTCAGAAATATACTAATATACTTACTGCTCCCTTGAATGAGCTTAAATATAGGGAAGAAAACAGTCTATAATTTTTCCCACACTTGGAGAATGGATCTATGATTTCCATAGAGAAGAGCCCATCTTTTCTTCACCTGTGTGGAGCCACATGTAAGAGGCCCTGTCCATATCCATGCGGGAGCTGCTTACTCACCTCCCCTCCTCACTCCCGAGTGAAGGCCAGTGCTTGGCAAGAGGGAATTTGGTTGGGGAAGAATGTGTGCTCCTGGATCCCAGGGGAGGGGCAGGGGCTGATGAAGTCCTTGCTTCCCATGATGATCTAAGAAAGGGGAATTGCCAAAGTGATGCTAGGGACAGGGCCGTCCACTAACTGATGTGCTGTGTTTATAAAGGCAGAGGATACAATCGCAGGGGCAAGCAAAGGCCCAGGTGTTGGGGATGGGGTCTAGACTCAGGAGGCCTTCCCTACTTGCCAGCACCTTGAGCAAGTCACCACCCCTCTCTATGCCTCAGTTTCTTTATCTGTACAATGAGAAAGTTGGTGTTCTAGCAGATTCTTTCAAATAAGTTTTTATGTAGAGCCTCGATATATAAAAAAGATAAAGCAGAGCCCCTCTGGTTGAAAGGGTTTGTTAAGCCCCTCTCCACTCATTTAAGCCCCTCTCCACTCATTTAAGCTCCTCTGACCACTGTCTCCCTCCGCCACCGACCCCAAAGCTGGGACCACAAAATTCCTGCTCAGACACTCTAGGAGACCAACCCACAGGAAGCCAGCATGTTTTCCATTCTTCAGTTGCCTGTCATCACTCCACACTTGTTTATGGTTAAAATGTGGGAGAGCTGGGACCATATCATGGACTCACAAGACACTTTTAGAACTGAAGGTGTCCTCCAAGACCATGGAGAAGACCTTCATTTCATAGACAATATTCAGCTTCTGCTGACCTCCAACCTGGTCCCAACCCGTTTCCATTTCTTTCTTTTTATTGGGATAAAATACACACAACATAAAAGTTACCATTGTCACCATTTTAAAGTGTACAATTCAGTGCCATTAAGTACATTCACAATGTTGTGCGACCACCACCACTATCTAGTTCCAGAACTTTGTCATCACCCCACACGGAAACTCCATTCCCATGAAGCAGTCGCTCCTCATCCCCCTCCCCCTAGATCCTGGAAACCACTCATCTGCTTTCTGTCTCTATGGATTTGCTTATTCGTAATATTCTCTGTCAATGGACTTATACATTATATGGTCTTTTATGTCTGGCTTGTCTCACTTAACCTAATGTCTTCAAAGTTCATCGGTGTTGTAACATGCATCAGTACTTCACTCCTTTTTATTGCTGAATGATATTCCATTGTATGCCTATACCACCTTTTGCTAATCCAGTCATCTGTTGATGGACATTTGGGTTGTTTCTACCTTTGGGCTGTTGCCAACAGAGCTGCTATGAACATTCATGTATGAGTTTTAGTTTGGACACCTGTTTTCAACTCCTCTGGGTAATACGTCAGAGTAGAAGTGCTGGGTCATATGGTAACTCTATGTTTAATGTATTGAGGACCTGCCAAACTGTCTTCCACAGTCTCACCTCATTTTTAAATAAAGTGTCTGCCATGGGGAAGTGGGCCTCACTATCCAATTCCCCTCACCCAGGAAGAAGCAGGAACTTCTGTGTGCTGGCCAGGGCAGCCTGCTGTGTCTGCCTCTCCAGGATCTAGCTCCCTGGTTACTTGCACAGATAATAGGAATGATGATACCGTGTGAGAAGTGCAGGCACTCTTGGGGTCCCCACTTCACAGATAGGCAAACTGATTCAAGGACGCATGGCCTTGTCTGAAATACAAACCCATGTTCTGCTCCACTCCCTGCACTGCCCCGCAGGAGACTTCCCAGCCCTCTCTGGCTTGGACACGTCTGGCAGATCCCCCTGCTCAGCTCCTGGTGCCTGCCTCTCAGGAATGTGTCCTAGTTTGCTTCCTGAGGCCAGGCTGCCTCAGCTTCCATCACTGCACCAGGCTTCCCTGATCAGTGCCCAGCTCCTGCTTGATGATGAGAAGCACCTCTGCTTAGCCGCACTCTGTGCCCTGAGGACCCTGGGCTGAGGACCAGTGCCAGCTCACTGCCCTCTCCCAAGGCCGCCCAACACATTGGACTCAGACTATGCACATGGTTTTCTGGACCCCATACTCAGCCAGACCTGAGGGCTCTTTGGGACCCGTACCTGGGCCTCAGGATCTGAGGATGACAAGGTGGACACCCTGCCAACTACAGCAGGTCCAGAGAAGGAGTCCTTTCCGGTCAGCTCTGCTCTGCCTCCTCAGGCCTGGAACTAGGACACAAACATCTGAAAGGGGTTTTCCCTGTCACTCTGCTGTCCATCCAAGCTGGTCCAGCCAGCAGCTGGGGGCTGGTGCCTTGCAGAAACTCGAGAAGGGCAGAGGGCTGGGTAACCATGAGGCTGACAGCAACATCCACAGTCCCCCAGGAAGCCAGGCAGAAGCAGACAACACTGCAGGCCCAGCAGCCTCCCAGGCTTGGGTTTAGGACCCAGACTGGAGCTGGAGGCCCACATGCGTCTCTGTTCTCGGGGGCCAAGGTGAGTGTTCACTGCTGTGTATAGGTGTGAAGGGAAGGCACAGAGACCATGGATCCTCAAGGCTGTCTAGAGGATGTGGGAGGCACGTCCATGCGCCTGATCAACAATGATCCCAGCTTTCAGACCGGTCTGAACCAAGAGCTCTCCACCAGTTTTGATGCAGAGGACTCAGAGCCTAGGACAGGGGGCCCTCTACAACACTGCTGCCCCTTCTAGGGTGGGGTCTCCAGAACAGCACCCCCCAGGTCCACAGCTGCAGCCACTAGAGCTGAAGCCACTATTTGCTTGACCTGACAGTTTCTTAGATCTGTCTGGGAAATGACTCTGGTTGGACGCTGCAGAGGACACCCACAAGCTTCAGGGAGAGGTCCTCTGTAGGGCAGCTCATACACCATCCTGAGCACAGGCAGAAATGTGGCTTTTGTCCCCTTCCCCATCCCTAGTGCCAGGAGGAGGGTGAACATAAATATGAGCCTGGCTCTCTGGTGTTTGCTTCGGGGGCTGGGATGTCACATACATGGAGGGAAAATTAATGTCACCCTTGCCAGCTGTGGGACCTTGGGCAGGTCATCTGATCTACCTGAGCCAGTTTCTTCTGCCCAGTGGGGATCAAAGGCTGAGGATCCCCGAGAGAGTGACCGTGATGCCCCAGCCAGTGCCTGAATTCAGTAAGTACTGGCTGGACATGCAGCTGCCTCTCCCCAGCACACAGCTGCAGCCCAGCAAGGGATGGTGGCAGTTTGGATGTTCTGTGGCTTTGGCAGGATCTTCCAGGCTGGAGAAGAGTTTGCTGTGGGGTGGAAGGAGGAGCTCTCCCACAAAAGCCTTCCTCATGCACGACATTTCATGCTTAAGGATATTCATAACCTGCCCACTGGGAATAGGAAAGGCAGCGACATTTCCTTCCTGGCAGCAGGAATTGAATAAACAATGTCCGAATAACTTAAAAACCCATCTTCTTTCCCAGACAGAAGGATTTGTACAATCTCTCATTTGCTTTCAAAATAGTGCCTGTCTTGTCTCTGGAACAGGATACCATGGCTTAGCAATAAGACTAAAAGACCATTCCTTGCAGGGAATGATAACTTTGGGGCCCCTGAAATGGTATGAAAAGTTTTACTATTTATGTGCTGCAGTTTCACAGGTTTTAGCAGATCTCCAAAGGGGTTTGCGACTCCCTCACTCAAAAAGGGTAAGAACCACTGATGTCCAACCCTTCTTTTTTTGGGTAAGCCTGAACTGTCAACTCCCAAGAGTTGGCTCAGAAACCCAGTGGGCTCCAGAGATGTTACTAGAGGCAGAGCTGGAGCTAGAAGTCAGGTAGCCCAGGTGTCCAGACTCCTGGCCCAGCCTGCCTTCTCCCACACTACTCTGGCTGATAAATCTGTGTTGAGGGTGAGGGAGAGAACACTCATGCATCCAGATTTGAATTCCAATGTTCACTTTGGGACTTGGATGTAAATCTGTTAGGTCTTAAGTCCGAAGGTGATGTAATTTATTGAAGAGAGCTTGGAAGTTGCTAAGCTCCCTGACAAATAAACCATGTATCTCCATCTCAGGTCTGTGAAAACATGTATTTTAGGGACTTAGAAATCCCTTTGGAAAGCATTAGAATCTTCTGCTTGCAAGAGAGCCAAGCACACAGATACTTGTCTGTGAAAAAGATGCTTGACCTTTTTGGGCAAGGAAATAATGCACGCACATGGCGACTAACCAATGACTGCCACACTGTTACCCCAATTCTTTCCAAAAAAAGGAAGAATTTTAGTTCCATGAGTTATTGAGGGAGGATGTTATAGAAACCAACTTGGCATCAGAATACCCTAGAGAGTTCCCAAATCACCTCCCCCATCATGTACTCATCATATCACCACCACCATCAACACTCACGCCCCACTGTTTCCAAGGTTTAGAAAGCTGCTTGCCTGTCTCACATGGGGAAGGAACCTTAGAAATCAGCCCACTCCCATATTTTGGCTAGAGAGACCAAGAGGGTGGATGTCATTTCTCCATTCTCAAGTCGATCAAGTCTGAGGAGAGTTGAGATGCAAATCCATTTCTCTGATTCTCAGCCCAGTGCTCCAGGCTAGGGAGGACTGTGGACTCACAGTGTTACCCCCCGGGGTCATGGCCTTTCTGCTCCCATTGTCTGTGGCTGTAACCAAGGATAATGATACTAAGCCATCAGAAGCTAATGAGCACACAGTGCTTTGGAGATGGGAAGATCTGAAAGGCTGCCTCATTATTATTGATGAGGATGATAATGTGTAATATTTATATACCACCTTGACTGCTAATTTCCAAAATGAAGAAGGAGGAATTTAAGGACTCAGTCAACTCTGTTGGTAGCGATGGCATTCTAGACAACCTGGACAGAAGATCTCTGGTTGCTCCGAGTGCCTCTGGTCCTTGGATTCTAAGATGAGCACATCAGCAATCCAACCTTTGTATGGTGTGGACTCACTTCTTGCCAAGGAAACCCAGGAAAATGGGCAAGACTTGGGAGGGCTGGGAACGATCACTTTGCATATTCATAAACTCAACTAGTGTAGATTTATTGAAAATGCCACGTCACGCCTGATCACAGGCAAGCTTCCCTACCTCCAATCCCGCCTATTTTGAGGCCAGACCTCCCTGGGTTTGAATCTTAGCTCTGCCATTTATTGGTTTTGGGATTTGGGGAAGGTCTTTAAGTTCTCTGTGCCTCAACATTCACAACTATAAAATGGGGATAATAACGCTGACTTTAGAGAGTTGTAATGATTACAGGAGATAATGTATGTTAACACCTCATACTGTGCCTGGCACGTGGTAGGCCTTCAGTGTAATTCTTATTACATTCTTATAACTGCCCCACAGGCTACATCACCGGAGGGCAGGAAATTGGGGCCAAGAACCCTGTGGGAATCTTTCCTCCCCATAGGGGGAGGTTGGGAGAACAGAATTCACCCATCAGTTACGAGGTGAAAGTCAGCAGTCCAATTTTCCTACTTCCCAGGCGCGTATAACATTTATTTAAATTATTTTAAGATAGTCCAAAGTTGTGTTTAAATCCTTGTTTACCAAGTGGGTACCTTCTGTAAATTACTATACTAACATTAAAAGATAATTATACATGTAATAATGAAAAATAGAGCCCAATGTTAAAAGTATTATAAACGATAATTTTCTAGGGAGGAATTCATTATTATCATTGGTGGAGTTATTCTGTCCCAAGCTCTGGTTTCTGCAGCTCACGTCACCTCCCAGGGCCTCAGTTATGTGTAAGGGAACAACTGTGGTTATTTCCAGGCTCAGACCTGAAGCCTTTCGTTTCCCCCTTGTCAGCTTCCGCCCTTCCTCCTGCGCTTTCAACCTGACCCATTTGTGAGGTTTGCCTGCCATGAGCAACCATGAGCCTGGCCTTTAAGTTTGAAAGGCCAGGCCTTAGAGCAGTGTTCTCAAACTCGAACATGCTTCAGAATCACCTGAATGCACACTGGTAGGTTGCTGGACCCCTCCCAAGAGTTTCTGAGTCAGCGGGTTTGGGGCAGGGCCTGGGATTTTGCGTTTAACAAGCAATGTTGATGCTGCTGGTCCCAGACCTCACTTTGGGAACTACTGTATTAGAACTACTTTTGACCTCAGATGTCCATTAGAACCACCTGAGGATTAAAAAAAATCAATTCCCAGGCTGCACCCCAGGCAAATTAAATTGGGACCTCAGAGGCTGGTACTCAGAGAGACAGCAGTGCCATGCACTGAGCTGACTTAGCTGTTGATAACCCCAGGCTGATGCGGGAAAGATTAGGGGTCAGCAAACTTTTTCTATAAAGGACCTGTTAGTATATACTTTTGGCTTTGCAGGCCACATATGGTTTCTGCAGTATATTCTTCTTTGCTTTTGGTTTGTTTGTTTCAAATCTTCGAATATGTAAAAAATAATTCTTAGCTTTCAGGTCATAGTGTAAAAACAGTTTTGGAGCCCTGGAGAATTTGCATCAGCCAGGCACGTATCTGTCAAATTTAATGATGAAAATAGCTACTCACAATTAGCATTATTTATACAATAAATTAAAACCAAGGTGAATGTGGATAATTTAAACGAATTAAAGGTACAATGCAAATGTGGCTTCTCTGTACTAAACTTTTACTGTTACCCATCACTGCTCTTTCTAACCGAGTTCTCCTTTCTAAAAAAGAGGAGAGGGGTTTCCTTCTGCCTCCGCTCCCTTTCTGGTTCACTGTACTAGTATTTGATTCCTAGTATTTGCAAGTTAAAAGCCCTTAGCTATCTGTTCAGTGCCGTCAGAAAGTGTTAATTGCTTTTCTAGGATTTCATTCTCTCCCAGTGCTTCCAGTTCTAACTTCCTGTCTCACCCTCTCTCTCCACACAGAGGAGTTTCTTTCTTCTGGAAAGCCTGGCTTAGAAGCCTCTGTGTGTACAAAAAGGATCCCCAAATGCGGCGTTATCTGGCACTTTCTCACATCCTCTTCCTCGTGCCTCTCTTCTCTCCCAAAGGGTACTCCCTCAATAACTAAGCCACTCCCTCCTTCCCTCCCGCTCTGCCTCGTCCCAACCTATCTGCTCAGCTTTGGTATAAAAATGGTCATGCCTAGAACAGCAAGTGAGTATCTGAATGGGCTTAAGAACTCCTAGAAGTTTTTTGCTTTTCAATCTGTTCCAAATCTCAGACAAAATGGACAATTCCACCTCTACTCCGATCATTTGCTCTTTTAGAACCTGTTAGTAAAACACCTAAGCTCTTAAAAATGTAAATGACGTAAAGCAGGAGGGTGGAGATCTGGAAATGTTAACAGAAATGGAAGCCTCCATCATTTTCTAAACACACAAATGACTAACTTGAATCCTAGGGCCCTTGGATGGCCCACCTGTTGAAAGGAATTGTGTTGCCTTAACTGGGCCACCATTTAAAAATGTGACCACAAAGCCTTGAGGCAGGGCTGGCTTCATGGGTGTGCAACCTGTGTGGGCTCACAGGCTCACATTTGGAAGGACCCTGCATTTGGTTTAATGTCGTGCTGTTTGCATCTTGAAATTCTTGATAATTTCATCTTTGAACTTGTGTCTCATAAGTGAAGTCCAGTGGGACAGTGGGACATGAACATTAGCTGAAGACATGTGCATACGTGTGTCCGTGCCTTCCTGCTCTCCATTTGCATATGGTGTTCACGATACCTGTGAGCACGGAATTCCAGGGATCCACAGCGCGTAGGAGCTCAGAGAACCTCAAAGTGAGCCCAAGACTAGATCTCTGTGACAGAGTAAACAGGTCGTTCACAGCACTGAAAAGCCATACTCTGTGTTGGAATCAGAACTTTGTTCAAATGCAGAAAGATACACATTCTAAGAAACATGAACAACCAAGGAACCTTGTGATATCCTATCCTTTCTCATTTGTGTTGCTTCCTGCTTCAACCAACCACTAACACCAAAATGATGACACAGAAGGAAAAAAAAAATAGGGTCGTGGATAGTTCCCTTTTCCTTTCATCCCTCTTAACTTACTGTTAGGCATTTCAAGGAATTCTTTAAATTAGTTGGGCATAGTGGCACATGCCTGTAGTCCCAGCCACTCTGGAGGCTGAGGTGGGAGGATAGCTTAAGCCTGGGAAGTTGAGGCTACAGTGAGCCGTGATCAAGACACTGCACTCCAGCCTGGGTGACAAAGTGAGACTCAAAAAAAATTTAAGAAAAAAAAAAAGGTTCAGAAGAAAAAAGTACAAAGGATAGGGGTGAGCTGTGTTGTCCTGTTTGTTTGAGGTCAGTTAGAAAAAAAAATTACATTATCTTATTTAACCACATAGCTGGCATGGTAGCTAGACTGTACAGCCTTTTTGGCAAGTAGAAGTTTAAGTTTCCATAAATATTCTTGAAATACTATAAAGAGATTTCTCTTTCATAGCTGCCTTTCATAGATAAGTAGTAGGGTTTTGACCTTTGTCCTGTACCCTGGTTTTAGAATAATAGTCCTCAACACTACCTGAGAATAGAATTATGTTTATTATTGTGGAGACGGGGCCTTGCTCTGTTGCCCAGGCTGGTCTTGAATTCCTGGGCTCAAGCGATCTTCCTGCTTCAGCCTCACAAAGTGTTAGGGTTACGGGCATGAGCCACTGCACCCGGCCCCTTTCTGAGCCTTTTAAACACACTGGAATTCTGTTAGTAAATGACCTAAACTGATTTTTTAAAAATGTAAATGATATCAAGCAGAAAGCTAGACACTGGATAGTAAAACCAAACTATTAGTGATATGGCCTTTCATTAATATTTTTAAGATACAAGTCAAATTCTCATTTATATGGAAGTCTGGCTGACAAAAGTCTTTCAAACGATGAAGTCCATGTTTAACAATAGTAAATTGGAACGAGGCTGAGAGCCACTGGGGGGTTATCCCACGCCACCATCAACGGGGGGCCCCTACTCAATGCTTCAGAACAGACTGGGGAACCATCAAAGCAATTCTCCCGAACATTTCCTGAGCCTCTGTAACATCCTTAATTTTCGGCATTTCACAACAAGGACACTTCAGCTCTAAGCAGGGCCATGCGCTTGCACATGAGTGGTGAGGAAGGGAGAGGAGGCTGTTGGGGTGCAGACACTTTCCTTCCCATAGTTGTGTGTGGGGAGTAGCATGGAAGTAACAGTTGGAAAGGGAAGAAAGGGGGTGCCTGGTTGGCCTGGGGCCTAACCAGAAGGAGGTCACAGACCTCTGGACTACTGACAGAGGATACCAGCATCAGACAATCCCATAGCGGTCACCATCTGAGAGCCCCCTCCTCACCATGGGCCCTATTCCAAACCACTTCACTGTGGTCATCAGACACTTGGGTGCTCCATACCCTCTACTGAGTTCAGCTCGGGCAGGCATCCATGCACCTCACTAGGAGTTACAGGTCATTTTCTCCATTCACAGATGAGGAAACTGAAGCTTAGTGAGGTCACATAACACAGGGAAGTTCTCACAGAGAGGAAGGGGCATAGCCAGGATCCACGCCTGGACCACCTACCGCCAGAGCTGAGCTCTCCTGCCACCCTTGCTGCCTGCTGCCTTCGCCTGCAGTCTCTGCCCACCTTTCCTTTTTGAGAGCTCCAGGTGTGGCTTGGTGGGTGCCACTCAGTCTGCACTGGGTTGTTTTCTCACCTATTCCTGGGTGTGAGTTTAATCTCTTCAACAACTAGCACTCAGCATTCAGGGGCTGGGTCCTGATGCATTTCTTAGGGCCTGGAGGGTCAAGCTTACAGCAGACACTTGGTGAATATTTGTGCACAGTGTAAATTTGTTGCTCCCTCTGCAACTCTATCTGCACTGTGGTGTGTGAGCCCAGAAACACATCAAAGTCAGCCAGAGTGGGGACATGTACAAGAAGCAAAGGAGCGTCAAAAGGAGTGAACAGAGGGCCCAGTTCTTTACTCCCATCTTCTCTCCATTTGTCTCCACAATCTCCCTTAATAGCCCTCCTAAACCAACCAAACAAAACAATGATGCCCCCTTGTCTGTCGTGGGTATGGCCAGTAATGCTCCTAGCACGGGGCTTAGAAAAGGGAGAGGTAACAGCCAGGTGCGGTGGCTCACGCCTGTAATCCCAGCACTTTGGGAGGCCTAGACGGGTGGCTCACAAGGTCAGGAGATCGAGACCAACCTGGATAACATGGTGAAACCCCGTCTCTACTAAAAAAATACAAATAAATTAGCCGGGCGTGGTGGCGGCACCTGTAGTCCCAGCTAATCGGGAGGCTGAGGCAGGAGAATGGCGTGAACCTGGGAGGCGGAGCTTGCAGTGAGCTGAGATCGGGAGCCACTGCACTCCAGCCTGGGCGACAGAGCAAGACTCTGTCAAAAAAAAAAAAAAAAAAGAAAAAAGAAAAGAAAAGAAATGAAAAGGGAGAAGTAACCTAGGTTCTGTGCCCCAAACCTGGGCACAATGTTGGACACAGCAGTTGCCCTACCATTTCCAAGTGTATTTATAGAAAAAAACAGCATGAGACAATGTTTTACATGGAGACAAGCTTGGAAACCCTAGGATGCGTGGCTGCTGTAAATACAGGCCAAGGCTGGTGTACCACGTGGCTGTCCTGCAGGCTCAGCACTCGCCCAGAGAGCAGAGCTCCCCCGCACTGCCAACTACTCAAGCAAGACAATGCTGAGTGGGCATCTCCTGGGGATGAGGCACATCTGGGCAGGCTGCCTGGGAACGCACCCAACAGAGGACGACGACAAACACAGTCACCTTAAATAAGGAGCTATCAAATATCCATGTGTGGTTTCTCCAGCTTGCAGATGTTTTGTGTTTTTTCCCTGTCCAGGGCCTGTCTTTCCCATGGATCCGAGTTCCCACATAGCCCTTGCTACTGTATTGTATGCAAAATCGTTTTCATATTAACTCCAACCAAAAATTCAGGAAATTAAATCGGTTGCATAAAAATAGCTGTGGATAAGTTCCATGGCCAAACAGAAATGAGCCGCGGAACAACCACTCTGTGTGTGTGAATCCTGCCTGTGACCCTCACAGAAGGCCAAATGTGCATTACTTCCAGGTGCAGCACAACTGTTTCAACTTGGAGCTGAAAAGATGAAAAGACCCCTTGAAGTCTTCTGGTGCAATGGCTTTCTAGTTTTATTTTAGTGGGAGAACACTTTCTTCAAAGGAAATCCTACCTGGAAGCCGGCATGTAACTTAGATGAACCCCAAGCTGCTGGTGTGAGGGATCCTGGGCCATGGGGCTTGCTCTCCCCGTCCAAAGCTCCTAGGAGCACAGTTTGAAAAACAGGCATGCATCACCCCCAGCCCCTTGTTAACTTCTTCACTCAATCGTTCACACAGCCGTATTTCTTGAGCACCTACTGTGTCTAGGTGCTGGTGAGCCAGCAGGTAACAGGACAAACGCAGTCTCCACTTTCGTTAAGCTCACACTGTGGTAGGACGTGGCAAAGGGAGGTTCAGAAAGGGTGGCCCGTGCTACAGAGGAAACAGATCACGGAATCGATGTGACCATCACAAGAAGGTGGCCACTTTAGATGGGGATAAGGACAGGCCTCTCTGAGGAAGTGAAACACCAGCAGAGATCAGAATGACAATCTGGAAAGATGCCCTGTTTTGGACCAATGAGGAAGCAGACCCAGTGAGGCAAAGCAAACTTCCCCAGGACATGGCGGGCAGGGGTACAGCTGGGACCTGACTTGTGTTTCCAGCATCCTCCACCCAGGGCTCTTCGCTTTCACAGACATTACTAAACAGCTACCACATACAGAGAAGTCTCAGTGGGCCCAGCGCAATGGTTCACACCTGTAATCCCAGCACTTTGGAAGGCTGAGGGGGTGGATCACCTGAGGTCAAGAGTTAGAGACCAGCCTGGCCAACATGGTGAAGCTTTTTCTTTACTAAAAATACAAAAAGTAGCCAGGTGTGGTGGTGGACGCCTGTAATCCCACTCCATCTCAAAAAAAAAAAAAAAAAAAAAAAAAAAAATCTCAGTAACAGGTGACATCCAAGGGCGGATAAACCACCAAACCACGTCCTGCTGTTTGGTGCTGTATGGCGTGACTCTTCCCTCCCCTCTCCTCCCCTCCTCAGCTGGGGTCAGGGCTGGCCCTGGATCTGAAGACTCTATACCGCAAAAGACAGAGCCCTGAAGCTGACACCCTAGATCTGTGACCTTGGCTGAGAAAGTCTCTTCATCTCCTATCTCTCCAGCTGCAGACAGGAGGGTGTTCCTTACTGCTTCATTTGGCATAAAGGTAAAAGCAAGATGGGGGGCATAAGCCCACTGGTTCATCTGGAGGACAGCTCTCTGGAAAGGCAAAATGCTCCAGGGCGATTTAAAGACATCAAAGCCAGTTTTCCTCCTGTGCTATAGAAGGCGTTCACACAAGAACTATAAGAAACTACACAGGTCTATACATATTTTACACGCAAGTCAGACACTCCTGTTGTGCTGAATATGACAGGAAGCAGCCTGCAAATGGCTCCCCTACTATCCACAAACCAAACAGCTCCAGGCCACCCAAGCACTCCCCAGACCACCAATTCCGCACCTGGGGCCCAGCAGTGCCGCTGGCCCTGGGAGCCTTACTGCTGCCAAAGCACTTCCAGGCATGAACTAATGGGAGCTTCCAGCTTCCTTGGGAGATAAGCCAGTGATTATTAGTCCCATTTTGCGCACAAAGTAACTGAGCCCCAGACGACCTTTCCAGGCAACAAAGCAAATGACACAGTGACAACCACTAAGTTCCAATTCAAATCTAGGTCTCCAGACTCCAACTGCTGCTTTCCACTACAAGCCAGCTGCCCCCAAATTGAACACACCCTGGCCTAATACCACCTTCATTCTCCTGCCACCCCACCCTCCGCCTGCATACACCCTATGCCCCAGAGTGCACTTAGGACTTTTTCCAGAAGCTGCCTTTTCTCACAAGATACTTGCCACACACTGCAGACCCCTGGAACACTATTCCTGCATACACAGCAGCTGAGACCCATGTTAAGATGCTGTCCAGCCGAACCCAATTGAGCCGCCTCCCTTTCACGCTTTCCAGCCAATGCACACGTTAACACTGCACATATAGCCTAGGAAAGCTATACACCCCAAAACCTCCACACCCTCCTCCTTTCATAGGAGCCAGCCAGCTGCATGTGCAGCGATGGGCACACAAACAGGTGACAGGGCCTGCAGAATCATGTTGCCACAAATGCACAGACGTGCCCAGGGAACACAGGACTCCCCGGCACAGGCAGCCTGACCCACTGAGAACAACGTGCACCACACACAGCAGGTGCCAACATTTAGCAAACCCTGTGTTGCATGGGGTAGGCAGCCACGGCCTGTCCACATCTAGCTAAGCCGACTTTGAGCCTGTCACCTAAGCTTATGCACAAGAGGCAGCTACTGGAATTCAGGGCGGGCAAAGAGAGTGACATTTTGAAGAGGGACAGCCATGTCCCGGGAGGGCACACGGCCCTCAGAGGCCCAGAGCTCTTCCCAAGGCACAAGTGCAGAAGGCGGACTCAGGCGTGTGGTTAAGGACACCCTGCTGCGGGCCCCTGCACACACCAACGCGTGCTCCCACCCACCGAGACTCCCCCGGGCTGCCTGCCCCACTCCTATCCGCAGCCAGCGTCCCCCTGCCCGCCGGCCCCGCCACCCCACCGTCCATCAGGGACTGCGGGCGGCGGAGGTGGCGGCGCCTTGCCGGGACCCCCAGCCTCCCTCCCCCTCCCCCGGCGCCCCACCCCACGCGGGCGCGCTTCTCCCGCCGCAGCCGCCCGCACTTACCCGGCCCGGACACGGGGCTCCGCTACGCGGTGATGGAAGCTGAGCCTAGAGAGGCGGAGAGCAGCGGCTCGCAGGGCCACCCAGCGGCACATGGCCCGCGCCTCGGCCCGCCCCTTCCTTGCCGGCCGGGGGAGTGTCCGCGCGCCTCCAGCCCGCCCCGCGCCCCGCTGCGGTGCCAGGTGCCCGCTCTCCTCACCTGGCAGGCGGGACGCGCCCAGGAACCCCGCGCGCTGGCGGGCCGCCTCCTTGTTAGCAAGTTTGCCTTTCTGTGATTCAGAGCATGCGGAGCGAATTAAGTGGAGTTAGGGGTACTGTGCGACTGTCTGGGGGAAACCTGCGGGGAGCGCGGGAAGGGATGGACTTGATGAGGGGCGGCGGAGCGACTTTCAAACCTCCCCTCCCTCCGCAGGCCCCAGCCCCCACCCTACCCGCCCTCTCAGATCCCTCTGTCCCCTGCCTAGGTCGGACCCTGGGAGTGGTTGGCCCCTGGGAGTTCCCAGGGACTTTAGGGACAAGGTTTGATGACATAGAGCTTCCCCACTCCCTCTTCCTCCCCTCCCCTCATCCTCTGCCCGGAAACTTCCATCACTGCCCTGTCCCTGTCAGAGTCCTGGGGACCATCTGCCTTACATTCCCTGGGCCCAGGGAGAACCAAGATTCTTCCCAATCTGCAGCAAAAAGAGTAGACGGTAGGGCCCAGCTGTCCCTGCCTGCACCCAGTGGAGGTGCAAAGCTGTCCCTAAGTGGGTCTGTCCTAGCAGTGGGGCGTGCATTATGGGTTATTTCCCAGAGCAACGGTGGCCTTGTGCTTATCCAACCATGTTCTTTTGAAACTTGACTGCAGCGAGCCAGGTTATCCATATACCAGGTTGCTAGGTCAGGGAGGCCGCTACTGGGGGGCAGGGAACGCGAACGACGCCACTGAGCCTCAGAGCACCAGCGCTCTCAGTGCCGCAGCTGGCCGCTGGGAAAGGCTTCGCACAGGGCCATGCGGGAGGGAGATGATGGCTACAATCCCCTGAGACGAAGACCTGAATGCAGAAGCTGCCGCGAAGGAGTCCCCAGAGCTTGCTGTGCCCGGTGCAGGAGAAGGAGTGTGCTGGGGGTGAGGGGGTAAAAACTGAAGTCTGGAGGAGACCTGGAATGATGTGAGGTTGAGTTTCGTGTGGGGCAAGCCGGGTTTGAGAAGCAGGCCACCTTCTTTCAGGGACACACATCCAGCAAATGCAGTGGGAATGACCTGTGATTCTTAGGAGAGAGACTGAGGCAAGAGATGCGATTTTTGGAATCATCTGGAAAGAAGTTGGGCTGACAAGAGAAGAGATGGAGCGAGAGGATAGAAAAGATAGAGAGAACAGGGCTGAAGACAGAAGCTAAGTCTAAGGAGGGGAAGGAGCCATGAGACAAACCATGTGGGAGGGTCGGGACTGTGTGGAGTGAGAGAACTCAGGAGAAGAGGGATGTTCAGCGGGGGCCTGGGCTACAGGGACACCAGGAAGGAGGTGCCCAAGAAAACAGGTTTAGATTTGGAAATCAGGAGATCTCTGGGGGCTTTCAAGAGAATTATTTGAGTGGTGGGTTGTGTAGACCAGATTGCCACTCTTTGGGGGGCATCAGCATCCTGAATCCAGTTGGTTGATGCAGGGACACAAAGGTTCATTTCTTTGCTTCCCTTCAGGAGGACTCTGAAGGGCCTCCCCAGCGCCACAGCTTCCAGAGGGGTCTGCCGAGGCCTCTGTGGAAAGCAACGCAGTTCAAGTTCAGTCTCTGCCTAATCCTGTTTTCCTTAGTCTTTCAAGGTGAGGGAGGTCTATGGGGGAAAGCCCCCCCGCCTCCCCGTAGACCTCCTGGAATGCCTGGAACAGCTTAGCAACCTGGGCACAGATGGCTTGAGACAACCTAGCCATTCGGGCCTGCTGCCAGAGTGAATACCACAGGGAGGCCTGCCGGGTCTTGGGAGCATGAGCTGGTCAGGCCCCCAGTAGACCCCTTGCAGGCAGATCTCCATCTCTATGCAGAGTCTGTATCCTAGAAATCCAACCTAAGATCCAGCGGCACCAAGAAAGGGTGAGCAAAACAGAGAAAAGGTGGGATGGAGGGAAGAACAGAGGTGGGAACCACTCTGCAGGAGCAAGAAGAGGTGATGGTGGGAGACAGGCAGGAAGGAGCAGGCATGTGATTTGATGCCTCTCCCCTCCACCTCCAAGGAAGCTGTTTCAAGAGATAGGAATTGTCAGAAAAAGCCGGAGAAGGTGGTGTTAAAGGAAAACATTGAGAATGGGGAGTGAAGACGAGGGTTTTTCGTAGCAGAAGATGGGTCTTCAAAAGCCAGGAGGCAGAGGAGAGGAAGGCTGTCGGTGAGATAAAGGTGAAAGGAAGCTGATATTCCCTGAAGTTAGTAATATTAAAACAGTACCGAAGAAAGAGAAAGTTGGAAAATGGTCTAGAGAGACCTTTTAGCAACATGAGAGGGCGAGGGATGAATGAAGCTCTGGACCAGGATATTCCCTCTGCAGCACCATCCCTGGGAATGTTAAACGTCTGGAGTAGTGAACCAATAGAAATAGAATATGCAATTAACAATTTCCCAGGAATCATGTTTACACACATAAAAAAAGAGAAATAGGTGAAAGTAATTTCAATGGTGTATTTTATTTAACACAATATATTTTAGATATGTGTTAAATAAAATATATCATTAAAATTGATGTGTCAATATAAAAAATTAATAATGAGACGTACATTTTTTTCCAACTCTGGTGTGTATTTTACATGTATTGCACATCTAAGTTCAGACACTAAATTTTCATTGGAAATACCCGATCTGTACTTAGATTTCATAACATTGATGGTTGAAGAAGTAGATTTACAAACCTAAATTGCTCCATATATACTTATGCTTTCTAATAATGGAATAAAATGATCAGTCTTTAAGTTAATTAAAATGAAATGAAATAAAAAACCCAGCTCTTAAGTTGCATGGAGCACCTCTCCAGTGTTCAGTGGCCCCACATAGGGCTAGTGGCTACTAGATCGGACCACGAAGGTCTAGAATTGGAATTCTGAGACTTTTGGATTTTGGCCTTTATTTTGTCCTGATTTTCTATGAAGGAATGGGCTTGCCTACCCCCAGTGCTGTACCACTAAAAAGATCCTCATCTGTTCCATCTCATTTCACAAAACTCACTTGAAGAAGATGAGGGAGAAGTTTGAGAGTCTGTCTATGAATAGGGAAATGGGGCTTTGGCTTGGACTAGAAATGGTATGAAGGAGATGAGATATGAGTTGGAAGTATCCCGTTTTGATTTTTGTTCTATGTTCATAAGAGGAACAAGGTTTATTTGTCAGGTTGGGTGCCCCAAAGAGTGAACTGAGAGTGTGCTGTGATAATGCATGGGGCAACTCTTGCTTGCACAAACTCTCATCTTAGTAGTTTCCCTTGAGTTCTGGGCACTGGCTGCATCACAAACAGGTGGATGCAGCTGCTATATCTAGGCCTCATTTTCTGCATCTGCAAACTGGGAGAGTAGTTCCTTATTTGGAAAAATAGGAGGGACCAGGGAAATCCCAGATTTGGAGACAGGTGCCTCTCAGCTAGGCCTGTAGCTCATCTGCTGTCCCTAGCTGGGTGCCAGCAGCTTCTGCATTCGGTCCACAGTCTGGTACCATTTGCCTGCCTTTATATCTGATGGGAGAGATCTGTCATGGGATGCAGGAGTGAGGGAAGTTCTAGAGACTACTTTAGAAATGTAAAAATAATAATACTCAGGCATCCTTGCTTTTATCTGAAATGGCCTACATCTCTTGCTACTTGGAGATTCAGGATAGATCTTGTGAGACCTCCTGCATGCCAGCACAGGGCCTGATGGCCTTACCATGCAGCAGCAGTATCTACAACCATCCCTAGAAGTGGAGTCACAGAAAATACCATGGTAATTGTGGCTTGTTTTGAGAATGGTTACCACACACACACACACACACACGTACATGGCGTGGAGGAGCCTGACCTGTTATTGTTGGCATCCCCAGGATACATGGCACATTAGCTTAGTGTTCAGCTTGTACCATAAACCCTCAAGGTCAGGAGCTGTAAAACTTGGATTTCTCCATCCCCTGGGCATAAGCCTGTCTTTCAAAACAATTTCTGGCCACTATCTAGAAGAGTTGCAAGATAACAAAATTTCCCTTGACAACCTCTACTCCTGCCTCCCTGACATCCCTGCTTGGTTAAGCTGCTGTCCTGATGTGGCCTTAATAAGTACTCTGTGTATAGACTCTTGACAGAGCCATTCCTGGGAAAAACAGCTCCGTTCTTGGAGACAGGAAACAATGCCCTCAGCATACAGATAGGAGACAGCTTGTCTGACTCGGCCTGCTTCCCCATCTTTAAAATGGGGAGATCTTCCTGCCTCGGCTTTCCAAAGTGCTGGGATTACACATGAGCCATGTGCCCGGGGAGAATCGCTTGAGCCCAGGAGTTCGACAACAGGCGGAGAAACACAGGGAGACCTCGTCTTTACCAAAACCAAATATATACATAAAATAAAACAAAATAAAATAAAGTAAAATACAATAAAATGCAATAAAAAATGAGGAGAAACTCCTCCTAAGATTCTTTTTACAGTCTTAGAGGGTGGAAACTGGCCTTGGTTTCTTCATCCATGTGAAAAATAGAGCTAAAAAGCCTCTTGTCAGCACCTTTCTCTCTTCTAGCAGGAGTGAGGAATGACCAGAGGTTAAATATTGATCAGCTAGAATTAGCTTCAATTAAATCTGCGTTTGACTAAGAACTTGATGACTGAGCCTGCTCATTTTTGCAACAATACCTGGGGTAAAGAAATGACTGCAGAATTGAATCTCACAATCTCAGGTGTAATTCCCATGAGAAAGATGTTACACCAGAAATAGGAGGTTTCCAGCTATTCTCAGGCACGATTTCAATGACACTAAGAACATCAGTTGCACTAATTGGTACTTGAAATAATTATTGATCTTCATCAGGAGTGTCAAAAGCATTGCTCAAATGTCCAACAGCTTGTCATGCTCTCTTGGCATTCTATGGGAAGGACTTCACAGCCTGTTTCTTTCCCAGGAGAGCACTAGTTAAGGCAAAACATAGAAAAACACATCTAGGATACAGATAACATAAGTACAGACAGCTGAGCAAATATATAAATAACACCCGAAATGACACTTAAATATTTACAGCTGGAGATTTCTGCTACGTGCAGCACATACTGCTAATCCTCTCTCATCTCCAGGAAGTTTTCAAAAACCTGCTTCTGTAACTAGCGGACAGGTCTCCTGGATCCAAGGTCACCTGCTGGGGAGAAAGAGAAGCCTTTGGATAAACATCACAAGTTTTCCTGGAACATCGATTTTATTTAAGAGTTTTTTGGAAAGAAGGGAATAAGATTTTTATCTTTGTAAGGTTTTTACAAATATTTTCAAAAGTGTAACATGTATATATGCTCATTTTAGAAAATTTGATCAGTATAAAATATTAAAGAAGAAAGTAAAAACTCATTTGGAATCTTATCTGTTGGAAGTAATCACTGTCTTGCTATACGTTGGTGAATATCCTTTTGATGATGTGTATGTGCGTGAGTGTGTGTTTGTAACTCGAATTTTTAAAGTTTGCGAATATATTCTAGTCGTCTTTTTATGTAAATGGATTTAAGAATATATTACATCATTTTTGATGTAATATTTCGATATACCACAATTTGTTTAATCAATCCCCTGTTAATGAATATTTAGGATGGTTTTAATTTTTGAAATATTTTACAATGTGATTCTGAAACATTCTTTCACAAATATATTTGCCTACTTATTCAACTATTTCTTCAGGATACATTCTTAGAAATGGAGTCACAGAAAATATTTCTTTTGGTGGATGGATGCAAACAAACATATACATATGTATATGTGCACATATACATACATTCACACATACATGCATACATATGTTTGTGCGTGTGTGTATATATATAGAGAGAGAGGGAGAAGGAGAGAGAGGAGAGTCAGAAAATATATTTTAAACTTAAATATAGCCATTATCTTTTGAGAAGGAACTAGTATTGGGGATGTATTCAAAGAGGAATTTGACCAAATTTGTAATGTTTTAGTTTTTCCACAAGTAGAAAATATATGTGTAACTTAAAGTTAGTTAAAATTAAAGGTAACAGTAACAAAAAAGGACAAAATAAAATAGTTATCAACCAACAGTCACATATCATTGGAAATTATTTGCTTTCTCCTGCTGAAAAAAAGGTAACTATTAAAAGAATACAAATAGGATATATCGACGTTAAGCTGCCAAAAGAAAAGAAAAGGAACCAGAACGCCGAAAGTCTTGATTAATCCAGCAAAACTAAGGAGTGGAAAAAAAGAAAAGAAACAACAAGAAAGCACAGCAAATAAAAAGTACAAGGATATGAAAAAGTAAGTCCAAATATACCAATATTTAGAATTAATACGATTTGGTCAATATTTCCATTAAAAGATAGCAAGTCTCTAGGTAACAAAACAAAACGCAGTTATATGTTCTTTAAAAGGGACACGTACAAAAAGAAAGTGATGGAAAGTTGCAAAATAAAGGAGTGAAAAAAATATATATATTAACCCAGGAAATGCTAGCACCAAAAAAAGTTGTGCCAATATTAATATGAAATAAAATGCATTCAAAGCCAAAAAGAATTGATAGTCAAAGAAGAAATTTTTTGTTTTGTTCTTGTCCATTCATGAACCTTTGTGTACAGCTTCAAAATGTATAAAGAAAAATGATAGCACAAGTAGATAAAAGATAACCAAGGATTTACAGGTGCACTGTTGAATGTAGTAGCCACTAGCCACATAGTACAGCCAATGGTCACTAGGTTATTGACCTTTCAGAGACGGCTAGTCCAAATTGAAATGTGCTTTAAGTGTTAAACATACATTGGATTTCCAAGACTTGGTATGAAAAAATAAAGTAAAATAGCTCATTAATATTTTTAATAATATTGATTACATGTTGAAAATATCATATTTTAGATGAGTTAAATCTACTAAAATTAATCCTACCGGTTTCTTTTTGCTTAAGGTGGATACCAGAACATTTTAAATAACATGTGGTTCTCACTACGTTTTTATCGGACAGCACCGAAGAGGATTTAAATTAATACAAATAAAAATACGGACTAATAATTACATAAAAGAAACATTTTGACTTATCAGAGATTTTATATTCTTTTCAATAATGCAACACTTATAAATTCATCAATTACCTGACCATAGGAAGATCTCAAAAATGTTTAAAAACTAGCTATTGCAGAGGCTGTGATACCTAACTGCAATGCTTTTCCAGGACTCAAATGGAAATCCCTGTTGCCTGTACCAGTTACTGTTGCCCTTCCCAGTGATTGTGGGGAAGTGCCTGTACAGGTGGGGTCTGTGTGTAGCATGACCCTGATGATGGGGACTATATCCTTCTTGGGAGCCCGAGTCACCTGAGGTCCTACTCTGCCTGTTGGCCCCACCTCACAGGATTTGTTGAGTCAGAGCTCCCCTTTCAGAGAGCAGTGACAACAGCTTTAGCCTGGGAGGCTATCTACAAATTGCTCTGTGTTTATGGAGGTCTGGGAGGGGATAGACCTGACTGGCCCAGTGGTTCTGAACTGTTCACCTGATGACACTGACGTCCCAGGCTCTTTCTTCCACATGGATTTTATCACTCATTACTTGGGGTGCTCTAGAGTTATTCTTGCCTTGTGTAGTTCATCCTACTTATTTTGGCTTGAGGGTTTTTTGTTTTTTACTTCTCTGTGTGTTTTTTTTTAAATCAATCCAAACCTATTTCTAAAAAAAAAATCATCCTTAATATTTCTAGTCCACAGGTAGAATCCTTCCTTAATTTCTAGCAACAATATAACTCTATTTCTTTCTCAACAATTAATTTCTATTATTTGATGGGACTTTCAGTAGGTGGGGGTATGAAAGCTAGTATGCTATCTGACCCCTTGATCCATCATGAAATGTAAGTTTTTGTATATTTATCTCATAACCAGTCACCTTACTAATGATACTTTTCATACCAAAATAAACACTGATATATCATTAAGAAGAATGCACGCAAAATATGCAAGCATTTTTCAATGACATAGGAACTGAAACAAATTGGACAGTTGTGGAGGGCTGCTATACTGCAGCTCCGTCTTGTTATTAGGGAAAGGTTGAGAGGACAATACATTGGAAGTTCAGCTTCAAAAAGGATATCTTTACTGCCTTGAGTTGGCCTCTCACTCTCTCTCTCTGTCTGTCTTCCTTTTTTATCCAAATAAATCAATTCAATTCCAATAAAATGCTCTAATAAGGCCTCTTGGTTGCCCTCAACTACAGACAAGACTGGGTTTGTGTGTGTGCAACCAGTGCAGTCACACAAGGGCCCGCACTCGGATGGGCCCAGCCCTCATTTAATGCTCTGCTGTTGCTATCTTGAAATTTTTAATTGCTTTTGAATAAGAGGCTCATGTTTCCATTTTGTACTGGGTCACACAAACTAGGTAGCTGATCCTGAATATAGGCTTCTACTTAGCAGAACTTGGTCCTTGGTTTTTCTGTCAAATACTTGGCTAGTGTAATGCATTTTCCACCCAAGCTAAAAGATTAAGGCTTGTGGCAGTTTGCTGAGCCCAAAGAGAGTTCCATTACATGTATCTTAGGAAAATTCTTACTCTTTCTTCAGTGTTGGTGGTGGCTGTGGTGGTTTGAATCTGGGGGAAGGAATATAACCAGCGCCACATTGCTAAGATTCTTTTGTGAGCTGGCTTCACCTCACCTCGTGACATGCTGTTACAGATGGTTTCCTCTCCAGTCCATATCAGGGCTTGCAGTGCAGTACACGAAACTTGTCCTTTCTTCCACACATCTGCCCAGTTGGTTCCCGTTGCTTGACATAATGCCCTTTCCCACCCTGGCTATTTGGTGAACTCCTACTCAATCGTCAAAATTTGCTTTAGTTTTCACCTCCTTTAGGTGATAACTTGGCCTCCTTGGACTCTCTGGATGGAGCTAAGTGACTTGTTCTTATTGATGTGACATCTCCAAGAATAACTTAATCATGGAGCAGAAATTATTTTTTGTATAAGTTATATTATTGTATATACCTCTTTTTCACTAGAACCACTAGACGGATGGTTCCCAACCTTTTTTTTTATGTTTACTGATTTTTATTTTGGGTGCACACATCAAGACATGAAAACGCTAAAGCATATTAAACACAGTGCAGCCCTACTGTCTGTGACCCTGAATGCAAGCAGATAAGCCTGGCATCCAGTATGTGCAATCACAGTGAGACAAGAGCCAGGGCGGCCCTTGGTCCCAGACAGACAGCAGCACGAAAACTTGGTCTGACCCTTGTCCAGGCTCACAGTCCTGTTGTGACCTTGGGCACTGCCTCCTCTCTCCAGAAGTCTCATGTATCCATCTATCACAGAGAACAAAGCACACAGTCTTTGGAGTCCCCACATGTGTCCCCAGGGATTGACTCTGCTGCCCAGACATCCTTGGAGGGTCCTGCAGCAGGCAGGCAGGCAGGCCCCCAGGCCAGCCTGGGAGCAGAGAGACAGGGGGCATGACAGAAAACCCCTAACCGTCAGGACCAACCATAGGCTCTGAGCCTGGGGCGGGGTCAGACCCCACACCAGGCTTCCAAGAAGGCATCTTTGGAAAGCCTGTGTCTGGCCCCACCTCTCTCTTCCAAGGCTTCAGAAACAAATGCTGGAGACATAATGAGGGGCGTGGCAGGAACTCTGTGACTGAAGAAAGCATGTGGTCTTGGCCTCTGGGTGCTGCACTGGACTGGGCAATTTACAAAAGAAAGAGGTTTCATGGACTCACAGTTCCACGTGGCTCGGGAGGCCTCACAATCATGGCAGAAAGTGAAAGGCACGTCTCACATGGTAGCAGACAAGAGAAGAGAATGTGTGCGGGAAACTCCCCTTTATAAAACCATCAGATCTCATGAGACTTATTCACTGTCATGAGAACAGCACGGAAAAGAGCAGCCCCCATGATTCAATTACCTCCCACTGGGTCTCTCCCATAACACATGAGAATTGTGGGAGCTACAATTCAAGATGAGATTTGAGTGGAGACACAGAGCCAAACCATATCAGCAGCTCAGGGGGCACAAGGGAAGGGAAACTGCTTCAGACCTGAATGAAAGGAAAGAATAAGGCACACACATGAGCACAGGAGAGAGGCGGTCTTAACGTGGGCTCCAGATGCTATTCTAACAACACTGACCCTGGGACATCACTTCCCTCCCCAACTCTCAGTCTCCTGATTGTAAATGAGATTAGATAAGGTGACCTCTAAGCTATCGCCCAGCTCTAGGATTTTTGAATTCTCAGTGAGTGCCAATTTCTAAAGCCGTGGTCATCACATCTGTGCTATGCAAGAAAGGGAGCGGGGAGAGAGACTACGGGGGTTCCAGTTTGAAAAGAAGAAAGCCTGTCAGGGCAGCAGACCCCACCCTATCTTTCAACGGCAGTTCACTTGATGAAGGATGATTGAGAGCTTGACGTATTCCCAGGGAATTTTTTGGACTTCAGCACAGATGTGAAGAATCCAGGGCTATGAATGATTCTGGGGGGCTGGAGGTTGGGAGTTGGGGGACAGCTGTAGTTTTACCATGTCACACCAGTGTATCCAACACCACATTTAAGAACCACTTAAATCTGCACCAGCAGCAGACGGGATTGGGAAACTCATGTTAACAATGTTATAGACTAGGCCCAAGTCATGCTGTGCACCAACAGCAGACTGTCTTGATAGTTTTATATTTATTCTACATTTATTAAGTCTGTTACTCTCTAGCACTATGCAAGTGCTAGGAAAGAAAAGATGACTAGAATCCAGCCCTTGCTCTCCAGCAGTTCCCAGTTGACCCTGTGTGCGCCCAATCAGAGCAATCACCATTAGTCCAAATGATACTTTTGTACAAATTTGGAAAGGGTCCCCCTTCTGGGAAGATGCCATCTGGGGAACACAAAGCCTGGTGCACATTATAATGGATCATCGGTCCCCTTTCCCCTTTCAGCTGAGTACCCTGGTGTAGCCTGCAATCTATGCAGCTGACTCCGGTGATTATGGTGGGCTGCCAAATTTCAATAAATGTCTAATGTATATTTTTGTTTTAATGGGATATAGATGTTAGTAATGTCTTTCAAATGGAGGACAGACCAAAGAGTCACATGACAGTGAAGAACCGGGTAAGCTGGCTATGAGATGAGGTGAGAAATGTAAAATCCAGCCAACTTGGTGTTTACTGCAACATAAGAAAATGTAGCATGTGAGATACACTAGACAGTAAACTCAGAACAGAAAAATCAGCATTAAATGGAGACCAAGTGATAGTGTGGCAAGAGTGAATGCTTTTACAGTTGCTGTGAGACCCAGTGATACTGCAGCAGTGATTGCACTGTGATGACTCCTGACTTGTTTAATATGCTTTAGCATTTTCATGTCTTGATGTGTGCACCCCCCCAAAAAAAATCAGTAAACATAAAAAAAGGTTGGGAACCATCCGTCTAGTGGTTCTAGTGAAAAAGAGGTATATACAATAATATAACTTATACAAAAAATAATTTCTGCTCCATGATTAAGTTATCCTTGGAGATGTCACATCAATAAGAACAAGTCACTTAGCTCCATCCAGAGAGTCCAAGGAGGCCAAGTTATCACCTAAAGGAGGTGAAAACTAAAGCAAATTTTGACGATTGAGTAGGAGTTCACCAAATAGCCAGGGTGGGAAAGCGCATTATGTCAAGCAACGGGAACCAACTGGGCAGATGTGTGGAAGAAAGGACAAGTTTCGTGTACTGCACTGCAAGCCCTGATACGGACTGGAGAGGAAACCATCAGTAACAGCATGTCACGAGGTGAGGTGAAGCCAGCTCACAAAAGAATCTTAGCGATGTGGCTCTGGTTATATTCCTTCCCCCAGATTCAAACCACCACAGCCACCACCAACACTGAAGAAAGAGTAAGAATTTTCCTAAGATACATGTAATGGAACTCTCCTTGGGCTCAGCAAACTGCTACAAGCCTTAATCTTTTAGCTTGGGTGGAAAATAACCAAAGTTATTTTCTTAACTTTTATTTTAGGCTCAGGGGTACATGTACAGGTTTGTTGTACAGATTATTTCCTCATCCAGGTACTAAGCCTCGTATTCAATAGTTATTTTTTCTGCTCCTCTCCCTCCTCCCACCCTCCACCCTCAAGGAGGCCCCAATGTGTGTTGTTACCCTCTTTGTGTCCATGTGTTCTTGTCATTTAGCTCCCACTTATAAGTGAGAACATGTGGTATTTGGTTTTCCGTTCCTGAGTTCGTTTGCCGAGGATAATGGCCTCCAGCTCCATTCATGTTCCTGCAAAAGACATGGTCTCATTCTTTTTATGGCTGTATCATATTCCATGATGTATATATACCATATTTCTTTATTCAATCTGTCATTGATAGGCGTTTAGGTTGATTCCATATCTTTGCTATTGTCAGTAGTGCTACAGTGAACATTCACGTGTATGTGTCTTTATGGTAGAATGATTTCTATTCCTCTGGATATATACCCAGTAATGGGATTGCGGGGTCAAATGGTGGTTCTGTTTTTAGATCCTGCTTCTTGCTTTCCTTCTCTCTGTGCCCTTCCTCAGCCTCAGTTGAAATGAGAAAGAACAATTTGCATGTGGAAGAAGCTCATATTCATACTCGCCCTATAAGCCTACATGTTTCCAGTGTGTGGGGCTGGAGAGGCCACAGATGAGTTGCAAGTTTGGAGAAAAAGAATCCATGTCAAGGCCTCTTGCCAATTAGTCAACTTTCCTTTGCCCCTGAGAACCTGGCCTTTGAGGACAGCCACCTGGAGAGGGAGGTATAGGGGAGGGCTTGGGACTCCAGGCCAAAGGCTAGAGAAAGAGGCAGAGTTTGTGTCTGTAGCTAAGGGGAATGCCCCTTTCTAACTGATTTTTGTTTCCTGAAGCAAAAGGAGGAGACGAAATTGTTAAAGGGGTGTTAGTGTTAAGTAAGAAAGAGTGGGCTTTTCCAGATCTCTATTTTCTGATCAGTAGAGTACGTTGAGAAAAGCAGGGGAAGATTAGATGAGATATCGGTCAAACGAATACATGAGAACATTATGGGTTTTTTAGTGTGTGGTTTAAGAATCCCTTGAAATGCCCAAGCAGCACATTAGGAAGGGAACTGCTCCTTTGGGAGTGACTCATGTAAAATGGGCCCGGTGCAGAAGCTCAGGGTGTGCAGGGTGAGCAGCTCTTTAAGGTGCCAGGCGGAGAGGCGGAGGCTTGGCTTAATGTGGGACCATGCGTGCTGACATTTCTCCTAAAACCTGGACTAAGGGAATTGGGGGTGGAGGGTGTGGTGGGGGCTTTGTGCCATCTCCTGTTCCCCCATCAGATGCAGGAGCAAAGTGGAAAAGTCCTCTGGGGATTTTCTTCTCTGATACAAGGGAAGCACACACAAATGATCTTTTCCTGAGAAAACCCATTGAGAGCAGTTTCCCACACTCCCCGACACTCAAGGTCCAACCCAGTCCAGGCTGCTGGCTGGAGAACCGACCTTTAAAACTCTTGTTTATATGTACAGCCACAACTTCAGTCCAACTCCAGCCTGGCCTGGCATGGAAAACCAGGAAGTTCCTGTAAGAAATATTTTTAAGGGTCTGTGTACCTCACAGGAAGCCTTCAGATTGCAAACATGTGTCCAAACTGCTGACTTGGAGTAAATGGATCAACTTACTCGGTCTGAATTGGAGAGCCTGATTTCTGCACCAGGGAGGCTTGCTATTTGAATGTGTGCCAGGTTGAATGGAGTCTCTGGACTCGGATGGATTCAAGCTGAAAGAGGTTTCTTCTGTAAGTCAGCTTGTATGGTAATTTCTTTCCTTTCTTCTTCCTGCAAGTGAAATAGTGCACATTTATCTTGACCTCGTGTAGGGCTGTTGCCTTTTTTCCTCTTTTTGATCTGCAGAGCCTGCTCATGTCTCTAAGTTCATAACATGCTGCTCTGGGCTTTGCGGCTCCACAGTCTTGTTGACTGTACACTGGTGCTTTTGTTTCAATTAAACTTTTAATTTTGAGATAATTGTAAATTCATTTGCAGGTGTAAGAAATAATTCAGAGAGATTCCGCTTACCCTTTACCCAGTTTCCCCTCACTTTGCAAGACTACAGCACAATATTGTAACCTGGATATTGACCTTGATGTAATCAAGATACAGAACATTCCATCAGAGGATCCCTCTGTTGCCCTTCATAGCCACGCCCACTTCCCTCCCACCTCCCTAAAAGAGGAGACTCCTTCTTTTATCTTTGGCAACCACTAATTCATTCTCTATTTCTGTAATTTTGTCATTTCAAGATAGCTACATAAATGGAATCATATAGTATGTAACCTTCTGGGATTGACTTTTTTGGTTTCACTCAGCATAATTCTCTGGAGATTCATCCAAGTTTTGCCTGTTATCAATAGTTCCTTTTGTTTAACTGTTGAGTGGTATTCCATCTTGCAGATGTACTATAGTTTGTTTAACCATTCACTCATTGAAGAGCATAAGGACTGTCTCCAGTTTTTGACTTTTAGGAATAAAGCTGCTATGAACAGTTGTGTACAGGTATTTGTGTGAACATAGTTTTCATTTCTCTGGAATAAATGCCCAGGAGTGTAATTGTGGGGTCATATGGTTGTTGCATATGTGGTTTTTTGAGGAACCACCAAACTGTTTTCCAGAGTGGCCGTACCATTTTACATTTTCACCAGCAATTTATGAGAGACCCAGTTTCTCTGCATCCTCACCTGCATTTGCTGGCCCTACCTTTTATTTTAGCCATTCTGTTAAGTGTGTAAGATAGCTTAACAGCTTAAATTTGCATTTTCCTAATCGCTAGTGATGTTGAATGTCTTTTCACCTTCTTATTTGCCATCTGTACGTCCTCTTTGGTGAAATGTTGGTTCATATCTTTTGCCCGTTTTCTAATTTTTTTAGTGTTGAGTTTTAAGAGTTCTTATGTATTATAAATACTAGTTCTTCATCAGATATGTGTTTTACAAATATTTTCTCCTTGTTTGTGGGTTATTTTTTTCATCCTCTTAACAGGATGTCTCACAGAACAAAAGTCTTAAATTTTAATGAAGTCCCGTTTATCAATTTTTCCTTTTATGAATCATGCTTTTGGTGTCAAATCTAAGATCTCTTGGGCTAACCCTAGATCATGAAAATTTTCTCCTGTGCCTTTTCTAAAAGTGTTATAGCTGTATATAACTCCATGATACATTTTGAGTTAATTTTTGTATACCATGTAGGACTTAGGGGAAGAGAGTTTTTTTCTTTTGTAGGAATCCAATTGCTCCAGTACCATTTGATGAAAAGGTTCTCATTCCTCCATTGAATTACTTTTGTAGCTTTTCCAAAAAATCACTTATGCGTATTTGTGCAAGTCTATTTCTGGGCTCTCTATTCTGTTCCAGTGAGCTATGTGTCTATCCTTCCACCAGTACCATCTAGTCTTGGTAAGTGTAGCTGTATATTTTGATATAATAAGTCTTAAAATTGAGTAGACTAATTCCTCCCACTTTATTCTTCTATTTCAAAATTGTTTTAGCTATTCTAGTTCCTTTGCCTTTCCATATACATTTTAAAATAAGCTTGTCTATATCTATAAAAATCTTGCTGGGATTTTGATAGGACTAGTGTTAAATCCATATATACATTTGAGGGATAATTATCATCTTTCCTCTGTTGAGGCTTTTAAACCATGAACGCAATGTGTCTCTATTTTATTTAGAGCTTTGATTCTTTCAACAGTATTTTGTAGATTTCAGCATAAAAGTCTGCTATGAGCTGAATGTGTCCCTTCAAAATTCATATATAGTGGTATCCCCAGTGTGGTGGTATTAAGAGGTGGGGCCTCTGGGAGGTGATTAGGTCATGAGGGCAGAGCCCTCATTAATGAGATTAGTGCCCTTATGAAAGAAGCCAAAAGAGTTTGTTCACTTGGACACAGCAAGAAGATGCCATTTATGAAGCAGAAAAGGAGTGCTCACCAGACACTGAATCTGCTGGTGCCTTGATCTTGAACTTCCCAGTCTCCAGAACTGTGAGAAATAAACTTCTGTTATTTTAAACTTCTGTTGTTTTACCCCCTCTAGGGCATTTTGTTACAGCAGCCTGAATGGACTAAGACAAAGCCCTGCACATGTTTTGTTGGATTCATATCCAAATGCTTCCTTTCTTTTTTGAGTGATTGTAAGTGGTATTGTATTTTTAATTTTTGTGTTTGTGTTCATGCTGGTATATGGTGATATACTTGATTTTTGTGTGTTTATTTTGTATCCTGCAACATTGCTGAAGTTACTTATTAGTTCTAGAAGCTTTTTCTGCATTCTTTGGAATTTTCTACATAGACAACCTTGTCATATGCAAGTGGGGAGAGTTTTATTCCATTCTTTCCAATTCACATACCTTTTATTTCCTGTTCTTGTCTTATTGCACTGAATAGAACTTCCAGTACTACGTTGAATAAGAGTGGTCAGAGAGGATAGTCTTGCCTTGCTTCTGATCTCAAGGAGGAAACAGTCGGTATTTCACCCTTAAGTATAATGTGAGCGGTAAATATTTTTGGAGATGCACTTTATCAGGTTGAGCAAGTTCCCCTTTATTCCTATTTTTTTTTTTCTGAGAGTTCCTTTTTAAAAAAATCATGAATGGGTATTGGATTTTGTCAAATGTTTTTCTGCTTCAATTGCTATGATTATGTTTTTGTTTTTGTTTTTTCACCTGCTTTAGTCCAAACAATATACTGTTTACACTATTCTGAATACTTTGAACTGCAAATGATAGATTAAACCAGATTAAAATTTGATTAAATTAAAAGAAATGTATTTTTTTCTCTGAAAAAGACATCTGGAGGCAGATAGTTCCAGGGTTGGCTAATTCAGCATCTCAGTATTGTCAGGGCTCTGGGTATTCTCTGTGATTCTCTGGGCTTTCCCCTCATGGTTGCAAGTCGGCTATAGAGGTCCCAGATGCCGCTAGTAGGGGATGTTCTCCTTTTTTTTAATCACAAGGAAAATCTTTCTCAGAATCCTAACAGGCTTTTATGTCTTGTTGGCCAAAGTGAGCCCATGTCCAAACCTAAACCAGTCTCACAAAGAGAATGGAAACGGGAGTGGAGTCCCATGAATAGTTTAATCCAGTAGTTCTTACCAGGGGCCCTCCTGGTAAGTGTTGGATGACAATTTGTTGTTGTGCAGGACTGTCCTGCTCACTGCAGGACATTTAGCATCCCTGGCCCTCACCTATTAAGCGACAGTGGAGCCCTCCAGTCATGGTGACAACTTTTTCAAACCTCCCCTAGGCATGGTGGGGGGAGGGGGTGCCGGGGGCCGGCAATATACTTCTCATTGAGAGCCATTGGTTTAAACCAATTATGATTCACTCCTAGGTCAGCCAGTGGAATGACCAAGCCAGGATTGGTTTAGTTTAATAGTATATGTTGAATTCCCAATTATCTGCTTTTATTTCTCATTGCTGTGACATCTAATAATTATTGTGTGTTTATTATGAGACACAGTGTGCTAATTGATTTATATCCTTTATCATTTTACTTTTTATAACAACTTTAGGGGATATGCACTCTTATTGTCCCCATTTGACTAATGAGGAAATTGAGGCCTACAAAGATTAAGGAAGTTGCCCAAGGTCTGATTCCAGAATCAGCATAAGCTGCTACACCATACCGCTTCCCCAGGAAAGTAAGTCTTTGTTGTCTTTTGCTGTCATTTATTCTGAGTGGTAGCAAGACATTCTTCAAAAGCCAGGTGATTCTTCCCAGACTGTACCCACAATTTCAGTCCTCCAGTTGGAGGAATTATAGAGGGAAGATGAATGCATTTACTCCAGTTATGTATGGCGGAGAAGGGGTAAGAGATGAAAAGCATGATTTAGCCATATTATTTTGCTTTTTCTAAAAAGAAAACTCCTTATTAGATCAACACTTTAACTATTAGGCTATGTCTTAATTATAACTTAGGCTTTACAGCTCTTAAGCAAATATATGACTAGGGCAAAATTAAAATATGGCAATGAGTATACGTTGTCTCACTCAAGTACTGTTTTCAGTAACTCCTTATCTAAGCCTTGGCTTTCTTTACACTTTTACATATTCTAAGTGATTCCAGGCATTGCAAAGCTCTTTTGCCTGTGCAAGGCTTCCAGGAACCCAGCCACTGGCAGCTTTGGTGTAGGCACATTCTTAAGAAGGGACATTTTCTATTTTGCCTTCATTTGTAGCTATTCATGACTGACTCTCCATTCTTTTGTCTGCTTGTTCATCCATCCATCCATCCATCCATCCATCCATCCATCCATCCATCCACTCAGCCATTCTTTTGTTCAACAGTGATTTACTGAATTCCTACTTACTATGACTCTTCTATATTTGACATGCTACACGATGTTCAGCAACGACTTCTACTCAAGAGCTAGTTTTTAGTTTCACACTGCTTTTCTCTTGTTCTTTATCTTTTGCTTTTGTAGCTCAGAACAGAAAAATCTATAGAAAAGATCTTGCTACCAGGCTATCGGACCCTCTGGTCCATGGCGATATCTTACTGTCTTTGTGTCTTTGGGCTGAACAATGCCTGCAACATGGTGCATGCTCAGTAATGCTCATGGAACAAAACGGTGTGGTTCCTCTTCCAGGAAGTGCTGCCATCTCTCTTTTGATTCAGGATAGGTTTACCTAGGTGATTACATCACTAACATTGTATTCCTCTGATTTCTTCCTCATGATAGGACAGATTTTACTAAAAAGTCAAAAATTATTTATTACATTATGCCGTTCCTCTTACTTTTCATGCCAGATTAAATTTTCTTGGTCCTTCAATGCCCACTTTGAATATCAATAAACTAGTAACCTTTCCCCAACCTACCGAAGTCGCCATGTGGAGTTGGTCATTCTTTCTGTTGATTCCATATCATCCCCTTCATTCTTTTCTCTGCCCGTTTGTCCATTCATTTATCCATCCACTTAGCTATTCGTTTGTTCACCAATGATTTAGTGAATACCTATTTACTGTGACCCTATTAAGTTTTACAAGCCACACAGTGTTCATCAAGGTGTTCATATGCCTGTCTACCTTCTTTTTCTTTTCTTTCTTTCTTTTTTTTTTTTTTTTTGATGGAGTCTTGCCCTGTCACCCAGGCTGGAGTGCAATGGCGCAATTGTGGCTCACTGCAACTTCCGTCTTCCAGGTTCAAATGATTCTCCTGCCTCAGCCTCCTGAGTAGCTGGGATTACAGGCGCCTGCCACCACGCCCGGCTAATTTTTGTATTTTTGGTAGGGACGGGGTTTCCCCATGTTGGCCAGGCTGATCTCGAACTCCTGACTTCGTGATCCGCCCACCTTGGCCTCCCAAAATGCCGGGATTACAGGCATGAGCCACTGCACCCAGCCTAATTTCTTGATTATGTGTTTGTTTCCTCCAATAGGCTATGAGCCCTTCAAGCAAAGACAAGAAATAATGTTATTGCTCTTTTTGCATCCCAAGTGCCTGACACAAGGGAAGGTGGAGGAAAGTATGCAGTCAATGTATGTAGAATTGCACTATACATGCTATAGGGCCTGCCTTCTCTTCAACAGGCATTGCTTTTCCTCTTTTAAGCTTCATAGAACATTTAAAAAGCACAGAGCAACAATAATTTCATCAGCGGATGAAAGAGGATGTCAAAAGAGAAAAATAAACCAAGGTAGAGTTGACAGAAATAGAGGATGTCCCCATTATAATTACAGCAACATGGATTGAGTTATGCCAGCTCCTGAGAGGAATTTGATTTCCTTATTATGTGTCTACTTTATCATCCTCTCAGCATCCCTTTTCTCTTTGGTATTTCACATATGGCTCTGATGTCTCCCTGCTTTGTAGATGGGAAAACTAAACTCCAGAATGGGCTAATGGCTTGAGCCATCTCACATAGCAAGGCAGACACTGAGAGGTGGGCATAAAATAAGCATGTTTAGATTTTAATTATTTCAATCAAATCAAGAGATCACCATCACCAGAATATCCTATTAACTATTTATCGAACCCTTATTATGTGTCAAGAACTTTACATGCATTATCCTTTCTCCCCAATCTTTATTTTGAAAACATTAAAACCTGCAAACAGCTGGGAAGAATATACAATGAAACATCTAGTTTCACTAATTGATTTATTTCTTACACCTAGTTTCTTACACTTAGTTTCACATTTTTGTTTTATTTCTCTCTAAATATTTTTGAATACATTGAATTACATGCAGACCTTATGACTTTGCTCCTAAATAATGCAGCATACATCTCTTCAGAAGAAGAGCATTCTCTTACATAACTAAGATACAATAACCACATTCAGGAAAGTTAACATTAAAATAATTTCATTATATATTACATAATCCTTATTCAAATTTGCCTTATTTTCTCAATAACTCCTCCCTTCCCTTCCCTTTTCTCCTTCCTTCCTTCCTTCCTTCCTGTCTCCCTCCCTCCCTGCCTGTCTGTCTGTCTTTCTCCCCTTTTTCTCAATTCAGGATCTAATCGAGGATCACACATTGCATTTACTTTTCATATTTCTTTAGTCATCTTTAATTAGAGTCACTTCCCAGCCTTCCCCCTCAACCCCGTTTCATGACATTGACAGTTTTGAAGAGTTCAAGCTTCTTGTTTTGCAAAATGCCTTTAGTTTAGATTTGTGTGATGTTTCCTCATGGAAAGATTCAGGTTAAATATTGTTAGTAAGAATATTGCATAAGTGACATTGTGTCCTTCTCAATTCATCCCATTGGGGGCATAAAATGTCAATGTGTCCCATCACTCATGATGCTATGATCACTTGGCTAAGGCAGTGCTTGCCAGGTTTCTACATTGCGGAAGTACCATTTTCCATTGTAATTAACAAGTAATCTGTGGAGCGATACTTTGAGGTTGTGTGAATACCCCTCATCAGGTTTTGTCTAATGTTTTTAGTATCCACTGATGATAAGTGTTTATTATCATTTTAGAGTCTCACCATAACCCTGTGAGGTAGACACTCTTATGACCCATGTATTTACAATGAAGAAACTGAGTCTTAGAGAGATGAAGAAACTTGCTCAGTGACTCACAGCTAATAAGGGACAGAACTGAGATTTCAGCCCACATCTGGCTGTCTCTAAAGCCTGTGCTCTACCTACTACACTGCACTAACTGAAAGTAGACTTTCTTATCTCACTTGCCCCAGGCAAGACAAGAAAAAAGTGATAGTCAAGATCATATAGACACAATTTATTTCGTCTCTCAACAAGTCTCTTCCCTCTTATTTCCTAAGCACTTTTTTTCCCCAAAGCCTGATGCGTGTCACTCTTCTCTGACTGTTAACCTGGAATGTGGTGAATAAATTATATTTCAGTCCAGTGGACCTTAGGCTGTGGAGTTCTGCTTTGATTCCATCCCATCGTGCCCAGGACCACCTGCTTGCCAGCACCACACTGGGAGTGATGTCATTACATTTTGGAATCATCCATTCCAGTGTGAGAAAGACTACTACATACATTCATAGGGAGGATTACAGTGAATACTTCTGGGTTCTTTCATAAAGGGGAACTTGGGGGTACCGAGAGATGGAGGTGGAGAATATATTTTTCTATTAGTTTCAAAGGAAGAGCTCACCTAGCCCAACTCTCTTCCTTTGTAGATGAAGAAACTGAGCCCTAGACTGGTAAGTGGACTGTCCAGGGTCAACGCTGGTGACAGACAGATCTGGGGCTGGAACTACAGATTCCATGCTTATCATGCTGCAAAATCCCTAAGGTTACACTCTTGTCTAGCCCTGCTCGCCCAGCCCTTGGTCCTCTGCTACCCCTCCCCACCCTTCCCTTCTCAGACTTGCCCTTTGGAAGGCATTCACTCATTCTTTCCTTTCTTCCTTCCTTCACTGGGTTGTTCATTTTTAAATAGCATTTATTGTCCTCCTACCATATGCCAGATCCTCTGCTGGCCTTAATGGGTATGAAGCAAAAAGAAACACAGTGTCAGCCTTGAAGGAGGCCACTGTTTAGGTGAGGGGAGGGGAAGCATATAATATGACATCATGATCGGATGTGCTAAGCACTAGAGCAACACTCATATACTGCCCTGGGGACACAGAAAAGGGAAGGATGCTTTGGAATTATGCGGCTGCTTGGGAGTTTGCTGGGGAGCTACCCAAAGCATAGCTCCATTACTCAGAACACTCCTGGAATTCCCTTTCCTTTTGCTAGTCTTCCCAGAGGAAAGGGAGGGCAAGTATGGGAAGCAAAGGAAGGGCAGAACATGGCTGGTTGATGAGTTTTGGGGGGATTCTAAAGGGGCCCAGAAACACACCCGATCAGACTCAGCACTAATTGGTGCAGCTGGGTGGCTGCATCTGCTGCAGGCCCTTAGGAGCCTAACGCTGGTTATTGGCTTGGCTCAGTTAAGAGAGCTTGAGCCTCCTCCAAGGCTGCCCAGTTTCCAGAGCTGCCTGTGCTTCTGGGCGTGGGGGAGAAGGCCAGTGTGGTGGGAGAGAGTGGGTAGAAGAAGTGGTGAGGATGCTGAGAAGCCAGGACGCAATTGCCCTAGGGCACTAATTGCAGCTCCAGCTGCAGGAGGCCCTGTGATCTTCCCACTTGCTGCTCAGTACACTGCATAATGGGCTCTCGGTTATGGGATTTAAACTAAGCCCGAATCTTACTGTGCACAAGGGAATAATCACATCACAAGCTGGAAGGAAGGAGTATGCTGTACTGATTAGACCAAGGCAGTGAAAAGTTCTGGCTGCTGTTTTCTGTTCCTGCTGCTGACCGATGGCACAATTCAGGCCAATTAGGAAACATCTGCTTACCTATCAGTGAACTGATGTAATGACTTCACACAGCATGGCTTTGGGCTATGCTGGACCTCCCAAGTGAGCCTTCCTTTCCTTAACAACTGTGACAATTGAATGACATTTTACTGTGCCAGTCTGTTTATGGATCACCTATTTAATCCTCACAGTAACCCTAATAGTAGCTGACATTACAATTCCTGTTCTGCACAGGAAGAAACAGAAGCTCAGAGAAGGTAAGTTACTTACCCAAGGTCACATAGCTAATAAATATGGCATTAGGACTGAATCAAGCAGTGTGATTTCTGAGCCCACACTCCTAGCCACTAAGGAAAATTGCCTCTTAGTCCCAGGAGGATGTGACTTGGGGAGGAGTTCTAGCACTTCTTACAATTTATGGTCATGTCATTCATTCCTTTTGCTGTTCGTTAGATTATAAGTTCCATAAGGTCAGGGAACAGGCAGACTTGTTCACCACTGAGCCTCCGGAGCCTAGCACCTCTTAGCACATAGTAGACACATCATTCATGTTTTGGGCTGAGCGAATAGCTCTGGATCCGGCCATACAGCCTATTTAGTATTTTGCCAATTACACTAGCAGGAGAGGCCAATGGTATAGGCCATTCCCTGGGTCTGAATTGTTCAGTTATGGGAACTAACTGGGTTCTAAGGAGTGGGTTCTGAGGGGATTCACCAGAGTTGCTCCTTCTTTTGCCCTTGCTCCCATCTCCTATAGCATGCACTCATCCTGTGATTCATTTATTTGGTAGATCTTTAATGAGCACCTATTATGTGCCAGATGCTGTTCCAGGTAGTTCACTGGAATAAAGCAGATAAAAATGCCTCTGACACAGAGCTTGCAATCCACTGGAGGGGAAAACCATGAGCAATAAATAGGCAAAATGCACAGTGCATAAAACAGAATACATGCTTAGGAAGGTAGATATGAAGGGTCAGGGAGATGGGTGGCTACTAAAGCCCTCATTAAGAAGGTGGCATTTGACAAAAGGCTAGAAGGAAGTCAGGGGGCAACCATACAAATGCCTCAGGGAGAGGGAACAGCCAGCACAAATGCCCTGGGGCAAAATCACGGTGTGTGTGGGATGAGCAGTGGGGAGGTCACTGGAGCGAGAGATGGGAGTGATGGGAGAAGAGTTTGGAGAAGTGACCAGAGCTAGGCTATGTGAAGTCTTTTAGGTCGTAGTTGTAAACTTGGCTTTAAATCTGAGTGGAATGCGAAGCCACTAAAGGATTCAGGCAGAGGAGGGATGTGATCTGACTTTCCATGTTAACCTGTACCAAAGTTATTTGAATATCTGTCTCCCCCTCTAGTCTGTGAGGTTCTCAACAGTGGGACCATGTATATATTCCCAGTGCCAAGCACAGTAATGGTACATGGTAGATGTTTCAATATATGGCCATCAAATGAATGAGCACATGAAAAATGCAGAACCTAGTGCAGAATGAAACCAACTGAACTAGGGTGCAGATGGGGACCCAGAGGACAGATACATGCACTCTGAATTGATGAATGAAGGGCATTTAATGGAGCAAGTGCCTTTTAATCTAGGACTAGAAGCAAGTGAAGTCTATCCACAAACAGAGACAGAGGAAGGATATTGCTCCTGAGCAAGGAACAGGAGCAAAGGGTTGGAGGCATGAAAGTGCAGGGCAAATTAAGAAAGTACCAAATAGACAAATGTTTCTGGTATGCAGGATGAGAGGAGGCACACAATGGCATCAGAGGCCAGAATTACAGCCTGGGGCCAGATCATGACTTACATGTCAAGCTAAGAAATTTGGATTTTATACTGCAGGTAGTGGGGGGGCCTTTGCAGGATTTTACAGGTGTGGGGCCATTTTCAAGGGTGAGATTCAGCCTGTTAGGTTTTGGCTTGCGACTGGTGAGGACAGTGGAGAAAACCAAGAATGGTGTTGTGTATGGGAGGCAGTGCCTCATAGTGTGGCTACAACACAGCACTGTTTATTGTGTCAATTATGTTTGTAGAAATACTGCCACGTTCAGAAGGAGAGTGGATCTCATACTTCACAGCAGCCTTTGGGGATTCCCCTTTGTGGAGCCCTCAGACATTGCACAGTGAAAGATTTAGTGGTTTATTCAGGTACATTCCAGTAGGAGCCTGTGTCCAGCTCAGGAGTGGTGATGACTTCATTACACTGCTCATCCAACCATCCAGCCCTTATGTAAAATCAATCAGCCATAAGCTTCCCGGGTTCATTTCATTTCTTCTCCTATGCTGGAGGAGACTAGTAGAGTCAAGACATGATGTGTTGTGCCCCTGGGTGGCATGTAGCTCCATTACTATTTAGCCTGAAAGCCCAGGGTCGGTCATGATGACGTTAGGAGGCTCACCAGGTAGGGGGAATGCAAAGGCAGTCATCTGAGGTCATCTGATAGATCTGGCAATGAACCACACTGGGTTCTAAATATGCAGTGGGGCTGCTCATGGTGGGGGTGGGGGGGAATGGCCCTGGGAGGGTGGAGATGAAAGTCCATATCAAAGTGAAAGCTGTCAGCCATTCCTTTGAAGGAATGGGCTTGTTCCCAGGCTGGAGGTTAAGGTGTCCACTTTCCTGCCTTGACTCTGAACAGCTAAGACTGTCTCATCCTCTCACATTTTCACTCTGACTTAGTCTAAGTTAACTGAAAGGGCTCGTTGGCACTCCCCACCACACTTCTGTTGCTTCATTGTGGAGCAGGCCTGAGCACTGCTCACTAGTGTGTCATCAACCTAAGGTTATGGTCACTGTAACTCACTTTAGATGGAACACTTAGGTATCATGAACCCACAGGACACAGAGGCAGATGAGCAACCCTTTTACCAGCAAGTAGCTTTCAAAGTTGGGGATTGGGGAGCTGGAGAGGGGCAAAAATAGAGTGGCTCAGAGAATCCTCAGTGTCAAGCTTTCAGGGGGTTTAAGCAAGAAGGCTGCAATTTGGAGGGTGGAGGGAGAAACTTCTACCAGTATCCCCAGTTTTCTTTCAACTGCATTCAGGGAAGAAAAACCAGTATTCCTCTGCTGAGATGCAGCAGGTTTGTCTATAATTTACTAAAATGATGTGGTGGAAGGGAGCCGGGCCCCAGAGACATCATGAGTCTCTTGTGTACAGAAAACCGTATCAGGAATATAACTGTACCTGAAATGATGTCCTTGGAGGAGGCAATGCCGTGAATTGTGCTCTCCCTCACAGTGAAGTTAGGGACAACCATTACAGCATCTCCTCCCTCATTCCCTTGGGAGGGCCCTCAATAACGTAGGCTTATTATCTACATGCAATTTATATACTTTGGAAATTAGTTTAAGTTGGACAACAAGTAGAACTTTCATCATGGATGCAGATTATAAAGATTATCTTCATAATAATACAAGGATTTGGGGAAGGGCATAGGCTAGAGTGAGCATGTGAGTCTGACTCATAGTGGATCAATGACTATACCCCAAGGCCAGATAGAAGAAACTTTTTTTTGGCTTGGTTAATGAGTAATAGTGTTATGACAACTGTCAAAATCTATTGCTCATAACTTTTGACCTAAGAATCCAACATCTAGGAGGAAATTTATAGCATTAAATACCCACATCAAAAAGCTAGAAAGATCTCATTAACAACCTAACATCTCAACTAAAAGAACTAGAGAATCAAGAGCAAACAAATCCCAAAGCTAGCAGAAACCAAGAAATAACCAAGATCAGAGCTGAACTGAAGGAGATAAAGGGACAAAAAAGCCTTCAAAAAATCAACAAATTCAAGAGCTCTTGTTTTGAAAAAAATTACTAAAATAGATAGACCACCAGCTAGACTAATAAAGAAGAAAAGAGAGAAGAATCAAATAAACACAATCAGAAATGATAGGGAGGATATCACCATTGATCCCACAGAAATACAAACAACCATCAGAAAATATTATAAATACCTCTATGCACATAAACTAGAAAACCTAGAAGAAATGGATTAATTCCTGGACACATACACCCTCCCAAGACAGAACCAGGAAGAAATTGAATCCCTGAAAAGACCAATCAGAAGTTCTAAAATTGAGGCAGTAATAAATAACCTACCAACCAGAAAAAGCCCAGGACCAGAGGGATTCACAGCTGAATTCTACCAGAGGTACAAATCAGAGCTAGTACCATTTTTACTGAAACTATTCCAAAATATTGAAAAGGAGGGTCTCCTCCCTAACTCATTCTAGGAGGTCAACATTATCCTGATACCAAAACCTGGAAGAGATACAATAAAAAAGAAGACTTCAGGCCAATATCCTTGATGAACATCGGTGCAAAAATCCTCAATAAAATACTGACAAACTGAATCTAGCAGCATATCAAAAAGCTTATCCACCAGGATCAAGTTGGCTTCATCCCTGGGATGCAAGATTGGTTCAAGATAGGCAAATTGGCCAGGTGCGGTGGCTCATGCCTGTAATCCCAGCATTTTGGGAGGCCAAGGCGGGTAGATCACCTGAGGTCAGGAGTTTGAGACCAGCCTCAACATGGAGAAACCCTGTCTCTACTAAAAACACAAAAAAAATTAGCCAGGCGTAGTGGTGCATGCCTGTAATCCCAGCTACTCAGGAGGCTGAGGCAGGAGAATTGCTTGAACCTGGGAGGTGGAGGTTGCGGTGAGCCGAGATCGCACCATTGCACTCCAGCCTGGACAACAAGAGCGAAACTCCGTCTCAAAAAAAAAAAAAAAAAGATAGGCAAATCAATAAACATTATTCATCACATAAACAGAACTAAAGACAAAAACCACATGATTATCTCAATAGATGCAGAAAAGTCCTTTGATAAAATTCAACATCACTTCATGTTAAAAACTCTCAATAAACTAGGTATTGAGGAGCCATATATGACCAACCCACAGCCAACATCATACTGAATAAGCAAAAGCTGGAAGCATTCCACTTGAAAATTGGCACAAGAAAAGGATGCCCTCCTCTCACTACTCCTATTCAACATAGTATTGGCCAAGCAGTCAGGCAAGAGAAAGAAATAAAGAGTATTCAAATAAGAAGAGAGGAAGTTAAATTATCTCTATATTTCTTTGATACAGGATAACGTGATCCTATATCTAGAAAACCTAATTGTTTCAGCTCAAAAGCTTCTTAAGCTGATAAGCAACTTCAGCAGAGTCTCAGGATATAAAATCAGTGTGCAAAAATTGCTAGCATTCTTATACACCAACAACATGCAAGCAGAGAGCCAAACCATGAATGAACTCCCATTCACAATTGCTATAAAAAGAATAAAATACTTAGGAATAAATACAGCTAACAAAGGAAGTAATGGACCTCTTCAAGGAGAACTACAAAACACTGCTCAAAGAAATCAGAGAGGACACAAACAAATGGAAAAACATTCCATGCTCATGGATAGGAGAAATCAATATCGTGAAAATGGCCATACTGCCCAAAGTAATTTATAGATTCAATGATATTTCCATTAAACTACCATTGACATTCTTCACAGAATTAGAAAAAACTATTTTAAAATTCATACGGAACCGAAAAAGAGCCCAAATAGCCAAGACAATCCTAAGCAAAAAGAACAAAGCTAGAGGCATCACTCTACCCAACTTCAAACTATACTACAAAGCTACAGTAATTAAAACAGCACGATACTACTACAAGAACAAACACATAGACTAGTGGAACAGAATAGAGAGCTCAGAAATAAGACCGCACTCCTACAACTATTTGATCTTTTACAAACCTGACAAAAACAAGCAATGGGTAAAGGATTTCCTAGTTAATAGGAACTGGGAGAACCGGCTAGCCATATGGCGAAAATTGAAACTGGACCCCTTCCTTATGTCATATACAAAAATTAACTCAAGCTGGATTAAACACTTAAATGTAAAACCCAAAACTATGAAAGCCATAGAAGAGAATCTAGGCAATGCCATTCAGGACATAGGCAGGGGCAAAAATTTCATGATAAAAATGCCAAAAGCAATTGCAACAAAAGCAAAAATTGACAAGTGGGATCTAATTAAAGAGCTTCTGCACAGCAAAAGAAACTATCATCTGACTGAACAGACATCCTACAGAATGGGAGAAAATGTTTGCAATACATCCATCTGACAAAGGTCTAATATCCATAGTCTATAAGGAACTTAAACAAATTTACAAGAATAAAACAAACAACCCCATTAAAAAGTGGGCAAAGAACACAAACAAACACTTCTCAAAAGAAGACATACATTTGGCCAACAAACATATGAGAAACAGCTCAACATCCCTGATCATTAGAGAAATGCAAATCAAAACCACAATGAGATACCATCTCATGCCAGTCAGAATAGCTCTTATTAAAAAGTCAAAAAACAATAGATGCTGGTGAGGTTGTGGAGAAAGGGGAACACTTTTACACTGTTGGTCGAGTGTAAATTAGTTCAACCATTGTGGAAGATAGTGTGGCAATTTCTCAAAGACCTAGAGGCAGAGATACCATTTGACCCAACAATCCCATTACTGGGTATATACCCGAAGGAATATAAATCATTCTATTACAAAGATACATGCACATGTTTGTTCATTGCAGCACTATTTGCTATAGCAAAGACATGGAATCAACCTAAATGCCCATCAGTGATAGACTGGATAAAGAAAATATGCTGCGGATACACCATGGAATACTATGCAGCCTAAAAAAAAGAATTGAGATCATGTCCTTTGCAGGGACATGGATGGAGGTGGAAGCCATTTTCCTCAGCAAACTAACACAGGAACAGAAAACCAAACACTGCATGTTCTCCCTTATAAGTGGGAGCTGAATGATGAGAACACATGGACATATGAGGGGAACAACACACACTGAGGCCTATTGGAGGGGTTGGGGGAAGGAGAGCATCAGGAAGAATAGCTAATGGATGCTGGGCTTAATACTTAGGTGACAGGATGATCTGTGCAGCAAACCACCAGGGCACAGGTTTAACAATGTAACAAACCTGCACATCCTGCACCTGTACCCCTGAAGTTAAAATAAAAGTTGAAGAAAAAAAAAAAAAGAATCCAGCATCTAGGAATTTCTCTGAAAAAAAATACACATAGAATAAATAAGATAAAGATGTTTATCATGGTAATGTTTATAATAGTAGAGAAATGCAGTCTTTAGGATGAGTGCAGTGGCTCACGACTGTAATCCCAGAACTTTGGGAGGCTGAGGCAGGCAGATCACTTGAGCTCAGGAGTTTGAGACCAACCTAGCCAATATGGTGAAATCCCATCTGTACTAAAAATACAAAAATTAGCCAGGCGTAGTGGTGCGTGCCTGTAGTCCCAGCTACTTGGGAAGCTGAGGCAGGAGAATCACTTGAATTCGGGAGGTGGAGGTTTCAGTGAGCCAAGATCATGCCACTGCACTCCAGCCTGGGCAACAGAGCAAGACTCTGTCTCAAAAAAAAAAAAAAAAAAAAAAAAAAAAAAAAAAAAAAAAGAGAGAAAATGGTGTCTTTAAAAATTGCTATTTCAGGATATCTGGTGACATGAAAACATATTTATAATTTTTTAAACTTAAAAATATTATGAAATATTTTCTATAGAAAATCACAGGAAATAAAACAAACATCCATATGCCCTTTAGCCAAATTCAACAAATGTTGACATTTTGTCATAGTTACTTTAGAATGTTTTAAGAAATGAAATGTTGTAGATACTGTTGAGGCCTCTTTTCTACTCCTCTCTTCCCTACCTTCCCATTGATAATTATTTTTCTGAAATAGGTATGTATACTTCCTGTTCAGAAGTTATACTTTTACTACACATATGTATTTCCATAAAATATATAGCATTTTTGTAATTTACAAACATTTAACTTCCTTCAATGTGCTGTTTTCATTCAACACAACTTCCAAGATTTTACCCAGTTTGATATATGTAGATAAAATAATTTTTCTTGCTATATGTAGCATTCTAACTACACAAACATATTTAATACACTTTTAAAACTGAATTGTAATGGCTCAATGAGTTATCTCTAAGTGAACATACTCATCTAACTACCACCCAGGTCAAGAAATAGAACATTACAGAATATCATCTGTACCCCAGAAACTCTCCATTATGCCCATTTCCAAAAACTATCCTTTTCCCCTACAAAAGTAGCCACTGTCATGATTCCTAATAAAATCAATTTGCCTGTTTTTGAACATTATATAGTAGGAATCATGTGGTGGTCTACATTTGCCAATTAGTTCAATTGTTAATTAAGTTGTTCGGTTCTTCCCTTTCCTTATTGATTTTATTGGGTCCCTTATCAGTGATTGAGAGAGATGTATTAAACTCTCTCTCTATGAGTAGGAATTTCTTGTTTCTCCTTTTAATTTTGTCAATTTTTGTTAAAATATATTAAAACTATGTTGTTGCATGCATATAGATTTATAATTGTGATAGCTTTCTGGTGAATTGACCACTTTATAATTATGAAATATCTCTCTTTATCCTGAGTAACGTTTTTGCCTTAAAGTCTATTTTTTCCCTCTATTCGGATAGCCATAGCTGTTTTCATTTGGTTAGCCTTGGATATCTTTTCCACTTTTTGATTTATGAAATGTACTCTTCCATTCTCATGCTTCTAATGTAGATATACCCGAGACTGGGTAATTTATAAAGGAAAGAAGCTTTAATTGAGTCACTGTTCAACATGGCTGGGGAGGCCTCAGGAAGCTTACAATCATGGCAGAAGGGGAAGCAAAAATGTCCTTCTTCACATGGTTGCAGGAAGACGTGCCAAGCAAAGGGGGAAGCCCCTTATAAAACCATCAGATCTTGTGAAAACTCACTCACTACAAGAAGACCAGCATGAGGGTAATTGCCCTCATGATTCAATTACCTCCCACCGGGTCCCTCCCATGACACATGGGGATTATGGGAATTACAATTCAAGATGAGATTTGGGTAGGGACACAGCCAAACCATGTCATTCCACCTCTGGCCCCTTCCAAATATCATGTCTTCACATTTCAAAATGCAATCATGCCCTTCTAACAGTCCCCCCAAATCTTAGCTCATTCTAGCATTAACTCAACAGTCCAAATCCAAAGTCTCATCTGAGACAAGGCAAGTCCCTTTCACCTATAAAATCAAAAGCAAGTTAGTTACTTTGTAGATACAATGCGGGTACAGGCTTTGGGTAAATTCACCTGTTCCAAATGAGAGAAATTGGCCAAAAGAAAGGGGCCTCATACAAGTCCAAATCCAGTAGGGCAGTCATTAAGCCTTAAAGTTCCAAAATGATCTCCTTTGACACCATGTCTCACATCCAGGTCATGCTGATGCAAGAGGTGGGCTCCATAGCCTTTGGCAGCTCCACTCCTGTAGCTTTGCAGGGTATAGCTGCTTTCATGGCTGGCATTGATGGTATGGTTTTTCCAGGCACACTGTGTAAGCTGTTGGTGAAGCAACCATTCTGAGATCTGGAAGACGTTAGCCCTCTTCTCACAGCTCCACTAGGCAGTGCCCAAGTGGGGACTCTGTGTGGGGGCTGCAACCTCCCATTTTCCTTCTGTACTGCCCTAGCAGAGGTTCTTGATGAGGGCTCCACCCCTGCAGCAGACTTCTGCCTGGACATTCGGGATTTCCATACATTTCTGAAATCTAAGCAGAGGTTCCCAAACCTCCATTCTTGTCTTTTGCGTACCCACAGGAGCAACACCACCTGGAAGCTGCCAAGGCTTGGGACTTGCACCTTTTGAAGCAATGGCTTGAGCTGTACCTTGGCCCCTTTTAGCCAAGGCTGGAGCAGCTGGGACACAGGGGACCAAGTTCTGGGGCTACACAAAGCAGGGTGCCCTGAACTTGGCCCACAAAACCATTTTTCCGTCCTTGGCCTCTTGGCCTGTGATGGGAGGGGCTGCTGTGAAGTTCTCTGACATGTCCTGGAGACATTTTCCTCATTGTCTTGTTGATTAACATTTGGCTCCTCCTTACTTATGCAGATTTCTGCAGTGGACTTGAATTTTTTCCCAGAAAATTGATTTTTCTTTTTTATTGCATTGTCAGGCTGCAAAATTTCCAAACTTTTATGCTCTGCTTCCTCTTGAATGCTTTGCCACTTAGAAATTTCTTCTGTCAGATACCCTAAATCATCTCTCTCAAGTTCAAAGTTACACAGATCTCTAAGGCAGGGGCAAAATGCCACCAGCCTCTTTGCTAAAACATAACAAGAGTCACCTTTGCTCCAGTTCCCAAGAAGGTCCTCATCTCCATCATGAGACCACCTCAGCCTGGACTTCATTGTACATATCACTATCAGCATTTTGGTCAAAGCTATTCAACAAATCTGTAGGAAGTTCCAAACTTTCCTACATCTTTCTGTCTTCTGAGCCCTCCAAGTCTCTAGGAAGTTCCAAACTTTCCCACATTTTCCTGTCTTCTTCTGAGACTTCCAAGCTGTTCCAACCTCTGCCTGTTACCCAGTTCCAAAGTCACTTCTTCATTTTTGGGTATCTTTATAGCAGTGCCCCACTCTTAGTACTATTACTGTATTAGTTTGTTCTCATGCTGCTAATAAAGACACACCCAAGACTGGGTAATTTATAAAGGAAAGAGGTTTAATTGACTCACAGTTCAGCATGGCTGGGGAGGATTCAGGAAACTTCCAATCATGGCAGAAGGGGAAGCAAACATGTCCTTCTTAATATGGTGGCAGGAAGGAGAAGTGCTGAGCAAAGGGGGAAAAGCCCCTTATTAAACCATCAGATCTCATGAGAACTCACTCATGATTCAATTACCTCCCACTGGGTCCCTCCCACAACATGTGGGGATTATGGGAATTACAATTCAAGATGAGATTTTGGTGGGGACACAGCCAAACCATATCATGAAGGATAGCTTTATTGGGTATAGTATTCTACATTCTTGGCTGACTTTTTTTTTTCTTTTAGCACTGTGAATATATCTCATCCCATTCTATCCTGTCTTGCAATGTTTCTCCTGAGAACTCTGTTGATAGCTTAATGGTGATTCCCTTATATGCGACTTAATGCTTTTTTCTTACTGCTTTTAAAATGCTCTCTTTGTCCTTGACTTTTGACCATTTAATTATAATATGCCTTGAAGAGGACCTCTTTGGGTTGAATCTGTCAGGGGGCCCTTTGAGCTTAATGGATCTGGATGTCTATGTCTCTCCCAAGACTTGGGAAGTTTTCAGCAATTATTCCATTAAATAAGCTTTTTGTCCCTTTCTCTGTATCTTCTTCTTCTGGAACTTCCATCATGCCAGAGTTTCATTGCTTAATGGTGCATCATAAGTCCTGTAGGCTGTCTTACTTTTTTCATTCTCTTTTCTTTTTTTCCCTCTGACTGGGTAATTTCAAAAAACTTATCTTCAAGTTCACAGATTCTTACTTCCGCTTGATCTAGTTTGCTTTTGAAGCTCTCCATTGTACTTTTCATTTCATTCACTGAATTCTTCAGTTTCAAGATTTCTCTTTGGTTATTTGTTTCTCTTTGGTTCTGTTTTACGATAACTCTGTTGCATTTCTCACTCAGATCATGAATTGTTTCCTTGATTTTGTTGAATTACCTATCTGTAGCTTGAATCTCATGTCTTGCTGAGTTTTCTTTTTTATCTTTATTTAATATTTTTACTTTCTTTTCCTCCCTCCCTCCCTCTTTTCTTCTTTTTCTCTCTTTCTTTCTTTCTTTCTTTCTTTCTCTCTTTCTCTCTTTCTTTCTTTCTTACCTTCCTTCCTCCCTTCTTCCCTCTCTCTCTCCTCTCCTCTCTTGTCTTTTCTTTTTTTTTCTTTCTAGATCATGTCTAACTCTTTTGCTCAGGCTGGAGTGCAGTGGTGTGATTTCAGCTCACTGCAACCTCCACTTCCAGGGCTCAAGTGATCATCCTATCTCAGCCTCTCGAGTAGCTAGGACTACAGGCACTCAACAATATCCTTGGCTAAATAAAAAAAAGTTTTTTTGTAGAAATGAGACTTCCCTATATTGCCTAGGCTGGTCTTGAACTCATGGACTCAAGTGATCTTCCTGCCTTGGCCTTCCAAAGTGCTGGGATTATAGGAGTGAACCACTGCACCCAACTGAGCCTTCTTAAGAACATTATTGTGAATTTGTTTTCAGGTGATTAATAGATTTTCTTTATTTTGAGGTCTGTTCCTTCGATGGTGTCATTGATTTTTTGCTTTTTCATGTTTCTTTTACCCCTGCATTAATGTCTGTGCATCTGGTGGAACAGCTACCTCTTCAAAACCTTACAGAGTGGCTTTCATAGGGAAAGACTCACCTGCAGAGGGGTCTTCAGGTGCCAGTTGGGCAGGGTGTGGTGGCTCTGGATTGAAGTGGATGCAGTAGTATAGCCTCTGTGCAGCTTCTTCAGCTGTAATCAATGTCAGGGATGATTGTGAGTGCCTCAGTAGTCTAGGCTGCAGAAGTTTGTGGCAGCAGTGTATGCTGTTCTTAGTAGCAAGAGCTTTTGGGGTTTTCCTGTTCTCATTTTATCCACAAGGGTGAGTCTTAGATGAGGGTATCCTTCTTGGTGTTGGGCTAGACATGGCCCAAGAGCGGCTGCAGTGGTGCTGGGTTCTGGGGTGCAGGTGCTCAGAGTGGCTGTAGAGCCCAAGTCCTGGGCCCAGGCTCTCACAAACCTACTGTGGCACCTGGGACTTGGGGTGAAGGTTCACTCTCTGTGAAGCATGGGTGAATGCAGATGGCCCACAAAGCTGGTGTCTGTGACTCTGAGGCACACCGCAGCAGCTCAGGCCCTGCTGGATTTTTAACTATGATCCTAACTCCGGGGTGCAGGGCACAGCACTGGCCCAGCTTCAGGAAAGAAGAGGTGCTGTGGAGGTTCAGGTCCAGTGAGCAGAACACAGCTGTAATTCAGGGGCTGGAGCCAATAGGCCACAGCAGCAACTCAGGCCCTGGGGAATAAGGCACCGTGTAGTGGTGACTCTAGACCTTGGGATGGTGGGACATGCCAGGATCTGAGGCTTGGCAAGATAGCAAGGACTCAGGAATGGTGAAATTCAGCTGTGGCTTGGGCCTCAGGAAGCATGGAGCAGCACAGCAATGACTCTATTCCTCGAGGAGGTGGGGTGCCTCAGCAGCTCCGAATCTGGGTGGCTAGTCTAGTCCCAGGGAGGCAGGGTTTTCCACTTGTTTGGCCTGCGGGGGTGAGGTGTCCCATCTCAGTCAATGCTCTGTTTTCCTGGGATGTGGGATGCCACATCAGCTCAGCCCTGGAAGATGCAGCTGCTCAGCTCATCCAAGGCATTTATTTCCTTGGAGGTTGGGAGCCACTTCAGCTCAGGTGCTGGGGTTGTGACTGTTCTGGGTAGCTAAGGCAGGGATTCCCTGGGAGACACAGTGCCACATCAGCTTCAGCATCAGGGGGTGTGATTGTTCTGGGTAGCCAAGTCACTGATTCTTGATTTTCCCAGAGATGGGGTGCCTCTTCAGCTCAGGCCAAAAGAGGCAGGATGTAGAAGCAACAGGGAGGGGTGGAAGGAGTGGCTCTGGCCCTCTGGCAGCCTGTTACCTCTGGTTAGCTCCTGATTCTGTAACATAGACCTTCAAGTTTTCCAAATGAATTTCTGGAATATTCACCAAGACTCTTTTTTATCTGGAAGGTCCTAAATTCTAATCTGTCTCCTCAGCACCATAAAACTGCCCAAAATTCTCTCCTTGAAATTTGAGGCATCTGCCATGTGCAGTTACAGAATTTGGCAAACTTATTGAGGCAAAAACAAACCATGTTTTTTAGGTTTCTCAAGTTTTCAATTTTTATCACTTATACCTCATGAGATTTCTGAAGTTCTGATGGTTTCTCAGTCCCACTGCCTGGGCAAAGCTTTCTCAGCTTTTTACCTATTCACAGAATTGACAGAGGCTCCCAGCTTCCTCTCTGCAGTTCCCCCTACCCACAATCAAATCCTGTATAGGTCCCATTGGCTCTCAAGATCTCCAATGCCTGTAACTATGACCCTTCCATTTTACTTGCTTTTCTTTGTTGTTGTTGGTTTTTTGTTTGTTTATTTGTTTTTTTGAGATGGAGTCTTGCTCTGTCACCCAGGCTGGAGTGCAGTGGCACGATCTCGTCTCACTGCAACCCCTGCCTCCTGGGTTCAAGTGATTTTGCTGCCTCAGCCTCCCACACAGCTGGGACTACAGGCACGCGCCACCATGCCCAGCTAATTTTTGTATTTTTAGTAGAAATGGAGTTTATCATATTGGCCAGGCTGGTCTCGAACTCCTGACCTCGTGATCCACCTGCCTTGGCTGCCCAAAGTGCTGGGATTACAGGTGTAAGCCACCGCACCCAGCTGCATTTTATTTGCTTTTCTAATTACATTCCATGGGGCATTGGTCTGCCATAGCAATCCTGGTAGTAAAAGCCCTCTAGGCTTCTTTATTTTACATTTTTAAGTTCTAAACATTGTGTCTGAAAAATACAGGGGTAATTTGAGGTTCTAGGTGATGTGATTTTCCTCCAGAAAGTACATATGCTTGCTTCTGGCTGTTAGCTAGTCCAAGGGTAGGCCACCTTAATTCAGTCAGGAATTGGCATGCTTTGAGGCTTGGCTTCAGTCTTTGGAGGGCTGGTTTACTCTTGTAACTAGAGCATAGCTCTTTGGGGTCCCAGCTGAATGCCTGGGGTGTTTGCCAGGCTTCCTCCTCCCTGGCAGAACCTGCCCTCCATTTTGGTTACAGCAGTTTGACAAGGCCGCTAAAAGCTCATTCACTTCTCAGCTCCTGATCCTCAGTCACTCTTCTTGCTTATAGAGTCTACCTGTTTCTTTGAGGGGTGGAGAGGCCTCATATTCTGGGTTCATTTATCTTGATTTCCTTCCTCTTTCAGATTGTAGCACTACAAAATTTCATTGCTTTGATCATCTTTCAGTTGCCTTCAACAAATATTGTTGTATGTTGTCCAGTTTTTCTAGTTCTCCAGGGAGTCAAGTTCAGCACCAACTTAGCCAGTATATACTGGAGGTGGAACTTTCAACAATACAAAATTCTTCATGGGAAAAAAACCCTGTATGTGCTGTATGGTACTAGCTTGGTTAAAACTAAAAGCGTGTAATATGTGCTGTGGTTTGAATGTGTCCCCCACATTTCATGTTTCGGAAACTTGATCCCTGAATTCATACGTAGATGATATGTGGAGTTGGGGCCATTGGGAGATAACTAGAATTAGATAAGGTCATCTTATCTAATGGGTCAAGGGGCCCCATGATGAAACTGGTGGCTTAATAAGAGAAGAAAGAGAGATCTGAGCTGGCACGCTCTTGCCCTCTCACCATACTGTGATGCAGGAAGGAGGCACTCACAAGGTGCCAGAACCTTCGTGTTAGACTTCCCAGACTCCAGAACTTAAGAAATAAATGTCTTTTCTTTATAAATGACCCAGTCTCAGCTATTCATTTACAGCAATAGAAAATGGACTAAATGTACAGTCAGCCCTCCCTAACCATGGGTTCCTCATTGGTGGGGTCAACCAATCAAAGATTGAAGATACAGGCATGCATTGTTTAACAATGGGAATATATTCTAAGAATTGCGTTGTTAGGTGATTTTATTGTTGTACTAATGTCATAGAGTGTACTCACACAAACCTAGATGCTACAACTGACTGCACACCTAGGCTATCTCTACTGCTCCTAGGCTACAAACCTCTATCGCATGTTACTGTTCTCAATACTGTAGGCAATTGTAACACAATGGTAAGTATTTGTGTATCAAAACATCAAAAAGGTACAGTGAAAATGTGGTATAAAAAATTAAAAATTGTGCACCTGTACAGGACACTTACCATGAATGGAGCTTACAGAACTGTAAGTTGCTCTGTGTGAGTCAGTGAGTGAGTGGTGAGTAAATGTGAAGGCCTAGAACTACTGTGAACTTTATAAACACTGTACACTTAGGCTACATTAAGTTTATAAAAAATGTTTTTCTTTCTCCAACAAAAAATTAACTTTAGCTCACTGTAACTTTTATACTTCACAAACTTTAAGTTCTTAAAAACTTTTTGACTCTTTTGTAATATCACTTAGCTTAAAACACATATTGTACAGCTGTACAAAATATTTTCTTGTTTTATGTCTTGTTCTATAACCTTTTTCTATTTAAAAATTCTCTTTTTTTTTTTTTTACTTCTTAAACCTTTTTATTAAAAACTAAGAAGCTGATATGGTCTGGCTGTGTCACCACCCAAATCTCACCTTGAATTGTAATAATCCCCATGTGTCAAGGGTGGGGCCAGGTGGAGATAATTGAATTATGCGTGTGGTTCCCTTATACAAGATTTTTGTATTTTTAGTAGAAACGGGGTTTTACCATATTGGCCAGGCTGGTCTTGAACTCCTGACCTCATGATCCACCCGCCTCAGCTGCCCAAAGTGCTGGGATTACAGGCGTGAGCCACCAAGCCCAGCTGCATTTTATTTGCTTTTCTAATTACATTCCATGGTGCATTGGTCTGCCATAGCGATCCTGGTAGCAAAAGCCCTCTAGGCTTCTTTATTTTACATTTTTGAGTTCTAAACATTGTGTCTGAAAAATATAGGAGTAATTTGAGGTTCTAGGTGATGTGATTTTCCTCCAGAAAGTATATATGCTTGCTTCTGGCTGTTAGCTAGTCCAAGGGTAGGCCACCTTAATTCAGCCAGGAATTGGCTGAATTATTTGTATTTTTAGTAGAGACGAGGTTTTACCATATTGGTCAGGCTGTTCTCATGGTAGTGAATAAGTCACAAGATCTGATGGTTTTATAAATGGGAGTTCCCCTGAACAAGCTCTCTTGCCTGCTGCCATATAGGATGTGTCTTGCTTCCCCTTTGTTTTCTGCCATGATGGTGAGGCCTCCCCAGCCATGTGGAACTGTGAGTCAATTAAACCTCTTTCTTTGATAAATTACCCAGTCCTGGGTATGCCTTTATTAGCAGTGTGAGAACAAATGAATACAGATGCAAACACACATACTATCCTAGGCCTACACAGGGTCAAGAGCATCGATATCACTGTCTTCCACTTCCTCATCTTGTCCCACTGGAAGGTCTTCAGGGGCAATAACATGCACCGAGCTGTTATCTCCTATGATAACAATGCCTTCTCCAGTACTACCACAAACCCATGAGTAATGCATTGTGCCACGATGTTACAATGGCGAAATGTCACTAGGAGATAGAAATTATTCAGTTCCATTGTAGTCTTGTGGGACTACTATTCCATATGCGGTGTGTCATTGACCAAAGTGTCATGTGGTATGTGATTGTATTTGGGGGAAAAAAAATAATGCAAATTAAAAATACAGTATAACAACTATTTACATAAAATTTACATTATATTATATACTGCAATTAATCTAGAGATGATTTAAAGTATATGGGAAGATGTGTATAGGTTATATGCAAATACAACACCATTTTATATAAGGGACTTGAACAATGACAGATTTTGGTATTCATAGGTGTCCTGGGACCAAATCCCCCATACATACAGAGGGATGACTGATTTATGTATCGAAAGACCAAAAAGACATAGGTCAAATTGTTAGTAGTGGTTCTCTTGAATGATTGGAATACAGGTGAGTTACTTATTGTCTCTGTGCTTCTTGTATTTTCTAAATTTTCTATAATAAATATGGATATTTTGTATTTTAAAAATGCTAATTTTGTAAAAGATGACTGCCAGGTAATAGTAGTCAATCAGGAAAGGCAGAAAAGGCAAGAAAGCTGGAGAACAAGGTGATAATACGGGAGTAACAAACCTGGCTTCTTCCTGCTGCACTCCCCAACAGTCTCACGACACTTCTGACTCCAGATGTCTGGGGGTTTCTCCCCATCGACAAGCAAGCCATCCTCCAGCAGGGACACCTGATGGTGTCCTCCAGTTCATTTCAATTCTGACACTATCTGAGATGGGATAATTCCCTTGACCTCGACACTCTTAGTGGTTGGGAACTGGAGTGGCTTGTTTCACTCAGCCTGCCAATGGCCACTTTTCTTGAGAAGGAGCCTGCAAGCAAGTGAGTGTGGGAACCGGAGTGGATGGAATGATGGGACTGGTCAGTTGCTTCTGTCTGGCTGGAGCAGACTCTGTTCAGGCCCTGCAGCAGCCTCCAAGCCCCTGCTCCCTCAGTATCTGGGTTCTTGTCCAGCATCCAGAAAGAATCAGGTCATACAAATAGATTGAAGGGCAGTGTATGCAGAGGATGATATTGGGCGATAGAAGAGGCTCTTGGTGGGATGGGGAGTTGGAAAGGGGATGGTGTGGGGAGAAGGTGATCTTTCCCTGAAGCTGCACCATCTGAAGTTAGGTGAGTCTCTCCACAGTCTCTGATGCTTTGTTGTATCTCTGCTCGCCACTCAGCCTCTTGTATCCCCACTGCTCAGTCGCTTGTGTTGCTCTGCCAGGGGCAGTCTTTTTATGAGCACAGGATTTGGGCATGGCAGGCCAAAACAGCAACATTTGGGCAGAAAAACAGGGTCAGCTGTTTCACTTAGGGCCGAAGTTCCAGACTTAAGGGTGGGGTTTAGCAAGCCCCCATTTCCAATGCCAAACCCAAGCCCCAGGTTGGTTTACCTGTGCTTCTGACCCACCGGCGATACATTGGGGTTTCCTCAGCCTCCTCCTTAGGTGTGATTAATTGGCTGGAGTGGCTCACAGAACTCAGGGAAACACTTACTTACATTTGCCAGTGTATTGTAAGGGCTATCACAAAGGATACAGATGAAGAGATGCATGGGGCGAGGCATGGGGAAGGGACACGGAGCTTCCACGCCTTTCCTGGGTGCCACTCTCCAGGTGCCTCCACTTGTTAAGCTTTCTGGAAGCCCCCCGAACCCAGTTCTGTTGAGTTTTTATGGAGACTTCAATACATAGGCATGATTAACTAGATCATTGGCCATTGGTGATCAACTTAACCTTCAGCCTCTCTCCCTTCCCTAGAGGTCATGAGGTGGGGCTGAAAGTCCCAACCCTCTAATCCTGTCTTGGTTTGAGTGACCAGCCCCATCCTGAAGCTACCTAGGGGCTGCCAGCCGCCAGTCAATCATTAGCATACACAAATACATCACTTTGGAGATTTCCAGGATTTTAGGAATTGCATGTCAGGAAACTGGATGAAGACCAAATAAATATTTCACACTGTCACAATATACCAGAAACTGAAAAATTAGATCTCCCATGAGACCCATAGAACAGTGGAGGAAGGAAGGTGGGGCTACAGAGAGATGATTGCAAAATAACACCCAAGAGCTGGAAAGGAATCAGTACATCTTCTCCAAACCCCTCACTGTCATTGTATGCATGCAGACACGCAGGCTCATGAGGCCACATGGCTTGCCATCGAGTTAGTGACAGTGCTGGGTCAGGAGCCAGGTCTCCTGATTCCCAGGCCAGTGCTCTTTCCGGAGGAACTTGTGGAGTAAATGTGAGCTGGGGTAATTACAGGGCTCTTCCCGCAGGACAGGGACAAACTAGGGCTGCCTGTGCAGGGTCGCTTGATCTAGCTGGACCTTCTCAGGTAGAGGAATTGCCAGAGACATGGCTGTTGATGGGAGGCCCTCCATTTTGCTGGCGAGAGATGAGCTTCAACAGGGATGGCAGTGTCTATGACGCCTTTCTAGCATAGCACTCAAAAGCCTCCTCGGCCTGCCTTGGTCTCCTCACTCCACGGGCCTCTCCTCTAACTCCTGTAACCCCCCACAACTCTGTTCTGGTGGCTTCGTGCTGAGTTATGACCTTACTTCCCCTAAATAGGTTTGTGTCTTTGCTGACATCATCTCCTATCAAGAGATTTTTTTCCACTCCCTCTCTCCTACCTGAAATCTACCTACCCCTCAAGGTGTAATTCCAATCCTCACCGTCTTCAGCTAGTGGAGCCCGAGTCTCTCATGTGGAGAGGATCCTCCAGGCCTTGCATTTTTCTTTGGCTGGTGTTAGTCTTCTTGCAGAGATGCTAAGGTCTGGAAGGCAGGAATCAATTCTCCCGTTTGGTGGTGTGCTCCCAGGCATGGAGGAAAATGTCTTGTATGAGGCAGGCACTAAGTAAACACTTGTGGAGTGACTGGTGGGCTGTTGGAAAGAAATGTGTGAGAGGCTGGGGCACATCCAGAAGGAGCTGACAGAGGATTTTGAAGAGTAGTGGGCAGCACAGAGCTCTTTACAGGAGCTCGTCAAAGGCTTTCTCCTGGCTGCTTTTCCGCCCTTGATTCTGATGTCAGTTTCAGAAAGACTTAGGACCCTGAGTCAGGAGGGAGCAGATATTAGAAGGAGAAAAACAAGTTGTGCTGTTGAGGAAAGACAATGTCAGGAGGAAGCACTGTAGTGGAAACCCAGGTCTGGAGAGATTAGAAACTGCCTGGATGGAGATTGCGCTGCTGCAGGCTTAAGCACATTTTCTCAGATGTGGGGCAGCCTGGCCTTGAGAACAAAGAACAGGAATATGAGTTTGGGCAGAGAACAAATAGTATGTGAGATTTTTGGTGGCAAATAATGATAAGCCAATGTGCTTGGCTTTGGAAAGAGGGGCAACTTCCAGTTTAGCAGAGGGAACCTTATTAAGGGAACTATTATACTGATCTGAAGCCAGAGTTTTTCAGATTTTTGATGACTTTTATTAAGTGCCTGAGCAGAGGCGTGTAATAGAATGGGGAAGCCAAGGAGATTTATAAACCAAGGATGTTTGAATGAGAAATGTGGAGTTCGTAAATTTTGGAGTCTCTTGTTGCCACACAGAGGTTTATTTGGGGGAAAGGATTTGGAGTCTATCATATTAGAATTAGCTGCTGTTGTGATCAGATCAGACAGCAATACAGGGATGGGGAGAGAGAATAAATCTTGCCTTCCCTGGCTGTGGGATTTTGGCAGATTCTCAGAGGCTGGGCTCATAGGAATTAATTTGTGGAAAAGGGAGCCATGCAACATGAATTAATTCAAGAAATTATTGAGAATGCAGAGGAGCGTCCAGCTCTCATGTTATTCACAAAAGAATGAGGACCCTGTGGGTTTTGGAAGTAGCTTTTAAAAGGCATCCAAAGCATCTCATGTTGGTGATATAAATGTTTGGGGAGGGTGAGAAAGAGGAGCTGGGTAGGGCAGGAGGAACTTTATGTATCACTGAAGTAGTGTAATATAATTTAAAGAGGGTTGGTAATTTGACCCCAGCTTAAAATATGACCTGTACTCAGGAACCCAGCTCCTGAAACTTCACCATCAGGTTTTCATTCCATATCGTCACTCGTACTTCACTCCAGTGAGGTTTACAGGATTATTTTTCCCATTATTGAAGGCACTTTGAATGGCACCTGGGAAGAGAAGAGGTGAAGAAGAGACAAAAATCCCATGCACTCAATTGTTTTGCCTTGAGAGTGACTGTGAGTGTGCTCTATCTTCAGAGAGGCCTTATTTGAAGCCACTTGCCTGGTTTCATATCCCAGGTCTGCTCCGTACCGGTTGGGGAACTTGGGGCCAGCTATTTAACCTCTTTGTACTTGCATTTCCCCATTGGTAAAATGAAGAAAAATGGTCATACCTACTTCATAGGTTGTGAGGATTAAATGAGTTCATGCATGCAAGATACTTAGAGCAGCTCCTGGCACATAGCAAGTGCTCAATAAACATTTTCTATCATTCTTCCTAGCTTTCAGGATGACAGCATCTGCTGTTCTGAAAGATTTTCCCATCTAGGCTCCAGCCAAGTGCAGAAGAGTTCGAGGCTGAGGTTGCCAGGGGAAGCAGACATTTCTGAGTTCTCCATTTATCAACTGCAAATACCTTGAAAGGCTCTTCAGCCCTTTCCTTAGCAACCTTCACAGCTTATTCTAAGCCCCGTGTTTAAGAACTTGGAACTGCAAGGTGTTTTAGAGGCGGTATTTTGCTGAAAAAGAAAAGGGGGCATGGACTGAGTGTGGCTAAGGCAAATGCTCTGGCAGGACAGTGCCAACCTTGGTTCTCATCATTCTTTGATGAGCTTCTGCTCCACATGGGCGACAGGATGGGCTGGTCCTATCCTCCAAGCTGGTTCAGCCCATGGCTGCTGACGCCAGTGCTCGAACCAACCATCAGAAAGGCTTGATACTGATGCTGCAAGGGGCATCCTGCTGCAATTTTCCCCCATCTTGTGGCTTCAGGCCCACTCTGTGTGTGGAGGCGGGGGTTACTCTAGTTGTCAACTTTGACTCTAGCTACCTCACCCTACTTTACTGGGTCCTAACTTCCCCTCCCCACCTGAGATGCTCTGCCAGTTTCTCTTTCAGGTCATGGCTGGAGCAGACCCAGGAAAGCAGTGTCTTCAGTGGCTTTTGCCTCCTCTGGAGGAAGGGTGGGTGGGGCTGGGCTGGTTGCTTGAAGAGGAAAAGGATGAGGGTGTTTTGGGGAACAGGTGTGCAGAAATGGTGAAGTGGCATGGAAGATGGAGGATTTAAATGTTAAAGGGTGGGTAGAAAATGTACCAAGATATTTTGAGGGCTAAATTTGTTCTGGAAGTTAAATGCATAGAATGTGATGAATCAGAGGAACAAGAGCCACTTAAGATTTTTAAAGCCGTTGGGTTGCCCAGGCGATACACAGACGTTTTGTGGATGGTTTGTTATTAGCAGTAAACATTTACATAGCACTTCACCTCCTCAAATATTCGTCCATAAAACCCTGGAATGGTAGTGACGGCCAGAAAACCAAGACCCAGGGAGGATTTGCTCAAGGTCACAAAGCTGGTTTGCAGCTGAGCTGATGGGAGAGCCTAGATGTCTTGGCTTTGTGCTGCTACCTGCCAGGGACTTCCACCTTGCTTGGATAACTTGCTTTGCAATACCCAGTGAGGAAGGCGGAAGCTGACTGGCTACAGCCTTCAGCTGGAGGAACAGAGAGGAGGGAAGGGGAGCGATCTATTGACCAAGGAGAAAGCTGTATCTGACCTATCTGCCTCCAGACCTACCTTCTGAGCCCTCGAACCCTGAAGCTGCATGCTTTCTTTCACCTGCTCATCTACCTGAGTTGTCTGTCTTGGAAAATGACACGGCTGAGCTCCCAGCTTCCCAAGCGGCTTGACTTCTCCCGTTTGCCCCTCGCCACCCACCCCTTGCCTAAGCAATCACCAAGACCTTGAATTCTATCTGTTTAGTATTTGATTTGCTCACTATTCTCCATCCCCGCTACCACTCTCTGTCTACCACACAGCCTACTAATTAGCCTCTTCACCTCCACTCTTTATTCTCTCCTATCCATTGTACTTCCAAATACCTAATCAGATCACTCTCCTGCTGAAAATCCTTCCAGGGCTCTCAATGGCCTCGAGTTAAATGAAGCCCAGACACCTCATCACAAGGCTCGCGTCCTGTCTCCTGGCTTGTCCAGGGCATGGCCTCACACAGCTCCCCAGCCAGAAGGACGCTCAGTTCCCTGACCTCATCATGCTGTGAGTATGTTGGTGATAGAGCCAGAGGGAGCCAAGAAACATCACAGGATGTGGGGGTGGTTTGAGGGGGAGAAAGAGGGAGGGGGGAGAGGGGGAGATGGGAGAGAAGGGAGAGAGGGGAGACAGGGGAAAGAGAGAGAGAGAGAGAGAGAAAGGCTGAGCCTGGCTGTACTGAACTGTTGGCCAACATGGAAGAACACATCTCATATGGGATGTTCTCAACTCAAGAGCATTGGCACGAGCCTCAGAGGTGGGTGTTGTCCATCAGTGCAAGGCGGCAGACTCAAAACTCTCTCTCTCTCTCTCCAGACAGCTCATCTGGATTTGGTGACCAAAGCACAGTGACCCATAACAGGTGTGACATTTCTTACTGGCTGTGTGATACTGAGTGAGTCGCTTAATGTAATGAAGCCATGGGCCTCAGTTTCCTCATCTGTGAAATGGGGATAATATCTGACCTGCTGTGCAGATGTCTTTTTGTTTGTCTGTTTTGGTTGCACAGCCTATGAACCCTCTTCCATATTGGGGACCCTCTTTGTATGAGCCTCCATGGTGGGAGTGGACTGTTTTCTACTGAGAAGCTGAAAAAGCCAGATGCTGTGACAGCCTCCCAGCAGTGAGAGAGGTAGGTGTTCATGCCTATGTCTTTGCATCTTAAGAGTAATGCAAAGGTGCAGGCCCCATTGAGAATCATTCCAGTAGAGGCAGTGGGTTGGGAGGATGGCAGTGACAATGATGGTGGGGGCGGTCACCACGGGTGTCCAGCTCTGTCTCTTGCTGCAGCATGAACTTGCTTGCTTTCTTCCATGCTTTCTAGTCATGTCTGAGAACAGCCTGATTTCCTCCCAGTAAGTTCCATCTGTGCTCTTTAGCTGACCAGAGTCCGTTTCTGTGGATAGATGAAACCGAGTCTTGACTCAAATACTCACCCACTCACAGGGCAGTGAGGGAGAAGCAAAACGTGGAGCTGGGGCTGCTTCAGTGAATCTGGAGTGCAGTTCTGTGGGGAAGGGTGAAGCCCTGGGATGGGGAGCACAGCATCTACTGCATGTTTTCAATTAAGCTGGAACCCAAGTAAAAAATCATATCAAATATCAGGCATTCCACTGGGAGGAGACGATATTGTGACTATGCTTTGGAAAGGACAAGGAAAATATAAGACTTTCTTACCAATAGAGAGCCCTCCCACTCCTCCTCCTCCATGTCTTAAATTTAGCTTAAAAACATAATTGTTTTTTTAAAATGGGGAAAGACACATGTCCATTCCCATAGATCGTTAGCATCGAGGAGCAGACATTTATTTCTGTGCCGTGCCTGTCGGGTCTCAAGTCTGGCTTTGGCAGCCTCCCAAGTCATTTTTATCTGGTGGGACAGAAGGACACTCCTGCAAGCCATGCTCCGGCCTCAGCTTCCTCTGGAGTAGACACACTCCATGCTAAGGTCTGGGCTTCACTTGGCAGAGCAGCAGAAGCAGATTCACTTGCTCTCCAGCCATTGCCATCCTGCCGGGGGGTGGGGTGGTGGATCCAGGGGCTCATATCTGTTTGCTTAGATCCTGGGTCCTCAGGAGCTGGTGCCAGGACTGGTGGGAGACTGGGCTCCAGCCATCTGTCATGTTAAATGGTCTGGGCCACATATAAAAGACACAGTTTTCATATCCCGTTACCCAAATGCTGTTGTTTTGGCCACTTTGGAAAACTTCGAGACGCAAGAGCCTGAAATGTGTCCCTGGGGACAAATAGGACTTGCTGTTGAGTCCTCACCCTGGCTCCCTTCCTGGTTGACTGCCATCTCAGGGAAACAGGCACTTTGATGACACCATATTTAATTGCAGCATTTTGGTTTTGTTTTAATGTTTGAAGGAGCAGGTTGTCAGGCTGACTTATGCAAAAGCAGAAGCATTAACCTCACAAAGAACTCAGAGCCATGAGCAAGGGGATGGAGGCTGAGGCTGCTGAGGTGGTTTGCAAGATCTCTCTCTGCTGCTTCAGGGAAACTCACCACTGTGCTGCTGGCCTGCCACTGGGGTGGGCTCCAGCTCTGGGCAGCACGGCCCCCCTCCTCAGTGCACTCCCAGGGGCCAGCCTACATGGAGGCTTCTGGTTCCAGGGGGCAGTGGGTGGGGTGGGGCCATAGGGAAAGGGCTCTGATCTGGGACCCTGGAAGGGGTACATGTCCACCTGAGTTATGGAGCAGCCCAGCAGCCTGCCTTCCCTTCAGCTCTTTGGGCCTCAGTTTTTTCACCTGTAAAATGATCCCCAAGTGCATTTCTAATTGTAGCTTTTCTTTGGTGCTTGTTATTTCCCACCAGCCTCTGAGGTGTCAGCTCCACCTGCCAACCTTTGTGGTTACCTGGACAGAACTTTGGTATCATCTGGTAGGATGAGCATGGGTTTTGGAATCAGGCAGTGATCTGTGATTAAATTTTGGCTTTGCCTCAAATTTAATTTGTGTAGCCTCAGCTATAGCAGGACAAGCTGCAGACAAGAACCCCTCAGACATGAAGTTGTAGAAGGAAAGGGCTTTTTTCAGCTGGGAGCATTGGCAGACTCACATCTCCAAAAACTGAGCTCCCCAAGTGAGCAATTCCTGTCCCTTTTAAGGGCTTACAACTCTAAGGGGGTCCATGTGAAAGGGTTGCGATTGATTGAGCAAGTGGGGATATGTGACTGGGGGCTGCATGCACCAGTAATCAGGACGGAACAGAACAGGAGAGGGAGTTTCACAAAGCTTTTCCACACAATGTCTGAAATCTATAGATAACACAAGCAGTTAGGTCAGGGATTGATTTTTAACTCCCAGGCCCAGGGCGCAGTGCTGGGCTATCTGCCTGTGGATTTCACTTCTGCTTTTTAGTTTTTACTTCTTTCTTTGGAGGCAGAAACTTGGCATAAGACAATATGAGGGGTGATCTCCTCCCTTATTCTCCCCCTTTGAGAACCTCACTTATTAGTGGGAGTTCTCACTTTTATCCTCACTACCCACATCTTCTTGCAAGACAGATCGATAGTGATTCGTGTAGTACACTTGTGCTGAAGCATTTTGGTGAACTAATATAGTGATGAAGCTTTTTGTTATTTGAAGAAGTACAGGTAGCAAACAAGGGAGCAGTAAGCAGTTCTTATTACTATTGTAACTTCTATTATAAGAGTTTTAAATCCTCCTAGCGCTGGGAACCATTTTCCAAACATGGCCCCAGGATCAAATCCACGCCACACTTGCACAGACAGGCACATGTGCCAGTTTTGTCATATCTCTTAACTATGTCTTCAACTACTTGCCCTGGATCATCTATGTGTAGACAGCAATTAGTAAGGTTAAATTTCCCACAGACCCCTCCTTCAGCTGCCAGTAGTTGAGAGCCAATTTATTTTGATAGATAGCATTTCTCATTTGACTTTCTTGCCAGGCCAGAATGGTCAAGGCTCTGCCGGTTTTATTAGTGATTATTTCTAAGACAGCTTGTAACTGTATGATTTGGTTAAGCATGTAAATGCGGGTCCAGTATCCCCATGAGCCATCTTGTGCCCAAGTAGCAGGCCCATAATATTGTATGATTTTCTCAGAGGGCCATTTTTCATCTTTCCAATTTCCTATAGCTGTGCTTTTCTTTTCGTGGGAAGCATAGACAGGGAGGCCCAGGAGTTCGCCTGTCTTTATGGGCAGTAGGAAGAAAGATGGTTTAATAATGCCAGTAACACAACTACTTGCCCACTGGTCAGGTAATTTGGTGTAAACTCTATGCCTACATATCCAGTATAATCCAGTGGGGGCTGTCCAGTCCCAGTGGGACTCTGGGTGGGTCCACACGGTTTGTAACTTTGGGAATTTACTAAATGGATTCCTTTCTGTGTGATTTGAACTCCATCAAGTGACTGTTTTTGTAGTACCATTATACGGTTTCTGTCCCAGACAACTAAGTCATCCTACGGGGTGAGTGAATTCCTTCTCTAGCTATGCAATATTGTCCAATAATTGAGGCTTTTAGGACCCAGAAATTATCAGGGTGATTTTTTTGAGCCAGGAATTCGTCAGGAGCTGGGTCTGTAGGTACTAATTCTCAGGCTTCCCATGGCCATTGATTTCCCATTACAGGTTCTCCACATACATAACATGAAGTGACACTGAGAGACTGGGCTACATGCTCAGCTAATTGCAAAAACAAATTTCTTGTTTTTCCTGCAATTTCTGGTACTGACACATTTAGTTCATCATAGAAAGTTTGAAACACTGGCTCAGGAGAGTGTTTGTAAACTTCTCCTTAAACTAAGATATTTACTCAAGGATCCAGTCTGGCTCCATCGATTCCTAAGGTCACACACTCCCCTTTTTTCCAGCGATGATTAAGGGGATTGGTTATTACTAGCTCTAAGGGGTTACATTGTCCCTTAGTACAGGAAGGGCCACTTTTTCCTTTCTGAATGTGGACAGGATCCTTTTCATTTTTTATCCAAGTGGCCCAAATGACACAAGACCAGTATCCACATTCATTTTTACAGAGTACATTCATGTACTCTGTACATGTATGTACATGTATGTACAGAATACATACATTTTACAGAGTACATTCATGACAAATGTACTTATTTTCGGTCATATAGCCTTTTTCCCAATTAAAAGAGCCACATCCCCTTCCTAACTTATTGCTATTAATGACAGCACAGGCATCAAATTTCAGGATTATGCATTTGGGGACCCCTTTTTCTTCTGTTCTAGCTAATACTTTACTTGTATCATTTACAAGTCCCTACCAGTCTTCAGTCCTTAATCTTATTTTAAAAACTGTGTACATGGGAGGCTCAGAGGGGTCATAACACACACTGGCTGGTCGTTTCTTGGACTACATACCTCGTATAGCATTAAAGAAATAATTTCCTTTTAGAGTACTTGTACACTTATAATAACCATAAAATAATAGGACTGTAGCAACCTTTTGTCCTACCTTAGTGACTTGATGTATATACTGGGAACAGTCCTAGATCAGTGGAAGTCCTAAATGTACAAGTCCAAATTTTATGGAAAATGAGTCCCGTGATGAGTTTCCTCATGCTTTGACCATGTGTGGACCAGTCAGCTTCCGGGTGTGACTGGAGCAGGGCTTTTCATCTTCTTCAGAGTCACTTTGCAAGGGTTGGCGAAGCTGCTCCTGTCCACGTACAGCTCCCAGTTTACTGATGTTCAAGGATGGTCTCGGAGGTTGGGCCTGCTAGAATAAACTGAGTCTAACACCTCTATACAGTTATGTTCAACTGGGCTCTATGATACCGGAAGCAAGGTGGCAAGGTTCAGGGTATTGCAAACTTCGATGGTTATGTGGGAATTTTCACGTAGCAAGCTTTGGTATCTAGTTAGTCTAGTATTTGTTAGCCATTGATGTCCTTTGGTATTTATTAAAGTCACCACAGCATGGGGGGTCTTTATGTTTAGGTTTTGCCCAAGAGTTAGCTTATCTGCTTCTTGTTCTAACAGGGCTATTGCTGGCAAGGCCCTCAAACATGGGGGCCAACCCTTAGAAACCCCGTCTAGTTGTTTAGAGAGGTAGGCCACTGGCCTCGGCCAGGGCCCCACAGTCTGGGTTAAAACTCTAACTGCCATTTTTTAAAATTTTCTCTTTGACACATATAGTATAAAAGGTTTTGTCAGGTCGGGTAGCCCCAGGGCTGGGGCTGACATGAATTTTTCTTTTAACTCATGAAAAGCTCATTGCTGTTGGTTGTAATAGATGTAGTTTATTTAGTTTACATTTTTATTAACTGTCACCTACCAAAATATTGACTTAAATTCTGCAGCTATTTGATTTTGGGCTTTAATTGATCAGGTATTTCCCATGGGACTCCAGTTGCATCTAAATAGACGTGAGTGTCGAAAGACGAGCTTCTCTCACTTTACGATGTCTTATTTTTCTCCCTCTGGTTGATGAAATGCCATGGTGAAAGGGATAGCCAATTGGACTAAAGAACAAGTGCCACTCCAATTATTCGGCAGAGTGCCCAGTAAAGGTCCACCACACATCTGCTCAGGGATGAACAAGGGTGGACTGTTTGATAATCTCTTGAAAATTCTTAAACTTACTGCATCCCTTCAGGTCTCCAAGGAATGTTAAGTTTCCTCCCTGTCATGAGAGACATGAAGTGAACTTAATGTTGGGAGACGGAAGCTGGATGGCCCTCGGGGGCTGAGCTGCAGGGTGCCGGATTTCGGGATATAGCAGAGAGAGAGCTTGACAAGACTTGTTACCCTAGGCTGTAGTATCTTGGAAAAGAGCTACCATGCGGCCCATGCCTGGTTGACTGGAGGACCACCCTAGTGGAGACGGGACAATGTGGGCCTCTGGCCTGCCGTGCGCACAAGTATAACAATTGCTTTTGCTTAACATGTGGACAGAGTATTTGATCCATTCCAACCTGGCATTTACATCTTGGTATCCTGTCTTAACTGCCAAAGTTTGTTTTAAGTCTTTAACTTCTATGATCCTCTAGTAAAATGAATGTATCATTTTAGGAAACTACAAAAAATGGTGAGGGCAGTCCATTCTTGCTCTTTAGTGGTCCACAGAATGTTGGACCAACTATTGCATAAAAGCTCTACATCGGGGGACAAGACTACTGGTTGATACCGGCGTCTTTATTGAAATCTCCCTGGATTAAATGGTCCTAATTTACTAATGCCCAGTCTTAGGAGAGTCAGGAGGGATAGAGGTACTTTTCTGAAGTAGAGAGCTGTCTTTGACTTGGCAAGTCCCCACATGGTATAACAAGGCAAGCATTAAATGCAATAGTTTGAGGCGAAATTGACTTGGTTATGTTAATAACTAGATGGTCAGCAATAGAGCGAGGAAAGAAGAAACAATCATAGAATAGATGAAAGAGAGTTAAATTTTTCTTAGCTTTAGTTTGGTAGGGTTTTCCCCTGGGACTACGCCCTACAACTCTAGAGGGGGTGGCGCTTTCTTGACTCAGGTGTGATGAGTCCATCCCCTTTCTGCTGTATGAAAAGCAGTCTCGGTGGTTAGCAGCACAAGGTAGGGTCCTTCCCAGGCTGGCTCGAGTTTTCCTTCTTTCCACCCTTTGATGAGAACGTGATCGTCAGGCTGGTGCTGGTTTACCAGAAATTCTAGGGGTGGTACATGTGCTAAAACAAGTATATAATTTTTAAGAAATTGACCTTTTGTTTTAAACGTGGGGACATCAGCAGTGGACTTTATAGTCCTTGGTGCCTTCTGAGAAATTTCCTTTAGCACCTATTTTTATTAGTTTTTTAGACCAAAGAAAACCAAACACCATTTTATATTTGACAATGTTTTCTGTATGATTTTTATACCAGATAAGCTAAATTTCACTTTTATATTAGTGTGTTATTAATGTTAAACTTAGTTTTAATAAAACCTTGTAGACATATTTATTTAATTTTTAATGTCTGACCATAAGGTAAAATTTTTATAGACTCTTTTTAACCTTTTATAATTTTTGTTAAAGAGCAGGTTAGTGCCTTAAGAAAAACCCGTTGTGTTTTTATTTTAATGTTCAGTTCACAGGAAAACTGAATGACACCCCTTTAACTTTAGCTAATATGTTTAAACACAGAATTTTCTTTACAATTAATGTTTTAAAACTTGCTTAAACCTTCAAAATAATTTTTTTAAACCATTTAATGGAGGTAAAAATTCACATTCTTATGCCTTCTTATAATTCTTTTACCAGAGGTATATTTTACTTTCCTTACACACCTTGCACATAAACAGTTTTTTTTTAATAGTTTTACATTCGGGAGGCCTAATTACTTTAAAATTATATAACATTTCTTGCATAAATTCTTTTTTTATAGCTTTTTTTCACAACTTTCAGACAATTTTTCGACATGCCTCAACTTTCTGACTTATTACAAATATATATATTTTAAACAACTAGTTAATTTATTTCAGGACAAGAATTTACCATATAACTTTTTTTTTTAACATAAATTCTGCTCCCCTCCTTTTTTTCCCTTTTTTCAAAGATAATCATTCTTTTCCAAAGCAAACTTCCTTTATGTCTGTGGAATAGACTGTCTAAGGCCACAAGATTAGAAGTTACTATAATACATGTTACACTGTTCACTTTTAGCAAACTTTACTTTTGTCGAAAACCTTGTAAGTTTGAGATTTCAATTATCCTTTGCTATTAATAAGACCTTGTTTAGTCCAAATTAACTTAGAATTGGTATAGATGGCTTTTTTATTTTTCCCTTCAATTACCCAAGAGGAACCATCTGTTATCCTGTTGAGTTCCTCCTAGGTCTGGTAGGACCTTTGTATGATAATTAAGATTTAGATCTCCTGTTAGGAAACCTGCTGGGTTAAGGGAATTTTCAGTGGCTAATGTTAAATGATCTTTTTCTTTTTTTTTTTTTTTTAACACAATAGCCCTATACTTAAAGATTTTTAAGTTAGTAAGCTACCTTTTTGCCCTTTTTTTTCCCTTAGGGTGCTTCTGAACTGGTGAAGTGTGCTCACAATGAGGTTTCCTCTAAAAGTTATTTTTCTACTTTCTTCTGTTAGCAAAGCAGTTGCCACTACAGATTGAATGCATTTGGGCCAGCCGTGGGTTACTGGGTTAAGGATTTTTGATAGGAAGGCTACAGGTTGTCAGTGGCCTCAGTGATTTCAGGCTACCCCCTTGTTTACACTTACAACAAGGTGGTATTGGAGTGTTATAGGGTCACGGAGAAGACCTTCAATTATTAATTATAGGTTTTAAATTTACCCTAGCTTTTACAGGAATAGGGTACACTTTTTTTTTCTTAACTACTTATATATTTCTCCCTTTTTCTCTTTCTTTCTCTCTTTTTCTGTCTCTCTCTCTCTCTTTGACTTTCCTTTTGCCTCTCTCTCTTTCTCTCTGCCTCTCTCTTTCTCTCTGTCTCTGTCTTTCCTTGAGTCTGTCTTTGACTCTCTGTCTTTTCCTCTCTCTCTCTCTGCTGGTCTTTCCTTGCTTCTGCCAGCCGCTTATGCTGCTGTTCTCTCAACCACTGTAGGTGGGGCGGCGGCGGGGGGGGGGTGTCTAAAACCAGCTGTAACCAAGTGTCTATGTACAGGGACTGGTCTGGGTGCCCTGGCTTACAGGTTACCTTGTGCCGTACCTTTGAAACAAGGGACCTGTCCAAGCTTCCTTCTGATGGCCAACCCACCTCTAATGCTGGCCAGTGTATTTCCCACAAAGTTACTAAGTTTTCCTGGTGTCACGGTAACACCGTAATCTCTCTTAAATCCTTTCTTGAAATTTTTCAACATAGTTCCTAGTGGGGTGGGCTTACTTTGTGCCTGACCCATGCTTCCTCGAGACAAAACACCATGCCCACACCACACGCACACCACAAAACAAAGAACAGGTAAAAAGGGCACACACACTTTTACAGTTTACACCAAACCTGAACCAAAACCATCAGAGTATCAAGAAATCCAAGCCAGGTCAAAACCAAAACCAAAATATCGAGGAATCCAAGTCAAGTCAAAAATACAAACCAAAGTACCGGTACATGCATGTCATGGGTGATCAGGTCATGCTTCCACTCAAATGGAGTGGGGCAAGTTCCAAAGACCAGTCTTACCAAGTTTCGGATGTCTGGACTCCCAAGTGCCAGTTCCTTCCTGGTGTTCAGCCACTGTGTTGATCCTCCACGGGGGCCTGCCACACGCTGCTCTGGCAAGGTGGTCCACCGGGGCAATTGCCTACCCAGGAGTGCTCTTTGGATCCGCATCACTCAGGCTGGTAGGAGTCCCCCACAGGGATGCTCCAAAGGGCAGGCCTAAGCTGCCTAAGGGGCTTCCTCGACTGTCTGTTAATCACCTTGCTTCCCAGTCAGGGAACCAAGAAATGCACCTCACTTCCTGGTCAGGGAACCAAGAAATGTAGCAGGACGAGCCGCAGACAAGAACCTCTCAGACACCAAGTCGTAGAAGGAAACGGCTTTATTCAGCTGGGAGCATCGGCAGACTCACGTCTCCAAAAACTGAGCTCCCTGAGTGAGCAGCTCCTGTCCCTTTTAAGGGCTCACAATTCTAAGGGGGTCCGTGTGAAAGGGTCATGATCAATTGAGCAAGCAGGGGGTACATGACTGGGGGCTGCATGCACCAGTAATCAGAACGGAACAGAACAGGAAGGGATTTTCACGATGCTTTTCCATATAATGTCTGCAATCTATAGATAACGCAAGCAGTTAGGTCAGGGGTTGATTTTTAACTCCCAGGCCCAGGGCACAGTGCTGGGCTATCTTCCTGTGGATTCCACTTCTGCCTTTTAGTTTTTACTTCTTTCTTTGGAGGCAGAAATTGGGCATAAGGCAATATGAGGGGTGGTCTCCTCCCTTACAACCAAGTTGATTGTTTCATATCTTGTTTCCAAATCTGTAAAATGAAGACAATATTGATTTCAGAGTATTCTTATGTTGATTAACTAAGATAACATTTAAAAAAATGCCTACCAGGAAACCATAAGTAGCTCCCAAATAAACCTTAAGTCCCCTTCACTTACCTTACTCCCTACCCATTTTAAACTTGTCAAGTGACATAGTTTCACGTCACTTAATTGTACTCACATTTTCTGAACCTTTCTAGTTTGGCAGCAAGAATTATTCATACTATAATATACTTGAGGCAGGGTTGACCCACAGAGTAGAACATTCATTCATCCATCCAACATTTCTGGAGCAACTGTTAAGGCCCAGGCACTATGATAGTTGCTGGAAACACAGAAGCTAAAGACAAGGAGTTTATAGCCTAGTGGGGGACAATCTAATATAGCACGAGCAGGAGTAGGGATCAGTGAGCCTAGGGGGCCTCTTGGAGCACTTGGGAAGAGTTTCAAGCCAGAAGCAGGGGCATTGCCGGGCAGGTGTCCTGGAGGTGGGGCTGTTCGACTCTGGAGAGATGAGAGGAGTCAGCCAGGAGTTAGACACTTGAGGCTTTAGAGACAAGGAATATCCAGATCCTGCAGGGCCTTGTGTGTCAAGCTAAGGAATTCAGATTTGGTTTTGAAGGCAATGGCTAGCCCTTAGAGGAGTGACATAGATTTTTGTTCTAGAAATACCCTTTTGCATTTCAGAGAATGGGCTGGGAGGAGGCAAGACTGAGACCAGTGAGAAAGTTACAGCAGTGGTTCAACTTGACCAGGGTGGGGGCCTGATCCAAAGCAGTGAGAGTGGGCACAGACAGAGAGAGATCAGTAGCAGAGAGGGCACCAAACTGGAGTTATTAGCACTTGGGGACTATTTCAATGTGGGGCTGAATGCAGAACAAAGATGCAGAATGACCTCCAGAAGGCAGAGGCCTCCAGATATGCATGGCAGATGATGTTCACTGTGATGGGGAGCGTGGAAGGTCAGGATCAAGGAGTCAGAGAGGGGAGGATCCAAGTGTGAGACCTGGGGACATGCATATTTCAGAGCTGGTGGAGGGGAGGGATCTGGAGAGGATGAAAAACCACAAGGGAATGGCTTCCCATAGATCAAGGAAAGATGGGATTCCAAGAAGGAGAGGTACGTAGTGTCAAAGGCTGCAGTCAAGCAAGGTAAGGGCTGAAAAATGATACATATCAAAGGAGAAGCTCCCTTCTAGAGACATTGGCCAGAACTGTTTCCTCAGAGAGTCTGAGCCAAGGGTTGTGAACTGAATAGGGGGTGAGCAAATGGAGAAATGTATAGTCTACTCTTCCAAGAAGCTTGTCTTGAAAGAGGAGGTGAGATATGGTGTGGCATTGCAGGGAGCTGGCTGAGGCTTGAGCATATTTACCTACTGCAAGGAACCTGGCTGGCAGCAGCAAGGAGGGGTAGAGAATGCTCTCGGCAGGCAGTGACGGCATTAAAGGAGCAGGAATTTTTGCTTAAAGACAGAGGAGTTTGGAATAGACTGCAGAGTTTAAAGAATGCTGAAGCTTCTTTCTCAGCCTGTGGGGCAAGTGCCCCCAAGTCCCCCTAGAAGGGGTTGTGAGGAGACATGGGATCCCTTCTCAGGGAAAGCCTGAGTTGAAGTGGAAGACCCAGATCAGAGGGGGTTTGGGCAGAGGCCTGGTGTGGCTGAGATGATGGTGATGGCAGGGAGAAGGCCGCAATCTGACAGGGCTGCCCACAGCAGGCCTCACTGCAAGATAGAGATAGGGCTTTTTTTGGTTTCACTTTCCATTTTGCAGGAAGCAAGTCACCTTGCACTTCAGCCTGTGGAGGTGAACCCAGGACTGTGATTCTGCCATTTGGAGCACTGGCCGACTGCAGAGTAAGATACACGCTCAAGGAACTTAACTCTCTTGTTTGGGCAGAATGGAAACACTTTGAAATAATGGTTCAGGGAATTCCACTGGGGAAAGACAAAAGCAGGGTCAGAATGCAGAGGAGATGACATGCAAAGCATGTGATCCCAAGGCAATGGACAGTACCTGAGACTCCCGAGAGGGAAATCTGCCCAGCCCAGGCAGGAAGGGCTGGAGGGAGGAGAGAGCTCAGGAGGCCGATGGGGCTGGAGAGCAGCAACAGGAGAGGTGAGAAAGGCTCTCTGGGCAAGAGGCTGCAGGTCTCGGTGCCTGCCTGACCTTCCATTCTAGGTGCTCATCTTTATGGCCTGATCATGTGATCCAAATTGGTCTCTAGCTCCAAGAAAGAATCCTTTTTTTGTTGTGTTCGTTTTGTTGTTGTTATTTTTTGTTTTGAAAAAAGCAATGCAGTCACTTGGGACTCAACACATGAAATGAGGTGGTGAAAGTGTGGAAATGGATTAAAAATAGAGCAGGAACATTGAATCAACAGGTGAAAGGGATCGTCCTATTCCCAGAAGAAATGGTCATCCTCTTATAATCATCCATAGATTTCTCTGGGACACAGACCTAGCAGTGGGATTGCTGATTTACAGAGTACGTAAATGGCTTCAGAGGAAATGCCATACTGCTCTCCAGGATGTGCAATTTACAGCGGTCCCAGTGGCAGTCTTCAGAGATCCCGCTCCCCACATCCTCTGCAATGCTTGGTGGTAGCTTCCTCCCATTGGCTGCTAATCTGATGGATGGAAAGTGGCATCTTGTTTTGTGTTGTGTGTCTTTCATCAATAGCGACGTTAGCATCCCTTCATACATTAGTTAGCCTCCTGTGAATTCATATCCTTTGGACGATTATAAGAGGATGCCCATTGCAGTATTGTTTGCAGTAGCAGAGAGCTCTGACAGACATACCCTTCACCAGGGGAATGGAGAAGTAATGATAACAATATTAGCTAGGGTTTTCTTTTTTGTGCACTTAAGTGCAAAGGATTTCTCAATGCTCTTCAGATACATACATTCAAAACTCATTTAATCCTCGTAACCACCCTGCAGTGTAGACACTCCTACTGTCTCATTTTATATATCAGGAATCTGAGGCACTGAGCAGTTAAGTAATTTGCTCAATTTCACACAGCTGGTAAGTGGCAGAGTGAGATACGGTGGGGTAGACACAGTGGAAGTTAGAAACCACGAACTAGATTTAGTGACAAGATTTTTTTTATTTTAGATGAAGTCTCGCTCTGTCACCCAGGCTGGAGTGCAGTGGCATGATCTCGGCTCACTGCAAACTCGGCCTCCTGGGTTCCAGCAATTCTCCTGCCTCACCCTCCCGACTAGCTGGGACTATAGGCGCATGCCACCATGCCCAGCTAATTTTTGTATTTTTAGTAGAGATGGGGTTTTGCCATGTTGGCCAGTCTGGTCTCGAACTCAGGTGATCCACCTGCCTCAGCCTCCCAAAGTGCTGGGATTACAGGCGTGAGCCACCGTGCCCAGCCTAGTGACAAGATTTTTAAAAGATTTCATGTTGCATGAAAAAGTGAGATGCATAGCCCGACATTACTCTTATAAAAGCACAGACATTCACAAAAAAGCTGTTAGATGTCCTTCAGTGAAAAAATATTTGAGTGGGTCTCCATAGGCGGGAGCGGGAAGGGACAATGAAAAGGAATGTGAAGAGCCTTGGACACAACAGTGAAATTATTTGTTGTGACCTGGAGAGGATGATGAGCTTTGTGAACTCGAGGTCTAGTCATTAACAAGAAAGCACCACCATTAAAACCCTTTAGGGACTGTTGAGGAATCCGGGGTAAGGTAGCCCAGAGAGGAGAAGGCTGAAGCTGAGGTGCTCCACAGAAACCCCTGCATTGAGTCCATTTTTCTGAGGGCTACTAGGCACAAGCAAGAAAAGATAGTAGGAAAATGCAGATTTTGTCAATTCCCATTCACTTTGTAGTCTACCCACACGCACAAAACTAAAAGCAGGCCACCGTTCTCCTTGCTATCTAAAAAAGGTTTCTGGGCCACCTTTCCTCATTGCTATTTCCTGAACATACTAATTTTAACATAACCCTAAGCAACATGAAATTAGGGAGCAAGAGCTATTTAAACACACACACCATAAAATGGCACAGCGTCCAGATCCCCTACAGATTCTTCAGTGTCTTTTCCCTCTCACAATGGAACATGGCTGACAGAGGAAGTTACAGAAGGAGCTCCCCAGAAAATGGAGCTGATGACAGGGCTGTTTTCAAACACTGGTGCCCAGGGCAGGTGTTCCGTGTGTGTTGGGGGTTGGGGGTGTGTGTTGGAGGGGAGATGGTGAGCATGAATGAAGCCCCCATCTTTTTTTTTTTTTTTTTAAACTCGGATTCCAGCTGGGACTCTCACAGGGTGCAAGAGTTTACGTGAGGCTGCAATGAAAAGGCAAGATTGATCGAAGGGCCTCAGGAGGAAGTGTTCCCAACACAATGCTTGACTGCTGTGGCTCCATAGACGCCCTCACTCTCAGGCCAGACAAAGATCTCAGAGGTAGAGGAGTCCCCAGTGAAGTCTGCTTTGCTTTGCTCTTTTTTTTTTTTCAGACGGAGTCTTGCTGTGTCGCCCAGGCTGGAGTGCAGTGGCACGATCTTGGCTCATTACAACCTCTACCTCCTGGGTTCAAGCGATTCTCCTGCCTGAGCCTCCCGAGTATCTGGGACTACAGGCACCCACCACCACAGCCGGCTAATTTTTGTATTTTTAGTAGAGGTGGGGTTTCACTGTGTTGGCCAGGCTGGTCTCAAACTCCTGACCTCAGGTGATCCGCCCACCTCTGCCTCCCAAAGTGCTGGGATTATGGGCATGAGCCACCCGGTCCAGCCTGCTTTGCTCTTTACACACTGCAGAAAGGGCGTTGAGCTAGTGAGTTGAAGGGTTTCTAGTCTTGGCTCTGCCTGTTCCCAGCTGTTTGAGTCTCTCTGCGTATCAGACAGGGATAATTAGACCACCTTGCCTCCTTCTCAAGGGAAGGGGGAAGAGGTTCATAAAGTTCATCCTGCAGAAATGCTTTCAAAACTGCCAAGTGCCGTATGGCTGTAGAAATGACAACTTCATGGTTTTTTTTTTTTTGTTTTTTGTTTTTTTTTGAGATGGAGTCTCGCTTTGTCACCCAGGCTGGGGTGCAGTGGCGCAATGTTGGCTCATTGCAAGCTCTGCCTCCCGGGTTCACGCCATTCTCCTGCCTCAGCCTCCTGAGTAGCTGGGAATACAGGCACCCGCCACCACGCCCAGCTAATTTTTTTTGTATTTTTAGCAGAGACGGGGTTCTCCATGTTAGCCAGGATGGTCTTGATCTCCTGACCTCATGACTCACCTGCCTCGGCCTCCCAGAGTGCTGGGATTACAGGTGTGAGCCACCACGCCTGGCCAACGTCGTGTGTTTTGAACCCCACCTTCTCTAAACCGCTCAGGCTTGTGGGTCCTTTCCTAGTCCTAGGATGGTGAATTAAACTTGATTTCATCTATAGGATACCGAGGGATTGGTCCCTGATGACACCCTGTGTCCACAAGGAAACTGAGGCTTGATGTCCAATTTATTCCTCCTCAGGAGGGGTGATTTTAGCAGGCAATCGGAGATGGTGTGTGTTCAGGATGGAGAGTTCACACCTGTGGTGAGGTTGGGCGAAGGCTTGGTTCTGGTTGCCCTGTGACTTTGAGTGAAGGTTATTGGGTGCCTCAGGCCCTGCTTACCTGCTTATAAAAAAGTCAAGTCATCCCCTCCCCTTTGTGACCTTGTGAGGATGGTTAGGATCCAATCACGCACTAAGTTCATCTCAGTCCTGGAGAAATATTTAGTTTTTCCTGTTGCATAGCTCCGTCACCTTCGCCTTTGACACTCACTTGCTTTTCAAACATCTTAATACAGTTACCACAGAAACAGGGAGTGACTTTCAAGTTCATGCCTTTGAAAGGCAAAAGCTCCTCATCTTTTTAGCACCAGCAGCCCCAAGTAAGCCAGGGGCTGAGCTAGTGTGATAAAATTCTGGTTTTATCCCTCAGAACCCAGGTAGCTGCTTTCTTTCTTTTTTCTTTTTTTTATGAGCTGCTATTGTCAGCGTGCAGAAGATCTCTATTAATAAAGACTTCATGCCACCAGTAATTTTTCTAAGAGAAGGCAGGAATGCAGCCGACCGGGCTCCACTGTCCCCTTTTGTGTTGAGAAGTTTCAGCTGGGTTCATGGCCATAATTGGGTTACGGGGCTGCTAATGTGATTGTGCTGCCTGGAAATGCAAAAGCCATGAGTCAGTTGAACATCAAGGTGAAGTTATTTCCAGCGGATCGATTGCAGCATCTCCCCGACAGCATGGAGGCCTGGGTGATGGGAGAAACAGATCCAGCAGGCAAGGCTGTCATTTCTCTCTACTGATGCCATGGTCTCTGTGGCAGGGCAAGCACAGGCTCTGCATTCCTGCTTTGGGGCAGCCTGCCCAGCTGGTGGGGTGTCCCAGTGGATGGCGAGAGTTCGGTAGGTTCACTTTGATTCAATTTGGCAAACATTTACTCACCTCCTACTGTGTCCAAAGTACACAAAATAAGGGTCCTCTTTTACCTTTTAAGTTATGAAAATGAAATATTCCAGTTCTGACAATTCAAATGAGAGCTGGAAGGCCACCCCTTACCCCTTCAACCCCACCCTCCTGGGGTATCCAACACTGAGTTTGCACTGTAGGCTTCCACAAGTTTTTGATGCTTCTAGAAACTTATCACATACACAGGGCTTTTTATAAAAGAAAAATATATATTTATATATATTTTCTGCAACTTCATTTTTTCCCCCTCAACCATATGACATGGAAAGTTTCTAAGTTAATACAGGTAAATCTAGTTCATTTATTTATAATAGCTACGTACAGTTACCTAGTATGGGTGTTGTACAATTTATTTTTATATATTTTATTTTATTTTAAACTCTTATTTTAGGCTCAGGGGTACATGTGCAGGTTTGTTACATAGGTAAATTGTGTGTCCTAGGGGTTTGGTGTACAGATTACTTTATCCCCCAGGTAAAAAGCATAGTACTCGATAAGCAGTTTTTGAATCCTCATCTTCCTCCTACCCTCTACCCTCAAGTAGGCCTCAGTGTCTGTTGTTCCCTTCTTTGTGTCCATGTGGGTATCTTAAAATTTATGTAATCATTCCCTTTCTGGTGTGCATTCAGGCTATATATATTTATATATATATATGTTGCATTCAGCTACTCTTTCTGGGAGTGTAGTATAACTAACACGGGGCTTTTGGCGTAGACAGACCTGGGCCTGAATCTCAGCTGGACCACTTACTGTGTGACCTTAGGGATGTTCTCTAAGGTCCTCTAGCCTCAAGGCCTTCAGCTGCAAAATGAGAGCAGCAAACAGCTCACAGTGACACATGCGGTGAGGATGGAATGAGGTGACGTACACTGTGTGCTTCTAACGCAGGGCCTGACACATGGTGAGGGCCCATTTAGCTCTAGCAGTAACTTGGGGTGTGGGAGTCTTCATCTTGCCAGAATTCTCACTGCTGTAATGAAGAACAGGACTCTTACAGGGTCTGGGGTCCCAAGGAGGAAGTCGTTGGAGAAATGCAGATCCAGCTTGCCCTGAGTCTACGATTCCTGCAGAAAAAGGCACAGTCACCTCTGAGTGGGGAGCCTGGGGAAGTCCTGGGCAGCCTCAGGGCCTCCTGCTTCTGCTCTGTGAGCTGCCAGCTCACCTGTGAGGCATCTGGCTTATCCTAGGTGGGGGCATTGTGTTCAGAGAAGTGGAGGGAGGCTGCTCTGGTGGAGAGGGTCTTATGCAAGTTCCTCCTGCAAGGACCATCTCCCGTTTAGTCATTCGTGGTTTCAGGGACCCTGCTTTCGCCCATGTGGCTGGTGGGCTGCAGCTACTGCCACACCCTGTGTGAAGTGACCAGAGCCACTGGCAGTTCTCCTTAGGGCACGTGGAGTCGGGCCGACAGCCTTGACAGCTTGCTGCCCTCCAGGGCAGAGCGTTCTTCTCATGACATCTGCTTTCATGGGCAGCTTCCCTTCCCACCGTGATATCAACATGGTCTTTTGATAGAGCGTCTTCATCCTAGGGTCCAGAAGTGGGGCGGGTAGTCCCAACGTCTTCTGTTTCTCCCACGAGGCCTCAGGGCCACCAGACAAATGCACTGATGGCAAATTCCTTTGTTATCCCAGCAATCCTGGGTGTTTATGTGGATTAGGACCCCTCCGTCCATTTGCACAGGCTTACTTATCTATGCACTCAGAACTTTCTAGGTCAGTAGTTCAAATAGTGACCCAGACTGACTTCAGTCACTGGTTAGCAGTGAAATGAGAAAAATAAGAACAGAGTGGTGAGTTTCATAAAGCTAAGTATATTCTATCTATGGGGATGCTCTTTGCCCTTTGGGATTCAGGGATTACTTTCTTGGCATTAAATGTCCTTTTAAAATTGATGGTCATTTCTTTTTATTTTTTCTTTCCTTTTTTACAAGGGAAACATTTAACTTTCAGCAATATTTTAATTTCTGTGATTTTCTGTTCAAGAACACTGTCCACATTTCCACTGGATGTTAATGTTTTTCATATTGATGTGCAAGATGTATTTTAAAAACATTAGTCCCTAAAGAAATGTTTGCAAGAAAATCACAGTTGGCCAGTTAATTTTACGTATCATGCATACCTTTTGATGTGTAGTTTACATTTTATTTGTATTTTTTGTGAGCTAGATAATAAAAGCAGTAAAAATAAATCTAACTCTGTTGTATATTTTATCTCAACTTTGTATGACTCGTTTTCACTTAAACTTGAATAAGTCTTAAATTCATTGGCTCCCTCCACCCATCTGTTTTAATGTTCTTATTTGGACAGATGACACTATTCTAGGTGGTCTCTTTCTCTCCCTGTCTGTCCTGACACCTGGCTCTATTGTCTATTGTTCTGTAACCGTTAAAAACAAACCAAACAAATGTATTTTTAAACGACTCCCTTATTTCTCTGAAACCTTACACTTTCCCTTTCTCAGCTTACATCCCAGTGACTTTCCTGATGGACTCAGCAGCAGAAAAACTCCTTTGCTAGCTCACTGTTACAGTGTTCACTATACAATGTACACTTTTCAAGAGTCAGGAGTTCAATGTTATAACTTCCAATCACAGCAACTGTTGTTGTTACTATTTGACTCAGAGGGGTTCACATGAGAAACAAAGGTGGGGGTGTCCCTAGGGGGGCTCAACCTTAACCTAACCGGAACCACAAAGTGGCTCCATTGTCTTTGCTGCTGGATAAATTTGTGCTCATCCACCCATTTGCTCTACTGTGTGTGAAATTGTTGTCTTAATTTTGGAGGATTTATTGTTTTCAGTGAGAATTAGGGGTTTCAAACAGGACCAGAAATGGAGAGGGCAGTTGTGGCAGAACTATGAGTTGGGCACCACGGTAGTGTGGAGAGAACACTGGGTGTCTGGACCGCGGGCTCCAATCCTGACTGTAATCTTTAATTAGGGGAACTGGAGCAGGCTGCCACTTCTCTGTGCCTCATCTTTCTGCATCTGGAAAACAAATATAATGGTCTTTACATGGGGGTCCCCACACAGACCATTGAGGTGCAAAATGAAGATATTAGACCTTGATAATTGATGATTATATTATCTTTTAAAAAACCTATCTAGGCCGGGCATGGTGGCTCACGACTGTAATCCCAGCACTTTGGGAGGTTGAGGCAGGTGGATCATGAGGTCAGATCGAGACCATCCCGGCTAACATGGTGAAACCCTGTCTCTACTAAATATACAAAAAAAATTAGCCAGGCATGGCAGCACGCGCCTGTAGTCCCAGCTACCTGGGAGGCAGAGGCAGGAGAATTGCTAGAACCTGGGAGGCAGAGGTTGCAGTTAGCCAAGATCACGCCACCGCACTCCAGCCTGGGAGACAGAGCAAGACTCCATCAAAACAAACAAAACAAAACAAAACAAAACAAAAAAAACCTATTTAGATAGTGACTGGTCACTATCCTTTCCCCAGTAACATAGATGTGATGTCAGACAGTCACATCACATCTATGTTACTGGGGAAAGGAGGAGGTTCATTATACAAAGGTGTGTACAGTGGCCTCCTGACTAGTTTGTTAGCTTTCGTATTGCAATGCTCCACAATCTGCCGATGCTCCATTACATTGTATTATTTAGTTTGAACCAAAGGAACTCTCACGAAGTGAATGAGTGCTCTAAAGATTCCTGCAAAGAAATGGGTAGGTTGAAGAACAGTAATTATACCAGGACAAGAAAACAGCAAGAAAATGGCAGAATCAACCCTCCTTCTGTGCCTGGAATAATCTTTCCATCAGTGTCATCATGAGCTAAAAACAATGAAGATCTAATTGGATCAGACAAGAACTTGCCTTAAAACCCCCAATTCTCTAAAGATAGGGATTTACTTCCTCTTGTTAACAATACTCTTTGTTCGGTGTGCCAATTGCGCCCTTGTGAGTTATCTTTTTCAGCTCTGACAATCATTAAAAGCAAGCATGAACGTAAATGGAACTTTTGAATTGATGTATCAAAAGTTTGATATGTGGGATATTTGAATTGATGTATCTCAAAGTATAATTCCAGCATGTAAAAAATGATGCAAATTATACGACACTGCTCTCACAAATAATATGATTACAGACAATATTTTAATGAGAGCAGACATTTTTGTATAATTAATCACCAAAGTTATGTATTAAGAACTTATTTTTTTTACTTTTGTAGCATCTCTTTAAAAGTATTTTGTTTGTTTCATAATGAACATATTAGTAAGTACATACAGAAAAACCAAGGTCTTTTCATTCTTTCTGAGAGAGTGGGGAAGACACGTTTCTGATGAAATAATGAAATAAACAACTCACATTTCCTCAACGCCGCCAGGGCTCCCTTTTTCCAGAGGAACCAATCTCTCCGTCCTTTGCACTTGCTGTTTCTTCTGTTTCCAAAATGCCTTTGCTTACTGCCTGTGTGGCCATCACAAGGCCACCTGTAACCTTTAGGCCTCATACCCTGTGTCTCCCCAGTGCCCAGGAAAGGCCTGACACACAGAGGGCGCTTGGCGCTCCATGTGCCTGCAGAGGAATTCATGAGGGAATTAATGATGAGGGACAAAGCCAGCACTGGCCATCCCTGAGGAGTCACTCACGAAGCTCTGCTGGTGCAGCAGATGGTTCCATTAGGAGAGTTCAAAACTCCTGTGGATGTCGAATATTCGTGCAATGTAATTGGGAATATTTAACAAATGTTTACCTTTGGGTGACCACATGCCATTCCCCAAAATTCACCCTTAAACTACAAAGAGGACCTAAAAATTGTTTGAAAAATAAAATTCTCTAAAGGAGATCATTTTCTGTAATGACATTTCAGTACGTTTAGAAACAGGTAACAGAAATTGAAGTAAAAACAGCAACTATGGAAATCACAAACCTCCCCTCAGTAAACTCTGGATCAGAGAATCATTAGAACCTAAACCGAACAACTATCTAGAAAATACTAACCGTGAAAACACAGCACATCCAAACTCATAGCAAATGCTATTCAAAGAGGAAAATGCATAGCATTGAATTCTTAACATAACTAAAAATGAAAGTGTGAAAATGGATTGGGCAACTCAGCATCAAGCTAAAAAAGCTAGAAATGGGACAAAAAGGAACTCAAGGGAAGCAGAACAACAGAAATAATATTGGAACAAGATGTTTTGCAACTCAGAAAATCCAAAGGCTTGATAAAGTCAAAGAGCTAATGATAGGGTGGCTATTATTTTTTCTTTTGAACCGAAAAAGCAGAAATACAAGATTGAAAATGAGAAAGAATAAAAAAAACAAAGGCATGAAGGACAATGACTTTTCAGAGCCTGCCTCCCAGAACTCTGTGTAGGGAGGCAGAGAAAAGGGGAGCTGGCTGGGGCAGCTCTGCCTGGGCTCCTGGTCACATCTTTCCTGATCTGTCACCCCCATGTGAACAGCCCAGTCCCTCCTGGTGTGGCTGCCTGTTTTCCTGGGACAGGAAACAGAAGCTTCCCATCTATGCTGCAAGGTGAACGGGGAGCCAGGGCTTGGCCTGGAGGGGGTATGAGGCTAGGGAGCCCAGGCCAGGGCCACCGCTTGGATGCATTTCCTAAACTAGGTAATGGCCTTATTTGTACATTTTTGAGATGGAGTCTCATTCTATCACCCAGGCTGGAGTGCAATGGCATGGTCTCGGCTCACTGCAACCTCCGTCTCCCAGATTCAAGCAATTCTCCTGTGTCAGCCTCCCGAGTAGCTGGGACTACAGGTGTGTGCCACCACACCAGGCTAATTTTTGTATTTTTAATAGAGATGGGGTTTCATTATATTGGCCAGGCTGGTCTTGAACTCCTGACCTCGTGATCCACCCGCCTCGGCCTCCCAAAGTGCTGCGATTATAGGTGTGAGCCACCACGCCTGGCCGTATTTGTACTTTTCTATGTCCATATCTATTAAGAAAGATAATTTTTAAAAAAGTAAAATGATAGATTCTGAATCTAAAGTCCCCTATAGGTTATTTTTTAAATGGAGGGACTTTCTGGAACTAACACCTATGTGTTTGTGGGATGAATGAATGAATGAGTGATCCTAAGACAACTCTATTGCCTACTGCCCTTGAGGATGACATCTCCCACTGTGGATGCTGCCGATGTTTTTCCCAGTGGAACTTAACACCCCAGTGAAAAAGCCACAGTTCCTGGCAGGTGTTATGGATCCTATGATAGCATTATATTTTATAAGCTATTAATAACCAAATTCACTATGTCCAAAAACAGAGTTCTTAATGACTGTGCCTCCCCCATCCCCCAAACCGGCTTTGTCTCTCTCCTCCACCCAGCTAAATGGCCCCGCCATTCGCCCAGTGTTGCTTAAGCCAAAACCTTAGAGGTTCATCCTTGATTCCCTTCTCCTGTCTAACTCACATCCAATTCACCATAAAGTCTTGTCAAGAGACCTCTAAAGCATTTTCCGAATGGATACAGTTGCCTCCCTTTCCACTATGTCCAGCCAGGCCAAAGCCACCATCATTTCCTGCCTGGAGCACTACAGCAGCCTCCTACTCAGTCTTCATGCCTGTGCTCTCTCCTCTTTCAGATGTTCTCCTTAGACCAGCTGGAGTTATCTTTATGAAGTAAATCGATCACATCATCCTCCTGGTTTAAACCTTCCAAGGCTTGTCAATCAGATTTGCAATGAAATTGAGACCCCTCTCCCTAGAGGCTGCACAGGGCCTGGACCCTGCCAACCTCATCAGCACCTGGCCTTGCCAACCACCCCCAACCCCTGGACCCCATATGGTTCAGCCACAATTGCTTTTGTGTCTGTCCCCCAAATTTGTTCCTGCCTTAGAGACTTGCATTGGCTCTCTCTTCTATAATCCGTGCCCCTCAAAAGACAAGGAATTCCTTTTGTCTGAGTTCAGCCTAAACATCATTGCTTTAAACTCGATGTAAGGATCCCCCTGCCAGTCACTCTATCACATCTCCCTGTTATATTTTCATTATATTATGTACAACACCATCTAAAAGTCTTCATGCGTTTTTGTATATGTATAGAAATGGCCAGTGATGAGAGGTTCATTGTCCTATCTCCTCTTAGCCCAGAACCCAGACAAGGACTTGGGTTAATTTCCTTTCTCATCAGATGTGCTATGGAGCTTTTTCCAGCAGTTCTGGATCAAGAAAAATCCTCATCCCAGATGCTTAGTAAACACTCCTGACCTGCATGCAGTGCCCTCCTGGCCTAGCGTTGACTTCATCTGACTCTGCCCCCTTGCTTTTTGTACTGTTTTGGTCTGCAGACCTCTAAGGCGAGCAGGAAGAAGGGGAAGGACACTTGGCCCAGGTAACAGCCTGGAGACCACTGTCCTAAGCAGCCCCAGAGCTAGCCTTGCTAGGACAAAATCCTAGAGGGACAAGGAGCTTTCCTCCGAAGTCACCCACTTTAAGTCTTTTTGCAAAACCTGACACTCTAGTCATATTCTGTTTCTTCTAGACATGTTTTGTGATCAGTAAATGTTGAGCAAAGATCTTGGTTAGAGGGGAAATTTAGAGGTCAAGTCTATATGACAGGGGAAGGGAAAGGCATCCAGGTCATGCCAGTTAGCACAATTTCTATTTAAGGAGTTAGGCTGGCGCATTTAAGAGAAACTGTACAGGCCACTGGGCATCGTGGAGCAAGAGAGTCAAACAAGGAGAAAACACAGCAGTTCCGTGGGAGATTGCCTTTGCCCAATGGCAAGAGTAGAAGGGACCAATGTGGAGGGCCAAGCTGAGGAGAAGCTGCATTGGAGCTGCCCTGCACATGCCCCTTCGGGTGCCTGGCAGCAAACCCCACCCAGAGCTATGGCATTGCAAGGAAAAGACAGTGGGTAGTGGAAGCCCATGGTCATCTGGAGCTCAACCACCTGTGATCCCCCCGTTCCCTTTAGGGAAGGTTAGGGGTGATGGGGAAGGGAGGGCTTTGTGCCATAGAAAGGAATGACTGGTAGGTAGTGAAGCATAAAAGGTTATTTGGAGCTGTGGCTTGGAGACAGCCTCTTGTATGGAGACCACTTGCTCCTGCTTTTAATCAGACCAAGCGTGTAAATAATGAATTCAGAGTTACATCCACATTGCCTCATGGGTTCTCCTCATTGTCGTCACTACTTAAACAAAACGAGCACGAAGAGAGGGAAATGCTAACCCTCCTGGTGCCCAGGGAAAGGTGGCCGGGGAGGAGCGATCCAGGTAGCCTGCAGCTTAGCCATTGCCTCCCCTGGGAGGGCTGGGCCTGCCGAGAGTGTGGTGTAATAGTGAGTTGATGCCATAACCTTTGTGTTTGATTAGTTACCAAACACAGGTAATTCACTTTATTGATTTAAAGTTGCTTATAAAATGCCATATCAGCTACTGCTAATTAAATGAGTTAATATTTGTAAAACTTAGCCCAGTGCCTGGCACTGTTAGCTATTCCTCAAACAGCAATCGTTACTACTGCAGCTATGATGTTTCAGCTACTGACTTCAGGTAGCCTGTGTAGACAAATAGCTCTTGGTGTTACTCCACAGGGATCAGGGCAATGCTGATCAGCTCCATTTGCTGGCCTGATGGGCTTAAAAGGCATGAAGAGAAAAGGTTGAAGGAATGGCTCTGCACACAGTCATTTGTTCTGACTAAATATTTCTGACGCTGGAGATTCTGAAAAGGAAATGCTCTCCAGTGGCCCCACATACACGTGCATGCGTTGTATAATGTATGCAAAGTGCACATCTGTTGGCGAAACAGGAACCTACTTGTTTGCAATGGTGGAGTAAACACCAAGGCGATATTTACTGCAGTCAGCTGTGAGACCATCAGACTACTTAGGAGAGCCGTCCTGAGCCACCTACCTCCTGGCCCCATTGGCAGGGGGTACCCATGTGATTCCACTGGGACTCAGAGACTAGATTGATAACCCTTCACTATCAGGCCTCCTACAGCATCCTGGATCATTGGAGAGGGACAGCCAAGGCCCTCCTGGGGAAATGTGGCCCACTCCCCCTCCCCATCCTCACTTTCTTGGGCACACGCACTGCCCTCCTTGGCCCATAGATGTTCCTAAAGCCCATGAATGACACTAGACCACAGGATTACTGGCAAGAGGGGTTTAAGGCCAGGTCCCTAAGAATGAGATTCTTTATGTTAGGTGGCCTGTTGCTGAATTATTTTGCTTGGAAGGACAGACTCACCTCCTATCTCTCCAGTCAAATCATTATTCCTTTCCTGCTTGCCCCCAGTCTGCTCTGAGAGTCCCAGCTCAATCTGCTCCTGTCTGTAGAATCCTCTCGACCTGCAGACTACTGTGAGCTGGCTCTCTCTGTGGGCACCACCTCGGCCTGCAGCCTGACTGCCTGCACAATCTTGCTCCAGCTGCAGCTGCGCTCCCTCGGCCACGTGCTGTTCTGGCAAACACCAGCCGAGGTTGCCACCAGCCTGCACAGGCCTTCTGAGGGACCCAAGTCCCCTGTCTGGGGACTTGTCTAGCCCTCTTTAATTCCAGGGCTTTCCATCAGACTTCTGTTGGAAACAAAGTCCCAGCTGTGTATCATATAGGTTTCTTCTGCCACCCACCAATGCCTGTTGGAAAGGCCAGCTTCTCCCTGGGGATCCCTGGGCAAATGCCGGAGTGTCTTTTGGGTCAGTTCAACCTTTGATGAAAGCTGTTGGTGGGAATAGGTGGGCACCGATTACCATCAGAAAATGTTCCCTTTCTCTTCCCTCTCCTCTTTTTATTTGACATACCGCGAGGGGCCTCCCTTTGCCCCATGTGCTTTAGAACAGCATACTGCTTTTTCAGAATGGTGTTGATCCGCTGCTTCCGAAATAAACATTCAACAACCGTGACTGACTTCTTTGCTGGGAGAAACAGTTCCACATGTGTGGAATGAACTAACCACACATCCCCTTTATGAACCATGTGGAGTGAAGTCCTGGGGTCCATGCTGAGGAGCCCTGAGCGGGTGGGCTTTCCTCCTCCTTCCCTTAGCTCCCAAGGACGTGTTCACCCACAGTGACCACTCTGGGCAGCCCTTGTGAGCCAGAGACAGAACCCGTGCAAAGACCGAAAAGCACCTGGAAGGGGAAGGGGTGGCAGGAGCATTTCCCTTTTTATCAAGATTCAAGAGCAGAGTCTCATTTTGTTTTCCAAAACAGGCGCTTGTATCCGTGCACCTAAGTTATGAAGCAGCTATTCTCTTCCAAAAACAGAGTAGATGTTTGATGTCAGCAGTGCTGCTCTTTCTTGATTTTCAATCTTAATTTTATTGGGGACATTACATTTGTTTTGTTGGGGGGTGCACTCCAGTCTGTTTTTTGTTTTCTCTATCTGCTTTCATGTCTTCTCCAAATACTCCATGCTGGTTCTCACCTCTGGGCCTTTGCTTATGCTGTTCCCACAGCTGAGGCACCCCCCTCTCCTGCTGTGCCTCTCGCACTCAGTCACCAAATTCCCACTCATCCTTCAAGACGCACAGACATCTCTTTCTCAGGAAGCCTCTCTTTTCCCCTTGCCTCATCTCTAACCCAAGCCCCTCCCCACTGACCTCCTGTATCCGTGCATCCACCCCCCTTCTCCCTACCACATGTCAATCAAAATCTCAGTTGTCTCTCTCTCCTTCTAGACAATAGCTTTTTTGGAATAATGAGGAATTTCAGTCATGATTACATTCCTTGTAGCCATCACAAACCCTGACACATCATCGAGGCTTAAATTGGTGTTCACCCCTGCACTGACCTCTTTACATTGCCTCATTTTAGACAATTCTTTTCTTGAGGAGAAAACTACATGTCCTTGGGCACACCAGCCATGCTTCTGATTTTTATAGGGACGGATGTGCAGGGAGGCTTAGCACACTGACTTTTCTAATCTCTGTGGTCGATTGTCTACATCTAGAGTTAAACGTTTTGGCCTCAGACTCCCTTTACAATTTTTTGTGAGACAGGTTCTTGCTCTGTTGCCCAAGCTGGAGTGCAGTGGTGTGATTGATCATATCTCACTTTACCCTTTAACTCCTGGGCTCAAGCGATCTTCCAGCCTCAGCCTCCTGAGCAGCTAGGACTACAGGCATGTGGCACTATGCCTGACTGATTCTTTCTTTTTTAAATTTTTTGTAGAGGTGAGGTCTTGTTATGTTGCCCGGGCTGGTCTCGAACTCCCAGCCTCAAGTGATCCTCCTGCTTTGGCCTCCCAAAGTGTTGGAATTACAGGCGTGAGCCACCATGCTTCGTTCCCCTTTATAATCTTAAGAATCATTGAGGGCACCAAAGAGCTTTTGTTTATGTGGGTTATATCTATTGATAGTTATTGTATTACAAATTTAAATAAGGAAAATTTAAAAATTAGTTCATTTAAAAATAATAAGCTAACATACATATGTTCAAAACAAAAAATGTAGTGAGAAGAGTGGCATTATTTTGATTCAGAGTTCTCAACCTTGGAACTACTGAAATTTTGGACTAGACACTTCTTTGTTGTAGGAAGTTCTCCAGTGCATTGCAGACGGTGAGCAGCATCACTGGCCTCTACCCACTAGATGATAGCATCCCACTTTGATAACCAAAAAGTTGCCTGATATCCCCTGGACAGATAGAGAGAGAGAAAAACATCACCCTAAATGAAAACCACTGTTTTTTTATTTTGCAAATATTTTTTTAAAACTTTATTTTATTTTATTTTAAGTTCCAGGATATGTGTGCAGGACATGCAGATTTGTTACATAGGTAAACATGTGCCATGGTGGTTTGCTGCATCTATCAACCCATCACCTAGGTATTAAGCCTAGCATGCATTAGCTATTTTTCCTGATGTTCTCCTTCTCCTTGCACCCCCATAGGCCCCAGTGTGTGCTATTCCCCTCCCTGTGTCCATGTGTTCTCATTGTTCAGCTCCCACTTAAGAGTGAGAACATGCAGTGTTTGGTTTTCTGTTCCTGCATTAGTTTGCTGAGGATAATGGCTTCCAGCTCCATCCATGTCCCTGCAAAGGACATTATCTCATTCCTTTTTATGGCTGCATAGTATTCCGTGGTGTATATGTACCATATTCTCTTTATTCAACCTATCACTAGTGGGCATTTGTGTTGATTCCGTGTCTTTGCTATTGTGAATGGTGCTGCAGTGAATATACGTGTGCATGTATCTTTATAATAGAATGATTTATATTCCTTTGGGTATATACCCAGTAATGGGATTGCTGGTCAAATGGTATTTCTGGTTCTAGGTCTTTGAGGAATTGCCATACTGTCTTCCACAATGGTTGAATGAATTTACACTCCCACCAACAGTGTAAAAAACGTTCCTATTTCTCCACAGCCTCACCAGCATCTGTCGTTTCTTGACTTTTTAATAATCGCCATTCTGACTGGCATGAGGTGGTGTCTCATTGTGGTTTTGATTTGCATTTCTCTAATGATTAGTGATGTTGAGCTTTTTTTCATATGTTTGTTGGCTGCATAAATTTCTTCTTTTGAGAAATGTCTGTTCATGTCCTTTGGCAACTTTTTAATGGGGTTGTTTTTTTCTTGTAAATTTGTTTAAATTCCTTGTAGAATCTGGATATTAGACCATTCTCAGATGGATAGATTGCAAACATTTTCTCCCATTCTTTATGAGGTCTGTTCACTCTGAGGATAGTTTCTTTTGCTGTACAGAAGCTCTTTAATTAGACTCCACTTGTCAATTTTTGCTTTTGTTGCAATTCCTTTTGGTGTTTTTGTCATGAAACCTTTGCCCCTGTCTATGTCCTGAATGGTATTGCCTAGATTTTCTTCTAGGGTTTTTATAGTTTTGGGTTTTACATTTAAGTGTTTAATCCATCTTGAGTAAATTTTTGTATAAGGTGTAAGGAAGGGGTCCAGTTTCAATTTTTTGCATGTGGCTAGCCAGTTCTCCCATCGCCATTTATTAAACAGGAAATCCTTTTAAATGTCTTGATTAATAGAAGAGAGCTGGATTCTTACATCTCCTTTTGCATTTATTATGTTGCCATATCTTGTTTTGGTTGAGGTGGATGGTGAAATTACAGCCTTACATAGATAGATAGTTGAAAGAGTATCTTAATAGCTTTTAAAGATAATAATAGTGAATATTTTTCTTTGATACTACACCAAAACTCAAAAAGTGGTGGTTTCTTAAATGTTTGTTGTAATGTGGAATCTGAAACCATATCAATACACTTTTCTTACTCTGTTACATTAAAATATATTGGTTTATCTTGGATGTTGAATGGATCTTTTACCCATATGAGATTTTGTAACATTGTACACTAGTCATTTGGAAAATATTTATGCCATTCTTTTAAATGTTGACAAGTCTCATTATACAAGAGAAATTACATTTGCTAACCTTAGAAATGTTTCTAAGTACTGAAAAGCTATCAAGGACACAATAGCAGATGCAAGTTTTCCAAAATTCCAATTTCCTCTTGAAAGCTCAGGTTATATCACTGGTCAAATTACTATCAATTTTCTTTCTTGAAGTGAATGGCTCACTTAATTTTGAGAAAATGGCTATCAAACACCAAAGTCTATATAACCATAGATCATAAATTGTTAATTCAAGTACAAAAAATATTCCATGTAAAAAGTGGCTAGTTTAGCCTGCAACTCAATTCCCCACTGCTTTTCCTTGAGACAACTATCATGCTTTGATATGTTTTATGTGAACTTCTCTTATTGTCACAGAGACTATTTTAAAAAGTGTACTTCAAAGTTGAGATTTAATATAATTAAAATGTTTGCTGTTTCATCAAGGACATTTCCAAATGAAACTGGCTTTCTTTAGCTTTGGCAAGCACTCAGCTGTAAACACTATGATGACTAGAAACACAAGTACTGCCTAGATTTGTGCTAAGGCAAAGCAGTTTCACCACTACTGCTCTTGCAACTTTAGTGCAATGTCAACAAGTGACAAAGGCAAATCACATCTTAGTTTTATTATGAAAGCAGTTTTGATCTTGCTGACCCCCCCCAAAATGTTTTGGGACCCCAGGGATGCCTAGAACACATTGCTGGTCTATGCCAATGTTGTTTTACTGGTCTACGCCAATGGTGAACTAAAACTGTCACAAGAGATAGAAATGAGAGCACAGAAGCTCTGTTTATGGGATTGGCTCACAAACTGTCAGGGAAGTAGTCATGGATTCAAGATTTCAGGCTGGAAGTGCCCTTTGAGATGCTTTAATCCAGCCTCTTCAGCTTACAGATAAGCATATTTAGCCCAGAGAGCGGGAGCAACACACCCAAGTCTCGCAGCTAGTTGTGGAAAAACAAGATCTAGAACTCAGGTCTTCTGATTCCTAGTCCAGTGCTTTTTCTACCACATCCTGCTATTTGCAAGCACTCTGTAGAGCATCTAACACACGTTCCTGTGCAAAAAAAGATCCTTTTTATACTCAGGTTGAACAATGTTTTATGATTGTTGGCATATTTGCTCTTGTTTTCTATATTGGCTTTTGCCCAGCCAGCATTCAGGAGGCTGCCTATTTTCTCTGGTTGCTTGACTTACAAGGACTCAAATTGGCCATGAGGCATACATGGGTGCTTAGCTGTGCTTTTGTGCTCCAACAGTTAGACATCCTATAGAGTTGATTAGCCGAGAGAGCTATGCATTTTCCCACCCGCTTAGGCCGCAGTGCTGTTTTATGATGACGTGAGGACTCTACTTTTCCACCTATATGTTGGTTCACTTAAAGGAAGCCTCTGGAACATTTTCCATGGGAACTGCCTTAACTGGAGTGTCTTGACGTTGCTAATTTCCTTGATTCCAGTCATAACCTTGATCCATTGTGCCTCATGGTGTTTCAGAAGAAAACTGTGGCCATTTTTCTCTGCCTGGCAGTTGAGGAGCAGAGAAGATAGATGTGGCTTCTCCACATAAATAAGCTGCACAACACCCAGTCAAAAACTATTAGTGACTGTTAAGATGAAAAATGCCTTCCATGACCTGCAATTTTCTTTAAGGAAGAAAGTGCCTGGCCTGCTTGGCTTCCAGACAGCTGAGCTGAGAAAATGGGGACCCTCTTAGTTGCTTTCAAAGACGACAAAGATGGACACATAGAGGAGAACAACACACACTGGGGCCTGCTTGGGGACAGAGGGTGGGAAGAGGGAGAGGACCAGGAAAAATAACTAATGGGTACAGGGCTTAATACCTGGGTGAGGAAATAAGTGTACAACAAACCCTTGTGATACAAGTTTACCTATGTAAGAAACATGCACATGTGCCCCTGAAACTAAATTAAACAAACAAACAAACAAACAAAAAACACCACAAGGAGACCACCTACTGGGACATGCAAGAGCACAGGAAACTTTAGAAGTCTTCAGTGGAACTTGAGAATTATTTCTAGCCACATTTTTCGTACATTTTCCCACCAGATAGATCTGAGAATTAATGTCCTAAGCGGTCTCCTCGGAAGCGCCCTGGGCTGGGGGATCACCTGTCCAGGGGCAGAGCCTGGGTTAGGTGGCCTCTTCTGGTCCCTTCCAGCTCTCTAATCCCCTGTGGTAACTAACAGCCACATGTCTCAGGATTGTCACCTGCAGGGCAGCCCAGAAGCACGTTGCTTTATCCTGGGAACAGGGTCTGCTGTCTTCTGGGCCTCTTCCCAGGACTTCTGCCTCACCAGGTTGGGCTTCTCAGGTCAGGCCTCACCAGATGGTGAAGACCTGGACTGGGGAACATTCAAGGCAGAGGAGAGGTAAAGCCATAGCTTAGGTCCTGCTGGGAAGTGCTGGCTGCCAGGAGGCTGCTGTGGAAATAACTGTAGGCCTGAGAAGCCAGCGTCTTTAAGGGCGAGTGGGGTGGTGAGAGGACCATTCAGCAAGTCCCATTGACCAACAGGCAGAGTGGCAGCTTACTTGGCATTTCAAACAAACAAAAAATCCACACGAAGAAAACATTCCTGCCTATTCAGAGCTTACAGCCTAAGAGGGGAGGGAAGCTAAACCCTGGACTGGGATCACATGAAAGGAGATGAAATGGGGGATGTGCAGAGGACACTGCACAGGGATGCAGGTAGGCTGGAGAGGAGAGGGGTCAATCTGGGAGACCGTCCTGAAGAGTGGCCTGTGATGGAAAAGGCCAGCAAGAACCACGGAAGCTGCTACACTCACTCTAGTCCTGGCTCCCTTTACACAGGCCTAATATGACCAAACACCACCTTTAGGACTCCTGGGCCTCGGGCCTCAGTGTTGAGTCTGAGAGCAGATCCCCAAGGGGTACAGTTTGCACTGGCGGCTGGGTGTCACCGTCAGCAGGTGAGGGAGCGCATGGGGAATGAGGATTCCCAGGCCAGCCCTGCCAAGTGTGAGTGAGTCCCCTGGAGGCTGCTGGGACTGTGCAGTGCCGTAGGACATGATTTCTGACCTCAGAGGCCCTGCTTTCTACTGGAGAAGCCAGACGCTGCATTCCGCATGCCATCGTGACTTTGAAGTAGGGCTGAGAATGAGGTGTCTGGGTCAGGAACTGGTGAGCACGGTCAGGGGACACCCTTAGGAGAGGAGCTTGCCCTTCACAGCCAGGGCAAATGTTGGGGTGCAGCCATGCTGGCTATCTCCTCGTCTGTTCTGCCCACACATCTCCTGCGGCACCCTGTGGTCTGCGTCCTGACATGGCCCGACTGTGGACCCCTGTGTCCTCCTGCCCGCTGTGTCTATTTCTCAGCTCCTGCTAGGTCTGGGCTTCCCACGCCGGCCCTGCTCCGGTGATTGAAAATGACTGCAGCCTTGGGTGCAGCCTTGTCCTCAGCGTTCAACACAGGGTGCCTCGTGTGTTCCTCATGGCACATTTACCATGGGCTCTTTCAGGTTTTGAGAAACAGTGATGAGCTGGGGTCACCTCAGGGCGGAGGGCTTGCAGGAAGGCCAGGCACAGCAATGTGGGCGTCAGCCTAGCCCAGCGTCTAGAGAACTGGAGCACCACCGGGCTCAAAGGGGCCTGGGGCCAAACACTGAGGCCCATCTGACTTGGCTCTGTCTCTGCTCCTAACCCCTGCTGTCTCTTCACTGTCGTGCCGCTTAATGCCGCCCCCGCCGACCTCGCGCCCTGTGTCTTTTGGCTTCTGTTTTGCCTTCTCCTGAAGCCACTTCTTCTGACTCCCTGAGAGGGAGCGTGTGGATGGATTCCCAGGACCAGATTCCTCAAGGCAGCTGCTGTTGGCTCAGAGGTCCCTGGCCGGGGTGTTGGTGCCATAGGGAGCAAGAGGGCAGACGGCCACCTGGGCTCCCCTCTAAGAATCACCCACTCTAGAGGGAGAATATTTAAGGTTTGAATTACTGACGTTAATCAAAGGCCACGTAATGTAAAAGCACTCTAGGGGAGGGGGGTGTCTAGGAAGGAAGGGAAACTAAACCACAAAAGAAGCCCTTCATGCCCAGCCCTCAAGGAGAGAGGAGGATTGGGGACCAGGGAAGAGGGGGGCGGGCAAGAGCGGCATGTGGCATTTCTCAAGTGGGAGACCAAGTTCAAAGGGAGCACAGCGCTCCCAGTGAAACCACCCCTATAAACTTTATAAAATGAATCAGGACAAGAGGAAGGGGAGGAGTGAAACTCAACCCAGCTTGCAGCGCACTTCGTGTTCATCGCAGGTCGGCCTGTGCTTCTTCGTGTTGTTTGCTGCCTATTGACCTAGAACCCCACAGACCCCACTACAAGGTTATAGTCACCCTAAGGGTCCTACAGATAACAACTGGAACAGTACGAAATGTGAAGTCTTCCCTTTGAGATACTCCTTCAGGTCCTACAAACCTGTGAAATTGCCATGTCAGCTGGTCTAAAGGACCCCATAGGAGCTGACGCACCAAAGAATGCAGTTTCTACATTCTGATGAATTCATCCCCCTTACTGCAACCAATCAACAGCTCCAATTCTCCAGTCCCTTGTCCTCCACAGTCCCCTTAAAGACTCCAGCCCAGAAATCCTGGGGGAGATGGAGTTTGGGGGCTCCTCCCATCTCTTAGCTCAGTGCCCTGTGACCATTAAACTCTTTCTCTGCTGCAGCCCTAACTGGTAACTGGTCTGTTACTGTGCAGTGGGCATAACTGGTCTGTTACTCTGTAACTGGTCTGCTAACTGGTCTGCTACTGTGCAGCAGGCATACAAACCTGTTGGTCCTATAACACCAGTCCCTCACGAAAGCATCAGATTAATTTTCACACCCTTTGTGGCTGCAGATTGGAAGTGGAGAATGAGGGTGAGGGGAGGTGACTTCTAGCCTGGGCTTGGGGTGTGGAAGGCAGGAGGGGAAGAGAACCCACAGACAGGACGGAGGGAGGGGTGAGCTGCTTCAGGCGTGGATGCTGCCCTCACTTATGCTCTGCCCTCCTTCTCCCTAAGGTGAATTGACTCACACCCTTTCCCCTTGCCAGCCTGAACAAAGAAATGCCACTCACTGATCTGTGATGCAAGCTCTTCACACATGCATGGGGGTAGGTGTGTGCATGGAGGAGGCACCACACTAGCCTGCTCTCTGGGCTCGGTCCTGGGAGACCTGGCCAAAAGCCTTCACCTCCGAACCTTCTCCCGGAATTGGAGGGTCAGTGGGAGGTGGGGTTGAGCCTGCTAAACTGAATTTGGCTTGGTCCTCTTGGCTCTCTTAATTGCTCTTTGACAAATAGCCAGAAAGAGGAGGGAAGGAAGGTGGACTTTATTTCCATTTTCAAGGTACAAGAACTTGAAGCGCCAAGAGGTCAGGTGACATGTCTGTGCCAGTGCTCCCTACCGCACCCCTCAGTGACACCACAGATGGGACAGGAATGCATTGTGCCGTGAAAACAGCACATTCCTTTGACCACGTGGTCCTAGTTCTGTATCTATCTCTGTCTCTTTGCTAGCTATGTGACATAGGGGAAGTCCCTTAACTTCTCTGGCCTGTGTTCTCATCTGTGAAATGAGGATAATAAGACATACCTCACAGGGAAACTGTGAGGCTGACGCAGGAAGACAAATACAAACTATTTAGCCCAACTCCTGGCCATGAGCTAGGTGGTGAGTGCTTTTCTTCCTCACTTAAACCACATTTCCAATGACCACATCCAAGTATGCCAGGGTTACCATACCAAGCGCCATCTCTGAGCGGGAAATGGCAGCCTCCCCTTGCCTGCAGTTCTTCCAGCCTCACTGTTCTCAATGGCCCAAACTACAATTTCTCTGGGTTCATTTAGAGAATGGAGCTATTAAATAGTGTTCACGACATTTTTCTGGATCATGGATCCCCTTCCCAAGGGAAAAAACCTAGCACCCACATATCCATCACCCACACTGTTTTCGACAGAATTTCAAGGAACTCCCAGAAACTCTGAAGCCACAAGCAAAACTCCTCTCCCAGGTGGGAGGGCAGGACCCACGAGCACACATTTGGCATCACGAGCGATTTGTTGTGCAACCCGATCATCCCCCAATTCACCAACAGCCTTCTCCTTGCGAAATGCCCGGGACCATCCTTCTGAATTATCCACAGGGTGAGGATGAAAGGCGAGGGAATGAGTGGACAGTGGGGAAGCTGACCTTAAGTGGGAGGGTGCAGGGGTGAGCTAGTTTGGCCTGGAGGGGAGGGCAGTGAGGAACCCGTGAGAAGGGGCCAATGCCCGGAGCAGCCACCGTTTCTTACACCCTTGACTACGATTGAACAAGAGAAAAAAAAAAGTCACCAAACAAAGAGAATCGAAACCCTCTAGCCGGGAAAGCAGGTGAACAACAGAACAGCAGCTGGGGCTCTCTTAAAGGCTTTAAACACAGAGGACAGATGTGTCTTTTCTTGTTGTGGCTGACGTCCTAGCAGTGTTAAGGGGGTGGGGGCTCGGGCCTCACTAATCTCACCTGCCACGGCAACTCTAAGGCTGGAGAAATAGACTTCCAGCGCCACCACTGGGACTATTGTGCAACCATTGGTTTGAGTGAACAGAAGAGTGCTGTTGTTTTTTTGTTTTGTTTTGCTTTGTTTTGTTTTGTTTGCAGAGGAGGCATCTCCTAAAGGGGAGGTGCTGTTTGGTGTCTTTGCAGCAGCAGTGTCTGAGTGAACTCTGTGAGGGCAGGCTTGGTGTCCCTGAGCACTGCTGGGCTCTCAGAGCTGTGGGAGGGCAGAGGAAGGCCTATCTAGGCTGCCAGGCTTAGCCACAAGCTCTCAGTTCTCAACTCCTGTTCTGGGAGAATGTCCTGACTTTGCTAAGCACATTTTTTTTTTCTGTCTTTTATAGACAGGGTCTCACTTTGTCACCCAGACTGGACTGCAGTGGAGGGATCATAGCTCACTGTAACCTTGAACTCCTGACTCAAGTGGTCCTCCTACCTCAGCCTCCTGAGTAGCTGGGGCTACAGGTGCATGCGCCACCACATCCAGCTAATTTTTAATTTTTGTAGAGACAGGGTCTCCCTGTGTTTCCTAGGCAGGTCTCAAACTCCTGGCTTCAAGCGATCCTCCCACCTCAGCTTCGAAAAGTGCTGGGATGGCAGGCGTGAGCCACCATGCCTGACCTATGCACATCTTTGTATCTGTAGTACCTTGACCTTGAGCTCATCCTTGCTGCATGAAAAACATTTTTTAAAATATAGTTTCGAACCACACATAGTTGAAAATTTGGAGAATATAGAATACCAATATAGCAAAGAATAATGTAGGAAACTAATTCAAAAAAGAATAAAAATCTGCAAACCCCCCACCCGGATTTGGACATGATTAATTTTGGTTTAGGTCTTTCCAGTATGCTTTTTTTTTTTTTTTTTTTTTTTTTTAGACGGCATTCTGTTGCCAGGCTGGAGTGCAGTGGTGCGATCTCGGCTCACTGCAACCTCCACCTCCCGGGTTCAAGCGATTCCCCTGCCTCAGCCTCCTGAGTAGCTGGGACTATAGGCCCTTGCCACCAAGCCCAGCTAATTTTTGTATTTTCAGTAGAGACGGGGTTTCACCATGTTGGCTAGGCTGGTCTCGATTTCTTGACCTTGTGATCCACCCACCTCGGCCTCCCAAAGCGCTGGGATTACAGGCATGAGCGTGCCTGGCCCAGTTTGCCTTTTGTTCCCCCCTATTCAGCAGTGTTTTAATTGTGTATCCTCCAACTTACTGGGGCTTGGCGCTCTGTGACTCAGTTTTCATGGTTAGAAAATATGATGGCTACATGCTAACAAAATTCTCCAACTGCTTTCATGAGGTATCCTCATCCCTGTGGCCAGGAGGGCTGCATATCTCTCCATCCTTGGCAGGGAGGATCAGAGAGCCTGGTGATGATGGGCGCAGAGCCATGCAGCAGGGCCATGGGCCCCAGGGCTCCTCACTCTTAACCCAAGTGGGTGCCAGAGAAAACTCCCACCTCGACGTGAGGAGGCACAGACACCAGCCTGCCAGGGCCGCGCACCACAGGTCAGATCCATCCAGGATCTCCTGTGAGCCATGCTTGTGACTCTGTGACACAAAATCAGAACAGCAGCCAGTCCCAAAAGAGTTTACATCTTGCTTTTTGAGCCCATCAGACCTTTGAACAAAACTTTTCCACAGTATATCTGTCCTGTTCACCTTCAGTTTGGAGAGCTGCCCTGACCTTTCTTAATGAAATGAGACCCTCCTCTTCTTTGGCAAATAATAAACTCACTGTCTGCTCTAATTGGCTTTGGTGGACTTTGGGTTTTTCTGGGTGTCACCCCAGTCATCACTGTGGCCAGTGAATAGACACTCCCTTCTGAGGGCTGTCACTGAGCTCCTCCTTCCTTCCTGTCTGTTCATCTGGGGAGGTTTTCCCAAGCCCCCCACTTCTCAGGGGGAGGCTGCTTTCTTTACCAAGTTGCTCTGAGGTCTCCACTCACAATTCAGTGGCCTCATCGGGTTGGCACTCGTCCACTTGCTTTTCTAGCTGGGACATTCTCTTCTCTGAAACTATGGATATGACGAGTGGGCAGAGGAGTTTGTTTCTGTTAAGGTGAGGCTAATGGTGGGGCAATGGTTCCAACTCCCATTGTTCATCCAGATTCCTTCATCCCCCAAACTCTTCTGGATTTAACCTAATCTTGGAAATCAGAGTCCCATTTGGCTAACTAGAAAAATCAGAACTTCTGGGTAAAGTTACCAGACTTTCACTATGGGGAGGAAACAGCTCCAGACTTGGGCTTGCCACTGTCCTTCCTTGCCCCCTCTTGGATGGAATAGATGGGCCCTGTCCCCCTTCCCACCTCCCCAGTCTTCCCTAATGGTGAGAAGAGCTTTTTTTCTGCCTATTAGCCATGATTTGAAGCCAACATTGAAAAAGTTCCGATTTCCTGGATCGAGGGGAAGCTCCTGTCAGGGCATCCCAGCCTCACATACTGAGTGTCTCTTCCAGCCCCGTGTAGCAAATCAAGTGTGCCCTCCTGAAAGCCTCCTTTGACTGCAAGTGCAGTCATGATTTTTTCTCTTACACCATCGGAGTCAGGGTCTCTTGAATCCTACCTGCAAATTTATGCAAACACTATGCCAAAATTTTTGACAAAAATTGGCAAAGAAAGGTGTTTTGCAGGTGAAGTGCAGCTAACATCTAAAGCAGAGCAGAGGGCTGTTTGGGATGGGGGCCCAGGGGAGAGTTGAAGCAGAGGAGCAGGGAGAAGGGCAGGGGATGTGTTGGTGTCTGCAGCAGTGGTGGAAGATGCTGGGGCCTTCCTCTTCCCCTGTCTTCCAAGGTGGGAGCAGAGAGAGTCAGGGGCTCCCTGTCTCTTTCTCATGGTGGAGGCATCTTCAGAGCTGAGGTGAGGACAGAACCTCTTAGCCCCTCTTCAGATGCCCCAGGCACCACATCTGGTGCTGAGAATGAGGTTGAGAGGCCCCCATGCCCTCCGACCTTCCTATGCCATTACATTCACATCAAACCCTACTGCACCGTCATTCACTTCACATTAAAGCATTTTAATTGTCCCCTGGGAGGTTAAGCTGTGTGGATCTTACTTTTCTATGATCCCTCTCTATCAAGGAGCCATTTACCCTTGAAGTCTTAACATTGGAAGTTTCTTTACTGATCATCTGGTCCAATCCCTCTGTTTTACACATAAGGGAACTAAGACACGAAGTGGCTTACCCCAGTTCTCAGACCTAGACTCTAAACCAGTCACACCCCCTTTTCCAGGTGGCATTACTTATTGGACCACAGGCCCCCAGCAATCTAGGTGCCCCTTGGGATATCATGGGAGCAAACCACGGTTGTCTTCTTTTAAAGAGTCAAGAGCAACTTTGTGAATACACATCCCTGTCATTCCTAGGAAATTCTGTGGGATCATGGACATCACCGGCTTCTAAGTGTGCTTTTCAAAAGACCAGGCAGTTGGGCAGACTGCAGTGGTTACTCGTAGACTTGTAAATAACTTCTGGGCTGTCCAAAACTGCCTAGTTTTGTGATTGTTTTACCTTTTGGCTGTTCATAGGCAATGATGAAGTTGGAGGTTTGCGGGAGGAAGAGAAAGAAGGGAATGGCAGAATGGGATGTGGGGGTAATAGAGATATATTTGTTGAGCACTAATTATATCCCTGACATTAGGCTTAGTGTGTTACCCAATATTATATCCCCATTTTACAGACTGAGGAAATTAAGGTTAAGTAATTTGCTCAAGTCTCACAGCTAGCAAGTAAGAAGCTATAGGTTTCAAACTTGCAGCTGTCTGATTTTAGAGACCAAGCTTGTCACCACCATGCTCATGGGGCAATGGTCAAGAGAAAGCCAGTTTACCAGGAAAGTTCTGAATGGCCACTGTGAAGAATGACCCTATTACATCCTGCTGATTAGATGATCAGCCTTGATGAGATTTTGAGCATCACAGTGGAAGAGAAGACAGAAGAGGAGGGCAGTTTCCTGTGTTGCTCCAGACTTGCCTCATGTTGCCCACATTTTTCTGGGGCTGACATATATTTTTCCAGTAGGTGTGGCCTGAGGGTGTCAGGGCCTGACTTTTGTGCTAGTGCAGGCAGTTTTCAGGCTCATATAAACACCCACTTAGCTGTTTATTTATTCATCCAACAAGCATTTCTTAGATGCCTCCTCTGTCAATTCTTGAGCTGGTAAGTAAGCATGGTCCCTGACCCAACAAATGTGGTAGCTGAGGTTCAGAGACGCACAACCTAATTCTAGCAAAGCTTTTTGTAGATTATCTGGGGCAGCTTTTACAACCCTTGATCTTTCCCACTTCGCAGCTATTCCTGTAGCAGCAGGAAGCTCTACTTTGGAGGAATGGAGAAGAGATGGAAAAGTGAGGCTATGAGCTGGCCTGAAGTTTTGGAAAATGATGTGGAAAGCAGAGACTAACAAGAGGATTTGGTGGTGTGTGTGTGATGTCCCTCTCCCTGCTGTTCCATTTCCTTGGGCACTTAAGTTGGGCTCATGATTTAAGGGCCAACTGCTCATGTAAAAATCCATCCCAGCATCCTCAGCTTAAATAACTGCCACTTGCCACTTGCCTGCCCCAGCAGAATTAACGGAAGCTGCCAACAGCCCCGCTGACCTCATTGGATGGGAACTGTGTCCTCAGCAGACACAGGCTCCTTCTTCTGAGTGAGGCTCCCTCCTATCTCAGAGCAGGAAGTCCTCTCATGAGGAGTCCAAGCTTCAGACAGAGAAGCAGGGGCCATTCATTTATTTACTCTGCTCAGTATCAACCTAAAAGGAAGAGGCTGAGACACAAAGTATAATTTAAAGAGTTTACTTGAACCAAAATGAGGACAACTGCCTGAGAGACTCAGTCCCAGGTACCCTTGGCTGTGAGCTTCCTACAGCCTTTGTTACAAGCAGGTTTTTTAAAAAACCAAAACAAAACAAAAATAACTTTTATTTTAGGTTCAGATTACATGTGTAGGTTATACAGATAAACTCATGTCACAAGGGTTTATTGTACAGATTATTTCATCACTCAGGTACAAAGCCTAGTACCCAATAGAGTTTTTTCCTCCTCTCCCTCCTCCCAACCTCCATCCTCCGATAGGTCCCAGTGTCTGTTGTTCCTCTCTTTGTGTCCATGTGTTCTCATCATTTAGTGCCCACTTATAAGTGAGAACATGTGGTATTTGGTTTTCTGTTCTTGTGTTAGTTTGCTAAGGATGATAGCCTTCAGCTCCATCCATGCTCCTGCAAAAGACACGCTCTCATTCCTTTTTATGCCATGAATGTTCACTGCAGTGCTATTTACAATAGCAAAGACATGGAATCAACCTAAATGCCCTTCAATGACAGATGGGATAAATAAAATATGGTACATGTACAGCACAAGAAGGTTTTTAAAGGCAAAATAAGGGGACAGAGTGGGCTGGTACAGGGTTGTTTGTCAAGAATTCTTACTGATTTACAGAAATAACTTAGATGAATGACTGGCTACTCATTGTTAAACTATAGGTGATAGTGTACAGTGTGACATTATTAGAGCTACCTGTGGCAATAGTAAGTAGTTTTAAAAAATGAATATATAGCTCAAAAGAAGGAGTGGGATGTGATTGCTCTCATTTTACTGTCTCTCCAGGCCTGATGATTTAAAAGGACCCACCTTCCTCAGATGAAAGCTCTTTACTTTTTGCATCAGGAACTCCCTTTTCTACTTTCGTTGAGTGTCAGGATGGCTCCCATGAAGAGCTGCTGGCAGGGACAGACAGAAGCCAAGAAGAGGCCGTGCAAGGAAGTTGAAGTGCTTGGGAGGGGGCAACAGTCCCCTGCCTGCAACCAACATTAAAAAGCCCTGTCACTTCAGGCTGAAAGTGGTAGAAACCAGTTTGTTAAGTCACTCCAAAGTATGTGTTAGACAGACCTGGCTAGTCCTTTACCCAGAGATCTTGTAGCATAACTGCAGGCGGATGGAAAAGACATGGAAAGCATTAATCACTGCACAAGCTTAGCGCTCAATCCCTTTTGGAGGGTGGTGAGTGGTAGAAGTGCCCGGAAAATATGTATAGAAACTGTGAAATTGGCAGAAGAAGGCCCTAGAACTTGGGGTTTGGTTACAGTGGGATCAGACACATCTGGGAGGATGGAGACAAACACCCGAATTATATCCCTGACATTATGCTTAGTGTGTTACCCAATATTATATCCCCATTTTACAGACTGAGGAAATTAAGGTTAAGTAATTTGCCCAAGTCTGACAGCTAGTCTCACTGGTGCTGGAAGTGAGACTTCATGATTGAAACAATCGTGTTACCCTGAGAATTTCTCTCTAATTCCTGGCTTCAGATTTAAGGTTGTGGTGGATGGGGGAAAGTATACACATCCAGACCTGTCTGTCTTGGACTTTTGGAAGATTTTGTCTGGGCTGAAGTTGTTAGCTAGGTTAAATATCAAGAAAGGCTATAATTTCTTTTTCTCCCTATTGCTGGGAAGTTGGACTTTCATAAAACTCTAGTGGAGGTTCACTGCAGCGTAGATGGAAAAGCACTGGATTTCAATTTTACTCTTGGCTCTGCTGAGCTGTGTACTCTAGGACAAGCCATTTAACTTTTCAGCTGTGCTCTAGAAAGATTTACACCCATCTTGCAGGACTCTTAAAATAATTAATTTTAGAGACAGGCTCTTGCTCTGTCACCCAGGCTGGAGTGCAGTGATGGCGAGGTCATAGCTCACTGTAGCCTCCACCTCCTCTCAAGCAATCCTCCAGCCTTGGCTTCTCCAAGCACTAGAATTACAGGCATGAGCCACTGCACCTGGCCACAAGACTCTCAATGATTAAGAGGGAGAATAACCAGGACAAAGATATGTGAACTGTAAAGAGCTCTTCTTACAATGGTGATGGTGATGATCCTTATACTCCTGGGAGGGTTGGTGCATTCTTGCCTACAGCAATTGTAAGCAGAGGATAATGCTTCCGTCTTGAGGATTCTCATAGCAAAGTTAAAGATACCGATATTACCTGATGTTTAATGTAATTGGACCCACTATCCACTGCTTTATGCACAGAAGATACGGGGCTGAGGGAGCCTCTGTTAGCAGCACTGAGGATCTTGGTTACAAATGAGTGGAATGAGTAAGGGGGGAGGGGATCTTTAGCAACCTTTGAGAGCAATATGAATGGCACGTTATTTTTATTAAGGAACACAAAGCAAACATTAGCAGTGAAGGAAATGCAAACCACATCTTGCCTATTTAAAGCAATAAAGGAAGGGAACAAAGTTATACAGGCAAAGAGGTGCTTTTGTTTCCCCAGTTATGAATCCTGGTAAAAAAAAAACTGCACACAAACCACAAAGACAGTCAGGACCTTCACCTCAACTCCTAACATGCTGTGTTTCCTTAAGAAAAAAAAACCCCGAAAATAAAGCAGTGTCACACTTTCTTCAACTTGCTATCTAATTTGAGCTTCATGTTTATATTCTTTTGAGAAAATCTCAAGACATTACTCGTTCTCTCCTCAGTAGTAGTTGGTTTTTTTCAGGCATGGAGTGGGGGGAGGGCAAATGTAATTTTTCCAAGTACACATGCATTCATTTATTCAATATTTATTACTTATCATGTGCCAAGCTGTCTGCTAGATGAGGCTAACAAAAATAAATCCCTGCCCTTAAGGGAAGAAAAGACCCATACCCCAGTATCTGTAGCCTCTACCCCTTAAAAGAAACATCTGACAGACTTCTGGTTTGGAGCTTGGATACTGACTAATCAGATCTCACCTGCCCTGGCCGACCAGGCCTCAACTGTATCAACCAATCAGAACTAAGCAAGTTTCAATCTTTCATTCGCATAAACAGACCTCATGGGAAACCTGCGTAGGAAATTTTGTTATGAAACCTGACTCCTGCTCACACCTGTAATCCCAGCACTTTAGGAGGCCAAGGTGGGTGGATCACCTGAGGTCTGGAGTTCCAGACCAGCCTGACCAACATAGAGAAACCCCGTATCTACTAAAAATACAAAATTAGCCTGGCATGGTGGTGCATGCCTGTAATCCCAGCTACTCGGCAGGCTGAGGCAGGAGAATCACTTAAACCCAGGAGGCGGAGGTTGCAGTGAGCAGAGATTGTGCCATTGCACTCCAGCCTGGGCAACAAGAGTGAAACTCACGTCTCAAAAAAAAAAAATATATATATATATAATTTTTAAAATAAAAATATACATATATTTTATAAAAAATATATTTATAAATATATATTTATAAATATATATAAGATATATAATATATATAATAAAAATATATATTATATATACATTAAATAAAAATAAAATAAACCCGACTCCTCTCTTTGTTCTCTGAACACACCTACATTTTACTGAAGGCGGGTTTCCCAAGTGTGCAAACTGTCCACTGGAATAAAGTCTCTTTGCTCCACATTCCTTTTCTGGGAACTTTTGTTTGTGGGGTTTAGAAAGAGGAGCAGTTATTTCTAGGAAATCTGATGAGTGCCTGGAAAGGAAAGAGTGGGCAATTCTACTGGAAGCAGGTTTGAGCCAGATCACAAGTGGCCCTGGGTGATGGGTTAGGGATTTGTGACTTTATTTTGAAGGCATAGGGAGTCATCGAGGCTTATTGAACAGGGGAGAGCCATGATCACCTGGCTGTAAACAGACGCTGAAATTTAGAATCTCATTTCTGAAAATGAACTTATAAGATAATGACATGGGTGGGTTTGAGGATGACTTGAGGACATTTCAGAGGGCATAGCAGTTTTGGCTTGCCCTCCTGCTAATAGCATTTGCTGCTTCTCACTCACATTTTATTTTGGATGGAGAACTTTGCACACATATGCAGGAGGGTTGATTTTTTCTAATTCATCTCTGTAGCTGGGATAGCTTCTGACACCTAAGAAATGTAGTCAACACTCCTACCTAAAATGCCCAGAGAGAAACTCTACATAGCTGAAAGGGGGGAGCTAGCCACTCAGTCCAGAGGTTTCTTCCTAGGGGGAAGGGCACTGACGCAGAAAACCATAACATGCTGTAGTGACCAGAAGGATGGACCCTCCCTGCACCTGCTGTGGAGGAGGAAGGTGATGCTGCACTGTGCCAAGCTCTGCCAATCTCGGTTTAAGTCTGGGCATTGCCACTAATTTGCTGTGTGACCTTGAACAAGTCACATTTCTTCTCCGGGACTTAGTCTCTGCATCTGTAAACTGAGAGGTGAGACTGGATGGTGCTGACATCCTGTGGGCTTGTGGGACTGAGTGAGACCACTGGGAGCTCTGGTGTGGCCGGTCTGATGATCCCCAAGTTTCTCTCCTTTGACTCTTTGGTGCTGAGGGAGGCAACACAATGAGATGCACTTTTGTTCAGAACCCCGGCCAGGTCTCACAGTCTGAGTAGAGTCCTGGCCCTGCTGTAGTAGTGTGAATTTGGGCAAGTCACTTAACCTCTCTGAGCCTCTGTTTTCTTTTCTGAAAAATAATGAGTTAATGTCCTCTAGCCCAAGAAAAATGGAGGGATGGAAACCAAAAAATTAGAGGGAGGTGGCTTCCAATAAGTATGACATTATCACTATCAGGCTAATTGAGTTCTTTTTGCGAAAAAAGAAAAGTTAGAATAATAGATTTTGACAAATACGCTCAACAGCTAGTGACATCTTGTTTTGGACAATAGCTTGGGCCTTTGACAGTTTTATCAACCTGTCAAAACAGCAGCACTTACTAATCCCTGAGGTATAGAAACAAAGGAAAAAGTTTGTTTAATGTCTCCTGCATTAAACAAATTGATGTCTCTTTTCTACAAAGCAACCTCTTCGTGGAGCTCCTTCACTTATTGCTGTATGGAAACTCTCAAATGAACAATCTCATTCATGTGAAAATTCTCCAGAGTGGCCACTGTAATTTCAAATGGTCTCTTAAGAAATTGTGTCAGAGATGGCTGGGCGCGGTGGCTCATGCCTGTAATCCCAGCACTTTGGGAGGCGGAGGCGGGCGGATCACGAGGTCAGGAGATCGAGACCATCTTGGCTAACACACGGGGAAACCCCGTCTCTACTAAAAATACAAAAAAATTAACCGGGCGTGTTGGTGGGTGCCTGTAGTCCCAGCTACTTGGGAGGCTGAGGCAGGAGAATGGCGTGAACCTGGGAGGCGGAGCTTGCAGTGAGCCGAGATCGCACCACTGCACTCCAGCCTGGGCGACAGAGCGAGACTCCATCTCAAAAAAAAAAAAAAAAAAAAAAAAGAAACATGTCAGAAACATAAGATGAGTTCACACGTCAGTGAGGAAATCTGGAAGCAGCAGGTATTTGGCCTGGGGAAAAGCCACTTCCGATGAAGAAGGTCGCACAGACACCCAAGCAGTCTGAGAAGAGACTTCTTGCCTCTGGAGCGTGGTCAGAGGCCACAGGCTGATTGTCCGCAATCCTCCTGATTCCAGGCAGAGAGAACTTTAAAGCGAGCAGTTCTCAGAAACCACACAGAGGTTGAGGGGAAATCTGCCCTTAGGTGTGGAAACCCTTCGGTGACCCCCAGCAAAGCTCATTCCAATGGGTGCTGGTCTGAGGAGAGCTCCTGAGTGCTGTGGCCTCCGAGACCAGCTTAAGGACAGAATTCCCAGGCCCCTGTCGACTGTGGACTTTTCCACTTAGAGACAACATTTATAACATTCAACCAGAAGATAGACATAGGAGCATTTCTCAGAAGGCTAGAAAGCAGTTTCACCAAGGAGCCCGGCAAATGTGATCAGATCACCAGGAAAAGTCTCACAGCACCTCATTCCTAGAACAGAATGCACCTGAAGCGAAGTGAAGGGACCTCATGGAAACATCAGACTCCATTCAACCCGAGCTGCGTCCCAGCTGTGGGCCACCCAGCACCTCAGACAGGCAGAGACAACCTGCGTGTCTCAGTTGTGTCCACCCTAACTGAGGCGGGGGCTCTTGTCCAAGAAGGGAGGGCTTTGGCTGACTCAGGGAACCTCTATTTCTGCCAATCCCCCTAAATTAAAAACCATCAAGAACTCACCTGTGGCTGAACCAAGTTGGGTTTATTGACGTGTTGCACAAAGGAAGAATGTCCAGCAGTAAAGAGGGCCTTCGAAAGAACTTAGTATAGATGTGGGCTTGTGGCTGGTGAGTCTCAGGAGGGCTTAGGAAGCGGGACCTTCTCTGGGCTGGATATTGTGCGTAAGCAGGTAATCATGTATCCTAATGATTCTTATCTAGAAGATGAGAAAAAATGAAGCAAGACTGAAGATGTGGCTGGGAAAGATGCAGCAGCCATTCCCATCAGCCTGGAGGAGGAGATGTTTGATAGTTCTGCGATGTGCACAGAGACCTTGTTTTTGTCTGTGCTTAGACAAGATTATAGTCTTGCTTTTTCTCTCACTTTGTCATCACAGAGTGCCCATCTCTGATATGGGTCCCACGGGATTGTGTACAGGCAGCAGAACACCAAGGTCCAGTGCCCACGCCAGCTCCTCCCAACACTGAGGCCCAGTCGTTGGCTTCGGGCCAGTTCCTGGATGTTAGAGGCTGCTTTTCTCTTTCTTCCATACACCAACTCTTGAGTCCTGATGGAAGACTCAAAATAGAGAATAGTTATGAAAGTTGACTTGTAAAAATGTATAGCACAATGGAGATGAAGTGAATGAGTCTTAGATTGATACTTATCTGGGGCCCACTTATCCAGAAACCTTAGCCATTGAGAAAATAGCCAAGAAATGGTCAGCAAGCAGGCAATGTCCCTGAAACACCTGAAATAAAAGTCCTCCAATGCCCCACATTTTTACAAGAACTCAAAATTTTGCTCAAGCTCTATGTATGCTGTTTTGCACGCATTTCTCGCATGCCTTGTTATCCTGCTCATAGAACATTAGAAATAAAGGAAGGCTCCTCTCTCCAGTCCATGCCTCCAGGATGACAAAGAAAAGAAGGAACTAGTGCTGTGCCAAAAAGGGCCATGGCCACGTGCTGTCTATTCACTGCATGAACTGTGCATGATGCATGCCTGATGACAAGGCCATTAAGAAATTCATCATTTGAAACATAGTGGAGGCTGCAGCAGTGAGGGACATTTCTGAAGCAAGTGTCTTCTATGCCTATGTGCTTCCCAAGCTGTAGGTAAAGCTATATTCCTGTGTGAGTGTGCAATTCACAGCAAAGTAGTCAGGAACCGATCTAGTGAAGCCAGCAAGGACCAAATGCCCCCACCCCGATTTAGACCTTCAGGTGCTGCCTCACGACCCCCACCAAAGCCCATGTAAGGAGCTGAGTCCTTAAGATTGAAGGCAGACTACTGGAGAAAGATAAAGTGGAAATTGTCCTTAGAAGTGAAGAAATGCTTAGGGGCAGGAGCAAGAAGAGCTTCCAGTGCTGGTTCACGCTACAGCACAGGTGTACCCTGCAGACATGATCCAAATGAGAGAAGCCAGGTATGAGGGACCGCGTGGCCCAGGATTCCATTTCCATGAAAATGTGCAGAACAGGCAAATCCAGAGAGACAGAAGGTAGATTCATGGTTGCCGGGGGTTAGGGGAAAGGAGAGTGGGGAGTGACCGTTGGCCAGAAATTTCCTTTTGGAAGTGTTGAAAATGTCTAGAATGAGATAGCGGTAATGGATGCACAACTTTGTGAACATATACAAAAACCACCTTAAAAGGGTGATTTTTATGATAGGTGAATTATATCTCAATTTTTAAAAAGTGGAAAAAAGAAGAAGGGCCTCAGGATCTGGCAAGTTCATAGCCTGATAGCAAGAGAGATCTGGAAGACACTAAGGAATGTGTATTCACCAAGCAGAGCCGCCTAGAGCAGCAGGGCTCTGTCAGCCTCCATGTCAGAGCCTCTGTGGGCTTCTGTCAGTGCCACCCCGCACACGCACACACAGCATCACCACATGCTGGCCAAGGTGCTGAGGAGCACACAGAGGACTGAGACATGGTCCCTGCACTCTGGGGGGAATGACACCTCAACACAAAAATGGTGTTCGTCATCAGGTCCCCAAGTCATGATGAAAAGGTTAAATTATTTTCAAAACGCTCAATTATAAGAAAGCAGAGGAGCGGACTATAATAAATACATGTACGAAAAACCATTTCAAAATTGCCAACCTTTTAAAGAAATATGGAAACCTCTGGTTTCAAATCTCAGGGAATGGGATGCTCTGTGTGTGTGAAGAGGCAAACATCCCCATAGTCCTCAGGATCCCCTGAGAGGGGCCGAGTCAGAGGGTGTCAAAGCCTCCAGTCCTCTGGGCATCCAGGGCCTCATGGCAACTGCAGCAATTGTTCTCACTTTGGTTATTTTTCCGTAGGACTCAACATGCTCTTACACAGGGACTCAGGACAGTGCTGAGTCCAGGTGGGGGGAAGAGGTCGGATGGTGGGGGCTAGGCGGGGGATGTGGTGGGGGCTCTGTTTGAATCTGCCGCCCTTCCCCAGGCTGTCTACCATGTTTTTCTCAGTAAGTGGGAGGTCTGTGAGCTCCGTCCCTCCAGGGCCTCGCTGTGAAGCCTTTGCTGGCGTGGTTCTGCCCACTGGAGTTTGCTGGGTGGCGGGCATGGGGCAGGTGTGGGGAAACCTCTTTCCTGGAACAGGGTCTCCAGAATATGCAGGAGTGAGGCTGGCACACAGCACTGCCTCTGTGGTCAGGGTGTCCGGGGCGGGGGATGGGAGGGGCCTCGGGGATGGAGGGACAGAACGGGGGCCCGCTTTCAACTCCACATCAGCCTGGTAAATTCAGATTATCTCTTCAGCTGTACATCGCCACTTCCACACTCAGGCAATTTCACCTAAGGTCCCCACTTGCCGCAAGCCCTGGGACCCAGGGCCTGCTTTGTAAAGTAAGTATTTTGCAGTTTTTAAAGATGACAATTCAAACCTTCTCCTGCAAAAGGACAGGCTCAATGGGACGACTCCCACTCTGATAGTGGGGCTTTCCTTCAGGCCACCCTGGGCGGAAGCTGGGGGTTGAAAATGAAGAGATGGTGACCCATGTCTTAAGCTCTAGGGGCCTGGAACCAAGTGACGCAGGGCTCAGAGGAGCAGAAGGAGCGGTGGTTTCTTCATAGAGCAGCAAGTGGTAATGACAGAGGTGCCTGTCTGAAGGCTGCACTTTAAGAGATTGGACTGAGACCCAAATCCTTGACCCAGGGCTTCCTTCTGGGTGGGTGCAGTCTGTCACTGTGGCAGGAAGGAGAGGGGCAGGGTGGAGTGAAAACAGGCAAGAGTGGGAGGGTGGTGGCTTGCTCTGCTCCCAGCTCTCCCTACTGTCTCTGCAAACCCCAGGTGCTTAGAGCCTAAGTATCAGTCAGACTCCCTCAGGGCCCCAGAGACCCTCCCAGGTTACTGTCAGCAATGGGGATTTATGGTAAGGATATTTCTGGAAATCAGCAGGCCACCAATCCTCAGGTTTCCATAAACACCAAGGGCAGATTTGTTTTCAGAGCCTGGACCAGGACTCTGGGTCTTCAGGGCTCCGAGGATCTGGTTGTCTCCCCATCTTCCCAGCACGATGCCTCCTCAGTCACCCCCCCTTGGCCCTGAGTCCCCCAACCCCTGGGCTGCCTCCACCAGCATGGGGCATCTGCTCACCCCAACTTCTGCTTGTTCATGGCTCTGCTCTGTGTGGCTTTTAGCCTCAAGTCACACGAGCAGCTGCCTTTTCTCTCACATTCACACTTACTGAGAGAATTTAATGAGGCCGATTGGTCACCATGGCCCTTGTAAGTACCCACTTCCATGCTGGGCCGCCAAGACACAACTGTGCTGGAGGCAGGCGCCCGTCCCTGGTGGAATCAGCTGCACCTGGGATGGTGGGCTTGCCAAGGACGGGCTTCTTTTCCCCGTGGAGGGGCTTTCTCTGCTTACACTGATGGTAAGGTAGGGGGGTGAGGGTAGGGGAATGTTGAATGAGGGAAGAGCGGGTCTCCCAAGACTTGGCCTGTCTGAACCTTTGTCCCAGCAACAGAAGTCATGATGCTCTCGGGCGGTGGGTCGGGGCAGTGCTTTGAAAAGATTCCCAAGGCTTCTACAGAGTGCGTGGGCGGGGACATCAATGGCCATGTACTGTTCCTTGAGTCAGATCTCCCCATCAGGTTGCAGCCAATGTCAGGCGGTTCTGTAACTGAGAACAAGAAAAGGTGATCAGAAAGGTGTGTGGTGTTCCTTCTGTGCTATAGGAGGTGATCCACAGATTGCCCTGTGAAATGGCTTCCCCAGGGCCTCTGTTTGCTTGACATTCTGGCTGGCCTCAGCCTTTTCCTTGTTATGCTAAACTTTACATTTCTAAATTTCCAAGTAGTATTGTGAGCATAGTAAATGCTTAACCGTTTGATAAATGAATGAATGAATGGATGGATGAATAAATGAAAAGTGAATTTGTCAGCAGCCCTTCACTGAAGGCAGGACAGGAGTGGGTAAAGGTGCTTGGCTTTGGTGTAAGAAACGCCTCACTTTGAATCCCGGCTCTGCCGCTTGCAAGCTGTGTGACATTGGGACAAGTTGGGACAAGTTAGTTAACTTCTCTGAGCCTCCTTTCCCTCAACTGTAAGGCTAGGATAATGCCCACTTAGAAGTTCTTTGGAAAGTCCAAGTGACTTTGTGTTTTCTAGCATAGGGCCTGACACAGTGAGCTTTGACGGCTGTAATTATTAGGCTGGCTCAAGGGGCTAGGAGGGTCAGAGCATCTCCGTCCCCATATGCAGGGTGCATGGAGAAGCCTGGGACACTTAGCTGCTTGACTGTGGTGGAGAGAGGGAAATGAATGGGAGGTCCAAAGCTCCATGTCTTCTCTTCACCACCCAGGGAACTAGGGAGGCTGTGGAGACAGGGCCAGGCTAGAATGTCTGGCAGGCAGGGGCTGTGTTCCAGAAGCCAGGTCTTGGGCAAGCGCTGGAAAGGACAGGATCAAATATGAGGGGAATTCTACCAGTGGTGCCCAAACCAACCAGTTCTCATATTTTATATTTCCCTCACCACTCCCTTCCCACCCCACCTCCAGCTCTTCCCCACTGGCATTCAAACATGCCCCAGGCTCTTTCAATGGAATTATAACAAGACCCCCTCTCAGCCCTTTGTCCCTATGAAACTGTGGCCTCATCATCACTTGTATATACAGTAGAAAGTTCTTGTAAGCATCACCTGCATGCACTGTCTTTGTGTTCCCCTCCCTCACTTCTCAACCCTCACAATCTGACTTTCACGGCTCCCCTCTCCCCAAGAACATTCCATGCAACCCCTTGGGCTGAAATCCCTGCTGACCTTTGGATCATAAAGCCCAACAGACACAGCTTCTCAGGCCTCACAGAACTCCAGGCTTCTCCATGGAATGCTGCTGATCGCTCCACCCAGAAGGGTCTCTTGTTTCGACTTCCCCAATGGTGCTGCCTCTGGTTCTCCTCTGCCTCTCTAGCTGGTCTTCTTCAGCCTTCTTTCTGAGAGCCTCTACCTCTGCCTGCCTCACTTAAAGATCGGGGTTTTCCGGAGTCCTGTGCTCTCTGCAGTTCCCAAACAATGCTTTCTCCTTGGGTGAGCTGATTCTCTTCAAAGGTCCAACGACCCCTGTGTTGCTGACAACTCCCCACTGGGATCTAAAGCCCAGGTGTGTTTCCTAAGGACCAGGTCTGCACAGCCACCTGTCACCTGGGCATCTCCTCTTGGCCACCCCCACAACAAAGTTCCTTCTGTCACCCCGAAATCCTCTCCTTTATTCTGCTCTTTTATTCCCTATCTTAGTAAATATTTTCTCCAATCACCCAATTGGCCAAATAAATCATCACATGAGCCCCAGCCCCGCCTTAGTTTAGCTGGGCGCATTCCCTGCTTCTCCCTCTCATCCTGGGCAGTTCCTTCTCCTTCAGGCCGACACCCCATCCTTGTGTCATTGTCCTGTCGGCCCACCTTCTCACTCTCTGTGGAGGTCACCCTTCTCTTCATCCCTGCTGCTCCCATCCACTCCAGACCCTGCCATCACTTGCTGGGGTTAACACAATGGCCACTCAACTCTTCCTCTTCTGGGTTTGTGGATTCCCCCAGTCCATTCTCCACACAGCTGCCTGAATGAGCTTCTACAAATGCAAATTGGCTCATGCCCTGCCCTCCTCCTGCTTGAGATTCTTCAAGGTAACCCCGCTGCTTTCAGGATAAAGTCCAAACTCCTTAGTGGGGCATCCAAGTCCCTTCACATCACACGGTGAGGGGCTTGCACTTGGAGAGAGGGGCTCAGATAGGCCCAGGTTCAGATCCTGGCAGCGTTTTTGCTGTGTGACTTTGAGTAAGTTACTTAGCCTCTATAAGCTTCTGTGTTTTTTTGTATATAATGGGGGTACCCTGCCTGCTTCACAAGTGTAGAGAGGATAAAATGCATACTTTTGTGCCTTTGTTCTTACATTTGCCTTTTTCTCTCTGTTGCAGCCACCCAGCATGGCGGGACCCATGGTTTCTGCTCCCAGCCTGTCCCCCGCCTGTCTCTTCCTGTCAGCTTTTCACCCGATGCTCTCTGCTCCAGCCATCCTGAGGGGCTTGTCCTCCCCAGAGAAGCCATGCCTCATCTCCACCAGCTGAGACTGTGCAGACCCCATGCTCTCCCCTGGCCTTCTTCTTCTTTGCTTGACTAACTCGTCACAGTCATTGAAGGTTCCCTTCAGGAATGACCTGCTGGAAGTTTCTCCTAAGCACAGCAAGATGAGCTGCTTCTCCTAAAGGTTCCAAAACAGTCTGCATGCCCCCATAAGGCCTTCACTTTCTCATCTTGCAATTACCTTCCCTCTCAAGTGCTCTTCCCCTTGCAAGGAATCTCCTCAAGGGTAGGAATCATGTCTTATTTATCTTCATATCCCCGGTACCTAGCATAGGACCTGACACGTTAGGCTATCAGTTAACATTTGCTGGATGGACAAACAAACATGGAATTCAAATCCAGATGGCATTCAAACGCCCTTGCTCTCGTTGTTTCTTGGTTATTGTTCTGCTCTTCTCAGACACAGTGGCTGTCATCCAGCCCACCCTCACACTGTGAGGCTCCCTGAGGGCAGGCTCCTAGCAGCTCGGTGACCTGTAGAATTAGCAGACAGGTGACTCTTACATATATCTTGTGGCTGACTGCCTGGCCACTAAAAGAAGGGAAGTCTAACAGGAGGAGGCTGGGTCCTCACTTCGCCTAGTACAAACCAAACCCAGTGGCTGTGGAGCATCTTGGGTTGGCTTGGAGGTCCTGGAGTGGTGGCAGTCATGAAGGAGAGGGGGACATTGTGGCCGGGAGGCAGAGGAAGTTTGGAAGGGGAAGGGCAGAGCAAAGTCCCACAGGAAATGAACGATTTCTTATTCTGGCTGGCTGGGAGAATTGTGGACATTTGCCCCAGGGACTGTCAGATAAGGACTGACTTTTACCACCAAACCGGTTTTAGGTTTTGTTTTTAAATCAGTTTTCAGGCAGGACAGAGAGTCTCAGAACATCACTTTCCAGCAGATCACAAGTGAGCCTGCCTGTTTTTAGTTAGAGGGAGCTTTGGGGACTTTTTCTGCCTCGGGATCCGGGTCAGGCTGGCTCATCAGCCCTCTGCCCACAGCATCCTTGTGTCTAGAGAATGCTACCACCTCCTGAGTTGTTAGACATCACTGGGGGTATTCGCCACTTTTGGTCTGTAACAGAAGTGGAGGCAGATTGCAAGGCCTCTGCAGATAGCTTCCCATTCCTTGTCCTGAAAGGGCCTGAGCAGGGCCTCCCTTCCAGTACTGTGGGGTGTGGAGGGGAAGGGCTGGGATGGGGGGCCTCGGCTGCTGATTCTTGGGGAGGGAGGTGGAAGGCAGCCTGGTGTCCCAGAGCACTCTTGTTTGTTATGCTCATTCTCTTCTACATCCTGTGGGTGTATGATGTATGTGGAGAATGAAGGGGCCGAGGAGTCAGGAATTCTACGCCTCCAATTCTGTTTATAGACACCTTTTCCATGTCAGAGTTTTCAAAGTTGCCTTTCTTATAATTTGCTAAGAAATAGGGTTGGGCTGGAAACTCAGCAGAGCCTTTAGGATCTGGACACCTTTATAGAGGGACAATCTCATTTGAGTAACAGGTCCTAAGACTGATAATAAAAATGACTTCGTTTTCCCTCTGAACACTGAGTTTCCAGAGCAGAGAGCCAGACACTTTCTGGCCCTACTGGGAACCAAGCAATCTGAAGAGAGCTTCAGCTCTAAGTGGGAGTGGTTTAGGCCAGACACACATCAACACACCTTGCTAGAAGTTGAGATGTTTTTGGAAATCTGAGCGTTTGTAACCTTTCCGCAGAGGTCTTTACAACAGGATGAGCTCTCATCTATGTAGGGTACCAGACGTGGGCTTGTTGGGTACTGGGAGCCTGCGTCTGCTGGTCTCAGACAGACCATTTCTTTCAAGGAATCTGATTTTCTGCTTGAATTACGTTTTGTTACTGGCAGGTACATAAACAGTGAACCAGGGAAGTGCCTGTGAGCTGGTCTGCATCTGTCTGGAAGGCCCACAGGTGCTCTAGGCCTTTCAACAAGAACCTCATCCCTGGCTCATTAGCACGCATGTGTTCCCTCTCCCTCTCCCATCTCTCTCTCTTAGGATAGGAGTTTTTCTCGTCGCTCTGCAGAAAGGTCATGAGACAAGGCGGACTGGATGAGTCGTTGCAAAAAAAGCTTTCTCAGGCAGAGTTCTCTTCAGGTTGGGCTAAATCAGAATAGCCAGTGTAAGGATGCCTTCCCTGGGAATTTCAACAGCAGCTTCTTATACTCTTTCTCCTGTCTACCTGTGAAAGTGTCTGCAGCTACATTTGTGGGTTTGGATGTGAGCATCTATGCATGCAGCAAGACTGTGAGCTAAGTAGGCACTGGGCTTTGAGTCTGTCCACTTAGTGAGTGGTGGAGAGAGGAGAGCCCCTCAAGAGCTGGGACCACAAGGTCCAGGCCATGGAGAAATTGGGAAGCATTTTAGAGAGAATCCGTATCCTGCACTGTTTTGTTCAGAAACTTCTATTTGTAGGGTCAGCCTGGAGTGTGATTGACTATAGGCGAGACCTCATTTTCTTTATTATTGTGATGGGAATGAGGAGAAGCTTAAAGTTGGGGTGAAGAGGTATGGGGGGCTGCAGACCAACTGATGCTCTTGAAACTGTGGTCTAGTAACAAGGCTACCTAGTTCAAAAATTATTTTTAGAAATCTGTTTCCTGGTCATTCTCCAAAGTAACAAAAGCCAGTGGGACTAAAATATTAGAGGAAGGAATCAGAACTGAGATGTGTTTATTCATTCATTTATTCACTTAACGAGTGCATAGGCACCTTCTAAGTGCTCCGCACTGGACTGGGCATTGAGAGGGAAATGAAACAGAAGGCATGGCCTGTCCTTTGGAGCTTACAGTGAGAAACCAAGAGGTATAACCTGAAATAGCCAAGCACCTGTACAGCAAGGAAGGGGGAGGCGGCTTGAGTTTTCTTTATCTTGGCTTGGACGTGAGGTGTCCCAAGCACCTGGATTTTCTTGCATCGTGTAGTCTTATTGACGTTGAGTTCTGAAACATTTTATTTGAACACTTCTGATAGAGATTTTGAAAAAGATACCCTCCTCTGCCTCCTAAAAAAGAATTCACAGAACACAATTTTATCTCTTTTTGATGGTTTGGGCCAAACTTGCCCTTCCTTGAATATCCCTCAACCTTTTCCGATTGTTGGTGCTTTTTCCTTCCAAACCACTGGCAGTCGTTTCTCATTACATAAAGTCCCCATTGCTTCTGTATCTGAATGGGCTGTAACCATTAAGACTGAAGACTGACTTGGAGGAACAAGAGGACTATTTTATGAGCAAGCTTAACTTTATATCCAGCTCAAAGTTAATAAGCTCTTGTTTGGTGGTTGGGTGTCGCATGAATAATGGAATAAATATTCTCCTACCTTTCTGAGGGTGTTTTCCTTCCTTTCTCTTAGGTTGTGTTCTGTATAATCACAGTAGTTGGATGTAACTTCTGGCTAGGGGAGGATGGTCCTCTATAAGATGAGGTGTCAGAATGGGTGGCACCATCTATAATGCTGTAAGAGTGTAAAGAAGAAAAAGAAGATTTCCTATGGGTTGGGAGGCCCCAGGAAAGGTTTGGAAACTTAATCGGACTTTGAGGACAGGAGAGGGCCTGGGTGAGTTGAGAGGAAGTAGCCACACAATTAATTAAGGAGTAGACTGAACTCTCCAATGGAAACAAATAGAGTCTTCATCCTATCTATCACATATTTATATCTATCTATCTATCTATCTATCTATCTATCTATCTATCTATCTATCTATCTATCTGTCTATCTAATCATGAGGTTGTAGATGATACCCTGTGGTCCACCCTGCCAGGCCATGCAGGGATTTATTCTACAGAACTTTGGCTTGGGCCCCTCCACCTTCTGAAGGAAGCCATGGTTCATTTCTGGTTGTGACTGCTTCCTTGATGGTAAGGGTGAATTGCAGAAGAGAACCTTGTACCTTGGCTTTCCCTCAGATGACATGAAAGGAGACCATATATTCCTGAGCTTCTCTAGGTGCTTCTAAGGCAGCATAGGAAGAAGATTCACTTTCTTCTTGCACTGACAAGGGCCTATTCCATTCCCTAGAATCTGAATTTTCCTAATATTTCAGAAGGGTTAAAAAGTTGAAGTCAGGAGCCACCAATGGGTGTTAGCTCATGTGGGCACCTGTTATTAATGGAAAATATTAGGGTCTCTCTCCAGCTTATCAATCCTTGCGGAATCTGAAGCAATAGAGAGGAGCAAGTGCAAGCTGCCCTCCTGGGGCCTGAGATTACCATCAGGTGCCAAGGTTGGCATCTACTTGAAATCACTCACTAGGTCAATGATTCCACAGTTAGTTTTAAAAAATAAAAGTTACAGGGAAGCATTAGGAAGGAAGTAACAGTTGCTGTCGGAGGCTGTACGTGCTGCTGTAAGCACCTGGGTAAGCTTCCTGGGCAGGTGCAAGACAGAGGAGGCCATGGGGCGGCCTCACAGGTGACCAGAGTCAGAGTCAGTGTACAGCAGGCTCTGACTGGGAAGTGGCCTGGATTCCCTGGCAGGCTTCTGCACAGAGGATAGTTTGGAGGCTCTTTAAAAATTTGCAGGTTATTAAAGTAATTCTTCCCCCTCAGATTTCTGTCCTCTGCCTAATTGGGTTTGAGAAAACCAAGTGGGGCTAATGTTCCCAGCATGGGTTCATGCCTCCCCTTGGCGTCCCCCCAGTTCTCACTTGGGCCTGGCCCTCCATGGAACAGAGCCCCCTCGATCTTCCTTCACCTGGGTGGGCATCTGTCTCTTGGCTTTTCTGCCATTGCCCCTTGGCTCTCCAGATAGGAAGGAGACTGGACACTGTGCCTAATTGATTGTGTTCAAAAAAGCCCCATGGACTTGGCTAATTTTTTTTAGTCCTTTCATCGTCATCACAGGCTGTACAACCTAGAAGAATCCCTTGAAGCTGTTTGTCCTGTCTCTTGGCTCTGGAGAGGATAGAATTTGAACCAGTTTCCTCAGATAGCCATCATCTCAATTTTTTAAGAAAAAACAATACTCCCCTAAAGAAGCGGCTACTGTAGCATCTCTTGGGAAGGCTTTCCTGCATTTCTTGCTGTGGACCAAGAATGGTTAAGTCACTCCTCTACAGACCCACTATGACTTATAGAAAGGGCCAGCCTGAGAATTTTCCCCACCCCATAAAGAGCACTGAATGCCCTTGGCCTTATGCCATCTTTGCCTAGGAATAAGAAGGCCTCTTGATTCTTGAACCTGCTGTAGAGTTTTTATTTGTTACATGTTAGTGTCAGTTTCTACTCTCAGATTTTTTTTTTCATGCATCAGGCACTATATACCCACTTAAAACCAGCTGAGCAGAATGAGAGGAAACTATGGTAGATGTAGAAAAGGTTAAGACGTGTGAAAGGGAGGATGGGAGAGGGACAGGCTGTTGTTTAGGGTCGCCTGGCAAAATGATACCCAGAAGTAGCAGTCCACAGATGCATTTCATCAGCAAGCCTCTTCCATGGACATGGATAATGCACAAACCCTGATGGGCATATTTCTTTAAAATTTCTATTTAGAAAGACCTTCTCTGCAAGTCTGTCTTGAATGCCATATTTTAAAACAGATGATTTCTGCCCAAAGACCATGAGCATTTGAGCTCTTCATGGGGAAAAGGCGGTATTTAAATTAAAGCTTAAAATTTTTTTTTTAAAGAAAAACAACCTGGAATCTAGGTAGGGTTGGTTATTCTCGAGGCCCAAGTGCCTGAGCCCCAGAGCACAGGCTTTTCCAGTACTTCTTCCTTCTTCCCCCTTGCTTGTTCCAAGAAATGGGGACAGTATCTGTATTCTGAATGCCAGTCACATGGCTCACAATCTTAGAATGGAAGAATTGAAAGTGACAAATTCCACTTGTCCAAACTTCTCACATTATAGAGGAAGAAATGAAAACCAGGAATACGAGGGACTTTAAGGGCAGAAGCATACCTTAACCATTCCCCACCCCCATTTCTCGGGGGTCTTTTTCTTGACACCTACCTTCTCTGAGGTCTCCAGTAACTTGCGGCAGAGCTGGGACTAGAATTTGATTCTCCTGACTTTAGTTCAGTGCTTCCTCCCCTCCCCCCACTTTCTTATAGCTTCATGCTTTCTCTGATGCCTATAGTCCAGGGCATAACTTACTGGCAGGCAGAATTAAATACCAGTCTGACATGATTTTAAAGAGTGCAGGGTGAACTTCCACCCTCAAAATCATGCTCACACCCGCCTGTAACTGGTGCTTGACCTCCCACCATTAGAGATTCTTTCTCTTGTAACTTGAGCTTAGGAGGCTTTCTTCCAGAATCTCCTTTTGAAACAGAAATCCCTCTGGGAAAGCTAAGTGTTGATAGCTAATAAACAGGAAAGGCTGTCCCTCTGAGAGCTGATACCCACAAGTGGTGGTGGCGGTCTAGAGGAGGGGCCAGGACAGGGAGTTCACATGGGAGGATGCATGTGAGACTGATGTGAAGGTGGGTCCACTCTTTTGTAGACATTTGATAAACGCTACTATCTGCCTGACCAAATGCAGAAGACAGACCATGACCCAGGCACATGGCTGGGAAATCCCCTTCCCAAGGAAACCCAGAGGGAGAGGCAGGGCTGCCCACCCCACATACTATCTGAGAGCAGCCAGCCCAGTGCTTTCTCTGTAACAGGTACCCTCTCTCCTCCCCCGAGGCTTCACTTGCATGGATTGACCTTTATGGGCACTTTTGTCTATGGCTCAAGAGAGGAGAAGTCTGTCTTATTATCCTGTGAGTGGAAGATAGGGCAAAAGACCTAGGCAACAGAGGGGAAGGGGTGTCATCTGCACTCCACCCTGACACTGGCTTTTGTGCCCTTACAGAGGAATGGAAGAGTTAGGGCCAGAAACTGAAACTGCGCTTCTCCAGGAGCCTTGGAACTCTGAACACAAGGAGTGGGGGTTGAGGCTCATCTGATTCTGCACAACATCCAGCTCTGAGAGTACTGGGATGCAGCAACCCTAGCATAGCCCTCAACCACCTCATGAGGGACACTGTTAATGCGGGCAACAGCAGGGCTTCTGAAAGCAACCTCAAGGTCATGGAGTATTGACTGAGGGCGGCCAGAGGTGAAGAAGACGTGAACCTATGATGTGGTCCTGTAGAGTCTCCTGGAAATCCTTGGTGGCGAGGAGCTTTGTCTCAAGAGGGGCCCAGAAGAGGAATTTTGGACAATTGTTACATGGTGTGTCACTAGCTGTCATGGCTTGGTGATACTTGAGCTCCTCTTAGATCCTTAGAAGCTCACCTGAGATGCTGATGGACCAAAGTGGCCCAGAAGCTCACAGGCCCAAGCTCTTCCCTTTGAATGCAACCAAATTTAGGCTATGATTCTACATGACTAGAAAGTCTGTGCCAAACTCTGTCTGCAAAAGGATAGTGATGAGAATGGCTTCAGGGACTCTGTTATCCAATCAGGGGAAAGGAAGGGAGAGGCCCAATCTTCGTCTTAGCTAACTTGAGATAAAATGAGGCTGAAGGAAAAGGGCAAGATTTGCTCAGAGCCCTCCAGTCACATACTCTGACTTAAACCTTCCAGGGCTTGTTTTATGGGCCAGGAGGAAAAGGTACAGATGTTCAGTTTAAATTAACCCCAGTGTAGCATGGACTGTCCTGCAGGAGATGACAATAGATTGGTTTTAAAAAAGAAGGCGAAAGGAAGAAAAGAAAAGACCATCTTTGTAGGTTGGAAAAGAGTTGGGGCATATATGCAAAGTTGTTCTGATACTATTCTCCTCCTCCTTCCTCCACCAGCCACTTGCCAAGGTGCTAGATCTTTCCTTCCTTCCTGTGATGAAGCCCACATTTGCTCAGGATGCATTAACTAAGTCCTGATGTCGTTGCATAGCAGATCTGGGCAGTATGTAAGCTCAGTTTTCTAGAAGTTAAAAAATAAAAAGCTATGTCTTCAACACCTGCAAATATGGTATGCAAGCTGGAGTGATACCACTTAGAGAAGTTACTAAGTGGATGTGACAGAAAGAGCTGCAGCAAGAACACAGGTTGATAGGTGTCACTTAAGTGGAGTTGCCCTGTCAAAAGCCACTGTCAGGCTGACAGTTATTCTGGCTTCTGGGGCTGGGGTGTCCTTTTTACACTTGTATGTGTGCCTGAGAGTTGAACAACAGATGCAGTTTTGCTGGGTTGAGCCTGTCACCTCCAGCCATAAGCCACATGTCATCACTCCCATTTATTGAGGTCCACAATGAGCCTGGTTTTAGGTTAGGCAATTTACAGCAGCCCATAATAGTAGGTTTTACCAGGCCCATCTCTCTCGGCAAATGGGAATTTTGGGGCTCAGAGAGGTTGAGCAATGTGTCCAAGATCATAGAGTCAGTTAACTGTCAGAGCCTGGATTTAAGGCCAGGTCTGTGTGGCTCTGAGGTCTGTGCCATTGATGGTGTCAAGGAGACAAGGTTTTTAAGCAGGGTTCAGACCCACACCTTGCTGTGTGACCTGGACAAGTTCAGCAACCTTTCTGAGCCATCCTTCCCTGATCTGTAAAGTGGGGGTAACCATGTAACTAATGCCTGGGGCTGCTGTGGGGATTGGTGGGTGTGCTCCACGGGGAGTACACAGCACAGCACCTGGTCCGCAGTGGGTACTTGGCCTGTGGTCACTCTCCTCATGATACCAGGCTCCCTCTCCCTTCTGCGAGGCCCTAGGCAGAAAGAACCACAGCACAGGAGACAGTTCTCATACTTGCCTGCAGTGTTTCCATCCCTGGAGAAGAAAGCCCTTCCCTCTGTAAATGACAGCTGTGTTGGAAATAAATGGATACCTGGAAGATCCAAGAAATGGAAACCACTCTTCTCTTGCTGTGTGATTTTAAAATGTCACTTAACCATGATAGTTTTTTTTTTTCCTGTGGAATAACTTGAACAGTCCTTAACCCCACTTTATTTAGACTTGAGGTTGAGAGCTACACTGGGATAAACATGAGTTTTTGTTTCTCCATAGGTGAATTAGCCACCGAGTAGATTGTGCCTGGTAAGATGAGGACTCTGGCTGGCTTCTCCAGCAACCTGGCCCCCTGCTTTAGGGGCTATGGTCTGTCGCCATCACTGTGTGTGTCTGAGCAGCATGTTAATTTGAATATATTTTTGTAGTCAAGAATCGATAGACAGGTAGAAATTTTATTTGCATGTAAAAATACATAATACACACAATGAGTCAAAGAGCAATTTTTTTCAATAATCTGCTGATTTGTATCATTCATGTACTGACATGGATCATTGAGAGCTATGGGGTTATGCTGACTTACAGCCCAGTAGCCTGTATTGCTGAGAAATTCATTGACTTCCCCATCAAGCTCTGCCTCCTGACAAGTGATGAGGAAATCGAGCGATGACTACTTACAATGGCTGCTTCGCTACTACTGTTGAGGCTGCTGGAGTCAAATGGGGCTCTTAAAAAATGGCACCTCTTTTGACCTCCGGAAAAGCCAAACTAGAGCCCAGTGCTGCAATGAACACAGTAATTAACATTACTTACAGGCCTCCTTTGTAAACCCCTGAACTGATGGCAGGCTGACTTCCCTTCCCATCAGTGGGAAGGAGGGGGCGTTCTGCTCTTCAGCCTTTATTTTGGTCATCAGAGTTGAATTTTGATTTGAGATGCCTCTGACCAGTCTTTGCTGTCATTTGGAGGTGGTTAGCATCGTAATCCACATCATGAATGAAACGGCAAACAGAAGGAAGATGTAGGGTTTGTCTCAGGCAAATCTCTTAAAGAGGAGGAAACAGGCCCAGAAAGGTTAAATGACTTTCCTAAGGCCACCTGGCTGCTAAATGACAGAGCTGGGACTAGTAGTGCACAGGCACGCTGACCCCTGCTGTCATGCTCTTTCTCCTTATTACTCTGTGTCTCTGTCTCCTATGGTTAAATACAGTCTTTTAGGAAGAGCTGAAGAAAAGGAAACTCACCTGTGTTAACAACACTATGTCCCAGGAACTGTGCCAGATGCTTCATCTGCATTGGCTCATTTTATCCTCACAACCCCTTAGCCAGGCAGTGATCACCATTAAGCTGTTTGTACACAGATGGAGAGGTTGACTTACTGTTCTGTAAGACCACAAAGCTCTTTCCCCTAGGCTCTGTTAAATGCCTCCTTCATCTCACTTACTTCCTCTCTCAGCCTCCCTCACACTTTGAAGCACCCTTTGATAGGCTCCATTGGGAGGTTTTAAACGGCAAGGCTTCCTTGGGTTGAGGGCAATGGGTAGGTCACTTGTTACAGGCAAGTCTGAATACAGAAAATGTTGGTTTAAAAGAGAGTCAAACAAGACCTTCTGGGGAGTGGGGAGTGTGGTTCCTGAGGGAGTGGGCTTCTACTAGGCACTGGTATGGGCAGAGGTGGCAGGCTGCTATCAATCCAGGCTCTCCTGCAGGCACAGCCTCTGGAAGGAAAGGAAACAGAGGGTGCACCTCAGGCCTGAGTATCCTTTGTGGTAGTTCTACCTAAGAGACAGGTAACTGATGCCAATTAAGAAAATCTTAAGTTTTTCGGATCACAGTACTTCTTGGTAACATGAAATCCATGCTCTGTTGCCCAGCAATTGGAAGTTATCTGTTCCCTGTAAAGACCTCTAGGAAAGAATGCCCCAGGTCTCAGCATCTCTCACGAGCCTTTCCCCAGGCATTGGAAGGCTCTTGCTATAGAAACACGTTTAAAACAGGATTACGTCTTTTATTTCGTGGATCTTCCTCCTCAAGTGCGTGATCCAGGGCGATGTTGGGTAGGAAAGGGAAGGAAAATTAGATTTGCACCTTCCGATTGTTCCAGCTACAGTCTTAGAAATTACAATTTGGTGAGGAACTGGCAATGAATATTAAGGTAATATCACTTTGGGGGAAACTATCATATGAAAATAAAATCTTCTGTTCATAAGGGTATATTTAAAAATCATTTATTAAAATATTGCTTAGAACTGGAAAATTCATCAGTAGGTGAATTGTTTGGAAAGTATGGTTTATCCATACAGTGAGATGTTATACACTTTTAAAAATAACTTGGATCTACATGTAGTAACCTGGAAAGAGGCCCATTATACACTGTTTAATGAAGAAAGCAAGTTTCTGAGTAATGTATATAACATGATTCCATTTATATACAGCATACACCAACAGCACACACTTTTATATATATAACTTAGGTCTTATATATATTTGCATGAGCAAAAAATAGAGAAGAGTACACAGTAAAATGTTAATATTACCTTAAGGGGGTGAAGTTTTAAATGAAAGAAAAATCTAGCAACGTTTAAATTAAAATAAAATCCCCTGAGAAGAAAGGGATCAGAATGGTTACGTGATTCAGAAAGGAAAAGGTGGACTCAATCACAGCTTTGTTTTACCACCTCCACTCATTGCGCATTTTCAGGTTGGGTTGCCCTGACGCACCAGAGATCAGCCCTATGCTAAGGCAGATCACAATGTGTTATGCCACAAGTGATATTGGTAAATAGTGCATTTGGAGAGAAAAGGCTATAAAACTTCTCATCTGTAAAAGTTTCCAAGGCATACAAGAACTTTGGTATCTTCGTAAAAAGAATGTGTCTCCAGGCACACTTGGAATCTACCATGCTTCTGGTTGAGGCCCTATAGCCTCCAGGGTCTCCCTGTCCATATCAGTAGATACTTCTTGTAGGGCCTACCTGACTGTAAGCCATTGATTATAGCTATATTTAACCTATGAGAACCAATGCATAAGACCCCCGATGGTACCTAAATCTATTATAACAGTTAGTATATTAGAGTTAGTCATTTAACCAACTCTTCCCGGAAGATAAGGGTCACCAGTGCAGAGATAAGTCTTTTCACCTTTTAGTCCAGAATACTTAGCACATGCTTGGCCCATAGTCATATAAGGTTAACAGAAAAAATATGTATTAAGTTATTGCACTGGAAAGACTGAATGGCTTCCAGTTGGCTTTCAGGGATTCCAGAGAGATTTCCTATAAAAAGGTGAGCCTTAATGAAAGATTTAAAAAGGAGGAAAGGAGTAGAGTGTACAACCTCCACCCAGTAGAAAAAGCTAATTCTGTTGTGGCAGCACAACAGAATCTTTTGGGTCTTTCTCATCCTTAGAGAAAGGTAGGTAACAAGAGTATTCAACTTTTTAGAATAAAACAGCAGGATTGAGCTATAAATGCAGAAGTATTATACTAAGAAAATGCCTCCCAGATATTGTTAAAGCAAATAGTATCATATCGAGCACAAAACCACAGTGAATTGATTTAATCAGACATTATCAGAGCAAGGAAGAAATAACATTCTGGTTTTAATGGCAAAAAAAAAAAAATCCCACCTCAAATTGCTTTGCAGGTACTGGTGGCACTCAGCGAGTTGTTCTTTGGAATGCAGTTTAAAAATATTGGGCCTTGGGTTAGGGAGGAATAGGACCACAAAGGCTTTTGTGTAGGAGAACGGCCCAGGTGTGGGGCTGCCTGGAGGCTCAGCCAGGTAGCTGGCTGCTGCAGCCTTGGCTTGGCTCCCATCTGGCCCAGAAGACATTAAGAACACTGCTGGGTTAGCTGCCATGAGGTGGTGATGGATCATGGCTGTGGCCTGATTCTTGAGGAGCCATGGATTCACTGCAGTGTGCTGTGGCCATATGTGAACCCTGGCCATGTGTGAGGTCCCCTGGGAGGAGGAGGAGAAAACCACATAATACATTGCCCCTTTCAGCAGCAATGACCATTGGAACAAGCTAGAGCCTGAGATTTCCCAGGCAGCATGGTCCGCAGGTTAAAATGCTGCTTCCTGATTCTAGGGGCCTAGGATTTTGGGCAGCAGCAAAAGGAAGTGTTGGTTGGCCCCTGGAGATGAAGTATGGTACAGTCTTCACCTTCTGGGGTTCCAGTATGGGCTCAGAGTTGACAGGAGACAGAATTACAGAGTCCCAGCACAAGGCAGGTGGAACCTCAGAGGGCTTGCTCAACCTTCTGGTGTTTGTGGGGCCTCTACATTATCTATGCCAACAATTAATCTAACTGAGCCTTACCAGTAATAGGAAACTCACTTCTTCTGCAGCATCTTACAAAGCTAGATAACCTTTGTAATTGTAACCCTCCCCAAGAGTCTCATCCCAACCATCAACACAGCTTTCCTCCAGTCCAGGCCTCTCAAGAACCTCTGAGTTAGAGATAGACCTCTTTACAGTGTGGGGTTCTTGTTTTGGATCTTCTGTAACTTAGGGATCTTCCTCTGCAGGTCTTTTTGTCTCTAGATATTCTTGTCCAGTTGTCCTCCAATCATCACTGTCCCTTAGAATTAGAGGCTTAAAGACTCCTGATGCCCAAACCTCACTAAATCATACTCTCTGGGGGTAGAACCAAAGCACTGGTATTTTCAAAGCTCTCCAGATGATTCCACCGTATAGCCAAGGTTGAGAACCACTGTCTTGCTCCCTGAACCTGGTCAGCTTCTTGAGGTTTATGCTATGGAACCAGGTATCTTAGATTTGAATCTTGCCTCTACCACTTGGGCAATTCCTTGTGTTTTTGTTTTCTCATCTGTTATATGGGGATAATAGTATCTACCTTAAAAAGCTGTTGAATGAGCTACATGAGAACACATGTAGGTCAAGAATAATCTCTGGCATACAGTAAGTGTTCTATAAGACTTAGCAAGTGTTCTATAAAATTTAACTCATGTGCCTAGGACAGGGCCTAGCGAATGTTGACATAATATTTGTGCACTTGCCATGAGATAGGCATTGTTCTAAGCACTTTACTTTTGTTGTGTTGAAAATCTAGTATAAGAAAAATTACATAAATAAAATGTGTCTTCAGAACCTCTTTACCTGGTAGGGTCTATTGTTTCAAACTACCCATTTGACTCACACCCTAGTGAACTCTCTGAATCCCTTATCATCCCACATGTTTTCTTGCCTCCCATGAAAATCTCCTTAAGAGTTCTACAGAAGATCTGTACCTTTAAAAGCATCCAACATGACTACATTAAGAGCTCATCAATGGTCAATTCAATATATTTTGTTGCCTCTTGTTAAGCCTAGTGCCTATTAATGAGCTGGGCATTTAAGAGATGCCTAGTAAATTATTTGTGGGATGACTAATCTAATTAACCTGGTAAAAGACTACGCTAATATATTTTTGCAAAAGAGATGGAGAAAGACTGAATTCACAGGAATGGTGGGGATGCTGAGAAAATAGTTCTACAAAGTGCCTACTATGTGCTAGGCACTTTTCACCATCATAAGAAGTGAATGTTCAGGTCATCTCTTGGTGTATAACAAATCACCCCAAACTTAGTCTCTTAAAGTAATAATTAGCTTGCTTGTGAATTTGTTCTTAGGTGGTTACATAGAAGGAACAGCACCTCTTTGTTCTAAGACGGCTCGACAGGAGGCTAGAGTATCCACTTTCAAAACAGTTCACTCCTGTACTCCATCCTTTATGGAACCACCCTAGTGGCATAGGCTCCTCACTCACAGCCCCAGGCTGGCTCTGGGTTGGATGGGTTGGGACAGAAAACTCTTGCCATGAAAATATAGCTCTCCATCTCAGCCTCTCCACTCCCCATTCCAAAGGGAGACGTGTCTGTGCCAAGCAAAGCAAAAGATTTCAACAGCGAAAGGAGGAAACACACCCACTGAGGTTCTCATAGCAACATAATCACGCACAGGCAGCAGCCTATTTCGGTGGGAGCTTGTTTCAGCTCCCCTCCTCCCTGGTTAGTCACAGAAGGGATGCACAAGCAGAAGCAGTGTTGGGTGGGGGCAGAGTGTTGGACTGAAAGTCAGGAGGCTGGGGAGCTGGGTCCTCTGCTTGCTGATGGACCATGGGCAAATATCCTCCTCTCTCCAATCTTGGGGTCCTTATTTGTAAAATGAGAGGATTGGACCACAGAGCGGTGAGGATCATTTCTTTTCTGATTTCCTTTGATTGCACAAACACTGAGACACTTTTGGTAGGGAATTACATGTCTCTCAGAATCTTTTGTCTCTGAGAAGATGCCTAGAGAAAAAGGAATGCAATAGGATAAAAGTCATTCTCCAGATTCACATCATTTATTTTCCTACCACTTTCTGCATATTGACAGAACGGGAAGAACGACTGGGTGTTGTCAAGGATTCTGCTCACTCACCCCCAACTCTAACCCAGGTCTGTGTTCTGAGAAAGGAAAAGGTTAAGGAGGTTAAGGTCATCTTTTTATTCAAGTTTTCACACACAAACACACACACACACACGGTCTCATTAACTCAAGCCTCTTGCTACATTTTCATCCTTCTCATTCTTCATCTTCTCCTCTCTCTATCCCTCACTTCTCACCTCTACTTAGTGCAATGTATCCTCTCTTTCCCCGAGGACCAGATGATGGAGGCATGTTTCGTACTGAGAATGATTCTAGCCCTTTTCTTCAATGGACTCTGGGGTTAGTTGAGGACAGTCAGGCTCACACTTCCCAGTTATCAAAGGTGATGATAAAAGCAAATAGGGCATTTGGGAGGGACCTCCCCAAACAAGTACAGAGATGAAGTGAAGACAGCCGGGTGCTCAGGGAGCATCTTTTAGGTCTCAGTCCTTGACTTGTAGGCTGAAAGCTTCAAAGTACAGCTGTTTTAAGGAGTCAGCCTGAGTGTCCTCTTGCAAAGGGAGAGGCAGAGTGGGGTCCCCCGCTTTTGTTCTATCTCCCACTGCCCGACAGATGGCCAGTAAAACAGAGAAAAAGAAGCTCTCAAAGTGAAGACAGGAATGCATTGTATAAAAATTCACACCCCTGCTGCCGCCCAAACTCCCTTAAAAAAGGATCAAGAGAATCCTGACGGGTACGTGACATCCTCCCTCTCTCCCATAAAAGGGACTTCAAAATCTGGCGATGGTGGGGGAAGGGTGAGGAGGGAGAAGAGAAATGCGTGGGCAGGGGGCTGCCAGGGAAGACTGGAGTGTGGGGGGGGGGCACTGCAGTCTCGCATTTGACTTTCTCCCACTCTCTTTCCCAAGCCACTCTGGCCGCCACCTTTGCCCCTCCCTCTCAGCCTGAAAGGGGCTTGGATTCCCAAGGGCTTTGGGTAGAGAGAGAGAGAGAGAGAGAGAGAGAGAGAGAAGGATAAAGAATGACACCACACTTACCCCTAGAGTTGAAGGAGTTAAGGACCCTCCCCCATCCAGACACCCACCCCTTCGTTCCCCAAACCGTAATTCGCCAAGGAAGGATCCAGGAACTGGCAGAGGAGCGGGAGAGCTGGGGTGGGACGGGGTGGGGAGGGTGTGAGTTAACTGTGGCCCGGTCTCGCCCGGACCTCGCCCTAGGTGGGAGCACGCGCGCCGCGTCCAAGAACCTGCAAGAGCCTTGCCCGGCGCCGGCTTTCTCTGGGCCCCCCGCGCGGGCCTGGCCTCCACGCAAGTTGTGTGCAGCGCCAGGGAGTGGAGGCGGCCGAGACCCTCGGAGACTAGGGGAGGGGGCGGGCCCGGGGGCGCTGGGGGCCCTCGGTCTGCGCCCAGCCGCCGCCTGCTCCACCGAACCTCCTACCCCGCCCCCACTCACCCGGCTCAGCCCCTAGGAGAGACGCGCAGGAAGCGTGTTGCTTCGCCCAGCGGATCGGCAGAAGTTGAGAGGAGTTGGCGGCTGCCTCTGGCCGGCCGGACTTTGCGAGCAGCCTGGAGAGGATCCGCGACCGCCGCGGAGGCTTCGGGGCTGCTTCCCTCGCGCTTAGCCCGCAGCGCGGGTGGAGAGGGGCGGGGAGGGGGTCGGGGGCACGAGAAGAACTTGAAACTGTGTGAAGGAATCCGGAGCAGATGAGAAGGGAGGAAAATAAAACAAAGTGGAGGCTGCGGAACAGACTCCACTGTGGCTGACTGTGCCGGCTGACGCTCCAGCAGAGGGGCTGGGTTGGATATTTTTTCTCCCATCCTCTCGCTCTCTCTTTTAAAGCTACACCAGCTCTCTCTCTTTCTCTACTATCTCTGTATCACCAAATCCTTGCTGGCTCTTATGGGCATGAAACACTCCTCCCGCTGCCTGCTCCTAAGGAGGAAAATGGCGGAGAACGCGGCCGAGAACACCGAGGTAAGGAGGCGAGGGAGCAGGGGCTCTCGGAGACCCCGCCGCCCACCCGGACCACCGCGCCGCCGCCGCCGCCGCCGCCGCTCAGCACCGAGTGCCAAACTTTCCCCAGCTTCATCCCGCTTGCTTCTGCCGGCCTCCTCGAGTGTGTGTGTGTGTGTGTGTGTGTGTGTGTGTGTGTTGGTGGGGGGTGGGGGGAAGTTCATGTCTCAGGTCCCCTCCCTCTTGAAAATGCAAAACAGTCACTCTCACCCCATCACCCTCTCCTGCCACCCGCTGCTCCCTTCTCCTGCCCCCAAGTCCCAAACCCTGGGCAGCTGCGCTCCCCTGCCCTCTCCTCTGGGCTCCGTGAGGGCTCCCGGGTCCCGGCTTTCTGCAGAGCTGGGGTGGGTCATCCTGGGGCCAGGTCTGCTCCCTGCAGTGCCTTGACCATCTCCTGCCGCTGCCTCAGCTTTACCCTTCAAGCTCGAGTCGGTCCCCGAGCTCTCCGTCCCCGCAGCAGCGCGGAGAGCTCCCGGCCGCGGGGGCCGAGCCGGCGGGAGGACTCGGGCACCTCCTGCAGACCCTCCGGCCCAGATCTGGGCCAGAGAGAAGTCTGCAATCCTCAGATGTCAGAGCCGCCTCTGGGTAGCTAAACCCGGCAGGGCACGCGGGCCGCGGCCACCTTCAGCACCAGGGACAGCGTCCGCCCCTGCCGCAGCCGAGCCTGCGCGGACTGTGGGGGCTGCGCGCCGCCGGCTGCAGTGAGAAATGGGTCTGCAGCCACTCGTCCCGCAAGGGCTTTTGAGGAGGTCGCTGTAGCTCCGCAAATTGTGTTCTTGGCCCCCGCCTTCGGCAGCCTTTTTCTCTACTCTCCAGCTGGCCCTGAGCCGCAGAGAGCCCTGCTGGGCTTTGCGTCCCGAGACTCGAGGCTGTGATCCCTCGCCTCGCTCTGACCCCGCTGTCATTACAACAACCGGACTATTCCGTAGGCTCTGGGCACCTGTAGTCACGAAGGGGATCAGCGTGGGCAGCCCCCTTACCTTCCTGGAGAAACGGTGCGCCGAGATGGGGGCGGAGTGGGGCATGTGTGTGAAGATCATCCCTTACTCAGTGGCAGGAAAAAGACACAGAGAGCAAACTCCAGGCTCTATTAATAGCTGGGTGTCTGGTGGGGCTGCCGCACATTTCACATATGGTTACCCATATGCAGCGGGGGGCGGGGATGGGGGTGTGGCGCGGGGATTGTCCCTCTGTCTTGCCGGAATGCAAAAAGGTAGAGAGACCCTTCCTGGTCTTCTTCCCTGGAGGTCTTAACTCTGCGCTAAAACCCCTACCCCATCGCGTAGGCAGCAAAGCTTTATAAATCCCCATTCTCTGAGAGACTAGAAGCAGCATGCATCTGGCAATTGTCGATTTCAAAACAAACACGCTCCGGGACTTGAAAGCAGCGGGGTATTCAGTAGCGAATGCTGTCTCCTTGAGTTAGGGCAAAGCCTGCATGCCTGCCGTCCCCTCGCCACTTCCTCTTCCCCAGCCCCCACCTGAGAGCAGACATTCGGAATGATGTGTAGTGCGAGGCGGCTAGCCTGCCAGCAGAAAGCCATCCTTACCATTCCCCTCATCCTCCGCCCTCTGATCGCCCACCCGCCGAAAGGGTTTCTAAAAATAGCCCAGGGCTTCAAGGCCGCGCTTCTGTGAAGTGTGGAGCGAGGGGGCACGTAGCGGTCTCTGCCAGGTGGCTGGAGCCCTGGAAGCGAGAAGGCGCTTCCTCCCTGCATTTCCACCTCACCCCACCCCCGGCTCATTTTTCTAAAAAAAAAGTTTTTGCGGTTCCCTTTGCCTCGTACCCCCGCTGCTGCGCGGGGTCTGGGTGCAGACCCCTGCCGGGTTCCGCAGTTTGCAGCGGCGGCTGCTGCGCTCTCCCAGCCTCGGCGAGGGTTAAAGGCGTCCGGAGCAGGCAGAGCGCTGCGCGCCAGGCTATTTTTACTTGCTTCCCCCGCCGCTCCGCGCTCCCCCTTCTCAGCAGTTGCACATGCCAGCTCTGCTCAAGGCATCAATGAAAACAGCAGTAGGGGCGGCCGGGCTCCTGCGAACAACAACAAAACAAACAAACAAAAAACCACGTCGCGTGCGGGGCACCAAGGCAGTGAGGGGAGGGACAGACCCAGCTGGGGCTCCTTGGAGAGGTGTGAGCCAGGTTGGCGGATCAGTTCTTAGCAACTTCCCTGGAGAAGGGGTAGAACCCAGACTTGGTCAAACGTGCCTAGCGGAGGCATCCAGGCAGCGTGACGATCACTTGGTTTCCCTCCAGGAACTGGCTGTTTTTGGAATAAGCCAGGACTAGAGCAGCACTTCCAAAAGTGGGGTGTTGTGGGCTTGCCTGCATTTATGGTAGATGAGAGCGGCAGGAGCACGCCTCCACGTGTGTCAGTGGGTGGTGGGGAGCGTGGTAGTGGTCCTAGTTCTGAATTCCACACCTCTTTATCTAGCACCGGCTCTGTACCAGGAAAGCTAGGTACTCAAGTTCCAAACATGAGGACCACCTTGTCCCTGCTCTGGAGGGGCTCACAGTCTCATGGACAACTATGATGGATAATCCTGTAGTCACCTTTTCCTGCTTTTTGTTGTTTATCTCATTCCATCCTCACAACAATCCTGTGAGATAACCAAAGATTAGTATTCATTTCTTATCCCCATTTTATAGTTGAGGACACCAAGGCTGAGGTCAAGCAATTGCTGAAAGTCTTCTGGTGGGTTAAGTCAGCCCTGAAACACAGATTGCCCCCACTTCTGATTCACTGCTGTTTGCCCTACCCTTGCTATTTCTAACAAGATGCTATGTGTGAATGGGAGTAGATGAGGAGTGGGTGGAGAGGAATACTTTGGAAGGGAGAGATGCAGTGATGGGGATGGGCAAGGATGGGAGAAAGTGTTCGTTCAAAAGGTAAAGATATGGAGAGATACTCCAACCACTGGGCAGGAAGGGAGCAAGTGAAGAATAAAACTACTTACATTTTGACCAAAGCCTCCCTCCACAAAGTGAAGTACCCAGCTAGGGCATGAGAGCATCAACATCACATGCTTGCTGGGCAATAGGTGACCCTGAGGGCACTCTTCAACCGCTCTGACCTCAGTTCCCTTCTCTGTTAACTTGATTCTCCTCATGGAATAGGGCAGGTATGGGTATAAGGAAATGCCAGGACAGCCCCTGGCACATGGCAAACATGCAGTAGTGTTAGTTCCATGTACGCTTTCTCCTGATCACTCAGCTATGCTTCTCTTCCTCAGCTAAGGGAACCGCCATTCTGCCAGCCTCTTCTCCCTCTCCCCTGTTCCCTAGGTGTCATGAGAAACCTCCTCTGTGGCCTTCTGGAACATTTGCAAAGCCTCCAGTCCCACTCTCCTCTTCAGCCCATTGTCAGTGCCCAAGACACGTCATCTCACCTCTGCCCTCACTAAGGCACTTTCTTCTGAACTGTTGGTCCTCTTCTCTAATCCAGCCTCATAATCCTACTGTACTGGATCAGCTTTTGGAAGCACAAATCTGCTCATGATCAGGCATCTCTTTAAAAACTTAGGATGCTGTCCTGTTGCCTGCAGGATACTGGATAAAGCCCAGTTTCCTTAGCATGGTGTGCAAAGCCCATTAATACCTGCATCGTGCAATTCTTGGAAAAGACCTCCGACTGCATATGTGAATGCTTTTGTGCATACTCTTCCCTCTGCCTGTGCCACTCTTTCCCCCTTCTTCTCTCTGGAAAACAATCTTTTTCAACCTGCAAGACCCAGCTCAGATTTTACCTCCTCTGAGCAGGCTTCCCAGATCTGCCATTTATCCTCTCTCCCCAGGGAGGGGAATTACCCTTTCTTATATGTTCCTAATGCCTGTCTCTCACTTTTCCTATTGCAAGATAATTGGCTTTTTGTGTGTCTATTTATATGTCTATTAGATAATGCACTTTTTTTTTGAATTTGTGGGCCTGACACACAATAAGTAATAAATATTAATAAATGTTGACTGAATTGATGTATGTGATTGTGAACAAACTCTTGAGCCTTCTGGGCTTTAGTCACTCATGGCTTTCTGGAATTGGGATTCCTATCTCCCACCCCACCCATCTGCTGTACTTAGTTGCTGTGAACCTTTGAAACTCAAAATGGGTAAATATTCTGGGAATCAAGGTGCTGAAGCCAGTCAAATCATGGGTACATTTTGGTTATTCATGTACTTATTCAATATTCAGTAATTATTGACTGTTACTACGGAGTGCTCATCTGAATAGCAGATAAATAGATTAATCACAATGCCCAATTATGAACCATGGGGGATAATGGACCCTCCTGAGCTACTGCTTGCTTTACTGATACTTGGTGAAAGTCTGATGCACGATGCATTATTTATGGTGATGACTCCCTGATTAGGGTTTTATCACCTCAAAGGAGAGCCTCCAGGAGTCGGGAAACAGTTTTAGCAAAGAGTCACTTTGGAAACTGATATATATATGTATTTTTGAATGTTCTGTTGACTTGCTGGCCCAGGGAGAGGGAATAATTACAGGTTAGAAAAAATCCTACAATGTGACAGTGAGATTAGGGGTTGCAGTGAGTTATGGGGATAACTGAGCTGACTTCTGGCATGGTGTATCTTGGTGGTTTTGGCTAATAGAGCTTTCTCCTCAGGAAGTTACTCTCAGCTGAAGAATGTGGTCCCATTATTACAGGGGTCAGGGAATTGAGGAAGAGGAGGAACCAGGCACAGTTCTTTGAGGATGGTCTTCATCTATGTCTGTTTCTGCAGAATGTGTACACTAACTAGTAGGCTATGGAGACAGACTTCCTGGTTTTCAATCCAGTTCTGGACCAGTAGATGTGTTGCTACATTCAGCAAGTTGCTTAACGTCTCTGGGGCTTTTAAGATGTTGTGAGGATGAAAAGGGTTAATTTATGCAAAGGAATTAGAATATTGCCTTATACATGGTGAGTTCTCAATAAGCGTTTATGATTATTATCCTGCTAGCTTTTAGGAGTCTTGCCAAAAAAAGTGCAAACTGAAAGTATTCTCCCACTTTCTCATTTCTGTAGCTGAAATGATCCATAAAACCATAGTCCATGTGACTTTTTCCTCCCTCCACAAACACTGATTTCAGTCCTTAAGTGAGCTCAGGAGAATTAAGAAGATACCCAATATTTTTTTTTTTTTTTTTTTTTTTTGCCTGGCGAATTTGGCTTTTCAGAGTCCTAAATTGGCTTTTGGCTGTCAAAGACGGTGAAACACAACACTCCTGTCTCCAATTCAGGAGTGGGTTTCATTTCCTCCTCTTTGCAAACTGCAATGTGAAGTGATTATCACATACCAGTGTGGAACATGCAAAAATCTGTAAAAAACAGTCCTTACACCTTGGAGTCTACTCTGCCAGCAGGGGGAAAATGGGCAGCCTGAAAATATGTGAACAGCCAAGGTAACTGAAAGCAGCCTCTGTGTGTGAGAAGCAAGCAGGTGGTGCTGTTGTGAACTGGCTTAGTCACAAGATAGAGTGAGCACAGGCAAGAAGGGACCTCTGAAAGGTCATTCTGTCCATGCCTCTGTCTCTGAGAACCACCTAACCCAAGGTGCATTGTTGGCCACTTGGTCTCTTATTAAAAAGCTTCAGAGAAGGGAATTTCCCCAAACTCCTCCAGTGTCTCAGTAGTCGGAAGTTCTCCCTGAAGTCTGAGCTCAACCTCTTCGATCGCAATCTGAGTCACCTTCGTTTACGTTATTCTAAAAAGACATGAAAACTGGCTGCTACCTTTTCATTTGGGGTTGTCTCACCCTTTTTACTAGTTTTTGTTCCAATTGATTCCAATCCCTTTTTCTGATATTCTGGTATTTGACTTCTAACAGGAATAGCTAGGAGAGGAGTGTTTGAGATTTGCCTCTCCAGTATTATCCAGCCAAAATAGCCACTGGATATTTCACACATCAAATGTCTTCTCTTACTTCACTTGTTATAAGAATTCCCTCAAGCATCACAGTTTTTCCCATATTTGTAATGAGTGGCCCATAAGTAAAGATCTCTTTTTAAAGTGTAATTTTATATTGAGCAAACAGCTTGATGTGCATATTTTCATAAAGTCATAGAATCTTAAAGTTGGGTGGAAACTCAAATCATTTAAGTCAGGAGATAGGAACTACTTGTCCAATATCACAGAGCTTCTCCGTGTTGGGGTCGAGACCCTGTGGACTCCTGAATCTGTGCTCTTTATACCTCCTTTAAATGTAGCATCTCCTTTATTGTTTTTATTTTTTGTGCCAACTTTCTGGTATATCCTGATCTGTACTGTCTAAGACCAGTGTTTCTCTGCATAAGGTCTAGCAATTGTGCATAGTGAGAACTCTGACCTTCTTGTAGAACTTAAAATGCTCGCTTAATACATTGCATTGTGTGCAATGCTGTGAATTACATATATCCCCATTGTATGGATTAATAAACTGAAGCACAGAGAGTTACTGTTATTTGCTCAAAATCCCACAGCTGGTAAGTGATGAGGCTAGAGCTCAAAGTCTGGTTTTCTTATCACCAAAATGCTTTTTCTAGTCCGCTAGGCTGTGAAGGCATGAGAAGAACCAGAGTAGAAACTTAAAATGTGCAGAGAAAGGGTGGAGAAATTAACAGGAGGAATGTGGAATGGTGAATTCGGAAGAAACCTAGGAAGAGACACCAGCCCCGCTTTCCTTTTTCCAAGATGTCTTTCCTTGCTTCTATCGCCATCTTGCCATCCTCACTTTCACAGTCTCCAATACTATGCCGTGTGGGTGACAGGGGCCTGATATAATTGTGGCAGGGACAGCCATCACCTCACTCTCCCTGCGCATCTAAACTATCCCTAGGCCTAGGTTCCTAGCTGGACCCAGTAGACAATGTACTTGTCTAACAAAGTATAGCTCTTTGGGAGCTTGACCCTAGGCCATCAATATTAGGTTTGGACTCTCATCCAGCTACTTTATTGGGATAAAATGAATACTAAAGGCTCCGGGACAGGAACTTTGTTTCCTAAAATTTATCTTTGTAGTTTCATCACCTGTATTACCCTCCTAGGGCTGCTGTAATAAAGTACCACAAACTGGGTGGCTTTAAAACAACGGAAATATCTTCTTCCACAGTTCTGGAAGCAAGAAGCCTGAAATCCAGATGCCAGCAGGGTTGGTTCCTCTTGAAGTCTTCATGGAGAATCTGTTCCTTGCCTTTCTTCTGGTTCCCCGTGGTGGCCAAGGATGCTCAGCCTTCCTTGGCTATAGACACATCATCTGGTCTCTGCCTTCATCTTCACAGGGCATTCTTTCCTGTGTGTGTCTATACATCTTCTTATAAGGACAACAGTCTTATTGGATTAGGGGCCACTCTAATCCAATATGACTTCATCTTAACTTGATAACATCTGCAAAGACCCTATTTTTAAATGAGCTCGCCGTCACAGGTACTGGGGGTTTAGGACTTCAACACATCTTTTTGGATGACACAATTCAACCCATGACATTACTCAACACGGTGCCCGCCATATAGCAAATGGCTGATAAATGGCCTCAGAATAGTTGCAAGTCCGAGAAAGTGGTCTCCCTCCCTTACCTCTTTCCTGCTTCTCACTCAGCTGCACACTGCGCCCACTGGCTTCCCAGGGTTTTTATCATGGCTTTTTCCTTGGGCAGTAGCAATCACTATAGCAAGAGTTACCATTTAACATACATATTATGTGTTGGGTGCCGTGTCAGGCACTTTGTAAACATTGCCTTATTTAATTTACTCAACAACATTACAAAGCAACTCTTATTAATTCTGTTTTGCAATTAAGGAAACTGAAATTTGCAGAGTTTCATTATCCTGATCAACATTATGGAGCCAGTAAGTAGCAGAGCTGGAATGCTCTCTGCTGTTGACATGGCCTCCTTCCTCTCTTTTGTCCACACTCCCAACCCCAGGCTTGTCCTAGCCTTTGCTCCACACCAGCTCCTACCCAACTGGAGATCTGGAAGATACACTTCCATGTGTGGAAACAAGCCTATAACTGATTGGAGCTTGTAGCCCTGTAATAGGCTCCCTGGGTTAGATCCCCTCATCTTCCCAGCAGTTTTGCTTTGTAGCTGTCAGAGGAATTACTTTAGTGGTAGACTTGGGTGCTGATCAGCAGCTTATTTGAAGGGCTCTTCTGGAGGGCAGGAAGGACAATGAATAACTAAACCATGTAGGCCACCGACTTCTCAGCCTGCAGCAGTTTTGAGTGGGGGTTAATTGTGCAGGCTCTGGGGTTAGTGTGGGGCTGCTAGCTGGGTTCAAGTTCAGCTCTGCTGCTTCCTAGCTTGCATTGCTTACTGCAGTTATCTGTGTGTGGGATTTATCCTCTATGATACGTATGGGTAGTGGTGCATTATCCCATAGGGTTATCACAGGGACTCAGTGAGTTATTTCACATAAAGCACATGTCTGGCACATGGTAAATACTCAAGAAAGATTAGCTTTATTAGTAATCTGGGCTTACCCAACAGTATATGAAAGGAGAACAGATAAGTACAGGGCCTTTTTGGTGAAAGTGTGGAATCGGCACTGGAAGAGGCGGGAGCAGAACAGTTGAGAGAAGGCACCTTTGATTCAGGGAATTCATCCTCAGGTCAGCCAGGTGGGGTCAAGAAAGCAGCTGAAGACAGGGCTCTTTAGCTTCCCTGCCCAGAGGTCCACCATGCCATGTGAAGGGCCCGTTATAGGAGGAACAGGGAGCCTCTGTGACCCACAGGCTGCCTACCGCTCTCCAGGCTCACTCTCAGCTTTGGGATGTAGAACTCAGGTGTTTGTCCACAGCTATCAAATGAAAATGAAGCCTCATGGAGTTCCTACAGGCGTGAGGGAATTGGGGCATGGAAGAGAAGTGGTCATGCTCTACGGGAGGCCCCTTGAGATAGACACGCTGGCTCAGGCTTCTCTCAGGCTTGACACCCCACTCAAGCCTTACTCAATTCCTACAAGTTGATTACCGGACTGATTGGTGACTTTCCCCTGTGCTCCTACTGAGAGAAACTGAGGCATGGATAGGAGGTAGGAGAGAGAGATACACAGGCTGACATGACAATTTGGAGGTTTAATTATTGAGTTAAATTCCGTCTTCTTGGCGCTAAATCCTGCAGAATATAAGCTGTGTGAGTGGCACAGCTAAGGCCAAATTGGGCTAATGCCACTATAAAGGGAAGGGCTGTTAACAAATTCCTCAATTAGGGCCCCATTTGTCCTCTATTGTGAAAGATCATCTCTTGTTAGCTAAAGTGAAATGGTGGCCTTTCTTTTTTTTCTTTCTTTCTTTTTTTTTTTTTTTTTTTTTTTTTAAGACGGAGCCTCACTCTTTCATCCAGGCCGGACTGCAGTGGTGCTATCTCAGCTCACTGCAAGCTCTGCCTCCCAGGTTCACACCATTCTCCTGCCTCAGCCTCCCGAGTAGCTGGGACTACAGGCACCCGCCACCACACCCAGCTAATTTACAGGCATGAGCCACTGTGCCCGGCCAAGTGGTGGCCTTTCAAGCCTGGGTCTCCCAGAAAATGAAAGACTATAATTCCCATAGTCACATTAAATTCAAGGACTTCCTCTCTCTCTGACAAGCAGTTATGACAGTAATTCTCTGGGGAGGCTCAGTCAAAGGATTCCACAAATGATTATAGCCCATCAGAAGTGTAGATAGGGCCCTAATTAAGGCATGTTCTCTATTAACATGCATTAGTTCAGTTTTCGCCCACAGGTACATAGTAGAAAATTGATGACTACTCTTATTGAATGACTAAAGAAAATAAACCCGTATATAGCACATGCTATTCCTTTTGTTAGAATTCTCTTCTTCTCCCTTTTTTCTTTTTTTTTTTTTTTTTTTTTTGAGATAGAGTCTTGCTCTGTCACCCAGGCTGGAGTGCAGGGGTGCGATCTCGGATCACTGCGACCTCTGCCTCCCGGGTTCCCAACCACTGCCTCCCCTGCCTCAGCCTCCTGAGTAGCTGGGATTATAGGCGTGAGCCACCACGCCCTGCTAATTTTTGTATTCTTTCCCCTTTTTTCCCACATTAAAGCTGTTGACCCAGTATGGTGTAGGGGAGAGTATAGTAGTCAGATCTGATTTTGGATCTCACTTTCATCCCTGTGGGATTATAAATCCCATTTTATAGGCTGGCCATGAGGATTACATTTGATAATGGGGTACGACATAAAGCTGGCAGATGTTTTCTTCTTTTTCTTACTAACTTTAAGATTTTTTTCTGCCCAGTTGTTGTTTCACTTTTAGGAGAAAATTTACAGTTCAAAATGGGAATAGTCAATTCTGATGTTCCCCGAAAGTAGATATAAATGACCTACTCCAGACAGACTGCAGGGTGTCGGGATGTTTCTGTGTGGGGATATGTACACGCCTCTGAGTCAGTAGGTCCGTCATGCAGGAGAACATGCTCATACACAAACATATTTATCCTGTGTGATTTGTAGTTCATAATATGTGAGATATGGGGTACAAGTTTAATTACTGGCCTGGAGCTTCTGAGCTACACGCAGGGTCTGACATCTCAACGCGGGACAGTGTGTTTCCTGTGAAAAACATGTTAAGGTGAGGCCGGGCGTGGGAAAAGTTGAGGGAGAGTCTTGTAAAGATAGATCTGAGTTTTAGGGTCAGAGACGTTATGCAGCCCTGACTTTGCAGCTGATGTGCTTCGTTGATTCTGTGAGTTGTGGTGCTGTGGGCTTGTTCCGGGCAGGGTTCTGGTCGCCTTCTCTGCATGCTGTCTCCAGGTGACCCCATCTGCTCTCTCAGCCTCATGACCAGTTCCCATTCTCAGACCACAGCCCACATCTCTCTTCTGAGATTTGCGCGGCATAGCCCTCTGCCTGCAGGACATCTCCACTGAGATGTCTCATAGGCATCTCAGGTTCGCTGGGTTGCCTCCGGAGTCCTGCCCTCTTCCCAGCTCCTGCCATTCTCGCTTTTCTTGGTAATAAGTCACCAAAATCACAAGCCTGAACTCTGCTCTCTCCTTTCTCCATAACAAGACCTGGCGATTCTACATCTGAAATGTTTCTCCTCTTTGTCCTGAATCTGTCCTCCCCATTCCAGGCCCACTGTGGCCGTCCCTGTTCGTGTCTCTTCACCTCTGGCCTGGATCTCTGCAGTGATCTAGATGTTGTCTGCACACCCTCCCTTTCCTTGCTTGGTTCTCCTATCACAGCAGTGTGAGTGCGCATTCTAGAATAGAAACCTGATTATGCTTCTCCCTTCCTTAAACCCTGTCAGTGGCTTTTTCATTATTCTTAGGATCATGACCTACTCCTCACCCAGGCTCAGGAGCCCCTGTGTAATCATGCCCCGAGTCCTCTTCCATCCCCATTTCTTACAAGCCCTTCCCTCTGCTCCAGCCACACTCAGCTGCCTACCTCCCCTCCTCGACTCGTTGCTCCTACTCTCTCTTCAGGTCTCAGCGTGGATGTCGCTTCTTCCAAGAGGCTTTCCTGCCACCACCTTCAGATCCAAGTCTCCTCCTATGTTATCCTATAGTACCAGTTCCTGCTGTCTCAGCACATATCACTCTGTGCTTTATTTCCCTATTTCCTCATCTAGAAGTCAACCATCAACTTTGTGAGAGTACACACTGTTTATGCTCTTTACCACTGAACCCCAGCATCTACCACGATGGCTGGTACCTGCTAGAGACTTAAACTGTTTGTTCAATGAACTATCATTGGCTACACGTACCTTTCCTGTATGAAAAAAATGTTCTATGGATGCTAGCAATTAAATGAATATTTGCTGGTCCCTTTCTTAATTCACTGATTGAGGCTCTATCAGTCACAGAGGATCCCACTAGAAGAGTATACCTCTGAGGTCAAAGCCACCATCCATCTGACCTAAAGCAAGTCCGCAGTTAAGCTGTCCCAGTTAGATGTTCACTGCTGAAGAGCAAAGTCAGGCAAAGTCAGAGTTGCAGAGAGGTTTTTAATCAATGCAAACTGAGCCAGAGATTTTCGCATAGACAAGTGTAACCAGCACGACATAAGTCTCAGAAAGGGCTAGGGGAGTGAGGGCTTTGCCTGAGACAATCAAGAATGCTCTATGCTTAGGCAGTGGCAGCAGAGAGACTGTAGGGAGCCCCTGAAAAACCTTGCTTGAGGCAGGAGTATTTTAGGGTTTGGAGGAGCCAATATATTTTCTCCCTTGACCTGATCCACCGTTACTGGCTGCTCTGAGCAGAAGATGCAGTGGGGGATGTTCTCAGACCAGAGATCTAAACTGTCCTGAGGCCAAGGCTCCTAATTGCAGGCATTCAGGGCCTGGGGTCCTGCTCTGGGGTGGGGCGGCTCTGCAGAGTGGACATGACCCCTGCTCCCAGCGTGGTCCAGGTCCCTTTACTCATGTGTGCTCTGGGTCCAACACAGCCATGCACTCTTCTATTTATAATAAGGTCTAGGGTTCTATATATAGCACTGTAGGATGACTGCAGTAAACAATAATATACTATATAGTTTCAAATAAATAGATGGAAGATATTGAATGTTCCCAACACAAAGCAATGACAACTGTTTGAGTTGATGGATGTACTAATTACCCTGACCTGATCACTATACATCCTATGTATTGAAATATTGCTGTATTCCCTATGAATATGTACAGTTATGATTTGTCAATGAAAAAATTAAATTGAATTTTAAAAACAGATTAAAATATCTTGGAATTGCTCCCTACTCCAAGATGTAAAGAAAACCAAACTAATGGCTTGAACTGCCAGTACTGCAGGGCCTGGGGCCTTGTCCACAAGGCCAGCTCTGGTGGCTTTTCTTGGAGGCTTAACCGAAGTGCTGCAAGCCTGCACCCCACCCCACTTTCTTCTTACAGCTTTGCCTCCATGGCAGAAGTCAGAGTTTTCAGAGCTCTTCAGGCCCACCCCCACCTCGGGAGTGCACTCCACGTAATCCAGTCAAGGCAGCAGGGACCTATCCTGAGCCCCAAGGAGTAGCTGCCTCAACTTTCTTTACACATTCATTCCAGGTCCTCGGGCCCTTGGCTGATACCAAGTAACACAGAAAAAGTCAAGATTCAAGAGCCAGAACCCATTATCCTGACCATGCTGCAGAGAGTTACACATCTGAAAAGTGGATGAAATGATCCCCATTTATCTCAGTCTGTAGGCTTACCCCTTAAATAAATGGAGACAATGGGCATGAGGACTTTAAGAGGTAAGAGGTTGTGTGCAGATCTTACATTTTGCTCTTATAACCTCACATTTTGCTTGTTATAACCTTGCTCTCTCAGGGGCCTCCAGGGCAGCTCCATGCCTGTCTTCCCTTATCGTGCTGTTGATGGAGCTGGATGCCAGCTCCACATGGCTGCCCCTTCCAGACATGCCCACGGGTGCTGAATTCGTGCTGTTGAAAATGGAGAGATGTTTTCCCCTTAGGCAGCAAATGGCATAGAAGGTGGAGGTTTGGGGAGCAGCAGGAAGACTTGGACAAAGAACATAAGGGGCTGTGACTTGGACAAAGGACTTGGACAAGCTGAACTTTCTGGGTCTGTGACTTGGACAAAGGACGTGACTCACTGCAGGCAGCCTGCTGGCAATTGTTTGTCTGGAGAAGAAACCTTGCACCAGAAACCTCTGCCTTCATTTTTGTTTCTCACCTGCTGGCTCAGCCTTCTTCTTTTCCTCTTCCCTTCCCAGGCCTGGGTTTCTATGCCTCTAAGAGCAAGAGCTCTTTCTTTTCCAAGCAGGAGAGACTGTGAGGGGCTCACTATCCAAGTGGCAGCCCCAGCTTCTCGGCTCTGGGCTGTGTGGGCCTGGGTGTTGGAGAGAATCCAGTCCCAGGCAGCTGTTCCACTGGTGCCTGCTTCACTGGGCAGTTGATGCATAACCTTACATAGGTGTCAAGGATCTAGCCTGTTCTGAATATGAAAAGGGCTAAAGCGGAAAAAAAAGCAAAGATTTGAGTTTCAAATCCATTAAAGCCATCCTTCTTTGGCTTCCTAAGTGTGTAGTGCTGGACCATTATTTCTAAAGTGCTGGGGCCTGGCTTATCTCCCAGGACATAGGCCTGAGCCAGGATGCTGTGTTCCTTTGGGTACCATGGCTGGTGCCAGCAGCTGAACTTCACAGTGGGGCCTTGGGAGTGTGGGGGGCAGTGGGAAGTGATTCCATGGCCATCCCTGCAGTTACTGTCCTTTGATGTGGCTCTTGACAGTGGCCTTGGAGACCCCCTTGTGACTCACTGCAGTGGACTCCCCTTGGTCTCATCTCACCTGGCCAATCAGCCAGCTACACTAGACACTGTTGCTTGTTGCATTTTACTTGATACCCACTGCTCTGTGGGCTCCTAAGCTCTGCTTTCTCTTGCCTCTCCCACCTCCCTGACTGTTCTCTCTCAAGCTTTCCTGTGGATTCTTCTTTCTCGCCCAGGGATGTTGCCTCCAGCCTACTGTTCCTGGGTGATTTCATCCTCTTCTACATCTTGGGACATCCAGATCTGTACTTCTGGCTGGATTTCTCTTGCTTTTGTTTTGCAGGCACTTTAAATTCAACATGACCCAAACTGAATTCCTTACCTTTCCTTCCAATTTACTCATCTGCTTCTCTCCTTGTCTGCCTGTCTCATGAAGGGCACTGCCATTCTCCCCTTCACCCCAGCCAGAAGTCAAGAATCAGACCAGAGGCCTCCCTTACTCTCACCTCCCCTGCCCTAATCTCAGATGATTTATGACAAAATCCTGCTAATTCTACTTTCTTAACACTGTTTACGTCCATCTCCTTCTCTCTATCCACATTGCCCTAGATCAGCACTCATTAACTCTTCTTCCCAGCTCTTGCTCCGTGCCTGTCTCGTCTCCGCACTGCAGCACAATGCCTGGGCAACAGGACGACTTAGTGGATGTTGGTGGAATGAATGAATGAATAAGTAAATGAACTATGGGTAGAGATTGCCTGCTCAGGGGAGTAATGCAGGGTGGTTGTTCCACAGCTGGTTGGCATTGTGAGTAACCATCAGGCATCACCATTCTTCATCTCATTTGCCCTCAGTGAGCTGCTTGTGAATGAACCCACTTTAGAACGAGGTTTGTGGGATTCAGGAGACTGGGGCTGTTGTCCAGGCTCTGTAACTTGCTCATCATGTGACAGGTCCTTTTTGAGACTATTTTTGTCCCTGAGAGAATTGCAACACCAGGGATCAAAGGGTTTGAGTGTCTCAGTTGCTCTTTGTCTACCATGCAGCACTCTCTTTGGAAAGGAAGAAGGACAAAGATAGAGATAGAGTGAAGTGGAGAAGCGGCGCAATCTGTAAGGAGGTATCTTGCTAGTTTCTTAACGCAAAACATTGTTCAATCCCCCATCATCACCTAGTCGTCTCAGAAAGTTCTCTGTTCCTATTTCCCTCAGGACAAAGAGGGCTTGGTCTTGGGGATTCTGGAAGCCTCTTTGCAGAGCCCTGACACCTAAACAAAATAGAGGATGTACCTGCTGAACAGATAACTCCTATTTCAGTTTCCCTTATGTTTTGGCTTGAACAGGGATTTTATATCTAGTTTGAGTAGCTGACTGCGTGGCCCCCAATAAGTCCCTTAGACCCTTTGAGCCTGTGTAATGACATCTTACCTGAAGACAGGGGCTGGGGCCCATGATTCTAGCACATCTTGGAATGTGTTCCTTTCTGTGTTTCCTTCTGTTACTTCTACTCTTCTGATTGTAGTTTTTAGGGAATGCGTGCGCTCTGTGAGAGTGCAGTCTTCTCTGTCCATGGTGAGTTCTCTGCCAAATCTTCTCTACTTCATTGTATCTGGATCTTTTTGGAAAGCCAGCTATGTGTCCTCAGCCCCTTTCAAGGGTTCTGGAGATGAGAGCCAGAATATGGGTATAGAGAGCATCATAAGTTACCAGTCTTGGAAAAATGTTTAATAGCAACTATTTTACTTCAGTTCATTGCCTCAGCAGATCCATTCCCTGCAGTATGTTATTTTGTGGTACTTTATCCTGTTCGATTTTAGATAATGAATAATCACAATTATACCAGGTACTGCTCTAGTGATTTCCTCCTAGGAGCCTATGGTGACTTAGCACATCTTGGAATCCTTCTTGAGCCCCCGGATACTGAAGGATCAGGCAGATCCCGGCAGAGGCAGGGGGCAGGGGCAGGAGCGATTGTGATTGTCCTTTGGCGAGGGAAGCTCCAAGGAGGGGACTTTGTCAGGGTCAGAGAGTTGGCCGTGGGGCCAAAGTCAGGCTGTGAGCCCTGACTGTTCCATGTGTCAGGCTGCTGTGCAGATTTTCTAGTCCCTCTGAATTCATCCTGCCTTTTTTTTTTCTGTTACCCCTAAGGTGCTCTTTTGTTCACCACAGAACACTGAGCACTTCTGGTTCCTCTGAGGTTGGTATCCAGTTGGTTCAGTGTCAGAGCCCTGGCTGGGCTGGCACCAGGATCCTCTGGCTCATCTTGTGGGGGATGCCAGCACGAGATTGCTGTTGGGGTATGGCTGGCATTTGGGTTGCAAGACGTGGTTGAGGGGTTGCTTACCCAGGCCTGCAGAGACTCTCCAAATGCATCGGTACGTCCACTGAAGATGTCCAATATAAGCGGGTCAGGGTCACCCTGCCTCCAAGTAGAGTGTAAATAAATAACACGTGGAGCCTTTTTTCTGAGTGTGCCGGCATCCCACGTGTGCCCTTCCAGTTCACTCTGCACCTCTCTGTACCCTGCTCTGGAGAGCTTTCCTTGCAAAGCTGACCCTTCCAGCTGGGTTCTGCCTGTGGGCAACAGGAGCACCAGGGGGAGGGCAACAGGAGCACCAGCGGGAGGGCAACAGGAGCACCAGTGGGAGGTTGGGGGAGGGAGGGGCATTGATTCCCTCGGCCCCTCCCTATGGGGGATCACTGTCGACCTGCTCTTTCCCTGACCTGAAACTTTCGTGTAGCAGACCCCATACTCCTTCACGGCCTCTGGGTTCCAGTAACTTCTCGCCTCTTGCCTCCTACATCTAGGAGTCATCCTGGAGCTCCTCTCTTACCAATCCCAGGCAACTGCCACTTTGCTTCCTCTAAGCTATGTTGACAAACAGAAATTATGGATGCCATTCATCAAGCACTTGCTATGTGCCAGGCACTTTTCGAAGCTTTCTACATGAATTCTCTCGTTTAAATCCTAAAAAAATCCTCTAAGGATATAGTAACATCTCCAACTTACAACAGGGAAACTAAGACACAGCTGGGTTCAGTAAATTTCCCAGGATAACAAGGTTTCAAACAAAAGCAGTCCTATTCCAGGGTGCACTCAGCATAGGGTCTGGTCATCACATGGTGGCTGTTGTTTTGATTGTGGTGGAGACTGCTCATTAGGATTGCTAGCTGCTCACATGTTTTGGATGAATTCAGAAAAGCAGACCTGGTTTGCAAAGTTAGGTCCACCCTCCACCTGCTCACTGGTGTGGTCCCTGGGCCAGCAGCATCAGCGTCACCTGGGAACTTGTTAGAAATGCAAATTGTCGGAGGGATAGCATTAGGAGATATACCTAATGCTAAATGACGAGTTAATGGGTGCAGCACACCAAAATGGCACATGTATACATATGTAACAAACCTGCACGTTGTGCACAGGTACTCTAACATTTAAAGTATAATAATAAATTAAAAAAAAAAGAAATGCAAATTGTCTCCCCATCCCAGACCTGCTGAATCAGAACCTCTGGGGGTGGGGCCGGCAATCTCTTGTCCAGATGATTGTGGACATGCTGGCTTGACAGCCACCACACTGCACAGAACCCACCCACATGCCCTATGAGTAGAAGCACGTTGCTTTCCCGCAGGGGTATTTATGGTCTCTGCACTCTGAGCCTGGTGTGGTTGAACTAGCAGGGCGGGCCCCATTCTCTAGCTTGCTCTGGGAAACAGGCTGCCTTGGCAACCCATGCATTGTCCTTGGCCCTAGCAGTTCCTATTTCCCATCTTCTGGTGACTGTGGCCAGCCAGAAGCCCGGGCTTTCCTGGTGGTTGGTTTCTCAGGTCTGTGTACCTGTTTGTCCTGGCTCTGTCTTTCGCTGGTCTTCTCCCTGATGAATTGAACTTTATCTGTAAGGTCTCTGGTAGCTCCAGCTTATATTTTGGACTTGTGGATAAAGTATCCGCCGATAGTTGACCCAGCTTTCTTGAGCTCTGGAGTGCCCAACCTCCCTCTGAGATAAAGCAAGGCAGGGTGGGCTATTCACATGGTGGAGCATCTCAGAGCAGCGTTGAGTGGGGCCAGGGCCATGCTTGGGCAGTTGAGGAAACCCCTTTCTTTACCATAGGCCCTAGGACTCTCTGGTATGGAGCTGCCTGGCATGTGGCAGACTGGGTCTCCAGGATTGACTTCAGCTGCTCTGTCACTGTGCTTCTCTGCTGTTTTCTTTGCCTGGTCCCCTCTTTGGGATTTGTTAAGGGGTTCATTCATTCATTCATTCATTTGTTCATTTACTCATGCATTGCGTTCAACAAATATTTATTGAACTTTCACTCAGCATAAGAGACAGTTCTATAAACTGTGTTGATAGTACTGAGGAGCCTGATGCTGCCAGCATTTACAGAGCTTTCATTTTATGGGGGAAACAGACAATAAGCAAATATATGAAGTGGTGTCAGGTGCTGAAGAGAGTTCTGAAGAAAACTAAAGCAAGAAAATAGAATATGATGGAGGTGGCGGTGTTTGCAGAGAGGGTAATCTGGAGAGGGCATTCTGAAAAGGTGACATTTGAATAAAGACTTGAGTGGAAATAATGTAGACAGTGGTCCATTTCCAAGACAAGGGGTCTTGATTTAGCCTAGGTCAGCAAACTACAGAAGAAACAGGATATACTAGGCCCCCGCTTTGATAGCCGATGCTTGTTTGTTGGCCTCCCCCTCCCCACCTTCCCCCTCGCCCCTTAGTTGCGCTCATCCAAACCAAAAAAGTTTCATCTAAAATAAAAATTTACCAGTCTTCAAAATAGCTCACTTTTGTCCGTTCTTATCAGCCTGCCCAGCTACTTAGGTCATACATCAAATACTTTAAGAGCCCCTGAGCTAACTAGGATTGTAATGCATTGTGGGCTGCAACAAAATGCAGCAAGACAACCTAAAAAACAACAACAACAACAATAAATGAATAAATAAATAAATAACACCTAAAGCCCCTACCCAACAATCAATAGGCAACGTCCAGGAAAATTGTAACCCCATAGTACTCAGCCTATGAGGAACCGGGGCAGGGACCTGTGCACTAGGGGATCAATTGCTTGTTGAAACTGTTCTGGGTGTACCTGCTCATCAGACATCCGATCTTGTAAAATCATCATTAAAAGTCTCACTTTCGCTGTTCTCCGGGTCTCTGAGTCCATTCCTTGGGTTTGGACGGGTGACTTTGTTTCTCACAACCTGGTGGCCTGTACAGGGATCTCTGTGCCCACGTGGAGTGAGTCTCTGGCCGAGAGGGGAGACACATCCCACTTGATTTATGTGGCCCACTCTGTCCAGGTGTCCTGGCTCCCCACAGAAGCCATAGACAAACCCAACACTGTTATTCAGGAGACAGCGAAAGTGACACAGGGAGAAAAGCAGGCACTGCGGCAACCAGGCAACCTCATGCATGAGCTAAGGTAGGAAAATTGAACTATAAGTACTGCTTTGGTGGTTGGGCATCTTTGGAGGTCTTGGGGGTGCAAGAAGCCTCCAGTAAGGGGGGCTGAGTACACAGGGAAAAGCTCAAACACAGAAACCAGCTGAAAATGAAAAACTGAAATTCTAGGCCTAGGGAACAAGGTAAAGAGGGAACTAAAAAAACCCCTTCTAACATTCTCCCAGATAGTCTGCTGGGGAGAATGTTGCAGGTCTAAAGGGATAATCCTCAAACCAGGGACAAGGAAAAGCAAAAAATAATAAAGTGTTGCTGTTTTATCTGGCCCAAAGAGCCTATTTGTCAGCCTTCAGTCTTTTGGCCTAAGCTGGGCTCAGATAAAGATTGAGTGTGCCAAGCTTTAATTTTCTATGTGAATAATAAAATCCCATCCCCACAAGAGGAGATGGGTTATGCTCTTTGTTGGATTAGTGAACTAACCCCCATGTTCCCCCTTAAAGAGAAAAAAAAAAAAAAAGCACAGTAAAAAGCCCTTGCCCAATGAAAAGCCCTGGGATTCCCCAACACGCTTGCCCCCCTCACCATACATGTCACAAAGTAGAGGACAGGGAGATCGGGGGCAACAGGAAGGTTGGAGGAAGAGGAATCTGGGGGTCAAGAAGAAGCTAAACCCAATGCTCCCTTAAATCCTTATCTAAACTTGAGGAAAGAATTAGAACAATGTAAGAAGGACGCTAAGAATTTCCCCGTTCCTTCTAAACAGCAGGCATCTAATGTGCACCCTCTTAGAGAAGTCTGTACGGGACAGGGAAAAGTTGAATTTGTGAGTGTGCCTCTAACAAGTACTAGGGTTAGGAATTAAAAAAAAAAAAAAAAAAAAAAAAGACTACTCTTGGAAAATCCCCTCAGTTTAACAAAGCCGCTAAATCAATTTTTAAAACCCAATTTTTATATCTGGGCTAAGGTAATGTCAATCGTGAATATTTTGTTTACTGAGGAAGAGAGGGGAATAATGAAAAGGGCAGCCAAAACCATTTGGGAAAAACGGCATCCTCCCAGGCAAGGAGTCCTGCCAGCTGAGCAGAAATTCCCAAATGCAAATCCCAGATGGGATAACAGTAACCCCAGAAATCGGGCCCAAATACAAGACCCTAGAAAGCTAATAATAATTAAAGGGATTCAAGAGTCCACTCCTGAAACACAGAATGTCTCAAAAGCATTCAAAATGCAACAAGAAAAAGAGGAGACTCCCTCTGTGTTTCTGCAAAGGCTCGGGGATCAAATAAGAAAATACTCAGGATTAAATCCAGAAAACCCAGTAGGGCAAGGCCTTTTAAAGGTTAATTTTGTGACTAAAAGCTGGCCTGATATTACTAAGAAACTGCCAAAAATTAACAAATAAAGTTTAAAAAAATTAAACATTACTAAAGGAAGCTCAAAAGGTTTTTGTAAGAAGAGAAAAAAAGTTTAGCTGCTGACCCTGAAGGCAGGGGAGAGCTGGCCACACAGCTATATGTGGAAGCTGGCTGCTAGAAAGCTGTTAATAAAAGTGACTGCTAAATCTTTGTCATTTTGGCCGAACTGTCCATCTTTGCAGACGGACAGAGGGGAGCCAGGGCCCAGCACGGCTCAGCTCGTGGCCAGAAAGAGAAAGAAGAAAAAACTGTGTAAGGGAAAAAGGAAGCAGGGAATGACAGAGAGAGAGAAAAAAAGAAAATGAGCGAGATAGAGACTGGAAAAAACAGGGATCCAAGAGAGACACGGAAGATGAGACTGGGGAGAAAAATAATGCAAAAGGAAGAAAGAGTACAAGAGGAAGTGAGCGGATGCAGAGAGGTTGGCAGAGCTGGGGGAAGGTTCTAGAGGCTCAAGCAACAAGGAGGTGCCAGGAAAGGGTGCAGTGCGGCCACTGAGGCGGGACAGGGCCCAGGAACTGGAGGGTGCAAGTGAGAAGGGGATGTGGAGGAGAGTTTAGGATCAGGCTGCCTGAGGAATAGCGGGTTGCCTACGGCAAAGGGTAGATGGCTGTTTGTGAGGTGGGGGTAGAAAACATTGAGGATGTGGAAGAGTAAATGGATGAGATGACTATTAAGGTTGTGTTGTTGTTTTACTGAGAAGCTGTGAGTCCACCAGGGGCAGCTGTCAGTAAGGCTGCAGAAAGGCTGGGGGGAAGATCCAAATTAGGGTTGTGAACTCCAAGGACTACAGGGCCAGCAAATGGTGAGAAAAAGGGCTGCAGGGTTGGATGGGGACTGTGACTAACTCAGGAGGGCACACCCTGTTAAAGGGGCCATGGTTGCTCGGCTGCTCTTACAGTGCCAGCCCTGTGTTGCCAAATTGTCAACAAAATTTGGCAAAAAATCTAATTTTTTATGTAAAATATAATTTTTAAATGCTGGTAATCAGTTTACAAAACTTAAAAACCCAATACAGGCGAAAGAGGATGCCACTTTGCCATCTCTGAAATAGAGAGAGCTCATGCTGGGGAAAAGTCTGCCGAGACGCTTTGAGGTGGGTTGTATGAAAGTTTCCCAGAGCCAGGCTGGGCCAGGGGAGGATCCTTGCAGCTGAGGAGGAGGAAAAGCCACTGAGTCCCCTCCCAGAGTGGAGACAAACCGGAGACCCTTTGCAGTTGCTGGGTCACCAGAAGGGGCGATGTAAAATGCAAACAGTGCATCTCTTGGCCTGCCGGGAAAACCAACAGTGCCTTCAAAGCAAAGAAAGAGGAAGGGAGAGCTAACCCAGGGATGCCTTTGCTCATGAGAGTGCCCATCAGGGAAGGAGCCACAGGCTGACAGCTCTTCAAACCAGCGACTCTTGGACCAAAGCCAGACCTAGCAGGACCCAACCAAAGGCACCCTGGGAGCCCAGCTGGTCAGTCCCTTGCCTCCCTACGTTTCCCAGTGCGCCCTGGAAAGGTGCCTAACCTAACTCCAGCCAGTTTCTTATAAAAAGGAGAGGAGAATAAAAAGGCATCAAACTGTAACTGTTTAAATATCATAAAATACCAAACTAAAGTTAAACCAAACCTTAAAAAACTCCACTACATAATGGAATAAGGCTGTTTGTAAGTGGGTCATCCCAAGTAATAGATGGTAAAAACAAAACAAAACAAAACAAAAAACAAAAAACAAAACACAATAGCTATGCTGTCATCAATGAAAACAAACAATCCTTACGTAAAAAAGGTAAATTACTCAATAACTTGTCAGCCCAAATGTGTAAATTACATGCTCTTAGCCAGGTCCTGAAGCTCCTATAAGGCCACAAAGACACTATATATTTTAATTCCAAATATGCCTATGGAGTAGTACACACCTTTGGAAAAATATGGACAAAGCAAAGCCTAATAAATAGCAGGGGGAACTTATTGGTATATGGGGAACTGGTCAAAGAAGTTCTAAAAAGCCTCCTGCTCCCAGCAAGGATAGCCATAGTTCATGTAAACGGCCATCAGAAAGGAAACACTATAGAAGCTGTAGGGAACAGGTTTGTGGATGAAGCTGCTGAGCAAGTCTCCCTGGAGGAAGAAGTTAAACTCTTCGGCCTAATCCCAGATATCCCTAAGGTGGTATTAAAACCCCAATTTTCTAAAGAGAAAAAGGAAAAGCTGGGCAAAATAGGGGCCACTCAAACTGAGGATGGGACGTGGGTGCTCCCTGATGGGAGAGAACTAATAAGCAAACCCATAATAAGAGAACTAACATCCACACTGCCTACGGGAAGTCACTGGGGTCGCCAGGCCATGTGTGATGCAATACTCAAGAATTATGGGTGGGCCAGGCATGGTGGCTCATGCTTGTAATCCCAGCACTTTGGGAGGCCGAGGCGGGCGGATCACTTGAGGTCAGGAGTTTGAGACCAGCCTGGCCAACATGGCGAAACCCCATCTCTACTAAAAATACAAAAATTAGCCGGGCGTGGTGGCAGGCACCTGTAATCCCAGCTACTCAGGAGGCTGAGGCAGGTGAATCACTTGAACCCAGAAGGTAGAGGTTGTAGTCAGCTGAGATTGCACCATTGCATTCCAGCCTGGGCAGCAAGAGTGAAACTCTGTCTCAAAAAAACAAAAACAAGAATTATGGGTATACAGGAATGTATACCCTTGCTAAACAAGTGTGTGAAAATTGTGTAACCTGCCAAAAAATAAACAAAAATGTAGTCAGAAAACAAACTACCGGAGAAAGACGTCCTGAGTTAAGGCCATTTCAAATCATTCAAGTAAATTTTACAAAAATGCTCAAAATAGGGAGACTAAAGTATTTGCTGGTAATGGTAGGCCACCTCTTCAGCTGGGTGGAGGCCGTCCCCCTCCCAACTGCCACTGCCCTGAATGTGGTCAAAATAATCTTAAAACAAATTATACCTAAATTTGGCCTGGTAGAAGATATTAATTCAAACAATGGGAGCGACTTTACCTCAAGGGTACTAAGGGGAATTATGGAAAGTTTACACATTAAATGGGATTACCACACCCCTTGGCATCCCTCTTCCTCTGAAAAAGTAAAAAGAATAAATCAAACTCTCAAAAAGCATATTACTAAACTAATCTTAGAAACTAAAATGCCTTTGACCAAATGTATCCCAATAGCACTCCTTAGGATTAAGACAGCCCCCACAAAAAACTTGAAATTGTCCCCTTACAAGTTGTTATATGGACTCCCATATTTAGGTAGGACCACTAACTTTCCTACTATAAAACTCAAAAACCAATTTAAAAAAAAGTTGTATACTGACCATATCCTCCACCCAGTCATTCCTTAGGTTAAAAGGACTTCTAACTCAAACCCTGCCTCTGAAGTTCACAGTTCACCACTTCCAGCCTGGCAGCTCGGTGCTAATTACGACTTAAAGAAAAACAAGCTCAGGCCAGGTGCAGTGGCTCACACCTGTAATCCCAGCTCTTTGGGAGCCCAAGGTGGGAGGATCACAAGGTCAGGAGTTCGAGACCAGCCTGGCCAAGATGGTGAAACCATATCTCTACTAAAAATATAAAAATTAGCTGGGCATGGTGGTGGGTGCCTGTAATCCCAGTTACTTGAGAGGCTGAAGCAGAGAATTGCTTGAACCCAGTAGGCGGAGCTTACAGTGAGCAGAGATTGCACCACTGCACTCCAGCCTGAGGCTCCGTTTAAAAAAAAAAAAAAAAAAAGGTCCACCCAAACTAGGAAGGTCCCCATCAAGTGCTCCTAACCACCAAACCACTGTGTAAATAGCTAAACAAGGGTGAATACATTACACTAGGGTCAAAAAACTGGAAAACAAAAAACAAAAAACAAAAAAAAAATGAAACAAAGGGAAAAGGGTAAATGGGAAGTGTATAAATCACCTAAGAAACCCTTAAAGCTAACTCTAAGGAAAACCTAAAAGGAAGCTATAAGCAGGCTCCATCATTGGGGGTGTATGTTAGAATTAATTCTACTACCAGGGGTAAGGGGGTTCACAATTATTAAATGAAGCCCAATAGAAAAAAAAATCCCGTCAAACTAATAGTCAGCAGAATTAAAAACTCCACCCCCAAACCACAAAGTTCAATGCCTGCCAAGTCTTACATTGTGAAAATTTAGGAAACCAAAGGCAGCTGTCACAAGCAAACAAGTATCTATGTCCTAAAACAGGTTGCTATTGGGAAAAGCCCTGTGCTAGCTGAAATGGGGTCTGGTAAACCACCCAATTTCAAGGCTAGGTGAGTCACTCTTCCAAAAACAAACCCTTAAAAAAGAAAATACATTTGTATAAGGGCCCTACGCCATCTAATTGTAAAAATTTAGAATGCAATCCTATATTAATTACCATAAACAACCCAGCTACTCTAAACAAGGAACCTTGGAGGTATGGATTAGGAATAAATATCTCAGGAAGGGATCCTGTAGGACGGTTAGCTTTTAGGCAAGTCACCAACTCCACCCCAAGCCCACCCAGGATTACTATAACTCCCCATCCCACTACTTCCTTTAACCCACCAGACAACCCTAAGAGAGTAAAAATAATTAAAATAACAAACTTAAGGCAAATTTAAAAAGTTAAGAGTGAAGGAATATGGGGGTGGAAATGCCTGGGTTAAATGGGTCAAATTTTCAATACTAGCTCTTAATAAGAGCGACTGTTAACGCATGGTCTGCTGGGCGGCCTCAGGCACAGGGTAGTTCTGTTTCCCCTAAAATGGAATACCAATCCCAAGGCATGCATTGCATGTTGGCTCTATACTAAAACAGAAATGCATGGGGAAATAAGACTTACAAAAGCCTATCATTGCTCTTTCCTGCCTTAGGAAGGTCAAGTTCTAGAGCAATCCCCTCGTTCTCCATAGGGAATATAAACCACTCCTCCTGCCTGTCTAGGCAGGGGCAAAGTTCAATAAGCCCTTGGGAAAACTCCCAACTTGTACACACATCCTAAACGTTACTAATGAGTCAAACAAAGGCAACTACTCGGCTCTTCATATATCCTGGGCTAATGTCTGGTGGTACTGTGGAAAGAGAAATCTCAGTAACCTGTTACTATCCAATTGGACCGGAACTTGTGCCTTACTTAGTTCAATTGGCCATTCCATTCACCTTGGCATTCCATAAAAATCCCCAAGAATCCACAGGGCCACCAAAGGTGGAAAAATTTAACAAATTCTTTTAATCCCAACATTTATATTAACTCAATAGGAGCTCCTAAAGGAGTACCTAATAAATTTAAAAACCAAAGAATACAAAAATAAATGTGGAACTGGGAACAATAGGAGTAAAAAGAAAAAGAAGAGGGAATTAAAGGAAATAATGGATACAGTGGTCCATTTCTAAGACAAAATGCCTTAAATTGGCTTAGGTCAGCAAACTACAGAAGAAACAGGAAATACTAGGCCCCTGCTTCTATAGCCGATGCCTGCTTGTCGGCCTCCCCACCTTCCCCCTCTTCCCCGCCCCTTAGTTGCCCTCACCTGAACCAAAGAATTTTAGTCTAAGATGAGTTTACTAGCCTACAAAATAGCTTGTTTTGTGGGTTCTTATCAGCCTGCCCAGCTACTTAGGTCATAAATCAAATACTTGAAGAGCCCCTGAGCTAACTAGGATTGCAATGCATTGTGGGCTGCAACAAAATGCAGCAAGACAACCTAAAAAAAAAAAAAAAAAAAAAAAGCACCTAAAGCCCCTACCCAACAATCAATAGGCGACATTTGGGAAAATTGTGACCCCATGTGTCCAGTCTATAAGGAAACGGGGAGGGACCTGCACACTAGGGGATAAATTGCTTGTTAAAACTGTGCTGAGTGTGCCTGCCTATCAAACACCCAATCTTGCAAAACCATCATAAAAGTCTCGCTTTCACTGTTCTCCAAGTCTCTGAGTCCATTCTTTGGGTTTAAATGGGTAAGTTTTTTCTCAGAAGGTGAAAGAGTGAACTATTCAAATATGGCCAGATGCAGTGCCTCACCCCTGTAATCCCAGCACTTTGGGAGGCCGAGGTGGGTGGATCACCTGAGGCAGGAGTTCGACACCGGCCTGGCCAACATGGAGAAACCCCATCTCTACTAAAAATACAAAAATTAGCTTGGTGTGGTGGTGCATGCCTGTAATCCCAGCCACTTAGAGGACTGAGGCATGAGAATGGCTTGAACCTGGGAGGCAGAGATTGCAGTGAGCCAAGACCATGCCCCCGCACTCCAGCCTGGGTGGCAGAGTGAGACTCTGTCTCAAAAAAAAGAGAACTATTCAAATATAAGGGAAACAGCTGGTGCATGGTCTCTAGGTGGAAACCCTTAGTTTGTGGGTGTCAGGTAGCAGAATAAAGATCAGGGTGACAGAGGCTGAAGAGCAGGAGGGGGCTGGGAAAGTTGCAGAGCCTTGTGGGTATGTAAAGGATACAGGAGTTTGAGGATCAAAGTTTAGAACTCTGGAGCACTGAGGGGATGGCAGTTGCATTCTGAATCTTCCTACTTCTCCATTTAGTATATGGCCTTCCTTTGCTTCTAGAGACTGCCTTTTCTAGGCTTCAGGACCCACAGATATTCCTTGGGAAAATGGTCTTTTGGACTTGTCCTTCTCTCTTTCCCATCATTATTGGAATGTGCTTTCCCCCTCCTTTTAGAAGTGAAGAAACCTCATGAGTGAGTTCACACTTAGATGTTTATATGACAAGTAAATGCTTAAAAGTCTTTGATTTGAGAGTTTGGGAAGTGATAGAAAGGATAGAAAGGGAAAGGCTGTGTCTAGATTTCACAGGCCTTAAGTCTAAGGATTGCTGATTTCAGTGGTTTAAAACCACCAAAATAAATAAATTTGTCTATTTCTCCTTGTGATTCTATCAGATTTTTTTCTCCAATTGTTTTATTTTGATAGAATACACATAACATAAAATATACCATCTTAACCATTTTTAGATACACAATTCAGTGGCGTTAAGTACATTCACATTGCAGTGCAACCATCACCACCACCCATCTCCAGAACTCTTTTCATCTTGCAAAACTGAAATTCTACCCATCAAACACCACCAACTCCCATTCCCTCTTCCTCCCAGCCCCTGGCAACTACTGTTCTGCTTTCTGTCTGTATAATTCTGACTATGCTACCTTTTATAGGTATAGTCTTACCGTTTTTGTCTTTTCGTGTCTGGCTTATTTCACTTAGCATATGTCCTCAAGGCTCATTCATTTGTAGTATATGTCAGATTTTTCTTCCTTTTCAAGGAAGAATAATATTAAAGTGTGTGTGTATACCATATTTTATCTATTCACCTATCAATGGACACTTGGTTTGTTTTCCCATTTTAGCTATTGTGAAAAATGCTACTTGAACGTGGGTGTACAAACATCTCTTTAAGGATGCGCTTTCAATTATTTTGAGTATATATCTAGAAATGGAATTATGGGATCACATGGTAATACTATACTTAATTTTTTGAGGAATGGTTATACTGTTTTCCACAGCAGCTGTGCCATTTTACATTCTCACCAACAGTGCACAAGAGTTCCAATTTTCCACTCTCTTACAAACACTTGTCATTGTCTTTCTTTTAAAAAATATATATTAGCCACCTTCTTCTAGGTGTGAAGTGGTATCTCATTGAAGTTTGGATTTGCATTTCCCTAATTATTGGTTCTATCAGTTTTTGTTTCATATATTTTATGGCTCTTTCATTAGATGAATAAGCATAATTCCAAACATAACAATTGGAATTGTTATGTCCTCTTGATTGACTCCTTTATCATTATGAAATGATCTTTTTCCCAGTAATATTATTTGTTCTGAAATATACATTGTTTGATATTAATATAGCTATTCTAGGTTTCCTTTCATCAGAATTAACATGGTATATATCTTTTGTCATCTTTTTACTTTTAAGCTTTTATTATGTTAAAGTAAGTTTTAAATAGAGTGGCATATGGCTGTTTGTAAAATCTAAAGTGATAGCCTCTAACCTATGCCTTTTAATTGAAGTGTATAGACCATTTAATTTTAATGTAATTATTGATGCAGTTGGGTTCAAACCTACCATCTTGCTATTTGCTTCTCTATTACTTATCTGTTCTTTGTTACGCTTATCTTCTTTTTCTGCATTTTGGGGGCAACCTATAACCTTTTGTACTTTTACAAAGTGGCCATGTTAGGGTTTATGGTATATGTATTGAACTTAACATCATCTACCTTCAAGTAATATTATAGCACCTTATATATAGTAATCCCTCTTAGCTGCAGGGGATACAATCCAAGACCTCTAGTGGATCCCTGAAATCAAAGATAGCACTGAACCATATACATACTATTTTTTTTATCTGATAACCAAGACAGCTAAGCTACTAAGTGACTAATGGGCGGGTAGCATATACAGCATGAATATGCTGGACAAAGGTATGATTCATTTCCTCGGTAGGTGGAAAGTGAGATGATGCAAGATTTCAACTTACTACTCAGAATAGTGTGTAATTTAAAACTTATGAATTGCTTACTTATGGAACTTTCCATTTAATATTTTCAGACAATGGTTGATATCTGGTAACTGAAACCATGAAGAGCAAAGCCATAGATAAAGGGAGGCTACTGTATAGAAACCTTCAACGATATATCCCCATTCCTCCCCTTTTGGCCTTTGTGCTATTGCTGTCATTGATTTTATTCCTACGTATTTATAATTCTTACAAGATTTTTTAAAAATTTAAATAGCTAATGATCTTCTAAGGGGATTTAAATAATAAGAAAAAAAGCCTTTTATATTTACACATAGAGTTACCATTTCCAGAGCCCTTCATTCTTGGTGCATACCCAGATTTCCACGTGGTATTGTTTTCCTTCTGTAGTATGCACCTGTGAATGATAAAATCTTTCAGTTTTTGTATGTCTCTAAAAGACTTGACTTTGCCTTCATTTCTGAAAGGTATTTTCACTGGGTATAGAATTCTAAGTTGACAGTTTTTTCTTTTATCTTTTTGGTCCTCTGAAGATGTTGCTGCCTTATCTTCTAGCTTGTGTTGTTTCTTATGGGAAGCTGACTGTCATTCTTATCTCAGTTCCTTTGTAATATATCCCCCTGATCCCCTACCCCTCTACCCTTGCCACTTTTAAGATTTTCCATTTATCAGTGGTTTAGAGCAATTTGATTATGTACCTTGGTATAGTTTTTTTACTCCCTCTTGCTTCTTGTGTTCAGGGTTTGTTGGGGTTTTCAGATCTGTGGGTTTATGATTTTCATCAATTTGGAAGATGAAACTCTAAAGCCATATTTCTTTAAATATTTTTGTGTCTACTCTTCCTTCAGGTGCTACAATTACGTGCATATTAGGCTATTTGAAGTTGTCCCACAGCTCAATGATATTCTGTTTAACTTTTGTTCAGTATTTTTTTCTCTGTGGGTTTTTTGGATGATCTTTATTGCCTTGTGTCAAGTTCACTAATATTTTCTTCTGTAATGTCTAATCTGCTATTAACCTCATTCAGTGTATTTCCTTTTTATTTCATATAGTTTTTATCTGTAGAAGTTCAATTTGGGTCATTTAAATATCTTCCATATCTCTACTTAACATGCTCAATCTTTCCAAAACAGAATACAGTTTAATAAGTACTTTAATGTCTTATCTACTAATTTCATCATTTGTATCATTTCTCGGTTCAGTTTTGTATGATTGATTTTTTTTTCTTCTTTATAGGTAGTATTTTCTTGCTTCTTTGCAAGCCTAGTAATTTTTGACTAGATGCCAGACATTGTAAATTTTACCTCGTTGGGTGATGGATATTTTTAGATATTTTATGCTTCTAAGCTTTGTTTTGAGATGCAGTTAATTTGCACAGTTTAATCCTTTTAGATCTTGCTTTTAAGCTTTGGTGGGATTAGAGCTATCTTTGGAGCTAATTTTTCACTATTGAGGAGAACAACAACAAAACACCTCTTCTGAGTATTCATAAATTATGAAGTTTTTACTCTGGCTGGGGAGGGCAAGAACTATTTCTGGCTCTGTGAGCCCCACAGAGAAGTCCCTGTGTCTTTTCAGTAGTTCTTTTCTGAGGCTCTGGTAGTTTTTTCACATCCATGGTTTGATCAGTCTCAGCTGAAGGCTTGCAGGGAACTCTTTACAGATCTCTGAAGGCTCTTCTCTGTATAGTATTTTAATCTACAGGACTCTGCATTGCAAACTTTATCTGTCTTTCTGTCCCCAGATTCCCACCTTCAACTGAGAGAGATTACTGGGTCTGCCTGGGTTCTTATTCTCTGTATGGTAGCCTGGATAATCCTTCTAGGCAGTAAGCTGGGGTAATCTTAGGGTTTACCTCATTTATTTGTCATCTCTCAGGGATCATGGTTTTCTATTGCCTAATGTTCAATATCTCAAAATCTACTATTTCTTATCTTTTATCTGTTTTTTTAACTCATTGTTGGGTTGCTTGGGAGTGCTTTAAAAAATCCAGTTTCTTGGAATCTGTATTGGCTAATATGAGGCCACCTTTAGAGCAGACCTGCGTATTACCCAGTGGCTGATGTTATTCCCTCTCTAGCTGGAATGCCAGTATTTTCAGTGAGTATGTACATTGGCATTTCTGATTAAAGTAGTCAGTCACTTCTTCTAAAAATATGAGTGGAAATATAATTATTTGGAGTAGGTGGGTTTGCTAGAATTAGGTGGAAGATGTCTAGAAAGAGTCTATGGAAATCAGGTGAGAATCTAGATTAAGTTGGTATGGCTATGATTTTGGCCAGCAACTTGTGATTTTCTGTCTCTCTTATAACAAGATTTTGTAGTTCATTTTTCTCTGCCTTCAGCTGAATGGCCAGATGATGGGGCCTGACAATCTATGAGGAGTCAGCTCCTGGCTCCTCACCAGTTATGCTATATAGGCTGAATCAGTCAGTCAGCTTCTCTGAACCATGGCATCATTACCTGCAGAAAGGGCTTGTACTACATGGGTGCAAAGAGATGGTTGGAAAATGTCTAACAAATACACTTAGACCTGTATTTGAAGCCACTTCTAGTGGCTAGTGTGGAATTATGGATGCTTAATAAATGCATTCTATGTTTGCAAGATATTTTCTTCTCCTAGAAATCTCCTTATCTCCCAGGAGATAAGACACTCCTTGGTAAAGACATTTTGAGTACCACTGAACCCTCCAAAGAGTATTGAGTATTATTGAGATTCTGATGATTATTCTTCCCAATTTTGTTTTTCTTCCTGCCACCTCTCTGCCCTCTCAAGGGAAGTGAATGCTCTCTGATCACATGGTGGGAAAGGGCCTCCTTCACTCGACTATAATAATAAATTTATGAAGGGCAACATTCACCCAGTTGAAGTGTAAGTGTACCATTATCACATCTTTATTATCTAGCTTTATACTAAGTATTAAGAGGGAAACACAGACATATAAAATCTGGTTACTAGTCTGAAGGAATTTACTTCTTGTTGTAGAAGTAACACCTACAGTTGTGAGATAATCTTTAGGAGACAATTTGCCAACAAAATAAATGGGAACATAGCCCATAGTTTCAGATAAGCAGATGCCATAGGAGGTCAAAATAGGAGCAGGAAGGACCCAAGCATCAGGGGCTGGAGAAAATGACTGATTTTCAATGATGGCTACCTTCCTAAAGATATCAATCCCATAATGCCCAGAAAGCTCAGAGGACAAAGGGCAGAACCAAAGGCTTGAGTGTACAATGTGTAAGGGAGGGGCCAGGGCCAAGCAGCCAGCAGAACAGGGCTCTATGGGCAGCCAAAGCCACTGTGTCCTGTGCCAGGAAAGGCCCAGAGAGCATCTAAAGATAGCACCCTGGCACAGAGTCAGACAGCAAGAGTGGGAAGCCTGGTACTCCTGTACCACACGTAGAATTTCCTCTGAATATTTATTACATGCTCAGCGTCTTCCAGTCATCACCATAGCCCCATAAAAGAGGCGGGACAGAAAATCATTGCCATTTGGAGAAGAGGAAACAGGATAGGGAACGCTCAATGGCCTTTGCACAGTGACATGAACAGGGAAGGAGAGAAGCAAGTCCAGAACCCACCGGTGCTGTCTCTGGCTGTGTGCCTATGAAGTGGTTACAGGGAAAACTCCTCTGAGGACTCCAGCCTGGGGTAAAGACAGTTATGAGCATAGCATAGGTCCCACAAGGATGATTTGACCCAAATCTGGAACTAAAAGTGTAGTCTAACTCCAGGCAAGGTGAGGGTAAGAGAGGACACTGGCTCTGTGTTTCTGCACATCTGCCGGTAAAAGAGAGTGGAGAGGGAAGCCAGGGCTCTGTAACCCTCTTCAAGTCAAAGGAGGGGAGGAAGCTCCCTTGCCTTGGGGAGGGAAGAGGGAGGAAGAGGAGAGGGATGCACAGGGAAGTCTGCTTTTAAGCCCATTAAAGAGGAAGAGCCAAGCATCCAATTAACTTGACATGTCTTGCAGCCAAAATATCTGAGGATATAAGAAGCGAATTTAATATGTGGAGGCTTGGGAGACAAGTGACTAATAGTGGAAAACAGCCCCAGTTTATTTAAAAAATAGGTCAGGCCCAACAAATCCGATAGATTCCCTCTCAGCACTTACGGATCCATGAGACAGAGGGAGTGCTGTGTGGGTGCAATGCCATTTTGATTTGAAGCAGACATTGCTGTTGTACCACAAAGAGACAGCCAGGGCTGGCAGGAGGTGCCCGTGCACAGCATGCAGATGCTGAGGGCGGCCTTTGCGTCCAGCGTCTCAGTGACCCTGGTCAGGACTGTGAGTCCCTACCAGTGACCGGCCCAAGATCACAAAGCCTGAAGGTGGCGGCACCCACACCCAATCCCAGCCCCTCTACTCTTAGAGCTAAAGTGCTCTCTGTGGCCTTGGGTGCTTCTCTTCCAGATGTCCTTGGCCCGGCTCTGGGAATCTCGGTTGGCTCTGAGATGGCAGCACCAGGCTGCCATCTGAGAGCAATGTCAGAGCTCAGGGCTTCAGAGAGGAAGAGAGAAGGCCTGAAGCTGTCCTCAGCACTGTCAGGACAGGTTTCCTAGGCACCAGCTGGAGAGCCTGTTAACATGCACAGTGTTGGGTCTCAGCCCCACCCTGATTTCATTGGTCTGCGGTGGGCTGGAGATCCACCAGCGACGGCCGACATGGATTATAAAACAGAAACACTGTTTGAAGTCGGAGCCCAGGTTATTTCTTTCAGAACGTTAATTTCTAGACATGTTTATAGATCTCAGGAAAAAGTGTGTCACAGCCATAAATGTGATAGTAGTAGATGCTCTAATTCCTCTTAGAAGATTTATATTATATAATATTTATATAATATATTTAATATATATACTATAATAAAATCATTTATTTTAGCATTTTAAAGGCTTAAAAGTATTGCAATTAAGAACTCTCTTTATGTAATCCCAGCGCTTTGGGAGGCCGAGGCAGGTGGATCACCTGAGGTCAGGAGTTCGAGACCAGCCTGGCCAACATGGTGAAACCCTGTCTCTACTAAAAATACAAAAAAATTAGCCTGGCGTGGTGGTGGGCACCTATAGTCCCAGCTACTTGGGAGGCTAAGGCAGGAGACTGGCGTGAACCCGGGAGGCAGAGCTTGCAGTGAGCTGAGATCACGCCATTGGACTCCAGCCTGGGCGACAGAGTAAGACTCCGTCTCAAAAAAAAAAAAAAAAAAAAAAAAAGAGCTTTCCCTTTAGCTTATCTGCCCAAACCTACTTGCCATGGAAACTTTTTCTAGGAATACCAATTCTGTGGTATACTATGTGGGAAAATGTTACTCTAGACCAGTGGTTTTCAAACTTTATGGTGTATCGGAATCACCTGCTGGGACCCATCCCAAAATTTCTGATTCATTGGTTTCTGTCCTTCAAGTCCTGGGAATCTGCATTTCTTACCAGTCCCCTGGTGATGCCAGTGGTCTGGAGACCACACTTCAAGAACCACTGGCGTAGACCCCTCTGTAAGCCCTGGCTCAGCCGAGGGTCCTGGGAGGCCTCCCAGAGTGGGAGGGTAGAGACTGAGAGCAGTGGGCAGCAGGAGCTAAGAGAAGGGGTTTCCAGGAAACACAGCCTTGAGGGGGCTTGACTCTAAGGTAAGAAAACCCTATGTAAGGATAGGCTCTGCCAAGATCCCAGAGTTAGAGTCAGAGATACTATAAAACAGGGGGTTCCAAATGGGGGACAGCCGACCCTCTGTGACAGGCATCAGTGGCTTGCCCCCAACATCCAGGCCTGGAAAAGGCAGATCTGGAGAGCGTCTGTGCCTAGAAAGCCAAGTCTGGTGAAGGGCATGAGGCAGACTACTGAAGAATAAACCAGAGCAAGCCGGGGAGCCCGGGAGACCACGTGCAGAAGACAACACCGTCTCCCAAGACTGGCAACACCTAGACCAAGCTTGTCCAATCTGCAGCCTGCATACCGCACAGGATGGCTTTGAACGTGGCCCAACACAAATCCACAAACTTTCTTAAAATACTATGAGATTTTGTTTGGATTTTTATTTTTTAGCTAATCAGCAATCGTTAGTGTATTTTATGGGTGGCCCAAGACAATTCTTCTTCTTCCAATGTGGCCCAGGGAAGCCTGGACAACCCTGACCCTCCCCCTCTTTGCCCCCAGACTCTGGGCTTCCAGCCCCGAGGGTAAGAAGCAGCAAGCTAGAGCTACCTACCCTAGCACAGTACACCCCTCTGAGGGGGCTGACTTCATCTTCCAGCCCCGATGATAAGACACAGGGGTGTAGGAGAGTAGAGAGAGGGTGCATGTAGGGCCGTCTTGGCCAAAGGCAGGCAATAAAGCTGTACTTTTGCTTTCTTAGGTGATAGGAGAGGTCCCAATGGCCAGCAGAGCCTTGTTTGCCTTGCTGCTGCCTGCCATTTCACATAAGAATGTTCTTTTCTTCTGCAAACCTCTGGTCCCTATCTAAAGGCAGGCAGATGGTGCTAGAAGAGCTAACCCTTTGTGTAATTATCCACAACAGGAGCCACAGCTTAAATCACAGCCTGGTGAGCAAACACAGGTTGAAGAGAGGTGTGGTGAATATCTAAGGGCGACACTGGGCAGAGGGGCTGGCACGAAGATCGGCAAGGAGGGAAGAAGATGAAGGCGGTGGGCAAAAGAGTGGGGTGAGGCCCAGGCTGGAAGCCTCCTGCCACCCCTACTGTGTCCCCTCCCACTGCAATCCTCTTTCTTCCCTCCATGGGCCCTCCAGGCCAGGCAGGCGGCTGCTGAGGACAGACGACTCAGGTTAGAAAAAGCTCTCTTGACGTTTGGAGAACAGAGCAGGATTTGGCTCCTCTAGTGGAGCCTCTTGTTCCCAGGGAAATCATTTTAAAGCTTGGGCTGGTGCCAGCAGGAGCCATTTATAGCCCAAAGGGCTTAGGTTCACTTTGGCTGCCTGGTGCAGAGAGTGCTGGCTTCCCTCTGCCCTCTGCAGGCTGCCTTCCCCCTTTAGATGTCCAGCACCTTCACTCTCCTTCCTTAAAGCTTCTTTTTCCTCTCCTCCACCACCTCTTTCCTATTCTCTTGGAGGTTCTAGTTCCAGATCCACCTCTGGACCTAGATTCCCCTAGGTGAGCCTAAACAAATTCCTTTTCTTCTGTGGGCCTCAGTCTTTCCATCTGTACCCTGACACCTATTGTCTGCTCTCTTTAAACTCTGTCACCTTGGAGAGGTGCCTGCCTGTGCCTACCTCCACTGAAGTGTTCTCCTCTGTCTAGTTATTGCCTGTTGACTCTCTTTCTGCCCTCAAGACTGGGCTTCCTGCCTGGGCCAGATGTGTTACCCTTTTCTGAGCACAGGGCCTGGCTCCTGGCAGTAGCTCAGTTAAGCTTGGTTGGGCTGAACTGAGCTAACCATGGCATCAATTTCAAGAGCACAGGTTTTGGCATAAAACAGATACTGGTTGACATCTTGGCTGTGCTGCTTGCTGTCTCTGGGCGCTGGCAAATGACTGGACTTTGTGAGCTTTAGTTTCCTCATCTGTAAATGTCAGTTACTATGAGGATTTCTCGAGATGATGTCTATCTATAAAGTGCTTGGCGCAGTGCCTGGGGCACAGTGGGCCCTCAGTCAATGTTAGGTCTTATCACCATCATCATCATCTGCCATCTACCTGCATTTTCAAGGGATGTGGGTTAGGTCAAACATGCTCCCCCAAATCCCCACCCCTGCTTGTGGAAATCCAACCCAACCTTCAAGGATGAGCTCACAAGCTCACATCCCCTTCTTCAGGAAGCCAGCTTCCTCCTGTCTCCAGCTCTGCTGCGTCCATAACCTTCCATCTCTGCATTTAGTGGGACCGGGGCCTGTTCACCCCAATAGAGTGGGTAGACTAAGACAATCGCACTTTATTTATTAGGGAGAAAAACTGTGCTGAAGCTGCCCTGGTTAAGGCCAGTCTGGAGGCAGAACACTGTGTTGGGGGAGTCCTGATCAGCCGCTGGCATGGTGAGTCGAAGGCAAATCACAAGTATTGACAGTGGAGGGTGATTCTCACCATATCAGGGGGGCAGACAACATCGGGAGACCTCCAGCAAGTAGCAGGGCCCTGGGCCTGGGCCTTTGGACAGAGGTGGGGAAAGAGCAAGGCAGGGCGCTTTCTCTGCCCTGGGGCCCAAGAACCCGGCAGGGCAAGGCTGGAGGTGATGGTGCAGAAACAGGTACCAGAACTGACTCCAGGGCAGAGCAGGCAAGGCCAGACCTCCAGGGTGATGTGGGCACAGCCACCCTGGAAGGGACTGGGGGCACTGGAATGTCCAGTGGGGAGGGACTTGGGCACAGGGAGTGAATTGGAGCTGAGATAGCTGCAGCCATGGGCAGACCAAGGCGCTGACATTGAGAGTCCAGCTGCCCATCCGAGTGTGATTCTAAATCCTTTTGCTGACTTCTCAGCCTATGTATACAAGATTGGAGTTTGAAAGCCACCTTCACTCAGAGACTCTGCTTGCCTGGTGTGGCTTAGGGAGGAGTTGAGCCTTCTGACTTTACAGAGGAGACCATTGTCATCCCCCAAGACCCATCCGCTGTGCTCCTCAAGTCTCAAGAGCCTTCAGTTGTCGCTGAACAATCATGCATATCTCTTGGAGATGCATCTGGATTCCTATAAGGGTTCCAATTTGCCTGTATAGGATCCATAGAATACCCATATGTTTCTTGTTTCTTTCACAGGGCTGGCACAGTGCCTTGCTGTTGTAGAAGTTCCGTAGGTAGTTGTAGAATTTAAAAGCATCACCCCATGTAGCTGAACGTTCAGGGATCACAGGCCACGGCTGCTTCCCACCCACTCCCAGCCTTCAGGGAGAGCGCACGCCTATCAGCCAATGGGCAGAGTGCCAGGCTGCAGACCAGGGTCTGGGCCAGTCATTTATTTGTCCCCATGACCTGTGGCTATTGAAATGAATGCCCCCAAATCCATGCATCCTTTTGCCTCCTGCATGGCACACGGCAGACACTTCATAAGCTGGCTGTTGGGGAGAGTCTCAGGGAGCCCCATGGAAAAGGGAACCTTGGAATCAGAGTTGAGTGACAGCTTATGGGTGCTGGAGGCCCCTGTGACCTTGACTGTGCACAATCCCCAGGCCAGCTCGGACTTTTTCCTCTCCTTAATATATTTAAATGGAGTCAATACTGGGGTCAGCTTCATGCACGGAGCCTTCTTCAGCCCTAGAGGTGAGGTGATCTGCACAGCTTCCTGAGCAGTGTCCTCCCCGGTGGCTGAGTGCGGAGGGCCCCAGCCAGGCTGGATGGAGGTTGACTTTGTTTCGGAGCCCTTGCTTGGGCACCGGAGCGCAATGCTCGGGCCACACATCCTTGGAGGAAGGGCAGCCTGGAAGTGGTGAAACAATTTGTCATGATCATATTTTTGTGTTATCAAACACTCTTCCCATAATACCTTTAATGGCCACATAGTGTTCTATTGTGTGGCTACACCACAGTTTAATGTCTCACTTTGTGGAACATTTCAGTTGACTCCTACCTTTTGTCACTAAGGACAGCATTGTCATGAAATTCTTAACAGCTACATCATTACAATTATCCATGATTCTCTTCTTATGATAAAGTCCACAAAACTTCAATTGCTGGGTTAACGGATTTGTGCTCTTTAACACTTTAAGTACATTTTACCAAACTGCCTTTCTAAAAGTCTTGACCTATTTTTGTTCCCACTAGAAATGTGTGAAAGGACCTATTTCTCTGCAACTCTTACATACGCAGAGCTTTGGTAGTTTTGGTGGGAGAAGAGCTTATCTGGTATTTAAAAAGTGTACGTTTTTTATTTTAATTTGAATTTACCTGATTTCTAGTGAGGTTAAACATTTTTGCTGCAGATTAACTTGCCATTTGTATTTCACATGTACTTGCCTCATGTGAATAGACTATCAAATCCTTTCCCCGATATTACATTGTGGGTGTTCATCTATTTTTGTATTGGCTTGTAAGAGCTCTCTATGTATTAAGGGCATTAACCTTTGTCTGCCACATATGTTAAAACGTACTTCTCGGTTTATCATTTGCCTTTTAATTTTGTTTATGATATTTATTGTCTGGAACTGCATTAATGTCTTCTTGCTAGACATCTTTTCTTATATGACTCAGTGACATTTCAAACTCTGCATATCCAAATTGAAATTCATTATTTCCCCCCACCCCAACCTGCTCTGCCTGCTGACTGGCTTATTTTTGTTAATGTCACCACCATTTCCCTAGTCACCCAGGCTTGAAATGTTGAAGTCATCTTTGATTCCAGCTCCTCTCTCTTCTCCTACATTTTGTCAGTTGCCAAAGCCTGTAGAGTCTATTTCTGCACTTTGGCAGACAGCCCCTTGGACACCCCAGTAATTCAGGCTCTCATTATTTCTTGACTGGACTTTGAACATAGCCTCCGAAGTTCATACTTTGCCTCTCTTCCATTCCCTTCTTTTCCTTGGCCCCTCCTGTGTGCTGCTACCACATTTACCTTCCTAAAGAAGAGCCCAAACACAGAAGTCACTGCTTCCCTGGTTACAAACCGGCAATAGCTCCCCGTTGTCTTTTGTATTTAATTACGACCTCTTAGCCCGGCCATAATTTCCTTTCAACTGAATCTCTCACTGTCTCAGCCAAGCTGCTCCCAAACAAACTCACTACTCTCCCGCCTCTTTGTTGCTCAAGCCTTCCCTTCCTCCACCTGCCAAAATCCGTTCAAAAAGCTCCCACCTCACCCCACCTCCTGCTATACCAGGGCTTCCTGACTCTCTGCATTAAAGTGAATTCTCTTTCCTGTGAACCTCCAGAACAATTTGCTTGAACTTCTCTTGTGGAACAAACCTTATTCCGGCATCTATCAGAGACAATAAGGGTCTTAGAATCTAGAAAACAGGGTCCTGGAAGGGCACACTTCCCACACATCTGTTTCTTCCACAGGACCTGCATGCTGCCTTGCTGTTGTAGATCTGTTCAGTAGGCAGTTGTGGAATTAAAAGCAACACCCCATGTAGCTGAATGTTCAGGGATCACAGGCCACTGCCGTTTCCCACCCACTCCCAGCCTCCGGGGAGTCTTAGCCTGTGGAGTCCCAGGAAGCACATGGAAAAGGGAGCCTTGGAACCAGAGTGGAGTGACAGCTAAGGGGTGCTGGAGGCCCCCGTGACCTTGACTGTGCACAACGCCCAGACCAGCTCGGACTTTTTCCTCTCCTTAACATATTTAAATGGAGTCAATATTGGGGTCAGCTTCACACACAGAGCCTTCTTCAGCTTTAGAGGTGATTCTGCAGCCTGCACAGGAGTGTGCACTTGACACAGTCTATTTTTAGCCTCCCAGAGACCGTGACCAACATCCCAAGCTGAGAGTGGGCACACCTGCTGCATTCCAATGAGGCAGCCCCACTCCCCTGTGCCAGCCCGCCCGGGATCTCACCGACCTGAAATCTGATGTTGCTAAACTGGGAAGTCTATTTATTTCCCAAGGGCAGTAGCCTAGATACACTGGGAAAATGGGACCATCCCACTGCCCCCAGCTCACTTCCCCTGCAGCCCTGGATACAGAATAGTCTGGGGGCTGCGCGGAATGATTCCATGGAGGGGATGAAATAACTTGGCTTTCTTGATCTTGCTGTGTCCTAGGATCCTCCTGTTTCCCTTGTTAGAAAGGAGACAGTAAGTCTGAGCTGACCCAGCTCACAGACAAGAAAATTGAGACATAGAATAAGGAATGATGTATGTAATAATCATAAGCACTTACTATGTGCCAGCTTGTTCTAAAGTCTTTCCATATATTAACTCCTCCAAACTTTTGGACAAATTTTTCAGGTAGGTTTTATTATGATTTGTGTTCTATAGAGGAGGAAAAGCTGAGGCACAGTGATGACAAATTATTTCCCAAGGTCACACAGCCAACAAGCGCTGGGTTTCAGAGTCAGGCAGTGTGGCTCCAGGTTTCAGCCACTTTGCTATCTGCCTCCTAGTATCTATTTTTAATTTTACTAGAGCCAGGATAGGACCCAGGAGCCTGGATTCCCAGCCCTAGAGGACTGACTACTAGATAATACTCCTTTTTTTATTTTTCTAATTCTGCCCTGCTTTGGGACCTTTACTGTGCCTTGTACATCTGGGTCTCCTGCACTCCAGGCAGAGGGGGTCTCCTGGCATAACTGCTTCTGTTGCAGTGTTTGAGCTTGTGGGCTCCAATTGCTGTCTCTGGGCTCCAGAAGCTCTGTGGACCCCCATCTCCTTCTCCCTGCTCCACCTAGCCTGTGGAGGACCAGGGAGCAGACAGTGATGGGCAGCAGCAGTGGGTGTAGAGCTGGGCTGGGCCTCAGGATCGGGGCACCCAGAAATAGCAATAATTGGTTGTGTGGAGGCCATCAGTGTGGGTATCCACAGTGCTGAATTCAGGGTAGAACTGTGAATCAGAAACTAGGGGGCAAGACAACAGGTAGGAGACACCAGAACCTAAGACATCTGCATTTTGGGGGCCGTATCCTCTTCTAGCTTGATGCTGCCTGTTGAGTGGAGAGAAGCCCATGGGTTCACGTTCCTGAGGATGCACGTGGGACTTCGTTTCCTCTAACAAACTCTTACTATATGCCTGGCCCTTTTCTAAGCACTTTGAAATACAAACTTGTCTAGTCCTCAGGACAACTCTAGGGGGCAAGGACCATTTTATTCCCATTTTAGAGAAAAGGAAACTGAGGCACTGAGAAGTTCATAAGTTTGCCCAAAGTTGTATAGCTAGGAAATGGCAGAGCTGGGATTCAGCTCCGGAATCTACACTCTCAGGCACCATGCTGTGCTATGCGTCTTTCCTTTTATTGAATGTTTCCTATTTGCCTTCAAAGGAAGATACTATTTTCCCCATTTCACAGATACAGAAACTGAGGCCTGCATTGCTCAGGTCACCTAGCTAATAAGAGCTGAAAGTGGGTGAAATCTAGGTCTGCGTGGCTCCTCAGTGGACTGCCATCTCTGGGCAGATCACAGCCATGAGCCCAACTGCCGGGAGCTGGAAGGGCTCACCTACCTCCCTTTCAGGAAGGGCTGTTGTGGCTGCTTGAGACCGGGCTCAGGGAGGGGGAAGGAAAGAGGACCACAAGCCCCCGAGGGCAGGACCCCGTTGTCTCTCCTAACACCAGACCCCCTTCTCTTCCCCTCAGGTGAACAGCCCCCCCTCCCAGCCCCCTCAGCCCGTCGTCCCTGCTAAGCCCGTGCAATGCGTCCATCATGTGTCCACTCAACCCAGCTGCCCGGGACGGGGCAAGATGTCCAAGCTGCTGAACCCAGAGGAGATGACCTCGAGAGATTATTACTTCGACTCCTACGCCCACTTTGGGATCCACGAGGTAAAGTGTCCCGAGTGGGTGGCTAATGGGGCGAGGTTGACTCTGCTGTTCTATTGTTTTCAGAGGCAGCACAGTGTGTTCAACTCCTTACCATGGTAAAGTGAGTGCTCCCAGTGTCCCTGAGTCCTCTGACCCTTTCTCCAATCCGGAGGGCCCCTCTGGGAGGGGGCCAGGCCAGGCCTGGAGCAGGGGAGCAGGCGAAATTGTGTGTCTGTATGCTCCATGGCCAGAGAGAGCACATAAGGTGCTTACGGTCCGTTTGTTTTACATTCCAGCTCCCGTGTCTCTCCCCAGCCATAAACCCAGCTCATCCAGTGTGGGTTGGATAGCGCTGGTCTTTGGACCAGGAGCTCAAATGCTTGCAGTCAGAGTCCTGAGGCAGCAAGGACCTTTCAGAGGTCATGATGTGCATTCTTTAGACCAATGAGCACCTCCGGGGGAAGAGCTGCAGGAAGCTTTCTTGGGAGCTTGGCCCAGGTCTGACACCCTGATTGATTGTCTGGAAATTCTTATGTCTAAATGCCAGTCTTACACCACAGCAGGGAAGACTAATGCTGACTATGCAACAGAACAGAGCCTCCTAACAAGAGTCATCCTGGCTATAGTGGGGACCTAATGGTGCCCCTACTGTATATCTTTCATTATAATCTCCAGCACTCTCTCCAGCCACCCCAAATAAGCAAGTAGGATTTACTGAGTGCTTACTAAGTGACAGGCACAGTTCTAAGCACATTATACGTATCATTTCATTTAAACTCTATGAAGAAAATATGTCTGTGATCCTCTTGCAGTGTAAACAAAAAATTGAAAAAGGAACAAAAGTTTGCTTGCTATGCAAATCTGTTTTCAAAACAAGTCTTGAAGATCTTCCTTCCACGTACGCACTGCTGTAAACTCTTCCTATGTGGAAATGATGACCCTGTCATTGCCGGAAGGGTGTTTAGTAATAATAGCCAGCTCTTTTGTTTGTTTGTTTCGTTTTAGCGCTTACTACATGCTGGTGTTGTTCCAAGCATTTTATATTATTGGTTCATTTATTCTTCAGGTCAATCCTGCAAAGTTGGTGTTATTGCTTGTCCCCATTCTTCAGATGATTTAGGCCCTTAGGAATCAAATCAACCCTCATTCATCCTTGACGGTTTTGTGTGTGTGTGTGTGTGTGTGTGTGTGTGTGTGAGAAAGGCCACAAGCTAGTAGATGGCAGAGCTAGCAATCAAACCTTCACCTTTTGTTCCTAACCATCATGCCATACAGCCCTTAAAACAAGTTTTCTTTCTTTCCATCTGGAAACTGTAAAAATTAAATTGCCATATTTGTTCCTGCTGGTTCTTCTGCAGCCCCACATGGAGGTAGAGGGTGGAAGGAGGCCCCTCAGTTACTTCTAGACTCAGGGGCTCAGCCTCATTTAATCCAGGGAGGCTTAAGGTTTGGGTTCCTTAGAACTGCTAACTATGTAAAACCATTAAGCCAGGGCCTGGAGGGGAGGAGGACTGGGGCCTGTGTTCAGTCCAGAAGGTCCTGGCCCAGGAGGGCCTGGGCAGCTGAGCCTGCAGCTCCTGGGAGATAAAATGCCATCTCAGGACAGATGGGTGAACTCTTACACCTTCCTTGACCCTGCTCTCCATTGGGGTAGGGATCCCTGGAGCCCTGTCCGTGGCCTGTGAGAGGCTCTGGGGGACAAAAGAGACTCTGCAAAGGCCCCTTCCTCAAGACCTTGTCCTTAATTAAAAGTCATGTTCTCCATGTGACAAGTTCTAACAGGCCTGTGGCTCTGGGTACCCATTTCAGGACAGATTCTTGGGAAAAGAGAGCAGTTCCAGGGACCCCAAAATGTCTCCTCTTGGGCCTGCCCAAAACTCCCCCATTAGAAACCAAACAACCATGAGGTGCACCTCAAGCCAGGTCTGCAGGCTCCCCTCCCCACTCGGAGCCTCCATGATCGGCTTGTTGGACACCTCCCTCTGAGTTGCTAGGTTCCTGCTGAGCCACACCTTTGGCATTTAGAGTGTGCTCCACTAGGTTATTACTGATCTCTATAATTCCTTTGGGACTTGGTGTCCCCAGCCTGTTACCTACAGCTTGGCACATTGTCTGGAGAGCAGAGGCTTGTTGACATGGCTGCTAATCCAGTCATTCAGGCGATGCCTGGTCAGCACCATGACCCAGCACCCAGGGGAGAGGACACCAAGTTTCACCAAATAAATACTAGACCAGGTTCCCTCAATTGTGTGTACTGATGGAAAAGTCAAGCTTGTGCATGCCTATATATAAACATAGTGCAGGCTGAGCAGGGGACTTAGAGTAAAAGACCTGTGAGTCATAGATCACATTCCTGTCCTGGGAGAGTGCTTAGCAGCCTTCTCATCGGGAAATACTTCTGAACATCTAGCTTAAATCCCTCCTGCTGCTGCTATAGACAATCTCATAGGTCCTTTAATGCAGGAACAGCTAGGTAACCTTCTTTCCCCCTTGAGGACTCCTTTTACCCTGTTTTCAGTTTCCCAGATCATCTGCATGAAAGCAGGTAGGGGGCACGTGGAAGAACTTTTAACACTGTTCTTCGCAGAGAGAAGGCCTGCCCAGTTCTTGTTATCAAGCACCAGGGATCTCTGTTCCATGCCAGACGGATCATGGTGATGCCCTTGCCTCCTTGGTCTGGGCAAGACCCATATTTCTGCATCCATCTGGAGCCACGCTGGCCATTTGGCAGTCTTCTCCCCATCATTAACAAGACGCTCACACGGTGGGGAGCAGCACCACCGGCCTGCTGATTAATAGCCATCAGTGAGTGTTGAGGAAACATGGTGCGGTTGGATTGGGTTTGATTAATCTGTAAATACAAACAAGAAATGCTGAGTACAGGGGACTATTGGGGCTGGAGAGCACAGCAGGGGGTGACTCTGGACATTTCTGTTCTCATCCCACGCTCCATTCAGAGACAACTCTGTTCCCAGCCTCCAGAGGGCAGGGGCTAGTGAGAGGAAGGCCCTGGCCTTCCAATTTAGGCATCTCTGGGAAGAATGGAATCTTGAACAGGAGCTGAAGTGGAAGATGTGTGCTTCCTGAGGCTACCACCTAGAGAGGAGATGGTAGGCTCCATGACCTCCCAGATCCCAGCTCTGAAATCTCAGTGTCTCTAACAGTCGGCACTGGGCTTGGTGCCTCAGCCATGAGAAGAATCCTTGCCAATGCGGCTGTCCCTCCAGCACCCTGAACTCTGGGTGCCAATCCCACTCCCGGCCAGCTCCCTTCCTTTGACACTCTTGCTGCAGGTTCTGTTGAAACAGACTCTTTGGGGCCTTGTTTCCCAACAATTCATCAATGGGCCATCATGTATTTAATAGGCAGGAAAGCCGGGACACAAATGAATCCACAGCTAGAGGCTGGGAACTGTTTTCCACAGGGTGGCATGTTCCTTCCTGAAATGTCTTGGTTGGGAGTTCTTTGGGCTATTCTCCCAGGAAGGGGAGAGAGGACCTCTTCTTTTGGCAAGTCAGGTAGGGGAAGCCTTGCTAATTCTGTTCTCCCAGAACTTGTACCTTCCAACCTAACTCCTGGGGTCTGGGACCTCCAGGAAAGGAGACTTGGCCAAAAAAGCGACAAAGGCAATGAACTAAAGGGTGACCACTGGGGGGGGTCTCCCCATTAGCAAACATACTCTCTGTTAGGTTTTGAAGGGAAGGCAAGGGTTAAAGAAAGACACGCCCACAGAAAGAGTGCAGCTCGACAGCAAATACAGGCTTCATGTCCAGCATAAAACCTACGAAGTGGGGGACCGCCTAATGCCAGAGCCCCCTGCTACTTACAGGCTGGGGGTACTTATAGGTATGGGCGGGCGGGATCTGGGCAGTATGGCTTGCTGCCCGGCAGGATATTAAGATGTTCCCGTGATGAGGCGGTTCTGGCCTTTGTTCCGGCAGGATGGCGTCGTGGTGTTCCCTGGACCTTTGTCCCCAGCAAGATACCATAGGGATGTTTCTTTAGTTGGGACTTTGTTTGCCTTGTGGTCAAGTGGTTAGGCAGGATGTTTCTCATGGCCTGAACCCCCATGAAATGCTTCACTTTGACCAAGGTCTGCAAAATAGCTGGGAGCTTACAAAATGGTGCAGTTTGGACGAACAGGCTCTCCGGAGGTACTCAGCCAATCCAGTTCCATCTACTAAAGGCAGTTCAGACTTTTAACTGTGGTTATGATTGAAACATTTCTGCAGCCTTTGTCGTTATTTTGCCTCCATTCACTGCTCACCTCAGCTATTTCCTTGCATGGATGAAGGAAAGGGTTGTAGTTATCACAAAGAGCCAGAACTAGCATTTTTGTGAAACTTATTACATTTGTGTAATCATCATAACAAACCCTAGGAAGTAGGTGATGTTATTACCAGTTTCCAGATGAGGGAACTGAGGCACAGACAGCTGAGAGCTGGTCTGGGTCAGAGAGCTCACAAACAGTGGAGGCATGATCTCAATGCGGGAATTTGGGATTTGAATGCTCTAGAGTCTGTGTGTTTAACCACTGTGCTGTATGGTTTTCCAGCTTACTGAGCACCTGCTATGCACCATGCCCCATGCCTGGTTCTAGATATACCATCTGTCTTGTTGTCTTTGGTCTGAGATCTCCTAAAGGGAAAGGCTTCAGCTCACCTTCAAAGTATTTAAAGCCAGAATTGAACTCAATCCAACCAAACCCCCACCTTATTCAACTTCTAATAAGATCAAAGATATCAGCCCTGGGGCAGCACAGGAAGTGATGGCTGGGCTTCAGAATGGTTCTTGCCTCCTTTTCACCTTCTGTATCTCACCTGAATCTCCTCTGTGACTCACCCTAACTGGAAACATAACAGAAAGAGAATTTGAGAAATGTAGCACCACCTGGCTGAGGTGAAACGTTACAAAGCCTCCCAATGTGGTACCCAGAACTCCAGAAAACATGGAGCCAAACCTACAGAACTAAAGGAAGAAAAAGGCAAATCCCCAGTCATAGTTAAATATTTTTAACACTTCTCTCTTGGTAAGTGATCACACAAATGCACCAAAAAAAAAATCAGTAAGAATGTAGAAAATTTGAATAATGCAATCAAACAACATGAGCTAATTGACATTTTTAGAACATTTCATCCCCAAACTACAGAAGACATGTTCTTTTCAAGTGCACGTGGGAACATTCACTAAGATAGATCCTCTGCTGGGTCACAAAACAAAGATTAAAGTCATGCAGAGGATGTTTTTTGATCACAATGAATTGAATTAGAAACCGAAAACAATAAACTGTCCAGAAAATCTCCAAATAATTGGAAAGTAGGCAGCACTCTGCTAAATAGCCCATGGGTCAGAGAAGATGTCACAGAAGGAAAGAGAGACTATCCCAAACTAAATGATAGTGAAAATACAACATATTAAAATTTGGAGACGGAAATTCAAGCAATATTTGGAGGGAAATTTACAGCTTCAAATGCTTATGGGGAAAAAAAGGCATAAAATCGATGATCAAAGCTTCTACCTTATGAAGCTAGAGAAAGAACAAATAAAACTCAAGTAAGTTGAAGAAAGGAAATAATTAAGATGAAAGCAGAAGTCAATGAAATAGAAACCAAGCAGTGGAGAAAACCAACAAAGCCAAAAGTTGCCTTTTGAAAAGGCTAATTAAATTGATAATATCTAGCTAGATTAATCAAGAAAAAAGGAGAAAACACAAATTAAAATAACATAAATGGAGGCAAGGACCTCATGACGATCATGCAGATACTCAACAGGCAATGGGAGAATATTATGACAATGTCATGCTGATAAATTTGACATTTTACATAAAATGGATACATGCCTTGAAAAAATACTTTGTCAAAACTGACATAAAATGCATTGAAAACTAAAATAACCCTTTACTAATTAGAGAAATTGAATTCGTATGAAACTTCCTATAAGAGAACTCCAGGCATATATGGTTTTACTGGTGAATTATAATAAACATTTAAAGAAGAAATATACCCAACACAAACTTTTGCGCAAAATATATGAGCAGAGAACACTTCCTAACTTATGTAATGAGCCCAGTATAACTTTGATTACCGAAGAAAAGGTAAGACAAAGTTACAGATTAATGTTTCTCATAATTATGAATATGCAACAAAATATTAGCAAAAAAAAAACCCAGCAATATTTTAAAAGGGTAATATATCATGACAAAGTGTTCATTTAACATTAAAATCCAATCTGTGAAGTTCACCCCATTAACAAAATAAAGGAGAAAAGTCATATACCATCTCAATAAATGAAAAAGCATGTGACAAAATTAAATACCAATTCATGATAAAATCTCTCACCAAGTTAAAAATGGAAGGGAACTTCTTCAGTCTGATAAAAGACATTTATAGAAAGCCTAAATTATACTTAATGGATATATTATTGGAACAAAGGAAGGATGTCTGTCCTCTGTAACTCTATTCAACATTTTACTGGCAGTCTTTGCCAGGGCAATAAAGCAAGAGGAAAGAACCAAAAAATAAAAGGCATACAGATAGGAAAAAAGAAGTAAAAATGTCTTTATTCACAAGCGACAGGATTTTTTACACAGAAAAATAAAGAAATCTCAAAAAAAAACAACCCTACTGGAATCAATATGTGAAGGGAGAAAGGCTGCAAAATACAAGGTCATGTATACACCAACCCATTGCAAAATGAAAATTTTTAAATGCCACATACAGTACCACAAAATAAAATAGTTGAATGGGGCCAGGCATGGTGGCTCACAACTGTAATTGCAGCACTTTGGGAGGCCAAGGTGGGCAGATTGCTTGAGCCCAGGAGTTCAAGACCATCCTGGGCAACATGGTAAAACACCATCTCTACCCCCAAAATACAAAAATTAGTCAGTCTTGTAACCCAGCCTCAAAATAAATAAAAAGATAAAATTTTTGAAAAACTAAATAAAATAGTTGAATGGAAATGTAAGACCTTTATATAGAAATCTATACAACATTCCAGAGATAAATGAAAGATCTACATAAATGGAGAGCTGCAAAGTGTTCTTGGATTATAAAACTCAAAATTGCTAAAATGTCAGTTCTCCCCAAATTGATCTATAGATTTAATACAAGTCTGATAGATGCCAGGAGGCTATTCTGTATGAATTAATAAGTTGATTCTAAAATTTACATAGGAATGCAAAGGGCCTAGAAAAATCAAAAGAATCTTGTTAAAGAACTACGTTGGCAGACTCTCCCTACTTTATTTCAAAGTTAATATAAAGGTGCAGCAGTCAAGTCAGTGTTGACTTTATATATCAGTGGAATAGATCAGAGAGGCCACACATGTAGAGCCATTTGATTTTTGGTAAAGGTGACAAGGTAATTAATGGAGGAAATGGTTCTTGGACCATTTATTTGCAAGAAAAAATGAGCTCACACCCCTAACTTACACTATACACAAAAATTAATTTGACATGTAAAAGCCACAGCCATAAAGACTCTGGTAAAAAACAAAGGAGAGTGTCTTTGTGACTTGGGGCAGACAAAGATCAGACAGGGCACAAAAGGCACCAATCATAAATGAAAAAAATGGAAAAACTGGACTTTATCAAAATTTAAAACTGCTTTAAAAAAAGAAAATGAAAAGGCAAATCACAGATTGGGAGAAGACATTCACAATATATATGCAGTATATCTGATGAAGGACTGGCTTCCAGAATGTATAAACTGCAATTCACTAAGAACAAGACAAACAGCTCAAGATAAAAATGAACAGAGGACTTGAATAGGCACTTCACAAAAGATGACACATATGAATAGCCAATAAGCACATGGAAAAAAAAGATCTACTTCAGTAATCATCAGGGAAATGCAATTAAAACTGCAATGAGACATCAGTTCGCATCCACTAGGCTGGCTAAATTAAAAGATCAATAATGCTAAGGTGCCTGGCTGTGAAGCACCTTGAACTCTTACATTGCTGGTGGGAGTGTAAAATGGTACAACTAGTTTGGAAAACTCTTTGGCAATTTCTTATGAAGTTAAACATCTACCTACCCTAAGACCCAGGAAACTTACTTCTAGGTATCTACCCAAGGGAAATGAAAACATATCCTTTGCTATTATGAATAAATAGCAAAAAACTGGAAAGAATCCCAATATCCCACAAACAAATGAATGGATAAATACATTGTGGTATAGTCGTACAAGGGAATACTATACAACAACAACAACAAAAGGACAAACCTCAGATCTGTGTAATAACATACATGAATCTCAAAAACTTTATGTTGCACAATTTATATAAAGTTCTAAAATAGGCAGAATGAAGCTTTGGTGATAGAAATCAGACCATTTGTCATCTTGGGAGAGGCTGAAGATTGACTACAAAAGGGCATGAAGGACTTTCTGGGGTGATAGAAATGTTCTAGATTTTGGTTATGGTGGTGCTTACACAGGTATACATTTGTCAAAGCCCTTTTACTGAACCAGAAGCTTAAAACCTGGGCTTTTTGTTGTATGCAAATTATATTTTAATAGTGTTGATTTCTAAAAAAAAAAATCACCCCAATACTTTTGATGATGAAATAGTTAAAAGTGTTTGCTAATACCTTGAATGGCCAAAGATCCCTACCTCACTACCATACACAGAATTAACATGTTCTCCTTGGGTCAGAGTCCATTGTAACAAGTAATCTTGTTTCTCTCTCACTGCAAAGCTGATATGCTGGACAGAGAAACACATTTTCTAGTCTTTTTTTTTTTTTTTTTAAAAAAAGGCAAACAAAACAAAATACACTCACAAAAACCTCTTTGAATGACTTGTTCAATGACAATTCTCTCACCATGACAGAAACTTCTGCTTCGTGTTTAACTTAAATCTCTTATGCTGTGTTGTACTGATCTTTCCTTTGGTCCTTTAGTAAATCAGAGCTTTCCCAGGTCTGAACATGAGTTTCTCTTCTGATGGTTAATAGCTATCTTTCTGAGTAGAGTTTTAAGGCAGGGGGAGTTTGGAATGATGCTGGTAGCACATGGCCCAGCTACCCCAGTTTTGTCCTCTGTGGCTCTGCCTGATGATATTATTGGGTCTCCTGAAGGGTCACCTGGGGTGGTCCAGGGGCCCATAGCCATGGCGTAATCCGAGGTGTCTTGAATTCACTGACATTTCCTTTCTTTTCCCTCCACCACAGGAAATGCTGAAGGATGAGGTGCGGACACTCACTTACCGGAACTCCATGTACCACAACAAGCACGTGTTCAAGGACAAAGTGGTACTGGATGTGGGGAGTGGTACTGGGATCCTTTCCATGTTTGCTGCCAAGGCAGGGGCCAAGAAGGTGTTTGGGGTGAGCACGCCACTTCCTCCTGCATGCTGGCTTCCACAGAGCCAGCCTCTTGCCCTCTGCCTCCACCTGCCCTTCTAGAAGTACAAAATTTGGTCCATCTCTTTTGCTGGGGTCACACCTTGGAGGAGTAGAAGGAATCAGGTGTGACTCTCAGGAAGGGGTGCAGGCTGCCTGTCCCCTATGCATGGCTCCTGGATCCTTACAACCACTGACATATTTGGAGGAATTGTGGCTTTCCTGAGACCATTACAATGTCATCATGACCTTTCAGTGCTTAGCCCCAAGGTCAGCTTCAGAGGCAGTGCAGGTGGTTACTCGGGGGAGCTCTGGTTTGAATCTCTGCATTTCCATTCACTAGGCATGTGACCTTGGACTATTCGCTTCTCTGCACCTCACTTTCTCTCCATCTATAAAATGAGCTTAATAGCAGTCCCTTGCCCATAGGGTGACTGTGAGGATTAAAGGAGTTTAATACATATGTAAAGTGCTTAAAACAGTGCCCAGCATATGGCAAATGCTCGATGTCTATTATTATAGTTGAGATGGGGCCCTAGAGATAATGGGAACATCTCCTTCTTGTTTTCTTTAGAGGGCAAGTCGGTCAACTTAAATTCTGTTGCTTTGGCTGTGGCAGCGTTTCCAGGCTAGATGTGGAGGCTGACCCTCTGGGAAGCCTGCTACCTATCCCCTGGCTCTCCCAAGGCAGCTTTGCCCAGCCTGATGACAGAGGGCCTGGGAAGGTCCAGAGCTGGAAAGAAACTAAAAAGAAGAGCTGCAAGATGCTGGCTGACATTTGAAAAATGCAGTGGGCCCGGGCTGGAGCACAAGCATTCATCTTGGTCAAAATGAAAGTCAAACCACAATGAGATTCCCAGTCTGCATGTGAGCCGGCCCATCTGCAGAGGCCGCAGCGACCTGAGCAGCATTCAGTGGGTCTTTGCTCCCATGCATTTGGTTGGGCCATCCCATAGCCAGCCCTGGGGACCCCCCCGCCCACTGACTCCCAGGTTGACTAGATCCCCCTAGATCCTCCTGGCCACCTGCTGCCTCCAGAGGTCTGCTCCTAAGTCACCCAGCAGGGCAGCATTCCTCCTCCAAGCCTGACTTGGAAAACCCTTGGGCCATGGCTGCCAAGGGTCTTCTGGAAGCTTGGGCTGCCCTCAAGCTGCCTCAGGTGCAGCTTTGACCAGGAAAAGCTGTGCTGTTCTCAGACGAGGCACTTGCTGGGGGCAGGGGCCCATCCGGATGCCCAAGGGCAAGTCATGTCATCATCACTGGTATAACTGCTGGCTCTCCAGGATGGAGACCTCAGGCAAGGCTCTTAGTGAGGTCACAGAGCATCAGAGCTGGACGTGAGTCCTCTGGTGACCCCCACGTGCTTTCTTTCCCAGCACGGAGGCCCCGTCTCAGTGCCGGCCTTGGTGGGGGACAGGGCTGAGCATGGTGTCCCTGGCGCCTGAGTCATCCGGGGGCTCCAGCCAAGGAGCTGTCAGGAGGAGGCTCCCACTTGGCGCCTTCCAGCTGCGGTGACTTGGCGCGATCTGTCTGCCTCCCGCCCTTTTCTCTAACAGCTCTTTTATAAATGGCTCCACCACATTTAGCTGGGCTCCTTTCCGGATGGCTCATTTCACAGTTTCTCCTGTTCCAGACCCCCTTCCACCCACTGCTGTCCTCCAGTGGGGAGACGAGATGGCGGGAGAGAGAGACAGAGAGAGAGGGAGGGAGGAAGACCATCGTCCCAGAGTGGAGACAGGCACAGAGAAAGAGACAGATGTGACAAGAGCAATGGAGAGGAGACAGAGAAAGAGAAAGGTGCAGAGAAAAGCTAGAGAAATGGGAGAGGGGCCCGGAAAAGCAGAAAGAAGACAAAGTAGAAAGCACAAAAGAAAAGAATCAGCAGAGGCGGGTGGATTACCTGAGGTCAGGAGTTCAAGACCAGCCTGGCCAACGTGGCGAAACCCTGTCTCTACTAAAAATACAAAAATTAGCCGGGCTTGGTGGCGGGCGCCTGTAATTCCAGCTACTTGGGAGACTGAGGCTGGAGAATCGCTTGAACCCAGGAGGCGGAGGTTGCAGTGAGTCCAGATCGCGCCATTGCACTCCAGCCTGGGCGACAAAGTGAGACTTTGTCTCAAAAAAAAAAAAAAAAAAGAATCAGAAAAGCGAAGACAGGTGGTAAAGAGAGAAGAGGGAAGAAATGGAAGAGGAGAAGATGGAAGAAAGGAAAACGAGGAGGGAAGGACACCGCCCTGCACTCTGAGTGTTGAGCAAGCTTCGGCTGAGTTTACCCTCACACACTCACGTGCATTGGGGGCTTCGACTTCTCTCGGGAGGACACTGAGGCGCAGTTAGGAAGGGCAGTGGCCAGGCATAAATCCAGGCTGCCGGCTCCAGGTCTCATGCTCCTCATCACTCAACACGGTCGCCTCTTGCAGATCAGATGATGACATGGCCAGAGGGGAAGAAGAGGAGGGAATCACACCCCACAGACAGTGCAGCCTGAAGGCCAGGGACCTGGCAGCCCAGGAAAGGGCTGGTTCTCCTGGGACCTGCACCCTGGCTGGAGTCGGCCTCCTTGGATGCAGCTCTAACCAAGTGACCCCTTCTGACCCCGTAGGTGCCCTCACCCTTCCTCAAGGCGTGGCCAGAGGCGTCAGAAACTCCCTCAGTGCCCCTTTGCGAGTACTTCTCAAGGGAATGGTCCCTGCCCGAGGCCTGGGGGTAGTCTGAGGGGCCCCCAAGTGTGGAGGTGAGTAGAGCCCAGGGCCTTAGCACAGGCCAGCCTCTGTAAGAGGGCCGGCTCCGGAGGTGAAGACGGCTCTTGGCAGCTGCCCCTCCATGTCCAGAACCCCTGGCAGTGTGCCTGAGACGCTAACCCTGGGCTGGAGCTTGGCTTCCAACCATTCCCATGAGGGCCTGCTCTCAGGGAAGGTCCACTCATCTCTCAAGTACCTTGGCCCTTTGCTTAGGAGGTCTGGAGAGCCTGGAAAGACGTCTGAATTAAAAGGAATAATTTCTTTCAAAGATGAAGCGGCGAGAGCTAATGTAGGGGGTGGGAGGGGAAGAGAAAGATCTAAAACCAGCCCTGAGGTCCTGACCTGGCTTTTTCCAGATGGTCCCGTCCTGGCACGAAGCTCGTTTACCCTGGAAGGGCTGGGCTGCGGTGGGGAGGATCATGTCGAGGGAGGCTCGCAACTCTGGCTTGGATCTGCCTTCCCGCGACCCCACTGTGGGGAGGACATGCTGCCTCCTGCTATTCTCTGCTGGCTAGGAGCATGAGGTCTGCCAGCCCCTTTTGAGTCTCCAGCACAGAGATCAATCCCTCCATCACGGGTGGTGACTGGATGCCAGTCTTTTTGCAAAGGCAGCCCAATTTCACGGAAGGCTGCTGGCCTTGAGGAGGGAGGGCTGGGTTTCGGTTTTCAATCTGCCACAAAGTTGTGATGCAGCCGTGGGCAAGTCACCACCCCTGTCTGGGCCTCAGCGTCTCTATCCATTGAATCAGTGTGGGTCTTGCTGTGATTTTTTTTGACGCCTTGCTCCTTTGTCCTGTGCCCTTTCCAGATCGAATGCTCCAGTATTTCTGACTACTCAGAGAAGATCATTAAGGCCAACCACCTGGACAGCAGTAAGACACACCTCTGAGTATTTTCTCCCGGATGGAGGGGACGGGAAGCTCACACTTTCTTGTTGGGATGGCATAGCGGGAGGAGCGCAGAGCACCTGGACTTGGGGAGGTGGTGCACCCAGCTGAGGCCCCCGCCAGCAGGACTGCGGCCATGGGTGCTGATGTTCCCACCCCCACCAGGCCAGCTAAGGATCACAGCCAACTCCTCTCCGCTTTTGGCAAGCCCTGCTTGTGGCTAAATCCTGAGTTGCCATACTCTTTGCTTGTCCCCAGCTGTGGGCAACCTGCGGCGTTCTGCAAAATGGCCACATTCCTCCTCCTCCTCCTCCTCTTTCTCCTCTTCCCTCTCCATGAGCCTCAGCCCAGTCTTTCCCTGCCACCTGCCCAGGGGCATCATGGCAGACCCCAGGCTGTGGTTCTGCACTGCCCACAAGCCCTGTTACTGCTGGGCTTTTTTGGGAAAGAGGCTGCTCTTCGGAGTGGGCCCTTCTTCAGCTGGAGTCTGATTATAGAGAGGGGCGTCCCTTCCCTTCCTCCCCTCCCACCTTTCCCATGGACAGCGACGTTTCCCAGCCCCTCCTCTCTGGAGCCCATCTTGGAAACAGACCCGAAAGGGTCCCTGATCAGGAGATATCCTTGGAGCTTGCGTCTGACAGCAGGATTAGATGCAGTCCCCAGCCCTGCGCTCAGTGCTGGGGAGAACATCAGAAAGGCAGACAGGGCACCAGTCCCCTGTAGGCATCCTGTCCTACTGCACCGGGGCTGCAGTGAGGCCGAGAGAGGAGCTGGTAGACAGGAAGTTGCAATACAGAGAGAGAGCTGAGCCACAGTGGGACAGGGGTGGCCTGCAGCAGAGGGCTGCAAAGGGTCAGCTCCAAAAGATAGAGCTCACTGCAGAGTTCCAAAAGGTGGGAAGGCTGGAGCTGGGAGGGAAGGACGTTCTCTTGAGGGGGCTGGGGCAGGGGGAAAAAGAGGCCAGGTTGAGAAGGAATCTGATTTCAGTGTCCCTCCTGAGGGAGCCTGGGCAGGGAGGTCTGGCAGGTGGGCTTTGTCAAGTCCGAGGCACTGAGGAGTCAGCTAAGCCCCCCCTGTCTGTGCTGTGCGACCCTTTGCTATATGGATGCAGCCCTTGCCATGCTCCCTGCTGACCTGCCAGAATTCCTCTGCCCTCCTAGAGGGTGCCTGCTGCCTTGTCGTCCCTCTGGGTCTGACCTGAGTCCCCAGACCCAGGTGGTACCTGCCTGCACACAACACTACAAATCTGTGTCCATGTGGCTTCAGCCCTGCCACCTGTCCTCTCTGGTGCTTGACCTACTTGCTGCAGACTCTTTGCAAGGGCAAGAGCATTACTGACTCAATAAACTTCTCTGCAAACCACCACGAGCCAGGCTCTGGGGACAGAGCAGGGAACAAGACAGGTAAAGTCCCTGACCTCATGGAATCCACATTCCATTTAGGGGCAGGGATTACATATAATAAATAAAGAAGCAGACACTCAAAGAAAAATATAAGGTGGTGATAAGTGCTTTGCAGATCACAAAGTCAGCTGACAGGATGGAGAGAGACCCCATGGCTGCATTAGGTTAGCTGCTCTCTGAGCAGGTCACAGTGAAGCTCAAATTTGAATGACAGGAAGGAGCCAGGCTGACAAAGGTGAGGGGAAGAGAATCTCAGACAGAAGTTAACAGCCAGTACAAAGGCCTCTGGTATGGACTGAGCTTGGCATGCCCCAGAAACACAAAGAAGATCATGCCGTGCGGCCAGAGCATGGAAAGCACAGGGACCAGAGAGGGAGGAGGGGACTAGATCACATAGGATTTGTAACCAGGAAAACAAGGTTAGATTTTATTCTCCAGGTGCTGCAGTGTGTTGGAGGATTTCAAGCAAGGGAGGTAGCTTCTCCATGGAGGATGGGTTGGAATAAGTTGCAAGCAAGAAGGGTGTGAGCAGACACATGGGAAGAAGCTATTGCAGTGCTCCAGTGAGAGGGGCTGCAGCAGGAACTGGGGCAGCAGTGGAGATGGAGAGAAGTAATCCCTGTGGGATATGCTTGGAGATGGAGGCACAGGACCTGAGGATGCATTGAGTGCGGGGATGAGAAAAAAGAGAGAAGCAAGGATTCTTTTTGACTTGGGCAACTGGGTGGATGGTGGTTGGCTGGAGGTGAAATACTCATGGGGGTGGCAGGAGTGAGAAGGAAATCAAGAGCTCCTTTTTGCATGTGTTAGGTTTGAGATGCCCATCGGACATCCAGGTAGATGCGTTGAGTCAGACTTGGATATGTGCGTCTAGAATTTCAGGAAGAGCCAGACCAGGAGACTTCCACCTATAGGTGGTATTTAAAGCCACAGGATGAGGTCACTTAGGGATGGTGTGTAGCTAGAAGAAAGAAATGGGCCAAAGATGGGGCTCTAGGGCACCACACGGCAACATTCGGAGGTCAAGCAGGGGAGAAGGGCAGCAAAGAGGTAGAGAAGATGCAGTCGGTTGAAGGGCATTCAGGAGAGAGGAGGACCATGAAGCCCAGGGAGAGGGGCATGCTCAACTGTAGGGAATGCGGAGGGATCAGGTCCGGTAAGAACAGAGAAGTGACCACCATTGACTTTGGCCACATGGAGGTTACCAGCGCTCTTAACAAGCACAGGCTCAATGTGGGGCTGGGAGAGAAATCCAGTTAGAGTAGGTTCAGGAAGGACTGTGAGTCAAGGACCAGAAATGATGGGAATAGAAAAATGGAACAGTAGCTGTAAAGGAAGGTGGCATTAAGGGAAGAAGTTTTTTTTTTTTTTTAAGGAATAGGAGATATGAAAATGTGTGTGTGACTCACTGGTGTAGTAGAGGGACAGAGAAAAATTGCAGATGCAGGAAAAAGTAAATTCAGCAGCAAAGGCCTTGAGAAGGTAAGGTGTGTGTGTCAGGAGTGGCCTTTGCCCTGCCCAGTGGAGGGGTGGTCTTTGCCTTGCACAGGTGGAGGGGTGGTCTTTCCTCGCACAGGTGGTGGGTTGTTCTTTGCCTTGCAGAGGTGGAGAGGCGGCCTTTGCCTTGGGGTAGGGACATTTCAGCCATAGAAGTGGGGGAAAGTGGGGAGTGTAGGTCCAGATGGAGGTGCCAGTGGTGGGAAGCCCTTGTTTTGCTGCTTTCATTTGCTTAGTGAAGGATGAGACAGTTGCATGCCAAAAAGACAGAAGGTGAAAGGAGGTGAGTCCTGGACTGGGAGGGAAGGACGGAGGGCAGCAGACAGGCTGGGGGAGTGAGGATTGCTGCGATGCGTGTGATGCCTGTAGAGATGTGTGACCATAGAGGTGCAGTGAGTCCCATCCTCGCTGTTGTGTGATCTTTCCCTTACCACTCTCAGGAGCTCGAGTACGATTGGAGTGAAAGGTTGCCTGGATCAGGGCTTTGCTGGGAGCATGCAGCAGGGGGGGGGAGGCAGAAGTTGATGACAGTGATGGACTGTGGGATCAAAGCTGGGCCAGAAAGGAAGCGGGGAAGGGCGGTGGTGGTTGTGACAAAGGCTGGGGCAATGGTCGGGCAGCATCTGTAGTGGCCACAAGTGGAGCTGCGATCCTGAGGCCCAAGTAAGGGAATGCTGCTCAGACCCCCTGGCCTCTGCCTTGGTGTCCAGCCTCTCTTGGCTCACCCAGCGGAGCTGGGTCTCTTCTGTGCCCTCCTCAGAGAAGTGCTTGACCCAGGCTCCCTATCTGCTTACTAAAGAAGATAAAGAAAACTGGTCGATTCTTCCTCTGCGAGGGTGACACAGCCTGGCATCCTTCTCCCCAACCTGTTAAATAGGGCAAATGGTTTTCCCCATTAACAGGTGTGGAAACTGAGGCTAGGAGAGGTGGGTGACTGAGCCTGGGCTTTTGTTCCTGTGCCCTTTGCTAAGGTGTGTTTGTGTGGATGCAGAAGCACCAGGAGTGCTGCTGAGCCTGAAAGCCTGTTGGGAGGGGAGGCTGTGTTGCGGGCACAGCAGGATCAGATGTCCTTTCAGTGGTCCTGAGTCTCATCCCTGAGCCCCGAGAGGCTTCCAAACAGCACCTAGACCATTCCCCTCCCTCTGCACAGGTTTCACCTGTGCCATAATTCCTGACCTCTGACCCAGCCCCTGACTCTTCATCTCCCTCTCAGTGCCAGCCCACCCCCAGTAAATGTCTGGGGCTCTGGAAACACAGCCTCCCTGGTCTCCCTCCTCCCTAGGCTTGCAGGGGCTACTGCCTACTCTACAGAGTAGAGTGTGGGGCGGGCCGGTAGGGGAGGTGGCTAACTTCCCCTGAGGCATCTCCGACCTGCTTGCCAGGAAAGGAACCACACAGCCCCCTCATCATCCTGCTCTGCCTCACACCATAGGGCTCTCCCCTTCCTCCCTTTCCTTCTCCTCCCCTTTCCCTTCTTCATTTTAACCTTTGAAATACTCAATGTACAGAAAAGACGCACATACAGCTGGGTTTTTATGGAATCCTTTGAGAGTAAGTGGTTGATGCGATGCTCCGTCATCCCTGAATACATTAATGTGCATTTCAAACCAACGAGGACATTTTCTACAAGCCACATGCAACCATCAAAGTCAGGAAATTAACATGTCATCATTACCTAATGCCCAGATCCTTTTCATGTTTTGTCAGTGGTCTGAGTAACATCATTTGCAGCAAAAGGATTTCGTTCAGAATGACACGTTGCATTTAGTTGTCATGACTGGTTCCCTTCAAGCTGTCCTACTCAGACTTTCCTTGACTTTCATGGTCTTGACCCATTGGAAGAGCACAGGCCAGTGTTTTGTAGGATGTCCCCCAGTTTGGGATTGTGCGATGGTTCCTCATGATTGGATTCAGGTTCTGCATCTTGGGTAGAAATATCACAGACAGGATGCTGTGTTCTCATTGCATACAATTTCGGCTTGTCTCATTACTGACAGCATCACTTAGGCCACTTGGGGAAGGCAGTGTCTGCTGCCAGGCTTCGCCATGGGAAAGTTGCTCTTTTCCCTTTGTAATTAGTAAGATTTTCTGGGGGAGGTACTTTAAGAGCATGTAAATATTTCATTACTCATCAAACTAACATTTATCTGTTTATCTATCTATCTACCTATCTATCTATCTATCTGTCCGTATGTCCGTCCATCCGTCTGTTTGTCTGTCTGTCTGTTGGTCTGCCTGCCTGCCTACCTACATCTATCTATCTATCTATTTATCTATCTATTTATCTATCTATCTATCTATTTATCTATCTATCTATCTATCTATCTATCTAATCCATCTCTATCTATCTATCCTGTCTATCTAATCTATCTAATCTAGCTATCTATCTGTCCATCCATCCATCCATCCATCCATCCACCCAGCCAGCCAGCCAGCCAGCGTTCATTCATCTACTGATCTGTCCATTCATTTCACTACAGATTCCTATTTTATGTAATAGGTTACAGCTGTTATCACTACTTCCTTCGATTCTCAAATTATCCCTGATTTGGTCACTGATGCCGTTCCAGCTGGCTTCTGTGTCCCTTTGAAATGCCGTTTTCCCTTTTCCCAAGCCTTCTTACTTTCCAGCACAAGACATTCCAGGCTTGTCTTGTGCCTCCATGCCTCTGTTCTGGAATCAGTCATTTCTCCCTGATTCCAATTAGTGGACCACAGCATTTAGAAACTAAGGTTGGGGCTAGGTGCTCATTGATTTGAGAATGTTGATGCTCCCAGGCTGTTTCACTGGGGAGAGCTGGGGATTGTGTGTCTCTGCATGAGTGGACACATTTACACAAACTTTATTACTGTATCTATTTATATGTATTGTAAAGTAGAAGCTCACATGATACTTCAGTGTTAACCAATACCATGGAGTTTCCTCTCATTTCCTCCCTTTCCATATTTCTACCTCCTTTCTCTACCAGAGAAACCAGACTCTCATTATTGGTAATATGTTTGCTTACTACTCACTTATAATATGTTTACATACCCCTGAATGTAACCAATCTCCCATTGTCACCACCTCCTGCCCCAGGAAGATGTCTGTCACCCCATGCTGGGATCTGACACCGTTGCTGGGCAGCGTCCCACATGGGCACTCTCCTCTGCTTGAGCCGGGCTGCCGTGGTCCATGCTGACCCGTTATGGCATCCACACCCCCACCATTTCCTGGGTTTGCTCAGCCCCACCTCATGGCTTTAGCATGGAATCGTTTGTGCTCTGGGTTTTGATGGCTCAGACTTGATTCTTTGCTACCGAGGCAAAGGCTTGAAGAGGGCAAACCACTGTCCCCAAGGGAATAGCTGCCCTCGTGCCCATTCCTCCCTTCACACACCTGTTCCAGGGAGGAGGGAACTCCAGGTCCAGGGGCCTCCATAAAGCTGAGTGGTCTTTACTTCTTCCTCCCAAGGTTTGCAACAGGTGGGTAGAGCCAGCGAGGCCACCCAGGGCCCTGGCTGCTGCACCTGCTCACTCACTCAGCCTTGGTGTGTGTACTCAGAGGACAGCTTGGCTGCACGGACGCTTCCATGGAAATGCTTTTGAAATGCTGCAACAGCCAGCCATGTGGGTCTCAGGAGCGTAGGTGTAGAGACATAAATAACAACACGGGGCATAGAATACCTGCTTCCCAGAAGCAATCAGCCTCTCTCCCTCTCCACCTCCGTACAGCTCCCGTGATGGAGTTATTCACATGCAGACACACACCCACAGGAAGCCACCTGCGGCAGGCACGCAGCCTTCACATGGCTTCCTCCACATGTGTGGCCCACACGCATGCTTCAGTGACTTGTCTTTGACTTCACCACTAACAACTATTATTTCCTCTCCATCTGATGAGGAAACCAGTGGGCTGCTGAGATGCTTAAAAAGGTAGATTCATTTGTGAAGGTTGACATAGGAGCTCAGAGGTTGATTGCATTGGTATAACTCTAGAAACAAAAAATGTATAACCGTTTACTTCCCAGAAAACTCAAGGAAAAAAGCATGCCCCTCCTTGTCCTTCTCCTACTTTTGCATGACCTAAAGCATAAATGTCATAGCTACAAGAAACTTTAAGGTAGCATGACATGAGGCAGTGGCAAGGGACAGCTGGGCCTCTGCAACTTAATGGTAGGGAGGACTTTGTCACATCTCTTCTCCTTTCTGAGCCTCTATTTGCCCCCTTTAGAGGAGATAGGCCAGTGCACAGCTCATAAGGTTATTAGGGGCTCAGAGATTGTGGAGGTCAAGTGCCTGATATAGGGCCTCACATACAGTAGGTGCTCAAATGTCAGCTACAGGTCATTTCAGGTGTAGTGGTCTGCACCTTGATGATTCTTGGCCACACACCCCCAGCCTTATATAAGTGCTCTGACAGTAATCCTCTGTGCTTTGCAACCACCCAGTCCTGGGATGATTCTCCTGGTGGGGATTCCACAAGTGCCACAGATCCCCACTTCCTTCCTCTTTTGCTCAGGAGGACAGTGGTTGGAACATTCTCCTCTGGCCATATTTTAGCATCTCTTTCACCAACAGAGCGTCGTGCTAAGAAATAAACACAGCCAGTCAATGGGAGGGGCCCAGATACTGCACTTGTGACAATGCACCTCCAGTTTCTGCCTGCCAGCAGTTGTGGAAAACACCATGTCACACTGTTCCTAGCTGGAGACCAACTACAATCTGTTGTCTATTCACATACTGCTGCCGAGCAATACCTCCTAACCTATATCTGGTTGGTGGATGTTTGGAATCAATCCAAACCAAGACAAAAACATGTTTTTATCATATTCAACACCATGTTGTTAGAGTTGGTCTTCTATCACAAATGACTAAGATGCCCTGCAGATGATCACTCTCCTGGGTTCATTGCTCCCGGTTTGTGATGGGTGTCCTATGGTGAGGATGGAAGCTCCTATAGGCTGCTCTACATTAGGCTCTTAACCAGCTCCTTGGAATAGGGTCATGCAGCCAAGTCATGAATCCGCACAGTATTTTGTCATCTTCTCCCTTAGGATGCCATGGCGGTGGGGCCTTGTAAACGTCCTTGTTGAAGTCCCACATGATATACTGCAAGCATGGGCTCTGGAATCAGACTTTCTGGCTCACACCCAGCTCTGCCAGAATTAGGCTGCGCTCTTGGATGACTTAGTTTATGTGCCTTAGTTTCCTCATCTATGAGATGGGAATTAGTGGTTCATACCTTCTAGGGCCATTGTGGGGATTGCATAGTTGCTGTTTGTATAACTGTGGCACTCTGGAGCCAGCCCCTTACAGGATCCTGAGAGCTGATTGTGAAAGTTTCAGTAAATTTGTGGAATGGATGCAGTCATCGACCATGCTGGAAGTATCTATACCACGGAATTCAGCAAAGGCGACAAACCAGGGCTTCTATCTCCTGGAGAGCCAGTTGTTCAGTATCTCCAGCACACCACTGTATAAAACACAACAGCATCCGCTGGGCACTAAGCAACCAATAAACATGAGTGGTTGTTGTTATGATTATTCCATTTATTAACTTGACTAATAACCACGTCAAAAAAAGAAATGAGACCAATCATATGTAATTATTTTTAATGAGCCTGTACTGGTGACTGCTGGCAACTGCTACTTCCTTCCCTAATGGCTCGAGAAACAACCCATTAATAATCTTCAAAGTGAGTTTCATGTATTCATCCTTTCGAGTATTATTGAGCCACGTACTAGGTCCTGTGTCGGGCATGGGGGAGTTCGTGGTTTGACTAGCACAGACAACATCTTTGCTCTCATAAAGCTTACAGTCTCGGGGGGAAGACAGACATGAAGGCAAGCGAACAAACAAAATCACAACATAATCACAAACTGTGAACGTGCTTAGAAAAAAACAGCATGGAATAATTGAGAAAATGGGGATGTGCTTTTTCCAACTGGGTGGTCGCAGGGGCATGCTGCCTGCCAAGAGCCAATTGCGTGCACTCATCTCTTCTCAACTCTGCCTTGAGTGACATCATCTGTGTCATTAGCTTGAAATCGGCTATGGTGGAAGTATTTACACCACGGACATTGGCAGATGCTACAAACCAGAGCTGTTTTGTTTTCCCTTCTGGAGACCTAAAGGTGAAGATGGGGGCCATGCTGAGAGCAGTGGGAAGAGCGTTTTACCTGCCTGTACACATTCCCTCAGGTGGGAGATACTTTCTGTCCCATGGAAGCTTCTGCTGCCGGGAGAGAGTGAAACCATTCCAGATAGAGAAACCTGGAATGGTTTTCTGAATACCTGAGCCCTGGGGAAGCTTTGGTTGCCTTTTACATTCCCATTGATTTCAACCACTCTACCCGGTACCAGTGCCTTCTTGATAACCCCTGCTCCCCTTTGGCCAAGCCCACATGATCATCTGCTTATGGCCATGGTGCTGGGTATCTGCCAGGCTGGACCACAGGTGGGGTTCTAAGTGGTGGGCGATGATTTGGGGTGGGAAGAGTCCTGGTATTGTTCTGATTAACTGAATACTCCAGCCACTGCCTAAGGGAGGAGAGAAACCAGGCAGGGTCTCTGGCCCGGGAATGGCTCTGGCAAAGCTAGCAGGGCTTTAGAGCTCCAGCCAAGCGTATTGGGCCCTGAGCCCTCAAGGGAGCCAGAGCAGGCTAGAACATGAAGCCAGGCAGATTACACAGTGAGGACAAGGCAGACCCTCGAGTCCTACATTCTCGGGTGAATGGGGGATTTGGGCAGGGAGAGGGGTACTATATTGCAGAAGCGACCACACTGAGGCTTCATGACACCCAGGGCTCCTTTATGCCACTGCAGCAATAGGGTCAGTTTGCTGCAGGACATAGTCCCAGTCCCACCATTCATTGAGGGTAGAGATATCGACATCCTTTTTCCCATCACTCCTGACCAGCTGCAGGAGAAGGGTAGGTTAGTCCTTTGCCTTCTCTGATTTCTTTTCTCTCAACATCCCAAGCAGTTGCTCCACGTCCACAAGAATCCCAGGCGGTAGGGAGGTCAGATGTACACCCATTCGCTGGGTGAGGAAAGGAACCACGGAGAGGCACAAACGTGCACAACAGGCCTAGGTTCAGTCCCCACAACTTGACTTCTCTAAACTCCAGTTCTCTCCTTAGGCAAAAATAATAATAAAACCAAACACACAAGTTCCTAGGAGGATTACTGAAGTAACATATGGAAAATCACTCTGCAAGCTGCTATTCAAATGCTAGTAATTTTTTACTGTCACAATTAGGACTAGTTTGAATATCTTTTGTTTCTTAACCCAATGCCCACCCCTTTTTTTTTCTTCAAAATTGCTCATTCATCCATCCGTTCATTCAGTAATGATTTTGAATGTTTGTGAGGAGTCAAGTGCTCCGCTATATCCTGGAAATAGGAGGCTAAAATAGACAACGAAGAGAAGGAATGCATACGCTGGAGGTGAGCCGGGCCCTCTGCAGGTGCAAGGCAGCCAGCATGGGTGTCACCAAAATAGGTGTGTGAGCAAGGACCAAGGGAGTGGGGAGGGCGAGCGAGGGGCTTTGCTGCAGTGGGGTTGGCGGGGGGGTCGGGGGCTTCATAGGCTCATAATATGTTCCCTGTTCGCATGCCCATGATCCTCATGCCTCTTCTTCTGTGGCACAGGATCTGCTCTCTCAAAAAGAGTGAGGACCCTAAAAATGATCACTAACTTCAGATCCTACAGGCGTCAGCTGACCCTGATGGACGCGCTGGAGGCTCAAATGAGGTTGAGCTGGCCTGATTTGTTTAAAAACAAAAATAACCATTAATGAGAATGACTAGATTTCTGTAAGAACCACTCAAACCAAAAAGAAAAAATTCCACTCAAAACCATTTTTAAAAATCTGGAAGTCTAACTTATAAACTTGAAGCTACAGGGGAAATTTTCCCAATTTAGAGTCTATTGCTCCCTGCTGTGCATTTAGTTATGATTAATCATTCTAAAATTTACCAGCCAGAGTCCTGTCACAGTTCGTTGAACAAACTTTCCATCATCCTTCTGGAATAAAAACATGGATCCGGACAGTGACCTCAATGCAAACTTGAGTTGATGCAGTTTTAGTGACGTGGGGTCCAGATTGGGCATGGAGCTTTGCAGCCTACGGCTGCTCAGAATCTTAGTATCAATAGCTTAGACCCCTTTGAAAATCCTTTGCATGGAGGAGAAGGGAAGACTGCTGCTGTGTGTGCCCACACACTTCCTTGAGCCAGCCTAATGCCGTATGTTGGCCAATAGCCCCTAGTGAGTTGGCATACGCCCCACCATGACAGGTAGCATTTAGTAGATTGGGAAATTGAATCTGGAAGTTTAAGTGGTTGCTGGTGGTGACTACAGACTACAGGAAGAATATTCATGGTGATTCAGCTGGATAGTTGTATTTGGCTGCACAGAAACAACGTGACCTCTTAAAAATAAAAATAAAAGGACCCAGGAAGTGTTGAAAATGACAGTCAAACTGGAACTTGGAGGCACCATCTTTTTTTATTGATGCCAGCTGTCTCCACCAGTGTATCTTGCAGAATGCCTTACACATATCAAGTGCTCAGTACATATTTGAAGAACCACAGCTTTCTGGCACTGCAAAGAATTTCAGATTCAATCTCCCTTCTTTTTTTTTTTTCCTAATGAGGAAAATAATAATAACGAGGAAAATAATAATGATTGAGATTAGCTGTCACCTGGAACAAGAGCATAAGTTGCTGTCTTTTAGGATTCCAGCATAAAGTTGTGCAGGTTGAGCACAAAAGCACCGGAGAAAGGGGATAAATGGAGTCTGAAAGCCAGTCCAGCACTGGATTGAAGGGAGATGGGTCCTTTTCCTTTGACAAAGGGCTCATCTCCTCACCAAGCCAACTGTGGGGCCATGTCCACACTGAGAAATGTTTGCACTTGAATAGATGTAGAAGGGTGATGTTAAGAGAACAGAAGTCCAGACTGTTGAGGATTTTATAGGGTTAACTGATCCCTTCTGCCTTTTTGCAAGCAGAGATTGTGATTTTTGCTATTCTGTGACCCCCTATATCTAGCTATCATCTATCTGTCTTCTATATCATCTATGTATCTATCAATCATCTCTTGTAATCCATATTGATGAGGTTACAGCAACTAATGGATAAGAGGGCTAACACAGAGAACATGAGCAGCAGTAAGTCTCTTTGGGGGACACCTGAGGAATATTTCATACATACCTGTTTGTTAGACTTGATAATGGATTACTGCTTGTCTGTTTCCTGCAGCTCCTAATAGAGTCCTGTCCACAAAAATTGTCATGGGTGGAGCCTTTTACTAAACACTCAGGGTGGAGGTCATGAGGCCCTGGAGGCAGGAGAAAACATCTTCTGGGGCTACAGAGAGGTCATGATATAAATGCAGGAGGAGGAAGTGACCCATAGCCACACAGACACAGGCAGACATTAGGGAAGAACCTTCAAGAAACGTGCAAAGAAAAAAAAATAAGGGAGGCCATTAAAGACAATTTTTAAGTTTACAAAACTAAGGCAAGCCAGGCTTTGCGTGCAAATGATTAGGCAGGTGAGTCATGCATATATTTGTCAGTTCTCTTTCAAAATAGGAAATAAATTAGGCACAATGTTTGCATTTTAAAAAATCCTTTACTTTGCCCCCCTATGAATTTTCTTAGTGCACCCTGGGCCTAGCTCTCAGTTGAGTTCCCACCCTGGGGTCTCTGAGACCCAGAGAAATTTTACACCTACCCCTCCCACTCCCACCAAACCTTTTGGAGAATAGCTCTTCCTGCGCATGCTTTTTAACGGTAGGGGCTGCTGAGCAGTAACCAGTCAGGAGGGCCACCCAAGCCTGAACCTCATTGTAGAGTGATCAGGGTCAATGCATGTGTACAAAGTGTCTTACTCCTTGTAGAGCAGGCTGTATCCAATTAAAGCTTGATTAAATACCACATAGTGGAGAGTAAACTGTTATTAGAAGCTGCTAATGGACACTCCATCACCTGCATTATTCACTGTGAAGAAACTACATAAAGCCAGCAAACGGTGTGCTCTTTGCCATCCAGGAGCCTCTAGTCCAAATTAATTTTCATGAAACTCAGATTCTAGGCAGATGTGGTTCTTTTGATTTTTACTCCTAAGTACAGGCCATTGTTCATTTTTCCCAGCAAAGCTCAGGCATTGTGTGAGTTTTTTTCAGAGGATATTGCAGAATGAGAGTTTCAGAGCATGAATATAGGTAACCTTTAAAAGGAAATATTCAGAAAGAATAAGCCAACCACTACATCAGTCTGCCAATTTAACAGTGGTATCTAAACTAGCTTGCTCAGATCTTCACAGCAACAAATACAAAAAGGGACTCCAAAATTATGTGTATGTCTATGTCAGTTGATCAAAAACTCAACTAAGAAGTGTCTCCTCCCACAGAGGAAACTGAAGTTCTTGAAGGTGACTCATAAGAAGAAGCCACTGGGGACAGGGGCTTTGACCCTGGCCCTATCTGCTTCCCCTCTCCATCTGTGGATCAACAAGCAGGAATATGTCAGATGATTTCCACCTTTTGTTGAGCTTTAGCTATGGGCCTGGCACTCCACATGTGTTATTTCATTTAATCAATACAATCACCCTCTAAATTCATATTGCTTTTCCTGGTTGTTCACTTGGGAATTGGAGTTTAGTTAGGTCAAGTAACTTGTCTAAAGTCGTACAGCTAATGGTGAGAAGATCTGGCACTTAAACCTAGGTTTCCCTGACTGCAGAGCCCATGCTCTCATCAAAATATCAATTGCCTCCCTCACAAACACTAGAAGGGCACCCATTTGGTACTGAGCCTGGCTATGAACAGATGCAAAAGCAATAGAGGAAGCATCTATGCTTTCTTTGGGTTTGAATTGTCATGGTAACCTAACATAGGGGTAGGGGCCTTGAGAAGAGTTTTAAAGTCATGTCATATCAGATCTGGGCTCTGTTTCCACTGTTGCTACTCAGCCTCTCTAAGCCTCAGTTTCCTTAGTTGTAAACAAAAATAACAGTTGACCCCGAATACCACAGGGGTTAGGGGTGCCAATCCCCCACACAGTTGAAAATCCAAGCATAATTTTTGACTCCCACAAAACTAAGCTACTATCAGCCTACTGTTGACCAGCAGTCTTGCTGATAACTTAGTCAATTAATGCATATTGGCTGGCTGTGGTGGCTCATGCCTGTAATCCCAGCACTTCGGGAGGCCGAGGCAGGTGGATCACCTGAGGTCAGGAGTTTGAGACCACTCTGGCCAACATGGTGAAACCCTGTCTCTACTAAAAGTACAAAATTAGCCGGGCATGGTGGCACATGCCTGTAATCCCAGCTACTTGGAGGCTGAGGCGGGACAATTGCTTGAACCTGGAAGGCAGAGGTTGTGGTGAGTCAAGATCACGCCATTGCACTCCAGCCTGGGAAACAAGAGTGAAACTCCGTCTCAAAAAAAAAAGTAATTAACACATATCTGGTATATGTATTATATACTATATTCTTACTATAAAGTAATCCAGAATAAAGAAAATTGTTAAGAAAATCCTAAGGAAGAGGAAATATATTTACCACTCACTGAGTGGAGGTGGATCAGCATGAAGGTATCTGTCCTCATTGCCTTCACATGGAATAGGCTGAGGAGGAGGGAGAGGAAGGGCTGGCCTTGCTGTCTCAGGGGTGGCAGAGGTGGACAAGGTGGAAGAGGTGGAAGGGGAGGCAGGCACACTTGGTGTAAATTTAAAAAAAAAATCTGTGTATTAGTGGACCTGTGCAGTTCAAACCCAGGTTGTTAAGGGTCAATTGTAATGTGCTTACCTCACAGGGCTGTTGGAAGGATGATGTGATACCATGCATATAATGGGCTTAGCACTATGCCAGGCACATAGTAATGGCTCGATTTATTTTAGAGGGAAAACATGCAGGTAGTTTTCAATTATGTTGGTACAAACTAGTTTGGTAAAGGGTGAGCTACTTCACATCCTAAAAGTAGAATTAGAATAGGGCTGAAACCTGGAGATCTGGCCCTGAAGTGAGGTGCTTGTGGTTCCTGGGTGGGGTCCCTGCAAAGTATGGCCCTGGGGTTCTTATTTTCCAGTCATCACCATATTTAAGGGTAAAGTGGAAGAGGTGGAGCTGCCTGTGGAGAAGGTGGACATCATCATCAGCGAGTGGATGGGCTACTGTCTTTTCTATGAGTCCATGCTCAACACGGTGATCTTTGCCAGGGACAAGTGGCTGGTAAGTGTCCTGCACGCTGTCCCTGCATTGGCCGGCTGGCTGTCCTGCTGCTCTACCCAAGGCCTGCAGCCTAGGAGGCATACGAAGACTTCAGAGAAGACTGAGGCTAGGAGGTCACTGCCCCAAGCCCCTCTCTTTAGAGAAGATCTGTATCAGGGAATAGAATTGTTGCCCTGGGTCCAGCATGTGTAACCATCAGAGTGGACTTCCATGGGTCTCACCTCAGCCTCTTTTGCAATAACAGACATTCGTTCTCTCTTGTCGAGTTAAAGGTCCATTTTGGTCAGCAAGTATTTAGGACTTGCATGGCTGCCAGAGCCAGGTGTGCTATTCATCTGGGCTTCTCCAGGCCAAAGTCATAACACCGCTCACTGAGCCCCACTGGATTTACCTTCACCTCACCTCATTTGTCCTATTGACTCTACCTACGTCCCTTAAATTCTCCTTGTTCCAAAATAAAAATTGAGCATTGCTGTCCTAGCCCTCACCCCCGACAAGGTGACAGTCCACTGCATGAGAGATGCTGGCAAGGGGGTGCTCGTCTGGTGACTCTATGTGCAGTTCAAAATGTGATGTCTTTGTCAGGTGAATAGATTACGAGACCCATTTCCCCACAATTCATCAACAGAAACCTGGAGGGCTTATGTTTCCAGACCGGGCAGCTTTGTACGTGGTAGCGATTGAAGACAGACAGTACAAGGACTTCAAAATCCACTGTAAGTCCCCTCTTGCTTCTCCAGTGGACTTCCACTGCACAGTTGGGGTGGGAGGCACTCCAGTGGGCCCGAGATGGGCAGGCAGTGACATGAACACCATTGCTGTCCCTGAAGAGGAGCTTATCTGGGACCCTGTCTGGAGTCTGCTCTCTAAATGTTTCTCTCTAGTCCCAAGTGTGAGAGGTCTACAGACAGAAAATAAGCCATATGGCTGGGATGAGAGAAATGTCCTGGGGTGAAAGAATGAATGCAATGTGAATTAAAAATTGGACTGAGGCAGCAGAAGCTGAGTTTTTGCAGAGATCAGCAGGGCAAGTGGCTTGAAACCTGTCAGGGTTCAGTTAGCCCAAAAGTCCACCGCAGGGGTCCGAAGTAGCAGGTCTCTTGCCAGGCCAATTGTTTTGAATCCTGCCTTCATTCCATTCAAACTTATGAAAATAATATTGATTCTCCTTCATATTCAAATACATATTATTTGAGGTTCTTTTGAGGAATAGATAGCAGAGGGGGTGGGAAAGAGTGGAGATTTGGCTTTGAACAATCAAACAAAAGGCGAGTGTGCATGCGCATGTGTGCATAAGGCAGGGGCTCATATCTAAATATGTATTCTTAATGCCTTATCAGCTAGGCATGTGTGCTTCTCTGAGAACAATAAAGCCAAAAAACTTCTCCAATGTTTTACCTGGTCTGAAAAGGGCTGTTATCCTATTTCTCGTAAAGGGTGACACTTCTCTGTGACACAGGCCTGATCCTTAATGAGATTATACCAAACATGTTTTTGTAAAGTTGAACATGGCTGTGTCTCCTCAACCGGAACCAAATTCAACAAAGGAGCAAAGAACCCCTCAAACAGGCAAACACCCAAAAATCCAAATTAAAGCAAGAGGCAGAAGCTCCAACCTATCCATCAGACTGGGCACATCTGGGGTTCCTGCCCCAACAGGGTGGTCCATTCCTACTTGGCAAGATTACTGTGGAGGGGTTCACAGATTGAATAGAAGAATAAATGTCTCCAGGAGGCTAAGACTCCATCCACAGTTCAACAAATTGAGGCTCTGTGGATTTAAACAATTGCCATCTAATCGTTGTTAGTGGCACTGATGAAAACTCGGCTGGACTCTGCTATGGATGTGTGTATTTGTGTGGGTTCATGCCTTTCTGGAAATATAAAATCAAAGTGTGAAGTTCAGAGCCAGATTCAGAAGAAGACAAAACTGGGACAGCTGTTTGAAGCTCTGTGCCCTGGAAACCCTCTCTGGTTGCTGTCTGCCTCCAGCCAATCTGGTGTGATTTCCACTATTTGACCTCCTGGGGGAAGGAGGCAAAATACCAAATGAGGACGGTGAGAGGTAGGGGGGCCCAGGTTAAATGCTTTGCACACTGCGAGCCCTGGGTTTAAATCTTGGCTTTGCCATTTCCTAACTGGGTAACCTTGAGCAAATTATCTAATATCTTTGAGCCTCAGTTAAGGGATAATCTTCTCAATCCCACAGACTTGTCATGAGGATTAAGTGAGATGACGTATATTAAAGGACATGACAGTTCTTTGTCCTATAATGTGACTAGATGGGATCTAGTATCTGACTGTGTAGCTAAGCCCCTTTCTGCCCCCTGGCTCTGGCAAGTGAGCCTGACTGCCAAGCCCCTGGTGGCTCAGAATCTAGGACAGATGTACTCTCATGGAAGACTGCAGACACAACTCCGCAGTGAGTGTTGATCAAATGCATGTATAAATAGGACACATTTTGCCCTGGAGCTGCATTTTGGAGTTCTTGCTGTGCAATTGTACTGAATAGTGTTTTGAGGAGGAAAACTTCTAGGTACATTCTTCATTGTCATGTTCACTTAAATATTTATTGAGCTCCAACCCAAGGCACACCTCTTTAAGAAACTTTCTCATGGTTTCTACAACAAAGATACGTGTGTCAGGAGCCTCTGCAGGTATGCACATTGCAATGAGCCAGCCTGGAGCCTGGAGGAGCTCCTAAGGCACTGGCCCCCAACTGGAGATCATGTGATTTATTTCTTTGATTCTCATTGCAGTGTTCATACCTTCTGGAAAAGGAAAAAAAAAAAAAAATCTGAAAGTTAGCACCATCTTATCTTGTGCTTGTTCTAGAGTCTCTGAAAAATACCCCAACCTCCTCCCCACCCCAAAAGAACACTAAGAAACAGACACTTAAAATGTATTTACAATATGTTTTCTGTTTACATTTTTAAAGTAATCTATTTTTTTGTAAAGGAAGCAAACGCACATAGAAATTCATTTCAAATAAATGGAGATTTTGGTTACTATGAGTTCTAAATCAGAAGTAAAGCACAAAGGTTGCTGGTTGCTAAGGCAACAATTGTAAGCAATTTTCTATTGGCTCAAGAACCAGCTAAGAAGGAAAAATTTTGAAATGAGGCAGGAGAGTGAGACATGTTCAGCCCTTCAGAAAGTAAATTGTTAGAAGGAGAGCTTTTTTTCCTTTCCTCTCCTTTCCTTTTCTTTTATTTCCTTCCCTCCCCTTCCCTTCCCTCCCCTCCTTTCTTCTTCTTTCTCAAACACACACAGCAACATGGGAATGCAAGAATGAGGGCAGTGCAGAACCTGCCCTCCATTTGCTCACCAATGAATAGAGACCACATAGAGAGAGAGATAAATGCATATACTAGGCTCACAATACATAATTTTGTTGAAGGAAGAAAGGAAGGAAGGAAGGAAGGAAGGAAAGTGAACCAGCAGAGGGATGTGCAAGGTGTAGTATTTAACTCTTAGAGAGGAGCAATCATTTTACAAACATTTTCTACTATAAAGGAAATACAGAGAATTTCAAAAATGGAAGGAAACTTAGTGGATATTCTATTCAATTTCATGCACAACACATGAATTGCACCCAGTGCATGAATCTACACCCTGCTGAGAATGAGAGAGATGGGCACCAGTTTCTTGGCTGATGAGAAGACTGAAAGAAAGACCTCATGCAGAGGTGGCAGTGCTTATAGCTTGATGGTTGAAGGGCGGCCCTCTTGGATGGCTCAGCTGCTGTCTGTGGGCTTCACTTCCACTCATGACATCCAGAGTTTCCTCTGGCTCCAGCCCATTTTATGCAAGGATTCCACTTTGTTCATGAGAGCCTAAAATGTGTCAATCTAGTGTAAACACTTTCCCTTCTGCACAGAGAAGAATCTGTAAGTAGCATCTGGTGGCACTTGTTCTATTTTTCTCTGCCCTCATTCTGAGGCAGTCCCATTAGCCTCGACAGAGAAACTCAGATGGTTGGGGCTGGGGTGGTGAGGGAGGATGTAGCTACAGCTCTCTCCAATCAAAAATCACATTTCTCCCCTGGTACTTAATTTTCTTTCCTCAGGCTGTTTTTGAGATTTCTGTCTTTATTGATTTTCTGCAGTTTGATTCCGATGTGTCTAGGTGTGTTTTTCTTTTTATTTATCCTGCTTGGGGTTACATGGAATTCTTGGATCTGTGGATGGATTGTTTCGTTAGTTTCGAAAAATTTCAGCCAGTATCTCTACAAATATTTTTTTCTGCCTGATTATCTTTCTCCTCTTCTTCAGGAACTCCCATTATATGAAATAATGTTTGATATTGTCCTATGGAGCTTGGATCCTCTATTTTTTTCACTCTTTTTTTCTCTTTGTGTTTAAGTTTGGATCATTTTTATTGCCCTGTTTTCAACTTTATTGGTTATTTCCTGATATATTCATTCTGTTAATAAGTTCATTTTAAAAAGTCTTCTTTCCTTATATTGTTATTTCGATTTCTAGCATTTCCACTGGCTTTTTAAAAAAGTTTCCATCTCGCTAATGAAATTCTCCATTCATTGATGCACACTGTCCACCTTTTCCACTAGCTTCTTTAACATACTTAGTATAGATACTTTAAAGTCTTGTTGGATAATTCTAACATCTGAGCATCTCTAAATTTGGTTCTATGAATTTTTTCTTATGATGATAGGTCATATTTTTCCCTTTCTCCTGTGTCTTATAATTTTTCATTAATGCTGGGCATTGTGAGTAAAAGGACCAGTAGAGACAGGTGAATCACATCTATGTCCAGAAAAGAGTGTTGCCTCTGCCAGGCTATTAGAATGAGGGTGTGTGTGAGTCAATCTAGTCTGTAGTAATAGTAGATTTGGGCTTTGTTGTTGCTTTAGTTACATATATTACACCATAGTATAGTCCTTTTCAGGAGTCTGTTTTCATCTATTAACAAAAGCTTCACAGGCCTCTCTGATATTATTTTTTAATTTCTAGATAATCATGATATTTCTTGATGATCAATGGCTCTTACCCCACATACACTTATTTGGCATACAGTTTACAATTGCAACAAATAATTAATGTGATTTATTTGTATCCTACTCCATCTCTGCTCCACTTCTGGCAAAAAGGGCTACTGGGAAATAAATGGCCAGCAGAAAGGAGAAAAAAATCTAATCCCTTGGGTGATCTGTGCTCTGAATGATTGAAGGTGGGGCAGTCCAGCTGAGGAGATAAGTCCCAAATTAACCCATAACCCAAATTAACCCAAATTAAAACACCAGGCATTGCAAAACAGCGCAGGCATTAAATGTTTGGGAATGAATCTCAATTCAAAAAACATTGTCTGTGAGCCTGTTCTGTGCCAAATGCTGTACTATGGGTGTTGAGGATACAGGAGAAGTTGTGTGGTCAGGAGCGTTTAGAGAAAGTCTCACAAAGGCCATGAGACATTAAGATCACCATTTTGGGACTTGAAGACAGTAAAGATCATGTACCCCAAAGGTTTCCAAACTGGTTGGAATTGTCTGTATAGATTTGTAAAACTCCAGCTCCCTGGCTCTCAAATCTGGAGATTCTGATTCAGTAGGTCTGGCATGGGCCCTGGAGTCTGCATTTTAAAAACTATTCCAAGTGATTAGAGAACACAGAACCACTGAACCAAAATCCTTATAAGTAAGCCCAGAAAAAAGGATTGATTTGCACATGGCCGCACAGCTTGCATGGCAGCAAAGCCAGAGCTCAAACCACATAATGATAACCACTATTATGTATCAAGCGCTTTCTGCGTGCCTGGCACTGTCTTACGCACCTTACATATAATCACATTTAATCCTCATAACAATCGTATGGGATTACCATCATTATCATCATTTCCATTTTAAAGAATCCTTAGAAACCAAGGCTTAGAAAGGTTACATTCGTGCCTAAGATTACACAGCAAATAAGTGGCAGAGCTCAGATTTGAACTCCAAAGCCTAGGCATTTAACCATTACACACATTGACTCAGGCTTTTGCTTAGCACTAGCAGCGAACTCAAACTCCAGGCAGAGTCCAGGGAGAAGAGAGCAGGTGTATAGCTGCAAATCTCTTGAGAAAGACACAGAAGGCAATGTGTTTTGGCGTGTATGTTTTATCTGGGGAGAGGATGGATAGCTATTTCCACATTCTAGAGGGGAGTCTTCTCTGAAACCTGCCCTGTTGCCAACTAAGCAGCCTCCTTCCCCGAAAGTAGGTTTTAATTGGGAGTTTGGCACCAGCCTCGGGTGATTTAATGGGATCTGATGGGCATCTTTTCCTCAAACTGGAATTTCACAAGCACTCATCCTCTGGGATTACTTTCTCTGCCTTCTTTTCGCAAGAAAGAAGCTCTTTGTGTGCCTTATAAAAGAATCAGAGTCAAAGGAGCAAAGCTGTCGCTGACCGTTCACACCTCCTGCCGCACGCACCCACTCTCCTAAACACACACAGGAACATACATTCCCTAAGGTCCTGTTTGTTTGGTGAATGTTTTAAAATAAAATTTAATCCTGTAAGATTTTAGAGAAAAGCATTTCTACTTCAAGGCATTTTGAAACCTGTTGAAAAAAACAGATGAATGAGATTCAGGTGCCCGCAAACTAAAGAGTCTGCTAAAGCCGTCCCCTCTGCGCTGTAGGGAGAGAAATCTTGCATTCCTGGTTGCTGTCACGGCTGGGCCATGGCAGGTGAAGGATTTAGGGGACATGCTGGGCTTGAGCCCTCGCCCCCCTGTTTCCCTGATGTGTGACCATGGGCCAGATATCATATGTGAGCCAGATGCCAACTTCTCCCAGCCGCAGTTTTTTCAGCTGCAGCATAGCAATATCCTTATGTGGTTGCTGGGTAGAATAAACGAAGAGTCTGGCCTGGACTGAATGATCAAGCAATGACTGCAATTATTGTCCAGGCATGGTGACTCATGCCTGTTATCCCAGCACTTTGGGAGGCCTAGGCGGGCAGATCACCTGAGGTCAGGAGTTCAAGACCAGCCTGGCCAACATGGCGAAACCCCATCTCTGCTAAAAATACAAAAATTAACTGGGTATGGTGGCGGGTGCCTGTAATCCCAGCTACCTGGGAGGCTGAGGCAGAAAAATCACTTGAGCCCAGGAGGCGGAGGTTACAGTGAGCCCAGATTGGGTCACTGGGCGATGGAGCCAGACTCTGTCTCAAAAAAAAAAAAAAAAAAAAAAAAAAGACAGCAATTATTACCATATAAAGGTTGATCCTGGGCCATCAGACTTGAATTAATTTCTCATCAACCCCTAAATCTTTCTCCCTCCCAAAGTATCTTATGAGTAGCCCAAAGAGGACAAGGAGCACGGCTGAGAGGGAGAGGGTTTGTGCTCCACTTGGGGGTAGTTTCTAATGGTGTGGATCCTTAGTGGGTGCATCTTGGCATACGAGGAAGGCAGAGATGCTCCTGGACCCACCCAGGTGAGAAAACTGAGGTTCAGAGAGGTTAGGTCATTTGTACAAAGGCTGACCAGTAAGTGGTGGTGCTGGAATTTAAACTGTAGTTGATTTCACGTTAAAAGCCCATGATTCTCTGTGCTGCATTAAAGGTTCAGTGGATGGGGACAGGAAAAGGGAGAGAGATGGGCCTTCTAGGTCTTCTAGGTGTGGAGAACAGCTTGAGAGAACATGGGAATAGGAATGTAGAAGACAGATAAGGCAGTTCACAGGAGATGCTGCCGGCTTGGGGAGGGGACAGGAAGGAAGAGTCAGCTAGCCTGGGTTCTAGGCTTTGCCCTGCTGCACTCTAGCTGTAGGAGCTTGGAGCAGTTTCCCAGCCTCTCGGAGCTCTAGTTTACCTCACAACAAAGTGGGGCTTACCTTTTCCTGAGGTAGAAATGGAAGTGGGAGTGAGCATTTGGCACATTGCGAAGTGCCCCCAGGTGAGCAGTTCTGCCTCTATTTCGACGCAAGGGAACTCGAGCTGCCACTCAGCCCTCAGGCACGCTGTGCTCTAGGACTCAGGAGGGTTGGGCGAGCTTCTGGGGGTCCTGCGCCTGCCTTCATGTCTTGCTCTGCTCCCACAGGGTGGGAGAATGTCTATGGCTTTGACATGACCTGCATCCGGGACGTGGCCATGAAGGAGCCTCTAGTGGACATCGTGGATCCAAAGCAAGTGGTGACCAATGCCTGTTTAATAAAGGTCTGGACACTCATCCGGGGTGGACCTGGGTGTGCTGGGAGCCCCGCTGTGCCACCCTGGAGTCCAGGCAATGCCGGCTCCTGCACAGCCCCCACCTGGTGAGGCAAGGCTGCCTTGGCCAGAGCCTGTGATGCTCCATAAGCACAAGTCAAAAGCTGGCAGTCCGCCTGGACACAGCCACTGAGAGAGTGGCTCCATGGTGGCACGGATGTGGGAGGGCCCCAGCACAGGGGCCCTGGTGGTGTGCAGAAGGGTGGGGGTGCAGGGAGGGGAGGGGCATTGGAGGAGAGGACACCTGGAAGAGGAGAGCGGGCTCAGGTTTGGGGCAGTTGGTCCATTCAGAGGTAGATGTCTCTCTTAGGAAAGAAATCCAGGACCTCAGTATGCTGTGTAATCATCATCATGCTCTTGCCTCCAAGCACACCTTTGCCCCAGTGGCCTGCCAGATAGAGCTTCCAGCTGCCCCTTCCTGAGCGTCCCTGTTTGTACATGCTCTAAACCAAGTGTGTCCAACCTGTGTCCTCCAGGCCACATGTGGTCCAGGATGGCTTTGAATGCAACCCAACACAAATTCATAAACTTAAAACATTATGAGACTTTTTTGTGGGATTTTTTTTAGCTCATTAGCTATCATTAGTGTTAGTGTATTTTAGGTGTGGCCCAAGACAGTTCTTCTTCTCATGCGACCCAGGGTAGCCAAAAGATTAGACACCCCTGCTCTAAACACCTTTTCCCAAGGCTTCCTTCAGTGCAGATGAAGAACAGCTGATCAGCATCTTTGCCACACCAATCCCTAGTACATTCTTATTATTAAAAATTCAAACCTGTCCAGTTAGATAGACTAAAGGTGAGAGGTGCTCTCCGCCTCCATCCAGCCCCATCCTCCTCCAAAGGTAACCACTCTTCACAGGCTGGGCTGCCTCTTCCAGTCCTTTTTGTATGCATTTGCAGTATATATGCTAATATATTATGTTGAACCATATAAAACTATTGATATTTGACAGTTTTTTTAAATAAAGGGAGACATCAATTTCATATAATACAAGCCAAAAAAAATTTTTTTGAGACGGAATCTCACTCTGTCACCCAGACTGGAGTGCAGTGGCACAATCACAGCTCGCTGCAGTCTTGACTAACTGAACAGTTTCATGTAGCACAAGCTATTTTTTTTTTTTTGAGACAGGGTCTCTCTCTCTGTCACCCAGGTTGAAGGGCAGTGGTGTGATAAAAGCTCACTGCAGCCTCACTGAGGCTCAGGATCTTCCTGTCTTAGCCTCCTGAGTAGCTGAAACTATGGCTATGTGACACCAGGCATGGCTAATTTTTTTTTTTTTGTATTAATGGGGTTTGGCCATATTGCCGAGGCTGGTCTCAAACTCCTGGGCTTAAGTGATCCACTTACCTCAGCTTCCCAAGTGCTGGGATGACAGGCATGTGCCACCACCACCCAGCCCAGGTTAATTTCTAAATTTAAAAATCAGCCCACCTGAGTCTCATCTTGCTAACATGCTGGCCTACTATGCTCCTGCAGGCATCATTCTTTTTCTGAAAGTATCAGGGCAGGGTACTGGACTGGAATATTTATAGTAGGATAAAGGGATTGGAGTTCAGGGCCACTAAGGACTGGGGGAGGTTTCTGAAAGACTGATACAACTGCTGCTTTGCCCATGTGAGAACTGTCCTTTGTCCTGGACACAAGCCTTTCTAGGAAGAACTGCATCCGTTGGGATGGAGTATCACTGTGGCCTTTAGAAAGGACCTCACAGGGCAAATAAACCTACAATGAACCTCATCAGACCCCATCAGATGCCCCTTCTCTTTAGTAACATCCTGCTTGAGAGGTTTGGCTTTGAGTCAAAGCCTTAGACTCTCCATTCACAGGGTTCTCACTACTTCATTCAGCATTTTCTGGGTCCACGCAGGATTAATTGTGAGCAAATGTGTCCTTTTGTTTCTTTCTACCAGTCCCTCTGTCCCTGAAGCCTCTTCCTCCTTGCCATCCTAAACAAGAACAAGGAAAGTATGCCCCCAGCAAGAAGCTCACCCATAGTGCAAGGCACTTCTGTGAATGTAGAATAGATAGAAGTCCACTGGTGCAACTGAATTTGCCAAAATGACATGTGGCAGTGATATTTACCATTAGACATCTGCATGTACTGGCTTCAGCTTGCGGATAAAATTCCTTCAATGTTCTTGGACCCCAGGTTGCTCTCTGCCCCTGACCCAGCCCCCAATGGCAGGTGTAGCCACTGCATTTCTGTTTGCACTGCCAGACACGTCAGCCACTGTCCTGGCTCTCTCCACTCCCCAGGCAAGAACTAGCAGGGGCTTTCACTTGGTTAGACTCGAGCATATCCGGGGCAAAGCAGCCAAGGAGCAGCTGGAGGGGTGTGTGTTCCACACGCTCCTCATGAAAACTCCCGGGGCTCTGGTTCTGTCTCAGGACTCGTGACCTGTGATGATTTCCTGTCCCACGCTGGTCCCTTTCTTCCTCTGTGTTCCTGAGAAGGATGACGATTGTCTGTGTTTGCTTCTGCTTCCAGGAGAGCCCTTCCAAGAGCTCTCTCCTGCTAATGTGCTAAGCAACGTCTTGCCGAGCCTGTTGGGAAAACACTTGCCCTTCTTCACACACTTAATTGCTATTTTCATCGCTATTAACATTGCAGAGTGTGACACTTTATTATAATTAAGGCTCTATTTTGACCAGACTTCTGCTCCGAGACATCCATTTGTAACATCATTTAGCGGTGGGGATCGCAGCAGCCAGGGGCATTTCTGAGTAATTTATGCTGGTGAAGCCCTCTGCTTCAAGTGGGTCACCTGAGGCCAAGTCAGTGGGTCTTTCTGGGGTCTCAGAGCTGCTGTTTCTGCTGCAGAAAAGAGGAAGCCTCCTAGTCGAGGGGCTGGGCTCTGGGGAGTCAGGGTAACTGGGGCTGATCTGTAAACTTTGGTTGGGGGTTGGGGAACCTGAGCCCAGAGGACCTTTGTGTTTTTGAAGCCTAGCTACAGCTGATCCCATCCTCACAGATGGCCTGGACCCCCATTCCAAAAGACCACCTGCCTTTATTGTTGCCATTATAATGTGCGGCTTCAATACTTTTGGTCCTAAAGGCTTTTGTTCTATCAGAGGCCTCTATTAAGATGCAAATGTCTCAGGGATCTATTGAAAGCTGTCAGCTACAAGAGTTGATAGCTGACATTTGGTTGATGGACATCTGACAGCAAGATCCTTTAGAGGTGGAATTCCTGCCAGATGGGGTAGTGTGTGTGTGTGTATGTGTGTTTGTGTGCACGTGCACGTGGGATAGAAGGAGAAAGTAACCACGTCTAGATTGTAAGCCATAAGGAATCATTGAAGGTTGTAGATCCAGAGACTGACACAGTCTGGATGAACCTCACTTATGAAAGAGGGGTCTAGGCAAAGAAGTAAGTCTTCAAGCAGGGAGACCTGTTCTGAGAAGAAGATTGATGAGTCAACACATATTGCTGTGTATTAGGTGTTGCTGTGCACTGAGGATACACAGGACAATGAGGTGTAACTTCTGCCACTGAAGGCTCCAGTGTATCGGCCAGGGCAAGGGTGAAGGTGGTGAGGCTGCTGAGATGAGCCAGAAGTGAGATCGGAAGGCCATGCTACACTGGTGACCGAGGGAACCAAGAAAGAAAGATACCAGGGACCTTGGAAAGGGCCTGGAGCCTGGCTGATTGGCCCTGAGAAGGTGATGGAAAAGTCAGTGAGGGTAGACACTGTGATGCCGTTAACAACAATACAGGCAACCAAGGCTTGTCCTAAGAGTGTTTGAGCTGGAGGAAACCTGTGGACAGCATGTGGCCATGTGGCTGGGAGGGATAATGAGCATTATGAAGGCTGACAGATACTCAGTCTAAAATGGTTTCCTAGATTTGAGCAGTGGCCCACACTAACAGATGACATGTAATGAAGGACTCCTACCCTTGAGGGATGTGGTGGAGGAAGGGGCTTGGCTGACCTAAATGCAGGCTGAGCCAGCAGTGTGCAATTTGGGAACACAGGCTATAAGTATGTGCTGATGGAGGGACGTGGAGGACCTGATGTGGTCAGTATAACTCAGTTTTGCAAGTGGCAGGACCCACCCAGAGGAGAAAGGCCAGGGTGATGAGGGGTCAGACATCATGACTTATGAGGAATGAATAAAAAGCCAGAGATAGCTTGTATTGGAGAAGAAAAGGTTTAAAGGACCTGTGTGAGTTGGAACAGACATTTGGCTTCTTCTGTGGATGGAAGTTACAGAGGGACGAGTGTGAACTTTCTTCATTAGTTTTGAAGAAGGACCTAATGACTGGAGATGCCATTACATGGACTGATCTGCCTGGCAGATAGTGAATTCTCCATCCCTAAAGGTGTTCAGCAAGCACTAGGTGGATGATCAGCAAGCACTGGATGGGTGCTCAGCAAGCACTAGATGGCCACTAAAGAGGAGGTTCTTGTCTTGGATAAAAGGCTCAGCTTAAGAAGATGGGCTTTATAATCCCATCAAATTCTGCATGCTTGACCAAGGGCTCACCATTCAATTAGTTCTTGTTCCCCATCTTTGGGCTCTAGAAACACAGTGTAATTGGCATTTGAATGTGACCTCACCAAGGGCCTCCCACATTCCCCTAAACCTACAATCTCATCTTCTTCCCAATCAACAGTCAGAGAGCTTCAGCTTCCACAGAGGATGTCATGGCTACACACCCCAGATCCCAGGAGGACTCTGATCTGATTGGTTCCCTTAACCACTTTTTCTCTGTCCATCCCCGTGGAGTTAGGACTTCTCTTTGAAGGCCCCAGGATAGTTTGCATCTGTTTTTCTTTTATTTATCCTAGAAATACATCGAGACAAAAGCCATCTCATCGCTTTGCTGGTCTTGTTTTCCTACCCTCTGGTCCCTCTCTCATAATTCCTGCTAATAATTCCATCTTCTGGGCCTCAGGAGGTCCCTGTGGAACCAACCAGGCAGACAGATGGCCTTCTGGCTCTTACAGAGTTTTCAGGACAGAGGTCCTTGCTGCGCAAACTTGACTAATGGGAAGTTCTGCCTTGGGCCTCACTAGAATCTGTTGGGATGCCTCTTGGGCTCTGGTAGGTTTGCCCTGCCTCACGGGGCCAGCAAGCAGCAGGCCAGCATTCTTCCATAGAAAAGAACAGCACAGTGCAGACGTCTTTCAATTCCTCCTGCTCCCCATGCGAGATTGATTTTCAGCCACTTTCCAGTTGAAATTCTTAGAGTTATTAGTTCTTCATGTTCCATGTTCCCCAGCCAGAACTGAAAATTCTCACTTCTTATTTTCCCTTTTTATTTATTTTTGAAAACAGTCCAGCCTTGTTAAAAATGGCCAGCAGAACTTTCCTAAGCTCTGTCTGTGACTTTGTGGGCTCAGGTCCTTACTCCTAATGTCATCCTTGATGCCTCATATTGCTGGGAACTTGAGTATCAAAAAATTGGGGAAGGAGTAGTCTGGTTCATCCACATCCCTGGAGGGCCTGATAAAACACAGATTGCTGTTTTGATCCAGCAGATCTGCCCCCCTCAGAATTTGCCCCCAGGTACTGTTGATGCTGATCTTTCAGGGACCACATTTTAAGAGCGATGGATGGAGCAGTGCCTGGGTGGACCACTCGAGGCTGCTCTGACAGGTGAAGGGATGCATTGTCTAATTAACCCTCCTGTTCTCTCCCTTCCCCATCATCCCCCTGTAGCCCCAAACCCCGGCAGATTTACCTTCCGAATTCTGCTCCCCTCAGGTTTTGATTCAAATCCATTTGCACCATTGCTTGAGCATACTCCACCCTAGAAAGGATGGAGGAGGTGATTGGGAGGGTGGTGGGGAGCCTGGGAAATCACCCCAAGAATAAAGATATCCCTCAGAGGGCTGACAGACCACAGTCTCTCACAGAACGAGGCTGCTGACCGGGACCCAGACTTGGTGGAGGCAATAAGTTCCTGGCATTCTCTCTTCTCTGGGCTGCAGGAGGTGGATATTTACACAGTGAAGACGGAAGAGCTATCGTTCACATCTGCATTCTGCCTGCAGATACAGCGCAACGACTACGTCCACGCCCTGGTCACCTATTTTAATATTGAATTTACCAAGTGCCACAAGAAAATGGGGTTTTCCACAGGTGAGCTGTTTGTTGCTTCCCAGAGCCTCCTCCCTCTCCCATGCTTCCTCAAGTCTTTGTGGAGTGACCAGAGCTGGCCTTGACTTGGGGAGAAGGGGCTGGGTGTTAGCTGGGTGACACCTATCAACCCTCTCCAGCCATGGAGGAACTGTCCATCCCTACACTTGTGCTCTCCAAGGGGAAGGTAAATAATGTGGTTGTTACAGCACAAGTTGAGAGTGTGTTGGATGAGGGAGAGGCAGGAGATAGGGCTCAGGGAGGGGCCCCAAGCCCTTTCAAATGCTTATTTGTTCAGGTAGCATTTTCTGAGCACATTCTGTGTGGTGGGTATGGATGGAGTTGAATAAGCCTAGCCTGCACTGCCATGCCTCTGTGCAGGACACAGCCTGTCTTGCAGCAGCCTGCACACTGGTCTTTATGTCTCTTTCCCTTCTCCCTTACTTTCACACCAACCCATCCTTCATTAAATCTCTGTTGGTGTTCCCCCAAGATCACCCCACTCCCACTCCCAAATCCCAGCCCCACTTATGAGGTACCTCACTGCCTGCAGTAGATAAGCCTGGCAAATGGAGATCCCATGGCCTGGCCCTGGCCCACTCTCCAGCCTCATTCCTTACCCCATCTCTTGGCCGAGCCCTGTCCCATTGCTGCTACCCCACAGATGGCCCAGCTACACTGAGCTCCTTGCTGACTTCTAAACTCAGTGAGGCCTCTTCATTCTCTGGGCCATGGCTTCTGCACACACCAGCCCTTGACCATCCAGGTGTGCCCTGGAGGTGGGAGGGGCCTTAGTCAGAGGCTCTTATCATCCCCTCTTCTCCTGTATCAGTCTGCAAGGGCAGCCATAACAAAGTACCCAGGCTTGGGGGCTTAACCACACATGCAGTTCTGGAGGCTGGAAGTCCAAAGGCAAGGTGTCAGCAGGGTGGATTTCTGGTGAGGGATCTCCTCTTGCCTTGTAGTTGGCCACCTTCTCACTGTGTCCTCACGTGGTCTTTCATCTGTGCTCATGAGCCCTTGGTGGCTCTATGTGTGTCCTAATTGCCTCTTCTAAGGACACCAGTCAGATTGGATGAACTTAATCACCTCTTTTAGAGCCCTTTTCCCAAATACAGTCACATTCTCAGGTACTGGGGATTAGGACTTCAACATGAATCTGGAGGGGGGAGACAATTCAGGTGGTAACACCACCCCTGCCCCATCTCTTCACCTGGTTTCTTGTCTCAGCTCAGGGGTTACCTGATCCCCGCCTTCCCTTCGGGTCAAGGTTTGATGTCCTCAGGGCTAACCTAACATCTCATGCATGCGCCTGGCATGGTGATGTTTCAATTGAGTCACATGAGCAATAGCAAGAAGAAATCAGGACAAAAGGGTATAAAAAGTCAAAGAAAACATTCTCACCCCCAACCCATCCCACTCCCACTCTTCAGAGGCAAACATTATTATTAATGATTTCTTCTGTGTCATTCCACCAAATTTCAGTGGGTGCACAAGCACATGCATATCCATAGATGCCTCTTTTTTGACTTTTTATTTTGAAATAATTGTAGATTCACAGGAAGTTGTAAAAATAGTACACAGAGTTGTGTGAACCATTTGCCCAGCTGCCCCATTGATGGTGTCTTATGTAAGCATAGTACAATATCAAAACTACACCTTTTTAAAAAAACTTAGGTTGGATCCAACCCTCCACACTGCCCTCGGCTACCTTTTCTTTATTTAACAACGTTATCTTGGTGATACTCTCATAGCCTTACAGAGATACCTAGCTTCTTTTTTTAAACAACCACACAGGATTCCAACACAGAGCTTGCCATTATTTATTCAGCACTTTCACCCTTTCTTGCAACTGTCAGTCTCCTGCATGAGTAGGGATCATATCTCAGTGATCTCTGCATTCCTGGCTTCTATAGCACAGTTCTAAACAAATTGCTCTAAGAAGTGTATGAGGATATGACCCCTGCCCTTGAGAATGTGTTCCTATTGAGTCTTCCTGGGAATTGGGAGCATGTCATGAGGGGGTGAGGAGGTGAGTAATTGTATGTCTAGTAGGGGGAGTGGGGAGGTGAGTTCTACCAGAAATCAAGGACATGATTCTTTACTTCCAGAAGCCATGAACACAAAGATGCTTTTTTTTTTTTTCTCAGAGACAAGGTCTCACTCTGTCTCCCAGGCTGGAGTGCAGTGGCGCAATCATAGCTCACTGCAGCCTTGACCTCCTGGGCTCAAGTGATCCTCCTGCCTTAGCCACCCAAGTAGCTGGGACTACAGGCACATGCCACCATGCCTGGACAATTTTTAATTTTTTTTTTTTTTTTGTAGAGATGGGGTCTTGCCTCATTGCCCAGGCTGGTCTCAATGATTCTGTTTTACCTATGGAAAGAGAGGGCAAGAGACAGATTTATCTCTTCATAGAAAGGCTTTTCCCAGAACCAGTACCTCCTGACTACTAAGATTGGGACTTCTGGTCTCCGTCAGCCAGGCAGTGCTGGCGCTTTCCTGCCCTGATCTGGGTCATTATCAGCTGTTGCCCTCCTCACAGGGGCATTACATGTCTTCCCAGTGGGCAGGAGCAACCAGGAGGGGGAAGGCGGATTTTACTTTGATCTTGAAGGATTGGGAAGACTGTGCCTAGCAATGGTGAGAGTAGAGGTAGTGAGGGAGCTGGGGAGGAGCCTTCTTGGGGACAGTGGCTGTGATTGGAAGCTAGGGATGAAGTCACAGGAGCTGGCTCTGCCTATTCCATCACGAGGATGATGTCTAACCCAGGGCCTGCCCAGCTGATGAGAAAGTCAATGGGCAAGGATACTCTGGGAAAAGTTCTAAGTATTCAAAGCCCAGGCTCTATCCCTGCAGCTCTCAGCCAGAGTTTTATTTTCCTTGAGATGGTCTATTAATATTTCTAGTCCCCAAAGTCAAGCAGACAGCCTGCTGGACCCTGTCTAGAGATGGCTCCCTGGCTCTGTGGTGTCAGGGATGACATTCTTCCTGGTCCCATGTGGAGGAGCCTGGATTAAGCTCACATCCAGAATCAAGACATCAGCTCTGGGCTGCCTGAAAGACGGTGAGGATTTGCCCTGAGTGCTGACGGCTCTAACCTATTGGCTTTCCTTCCTAGTCTTTGGTCACACCCCCACCACAGTCCCACGTGGCTCAAAGACCACTGATCTAAATCCAGCTGTGAGCCTGCTCCTCTGTCTTTTTGAAATTATAGTGTTATGCCTCCTCCCTTTTGCACAGAATTCTACAAACTTAGGTTCTGAAAGACATTTGGAGGTCCTACAGTCTCCAGTTTGTCATGCCTTGGGGAAGTGGTTTTCAAAGTGTGGTCCCTGGACGGGTAACATCAGTATCACCTGGGAAATTGTTAGAATTGCAAATTCTCGAGCCTCACCCTGGACCTCCTGAATCAGAAACTCTGGGGGTGGGGGCCAGCCGTCTGTGTCTTAACAAGACCCCCAGGTGATTGCGATGCATGCTCCAGCTTGAGGACCACTGCCTCTGTGCAAGATTGCCCTGAACCAGAGGGCTGAGAATTTGACCAATGTTGACTTTCTTCTGGAAAGGCTATTCCATCTCCTCACTCAGGTATACCCTCAGGCCTCACCAAGACTCTTTTCTTTCTGGCTGACGTAGATCTCTCTTCTTGGCACATGCCTATATGGATAGCAATGTGGGTGGGAGAATAATTTGTTGAGTTGCTTTCTCAGCCACCTTCGTATGTCAGCATGGGGGCTCTGTTACTAGCAGGTAGCAAATTTCTTTCCTAGTTCATGTGGGTTAGCAGTGGGGTATACTCAGACTATCTATACTCTGACAACTGACCGAGTAACCCTTTCTGTTTTTATGGATCTCAGACGCACAGACTTAGATTAATCCTAGTTCTTGGTTCATGCCATATGTCATTATTGGACCATTCATGGTTCACTTTTTGCTAATTTATATATTAATATAATGAATATCCATGAACTCACCAAGTAACTCAGCAACTAGAATATATATTAATTACTATTAACTAGAATGTAAATAGTAACTAGAATAAATTAATAAATACTAACAAAATAAATTAATAAATACTAATAAATAAATTTATTAGTATTACTATTAGAAGGTGAATACATTAGTTAATATTAAAAATAAATTGTTTTTAACTAAAATATAAATATTGACTAGAAAGACATGGTAATAACTGTAATATAATTATAATTATAATTAAATGTAAATCAATTAATGCATATTTGCATTAATTTGCTTACACTTATTAATTGGAGCTATGCCCTGACTCAATGACTGAAATGCTGCCAACACCTCTGCATCTTCCTGGATGCCCCACCCCATCCCACCTCCCGTATCGCCTCTAGATGAACATTATCCTGAATTTTGTGTTCTTTATTCCTTTGCTATTTATGAAAAGTTTTATCACATGGATGTGTGTGCCTAAACAAGGTATTGTTTGGTCTCAGCTGTTTTTGAACTTGATGCAAAGTGTATCCTGCTGTGTGTAGTCCCTCTGCATCAACCCCCAACTGAGTTTTCTGTCTCAGCCCAGCGGTAGCGCGTTCTGCGGGCCACTTAGAAACACATCCCATACCGCACAGCCTGAAAAATGATCCCTTCTAATGACTCTGACGTCTCTGCAGCTCCAGGCAGAAGCTGTCACAAATAGGCACAAACAGCCAGGGTTCCAGGCTGTGGCAGCCAGTGGGCACGGTGCCCCCCCCCCCCACAACACATCCTCAGTGGGGTGGGGATAGAAGTGGGAACTGGGGCCCCTGGGGCTGCTGTGTAATCCAGGAAAGCCAGGTAGCGGGTGGAAGGGCAGGAGCCCCAGCAGAAGCAGGCCTGGGTGCAAACCCTAGTTTTTTCAGGTATCAGCAAGGTAGGCAGATCAGACATTGGAGAGGACTTTGGGCAAGTTTACTTTCTGGGCCTTGGGCTCAGGCAGTGCCTTTCTGCCATTGACATCCTGTGACATTGAGTCATTTTCCCACATTAAAGAAGCTTCTTGGTGCTTAGTCCTCAATTCTCCAAAAGGCCTATGAATTCTCTAGAGAATATAATTCCAAACTTACAGCTAGAAAAATTATATCCCAGAAAGGACGACCAGCCACTTAGCCACTGGTCAGTGAGATGGGAAGCAGGATTCCATTCCCTTTCCAAAAGCACCAGGAAAACTCTGGTGAGAGGCCAGGCCCTGCCATTTGCACCCTCAGCTCCCTGTGTTCCCAAGCCCCATCCTCGGTCATAGCACCCACCCTACTTCTCACTATTTGCCTGAATGTCTTCTCACTGAGGCTGTATGATTGGGGGAGGAGGGGACAAACTGGTGTTCATCCCGTTTGCTGTTCCCCAATTCTAGAGCCATACCTGGCCTGTGGCAGGCATCCTAAGTGGAAGTCTGTGGAATGGTGAATGAATGCACTGCACTGGGAATGCTGCAGGCAGTACTGGTGATGCTCACTTCAAAATGTAGAAGAAAAGCTGCTTAAAGCCTAGAATCAGAGAGACTGTGATGGTGAAGGGACTTGTGGGAGGGAGAAAAGGGGTATGTGGGGCCGGAATGCTAAGAACAGGGAGGCATCTTCAGATTGGGGAAGGCTGAAAGCCAATTGTACAGTCTGGATGGTCATAGATGGGGTTGGGGCAGGGGAAGGGAAAGCTTTCCTCCCTGACAAGGAGAACTCTAGATGTTGTCCACAACCCTTTGTTGAGTGCCCACCCTTGTGCACGGTGATCTTCTGGATGTTTTCCAAGACATTCTCCACCACTAGAGAGAGGCGGCATACCTTTGCAGGCCAGAGCCATAGTTGATGGACTAATAAAATTTTATACCACTCTAATGACCAAAGACTTGCCTGATGCAATGGCTTAGTAAGTCCCTAACGTGGGCCTAATATGTTTTAGGTAGGGTGGCCATGTAACTCGTCTTTCCATTAAGGACATGTTTGCAGGTGAAAGGGAGAGCTATTAATCATTATGCCAAGAAAACAGATGTGAACCGGAACTGTCCCAGGCACAGCAGGAGGTTTGATCACCCTTAGTCTATGATCCTTTCCCCTCCTCATCTCATCTCATCCCATCCTCACAATACGTCAGGAGATGAATATCATGACCCATATTCTGCAGATGAGGAAAAGGAGCCCCAGGTCACATCACATGTCAGTGGCAAAGTGGAGACTGGACACTGGGCTATTGTCACCTAATTAAATGTCTTTCCCACTCTACCTTCCCAAAGGAGATCAGGAGATGCACTGCGATTCAGCCATGGCTGTGTGTCTACATCACCTGCCCCCCCACACCTCCCAGAATTACTGACTTCAAATCTCTTGGAGTAGAATCAAAACATTGACTTTTACTAAGTTTCTCCTGGGCACTTTGATGGAGAACCAGGATTGGGAAAACTGGTTTAGACAGTTACTCCATGGCTAATGGGCCCATCATGGAAATGAGATGTTTATGGATGTTCTTAACCCTTTGATGTTGATATCAAGGAAAATAATCATCTTCCTCCAACTCAAAGTCGGCATATTTTGGGGACTACCATCAGAGGCAGACCCCATGGCTGACAAATCTGGGCCAGGAAGTCTCTGGGGGTCTCATAAGGCATCGGATTAGGTGACAGAAGGAGGCTGCTTGAATTCCCTTTGCCTGAAGGTCTTTAGGAACAGGAGACAGACACCTGTCTGAGCTGGTGTAGGTGGAAGTGGGGGCGACAGTGCTGTCAGTCATACACTGACAGTCTCCACACATAACCAGGAACTATCTTTTGACTGTTTAGAGGTAGCTGGCAGAGACGGTTGTTGGGAGAAGGTGGACTTTGTCTGCAGACAGCAGTATGCCCTGGAGGCCAGAAAGGCTGGATGTGTTCAGGAACCCAGGCAGGGTCTGAAAGGGATAGACTGCACATTCATGATCCTCCTTCCCTTTCCAAATGTGCAGGCTGCACTTTCTCCCCATGACCTTGAGTTTGCATCGATTTCCCAAATGCACACATGCAGGGCTACTTGAATCTCTCTCCAAACCACTGACATTTGATCAAAACAGTTCATTGTGAAGGGCAGAGAAAGACAGACTCTTCAGTGCTGTTAAAATTGGCCTTGGGGTTTTGAAAGCTCTTAGAGGTCACCTGGTCTGAGTCACTGCATGATCAAGCCCCAGTTGGTGCTGTGTGAACACCTGCCAGGGTGGACCTCAGGTGGCTCATATGATTGTGAGACAGCTCTAATTCTTGGTAAATTAAAAATCTGCCTTCTAATGATTCCTAGTGACTAGCCTTTGTTCTGCCCCCAAAGCCATGATAAGGCCACATATAAGTCTTTCCATGTGACAGCTTTTGAAGTGTTTTGAAGACTTATCCCGAAGTCTTCTCATCTTTATCGTCGGTCCTAAAAAAAAAAAAAAAAAAAAAAAAAAAAGAGGAAATCCTGGTAGAGGAATGCAACAGCCCAAACCAAGAGGAACTTCCTGTAACAAGATGGGTTCTTCTGCAGTCTGTAGATTCCAAAGGCCCCCAGGGTAGTTGGACACGTACGAGTACATTGAAGCACTACAGACACTTGCTCTTTGGGTTCTTACCATCATTCATTTATTTAATACTCGTAGATCTACCAAGCACAGAGGCAGGCACCAAGGAAGCAAGGCTGGCCCGGTCCCTGCCCTCATGGAGCTTGCAGTCCATGGAGGATGCAGACAAACGGGGGTGGCGGGAAGGCATTTATCTTGTGTGACAGGCACCACAATAACAGAAGCTCAGGGTGCCTTGGGAGCTCTCACTCCAGGTTTTGGGGGTCAGGCAAGGCTTCCCAGAGGAAGGATGAGGAAGAGAGAGGCTGGAAAGGAGGGAGAGGAAGGATTTCAGAGACAGCTGCTGGCGAGGACGGTGGCCTATGAGGCAGAACCCCTCACATTTAACTGGAGAATGTATCGTGTGCTGAGAGGGGAGGGAAGAGACTCAATGGCAGATATGGGGGAGGCGCAAGTACCACTATGGCTTTGGGTCATACAGGATGAATGAGCTGTGGGCCAGCATTAGAGTTGTGGAACAAGGACCATCCCTTATTTCTTTCTGATCCAGTTAGGAAGATACACCTGAAACCCTACAGCAGGCCTGGGCCAAGGTGCTAGGTTTAGTTCCCCATGCACAGAGAAGCAGGGAGGGAAAGCTTTTTTTTTTTTTTTTGAGACAGGGTCTTACTCATTGGTCTGCACCCAGGCTAGAGTGCAGTGGTATAGTCATAGTTCACTGCAACCTTGAACTCCCAGGCTCAATGCATCCTCCTGCCTCAGCCTCCTGAGTAGCTGGGACCACAGATGTGTGCTACCATGCTCGCCTAGTTTTCTCATTATGTTGCCCAGGCTGGTCTTGAACTCCTGGGCTCAACCAGTCCTCCTGCCTCCCTGAGTAGCTGGGGTTACAGCTACGAGCCACTATGTGTGCCCAGCAGGGAAAGCTATTTGTAAGATTGAGGACCAAGTACCTGCCATATCAGTGGATCTGGGGAAACTGGTTATGCTGTGGAGTTTGCATGAATGACGGCATTTAAGGGGAGATAGGAGGGCCTACTCTGCAAATCTCTTCCCCACACTGTCTGAAGACCTTCATTCTGTTGAACTAATTAAAAACAGCAGCATGTTCAGATGCACGTATGTCGATGCATTTAGTGGGTGACAGGGCATTCGTCATCCGTCCCTTGCTATGAACATGTAGTATCAGGTTGTTTGTCTTCTGATCCCCAGCACTGAGGGGATAGGGATGTGATGGGAGGAGAGGCCACTGGGGCTGAGAGGGAGTTCTGATGGGACTTGGAGGCAGGCTATAAGGACCATGCACCTGGCCCAACAAGAGTACTAGGGTGGGTGGTTTCAGTGAGTCCCAGGGGAAGCCCAGCAACTTCTATGCAGGGTCCCAGCCTCATCCCTTCGGAGACATCGTCTCTGACTCTTTCTTCCCACCTCCCCTGTTCTTTCACCCCTCAGCCCCTGATGCTCCCTACACTCACTGGAAGCAGACCGTCTTCTACTTGGAAGATTACCTCACTGTCCGGAGGGGGGAGGAAATCTACGGGACCATATCAATGAAGCCAAATGCCAAAAATGTGGTAAGTGCCGAGGGACCATAAGGACATAAGGGAGAAGGGCCTCACGGAGCTGGCTCGCTCAAGACCCACTTGCCCGGGTTCTTAAGTGTCTCGTGAACAGTCAGAAACTTACTGAGGGAGGCAGTCGGTAGCCACATGTGGACGTGACCAGGCCTAATTGAGGGACTCAGGCTTGACCCCTCAAAACTCCACAAATAGAGGTTTTCCCTGGGTCCAATTCTGGACTGCCTTGGCTTTGAAGACAGCTTCCAGCTCTTCCTGTGAGAGGCTTTCAAATAAATGGGTCCTATCTCATTTAGCATGAGCTGGGCCAGGAGATAAGCTCCTGGTGGCTGGAGGATGTTTGGCGTGCATTTCTTCAGCTGGCCTGGTGTGAGGGAGACCGGCTGACGCTTTCTGGGCAGCCCCAGGTGTGGGCCTGTGCGCTAAAAGCGTCTGCAGAGTGCTCTGAAGGTCACCTCACAGAACACTCAACCACCCAAATCAGTTTACTTCTAGGATGAACTCGGAACAATTTGTTATTAGAGCAGGAAGGATTTAGGGAGAAGTGGAAGAACTTCCTGTGTGGACAAGGAGGCAGCAGAATGGATTCCTGTGGGCTGTTCAGGGGAACCCCTTAGCCAGAAAGCCTTAAGACGCCGGTGCTACCCATCCCTGTGGTGCCAGGAGTAGGCGGTGCCAGAAAGTGGGGCTGTGGCTTCGTACCCAGACGGCTGCCTGACCCTTCGCTCTCTCTTTGCCTTGCAGCGAGACCTCGATTTCACAGTAGACTTGGATTTTAAGGGACAGCTGTGTGAAACATCTGTATCTAATGACTACAAAATGCGTTAGCACACGTGGGAAGCTGCAGAGAGCAACGAGAAAAGGAACTCTCACCTCGATCTGCCGTGCCGTCCCAAAGAATACCGTTTGCAGGACTACACACTTGAAAACCAGAGTTTTCAACTCTGCCTTGAAGATTGGTGAACCCCCCAGGGCTCCCGTGGGCTCTGCCACTGGACAGAAGGCCTCCAGCTCCTCCGCTCTGCCCTGAGAGCCCTTCACGAAGGCTTTGTGTTGCCAACAAAGAGCGACCTCGCGAGCTGTGGCTGGGCCCCGAGGGTGGAAACGTATTCGCGTCTCCCCGTCTCCTCCTTAACTGTGACTCTCCGGGTCTTCTGAGTTTTGCATGCTGCGGGTGTCTAGGACAGATTGCTTCCACTAGAACCTGGAGACATAGCATCTTTGATAGCATAAGCCAGATTATCTGTGTGTGCGGTGGTGTGTGTGTGCGTGCATGTGTGAATGTGAGCAGTATAGTTGATGTTTACCCACAAATACCTGTATATGCATGCATATACAACCAAGTGGGTAGACCTAGGTGTTCACTCAGAAGGGTGTGTGCGTGTGTGCGTGCGCGTGTGCCTAGAATATATATTACTCTCAGAGGAGATTCTGTTGCTTTTGAATAGGAATTTGTTTTGTGATTAGTTTGGCCCTTCCCCACCCCTTACCAGATGTTAAGCAGCTATGAAACATTCTCTGTACTAGTTCTGGTCTCCTTTTGACTGGACTGTGGCTCTGAACCTTGAGCATAGTACCACGGACTCCGTGGGCGCTCAATAAACACACATGAGAACAAAGTGGTGGGATGGCTGGTTCCTGGTGCTCTGAAGTGGGAGGGCTGGGGGGAAGCCAGAGGCCACCATGGAGTGGAGACTCAAGGGCAGCAGCACCTACGTGGGTTCACGTTTGCTCCCCAGCAGGGAGGTAAGGGCTGGTCTAACAGCATCTCCCCCATGGACTCTGAGGGGTCCTGCCTTAGAGGGTAAGACGGTCATGGAGCTGGGGTGGGGGACAGGAGCTAACCAAGAGTGCACCAGAATGGCAGGCCATGCATAGCCTGGAGACCGTTTAGGATAATGTCCAGCCTTGGTCTGGGCGTGGTAACAGTGGAATCTGTGAAGGATGGAAATACAATGTACTTTGCAGGGCGTGGTGGAGTGTTTTGATTTGGTCTGGTCTTGGGTTCGGCTTTAGCTTCCAAGACCACAATTCTCATCTATGTCACCTCCCTGGGAAGAGACATTCCAGGTGGGGGAAGGAAGAGGGGACATTCAGAGATGAAGGGTGGTGCTGATGGGATCCAGGAAGAAGGAAGATGCAGGGGAGACCTCGGGACTGGCTTTGCCTGGGTGGGGAGTGCTGGTGATGGCAGAGCCCCTGGATAATGGTAACTGAACCCAATAGCAATGGCCTCTCCACTTCCATAACCTTCTGCTGTCCATGGACACTGTCAATTCCATGAAGCCTTGGGAGTTACACACAGAGGCCTTACCCCAGCCATTTGGTAGCTGAGGTGGGCCAAGGTCTCAAGTCCCAGTTAACGTGCCCTCCCCTGCCCTGCACTGATTCTTCCGAGCCTCAGGCCCAGAGGCTAAGACGGTCTTTTTTGTACCTAGAGAAAAACACAGTGAAAATTATTTAATGCTTTTTTTGTACATGTATTGGGAAGAAAAATAGAGGAACTTAAGAGGGGACAGAAGCAAGTGTATTAGAGGAGAGAGGAGATTGAAGGAGGACACTGGAGTGGGGGCTCCCTCAGGGGCATTCGAGGAGAGCTCAGCAGTGGGTTTCCATTGTGGTGAGAGTTGGGGTCCCCTGGATTCTGCCTACTGACCTGGTCTAGCCTTGGGCAGGAAGCTCATTCAACCTGGTGTAGGATCCCATCCATGGTCAACCAGCAAAATCCCACATTGTCAGGAGCCCAGTGGAGTGGTCAAGATGATGGCCTCCTGGGAGCTCCAGGCATTTGGGGCCTGCAGGCATTCCTGACACCCCAGGACCTGGAGAGGCTGCTGGGGCAGGAGGCTTAGGGGAGGACCAGACTGAGCAAAGGACCAGCAATCTTTCGGGCCTCTCTGGCCATCAGAGGAGAAGAGGGTCATCCCAGGGGCCTATCCTGCACCCACCCCCATCTTTAGCTTTCTGGAGCGGTACAAGTCCTGGACTGCCCCACCATCACCTCTCCCTGCCCCTGGGCTGCAGAAGGGAAGCCTGCAATGCATAAGGGATCAATTCCACAGCAGCCTCCTCCCGCCTGCTCAGGGGAATGCTCCAGTGGGAATTATTTCCCTCTGATTCAGTGGGAAATAAGCAATCTCTGCTTTGAACAGCCTCTGAATGGAAGTCAGTGCATGAGATGCGGTCTCGGACGACAACAGAGATGCTATAAAGATGACTTCACTGATAAAACCTGTTTTTTACTTGACTCTTTGCCTCTTTTTCATTTTTGAGGCTGTACAAAACCCTTTAGAGACTTTCTCGCCTGTCACTCTTCCCCTGCTCTGGGGAACTTTGCCCTTCCATTCCCAACTCCCTTATCCCAAAATGTGGTCCTCTTTTGTGATTGCATCTGGGCTTGTCTGTACAGAGGCCACTCTGTGCTTGTTCTGAAGTCCATGGAGGCATGGTCTCTCTCCCTTCCTAAACCACAAGCTCCAAGGGCGGAGACCTGCCTGGAGAGAGCAGGGTGTGGGTGGCTGGTAACAGAGTGGCAGCTGACCCAGCACTTGCTTGATCCCATGGAATGTGCCCATGAGCCCCTACCCCCCACCCAGGACCTGCAGGCTCCAGCCTCTTCTATTTGTGCTCCTTGGGAGATGCCAATATTTTTTTTTACTTTCATAAAAAACACCCCATGGAGGCCATCTACCCTAGATAGACCCAAGCCTCTGTCAAATCTATGGGCAGAAATGAGGCCTTAGCCAGGCCCTCCATGGGGAAGGCTCCCTCTCCCCTTGACGTCACACCTGCAATCCCACCTATAGACGCCACCTCACTTCAGACCTCAGTAGTGGCATGAAATTCAGCCAGACATCTCGGCCCGTCTCTGCACCATGTTCACCTGGCCTGGAATCTGTCCCTGGCCTAGTGGCAGTTCTAATCACCCAGCATGTGCCCTGCCTTGATCTCCTTGATTTCACACAGTATGGGGACTCTGTCTTGTTTTTGCAAATCCCCCTCACCACCACATTGAGGGCCCCAGCCTAGTTTTCGGAGCCCTCTTCCTGAAGAAACATTTTTCAGGACCCCTGCTACCTGCCTGGGTTCCTGACTAGCATCTCTTTGGATATCTTGTGTCTGAGTACAGCCCTACCTGGGGGCACCTAGATTTCCCTAGACCCCTATACTGTGGCCTATTATACCCAGACTCTTATTTTGTTGTCTGGTGACTTCCAACATAAGTCTGACTTCCCGAGGACAGGTGATCTCCTCTGTACGTGTCTAACCACAGTGGATGTGGAGTTCCAGGTCTGGAGCCTCCAGTGTCCCCGTCCCATTGGAAGCAATTAGTCCATATCCAGCAAAGGCTCAGACACAACATATTCCAGTATCGCATACTTAATAGGCTCCAGGCACTGAACTAGGTAGCAGCAATATAGCACAGACAGCAGGCATCATGGAACTCAGTGGTTATTAGTGTCTATCTAGGCTGGGCCTGCTCTTGCCCAAATTTCAAGAAAATAAGGTCCCTCTGCCATTGCCTACCAGCTCCAGCTCTACCCATCTCATCCCGAGGGCCAGCGACGGTTCTTAGCCCAGCTCTGCAACACAACCTCTGTCAGAGAAAGTGGTGAGCTATGTTGCTTGATGGCTTACCTCAGTCACTAAGCTCTAGAAACAGAAAGAGAACATGCTTGAATTTTCCCGCTATCTGTGAATTTCATGGTGGGGTGGGGGGCAGCTTGTCGTTTTCAGAGAATGACAGTGCTCTGGGAGGCCCAGGGCCTTTTTAAAGCTGGCAATAGTACATTTTTCACAACAGAAGTGCCAAAGGGAGTGTGCCAACCATTAACTGACACCTGAGGCTGGAGAGCAGCTGGAGCAAACAGGGCAGAGAAAGCCCTAGCATGCAGGTCACCAGACCCAGGCTCCTGCTGTCCCCATTTCCAAAGGCAACCATCAGCCGCCACACAGCTGTGCCGCATGACACGAGTTTTGGAGCCAAAGAACCTAGTCAACTCCCCGCACTGCTGCTTACTAACGATGTGACCTTGGGCAAGTCACTATGAGACTCAATATCTTCTTCTGCTGAAAAGGAGACAACTCAGAATGAAATGAAATAAATATAAAATGTGTTTGAAAAAAACAAAGCACAGTGAAATTCTAGTGATAACTGCTGCTTCAATATCCATTCTGCTCTGGATTGCAATTCTGTTCTTGAGAAGCACATTTAGATGACAAAGTGGAGCCCCATGGGTCTGCAAAGGCCCTGAGGGCAGCAGGCACCACAGTTGGAGCCAAGGGCAGCAGCAGCCCAGGCTCCTGGGCTGCAGGGCCTGGCCCAGAGTTTGGGGCAGCACTTGAGGTAACCCACTTGCAGAGCTTTCCAAAAGCCCCGGGCAGAAGTGGCCTGCTTCAGGGCTCTGGTTCATTGACTCTTTCAGGGCTTCAAAAGTGGCTTGTGGAGATCTTAAAACCCATCTCCTAGCCCTCTGGCATGCTGTGACTGACTGGCACCCATGTATGTCCTTCCATGGCACCAATAGGTGTATGTCTTTCCATTGGAATGAAAAGATCCTCAGTTGTAGAGAAGCCACAGACCCACCTGGGGCACTCGGGCAGGGCCTCACCTTCTGGCTGCCTCCGCATCCATTTCTAATCACAAGAACTTGCTGGTGACCTTGAGACTGTGCCTAGCATGCTAAGCCCAGTGCCTGCTTTGCATACCAGGGAGAAGAGCAGAAGATAATCCAAAGTGTTATCTTACTTTGGAATTCAACACATGCTGCTTTTCCTGGGAGAATTATTCCTTTAGTCATGTTTAGTTTCAGTTAATAATATATTGAATTTGTATTCTTGGAGAACCTATTCTCTTTGATGACTGGAGTTAGTGGCTTGGAAGCACATTCTGGGGACCGGCCAGGGGAATGGGGTGGGGACTAGGCTGAGAACCTAATCTTGATGGCAATAACAGCCACATCAATGCTTAAGACTTGTTTGGCTACGTTTATCGGGAAATTACCAAACAACTCCCCACTGTCAGATATTGCCATTAATATGTCAGAGGCATGCACCACTATGGCACTATGAGTCAGAAGGCAACAGAAGAACAGAACTGTAGGGGTCCTTCTCTGTGCTCAGGAAAGGACTGGGCCTCCCAAGAAAACATCTGCGCAGGAACGAGGAGCAAAATCTAGAGACGTGGAAATAGTGTGTTGCACACACAGCTGTATGGTCTGGGAACAGCGTGTCACCACGAAACACGGAAGATCTGTTTGGAGGCAGGAGGGAGGTACACTCACTCAGCGCCTGTTACCTGCATGCTGGGAACGGCGTGCAGATGATGCTACTTCTTTTTCGGCACGAGGCCCGGTTCTGGACCCAGTTGGAACCAGGAGTGCTACATGAGTGGTCTCTCCTGACTTCCTCCATGCCATACATATTTCTTGGGTGCCTCCTGTGTAGCAGACTTTTTGCTAGGTGCTGGGAATGCAGCACTGAACAAAAGAGACGCCAGCCTACTGTCTTGGAATTTACTGGCTGCTGGAGAAGCAGACACTAAACAAGAGGGATAAATATTATGAAAAGGAAGCAGAGGCTGAGGGAGTAAGAGACTGTTATTTAGAGCCTAAGAACAAAAGAGCTTCCCTGAAGACAGGACTTTAAACAGAGCCTTGAAAAACTGGGAGAGGAGGGGAGGGAGAGGTGGAGGGAGGATCCAGCAAAAACAGCCAGTGTCAGGGCCCAGCCCGAAGGAGTCCGGAGAGCTTCGCACAGCTGAAAAAGAGGAGCCCGCAGAGGACTAGGGGAGAACCCAGAGAAGGGAGGCCTGAGATACAGTCTGGGTTCCATGGTCAAGGGCCTTGCAAACCGTGTCGAGGACACATTTTCCTTAGGCAATGAGAAAACACTGAAGGATTTTAATCAGGAAAGTGACAGGACAAGATTTGCATGCCACACATGCTCACCACCTAACGAGCTCAATTTGGCAGTTGTTTCCCTTGAAAAATGGTAATATGCTTAACCCATTGCCTACTTCAGAAAATCAACCGCAGAACAGGTCATCTGTAGCAACGGCAGAACCTCTAGGAACCATGACAGAAGGATGGGGACTGAGGCTTCTTTTGGTTGCTGTTGTTGACAATGGCTTAAATACAGATTGCTTCGTTTTAGGATTGCCTTGTTCACCCGGAGGAAACCTGCAACCGTCCAGTTTGTGCAACTCTGAGATCATTTGCATCGTCCTTTCTGGTGTCATGTCATGCTGTTCTTGCCAGGAGGACAGCCTCCTCCTGGCTCAGAGTATGTCATCGCCTGGGAGGGGGAAGGCAGTTGGAAGGGTCGGCGCAAGGCTGGATCTGCGTTTGGGGATTGTTCTTGTTGCTTCAAGCCCTGGGCAGCTGTTTCCAGGGGAGCAGAATGCTTGGCATCACTTTCAACTCACAGAACATATTCTTGAAGCATCTTTCAGAGGCTCCGTGGGTTGTAATGGGTTTCTGATATCATGACAACTGCTTTTTGGCCATGGTTGGTTAGCTCCATTGCACAGAGCATCTAACTTCAAGCCAAAGGCACAGGCTTCATAGACACGCAGCTCTGTTTCATGGGCATGGATGATGCCTTGAACTCCAGCCAGCCGTGGAGATAAACAGGCCTGGGGTTGAGCCTGGCTCCCCCAGTGAGTAGCTGAGACTGGCAGTGAGTTACTGGAATTGTCTGCTTCTGTGTGAATTCTTTCCCTGTTAGATGGGGAGGATAATAACACCTTTCTCCCAGGGTTGTTGCAAATGACACTGAAGGATTTAAATGAGATCATATGAGATCACACGGTAATGCACCCTGGGGCACAGGCAGCTGCTTATAAACGGCAGCTCTTTCTCTTCTTGGAACTGAGTGAGGGCTCCAGACAAGAACATGCAGATGACTCCAGGCTCTCCCAGGGAGAGAGGGAAAAACAAGTCCAAGTACAGTCTCTCTCCACAGTGGGTCAGAGCGCTGGCTTCACGTGGCCAAAGAGAGAAGGCACAGGATCCTGTGTTGCTTGGGAATAATTCCAAAGGTGGCTTCGGAGATACCTAGATTAGAAATGCCAGGGGAATTCAGAGCAGGGCCAGGACTTCCAGGCATCTGAGGTCATTAAACGCGACTCGGGGCCTGAGGCTGCATGTTGCAGAGTGTGGAATGGGCCCGTCGGCAGGAGATTCCCCATGGTGTCCTAGACTAAGGACCCAGAATGACCTGAGATAAGAATAAGCACAGGACCCTGGAGCCGGAGGAGCATATTCAAACCCTGATTCTCCCACTTCTGGCTGCGTAACCTTGAGCAAGTCATTCAGCCTCTCTCTGCCTCAGTTTCCTTTCCTACAAATGGTGGTAACCGTATTATCTACCCTGTGGCATTGTGGTAAGAGTTAAATGAGAAGCATGCCGGGTATGTGATGAATAGGTATAGAATAGCTGCTCCTCCTAGGAATTATTATACCTCCTCCAGGTATGGAATAGCTGCTCCTCCCAGGAATTATGCCAGGCTTTGCACACCTCCAGGACTTGGGCACATTGACCCTTCTGAGCCCCACAACCTGGCTCCCAGGCTCTCTGGAGGTGAGCAAAGCCCACCGTCTGTGCTCCACACTCGCCATGCTGCATTTTCAGCATCTGTTTTTGTGTCTGTCTCCCCAGCAGACTGTGATCTCCTTGAGGGCAGGCTCTGCATCCCACTTATGCTGCATGTCAGTGGCAAGTACAAGTCCCTAGCCCATCCTAGGTGCTTAATAAATCTTTGCTAAATGAGCGAATGCTGACTTGATGCCATGGCACCCATGGCAGTCTCCAACCTGCCTGCTGCTCCTAATCTCCGAACCTACTCTCTCCCCTACCCTGGGCCTCGGTGTTCTCATTTATGGGAGGAAGCTATTCACCTAGAATTAACTTCAGGTCCCCACCCAACTTAAAGAAACTGTGATTTTTGTGATTCTACAGCTCTTATTTTGTGACCCTGGGCTCAGAGCTTTCTAAGAAGATCCCGCCTCCAACTGTGTAGTGGAGGAGAGTAGAATGGCTTATTTTTGGTGGAAGTTGGGGGTAGGAGTGAGAAGTAAATGCTCGAGGAGGAAAAGAAGTTCCTGCCCGGGCTGCAGAAAGATACCGTGGAGGCTTTGCCGGTGAGGAGCCGGAGGAATGGAGGCTTAAACCGCCAAGATGTGGGGTTTCTCAGTTGCTTGATGGCCGTTCATGAGTGTGCGACTCTACAGAGATGGGCCATTCCTTGGAAAACCGTTTTAATAACTGAGAGCAAATGGGATTAAGGATGCTGGCTGACATCTGGCCAGGACCGCGTGGCTCTCATCCACACGGGGAGTTAATTTGTCTCTGCTAATGTTGCCTATTGATTGTCTCTGATAAGATTTTCTTTCAGGTGTTTCTCTGCAAAGTGTTTCTATTGAGTGGGCCTCTGGAAATGTGGCTTCTGGGGGCTCTGTGAGGGGAGAGGAGTGGGGAGCAGAGCTGGGTAGTGTCTAGGATCAAGGGAGGCCTGGGGAGCGATGGCCAGTCGAGAAGGCAAACCTCGTGCCGAGTCTGCACAAAGTGACTATGGCCCTGAATCCAGGGGTCCTGGGTCCAGATAAGCCCTGGCCCTGCCATCCCCAACCTTGCCCTGGTCGTCAGTCTCCCTTGGTCTGTTTCCACAGGGCGTGCTGCAGAAGTGACTTGTGAACTCTACACAGCTGTACACACGTAGCTTTTTGTGTTATTCCTTCCCAGTCCACAAGCCACGGCTGGCTTTGAATATTCACATTCATGGAGAAAACTATGACCTGGAGAATTTCAAGTAATGGATAATCCAAAAATTTAATTTGACTTGAAGCTTGTAGTGTGCAATCCCCATGCCCTCACCTCATTCTGAGAAATCCTATTTTCAGAAATCAGAGGCTGTCTGGATTTAAGTTTTAAAAACTCAGTGTTTGAGATTTAATGACTTGAAGTCTGGGATGGGGGAAGTACAACTGGGCAGCCTGGAAGCACGCCGGACTGTGGGAAGACTGAGATTAAAGGTATGGCCTGGCTGGTAGAATAAACACGTAACGCATTAGAGCTGAGGTTGTTGCTTATGCGGTTTCTTGCTTTACCTCCATCCTCACGCACACTGGCCGCCCCCACTACTCTGTGCTGGCCTGAGGAAGCTGGCCAGAGGGTGATGCTCGAAGTGCCTCCAGCCTTCCATCCCGCCCCATCCTTACACTCCTTTTTCTTCAGGCACAACTGCAAATCTGCTCCTGTCACTCTCCTGTTTAAATGCCACCCCACCCCCACCACCACCGGTGGTTCCTTGTGACCCACAGGCTGATACTGAAACTCCTGCTTGCCCAGGGTAGGCTGTCTGGCTCTGATCTCCCATCTCCCATTCACTGTCGAAGCCCCAGCTCTGTCCCCCACCCCCGGAGTCCTCATCCTATGCACTGCCCTGGCCATACAAGCCGTGTGTCCCGCACGCCTGGGCCCTGTCAGCTTTCACCATCCTGCTTCCCTGGTTTCCTTCTGTTATTTCCCCCCACCAATCATGAACCCCTTTGTTGGAACTAGGAGTCCCCCCCCACCCCCGTTCCTCCACCCAGAGGCAACTGGGTGTCCATTTCTCAATGTCCATAGCACAGGGTGAATATTCCTGATCGAAAATGCTTGCAACCAGAAGCATTTTAGGTTTTGGATTTTTTTGGATTTTGGATTTTTTTGGATTTTGGAATATTTGCGTACACATAATGAGATATCTTGGGGATGGGACCTAAGTCTAAAAATGAAATTTATTTATGTTTCCTATACACCTTCCACACAGAGCAGGAAGGTGATTTTATATAGATTGATAATTGTGTGCATGAAACAAATTTTTGGCTGTGTTTTGACTGTGGCTCATCACACGATGTCAGGTGTGGAATTTCCACCTGTGGCGTCATGCCAATGCTCAAAACGTTTCAGACTTTGGAGGATTATGGATTTTCCAACTAGGGATGCTCATCCTGTATTCTGCATCATCCCTCTCTTATTGTTTTCTATGTGTTTGCTGATGTAGATCCTTCACCAACTTGGAGCTCCTTGATTCTTGATTTCTTTATTTTCATATTCTAAGAGCATAGGGTATGGCATGGCACCTCAGCACATATTGAAACTTGGGTGGAAAGTATTTAAGGCCATTAACAGAAGGACTAAAGAGGAGAGAGTCAGGGATGAAATCAGAATGGGTAGTGTGCGTGGTTTCATCTGTGTGTGTGTGTGTGTGTGTGTGTGTTGTACACCCACAGACACAGGATGAGTCAGTGTAGCCCCTGAGCCCACCTCCTTCCTGGGTGTAGACAATCAGCACTGACCACTGTCCCGGCCACTGAGAGGGTCTGGCAGTACTCTGGAGGCCTCAGCACCCTGTTGGGACCTCTGCTTTACTAATAACCTGCCGTGTGGCACTAAGCAAGTCATCAACATTATCTTAAAGAATTCAGAGAGTGCAGGCAGTGTGGTCAAAGAGGAAGAGGCATCAAAGAGCTGATCTAAGGTCAAGAAAATTCTTGCGAGCTTGTGAGATTTTTCGCTATTATTCCATTCCATTACTATTGGTGCTAATAATAGTGATGTTAAACAATTGAAAAATAAAGGTCTTCCAGCTTCTAATTAAATCAGAATTTCCAGCGGCAGTTGGGGGTGGGGGGCAAGAGTTGATATTATTATTTTTAGGGACAGGATCTTGCTCTGTCACCCAGGCTGGAGTGCAATGGTGCAATCATAGCTTACTGCAGCCTTGAACTCCTGGCCTCAAGTGATCCTCCCACCTGGGCCAGGAATTACAAGTGTGAGCCACTGCACCTGACCTATTTTTAAAAAATAAAATAAACTGCCAAAAATAAAGAAAAGCCCCCCAGGTGATTTGAACCTGCATCCACGGTTGAGAACCCGAAGTAGCCCCTTCACCTAGGTTCATGTGGGCTGGGACACAGTGCAGTCAGGCCAGGGCAGTACTGCCACATCTAGGGGGCTGCTCTCCTGATTCCAGCGACTGCAGTGCTGGCCAGGCAGCTGGCCACCTGCCAGGAGATGGGGCATATGAAAGACCACTTAGCAAGTCTCAAAGGGATGATGCTCAGGGATTAGAGGGAATGTGGCTTAATTTACAGCAGGAGAAGATTGGGTTAGATCAAAGCCCCAGAAGGGTTCCCAGTGAATATCCGTCCTTTGTGATGTGGGGAACCCTGCTGCCATGGAATCTGTGAGACTCTCACAAATGCCTTACTGGAGTTGTAGGGTTCTGGGTGCAGTGAACCCCCTTCCCAGCACTGAGTGGGAAGAAGTTGCAAGGCTTGTGTGGAGCCAGCTGTGGACAGCAAGGGCAATGGGCCAGGGACCAGCTTGGCTGCTCACTGACCTCAAACCCTGGGCGCATCCCTCCTCCTGCCGGGGCCACAGTCTCCTTACTGTGTGTGATTTGAGGAGGGAGCGTAGTGAGCATAGTGAGCCAATTCGCAGCCAGCCTGGTGCTTGTTTGTACACACTAGTCAATGCAGAAGACCCTGTTGGCTGGGGTGGGGGCAAGGGGAGCATTGGCTAGAGTGAGGGTGCCCAGCATTCACCCTGGGGGGTGGAGCAGAGGTTAGGGGTACTTACTGGTCTCTGGCAGAGTTGAGGGAACCCAGACCCCTGTGCTCCCAGCCGCTGCTCAGACTAAAGGCTTCCTGTGCCACTGAGTGGGCTGGAGGGAAGGGGAGAGCAGAGGAGATGGGCCTTATGAATGAAAGTTGCTTTGGGAGGGGGAAGGAGAGAGGGGGAAGGAAGGGGAGAGGGAGTGGGGAGGGCACAGAGGAAGGAAAAATGCAGCTTCATCTGCTTGTTTGTGTTTCTTGTATTTAAGATGCCGACTCCTAGCATATTTTTAAATCCATCAGACATGAAAGGCTGATTTAAATAGACCCGCAGTGTGAAGCTGATGATTTCACTTGCCACAATAGGGAAGCTGGCAGGGCTCTGGCCAGGATCCAGCACCTCCCTCCTCGCCAGGGAAGCTGCCGAGCAAATCGCTCTGGGCTAGATAGACTTCCAAGCCAGGTGCTTTCCCCTCCCTGATGGGGACGTAGAGCGAGGAGGAGGGATGGAGGGAGCAAATCACTCTGGGCTACATAGACTTCCAAGCCAGGTGCTTTCCCCTCCCTGATGGGGACGTAGAGCGAGGAGGAGGGATGGAGGGAGCAAATCGCTCTGGGCTACATAGACTTCCAAGCCAGGTGCTTTCCCCTCCCTGATGGGGAAGTAGAGCGAGGAGGAGGGATGGAGGGAGCAAATCACTCTGGGCTACATAGACTTCCAAGCCAGGTGCTTTCCCCTCCCTGATGGGGACGTAGAGCGAGGAGGAGGGATGGAGGGAGCAAATCGCTCTGGGCTACATAGACTTCCAAGCCAGGAGCTTTCCCCTCCCTGATGGGGACGTAGAGCGAGGAGGAGGGATGGCGGGGAAGAGGAGGAAGAAGTAGGGCAGGGAGGAAAGTGAAGAAGAGACGGGTTAAAGGAGGGAAACTGAACTTGAGAAATGAACTAGCTCCCCGTCCTCCTGGGCCTGGAAAGCTTCCTAGCTCAGGTCATCCTGACTCCCCATACCACCTGTGCTATATCCTCTCATTTCGCCCTCAGATCCAGGGCTGTGGGTGTAGACGGGGGCCTTGTAATCCTTTGTACCTAATTTCCCACCTGCATTTCTAAGACCAGAGCTTCAGAAAGTTCACCCTGTGAGGCAGCCTGTTTCCTTGCTGGACAGCACTGTTGGAGATAAACTCCTCCATTGGGATAAATTGAAATCCTTTCGCTCTGCCATCACCAGTTCTAATCCGGCCCTCCTGAGTCCCTCAGAATAAGCTTCAAGCCAAAGTCAGCCCTTCATCCCTGAACTGCATACTCAGGCTCCCTCTTCAGCGCCAATCCTTCTATGCTGATTTCTAGTCTTTACTGTAAATTATTACAATGCAAATTTCTGCAAAACCAACATATTTCTGGGTGTTAATTAATGTATCTCCTGCTATAGTCAATGCAACAAAACTCCAGGAACCACATAAGATTTTTGCCACTTGTTTTTGTTGTTGTTGTTGTCATTCAACATACTCTGACGATCTACTCTGGGGCTAGGCGAGGGGCTCCTGTTGGCATACAGGATGTGAAGGTCTGTCGACCAGAAGCTTGTCTACAGGTGGTGGGGCCACACTCACAGAGAAACGTGTTCATGGGCAGGGGCAGAAGGTTCAGGAGCACTGAGCACCCTCCTGCTGCGGAGCTGAGAGTCGGGTGAGGTGGGGTGAGGCCCTCAGGGGAAGGAAGGTGGGAGTTATGGTAGAGGCATTTGTACGGCATGTTAATTTATGCTTGTGCATTTCTAGCTGTTTCCTCCCCTCAAGCACAGTGAAGCACCAAAGGCTGTACGTGAGCTTGTCTTCCTTTCCAGCTCTCTCATCTCTTAATATAACCTGAGACAAACACTGAGTGTCTTACAGCTTCAGTTGCTGGGGATCAAAGAGAATTGAATCCTTCCTTCATTCATGGAACATAAATGTTTGTGACAGTGTTTCTTCTTAAAATTTTTTATTGTGGTAAAATATACATAACATAAAATTTACAATTTTAACCATCTAAAAACGTACAATTCAACGTCATTAAGTATATTCCCAATAGTGTGTGCAACCATCACCACCATCCATCTCCAGAACTCTGTCATCATCCCAGTGTGAAAATGTTTTAGAAACCATATATGTAAAGGCAGGTCAATTAGGAATGTGCTAGCTGAAGTCTTGACTGGACAACAAATTCATCCATCCACCTACCTACTGTGTTTATGTACCAGGCTTGATAGATACAAAAACGAATGAGACCAGAACTACAAGGTAAGAACCTTGTAGTCTGTGATGCTGGGCCCCCTGTCCTACTTCAAAACAGAGTGGGAAGATAGAAAGTGTTCTTAGATGAGTCTCTAATTGAAGGAATTCAAGTTTTACTTATTCTCCTTTCCCAGGGAAATGGGGGGTGCTGTCACCCATGGCCTCAGCCTTTCCAGTTACCAAGAAGTGTGGGATTTTCTCTCTCTTTTGCATATTGTTTTGTTTTGGTCTCTTGCATGGGGAGAGAGAGGACAATGTAATAACTATCATTTGTTTAGAGCCTTTCAGCTGACTAAGCTCTTTCCCAGGAGTTCTCTTTTGACCTTCACACTAGCCTGTGAGGGAGTAAGGCAGAGAGCACTATTTTGCAGATTTGAAAGCAGGCTCAGAACATCAAGCAGCTCCAGGTTTTGCCCAGGGCCACACAACTTGTGTGCAGGTCCTTATTCTGAGCAGGCCTTTGGGGCTAGAGGAAGCGGTTGAGAGAGCCACAGCTGGGTAAGGGCAAGGAAGGCTGCTTTCACAACAGGAAGGAGAAGAACAGGGCAGGGAAGCATCTTTTGTTTAGGGGCGTGGAGCCCAAGTCAAATTGAGTTGTTGAGCTGCCTGCGGGTAATGGATTGCTACTAGTGGCAGCTGGGGAGGCCGCGGGGTGTTGAGACGGATGCTTTGTTGGGCACCACACTGTCTGAAAGGCAATTGAATCGCAGCAGCTGGAACATGCCAACACTTTGTTTCAAAAGCAAGCAGCAGCAACTCATTTGCATCAGTGAGGCAAATCCTAAGGTCTACCCAGGCCACAGGTTAGGGACCTACGACTCCAGTGGAGCGGCTCACCAGGGGGTGGGCCTTGTTCCTGAGAAAGGATGCTCTGCTCTCACGTGTTCCTACAAGGTAAATGTTATTTGTCAGACACTGTACCAAACATGTGGCTACAGAGATGAATGCTCCTGCCCTCAGGAGCTCAGTCCAGTGCCTCTAAATCATTAGAGCCCTGTGGGCCGTATGTATGACTAAGCACCATACAGAATGGCGCAATTTGCTTCAGTGCAGAGTGGCCTGGAGAGCCCATGCACCTGATGTTGGGCCACACCCTGACACTCTGCCCTTGACCTAGTGCGACACGTGCTCAGTGAATCCCAGTTCCAATCATGTTTCCCAAATTCATTCTGAGCTTCACGTTTTGATTTCTATTTATAAATTTTTCTTTAAAAATCCCATTCTCTCTGTCTATGTTCTTCAGGCATTTTTGCTTAGCACTGCAGTGTTGTTTATCGGTGGTATTTGTTTTTATAGTTCAGATGGATCCACTCATAATTCATTATGATAGCACAGACCTCACTGGTCCTAGGAGTCCTTATTTGCTGGGAGAGGAGTCTCCTGGTGCAACAAGAGCCTGCAAGTACCACGTTCGAACCAGAGCCAAAGCCTTGATGAAGTCCCAGCTCTGAGAGGGGGTCAGTTCTTGGACCTGACTCAGCCCTAGCCCCAGAATGATAAATGACACACTTTGCCCAAGCTCCTCAGTGTCTGCATTGATTTCGGGTCCTCTGCCAAGCACCATATGGTTTCCCAATCCCTGTCATTTCTAGCAATGTTCTCCCTAAGTAGGGCACTTTGATTAAATTGGTTCCACTGAATTGTGTAAAAGGTGGAGTTATGATGTTCTTTGTCACTGCTATTGTTAGTAATTAATATGTCTATTAATAGAAACATCAACAGAGTTAGGAAGTGGGGCAGGAGGTTTAGAAGGTGGTTGTATCCTGTTAACCCTCTCCTCTGCCAGATAAGAAGGGACAGAATAACCAATAAAGTAAAAATCCTATGGCTTTTGACTAAACTTTGTTGGAATTTGTGCAGCCTCTTTCTGCTCCCCGGAGGAAGGGAGGGGAGGTGGCAGTGCTCCTAGGGCCAGCTCAGAAACCAAGCTCGGGCTTTGATCACAACCAGCAACAACAGGCTACTTAAGTCTTGGGTTTTGTATGCATGTGTGCCCATAATTTCATTATTTTGAAGTAATTAAGCTGGCTTTTTTAAAGAAAAGCTTCAGATTTGCCGTGATTTGCAGTCTTCCCCCGCAATCCCTTTTGAGTAAAGCTTTGCAGGATGACTGAATTCTTAGAAGGACAGGGAAGATTGTCTGAGCATGTCTGGCCTCTCTTTACTTCCCCTGAGAGACTGGGTAACTCCTTGGGCAGCTTACCTCCTCCAGAAGGGCAATAGAAGCTCAGGAAGAGGGGAGGCGTTCTCAGACCTGAAGGGCCTCCTCCTTAGAATCCAGAAGAAAGGAGAGACCTTAGAGAGGAGGGTAAAGGTCAAGCTAAAGAAAAAGGCCAGAGTCCTAGCTGGGTTGTGTGAAGTATGAGAAAGAAAGCAGAGATTGGCAAGCAGAATTTGGTTTGTGCACAGGACAGGTGGCTACCAATGTAAGCTCTTTGAGACTTTAAGCTATTTAAAATATGTTTAAAGACCTAAAGTAAATCATGTCTAAAGAACTAAAGGAAAGTGTGAGGATAATGTCTCACCAAATAGAGAATACTGATGAAGACAGAGAAATTATAATAAGGAACCAGACAAATTCTGGAAATGAAAAGTACAATAATGGAAAAGAAAAATTCACTAGACAGGCCCAACAGCATATTTGAACAGGCAGAAGAAAGAACTAGTGAGCCTAAAGATCAGTCAACTGAGATTACCCAATCTGAGGAACATAAAGAAAAAAGAATGAATAATAATAAACAGAGCCTCGGAAACCTGTGAGACACCATCAAGCGTGTCAAACGCACATAATGGGAACCCCAGAACGAAAGGAGAGAAAGAAGTAGAGAGAATATTTGAAGAAATAAGGACCAAAATCTCCCCCAATTTCATGAAAACTATTAATCTGCACATTCAAGAAGCTCAGCAATCTCCAAGTGGGATAAACTTAAAAAGATCCATAGCTGCACACGTCAAAATGAAACCATTGAAAAACAAAGACAATTTTGAAAGCACAAAGAGAGAAACAATTCATCAAATGCAAGCGTTCCTCAATGATACCAACAGCTAATTTTACATCAGAAACCATGAAGGCTGGAAACAGTGGGATGGCACAGTCAAAGTTCTTCAAAAAAAAAAAAAAAAAAGCTGTCAATCAAAAATTCTATATCTGGCAAAACTATCCTTCAAAAATGAAGGATAAATTAAGACATTTCCAGATAAACTGAGAAAATTTGTCTCTAACAAGAGAGTTTGTCTCTGACAAGCCTGCCCCACAAAAAATAGTAAAAGTAATCCTTCAGGCTGAAATGAAAAGGCACAAGATAGTAATGTGAATCAACATGAAGAAATAAAGAGCACTAGTAAAAGAAATTATGAAGTCAGATATAAAACAATACAAATTTATTTTTTGTTGGTAACTTTTTTCTGATTTAAATAAAAAACTGAATATGGCAATAATTATAAATGCATGTTGATGGGCACAAAATGTATAAAGATGAAATCTGTGACAATAATAGCATAAGGGAGGGGAAAATGGGACCACTTTAGAGCAACATTTTTGTATACTTGAAATTAAGCTGGTATTAACACGGACAGATGGTTATAAATTCAGATATTAATGGTAATCCCCAGGGCAACTACCAAGAGAATAATTCAAAAATATATAGTAAATGAAACAAGAGAATGAAAGAAAATATCTATTTAACATAAAAGAAGGCAGTAATGAAAGAACACAAGATTTAAAAAGACATATGATGTATAGAAAATAAATAGCAAAGTGGCAGACAAATCTTACTTTTTCAATTATATTAAATGCAAATAAATTAAACTTTCCAATTAAGAGATTGGAAGAACAGATTTAAAAAACATGATCCAACTATACGCTGTCTCCAAGAGACTCACTTTAGATTTAAAAGGACAACTAGATTGAAATTAAAAGGATGTAAAAGATAAAGATATACAATGCAAACAGCAATAAAAAGAGAGCTGAAGTGGCTACACTAATATCAGACAAAATTGGCTCGGTGGCTCACACCTGTAATCCCAGCACTTTGGGAGGCCAAGGCAGGCAGATCACCTGAGGTCAAGAGTTCAAGACCAGCCTGGCCAACACGGTGAAACCCCATCTCTACTAAAAATACAAAAAAATTAGCCAGGTATGGTGGTGGGTGCCTGTAGTCCCAGCTACTCGGGAGGCTGAGGCAGGAGAATGGCGTGAACCCGGGAGGCACAGGTTGTGGTGAGCCGAGATCACGCCACTGCACTCCAGCCTGGGCAACAAGAGGGAAATTGCATCTCAAAAATAAAATAAAATAAAATAAATCAAGTTTGAGACAAAAATTGTTACTAAAGACAAACAAGGACACTTTATAATGATAAAGGGTCAATCCATCCAGAAGAAATCACTATTATAAATATATTTCAACCTAGAGATAAGGCCCCAAAATACATGAAGCAAACTGAGGTCTTTGAGAATAGAGAAGGCAGCTTTGTCCTAAATATTTGACTTCCATAACCCATTATAGTGGTTAATATCCGATCACTAGGGACTCATTCCTTTGAGTTAAAGGTTTGCCTCCCCTACAGTTCTCTGTTAAAGTATAAATATGTCCCTGGAAGCCACCAATTGTGTTGCAATTCCATTTAGCTGAAGTCGGTTTAAGCTCCGTTGGAGCAGTGACTGCTAGTGACAGAGACAAACGGTTGAGCCATTTTTGATAGACTATATAGGTATGGCCTGGCCTGGGCCCAGGAGGAAAGCAGGGAGAAGAAGCATCTCAGAGTGGGTAGAAGTATTAAGAGTAGAGAAAGAGTATAAGATGAGGAGCAGGGAGAAAGCTAAGGCATTACAGGGGAACAAAAGAAGTCCCACAGAGAGTGTGGGGTGAAACAAATGCTAGACAAGGAGCAAAGCAACTGGGGCATTGCGTTGTGATGAGGTTCTTGGTTTGGCAATTCAGCGCTGAGGGCAGCATCAGCCCCTAGAAGAAGCAAAAGGTATAAGAACAGGGGAGCAGGCAAGAGCCAGGGATGGCAATGAGCACAGGTCATTCATTGGTAAATACCCAGGAGTTGTGACCAGGTCTGAGCTGCCGAGTGATTCCTGGACCACCACAGAGATGGAGGGAGAGAGGACTGGGTGCTGAGATCAGGCAATAGGCACTGGAATGCATAGGCACTGATAGGAAAACCAGGAAACTAGGAAACTCAGGAACAAAGAACAGCAAGAGGCAAGTCAGATATGAGCTCAGAACTCAGGCAAACGGGCTGGGCAAACAGATGCTCAAACGAGGTTGTGTTTGTGAAAGTGCCCAGTTCTGGGCAGATGCTTAGTAACTGTTAGCTGGTTCTAAATATAAAACTGAAGCAAGGCAAGTGGCCAGGACAGCAACTCAATGTTGACAACAAAAATAGCCCCTACTTATTAACACCTCTTATATTCTGGGCACGTTGCTAGGTACTTTACATACATTACCTCATCTAATACTAAAATGACCCTGTGAGGTACACATCGAAAATTCCAGTCTATAGATGAATGTGGATCCTGGTTAAGTGACTTGCTCAAGGCCATTACAACGATGTGAATGACACAGAGCCAGAAGTTTTCTCTGGCAGCCTCTGGGCCAGAGTGACAGCCCAGGGTGGCTCTGATCAACATGGTGACTTAAAAGGAATGGGAGGAGGGGAGCTGAGAGCTGGGGACAAGGAACTTCTTAGAGTTCCTCTGGAGTCCCAATCCTCCACTTTTTTTAAAGACAGAATCTCACTCTGTCCCTCAGGCTGGAGTGCAGTGGCACCATCATAGCTCACTTTAACCTCAAACTCCTGGGCTCAAGTGATCCTCTTGGCTCAGCCTCCTGAGTAGCTAAATAAAGCTACAGGCTCATGCCACCATGCTCTGCTAATTTTCAATTTTTTTTTTTTTTTTTTTTTTGTAGTGGTAGGGTCTTGGTATGTTACTCAGGCTGGTGTCAAACTTCTGGTCTCAAATGATCCTCTGGCTCAGCTGGGATTACAGGTGTGAGCCACCACACTTGGCCCTCTCCTCTTTTTAAAAGGGGGGTTGGGGAAGAGAGCATCAGAGGCCTGAAGACCCTCCCTGCTCCTTTCTCTCTCCTTTGAAGAATCATGGTGATTTACCCCACATGCCAGAAGGCCAGGCACTAGGTCACTAGGGCCACCCTTCCCTGCCTTAAACCTTGCATGGCCTGTTTCTAAATGGAAGAATGCAGTGGAAAGCAGGGGCAAGGAATTAGGAATAAAGACATTTGTGGGGTTAGGGAACCCCAGGAATGGTCTGCTTGCCCCATAAATCCCAATAGCTATATCTACTTTTTGTCAAAAGCAGAAGAGTGAGTTAACTTCCTCCATGGCCACCATGATCTTCTATCCTTCCTTTCCCTTCCCGTACATGACACACACAACACACACGTGCACACACACACACACACACAATTGGAGGGCCACCTCTGGGTGACCCATGCATCCCCTCTCCCTGCCTCATCCTATTAATGGGACCACCACCACTCCCCTTCCCTAGGGGAAGGGAGTTTCCTGCGAATTCTCTTTAACCTTGGACTGGGGTCCAGGGCCAGCCTATGATGGAAAATAAATATGTCATCCTGTGCACCTGAGCAACAGCTCAAAGCATCAAATATCCCACCCCCTCATTTTACTGATGTGGTGGGGGCCAAGGAGGGAGCAGGCTTGCTTAGGATCATGGAGCACCTCCTGGTACCCAGTCCTCATTTTTGTTCAGCACCCTCAATGGGCTCTCTGGTTCCTGCAAGTGCTCAATGAAAGAGAGGAGTCTGCAAAAAAGAGGTAGGTACTTGCCTGGTGACCCAGAGAGCCTCTGACTGTTTTGGGAGTCTGGAAGGAGGCTATTGGAATGCCTTGAGAACTCTGGCCAGTACCCTCTCCCCCATCCATGTGGCTGTGTGGGGTTGTCTTCAACTATCTTGTTGGAACCTGTGGACACTTTCTGCCCCTGTCCCTCTCTGTGTGCCCCACTTGGGTGTGGACCACCCACTTTCCTGTGGGGGCCTGGGTCTGCAGGCCCAGTGATTGGCAGTTGTCTTTGTAATAACTTTCATTCGACTTCCTACTCCGGGCAAGAGTGCTGTAACAGCTGGCTAGTGATGCCGGAGCTGGCTGGGAACTCACCACCACCCAGCTGCAGGAATCCCACGGGACCCAGATCATTCCCCCAGTCCAAATGCCCTGTGCTATTGCAATCGGGGGTGCTGAAGCCAGCAGCTACATTCTGTTCACTTCTCAAACGCCAGCAAAATGTCAACATCACAGCCACACTGAAAAAAAAATACAGTGTTCTGAAATAAAGTAAAAGAAAATAAAATGAAGTCAGTAACTATGGCCCTCGCACTGAGCCCCACGGCCTGCATGCCACTCCACCCTGTTAATCATCACGTATGATTTTTCAAAGAGCTATTTTGAGAAACATTTAGAAAATGGCTTTTATATAGCTATATATACCTCATTTATACCCTCCAGAAATGGTCACTCTGTTTAGCAGCAGATGGCTTTTTTCCACTAGTTTTCTTTTCATTTCTCAGTCAAAGTTAAGTAGGAAGTCAACCTACTCCCTAACCCCAGGCATACACTTATCACCCACAGTCCACCCCGGAGTCAGGGTTGTAGGTGGGGGGTGAGAAGGAAAGGCTGTGGGTTCTCCCTAAGGCACTGTTCCACAACAGCCAAGGGGACAAAGGCAGCAGGCATGGTGCTGAGAGGGAAGGCTCAAAGCTGGGATTAAGGAAACAGCAGAGACCCGGGCAGGGGTTAGAATAGAATGTGGCTGCCCTGGTTTGCTGCAGTCAACAACTCGGGTATCTCAAGGTCCACGAAGCACGTATAAGACTCTCCCTCTGGCCGCCGCAGAACAGTGGCCAAGTAAGATTAATTACCCTGTCGGCACCTGAGTGCTGTACCTTTGGCCTGCAGGAAGCCGCAAGTCGGGCCCTGCGTGGTTGCCATGGCAACAGCAGTGCCGAGGCTCCTAAGGGCAAGGGGAGGAGAAGGGGGGTGGAGAAGGCACGTGGTGGCTTTTCTGGAAAAGCCCATCTGTTTCTTTCCCCTAGGAAACTAAGTCGGGGAAAACAACAACAACAACAACAAAGGAGGCACGGGCATCTGGGGTCTAGAAAGAGAAAGGAGAGAAAACACTCTGAGATGCTCCAAGAGCAGCTCTCCTGATGGGATGTGCTTTCCTTCCTTTTGGGGGAGGCAAGTGACTGACAAAGAAAGGGACTGGGCGGGCCCCGGTGGGCGGCATCTGTGCAGGAGCCGTGTGCAGGATCAGGGCAGGCTCTGTGACCTCAGGTTTGCTGGGGGCAATCCTTGTAGGACCCTATCAGCCACAGCAGGATTTCTTCTTAGCAGGGTGGCTGACCTGAATGGTGTCCTCTCTCACTGTGTCTTCTTGCTCCTTGAGGAACCTGGGAGAGGGGAATAGATCGTGTCAGTGATGGGGAAGTTGATAGGCCCAGGGGCTGGCAACCTGGACAAGTCACCCTCAGGTTACAGGTCATCTGGGCCATATGGAGAGAACCCACCCTCACCACGGCATCAGAGAGAGTCCTGAACATTTCTCACTGGACAGTACAGGTGCACAGCTGTAATTGTAAAGCCAGAGAGTTTAGTTGACATGGACCCTTCAAGACACCTCCTCCAGGAAGCCTCTCCTGATCCTCTAGGTAAGCCTAAGTGCCCCTGACAGCATCTGACCCTTCCTCCGTTATGACCCCATCACCCAGCGTCACAATGCGTGGCTTCCCTGGCTGTCTCCCACGGCAGAAAATGAGTTGCTTGGGACCGAGACTTATCTTTTGTCTCTGTGCCTCTGCAGCCTATCACAGTAACCAGCACACAGGTGAGGCTCCAAAATATACTGATGGGTTGTGACCTCTGCAGTAGGGCTGTGCCATGTGGCCACAGCTCCAGATTAACTGTAGGAGGTGAGGAATTAAAAATAATGGTAAACACCTTGTCTCTGCTTTATACTTTCAAAACGCTTTTGCATTACGCACCTCCTTTGATTCTCTCAACAACCTGTGAGTGGGCGGGGACGGAAGGTGTGATTGATGTTCCCACCTTCCTGACAAAGTTGAGAGAGGCAGGGCATTTGCCCAGGGAGTCAGGGGCAGAGAAAAGCCTAGAATGTTTCCTTGTGATACTCCATAACCCCATAACCTCACCAATACATAGAGGAGTTGTTCTGGGCTCTTAATTACTCAAAGAAAAATATTTTTAAATGCCCCAGAATGAGTGCTGAGCACAAAATGGGCTCTGTTAAGTATTTGCTGGATGGATGAATAGATGGAATGAAATGAAGGCCTAGATGGATGAATGAATGAGTGAATGCTTAAGTATTGGAAATGAGTCCCAGCATGGTTTTGTTGTTTAAATTTTTGGTGTAGGCAGGGCCTTCAGAAACCAGTCTTTTCATGCTACCAGCACCATTACCTTGGTTACCTCCCATTGATTTCCCATCACAGCCCCTCTTCTTTCTGGTTTCTACACCCACTCCTTCCTCCCACACCCAGGAACTCATATTATAACCCATTCTTGCCTCCAGCTGGCTTCCAGCTAGTCCCTGCTAAGACATCAGCCAGTGCTGAGGGGCCTCTGATCTGACCTTTCCCAGAAGGATTTGCATTTAAAAAGAGCATCCCTAGGAAAAGGCAGCCTTTAAGACTCAGAAGAAGACTGCAATGGGGGTGACAGGCAGGGATACCTTCTTTCCCAACATCATTGTTTCAGAAAGCTGCTCCTGATGTTGCAATCCCATACAAAGGCCTAGGACCCCGTTGCCTATACTCAGAGGGCTCTGGCCAATGGGGAGGAAGGGGGGGTCAGAGGTGTGGCCTGGGTGGAGGGAAACACGGTGCCTCCCTGAAGGCAGACACAGCTGGACACAGCAGTTACTGCACCTGGGAAGCACATCTCTTTACCTGGCCAGATGGAGCAGGGATTCTTTGGTGTTGTGACCAGAGTAGGCGCTGCATTCATAGAAGATCAGATTGTTCTCCTAGAATCATAAAACAGAGCGAATACAAGAGTAATGGAGTGAGAGGGGATTGTGGGGGGTGGCGGGAGAGCCCCCTTATGCATCTACCTACAGCCTTCGCATCCTCTCGCAGGCCCCTTGACCTCCTCATAATCCTTCCCCACTCTGTACATGACTGATTTCTGTCTCCACAGGCTCCCTGACTGATGCAAGCTCTGTAACCATCTCCCAGGTGAGCTATAACAACTGCAAAACAACGAAACCATACGCTGTCTTAGTGTCTCTTTACACTTTCCCAAATTACTCTCGAGTACACACATGCTCATTTCAGGTTACACCAGCCTTGTGATTCAGGCAAAGACACAAAGGCCAGGGCGGGCAATATTCTTCCCCCTTTCACAGGCAGATAAGCTGCAGTGAGAGAGGGCACTTGGCTGGCTTGTTCGGTCCCACATTGAGTTAATGGCAGAGCTCCTTGCAGCATGCTTTTCCCAAGACAGTGGCATTCCACAGGCCTTGCCCTGGCTGTCAGCACTGGTGCGCCAGACCAGCCGTCAGCTCATTAGGATGAGGTTGTTCTGCCTGCGTGGTGCAGGAGCCCTTGGTTAAGGCTCATCATATTCCATTGATCACTCCCATTAATAGATTACTGGTGTCATTATGACAATGCTGATGGCACAGGGCCCTGGCTTTTAGATGGCCTGTTCTTGGAGGCTGATGCCCTGAGGGGATGCAGGCCAGTTGAGTGAGGACAGTTCTGTGACTGTAGCTCAGGAGGCTCTGCCATGCTCCCAGTGCAGCTTTCCCCACCTACACCCACAGGCCAGCTCCACCCTCTGCCCTTTTCACCAAGCCCCATGGGCTCTGTCTCTCCCTGTCTGTATTTCTCTCAGATCTGCAATCTCTTGGGTCAGTCTGTCAAACAGTAGAAGTTCCATGGGGTGGGAATAGTGGGGAGAGAAGGACATAGGACTTAGAACTGGAAGACATGATTTGCCTTCCTGCTTTGAGTTCTGACCCCACCTCGGGTAAGCTGTGATAATACGAATGTATCACTTAACTCCTGAGTCTTAGTTTTTTTTTTCACTAACAGAAAAAAGAAAAAAAGAAAAGAAAATGGATAGAATCTTTGGGTCCAGGTATATTTCGAAATCCAGAATTTTCTGAATCTTAGAAAGGTAATACATGTATATACCATATATTATATAATACCCTCAATGGATTTCAGACAGCACTCTATAATCAAACATATTACTATTTCTTCAGTGAAACCTTTGAATATTCACTCAAAGTGAGGTTACAACCATGAATAGCCTCATGTCATTTCTGGTCAGATTTTTCTGCCAGATAAAATACAAAACAACCCTTTCTGTTTTCAGAGCTTTTTGGATTTTGGAATTGTGGACATGTAACTGTCTAGTGACCCTCCATGAAGACACCTGCCAGGCCCTTCCTCCTCCTTTTCCCTTGAGTCGTACCATCTGTGCTCGTTCTCCCAGGCTCTGAAATCATGAAACACTGTTTAGGACGAGCAAGCGAAGAATTACAGAATCATGGGGCTGGTAAGCACCCCATCCTCCCAGACACACAGTTCCATGAAAACCAAACTCTGAGGCAGTAGAAGAAGCCAAGGAACCATGTTTTGTTGCCTGATTTCCATTAAGCCCCATTGATTCCATTTTTGAGCAAGGGGCTCCATGCTTATTTTAACGGTAGGTTTTCCAGTGTGTCTACTGAGTTTATCCTGAGTTCACGACTTTGAGGCTCAATCCTGACAGAAAGGATGAACTCTCTAACACAGTGGTCTGCAGAAGAACACACTGCTTTGCAGAGTGTGAGTTTTTCATCCCTGGGGGTGATCAAGTGGAAATGCAGATTGGAGGGGGATTGAAATAAGTAAACTATTGCTATCTTTGAATTTATAATTCTGAGTTACAAGGAAGGGACTTTAGGATAATTCCCCATACCCTAGTGGTCCCTAACCAGCTCCATCTTGCAACCTGTGGCTTTCTATGCAAAGTTCTACATGCACATGAGCTGGGCCATTCCCAGGATACCAAGACACCCATCTTTTCCAGTTGACTCCTTCCCATGGCACTTCCAGAGAAAGTCCCCACCAAGGCTCTTGGGCATTTGCCCGACTTCCCTCGGGGTCACACTCTGTCCAGAGAGATGGAAATGCTTGCTCTTTACCTTGGCAAGCTGCTCTCCGAGGCCCCGGGGGACTTCCCGCTCCTTCTCGTTGTCAAGCTTATTACCCAGCAGAAGAACAGGAACCCGGTCTCCCACAGCTTCCTGCAGAACAGAAAATGTTCTCAACTGAGAGGAGTGTCATAGGATTGCCCAGAGGGCAGGCTGACAATGTCGGCTGGACAGATGGGACCTGGCTTGAGAATCCCTTGCTGCCATAAAAGGTGAGGCCGTAACAGAGTCATCCTGAAAGCAGAAAACAGCCGCCTTCTCCAAGAGCCTCAGTTTATCATGCTTCCGCAAGGTGCCTGAGGCCTGCCTGTGGTGTCTCCTAGTCCCTGTGTGTGCCATGACCACTCCCCCTTCACGATGCTCCTTGGATCTTAGATGGAACAGCAGGCCCCCCAAGGTGTGCTGGATGAGGGGACAGTTGATGCCAACAGGCCACATGCCCCCTTCCAGAGCTTACCGTGCCCTGAGGGCGTTCCTAACTGGCCAGGCTTAGCCCGTTGGACCAAGGCCAGGAATGCCCCATGGTTCGGAGTTGTTCTGGAGGCTGCTTTGACTAGAAACTGCATCACCAGAGGCCTCCTGATAGCACATAAGCTTCCGAGGGTTGGATCCAAATCTGCCTCATGGTCTTGAGCCCACAAGGCTCCATAAATGACTACCATGTGCCTCGCTGGAGGCGGGCACCACAGACCCCTGTCACTGGGTGCTTTGGCTCTGAAGAAAGCCCTGTGTAAGAAGGAACATTGTGGCCATAGCAGCTGCACTGCTTGGGCCAGAAGTCACAGGTTCATTCAAGTTATCACATTGTTCACTTCCCCAGTGGCTGTGGCTTCCCAGCCAGGGGCCTGCTTCCCGGGTCTCCACCTCCTCCCTGGGGAAAGGGGCACTGTATGTGTCTCTCCTGAGGGCGCCCAAAGGGCCCGGGACCACCGACTGCCATTCAGTGAGTAAATGTGGTAATGTGCACATTGAAGAAGGTTGTTATTTTTACTTAAATATTTAATTAGGGGCTTTTAATCACAATTTAGTAACAAATAGTTATTCATTGTAGCTAAATGTTTTACTAAATAGAGGGACCTGTGGGATAACAGAAGCTAATAAGCAGTTACAGTTTTGCTGATACTTTAGCGGCTTTACTTGAGCATTTCAAATAAATGTCCAAAGTCCATCTTACAGGTATACCAATTTTAATTTTAAATGCTATTATGTTTGAAATTAAGCCTCAATGTTTCCTTAATCTGTGCATTCGTTTTTACTGCAGTTTAATAGGGGAAAAAAATTCTTATTTACCAAATGAGAAAGTTAAGGCTCAGAGAATCAAAAAGAACATTCAACACCATAAGCACTGAATTATGAGAACTCTTTAGTATATGGGTCCTCACTTCTCCAACCTTTTCCTCTAGATTCTTATTTCCAATCAAGTCTCTGCTACTTAGTGTCTTATTAACTGGAACTCTCTAAAAATGGTATCTATTGGTGAGATGGTAACTTGTGTTTGCAATGATGACTCAAAGGCACTACAAGATCTTACAGTGTCTTCTGACCCATCAAAAATAGATTAAATTCTGGACACTGCAGTTGATGTGCTAAGTGGATTGTACATATTCCAACCACTTGAAAGTGAGAAAGCCACTGATGGCATATATGGAATCCTGTGGCCCCCATTAGCTAGAGCGTTTGCTAATGGGAACACCCCCTCCTCCGACCGTGCTGTGCCACAGGATACTTGTGTGAAGAGCTTTTCACGGAAAGGGAAGAAAGGAGGAGGAAGCAGGGAAATGGGCCAAGCAGCTTGCTGTTTAGAGCACATGGGAGAGAGATATTTGTAGATTTATGTGTGAGGAATGATTAAGGCTTGTGGGATTTCTTGACATAGAAACTCTGAAAATATGAGCATCAGACTTGAAATCCCAGGGCAGAATTCTACCCCAGGTTTTGCTATTATTTGGAATGGGCGATGACTTCTGTTTCCTCGCTTGCAGAGGGGATGATGGATGCTGAATGACCCAATGGAATGAGGCAGGGAATGGTTCATAAGCCCAACATCTGGGTCCTATGCACCATAAACAGCAATGGTGCCTCTGGCCTCCTGGGAAAAGAAAGGGAGGGTTTCTTCTTCTTCTTTTTTTTTTGGGAGGCTGAGGTGGGTGGATCACGAGGTCAGGAGTTCAAGACCAGGCTGGCCAAGATGGTGAAACCCTGTCTCTACTAAAAATACAAAATTTAGCCAGGTGTGGTGGCGGGCGCCTGTAGTCCCAGCTACTTGGGAGGCTGAGGCAGATAATTGCTTGAACCCGGGAGGCGGAGCTTGCAGTGAGCCAAGATTGTGCCACTGCACTCCAGCCTCGGTGACAGAGAGAGACTCTGTCTCAAAACAAAACAAAACAAAACAAACAAACAAACCAAAGCAATTCCTGGATATAAAAATAAAGGAGCTTAGAAGGAGCAGAAAAAAAAATTTAAAAGCAAAGCACCCAGCAGGAGCTGCGGTTTCTGTTCTTTGTATTATTCCTCTCTTACACAGCCACTCTGGACAACTCGCTTCCCTCCAGGGACCCTGGCCTGCCACCGATAAAGGAGAAACAGACTCATCTCCAAATATTTGGCAAAAATAAATGAGAATACCCATAAGACCTGGGAGTGTGCTAACTATCACAGTCAGTCACCATCACCCCGGCCCAAGATCATCAGTCTCTGGCACAGGGGCAGGGAGAGGAGCTGGTATTGGGGTAGGTATCTCATGGTCCTCTCTGACTTTGACCCCAAAAGTCTTGAACTATCTATCTAAACTTTATACCTTTCTCATACCTAACTAGGTTTTCAGCCTGCATACCACTTAGCACGAGATGTTCAAAATTACTTCCTAGATGAAGCAACACCTCCTTCAAGCCCCTAGGGCTTTGGTGAACAGGTCTCAGGTCTGCTCAAACTCTGTTGTCTTGAGACTGTGAGAGATGTTGGTAAAAATCCCATCAGCGTGACAGGTTGGAGTGAAGTCATCTTAGCTCCTTCATCAGGCACACAATCTCTCTTTAGGAGACGTGGGTTCTGCCCTAGCTCTGTCACCACCTCTCCATGTGACTCATCTGAGTCTCTCCTCTTTTCTGTGTCTCTCTGTTCTAAAGCCAGGTTCTGTTCTATGACCCTCTAACAGAGAGCCTTCCCTCCACCTTCAGTTATTTCAGCTGCCTTTCTGTGAACTTGAGCTTGTTGGAAGACAGACTTGTTGAAATTCAAAAGATCACCCATCTCTGACTTTAAATAACAAGAGCTGTCAACTTGGAGCAGTGGATTGGCATTCAGCTCAGAATGTGCAGCTGTTGGGTTTGGTTGGTTGTTGCCTATGTGCATGTGTGTGTGTGCGTGTGTGTATGTTTTAATATCTATTTGCTTTGCTAGGAGGCATGAAAAAGCACTTAGCTGGGATAGTGCTGCTATTTCTCTGGAGCCAGAGCAAAAATTTTTTCAGCACATTAAAGCATGCAGTTATGCTAAGAAAAAAAAATGACTGCAAAATTATATCTTGGGGGTTTCCATATTTATCCATCCCCTGGACTATGAGTCAAAACAAGATTTATTTGTGTGGTTCATTTTAAACTGCCAGCACTTCAAGCTCAACTTGGAACGTGGAGAAAAAAAATCAAACTGCTATTTTTTGCACCATGCTGTACATTGTCACCAACGACAAAGATTGCAGAATGAGGTTTAGCGAGCAGCCCAGGAAGGGAGAGGGAAGTGGGCCAGGACCCCTTGAGCTGAAGAACTGTTCTGCTTTGAGAGAGAAGCAAGAAGGACTGAAAAGTAAATGAACACCTGCTTTTCAGGAGCAGATTTCAGCCATGGACCACAGGACGAGAGAGAAGCAGTGCAGTGTGGCAAAGCCCTCGCTTCTAGATCGGGCGGTGCTGCTGGCAAGTGTGGGCGCCTTTGGGAAAGTCACTTCCTCTTTTTGGATCATAGTTTTTCTTACTTATAAAACAAGAGGTTGCATTAGATTAATCTCCACGTTTTTTTCCAGCTCAGAAACACTGGTCTATTCGGCTGAACTCCGCCAATTCTATTTAACTTCCTCGACTTTTATGCCTAACAATCTAGTGCTATCAGAACGGCAAGAGGCTCTAAACAAGAAGCTCAGCATCCCAGGACTGCAGACACTGGGGGCCAGCAATCTGGCTCTGGGGGAAATACCAGCCCATTCAGGCTTGTACAGGCTGGCGTTCTAAATTCTATTTTCTCTACCCGAAACAGGCCCCACAGTCTTCTGATGTCCGGTTTGTCCCATGGTCACACATGGGGCCTTAGAGCCTGACTAGTTTCTTTTCCAGATTGGAATGGTTAAACCAATTCTACCCAATGGAGATAAGAAATTGGGGGTGGGTAGGAAATGCCGCGTTGGCTGAAAGACTGCCTGCGGTGACTTCCTATGAGGCACTCAGGAGAATCGGCACACAGTGCATCTGTTTGGGCCTCTTCTGCAGAAGGCCTGCAGGCAAGGTAAAGTTGCCTAGACTAGGTGAAATAGCAGAACAAGGGCAAGGCCACAGCCTTCCCACCTCATCAAGCAGTGCTGGTGCTCTCTTGCACCAAAGGATTTTGGTTCCCTCTGGGCTGGAAGGACCCTCCAGAATCTTCTCATCCACACACATTCCTGCTCCGTCTTGGCCTCCCAGAGACAGAGTCAAATGCCATCATACACTGTAGAATTTGGGGGCCAGGAGGGAGCATTTGGTCTGCTCCCTCGCGGAATGATTCGCCAAAGTCTCACGGCCAGGAAGTGACCAAGATGGGATAGTAAGAACTTCCTTTCAGGGAGCTCCACTACCTCCCCCGAGCATCTGTTCCCACCCCACACAACCTCTTCCAAGAGTCTTTCCCATGCAGGCACGTACAGCAACTGAAGCCCTTTTTTCTTGTATGCTTTTCAGGTTGAGGGAGGAAGGGGGACTGTGAACAGCTGGCCACCATTCACTTACTAATAAGGCTTCAGAACCTTGAAGACTGTTATTAAAGCTCCCCCTCCACCCTCCCTTCTCCAGGCGAGGGAGTTGGTAAAGTGCTTGGAGCTCTTTGGAAAAATAAGGTGCTCCACAAATATAAGGTACTTATTATTTTCAGTTCCCCTCAGATCAAATTAGGTGTCAAGTTTTAATCTATCACCTGACACCTCTGATTGCTGGTTGCCAAGGCAGAATGACTTAGCTTTTCAAGAATCTAGAGAATAATTGCATTTATGATGCCACCGTTCCACACCTTCAACACACACTCTGCCATTTGACACAGCCTCCTGCACTTGTTTCTGAAACTCTGTGCTGCTGAACTGAATGTGTTGCCTGGTCTATCATACTGAGTCCCAGAGCTCCTAGTATGTGCTGGACATGCTGTAGATGCGTAGTAAATTCTTGGTGAGGGGTCACAGGCATCTTTGGAAATGATTCAGAGCTCTTCTACTCACAGGGTCATCCCTGGACCACCAGCATCAGCCTCACATGAGAACTTGCTAGAAACACAGAATCTCAGACCCCAGCCCCGACTTGCTGAAGCAGAGACTGCATTTTAAGAAGGTCCCCAGGAGAGTCCTATATATGCTAGGGTTCAAGGAGCACTTGTGTAGGCCGGGAACAGTGGTGGCTGAGAATCAAAATTCCCTGGGGAGCTGTTCGTTTTATTTTTTATTTTTTATTTGCAGGCCCTGAATCACTCTGGGAGAGAAGGCCCTGGCCTCTGTTCCCTTTAAAAGCTCCACATGTGATCCTGATGTTCACCCAGGTTTAGAATAATCAATTAGAGCTTAAATGTATCTTTGGCTAATATCCAAAAAAAGGAAAAACTCAAACTACAAATCATACAGAAAAGCCCTGTTTACACATAAGCAATTCTGATTTAACTATGTATAGATTTGCCATCTCAGCCGGGCTTCCCGAGCCCACAGATACACCAAGGCTTCTGTGGGCCTCTTAGCAGCCACACACCGCTGATGCATTTCAGCCCCGTCCCACAAAGCAACGTTTCTGGAGGATGACTAAACTGATGCTTCAAGCTGTGATGATGACCTTCTGAGATTTCTTCACCTCCACCACCAAACTGTTCCATCTCTTCTTCTAGATCCCAGGCTCTGTGCAAAACAGGAGCCTTAGAAACGACACCCCCTAATGACAGCAGAGAGCATAGTTCCACGAATTTGTCACCATCCATTCCCATTAATCCCAGACCACCTGGAGGCTTAGCCCTAGCACACACCAAAATTTAGATATGGGGGGACAACTAAATGTCGGTGAAAAGGACAGGTGACCCTGGAAAAGTTAGGCCTTCCCTTTCTTCACTTTTGAATGAGATGGCCATACTAGATGGGATATTTTCAAAGGGAAACTCTTTTGTCTAACAAAATTGTACCTGACTTCCAATATGCTGAAAAAGGCAAGGCAGCTGTGACGGAGATGGGAGATGAGGGACCCGGATCCATGACCACTAAACCTTCCCCTGCCGCTCCCCAATCTCTGGGGAATGTCAGTCTGATTCCAGGGCTCCAAGGAAGAAAGTCTGGAAACCCCTGGATTAGGTAATCCCTAACATCCCTCCTGGTGCTTAACTTCTGCAAAGAAGATAAATCTGCTTGGTGCTGCCAACAACAACAACAAAAGTAAAAAAAGAAAAGAAGAGAAAGATCGTGTCATGAACTCCAAAGTTTAGAAAGGAATTACTGCCGGATTCACCCATACCATTTGCTTCCATTATTAGTTTGGTGTACAGGCAATCCACTACCTACATTTCAAACTTGCATTTTCTCATTTGTGTGTTCAGCACAGTAATTTTGAGAAATAATAGGTATTAGGCAAATTCTTGAGAAACCCTTGAATCTGGCTTCCATTTTATTCCTTATTTTTCTTGGTAATCAGAAGGATACAGATTAACAAAAGACAGACGGGTGACCCAGACATGCAAAACTACAGAGAAACAGGCAAAACTACAGAGAAACTACAGGCAAAACTACAGAGAAACAGACTGGGTGAAAGGGATCATGGATCTTAGGGCCAAAAGGGTCAAAGAAATGGACAACTCCAAGAGTCTGCCTTCATAGCAATGTGGTATCCATTCATTCATCCAGGAGTTGTTGGTCTCATGCAAAGCATCCAGGTTATAGCAACGAAGATGCAGCTTCTGTTCTTAGGCAGCACGGAGTCCAGTGGGAGACACAGGCCGGTAAATAAGCGATTTGTAGCAGCATGATAAGTATGTGATGGGATATGCAAAGTTTTACGGGCTTGGAGCAGAGAGCTGAACATAAGCTTCATGAGGGCAGGAGCTTTGTCTTTTATTCACTGCTAGGATTCCCAGGCCCTAGAATAGTGCCTGCCAGTGTTTTGAACAAATAAATGAACAAACCCTGAATCCTGCTGGTGGAAGGGGTGGGACATCCTACTTGGCTGTTCTGTGAAGGAATCAGCCGAGTCCTGGCAAAAAGCAATTTGTAGCTTGTCCACACTGGCACCGGCCTTCAGAAGCCTGCATTGGAGTGGTGGAAACACTAAAAAAAAGCACGTACAAAAAGACATATTGCCAGTAGGAATCATAAACGTAGAGTCCCCAGATAATTCAGAATGCAAAGATAACACAGTTGCTCTTGGGCCCTGCCAAGACTCTTGATTTTGAGGTGAGCCTGGAGCCCTCACATTCTGGATCAACCTCCCCTTGCGTGAAGAGCTGTGACAGAGGCCCCCAAACATTGCATAGTGTGGCTCCTGGGCAGGGCATAGCTGGGCCTACTGGAGCTGGAAAGACTCAGGGGGTAGGGAGAGGTGCTGGTGAGAATGAGGGAAGAATCTGATTGTGACTCAAACACTGATTTCTCCAGGACCCTTCCTTGACACTCCACTGTGTCCCCTCCCCCAGTCCAGTCCCACTCAATCATGGCCCAGCAATGACACAGCTGCTGGCATAATCTGGATTTTCCGTGTCCCTCTCTCCATGAGGGCAGGGACTGTGTTTGTCTTGTTCACTTCTGGGTCCCCAGTAACTAGTCTGGTACTGGGAACCCAGATGAACAGAGGAACAAATGCCTGCATCAGTTTGTTCCTGGAAAAGGCAAGTTCCGAATCAGATTTTGAAAATGCAGAGGCCCGCATGGGAGATGGACGGAGAAGAAAAGAGAAGCCACGATCAAGCCTAAATGCTCCTAGGAAGGTCGCCAGCTCACCTCCACGCTGCTCAGCCACCGCCGGACCGACAGGAACGACTGCTTGTCTGTGAGATCGTACATGACGATGACACCATCGGCCTTTCTGAAGAACTGCTGGGTGATGCACCGGTACCTGCCACAGAAGGGCCACGGGTCAGGCACACATGGCCTTCCCTCTGGAGCCCAGAACTTCGGGCAGCTCCTCACCTCTCCTGCCCAGCCGTGTCCCACAGCTGCAGGGCCACCTGAGAGTCGTCCACATTCAACGTCTTCACACGGTAATCAATGCCTGCAGGGTGAAACGGGCCTGTCAGGGCTGCCCTGGGCCAGGGGCACCTCACTTCCAAATCAGGAAACCATGCTTCCAATGTCTGAAATCACATCAGGCCCAAGGTGACAACCCTCCCTGTGCAGCTCATGGAAGGCAAAATGGAGAAAAGAACAGAGCACTGGACGGGGAGGCATGGGACCTCAGCTCTGGTCCTGTCTCTGCCACTTATTAGCTGTGGAACATTGATCATATCACTTAACCACTCTGAACTGCGGGCTCTTCACTGTAATACAAGCCATACGCTCTTTCTTTCCCTCCCTCCCTCCCTCTCTCCTTCCCTCCCTCTCTCCTTCCTTCTCTCTTTCCCTCCCTCCCTCCGTTCTTTCCTTCCCCCTTCCTCCCTCCCTCTCCAACTCTCTCTTTCTTTCTTTCTCTTTCTTTCTTTCTCTCTCTTTCTCTCTTTCTGTCTTTCTTTCTTTCTTTCTCACCTAAAATTCTTTCAGAGGCCCCCTAGTAAAATTCAAATGTCCTAGGGGTATGGCCTCCATCAACCAACCCAAAGGTATGTGGAGGAGCAGGAAGAAGGAGGGGAGGAGGAATAGGAGGAGGAGGGTAGGAACTGGCAGGTAGAGGAAAGGACAGAACAGAAGGGGTAAGAGAAAAAATCACAGGCAATGTTCACCCTTGAAATGGGTTAGAGCTCCTAATCTTACCACTGGGCTGTTCACAACCATCTCTCCAGGGGTGTGACCCTACCTGGGGTCCTCAACCCCAGAGAGAGGGGGCAAGGTCAGTGAAGTGCATTTTGCACCCCACAGCAGCCCTCAGAGGTCAGGACCTCAACACAGATGTTTTGATACAGGTATTCCCCACTCCTGCATCCTGTAAGAATGTTTGCAAAGGCATAAAGAGGTTCGAAAGTACAACCCCCCACCACCACCATAAGTTCCAGATCTTAGAACTTTAGGGCATCTCCCACAACCTTCAGAAAGGCCTCTGGAGGGCTCAGGAAGACAAACAGCAACAGCAGCTTGGACAGATAGAGACAGAAGAGACCAAACAGATAACAAAGAGGCAGTAAATGGAAAAAGTCATCCCAGCCACTGCTGCTGGGCAAAGGCTAGTGCATTAAGGACCCACGAGTGAGGAGACGTGGGAGGATCATCCACTTCCAGAATGTCAGGGGCAGCAGGGAGTCTAGAGGCCCTCTGCTTCACAGATGAGGGCCAGAGAGCAGTGCAATCGTCTGGGCTGAGAAAGAGTGATTTCTCCCATTAATAGAATGCTTTCTATTTCCAGAGTTTCTATGTGCTGCCTCTCCACCTTCACAGAGTCCCACTGTGACATCCATGTGAGTTATCTGCACACACATGCGCACATATGCATATGTACTCATACATACACATTCACACACACACCGAGAGATGAAGCAGGAGTCACGAGACGTCGTGCCTTGCCTGAGCTGGTCGGTAGCAAGGTGAGCTGCAATCCCAGCTCTGAGGTTCACTGCTCCTCCTGTAGCCAGACTCAGGGCACAGGACACAGGCAGCTTTGTTTCACCTAGAAGGCCCAGGGCTAAGTGCTCCCAGCAAAACAGATTACAGTGGCTGGGAGGTGAATCCAAGGGTGAGTTTTCTTCCTGGCTAGAAGTAGAGGGGCTGTCCCAGTCTGTGCTCTGGGAGACAGAAGGGGCTGCCTGTTTTCTGGTAACAACTCAGGGGAAAGGCATCCATGGTCATACAGCTTCGGGCCAGATCCGAAACCAGCCAGTGCTGCCCGAGGACAGAGGCCTCTGCCTGCTGGTAAGGCTCGCAGGTAGACGGGCAGGGAGTTGGCTGGGGCAGCTGGGTCCCAGCTGCCCTCAGCTCCTGCTCCACCTCACGGGCTAGGTGCTTTGCTGGAGGACAGGCAGCTGTCTCTGGCAGGGAGTGAGACGGGCAAAAGAGTGTGCTGGAAAAATGTGTTCTGTGCGTGGTGAGCTTGGTGAGACTCCCTGCTGGACACGCGATGTGTTTCTGTCTGCAGCCTCAGACGGGCAGGCCAAGGAAGCAGATAAACAGGCTCTTGGGGGCTGGGTGTGAAGGACACAAGGAGAAGACAAGGGGGGTGGGGATGAAGAGGTGGCATGTGCAAACAGGAGGCCAGAGAACACAAGTCCAACAGGATAGGCAACACGGAATAACTGGGGACCAGAGGGCCTGGATTAAACTGATTTTAAGACTACTACCAGTTCTGAAATCCCGGGAGTCAGGAGACCCGTGTGGTGCATTCCTGTCTCAGCTCTGCCACTGACCAGCAACGTGACCTTGATGGCATTGCTGCAGCTCATTTTGGGAGGTTCTCTCTCCTCATCGGTAGACAGCAGTGAGATGGAGGTATGAAGGGATGAAGGGGCTAAGTTGGATGCTCACAATCTTTAAGTGCAGCTGGAGCATTCAACCCTTACATCGAGGTGACCCGTTGGCAAACGAATTGCTTCCCAAAGGATGGCTCAAGTCAGGAGCCTCCTGGCACCTTGAAAGGTGCTATGGAGATGGTGTGGGTTAGCGCTGGGCTGATGGTTGCCAGGAGGGTGACCTTAACCTTTCTCGAGGTGACAGCCCTGAGCTGTCATAAGGCAGGAGCGATGGGGAGCAGTGGCAGCAAGTTGCTCTGGAGAAATACCCTAGGGGGCTGCTGCAGGGATTTCTCTGTACAGATGTGCAGTGGGACAGACACTGGACCGGTGACCAAGAAAGGGCAGGGGCATTCTTCCAGAAACAGCTTCTGGAAGAAACACCTTGGATTCTGGCCTGTGATTTAATGCAGGGAGGTTGTGAACCAAAGTGGAGAAGTGGGAAGAACGCTGGACTCGGAGTCCTGGGTTCCAGGGAGTTTGGCTAACTCAAATGATCACTCTATGGTGGAACTCAATTTTCTCACTTACAACACGAGAGGATGTAATTAGACCATTCCCAAGGTTCCTTCCAGACCTAGCATTCTGCTAAAACCATCAGTGCTGTCTCCAGGATGCCTGCAGGGCTCAAGCACCTGCTCTTGAAGAAGCAGGCCGGGCCCTAGGTGGGGCAGGCAGGATGCCCCAGTCACCAGTTGCACTGGAGCAACTGGCATTTCACGCAAGCCACTGGTCCAGTACAAAACATGCTCTTATGAGGGAGTAGGAGACCAGGAAGTTGGAGGACCCCTTGGAGGATGGAGGTGAGCTGGAAGAACAGCCAAAGCCCTGCCACTGTGCTGTAGCTGCTGCCCTTGACAGGAGATGGGCCGGAGCCCTGTTCTGGGGTTAGATAGCTTTGGCCCGAGAGGCTGTGACTCTGTGGCTGTTATATCTCTTTAAAGGGGGCAGCCTGCAGGTGGCTGGTGTGACATCTGCTTCCTGACATGTGTCCCAGAGCAGGGCCTGCAGTGTGGCAGGGAAACTAATTTGAGCTGCTGCTCGAGCATGTGTGGAGCGGTGTGATGAAGGGCATCCTGATTTGGAACCTTTGATATTTTTTCCCCTTCCTAAACTGTAGGGTGTTTCCATAATTGGCCTCCCGGGAAGTGCAAATGAGTCTGATTTTCTATTTTTCAGAGCCTTCCATCTCAGGGCCACAAGTTGAAAATGTAAACGGACCCTGATTTTGTTGTCAGGAGAGGCAGACCACATGCACACTGCTCAGGGGACATGGCTCTGAGGCCTGCAGGCTGGGCACCCTCTCCCTGCCTCCCCCAGGCCTGTGCCAGAGCCGACACTGTAGGGCCTCCCCAACGGAATGCCCTCAGGGAGGGCAAGTCCACCTCCCGGGCGCCATCTCCTATGTTACCACGCTCGGCACACTCCCAGCTGCCCCTCCCTCAAGGCCAGACAAGGCCAGGCTCTTCTGGGCTTGGTTTGCAGGCTCCACGCTTCTTCCCATCTGGGTCCCAATTTTTGTCTTGGGATGCTCTCAGTCTCTGGGTGAAGCTGAGCAGAAGGAAAGGCTTGGGAAGATATTCCAGCTGTGATAACAGTTTAAGAAAAGGCCCAGCAATAAGGATGAGACACCTGAAGCAAGGACAGGACACCTGAAGCACATAGGCAGAGAGCCCTCTCTGGGAGAAATGTTAGAAGGGCCAGTTTAGGGTAAGAGAAAGAAAATGGAGTCTCCCCAGGCAGGACTCTGGGCCACTCAGAGTTGGTCTTGTGGAACCAGCTTGTCACACAGCCAAAGGTCGAAGATGGTTGAGTCAGAGACCCAGGCTTGGAGGCAGTCTTAGGATGCTGATATAGTTTGGATTTGTGTCCCCACCCAGACCTCATGCTCAATTATAATCCCCAATGTTTGAGGTGGGGCCTGGGCGGAGGTGATTGGATCATGGGGGTGGATCCTTCATGAATGGTTTAGCACCATCCCTTTGGTGCTGTCCTCATGATAGAGTTCTCATGAGATCTGGTTGTTTAAAAGTTTGTAGCACCTCCCCTGTTCTCTCTTCCTCCTGCTCTGGCCATGTAAGATGTGCCTGCTTTCCCTTTACCTTCCGCCGTAACTGTAAGTTTCCCGAGGCCTCCCCAGCCATGCTTCCTGTACAGCCTGCAGAACCATGAGCCAATTAAACCTCTTTTCTTTATAAATTACCCAGTCTCAGGTATTTCTTTATAGCAGTGCAAGAATAGACTAATACAGGTACCCAGTTACAACCTCTCATTTTTCAAATGAGAGAAAACTGAAGCCCTAAGAGGCACCACATCCTCTTGAGGTCACACAGCTTGTCAGTGGCAGGGCCCAGATGAGGACTCAGGACTTCTGATGTCTCACTGAACCTCCGCAGCCCCTCCTGCCTGCACCAACCTCTGCCCACCTCCAGAGGCAGAAAAGCATCCTCACCTCTCATGGGGTGCTAACTGCATACAACTCAATTTAGGGACACTATGGCATGGAAGAGAAGGTAGTTGAGGGGAAGGTATCAGCACCAACCAACTGAAGGGAATGTGAACAAGCCTCTAACCTCTCTGGACCTCAGTTTCCTGATCTGTTGACTGTGCTGAACAGTACCTGTCCCCCAGGGTTGTTGTGGACATAGATGGAAAGGATGACTATAAAAGCTTCTGGTAAATATTCAGGTCATACAAATACATTTTCAAGTACAGTTGACTTATCAGCTCAGTGAAATAGGCATGCAATGTATTTGTTTTTGTTGAGTGATTCACCTTTCTGTTGAGTGACTCAAGCTGAAAGGTCCGTATGCCCTTGGGTCTCACCACATATTCCAATGCAACCCTCAACTGTGGGTGAAGGGATTAAAGGCCTCTATTTAAATAAAATATCACCCAGAGTGGGAATACATTAAGCCATGATCATCCATTAATAGCTGAGCCTAATGAGCTTCTACATTTAAGTCCAGCTGTCACCCAGCAGGCTGGGGACTTAGGGCAGATACAATGTGATGGGTAAAAGAAGCCATCCAGGAGCAAGGCCAGGATGTAGCAGGCCCTCAGGAAGGCAGGGGGAGGTGTGGCAGGATGTGGGTCTCGGGAGCAGTCCCGGTCAGTTCAGGTGGGGCAGGAAGACCCAGGGCCCTGCTGACAGTGGGGAGGAGTGGTCAAAAGGAGGGGGTACTCATTGAAGGGGGGAAGGGGATCCAAATCTACCTTTACCAAATTTAGTTCCATAAACCCAGGGTTGGACTTACGGAGTACTCAGGGGTCCCATCACACACAGGATGAGCTTAACAGCTAGCAGCATGAGGGGAGGTGGCATCATCTTGCCCCTCCCAGCCTCTCTGTTGAACAGAGCAGACACCAGTATCCCTACTGGCCAATCCCCCATGGCCCTTCCCATGGGCTTCTAATGCCTCCTGCCCTGGGTCCCCTTCTCACAAACTCCCTTCCCAGAGATGGGCCTAGGACCCACCTCAGGGATGAGAACTCACCCACAGTGGCCGCCATGCCTGGGGAGAACCGGTCCTCACAGAATCTCCTCAAGAAGGATGTCTTCCCCACTGCGGAATTGCCCACGAACACAATCTTGAAGAGCCGGTCAGGGGCAGAGGGAGAACTTTCCTCCTGTGGACGGCACACAGTCTGACCAACTGCAGGGAATGGTCTTGCCAGCCCCTGCCCCAGCCACCAGAGGCCCTTTACCCATCCCTACAGTGGCCCTCAAGGGGTGCAGACTGGCCTCCAGACCTGCACCAGGAGGCTGCCACAGCCTCAGAATGCAGTGAGCATAGTCGGTCTTGGGGCATGGAGGCTTTTTCCAGCATCCACAGGAGGGAGGAGAAACAGCCACCCAAGCGACATTTGCTGTCCACCTCCCGTGGCAGGGAGGCAGAGGCCAACCCTGGATTCCTGTGGGGTGGAGGAGGCAGCACGCTCACGGATAAGGACAACTCGGTGCTCCAAGTGTGACAGGGCACAGAGGAGGGGATCTGAGCGGGGGCTTCAAGAGGGGGCAGGAATTCTTTCTGTGGGGAAGGACAAGGTGGGGCGTTTGCACGGAGAAGGAGAGAAGGATGAAAGAAGGCTTATCCACATCACAGGGACAGAGACGTCCCAGGTTGGGACAGGGAGCTGCTTATTTCTGCCCTATCCTTGGAAGCCTGGACTAAATGGAGGATGCTCTTGCCTCCCTGAATATTGCTCTCCGTCCATCTCATCAGCTCCCATCGAGGCATTGCCATCTTCCTTGGGTAACCGAGGCACGAGGGTCTCCACTTAGGAAGCTGGGAAATGCTAGGCTGCTGGGCAAAGTTTCCCAGAGTCAGCCAGTCACTGCTGCCCTGTCTCTTGGGCCCAGCAGAGGGAAAGGGCTGGGACAGGAAAGCCCAGAGGGGAGCGAATTTGCTCTAGGACAAAAAGCAAGTAGGAAGTAGAGTAAGGAGCCACCTTCCAGCACAGCATCCTTCTGAGGAATGATCATTCATTCCAGGGAGCTGCCGCTCAACTGCAGGCATCTTGCCTTCAGGTCCAGCTCAGCATTGCCTGGTCACATGGGGAGGCTCTTTTGAATCTATTTAAAAGTGAATTTGGGGGAATTAGCTCCTCTCATTGAGCAAATACTATAATGTAGTGGCAGTTGTATTAGCAGTACTTGAGTTTCAGATAAAAAGCCATTAACTGCCTTTTGGAGAGAAATCAATTCCATGCAGTATTTAGGAGAGAATTCAAGGTCATCCACAAAAATTTAAACTAAAAGTTAAAAAAAAAAATAACAACCAAAGTGCACTCAAAAACTATGCCTCCTGCCCCATTTTCTTTATTCATGCAATGCACAAGGGCACCAACTCTCTGCTGGTCCCTGTACTTTTAATTGTTATTTGTTTGAGACTAAAACTCAGTGTATCTATCTAACATACCCAAGCACAGTACAGGATAGGGAAGGTGAAACCCAGGATGGCAGGAAATGGTCCTGGTGGTAGAGGTGTTGCCTGATCCTTAGCCCTGTGGCCACCGCCCCTCCCCAGGCAGAGCACTTTTATTTTGAAAGGCAAAAGTACATAGACACATCAATGGCTCAGCGTCAGGCAGGACTCACCTCACAGGGGCAGCAAATTCTCAGGTATGTTCATGCACTTAACCCGCTGTCCCCTCTGGGGGACAGGCCACTTGCCACAGGACAATAAGATGGCTGGATTGCGGGAGGGGGCTGGAGAAGGAGTACCTGGCTGGCAAGTCAGAAGATCTCTTCTCACCCTCCCTCCCTTCATGCTTTTTAATTTAAAAAATAAGGCTTTAAGAAATAAAATGTATGCTAATTTTTAAAATTAGGAAATACACAAAAGTAGAGAGGAAATTAATTCTTCATAGTCTACCATCCTGAAACAGTCACTATTCATATCTTTTTATTTTTATTTTTTAAGAGGCAGGGCCACACTCTGTTGCCCAGGCTGGAGTGCAGTGGTGTAATCATAGCTCACTGCAGCTTTGAACTCCTGGGCTCAGAACTCCTCCTGCCTCAGCCCCTGGAGTAGCTATGACTACAGGTATGCATCAACACGCCTGGCTAATTTTCTTATTTTTTGTAAAGACTGGGTCTTGCCACTTAGGCTTAGGCTGGTCTTGAACTCCTGGCCTCAAGCTATCCACCCAACGTGGCCTCCCAAAGTGCTGGGATTACCACCATTTTACCAATTCATATCTTGATGCATTCCTTCCAACTTTTCTTTATATCATCTTTGTTTTATTTACAGAAATTTGAGATATATAAAATTTTATCCTACTTTATCATATATTATTAACTTACAAATTGTTTTAGTCACTAAAGAGTTTTGAAAATACTTTTAACAGCTGTATAATATTCTAGTGAATTAACATACTATGCCTTATGTCCCTATTATTGGACATTTTTTTTTTCAACTGTTTGCTATTATAAATAACTCTTGCATTCTTGAGTTAAATCTTTGTCTGATTTTGGTTATTTCCTTACGAAGAATTCCCAGCAGAAGTGCTGGTTCAAAGGATATGGTATTTTTCAGTTTTTGATTCATATTACCAAATGGGTTTCCAGAAGGGTTATACCAATTTACACCTCACCAGCCTTGTATGGGAGGACCTGCCTTGCAGTAGCCTTCAAACGAGCGTACCTTCTCTCCCTGGAGCTGTTATGTGGCTGCTAGTAAATCATACTTCTTCCCTGCTGCAGTTTCTGTTCCCAGCAAAACGGCAGCAGGAGCTCGTGGAGTGGGCACAGACATGAGAGAGATCGGTGAGGAGGGCTGGGCTCCCCATCACGGTGGGGCTGGCCTCTCCCCTCTGAGCTCCGACTTTCCCATCTGTCAATGGGGAGAATACATTTCTGACCTGACTCATCAGATAGCGGTGAGGATAAGATGCCATAGCAGATGTTTGAGCAGATGCTTAAGCCTTTTTCTTCAACCCCAGCTCCTACGGACCTCATGATACTTCTTTCACATTTCAGGGGGACATCTTGGAGTTATATAAGACCCCGTTTGTACCCACTGCCAGTAAGTGTAGGTCTGTGCATTGAAGGGGTTGTGGAAGGACATGCAGGAGGGAGGGGGACCCCGCATTGGTACCACCCAGCTCTCCGCTCTCCCCTGCACCAGGGCCCTTGAGGAGTGATCTGCAGGCATGAGTCTTAATCCTGGCCTGAGAATGGTAACCTATGCCAGGAAGTCCATTAGACAGCTCACACCCTAATGCAGCCACTGGGAAAAGTTCAAGGCGGCAAAGGCTCAGTTCTCAACGGCTGCCTCGGCATGCAGGGCGGAGCCTCTTTCACACTGTTGTAGATCGTTCTGAACTGTTTCAGAAGGCTGAGCGCAGGACGAGGGCTCAAGGGGCCTATTCCGAGGCCTGAGTCTCAAAAGAGGCAAAGAACATCTATCACCATGAGCCAGGGGAGCCGCTTTTCATATGGTCTCCCTTTTCCTACAGAATTTAGCAGGAAGACCTGATGGGAAGTACAGGGTCACACTGAAGGGAGGAGCAGGCAGGGAATGTCGGAATGAAAGTGTGATTAGCTGATTAAGAATCAAGAGAAAAATGATGGTATGCAAACTTTCTAAAGCAGGGCCTGGTTCTGCTAAGAGCAGTTACAAAGCATGCAACTTTAAAAGCACATGAAATTGTACGCTAGGAGCTTAGCATACAGTCTTAAGTAGGTGCTCAATTAATGCCTTTGAATCTGAATCAGAAGAGAGAGCACAGGGTCGGGAAGGGGGCAAACAACTGTGGGATATGATGAGATTTCCCTTCAAATAATCTGATCAATCTTTTATTCTTTAATTCAATTTTCTCAATCCCCAATTTTCTCCTTTTCTTCCTTCTTGCCTTTGTTAAATGCCCAGGCATGCCACAGTACCAAGCGTTAGCAGTACCAGCTCACATTTCTTTCCTTATTTGGAAAGGGGACTAACTTTCTGGCTCATTACAGACACCCCTTCCCCTTTCCCTCCACTTTCTTTTACGTGCCCACCCTATCTGAAAAAATCAAATGTTTAGCCAGCCAGGATTAGTTTAGATTGTATGACCCGACCCCGGCCAGTGGGGAAGGACTTGCGTCGGAAATAAAGGCTGCGTGCCCCTTTGTTGAGGGGTGCTCTCATGGCAACTGGCCAAGAAGGCACCCTTCTGCACAGAAGTAAAATTGCTTTGCTAAGAATCCTTTGTTCAAATGTTCAGTCTCCTTAGGATTTTGAGCGTTATTACAAACACAACAGAGGTTTAAGGAGAATTTATCAGGACCCCTGAGTCTCCCTCCATGACACTCAGCTAAGCAGGGGAAAGTGGTATTTGGAGGACACATATGTGGTGAATCACAAGACCTGCAGCATCTGACCTCCTGAGCTGCCTCTCTGGGCACTTGGCCTCAAATGCAAGAGACAGATCATAGAAGTGATGTCCATGAACCAAGGTAGGCTGCGCCCTTACCTTATATAGGGCTTCTTTTCCAACAGGCTGCTCTCGGGGGGATGTGGGGGTGAGTTTCAAGGGTGGGGCCTCCGGGATTTTTCCCTGTACCCCCTGGTCAGAGACCTCTTCCTCTTCTGGGCATTTGCTCAGAGGTTGCTCAAAGCCACCATCCAGGAGCTGGGGCAGAGGGTCTTCTTCAATGGAGATGATTCTGCGGAGCGGCCGGGGGTATGGAGCCCCCGGCCCTGGCTCCCCGGTTCCTGGCTCCTCTTCTGTTAGGGGATATCCACTCAGGCCCAGGGAGCTTCTCCTTCGGATGCCAAACACCTCCTCCTCCTCCTCTGACTGGCTACTGAGGCGGGGAAGAGAGAAGAGTTGGGAGGATTTCACAAAATATTTCAATACGGGCTGCATAACAGATTTTGTGACAAACAGATGACCAAGGAGCATCACACCTTTGGAGAGGGAAAAACAAACCAGCCAGCATTCTGCAGCTCATTCATTCAACATGCTTCCACTAAGTGCCTGCTGCCACTGCTGCGGCAGATGATGACAAAGATGATGATGATGATGACCAAGTATTAAGATGCCATTTACAGATGGACATAATCCCTGTCCTCACGGAATACTTGATTTAGTGGGGGACTAAAGCAATAATGACACAAATAAATACATCGTTTACAAATTGTGAGACTGCTATGAAGGAGAAGGAAAGGTTGTGAAGAAAGATGTCTCAGACTCAGATATAAAGCACCCTGATTAACATTAGCAGGTGGCCTTGGCTCTGTTCCCAGAGCCAACCCTTACTGTGTGTCCTTAGGTAAGACACTTCAACTCTTCAGGCCTTGCTGTAAAATGTGGCCCATCTGCTCTATTCCCAAGTAAGTCAATGCATAAAAACAGACATGTGTGCAAAACATCCTCAGCAGTGGGAGGGGTGCTGTTGCTTTGCGAGGGCCCCCCACCTCCAGACATAGCAGGTCTACTGGCTCACAGGCAGCTGCCCCCGGACAAGAGGCTCTGGGTCAGAAGAAAGCCAGGCAGAGCATCTCCATCCACCTCTCCTTCCTCTCCCTTTCTCTTCCCCTTTCTGTATCCCTAGAAGTCAGAATCAGGAGTAAGTGGCTTAGAGGCCTAAATGTCTTCTAGAAGCATTTGAGCACTAAGGGCAAGGAGAAGCTGTAGGCAGTGCAGGGAATCAGGGAACTGGATGTGGCGGTCAATGCAGAGTCTGTATTTTCAGTAGGTTTTGAGAGCAAAGGCCTCACAGAAATTGTCTTAAAGGAAGTTTGACAGGGAGGACCTTAAGTCCAGAATTGAAACACACACACGCACGCAGACTAGAAAAGACAATGGAATAGGGATGAAGCAATGGGGTGATAGGGCCAAAGGAGAAAGGAACTAAATGAAGGACACATAATATGCAGAACAGAGAAATACATTTTCTTTTGCTCCCTGATTTAAAATATGTATTACTCTTAAAGATCAACAGTAGAAAGGAAAAAGAAAAAAAAATGCAGGTATCACCATCCTGAAATTAACTGCGATTCTGCAAGATAAATTACGATATAGTGCTTGCTTGAAGAAAGGGTGAATTAGCTTGGATTCCTTGATATAAAAAATAAAGGATTTGCAGCAATTAAAGCACCTTTCCCTTGACTTATAAAAACAGTTTTAAAAAAGCCAAATGTCTTCTTTCCAGCAAACTTCCTATATATTGCATCAAGCTTATTAAGTGCTTATTTGTTTAAGAACACAATTGGTATTCCCACCTACTTTTACTCTGCTTACACACACACAAGTGAATATTTGTACGTACACATGAGCAACTATGTATACACAAACACAGAGCATGTTTTTTCAAAGGCTTTGCAAGCAGAAAAGAAATAGTCACTTAAACAGGCCTTAAAACAAAGCATTTCTTGGAAAAAGCTTTCTATCTGGGAAATTCTCAAGCACTACTGCCATTCTGTAATACCTGCATTACGGCATGACTGAGTTCATTTTTGGTATTACCACCAAGTGCTCTCTGCCATCAGTAGGGACAGCAGCTACTTTTGTCAAAGTCTGCATTAGAATTCAGGGCTCACAATTTGTTGCTTACTTGATTGTTGTCTGCTTCTTCCACTCAACCAGAAATTCAATGACACAGAGGTAGGTCCATTTGGCTCAATACTGTATATCCAGCAAAGAGCACAGCACCTCACACATAGTAGACACTCAATAAATATTTATTAAGTGAGCATTTAATAATGGAGATTAATGGTAGGACCCATGTCTAATTTATTTTTGGAGGCTTTACAGAACTCAAAAGAATGTCTGGTACACAGTAGGTAATCAGTAAACGTCTGTTGAATCAATCAATCAATCCATTCCATTCTGAGGAACCAACAGGCCAACCACTATTGCAGAGATTTGGCTCCCAAATTGTATCTCATTATTCAGCTATTTAGAACAAGAATTCATGATGATCAGGCCCAAAGGTTTTACTGATGAGCTGATTTACATCTCCAGAGTCACTTCCCCTTTGCATATCTTTTTCATTTCATGCTTGCAGTCTTCAAGTTCTCTCTGGATCTGATACTGAAGGGTCGGGATGCCTCTGTCTCTCTGTGGCCATCTATGGGCACACAGCACATGCCAAAATGAAGAGTGGGCAGGGGACTGGTTTGTCTCTGAATGAGCTATGAGCCAACCCTTGGGTACTCAAGCTCAATCATGTGCTGCCCGAGAGCAACAAAATGCGTTATGTTTGAGTTAATTAAATATAAGTCATTGAAACGATCTGTCAAGCACAGGACCCAGCCTTGTCTGTAAAAGGAGTTAACTATTGGAGATTCTATTTGACAGTTTAATTAACCTTCATAGCCAATATAGTCATGTTCCTAAAAAACCAAGTGCATCGGCCGGGCACGGTGGCTCACGCCTGTAATCCTAGCACTTTGAGAGGCTAAGGCGGGCAGATCACAAGGTCAGGAGTTCAAGACCAGCCTGGCCAACATGGAGAAATCCCGTCTTTACTAAAAATACAAAAATTAGATGGGCGTGGTGGTGCACCTCTGTAATCCCAGCTACTTGGGAGGCTGAGGCAGGAGAATCACTTGAACCTGGGAGGCAGAGGTTGCAGTGAGCTGAGAGTGCACCACTGCACTCCAGCCTGGGCGACAGAGCAAGACTCTGTCTCAAAAAACAACAACAACAAAAACCCCAAAACTGAGTGCATCCATTCTGCTCAGCAGACAACAGTGTAGTGTTACCCAGCTACACACTCCATCCCTCTCCCTTGACCCTTCTCCTCTGCTGCTGTGCAGTCCCTCTCTGCAAACACACAGTAGGGTGGGGCAGCCTCAGAAGACAATGGTCTGTCCTGTGGGGTTTGCTCTGCACAGCTTGGATGTCAGAACAGGGAGGGGCATGTGTTCCAAGATTTGAGGGGAATGAGTGCAGCTGACCTCAGTTTCCTCACCTCTCAAGGGGTCAGCAGGCACTGAGTGTGGGCCCAGAGCCAGCTCCCAATGAGCCTGAGAGGAATGAAGGGATGAGCAAGTGGAGATGACTTACCTCCTAAGAATCCCTCTGCTGTCCACATATTTGCCTATCACGGAGCCAGATCTCTTTTTCCAACTTGCCCCGGAAGAAGCTGTGTTTGCCTTGGCTGCCTTATTTTTCTGTAGAAACACAAAATGTCCTCAGATCCATGCCTATTTGCACAGAATGTTTGAACAGAAAAGGGCTCATGGTTCCCACCTCATAGACTAGGCTCTACACAAAACTCTGAAGGAAGTAGGCAGTGTTCTGGTCTCCCTGTTGGCATTTAGCCACTCTTCCCTTTTGCCATCATCCCTTACCAGAATCCCTCCATCTCCTTTCCAGTTATCTAATCAAATGAACAAGTACACAATTTACAGCCTGGGGTCCATCATGCTATTCACAGGAGCACTGATGATTTGTAAAAGGAAAAGAAGATATAAGTGTTTAATGCATATTTTCTATACATATTTCTAATGCATATAGAAAATATAAACACTCATCTCTTCTGAAAAAATATATCTATATTTTTGAAACAGGGTCTTGCTCTGTCTCCCAGGTCAGAGTGCAATGGCATGATCACAGCTCACTGCAGCCTCAAACTCCTGCACTCAAGCAATCCTCTAGCCTCAGCCTCTTGGGTAGCTAGGATTATAGGCGCCCTACCATGCCTGGCTAATTTTCTCATTTTTTGTGGAGATGGAATCTTGCTATGTTGTCCAGGCTGGTCTTGAATTCTTGGCCTTAAGTGATCGTCCTGTCTTACTCTCCCAAAGTGTTGGGATTACAGGAGTGAGCCACCATGCCTGGTCAGGCAGAAAAAAGAAAAAATATTTACAGGCATAAAAATCTCTGTGAATCTTTAATTCACACTCTTCCGTCTGGCTCCAATCCCTTTTTATTTCTAAAGCCTCAGATGTAATGAGAAAGTAACTAGCCAGGAGGGTCAATTAACTCAGTGTTCTGTCCATATAGCTGCTGAGCTAGCATAAGGTAGTTCAGCTCTTTGGTGGAAGTAGGCTGGGTGTAGATAAATTACTAACATCTGTAACACAGAACCTGGGTGGAGCAGGGGTTTACAACCCCCTTTGCCTATGCTCCCTGACAGATGTCTTCCAGGAGATGAGGAGGGGGAGTTAGACTGCAGGAAATCTCTCTCGTTAATTGCCATCCCATGATTCCCAATGATCCTTAATGAGAGGAGGGGCTGCAATGCTCCCAGAGCCCCTGAAGGTACGGCTATGCTGATTCCAAATCAACCTTCAATTCTTATTGAATTTGTCCCTCTTTCTTTGATTCCCCACGGAAGTTCTTAATTCCATGCCCCTTTCAAAGCAGAATGAGTTTGGCGGGTAAAGGGAAGGGAGGTGAAGGGATTCGGGTGACATTTGGTTGGAAGTTTTAAAATAAATTCAATGATACTTCTAAAACAATTATAACCATTATCATCATCAAACAAACATGTGTAGGCTTAAGTCTTGCTCTAATAGTACACATAGGTGGGTGGCAGAGATGTTTGCTGCCAGTCAGCAATGGAAAAGAAACTGTGGCGTAATGCAGTCCCTCAGGGATTTGCAATTATAAAGCAGGTCAGATCTAATTTAGGGCAAACCAGCTGCCTTCTGCTGACCATATCTAGGTCACCGTTCAGCTAAGGGTCCAATCCACATCATCCCCTTTCCAAGAATCTTTCTCAAAGATTCCTATCGTATGGAGGGGGGATGGGAATTCACTTTCCTCGTGTGACAGCGGAGGTCATGGTCCAAAGTGGTAAATGACTTGCCCAGGGACACACATGAAATTCATAGGATGGTAACCCTGATAATTAGGAAGTCACATCAATCAATTTGGCCTTCATTTTTCTTCCTTTCAGAGCACCCAGTGGCTCCTGTCTAAAGGGGAAGATGAGTAAGAACATGGAATTCTAGGTTTTGGCCAACGTGGTCCACAGTGAAGACTTTTAAATAAATATAGGATTTCATGTCATTTAGGAAAGTGTGTGTGTATATACACATATGTATGTACATGCATATAAACACACATATACACATACATATATACACATGCATATATATACACACACTATATATATATATATATATACACATGCACTACATATAGAGAAAGAGAGAAAGAGAGAGAGAGAGAGAGAGACATGGTACTCAGGTATGGAAGAGTAGGGGTCCCTACAGGATAGAGAAAAACTGTTCATAAAATCAACTATGAAAACAGTGAAATACACATTTCTAATGTGGTCTATGACAGTATAAAATGCAAAATTTTCATCGAGATAAAAATTTAAATGAAGAAGAAAGCTGTGAGCATTTTGGTTTAGAAGTGATAACGACATTTCAACTGCGCCATCTCATGGATAGAACTATCATTTCTGCATCCAAGAAATGTGCGACCCTCCCAAATATTTTAGTCTTGTTGTGCCAAGAAGAAACTGCGTTACTCTGTGGAAAATTAACACATTGATACCCAGTAGGCCACCCTGAATTTTTATTATTTGCAAAACGTTTTCATGCCATCATCCTGCCAAATAGATCCCAAGTGTCAGGACATTGCTGGGCCAGTCTCGACATGGATCTGGCTGTCCAGTGGACCACAGCCCTTAGTCCCCCACAGGTAAGGGAGAACTGGCCAATTACCTGAAAACATATGTCCCGTTCATCCCGAAGGTGCTTGTTCCTTTCCCTGTGGATGGTAAAGGGGAATCTATTCAAACATGGAGTTTGCAGTTGACAGATCCAACGGCAGCCAATTCGCTAGTCAGATGGGTGCAGGGGAAGGTGTGGTATGGAAGACCAGGGAGTCTGTGGAATCTCCTTCCGTAGGGATGTGATTAATGGTAAAGGATAGTTTGTGTGTACAGATAGGTACACACAGGTGTGGGGGATAGACTGAATGCCCTTGAGACACCCGTGGCCCATCAGGATTATGCATGGCCTCTCCTATTATTAGGGGCACCGCCTACAGAGGGGACCCCAGCATTCCAGCTCCACCTGGGAGCTTCCTGTTGGGCTCCCTCTTTCTCTCTGTGCACCATTCATTCATTCATTCATTCACGCATGCACGCATTCACTCCAATGTCTCCTGAGCACCCACTGCACGTCAGGCACTCTTCTAGCCATCAAGGTCACACCAATGACCAAAACAAAAAGTTCCTGCCTCACAGAACTTGTATTTTAGCGGAGGGATAACTGTTATTGAGAAACTAAAGCAGGAAAGTAGAGTAAAAGAAGCCAGAGTGTGGAGCAGTATTTCAACTACAGTGGTCAGTGACGCCCTCACTGATAAGACGGCATTTGCGCAGAGCCTTGAAGGAGCGGCAGAAGCATTCCAGGCAGAGGACAGCATAGGGCAAAGCCTTGTGCTGGGATACACCTAGTGTGAGCAAGAAATAGAAAGGAGGAAGTGGAGTGCCCAAAGGGAAAGTAGTTAGGAGATGAAGCCAGAGAAAAAGTGGATAGTGGTCAGGACCTGTCTCTTCACAGCCCTGTGGGACACTGTACGAACTTTGATTTTTACTCCAAATGAGATACGAAGCCAAGGGGCTGGGGGTGGTGGGGGTGAAGCAGATGGCAAGGGAGTGTCAAGATCTGGCTCCAGGTTTCAAAGGATCCCTCTGGATGGGTGCTAAGAACAGATTGCTGGGGGCAAGGTTGGGGCCCTGACACTTGACAAATATTTTTAGCAATATGGAGGTCATTGGTGACCTGGGTAAGAACAGTTTTTTTGGAACAGTGGGGGGAAAAGGCCTGATTGGTGGGTTGAGAATGTGAAGAAAAGGAGTGGAGACAGTGAATGTGAACAACTCTTCTGAAAGTTTTGTTGTAAAGGGGTTGAAGAAATGGCAAGGCAAGTATCTGGGTGGGGAAGTGAGGACAAGAGATGTTACATGAGAAACATTAGAGTACATTTGTAGGTATCTTCAAAAGAGATAAAACTGACAATGGAGGAGAGAAAGAACAAATGCTGGACTAGTCCTTGAGGAGCCAGGAAGGGATAGGCTCTAATTCTAGAGTGTGAGTTGGGCACGGGGGTCGGGGGTGGCCTCTGTGATGAGTATGGGGAGTACATCCACCATAACAGAGAAGGCAGAGACACGGGCCTGGGAGGAAGCTCTTATCGAATGGCTCCAGCTGTGAAACAGGAGCAAGCATGAGGATGGAAAAGGAGGAGTCTTTTTTCCAGGACTTAAAGTAGGAGCAGTTGGGAAAGTGAGTTGACTGGGTCTGCAGCGCGACTGCAGAATGCACTTGGGGATCACAGTGGGGAATTTCGTCCATTAACACAAGAGGTGGAGAGAGCAGGCCAGATGACCTCAAAGTGCTCAGCAGTTTTGTGATTCTATGACTCTTCTGGCCGGCGGCCTCTGAACAAACCCACACTTTTGAAGGGGAAGGGAGGGCACAGCCATGGTTAGGCCCTGATCATCATAATGCAGCCATTTATGGGGCACTCACTGTGGGCCAGGCACTCTGCTAAGTGTGTTGTACACTATAGAAAGAGATTTTAGGTGGGGCCTGAGAAGTCACCACCTGGGCAACTGACTTCCAATTCCACCAGTCTTGCAGAAAACATTAGGAATGTGCCAGGGTTGTTTTCAGTTACCTGCATGAGGTGAGCAGGCAGGCACACAGCCAGGGCCTTCAGAACAAGTCAGGAGGGACATGGAGGTTATTTCACAACTCCTGAGAATGGCAAAGTGAGCTGCTCATGCCAGAGGGACCCTCGCTCCACGCGGAGCTGTGAGTTAGCACCCTTGAACATGAGCAAGGACCTTGGGAGACCTGGAAAGTCCCACCATTTTTTGGAAAGCAGGCTGCGTTGTTTCCTGCTTTGTGGCTTCCTGCTTTATGGGTATGTGGCCATCCCCATACAGAAGCCTCAGTATTTAAAGAAACATATCTGCTTTTGTTCGCATCGCTGCTCTACTGTGATTCCTACTGACATGTATCATCTAATTCTCAAAAGAAGCCTGTAAGCTAGGCATGGGAAAATTAAGACTCGGATTGGTTAAGTCAACTGCTCAAGGTCACACAAGCTAATGAGAGGAAGTGCTGGGTTTTGAATCAGATCCAGCTTCAAAGTGCATGTTCCTAATCAAGTGCCCTGAAATTGCTTGCGTTTGTACCCACTGTCCTTCAGATGGCAGCCCTTCTCACCCCATCACACCCCAGCTGTTGTCCTGATTCCACCACCATCCCACCCCTACCCTCCCCCGACATTCTCGCTGTCCCCCACCCCCACCTCAGCATTATCTCTCCCTTGATTCCTGGTGGTTTCACTGTGAAGGAGAGATATGCCATGAGGCCTTCTCTCCACCTCTCAGCTTTCATTAGCCATTGGGGCTTAAGCTTGGTAACCCTGGATCAATGGCACAGAAAGGCCTCAGGCCTTTTGTGATTCTGCACAAATGCTAGCCTCCATTAAAAAGACCCATAAGTATTTGTAGAGAGCTGCCTTGTCATTCTCCCCTGCTCATTCTCTTTGAATCTACCCTTTCATTTTTTTCTAAATGCAATAGAAAAAAAAGACCCCAAACTTGTCCTTACATGTTTTGTTCTCTTCGTTTTACTAAAGCCTTCCTAAGAATCAAGACCTTCTCGCAAATGGATTATAGCTTGGTCACCTAAGAACCCCTTTACATGTTCCCTGGCTCTGGAGGCCTGACTGAATCATGTACCGAGCACAATCAATCTGAAACGCATTCAGGTTGAAGCACTTTTCCATTTGGTAGCATCATAGATGCCAGACACAGTGAGCCTCCCTTGCTTTCACAAAAACAAAAACCTTCATAACATAACTGGGAAGTGATTCAAAACCACTTGCACTTCAAAAATCAGAACCCAAAGTCCTTCTGTTTCCTCACCATTCCCCAAGAGGTGCTCAGCAGGCAGTGACTTAGAAACTTCATGGGCAACATTAAAAATTCCATCTTTCCCCACATGGGTTTGTTTTTTTCTGAGGAGGGGAGGGTGGTGCATATTCCAGACCAGTAAACTTTGAATTTATTGCTGGGGGTCTTTGAAGCCTGAGAAAGCTTTTTCTTGGTGCTCTGTTTGCGATTCATTTACTCATTCAACAAACATGAACAGAACACAGCTGAGTTATGGATTTCCATTCTGGCTCTACCAGCAAGTAGCTGCGTCGCCTGTGGTAAATTACTTCATTCCTCTAATATCAACTTCCCCATCAGCTAATTCCTGTGAATCAACCGCCCTACTCATCTAACAGTTTTGCTGACAATGAACGAGATAATATTTCTAGCATAGATTAAATGCTCATTAAACCCAGCTCTGCTCACTTGTGATCAAGTGCCAAGCACAGTCCTGTGAGGGACTCAGAGGAGTGGGGCAGAGCCTCCCCACCAGGAGGAATAAACTGGATGTGGGCGCGTGTGTAAATGGACCAAACATAATATAGTGGCTACTCAGTGGTCCAAACACTGCGTTGGGGACCAAGGGAATGAGGGCGCTTTCTCAGCAGGCACGTTTTTCCAGCACGTAGGCAAGGATGACCCTCAGACTGGTCCTTCTGACCCCAGGCTTCTGAGAGTTGCTCTCAGCACAGGCCAGTGCCCACCGACGCACCTTAGGAAATCCAGCTGCTTGAGGAGCCCGGCCTTCTCGCGCTGTAGACTCTCTGTCACGCGGTACACTTCCCTGAGGAGGAGGCAAACACATTGCAGTGAGCTCCCAGGTGGAAGCCGGATGCCCGGACCCCTCATGCTGGAGACCAGCAGGTGATGCCATGCTGGGGACGGAGGGCATTGGAGGAAGGTGGCCTCCTCCTGGAGAGCTCCTATGGTATGCAAGTGCTTTGGGCATCGCACATGGCCAATTTGGGTGGTGAACTTATCCTCATTTCACCGACTCTGACCATCAAAGAAGTCTGCTAAGTCTTTCCAGTTCACACAGACAATCCGCGACTGAACCAGGTCCCCTCCTAACCCCAGACCCAGCTCTTTCCACAGCCACTTCACATGCCACCTGTGAATAGGCTGGATGGTCACTAAAGAGTTTGTCCAGGCTCAAAAACCAAACACCGCATGTTCTCACTCACAGGTGGGAATTGAACAATGAGAAGACATGGACACAGGAAGGGGAACATCACACTCTAGGGACTGTTGTGGGGTGGGGGGAGTGGGGAGGGATAGCATTAGAAGATATACCTAATGCTAAATGATGAGTTAATGGGTGCAGCACACCAACATGGCACATGTATACATACGTAACAAACCTGCACGTTGTGCACATGTACCCTAAAACTTAAAGTATAATAATAATAAAATTAAAAAATAAATAAATGAATTAATTAATTTAATTAAATTTTAAAAAAAAAGAGTTTGTCCAGGCTCCAAACTGCCCTATCCTATCCAGACTTCAGGGAATTAGATCACTATTCTTTTCCAGCCAGATCTTGAAGGGTGAGAGCAGAATTTGTATTACCTTCCCTCCCATTCTCGCCCCACCCAGAGGCTGGTTCAGTATGTTTTTAGGAGCTCTGGAAGAATCACCTTCTCTTTCCCTTCCAAAAGTCTCCTTCCTCCCAAAGTCTCCAGATATTTGCACTTTTTACTATTGGGCACTCATTTCTCTGACTTATGATCCAGCTGTAATGCAGAGATTGAATGTATCTATTATAATCATTGATATCACTGTGCAAACATGTTAATTATAACAGGAGTTGTGAGGAAAGGAAGAGAGAGGCAGGGAGGCTGTGAATCAGGGCAACTAGAGGGCAACTCAGGTGGGGAGGTAAGGGCTGTGTCTGGTTTGTTTACATTGATACCCTCGACACAGTGCCTGGCATGGAGGTGTAATCAGCAAATAGTTGTAGGAAGAAAGAAGAGAGAGAGAGAGTAAAAGAGGTGAGGGGGAGCAAAGAAGGAAGAAAGGGAGGGAAGGAGGAAGGAGGAAAAGAAGGAAGAAAAGAGGAAGGAAAGATGGGGTAATTGGGGAGGTCTTCAGCATCACTCAGGGAAGAAAGGAAAGGAAAAAAATAAGAAATTAGGTAATACTGGGAAACTGGCTTAACTTCACAATTCTGTCTTCATTTTTCCTTCTGTGTTACATACCATGCTGTAGACATTTTTTAATCACCCTCCGATCTTACTACAAGGGTCCATAGTTTCACATTTCCAAACTGCAGCACAGCTTTTCATGTAGGGAGCATCTTGCAAGTTGATACAGGCGTCACTTTCCATGGGCTGTCAGGGCTGCCAGGCTGTGCACACACTGGGCTGGGCAAGGACCCCTCTGCCACCCCATCAGTATCATTACTGAGCTGGCAAAAACTGCACCAACATGCTGGCCCACAGGACTCTCCTGCCAAGCTCCTATTAACCTGATTCCTTAAGCACAATGTTTCTTTTTTTCCCCCACTTTATAGAATAATTGTAAAGTCAATTTACAGCAATAACAGGCTGAATGAAATTCTAAGTTCAACTCAGACAATTCCAATTAAGCAACAAACCTTCTCTGGCTCCTGCAGAGATGCAAATTCCTGACATTTTATTACCAATTATATTTAATTTCAATTTGAAGAAAAACAATGTATTTCCCATTATCCAAAATGGGTCTGTAAACCCCTGTCTGGGACTCTGCTCTGATGAGTGCTCTGTGAGCAGAGCTGCCTGCTCCCGACTCTGGGCCCTGGTTGCTGAGGATCCTGGTGCTATGCTTTAGGGTCCCCCCACCCCACCCTGTGTCCTGCCTCTCTCCAGGGGTGGCCAGGAGCTCACAGCTTTACCTCTGCTCAGGAAAATCATTCACCAGGGACTTAAGGTCCGGGTTCTCACGGACTGTTTTACCAAATAGCCAGTTCCCAAATTCTAAGTCTTCTCTGGCTCTGCATACACAGCACCAGTGACCACTGGAGCTATATATCCATACATATGTATTAGAAATACATGTGAATACAGGTACTGTTCTATTTGTCTAGTAAACATACATCTGCTTGGATATTTGTACATCCATATACACACACATATATTCAGAAATACATTTTTGTGTCAACAAAAGAAAGGCACTCTGAAAAAAAAAGACACTTAGATATTTAACTAAATGACCTCTAAAATCCTTCTAACCCAGAGGTTCTAAAAGTGTATACATGGGTAATATGTAAACTGAAAGGGAAAGAACCTGTGTTTGTTTGGAGTGGTCACTGGTGAGGCGTTTATGGTTACCCTTAGGGAACTGCTGTCGGCTTTGTTTTAGGGGAGGGATGAGCTATGGAGCACAAGACATACTGTCAAGTGAAAAATGTAATGCAAATGCAGAACAGTATGCTTAGTATGCTACTGTTTTATAAAGGAAAAGTGTGTGTGTATGCATGCGTGTGCACGTGTATGCATGCGTGTGCACGTGTATGCATGCGTGTGCACGTGTGTGCATGCACATATATGTGTCTGTGCCTGCATATACACACCATACTCTCAAAGGATCCACAAGAAACCATGACCAGTGGCTCTGATGACTGCAGATCGGGGCCACGTGGGGGACACAGACTTCTTTTTGAGCGTATAACCTTTTGTGCCTTTTGAATTTCCTGCCTTGTCATAACTACTTACTCAAAATAAAAGTTAATTAAAAAACAGAGTTGCTGCTTCTCAGCTGACCTTCATCTTTACATTATCTCTCTGCTTGATAGTTCTTTCTTTATCTCATTTTAAAATCTACTTCTGCTACCTTGAGCATCTTCAGAGATCAGGAAAATTAATTTTGCCTGTTCAGAATTCTTGCTGATCAGTGACTAAGCCTGTTTACCTCCCAGCTTCACCCTTTCCTCTCCCAGCTGCATGGGGGTATCAAGACCCTGTCGGAGAGCATGGGACTATCAGGAGAACTGGGCTCCATCCCTGTCATCTGGCACTAGCTAGCTGAATGGCTTTGGGCCGGTCACTACACCTCTCTGAGCCTCAGTCTCTTCATGTATAAAATGAAGGAGGTGACCCAGAGCATCAAAGTCCTCTCCATCTGCCGGTCTGCAACCCCACTCTGTGGAGAACAAGCTAAGCCTCTCGCTGCACTGCCCTCCTGGCCTCCCTGGATGGGACACGCTCTCCGGGCCCCAGCATGCTCCCTGGCTGCACAAGAAACTGCAAGCTTCTTGAAAACCAGTTTGTGAAGGTTCTGGAGTCATATTTCTCTCTTCCTCCCAACCCTCCCTCCCTCCCTCCCTCTTTTTCAATTCCCAGCCTCCAGAGATTGTGTCTCTGGCTTGGTTAATTAAGATAAGACTTCAGAAAGCTTTGAATCCTCACGCTGTGATTTGATGCTCCAGCACCGGGTGTTTATTTCCATTTGCTGTTCTAATGCTTGTGCCTTCAGATGTTTGTTGCTTTTAGAGCTTGATTGAATTTCAAGAGCCTGCATCCTTAATTCTGTTTATAAAGCTAAATGCCTGTACCTTGTTGACCTGTTCTCAATGAGGAGGAACTGATTTTGCTTGTTCACAATGAAATATGTTGTCCTTCCACAATTGGTCATCCAAGAATTGGAACGGAGGGGCTTATTTTAAGTCAGCTACTTGGGAGTTTTTTTGTTTTTGCTTTTTTTTTAACTAGGGATATCTTACTAGGGTGAAATTCCCAGCTCAAACATGTCTCCTTCCTTTTATTCCAGGCAATTAGTGCCAAATGGTACAGGATTCCACACATAAGTCAAACCAGCAGAGCAGTTTTATTTAGGCCTATGGACCAAAATCCTGCCAGCAGTCAGACAGAGTGAGCACCTTCACTTTTGAACAAGGGGAGTTAACATCTATAAAACAAGTTCTGGTAAGTAGCAACCGCCCTTTTCCCTAAAATCAGACTTTCAGTACTACCTGGTACCTTTCAGGATCAGACACACAATTACTTTTTTCAGAATAAATGAATGAATGAAGAGTGCATGAACGAATGCGTGAGTAAATGATAGCCAGTCCAACTCTTGTAAGAATATTTTCCGCAGGCTTGTTATTCTCTAGGGAAAATCGGCAAGACGTGCCTAACTCTTAGCATCTTGGGATAGTTACTTAAACCTCTGAACCTCAGTTTCCTCCTTGATAATAGCAGAACCTGCCATACCAGGATAATTTTTTTTTTTTTTGAGATGGAATCTCACTCTGTCACCCAGGCTGGAGTGCAGTGGCATGATATGGGCTCACTGTAACCTCTGCCTCCCAGGTTCAAGCCATTCTCCTGCCTCAGCCTCCCAAGTAGCTGAGATTACAGGCATGAGCCATCATGCCTGGCTAAGTTTCGTATTTTTAGTAGAGACGGGGTTTCACCATGTTGGTCCGGCTGGTCTTGAAATCCTGACCTCGTGATCTGCCCGCCTCGGCTTCCCAAAGTGCTGGGATTACAGGCGTGAGCCACTGCGCCTGGCCCAGGATGATTTAAAGATCAAATGAGAGGATGTCATATTATCGACGTAAGTGAGATATATTGAATGCCCAGCACGGTACCTAGCACAGAATAAATGTTTGCCAAATGAATAAGTCATTGACTATATGGATACATGAATATACAAATAAACAAATGAGAGTCCTCTGCCCTGAGCCTCAGAGTACATTTGTTCTAAAACCTAATACTCCCAAGACAAGATAAATGACTGACTCTTCAGGGACTCCTCCAGTTTAAGGTGCAGACCCAGGCTTGATTCTGCCTCAGGTGTGCCTCTGCCTAGTAAATTAACCCCCATGGCTGGACGCCATTGGCAGGTCGGGCCCTGAGAGATGTGGGGTTTCCTGCTACTGGGACCACCCAGTTGAATCTGAGGAACATGGTGAAAAAAATGGGCAGAGATGGAGAGGCGAGTCCAGGACAGTAACACATGCTCCGTCAGATCATATGCTGATCCTGGAAGCCTTCCTGCTTCCCTCTGGTCCCTGTTGGCCTCCCAGGTCTCTACATGACAACAGTCACTTAGGGTCTGTCTGTTCACTCAGCATTTGCCCACAGACTCCTTCATATTTGTTTGTGGAATAACATGTCTTTCTAATCACAGAATGCATTTTCTGAGAACAGGGCTGTACATTTCTTGTCAATCCTAGGCAATGCTGGACATAGAACTGGTCTGCTAAATAGTGTCAGAATCCTAGAAGAGTGTTAGAAGAGCCTCAGGGAGCAACAAGCCCAAATCCACATTTCACAGGCAAGGAGACAGGGTCTCTGAGTGGTGAGGGGACATGCCCATAGTGGGGGGTGGTGCTGGAGGAGAGCAGAGGAGTGGACAAAGGCTGGACTCACATCTCCTTCTCCTGGTGGAGTTTGCAGGCCTCTTGCTGGAGGCTTTCCAACTGCTGCTGAGCATCCTGGAGCTCCCAGGAGGTCCGCTCCAGCTCCCGGGCCAGCTCCTGGTTAGTGAGTTTCAGCTTGGTATTCTCAGCCTTGGTCTCATGCTTGTCATGATGCAGGGCTGTGCACTGACCTTCCAGCTGCAAAGGAATGGGGAGCAGAAGGGAATGAGGAGTGACCACCATTTTCAGGAGGGCCTGCCCTGGCCTCACCTTGTTTTCTCCGCTTGGCAGGCAGGAACCATCACTGCCACCCCTCACTGGCCTCAAGCCTAAATCAGCAGTGTCCTCTCCTCAGTTCACACATATACACTCCTCTGGGCAAGAAGGAGCTTTCAGAGCACATCTTGTCTCTCCGCTGTCTCCACATAGGACCATTAAATAGTCCAGGAGGAGCTGCTCCACTCGAAAAGGAACTGCCACAATCCGTCTGTGTGAATGGCCTTGAGATCTAACCTAAATCCATCTTGTTGTCTTTTAAGCCAATTTCTTTTCCTTGGTCCTTGATGGAGAAGGGGAACAGCTAAATGGCCTGCTTCATAAAACCATCCTTCCCAATTTTGCATGCTGATAGCAAATCTATATATTCCCTTTTCTCCTCTCAACTCCAACTCCATTAATCTAGAGAAGCTTTTAAGGGTAGCCAGAAGCCCTGAAAATTCTTAGGAAATAATTAAAACAGTTCAAACAGAACATAGACCTTTTCTACATCCCTAAAGCAACTAAAAACCCTGCATTTTTATAGCTTCAGCTTTTCTTGGCTGTTGATTCTGCTTTGCAGAGCTTCCAATCCTCTCACCAGAGGAAGAATCAAACCAAGGTACATATATCATAATAAATTTAGTTTAATGAATGTGGCCAGTAAGGGGAGGAAGAAGTAACAACAAGGAATTTGGTGTGATTCTCAAGAGGCTCCTGTGTAATCAGGCAAGCATGCAGTAATTAAATCGAGTGGCAATCATTCATTTGAGGGATAAATCTAATTGCTAGGAACTTAATGCATAATAGAGAGGAAGAGAAAGAGTAGGAGAAGCAAGGTACAACTGTGGATGGGGAAATGGGGAGGCAGCTGGCAGTTCCCGGAGTAGAAATCATCTTGCTGCAGAAGGAAAGAGACCTAAATTCATAGCTTGGGTAGCAGCAGCAGTGGAATAGTCTCTAGTCTTAGCAGCGCTGTCTTCAAGTAGATTTTAATGTGCTGCTAAAAATAGCCCCTCTATTGAAATGGAAGCAATGTGTCTTGGTCTGTCCAGAGCTGGATTCCTTCCAGCACCAGGCACAACGAAACAGGAGGCCAGTGGCACCCTAGCCTGTCTCCCTCAGGAGCCCTTGCTAAGCAGTGGAGGCCACTAAGTAGGAGACTTGCCTAGGTAGTCAGTCTTTCTGGGGTCGTTAGCCAGGTACTCCCAGCCATATAGACACTGCCCTGCAGAGGGCACCACCCAGCCTGCCTCCTGGAGGCTCAGGTACATCAGAGAGGAGTGTCTGGTGTCTGCATCCTTCCTGCAGGGATGGGAGCAGCCACAAAAGATGCCAATGAACCTGTCCAGGCACCACACAGCCAGAGAAGAGACAGGCTGAGCTTGGAAGAGCCTGTTCCAGCAGAGGTATCCATGGCCATTCTAGAGGGAAGAAACTTATCTGCAGCCTCCCCCCAGATATCGTGGTAGACAATGTCTCTTGTACCTCAGCATTCCCCTCTTTTCTTATACAGGAGGCAGGAAACAAATTCAAGTTTTGACATTCTCGTGGCTCCTGGGTATAATTATAGGAACATGTCTGCAGATACCTCGTGGGGGAACGCTTGGCAACTTTTCCAAGTTAAACACCTGGTGTTGGAGAAGTAAAGGCTTTATCTTGGGATCACCTGTGATTTTAAATGCTATCTTTTGCATGACTAAATGGTTCTTCTCAGGTTAAAAACTCAAAAGTCCTTAAGTGAATGGCAGGGAAAGTGGGCAAGAGGCAGAGAAAAGGAGAGAGTGAAGAGCCAGGTACTCTGGGGCCACGGATGGCAACATACCCTTTTCTGCTTCTGGGTGAGCTGCTCCAGCTCCTGCTCCTTACATAACAGTTTCTGCTCCAGCTCTTGACTGCGGGCTTGAAACCTCTCTGTGTCCTGCCAAGCCGGAAAGAGGGACACACAGGACCCAAATGTAGCACACCTGGGTTATAGATTTGTTTTTTCCCACCTTGAACCTACTCAACATCAGGGCCCATCCTATTAGACCATGGGGCTTTTTCCACAGCACTGCAGGGCTCTGGTAACCTGCCTGCCCCATCAGGGAGGACCAAATGAGACAGAGATAGTGCAAGCACTTAGTGAGGCAGGATGCAAACTCCAGCAAGCGTGGCCATGTCCAATGACTGTGTACCACCACCCTTCTCTCCGCCAAAAAAGGGGCAGTGTCAGCCAGTGGTGGAGTACTGAACGGGGAGAATTGGGGCTGAGTTCAAACGTCAGGCTTTGGTCTCCTCATGTGCAAATTGGGGGTGACTGGGGGAGGCAGATGACCCCTCAGACGCCTTCCGACCTGGATATTCTGTTCCAGGTTGGGCATTGGCATCGGATCTCTTAAATTGACCTCACTCTGGAAACACAGGGCGTTCCTCTTCCTCTTGTCTAAGTGTTCATATTTTCCCACTGTGATTGAAGTCTCCCGAGCCCTGCTCCTCAGGATGTTTTAATATCTGCTCCTTCCCTAGGCTGGGCTTCCCCCACAGAGAGGTACTGAAGCAGGTGAGAAGGGGCCTGGCTATGGGATGAGGAGGAAAGTGTGTGGGCTGTCAGGTGCCTGATGCTGTCAACAGAGCCAGATCTGTGGTGTAAGGCCCCTGAGCCGAGCGGGACACAACTTGGGTTCCAGCCCTGGCTTCATCCAACCAACTTGCTTCATTCTTCTGGATCACTGTTTGTTCACAGAATAGAAACAAAAATACCCAAGCCATCTGCAGCACTCCACTTGCCTGAAGGCGGAATGGAGGTACAAAATGTGCAGGAAGAGAAGAAACCATTGTAACTGCCATATAACTCACTACCGGAGCCCCCTGGGGTTCCTGTGATACGGAAGGACTCTTTCCCAAGGAGGACAGCGTGGGATGCTGCACTAGACGGGTGTCCTGGCATGACAGCCGCAGCAGCGCGGTGGGGGAACATGGCCCCCTCGGGCCAGAGGCCTTTGGACACCTCCATTCAAAGGCTCAGGATGCTTCCTTGCGCATCCTCTATCAATGTTACCAGGTTCTTCTGCTCATTTTTAGGCGGGTAAGTGGGCAGAAGAACCACTGGGACAGCCTGTGATTATCCTCATGTTAACCACGTGAATGGCAGAGGTACGATCTGACCAGACAGCACCTGCTCCCAACATTTGCTTCCAGAGAATCAGCCCCAGGGAATCTGCCTCCTTCAGCTTGGCTGCTGCTCTCTGTGAAAAACGCTGGGAGCAGCGAGCGGCTCCAGAATCCCCATGATGATGTGGCTGTACCCACAATAGGCCTACAGAGCATCCTCACAATGCGCCAGGACAGGGCGTTGAGGGGGTCTAGCATCAATCCTGGGGTTGGAAGGTGCAAGTGATTAGGTACTTCCTTCACGGTCAAACAAACTGGTAAGTGTCAAGCCAGGATCCAAATTCTGGTCCGAGGGTCCAGCCTTTTCCATGATGTCAGAAACTGTAGCGCCACTATCCTTGATCTATCTCCAGGCAAAAGCCTTTGTATCTAATGGCTTAATAGTGCTGCGAAAACATCTGAGCAGTTGCCATGTCCACGCAGAAGGCATAAATCTAAGCACTGAGCTTTAAAGGGATTTGGTGTCAAGAAGCGAGAAGGAGGGAGCAGAGGGGGACAGGGAGGCTGGATCACCTGCAGTGATGCAAACTTATCCTTGAATTTTTTTCCTTTGACCTCTGCCCTCACCCATTCCCCATGCCCTGGCCCAGCATTTACTTCTGAAATCACGTCTTTTCCTTTAGCTAGGACCTCTGACCTGTAGTCATGGCCCAGGCAGAGGGGACAAGACGCCCTATGGAGCTCAGCCTCTCTGTGCAGGTTGTCATTTGGGATAAAGGGGGTGGCTGTCCGATGGCGGGGAGGTGGGGTGGGGAGCTGCTGTTCTCAGAAACTATTTTGGGATCTGCTGGTGAGAAGTGTGTGAGTTCTGTCTGCTGTCAACTAGGTTGAGGGGCAGGAGCAGCCAGAACGCTTTCAGGCTCTACAAGAGGGAGGAGGCCTGGAAATGCTTACAAGCCTCCAGAGGGCGCTAATTGGAGGACATGACCAGATTTTCTTGAAAAGCACTCCGATTCCCTCTCAGTTTGAATGACTTTGGTGATAATAAATGCAGCAGTGGTGTTGATAATCTGAGGCAGCATAAAACTTAAAATTGGTTCAAGAGAAGGGGTTGTGATAATAGCCAGGCTTAGTGCTGAGCAGCAAGGGAGACTGCCATCTAAGATCAAAGCCTTTTCTGCTGAGAACCCACCAAGTAGTTAGTCCAAAAATGGGTACTAGAGAGTTCTCTGAAGCTTTTTTCTTTTTAATTTAGTTTTATGAACATGTTTCCAGAAGGATCCTGCTTACCTTGGCAAAGAAGAGGATTTCGCCAATCCTGACCTCTTGAGACAAATGGCAGGGCTTGGGAAGGGGCTGATAAGGGTCAGACCAGGAAGAGGGAAGGGAGTTACCACTGCCTCCATGGTATCTGTGGAAGGTGGGATTTGTTTTTTCTTGGATGTTAAATTTTCCATGTGTCTAAGGGTAAAGGATGGGTAGCACAGGCTCTGATGCTTGTCCACTTAGGGGAGCTGCTGGGCACAGGGTGAACTGGGCTGGTGCATTTGGGTGCATTTGCCATATAAAATCTAGGAAGTCAATGTCAGATCCAATTTAACAGGGAAAGCATGAACCTCCATCCTTTCATTCATTCACTTGTTCATTCATTCATTCATTTAACAAATACTTGTTGAGCAGCTAGTATGTTCCAGGCATTGTCTACGTGCTGAGGATACCTTAGTTAATAAAAGATAAAATCTCTGCTCTTTTGCAACTTATATGCTAGCGGGAGGAGATAGACACTCAATAAAAATAAACAAGGATATTACATGTCCTCTATGAAGGTGATAAATGCCTTGAAAAAAATTACAGCAGAGAAAGAGGGAATCAATAGTGCATGGATGGGGGGACCAAAATCTTAAACTTGGGGAAGACAGAGCAGATACATCAAGCTGGCCTCAGAGCCAAGCCTGGGGAGTGCACACTTACCTTCAGGAGAAACTGCTCCTTCTCACTTTTGATTTGTTGTTCCATCTCCTCATAGAGATGCTGGATTTCTTCATCATAAGCAGCAATTTTCCTACAGAGGTGGCAAAAGGAGAGTCTGCATTGAGGTTCCCCTATTCCACAGTGGTAGCTCCTGGAGCTCAGACACCAGTCCCCCACTCTGGAGCTGTGGGTGTGGGGGTGACAGCACAGGTCAGGTCGGCCAAGGCTACAAGATCAGTCCCTCAGGATCAGCTAACCCGACAAGGAATGCAGACCACAGAGGCCTTGCGGGACCTGCCCCTGCAACTGGTAGATTTCACGTGGACTCTCCTCCTCCCGTCCCCCAGCCATCACTCCTAGATGATCCCTATGCTCCTCGGTGAGGCTTCCCTGGACCATCTCCCTTTATTTTGCTTTATTTCAACACAAGCCCACAGGCCTCTGCCGGACATATCATCCCTGTTCCTGCTGATCCCCACGCTCATAGACTACATGAAGTTGCATTGTGTAGGTTTCTTTCCTGTTCCGTTTCCTGGTTTATCTTGTCCCTGTTTGCATGCTTTCTCTCCACCTGTCCACATCAGGACCGTCTGACCCTGCACTCTCAGAGGACTCTCCCTGTAGGCTTGAGTTTGTGTGATCCATGTTTCTCATGAGATTCTCAAGAGATTCCATGATGATGACAACAAGAGCTACCACACCCCCCACCACAAAGCAAAAGGCACACTGTCTAGTGCCCGTGCCATCTCAGGCTCCAGGGCACAGGCAGACAGTGTGAGACAGGTGAGGCTGGTTGGAGGATGGCGATGACAATGAGATGTCCTCATCTCCACTCTCCTCCTCAGCATCCTCTCCCCACTCTTTCCTCTCCCCACTCAGAAAGTGAGTACCTAAGCATTCTGCTCCTATAGAGAGATGAAGACAAACACACAGCCATGGGGACAAGGTTTGTAGGTCATCCCCAGGGATGACCCTTTTCTGTTTCCCCCCTCTCCCCATGATACATCCAACTTCAATGCCCCTCCAAATTCAAACAGGAAAGATCTGGTATTAGCACTGGAACTGAAACTGGGAGTTACCACACCGAATTATTAACATTCCCAGGTAGTTGCATTTTCATATCTTTTTTGCTGACCAGGCAGTGAAAGACCCTTTTTGTGGCCCCTACTCCCTATCCTCTCCCCATCCTGTTAAGGAAACTCCAGGCTCTGTGAACAGGCTAATGTGGCTGTCAAGGCCTGTTTTGAACATGCAACACACATACACACACACACACACACACAATTTTGGCCCCTGCCATTCTAAACTCAAATGATGGCAAGCCCACCACGCCTTTTATTTAAGAGACTTCAATAATTCAGGAAACGCTCCTGGTTCTCAGTTTTAAGAGGTACTAGGAAGATTTCTGAACTGAACATAAAGGATGGGAATATATTTATTCCCCTGAGCCCTCCATCATTTTAACCCCTACCTCCCATGTCCACTTGGGCCTCCAATCCAGGACCAGACCTTCTCTGCTGTCCAAGGCTTTGCCACAGCCCAATTTCTGTCCCTTTCTCACCTGCTACCTGTTGGGAGAGCATTTTCACCATGTGCACAGGCGAACAATTAACAGGAGTTGTTTTGATTGGCATCCTTCCAGCTTTACAGAAACCACAGATCTGACCCAGAAAAAGGAACAGTGTGTGAGACTCCATGGTCAGGGACATTCATCACAGAGCACAGCCTTGGAGTTCCCTTGCTTGGCTGCACCCCCAAGACCAGAAACTTGATCTTGAGTGACTGTACAATAACAGCCCAGGGTAGGCTCAGCAAGAGATGACAGTCCTCCCAGACCTCCACAAGCCAGGACCTTGTCTTTATGGATACGTCCTGCATCCCTTACTCTTTTTGGCTAAGAGTAAGAAATCTCCTTTTTAAATGACCAATGTTTGGGATTGTTACTTTTGCTCTGAGCTAACTCGTAAGAATTAAAATAAAATCTTGGAGGGAAAGTAAGGAAAAAGGCTCATGCTATTGAACCTGATACTTCAGTGACAGAAGCAGATACTGTTTGAAAGAACTTTCAGAAAGCAAGATGTTTTCTCTTGGTCCCTGGAATTACCTTCCTGTGTTTGAAGAAACTCAGATGCTAGATGGTAAATGATACCAAGGAAAACTTTAGACAGAGATTCCAGCTATATAAATACTGTAAAACTAATAAAGTAAGATGAGAGAAACTTAAACATCGATTTGGCTCTGCTAAAGCCATTCACATAAAGTTATTCCTATAAACGGCTTACCATGTATTTCTAATAACCATGCAGGGCATCAATTCTATAATATAATTAAATGTGCTATATTAACTTTGATCTACTTTTTATTTGATTAAATTAACACACTCTTAAGTTTTTCATGCTCACATACTAGCTTGCTGGTATGTGAATTAGTTTACAAACCACTAAAAAATAACTGGCAGGAAGATAGATAAGGGTTTGAAGAGTGCCTCCTCCTAGCCCTCACTCACAAAGGCTAGGCCTACCACACAGAAGCCCTAGGATTCCAGGTGGGCATCAGAGATCCTGGGCCCAACCAGACTCACATATGGAACCAAGCTTTTGGAAAGCTGGTCTGCTGTGAGAATCTCCAGGCTCGAATGACGATGACAAGCCTGGGTTAGAACACACTAATCCCAGGAATGGGGAAGATTAAGGTGCTGTGCATACCGGTCATGTCACTAAACCAGTGCAGGGACGAGAAGACTTGCATTCTGATCCCAGAACCAGCTCCTTTCCTCAGTGTGACCTTGGGTAAGTGTTCTGACCTGTGAGGTGGTACCTGCCCTATGTTCCTCCCCACATTGTCATAAAGAACAAATGAGAGTGGATGTGAAAAGTGTCAGAACCACAGAGCCCTCAGTAAATGTAAGGGATCATTTACTGTTGTCATTTTAATCATGGACTGTGGAGGGCAAAGGGCAGTGGTCCCCAAGGGGAAGAGAGTCTTGGTTTCAAGGATAAAAGACCTGCTGGGTTTGGAAACGCTGATGCAATTGGGAAGATGAAGAAGAAATAGCTCAGTCAATAAAAGTGCCTGACAGACCAATCCATTAGAGACCCAGGCTGTGTGTGAGCAGGAGCTGCAGAGCCAGGAGTCTGTGTCTGCAGGAGCCCCGCAGTGGCTGCGCGGGCAGCGGCGGCAAGAGACACTAAAAAGATGTGCACATATGGTGAGTCACATTCAGCAAGGCTCACCATATTCTGCCATCAGGGGAAAGAGATAACTCATCATGTTTGCTTATCATATACATCCTTGTTGCCACAATTTCTAAAACCACTTCTATTGCCTAATGCATATAAATGGACTTTGAAGTCTTCTCTGTGAAGATTTTGCCATCTATTCCAACCCTCATGACCCCTTCTCTGAACTCTGATGACAGCATATGTCTTCATTTGATCATTTAACAATTAATCTTAAATAGTCCTGAACAACTGTTTCATTTGGGTTCATGTTGTCTCAATTAGGTTATAAACACGCAGGCATTTATGTCACCCACAGGGCCTGAACTCAAAATGTTAATGCCAAAAACCTGTAAAAACTCAATTTACAATTTTGGGTACCAAACTCAGAAGCTCATGGACCATTTCGAGGGAATACTAGATACCATGGGAGTTAAAGAACTTCAGAGTTGGAAGGTTTGTCTGATCTAACTACCTGTTTGTCCAGTGTTAAAATTCTTGCGACAATACCACGTCAAGGGCTCACCCAGACTAGGTTAGAATACCCCCAGTGACAGGGAACTTGCTGTTTCTCTAAGTAGTTATTTCATCTTTGGGATATTCTTGCTCACAGAAATCTGTCTTTCCATGACTTTACTCTTCTTCTGCATAAAAGCCTTTCATGTATTTCAGAACGGCATCAAGACTTCAAGGAGTTGCCTTGGGTTCAGGTCAAGCCTCTCCACTTCCTCCAACTGTGTCTCACATGGATTTTTTACAAATCCCTTTACAATTCCCTTCATGCTTCTTCAGATGGGCTGTAATGATCTTTCTCAAGCTATGGCAGTGCCAAACTGAATGCCCAGTGTATGAGTCTGACTTGTGCACATTAGAGCTGACTATTGCCTCTCTTGTTCTAGATGCTGCATATCTATTCATACAGCCTAAAACCTCATTAACTTTTCTTGGCAGCCACATTATAGTTGATGTATGCAGAACCCATTTGTCAACTAAAATCTCTAAATCTTACGTCTGTGTGATCATTTTTGTTTTAAAGATGGTACTACTGAATCATATCTCCTCCACTTTGTGCTTCTGCCATTGGCGTTTTGAACACAGAGCAACATCTCAAATGTAATTCTGTTAGATTTTGTGTTTGCTATTTCTAGTCCATCTTTCCAGCCTGTCACTATGCTAATAGGTCTCAGTTGGTCATGCGGTGTTTTCAATGACCTTCCAAGTTTTGTTGACATTTTGAATCTTCAATCAGGATGTAGGCTAAATAATCTATAATGTTAGTTTTTATAATTTAATGTATCTGAGAGTTATTTAAAAGACAGTTTATTAAAAGGTACAAACTATTGGTTTCTAGTTTTATTATATTATAGTAAGAAATGGTTTTGAAATCTATTGGTTATCTTTCCTCTGTAGCCACAAACATGATCAATTTTTGTACAACTTCTATGAGAGGGGTATATATTCTATTAGTAAGACACACAATTCTATATTCATCTCTAAAGTGTATTCATTGATGGCTTCAAATACTTTATATCCTTCTTGTACTTTTGCCTGACTAATGTGTCAAATCTGAAGCAAATTTGTTAAAGTCTAAAGTCTTTTTTTAATTAAGTTTTCTTTATTTTTTCTAAAAGCTACTGCCTTATGTATCTTGCTGTTGTGTTGTTTGGTGCATTAAGCTTAATATATGTTGTATCTTCTTTATGGATGGAACTTTTTTTATTACTTCAAAACATTCCCCGTTTATCTTCCTTTACTCTTGCTATTGGAAAAATGTTAGACAAAATGAGGACAACAACCTGTAGCAGAGATCTCTGAGATGTTAATTAGTGACATGTAGGCATAGCTATTCAACCTATCTTATCTTAGCCATTCTCAAAACACTCCTTCTGGCCGGGCACAGTGGCTCACGCTTGTAATCCCAGCACTTTGGGAGGCCAAGGTGGGCAGACCACCTGAGGTCAGGAGTTCAAAACCAGCCTGACCAACATGGCGAAACCCCCTCTCTGATAAAAATACAAAAAGTAGCCAGGTGTGGTGGTACATGTCTGTAGCCCCAGCTACTCAGGAGGCTGAAGCAGGAGAATCACTTGAGCCCAGAAGGTGGAGGTTGCGGTGTGCCAAGATCAGGCCACTGCACTCCAACCCTGGGTAACAACCTGGGAAAATAAACAAACAAACACTTCTTCACCTGGCTCCCAGAACTCAAGTGGTATCTATTTAATTATTTCATTTTCTACCATCTGACCCTAATCATTTTGAGTCACATAACGCAGAAGAGACGAAGAAGAGGTAGACGAAAGAAGAGTGAGGGCAAGAGACATGAGTTCTCAGTGGAACAGAAAGACAAAGATGTGAAGGAGCCAGAGTTAGCAACAGTCATGAGCACTAATATTTATCCTCCCCATCCTTTTCTTTCCCCATGATAGCTGGGTAGTTCTTCTGGCATGTTTCAGGGTAGCCTAGGTCACAGACCGTTTGCTGACACAGGTATGGTTGCCTCAAAGTTCATTAGATCCAGAAACAGAAGGTCTGGGTTCAAGTCTTGGTTCTGACATTTACAATCTTTCTGGCCTTGGATAAGTCACATTACCTCAGTAAGCCTGAAGTGTTCTATATCTGAAAAATCAGTTGGTAATACCTACTTTAGATAGAAGTTGTGAAGATTAAAAAAGATAATGCATGTGGAAGTGTCTAGCACAATAAGATGCATTTAACAAATTCTAATTAAATAAGTTTTCTGATTCTCCAGAGGCCAAGGACCCCATTCTGAGAGCCACTGCTCTATAGCTCCTTCAGATGTCAGCCAAGGGTCAAGTAGGAACTGGGGGGTGGAGGATCAAGTGGCAGCTTGTTGTATGTGGTGTGAAGAAATGTGTGCAGGAATGGTGAAGGAGTTGGGGACAGAAGACACAGGGGTGGATAAAACCTGACGAGGCTCAATAGAGAAGACTAAATGTAGAAAGAGAAGTCCATACATCCTACCAACATTGAAAAGTGTTGATTAAGCCCTTCTTACAGTATGACTCTGGGCAAAATAGTTTAGATTGAAGTTATACTCTCTGTGTAATTTAGCATCTAAGAATATTGAGCCCAATGCTATAGTGACAGGGAGGAAAGGAACAGACAGAAGAAGCCATGCACCATGAGGCAGACCCAAAAGAACCCTCCTAGGTTCTGGCTGATGGTCATCCTGTGACCTCAGAGCCCTGCTAGGGGGAAGTGAAGGAAGCTACCTGCTCTGGTGGTAGGGAGGATGGGGGAGTTATCAGGGGAAAAGCTAAGAAGAGGTGAGTTCAGAATAGGGAGATTTTCAACAGCAGAGGGGAGAGAGTACCAGTGAGATACTGCGGATGCCATAAGGGCAGTGGTGGATTAGAAAGAATGAGTCCTACTGAAAACCCAGGTACAGCTCAGGGCATTAAACATCTTCACTCCAAGATATCTGGTTCTGGCAAATGTCCCTCTCTAAAGGATGGCTGTGTGTGTGTGTGTGTGTGTGTGTGTGTATGTGTGTGTGCGTGCGCACATGTTCATGTGTACGTCTGGTGCTGGGTTACTGGGGAGCTAAGGATGGGAGGAGGATGGGATATGTGAGAAGGATATAGGGGTGAAGAATTCATTATTCTAGTGTAAATACAAAGCGTAGCTTCTGAGAGGCCTTTACAGATAATTTGCAGGGAACTAGAAGGTGAGATGTAGTTAGCATTAACTTATCCTGCCAGCCTCCTACAGGAACTGTGAAAATTAATTAACCTTCACAAAGTGCTTTGCACACGGCGAGTTAAGGTGCTACGCCGGAGCGAAGCATTAATACTCAACATCACTGGAGCTCCAGCTAACAGCACATAGGCCAAGGCCTTCCTGCTGTGGAATACTGCTTGGTCAAAAGATTTTTTTCCTGCTCTTTCTCTCCTTTGTCCTCCCTTTTAAATAAAATCTGTTGGGATGTCAGAGGGTCTTAGAAAGTCATCCATTCCCCTGCCTAGGTTGTAGGCAGGAGTGTGCTGAAATCATTCCAAGAAAAATGTAGCTTCTGCCTTTTGTAAATGAAAGTGTAGGCTTGGCCTTGGAGAGAGGAAATGGCATTTCTCTACAATTTAGGTACATTTCAGGAGCTTGAACTCAAGGCAGAGTTTCAGAAATGGCCACTGGCCTTGGAGAGTAGCCACTCTGATTGCAAGTGTCTTTGGGGCTGTGGTTTGATCAATTATGTCTCCTGGTCTGCAAAGTTAGATGCAAAGAGAAGGAGAATCCCTCCTCCCCATCATAGAATGAAGGCTTATAAAGCTCATGTATTTCTTATGCCTCTGTTTTTCAAATGAAGAAAATGAGGGTCAAAACAGTGAAGTAACTAAATTTCCAAGGGTCAGAGCAGCAGGCAGAACCCAGGCCTTGACTCGGGTCCCATGGTTCCATTCACATCACTACAACATCTGGCCCAGCAGCCTAGGTTGTAAAATAGATAACTCCCTACATTTGCATTTAGAACTGTCAGTCTTCCAAATTACACCTGGAATCTGTCAACTGGGGAGTGAGCACGAACTGGAGCAAGGTATGGGGCCAACAGTCCGCACTGCCACGGCCAAAGAGAGGCAACATTATGGGAGGGGCTTGACTCCCATTCCCCCATGTTACCCACATTCCCTCCCACTCCCCGCCCCAATATGCTGATCACAGAATGAAGACCCTCGACTGCAGAAGTCTCAAGAAGTCTGCTCTTTGCAAGAGAAGAACATGGAAGCAAATTCAGCCTCAGCCAGTTTTGTGCTTGGGAAGGGAATGGTAAACAGGGTTTTAGACTCCCCACTGCCCTCTGCCACCTTCTTCAGGAAGCTGCAGTCCTCTGACAGCTAAGAAGCTCTCACTAGAAAAATCCTGTTTAGAGTTTTGTTCCCCTGAAATCAGTCTCTCTCAGTCTCTGTAATTATCTGCTTATCTCTGTCTCTCTCCATCTCCATCTCTCTCACACACACACGTGGGCGCATGCACGTGCACACACATACATGCATGATTAGAGTAGAGCTGAATGAAAGGAAAACGTAAGAGTCTGTAGAAAATTCTGCAAAGGCTGTGAAATTGCTGATTGGATTTTCAAGATGGATGGTTTCTTCCAAATTAGATTCTGCTGCCTGTATAAACCAACTTTGCAGCTTTATCCTATTCTATAAAGCAAATCATTTTTTATTAGTCACGTTTACAAAGCGTGCCCATGGTGTACACAGAGCATAAACAGTCCTCACTTTTCAATTTGCTCTCAGGGCAATGTTAACAATATGCTCAACATAATAATATACCCACAGAAGACATGCATTCGATTAAGTCACAACCTCGTCACCTAGAGTCCTCGCCGAGAACTTCACCCTAAGAATAGGACTAGCATTCCAGATTGGAAGGGCACCACGGGATATACCTTTTGCTGGCTGACTGATTCTGGAAGAACTGGCTAAAGCAGCATTTCTCAAAGTGTGGTCTGCAGCCTGCCTGTATCAGAACCGCCTGGGATGTGTGTGTTATGGTGCGCGTTCCTGGGCCCCTTCCCTGAGATGCACTGATTTAGACTCTCTAGGGGAGGGGGAACTACCTTTTAATTTAAAAAATCCTCTGGTAAATCTAAGCAACCTACCATTCAAGAACTATGCAGCTGAGGCCTTCCCCAAGGTCACTAAGAACTCTGTGGAATGTAAGGGCCACCTGCCAGGAATATGAGACTTTATTTGCTGCCCTATCTGGAGGCAGGGCCAGTGATGTGATGACATCTCTTCCCTGAAAAGCTTTGGGGACAGTTTTCTTGTCCTCGAGGCACCACAACACAGGCTGCCAATCCTTAGGCTTGTGTGGGGGTGCAGGCCATCATAGCTGAGGCTGCCTGTCAGTCTGTAAGGTGCACTCCCTCCTGGTCTGGACACCTTCCCAGAGCACAGGGAATCACTGTGGACAGGAAGTGGCTGAATAGCAGCTGGTAGGGGCTGCAACTTAAGGGCCTGTGAGCTCCTAAGAAACTGCCTGAGGTCTGATTCAGATGGACCAGGGAACACTGTGCAGATGAGGAGCTGATTCCAAAGAGGGCATGGGGACTGCTGCTAAGCTTGTCAAGGCTGATGCCAAACAGGCAACAACCAATGATGCCAAACAGGCAGCCAGCTGGTATTCCCAGGCTACAGAGCTGCAGAGTAGTGAGCCGGAGCCCTCGCAGAGCACAGCCTGGGGCTGGCCTTTGATCTAGAAAACACTTTCATTCAGAGCTCAAAGCACCCCACTCAGATGCTGCCTAATTTATCCTTGCCCCCATACATTACAAATACAGACGTTAAGCCCCCACCTCAGACAAGTGAACTGGCCCCCCTGGGGTGGGACCTCTGGCATCCCAAAGCGGTTCTGGTGAAAAGTCTGTATCTACTGCTGCCTCCAGACAGCACTGCTCTACGTCCCCTGGAAATCTCAAGCTTTTGTTCCAGAAAAAGGTAAATGCAGGGGATGCTTTCCATGGCAAAGAAATTCCCAATTCTAAGTTCTCCCCAATGTCTACACTATATCCCTCATGCTAAATTGTGAAGACCTCCGCACATCTGCACTGTGAATGCAGAAGGGACTTGCTCAGTGGAAGTCTCACCTCCCTTCCTTGGAGAGAAGTAGAGGCCCAGAAGGGGCTTGAATCCGAAATTTCTTCAACCTCTGTGCAAAAGGACAAGGGTGTGGGAGACTGAATGCTCCCAGACTCCTTTCCTGCTCCTATTTCTGATATGCATATTAAAAAAAATTCATGGCTGTGAGTGATGAGGACTCTGGGTTGTTTCTAACAATGCTCCAGGACACTCTGAGGGGTTCTCCTGGCCTCAGCTATCAAGGGCTTGCCTAGCACTCAGCCACCTCAGTTGCCACCTCCTCCCTCCCAGGAAGTGGGGTAAATGTGAGGAGGAAGCTGGGATGGGCCTTTTCCACTCACAGCCACAGTGCGACCTGGGGGATATGGCCCAGCCTGGGAGGCTGGGGACAGGGAGTGTGTGTCCTGCCTAACCTGCATAAGGCCGGACTCCCCCAGAGGTCAGCCTCATTTTCTCTGGCCCTGTGGGAGAAAGGTGTGTGGTCTGCACAAGGAGAAAAAGTAGGGGCTGTTCTGCCCATGGCAATGCTGTCTAATGTTTCATTTGCAGGAGGATTTTCTGGTCTGTCTTGTGCAGAATTTCCATGCATCTAAGCGCTGTCTCCTTGGTGTGATCATGAACTCCTCAAGGAGAGGGACTCTATGTTCCCTTTGCTTAACTCAGAGCCTGACAAGAGGGAGTGCTGGTTCGATGCTAGCTACTGGTTACACACAGACTGTGTTCCCCCTGGTGCCTGGCCTGGAGTGGACATGCAGCAGGCATGACCTGAGCTGTCATCCCCAGCTTCCAGGATAGGCACTCATTGAAATGTCATCCACTACAATGAAAAGTGAGTGTGTGGAGGCGCCTGGGAGATATTCTCACAGCTCACCAGAACCCGCTCTTCTTGGGATTCCTCTAGGCTCCCTCCCAAATCAGGCCATCCCCAAGAGACTCCTCCCACTTCCTCTCTAAAACCTGAAAATGTCCCTCCCACAAACAACCTCACACCTCCAAACTCACTTTCTAGATGTCTCAGAATCACTTAACCTCACCCCGAGTCATTTGCAAAGAATCCCATTTTCATATCCTATACCCTATTGGGATTTCCAGTCTCTTGTTTGACATCTGAGTTACAAGTGCCTTTATACATAGGTCCACCAGCAAGGTGTGACCCACCTTTTTTTTAAAAAATAGAAGAGACTAAAAGAGGCTCTAGTAGAAAACATCTGATGTTGCCAATAAGGAAACTGATGCACAGAGAGGTAATGCAAGTTGCCTGAGGTTACACAGCTGGTAAGTGCCAGTAGCTGGGCAAGAGCTCCAGTCCTTCCTGCCTCCTATTTCAGTGCCCCGCTCAAAACAGTCTGCAGTTCTCTGGTTCTGCATCCAGAGCATACCTCTGGAATGAGACTGGCCAAAGAGTTCAGTGAGTCCCCAATCCCAACACAGTTCCCTAGCAGGGAGTGGGCCTTGATCAGCTGACCCCAGAGCAGGCATGGCTGGCAGGGATACTGACTGAGGATGGACATGGAGAGGCTGGAACCTTTGGCTGAGCTGGTTTTGCACATGCAGCCAAGAGTGGCTCGACTTTCATCTCAAAACGTTTCGAGCACAATTACTAAATGAGGACAAACCACTAATACAGGCCCTTAAAGATGGATGCCAGGGCTAAGCAGCTCTCCAGCAAGTCAGGGGTACTTGTTTCTTCCTGCAGAAATGCAGGCCAGCAGAGGAGGTCCTGCAGATGAGATGCCAGGCTAAGGCTGGGTAATTGCCCACTGTTTCAGACTGCAATTATCTCCTTAGAGAACAGAAGAATGCCTTCCTGTCTGGGAGAGACCACTTAACTTTTGCTGTGGCTCCTCCAGGTGATCAGTGCTGGGGTCAGAGGGGAGAAAGGGTGAAGTGGGGTCAGCAACTAATCTAGCTGCCTCATTTTATAGATAGGAAAACCAAGGCTCAAGAGAAAACAAAAAATTTGAGCAGCGTCACAGAGCTAGCTGGTTGCAAAGCCATACATGAGTCAAACCCAGAAACTCCTGATTCTCAGCCTCCTACTTCCCAAAGTTACATGCTAAGCACCTGGACACCGTGCTAAAATGCAGATTCAGTGGGGCTGGGGGCGAGACTCTGCATTCCTAAGATGTTTCCAAGTGACGCCAATGTTGCTGGACCATGGATTACACTTTCAACAGCAAGTCTCTACACTGTCGTCTGGAAGGATACAGGGATCCTTAAACTTAGCCTCTGATTACAGTGAGGCTCAAATTCTCCACTTCAGCCAGACAAATCCTCTAAGACTAACAAAGATACTTATTTAAAATACTAATAATAATTATTTTGACATTCATTGAATACTTATGTGCCAGCACTGTTCCAAATACTTACATGCATTATCTCATTTAATACTGAAAACTCTGTGAGATGGATACTGTCCCTATCTTACAGATAAGGAAGCTGAGACTCAGAGAGGTTAGGTAACTTGTCCTAAGTTGCATAGCTAGTAAATGGCAGACTCAAGAATCCAACTCAGTTCCGTCTGATTCTTAATTAGGTAATGGCTACATAAAAATATACCTTTTAATCCTTCCCTTCTCTGAGCTTTGGGAGCCTCTCCCCAGAATGTTCTTAACAGTTCTCCAGCCAAACTATGTTTCCTCCAGTGATACTTGTCCTCAGCTTCCTCATAATGCAGAGTCCTAAAAGTCCTTTCTCCCCAGATCTGTGTATACCCAATGGACCTCAGCAAGTTATTTTTAGAGTTAAGGTCGGGGAGACACAAGATGAAAAGGAGCCGGGACTCAGAATAATGTGTAAATAGATGATCTACACAGCGACACATGGTGATCTCTTCTTGTTCAATTAGAGGCTGCATGTTTGCTCTAAGACTATTTCAGCACAAACTCTGAAACTGCCTTCCAGACTTTGCTGGAAGTATCTGAATGGAGGAGCAGGTGGTCTGTGGAACTGCATAGCCAAGGGATTGTTGAGGCTTCCTACAGAATATGAGCAAATCTCTGGGTGTGTACAAGATTTCATGGCAGAAGCATGGGGTAGGGCCTCCTCTGTATGCTTCCAAGCTCTACTCAAACCCAGCCCTGTGTTGTGGCCTCACCTTCAGGGTTATGAACCATCCCTAGTCATACCACATCTAAGTCCACGTTCACAAAATGCGAGCTCATGGCTGTAAATGTGTGTTAAAGGACTATGAACAGCACAGTGCCCATAACCATGCATTCTCATGAAGGGACTGGTACCTAGCAGGCTTGCCCCAGTTTTGTGATATACCTGCCTGTTCTGACACTGGTTCAGTTCTTCAGCAGCTTCTTCAGATTCATGGCTGTGAGGGAGGAGGACTCTGGGTTGTTTCTAACAATGCTTGGTCCTGTCTCCTGAAGAGGTCTTGGAGGCAAATAGGGCAGACGAAGAGACATGAGGCCGTGAGTGGGGAGAGCGGCCAGGAGGAGGGACATTCAGCAGGGCTATAGGTCACCTTACCAAACACGCCACCTCTGCAAAGTGGGCTGATCTGGCCCTGGGGGATGGCCCAGTATGCTGGGATCTTACTGCCTGGAGGCAAGCAGAGTGATTTTTCTTCTGGTCACGGGCACCTGGCTAGCTCACTCCCAGTCCTGGCTCTACTGTTTACAAGCTGTGCCTTCTGGGGCGTACTACTTAACCTTTCTGGGTTTCCAACCCTCTGCCTGCAAAATGTGCAGATAATGAATGTGCAAAATGATAACCAGTCCCTACTTCAAAGGGTTGTGGTGAGAACTAAATAAGCTAGTGTATAAAAAGTATTTAGAATAGTGCCTACCATATAGCTTAAAAAGGTGACGGAGAGCTTAAAAATACATATATCGTGACAGACACAGGGCCCACTCCCCACTTTGGCAGACAGCGATAAGGAGGCATTGCGCAATGTTTTGGCAGAAGATCTAAGAGAAAGTGCACTGTGTGTCTCTCTTTTTCACATATGGTTACAGAAAGCGGCTGACATTGGGGTACCCACCTTTTTAGGGCACACTCCAGTTCATTCTTCTCCTCGTGGGCTTCTTGGAGCTGGGAGATGATTCTGGTCAGGAAATCTTCAAAGTTGGATAGTAAATGAGGTTCCTCCTTCTTCAGCTGCAGCCAGAGCTGCTTGACATCACTTTCACTGCAAGAGAAGGGACGCTCATGTGGAAGTGTGGAAATGAGGCTCCATGGGAAATACAGAGATTCCCAGATAGGAAACTGACAGCCAGAAACAGTACCGTCAGAATCATTATAAAGATGACAGTAGCTAACACGGACCGAATGCTTGCTGCATGCGAGGAGCTTCAAGGATATCAGCTCATTTTGTCCTCACAATAACCCTACGAGGCAGGAGCTGCAATTACCCCATTTACAGATGAGGAAGCAGGTGAAGAGAGGTGGAGTGAGCTGTCTAAGATCACCCAGCAGTAACTGATGGAGTCAGGGGTCCAGCTCAGGGCTGTCTGACTCCGGTGTTGGCCTCCTTTCCCACCTCGCTCTGCTGCTTCTGTTCTCCTGTGGCCTTTACGATGAGCTCATGGGGCTGAGCGTGCACAGCGATGAGCTCATGGGGCTGAGCGTGCACAGCGATGAGCTCATGGGGCTGAGCGTGCAGAGCGATGAGCTCATGGGGCTGAGCGTGCACAGCGATGAGCTCATGGGGCTGAGCGTGCACAGCGATGAGCTCATGGGGCTGAGCGTGCACAGCGATGAGCTCATGGGGCTGAGCGTGCACAGCGATGAGCTCATGGGGCTGAGCGTGCACAGCGATGAGCTCATGGGGCTGAGTGTGCACAGCAACGTGCTCAGGTGCATCTCCAAATGCCAGGAAGAAGAGAGGACAGGAGCCCAGTGCGTGTGAGGACACACACTATGGAGCTAAAGCAGAGAGCTTGTTGCCCCCAGGAAGGATGGTCCTCACTGCTGAGAGGTAAAGACGTGCCATGTGAGGGATGGCAGAAAGCAATTGTCACTGCAGGAAGGGAAGAGAATATGCAGCATCCCACTGTGGCCTGGTGGCACTAAGGATGACTGACAGGCAAAAAGAAGGGAAGAAGCAAGTCTGAAAGATGTGCGCACACAGAAAGACAAGGCGAGAGAGACTTGGGAGACCCGGAGGCCAATAGACAAGGGCACAGAGGCACGTGTGTACACAGCTCAGTGACAGAGATACAGGGGCTCAGGCTGACACCCAGGGAGGGAATGAGGAGGAGACACACATGGTGGACCCTGTTCTCCCTTTCTGGAGAAACTAAAAAATCTGTGGCCGATGATCAAGCTAAGTTAAACATAAATCTGAAAGAGGATAGGTTTTGATTCAATAAAAGTTAACAATTTCTCACAGCTAGCAGGCAATAGAGTGTTACAGCATCAAGTTTGAAAGTTATATAACAATAAACAGTAGGGTTCAAGTGAAATTTCACAGGCTAGTTTATTACAAATTATCGATTCAACTTTATTCTAGCAAAGTAGAGAATAAACATAAATCTTATCCCCCAAACAATCAGGCTTTTGATTTTTTAAATTAATGGGTACATATGTATTTTCCAACACTTTTTTCACATCTATATAACAAGATGTAATAACTAGTTCAGTTCATTGTCTTCTCAAAGTCTTTTGCTACTTAAATATTCACTCTGTCTTCTCAGTCTTTTGTTACTTAAATATGCACTCTGTGTCTTAATCTTTCAAGTTTCCAGCTATTGAAAATATAAGTCCTTCACCTCCTTCCATCCTTTCAACACAATTACATTTTGATTTTTTACTCTGTGAAACTTTGAGACTTTATGTAATGTATATTTCACATTTAATTAATTTAACCTAATTATGGAAAATCACTTATGACCCTCGTTTTATGAGGATAAAGTTATCTGTATGCCTATACTTCTCTTGAGCTCTTTCCAAAATTTGCTTGTCCATTACAGTCACCTGCACCTTGACAATCTGCCACCAACAGATTTCTGTTGGCTCCCCAGGAATCCTCAGGATAAAGAATAAAATTATCTGTGCTTGTATAACAAGCATTATATTTTAGAAATTTTCTTCGGAAGTGATATTTGATAGTGCCATGCTAGCAATGCCCCTGTGGTATAGACATTACTCTCTGCACCCTGCAGAGAAGAGGCCCACTGAGAAATGGGTGGTGACCTCCCATCCCTGTGGCAGGTTGTTCCCTGCTGTGGTCTGAATGTTTATATCTCCAGAAATTCATATGTTTAAATCCTAACCCCCAACATGATGGTATCAGGAGGTGAGGTCTTTGAGAGGTGACTAGATCATGAAGGCAGAGCCCTCAGGAATGGGACTAGTGCCATTGACACTGTGTTCTATAATTAGTATTGTTTTAAAACTCTGTATGCTAACTCCAAAATATGATATTAAATAAATGTTTATAGTATTATGACTACATAAATAATACCCCTGGAGAACCAGGACTCTTCCTAAAATTACGCCATTATTTGTTTTACTTCCTTTCCCTGTCCCACTTCCCCAAATCCCTTACCAGTTTCTTCTGGGAGTACCTCCCTAATAAATCGCTTTAAGACAAAAACCACAAAAACAGAAACATAAATGTGACTTGTCTCCCATTAAATTCCAAAAACAGAAGATCTGAGGATAGCTGTGACCAGGAACCCTCAGGAGAACGAATAAAATCCTTTGTGCTTGTGTATTAAGCATTATATTTCAGAAACCTTATTCTGAAGTGATATTCAATAGTGCCATGATAGCAACACTCTTGGGGAATGGACATTACTCTCTGCACCCAGCAGAGAAGAGGACCACTGAGAAATAGGCCCACCTCTGATCAGTTATCTGGTCATCTCTAACACTTCATCCCTCTCTTCCTCCTTTCCTTGCTCCATTACTTCCACAAATTCTTTCTTCTATCGCATCCAAACATCCGCCTACTTATTTAGACCATCCATCCATCCATCCATCCATCCATCCATCCATCCATCCATCCATCCACCCACCCATTTCCTTATTAACTCAACAAGTATTTATTATGATCTGTTGTAAACCTTGCACTGTACTGGATGTCATGGGTGAATTTGGGAAATGGGAGAAGAGGAGGTAAGGAGCCTCTCTGTTTCTCAGAACGAGTTCCATTCCTCCAAGCCCCACAACACACACACAGCATGTTGTGGGGGGTCTCATTTCATCCGATAGGTAAAATTTAGATGTGGCAAAGGGTTCAGAGATAAGAGGGTCTCAGAAAGACACCATGGTGACCTCCCATCCCTGTGGCAGGTTGTTCCCTGCTGTGGTGTGAATGTTTATATCTCCTACAAATTCATATGTTTAAATCCTAACCCCAATGTGATGGTACCAAAAGGTGAGGACTTTGAGAGGTGATTAGATCATGAAGGCAGAGCCCTCACGAATGGCACTAGTGCCCTTATAAAAGAGGCCAGAGGAAGCTCATTCACCCTTCCTGCCATATGAGGACACAGTGAGAAGACAACTGTCTGTGAATGAGGAAATGTGACCTCATCAGACAGCAAATCTGCTGGCACCTTGATCTTGAACTTCCTAGCTTCCAGAACTGCCAGAAATAAATTTTGGTTATTTATATAAAGTACCACATCTATGGCAGTGTATTACAGCAAACCAAATAGACTGAGACACGCCATCATGAAGTAAATGCATCATAAAATCAAGGCTCACCTTGCCAGCCTAGGTCTGTCTGTCCACACCTGCCAGGTTCCTGTTGGAGCCAACTGAGCTAAAGTCCCCAGTGAGATTTGCAGACCCACCTGCTCCTCTTCCAACACTCTTTGAACTACTTAGTCATGGCAACAACATCTTGCCCCAGATTTCTGGAAAAGGGACAAGTCTTTCAACTTTTGATGAAAAACAAGCCAAAGCTCACTAAGCTGTCAAATCACTCAGCCAATTGGACCACTAAGAAAAGTCAAAGAGCAGATGTGCAGTCTCGAACTTCTAGAACACACCAAGGCCACCCCTCCTGGGAGGATATAGGAGTATAGGCTAGAAGGGATTCTGGGAGGTTTATCAATCCATTTCACTGCTTCCAGAACAACACACAAATCATTTTGGTGAGCAAAATCTTTAAAGAGCCCTCAAATCTTCATAGCCTTTTCTATTTCCCTATCTGAAGTCTTACAGCTGTGAATATTTCCCTCATGCTGCAACCTAAGGCCACTTCAGTGAGGACGAAAGTGGCTGGCCGCCATCTTCGGTGTATCAGTTTTTACAGACCACTCTTGAAACCTCCACAAAACCTCCTCTTCTTCGGGACATCTCATTTTGGCTCAGTTCTGCACTGGCCTTTACTATAGGTCCTCCAATTCATGTCTGGTGGACTCTAATTGAGAACCCTGCCAGGAAGGCTGCTACCCTGCAGTGAGGGCTGGGCAGAGAGGCCCCTTCCTTCCATTACAGTGCCTCAGCTCACCTGCACTGCCTTCTCCTTCCCCCTTCTCCAGGAGGAGGTGTCACACTGTCACCAGGAATGGTCGCTGTGCTCTGGCCTCTTGTCCTTGGAGAAGCTGGGTCAAGTGTATGACTAATGAACTTCCCACCCACCTGTGCCCCCTCCACCTGCCCAGCTGCACCTTCTGTGATCACCTGTTGCAGCCCCTTCTAGGCCTTCAGCAAAGCTGCTACTGCTGCTGGTCTTGAGTTCTACTTCCTGTGTAGCGCCCCCACCAGGATCTTTCCTAGGCCCTTGCCTATCCCTTTCTTGCCTGGAACACACTTTTGCCAGCCTTTCCCAATTCTGCCACAGTCTACCAAATTGTTTGCTGAAAAATTCACAGAGCTTCAGCCCGCAAATCATATATAGGCCTCTTCTCTCTTGCCTCCTCTTTATCATTTTCCACCATAGCCCCTTCTCTTCCCAAGCTCAGGAAACGTCAACTGTAATCAGTAGGGCATTCCCACACTACAGGAAACACACACCTAACCCAAGACCTAGAGACCCCAAAACAAAAAGGCCAAAGGCAAAGGCTAAAGGGGCAGAAGGTGTTACATGCTTTTCAGTCCCTCTGTTTGGTTTCTACTAGCTGTAACACCACATTTCACTTATTTTATTTTACTTTACTTCAATGTCAGGGCTTAGATCCATGTGTCTATTCCAAAGCACTTTTTAGGAAAAAAAATGGTGGAGGGGTAATTATGTTTTGTTTGAGATCCCAGCCATCTAAAATTTTCCAAGTAGTGGCCTGCTAAAAACTGCTTCATTTCCCACCTCGGCTTCCTGCACAAGCCTGGTTTGCCAGGGACACCATGTGCAAATGCTTCCACATGACGGGTTTTGGCCAGGAAGGCGCCCACAGCTGGGGCCGCTGGGAGGCAGCGTAGCTCTAGAGAACCAGGAGAAGTAAATATGCTGGGGAGCTGATGGTGATAGAAAGCCTTAGGGAGAACTCCATGAAAGACCCTGAGAGCATGGTACAGACCTCTGATGTGTGAGTGCCCCATGGGGAGCAAGGCTGAGCCGAGGACTGGGGGATAACGCATGGCCAGGAGTGAGGAAGGTAGAGGGGGTGGGAGAGAAGGAGAATAGGAATGTCCCCTAAAGAAAAAAAACGTAAACAGCAGAGACAGAGCCCAACACACAGCCAGGTCATCACAAAGGACAGGCCCCCACTGGCAGAACCAATGGGCCTTTCCCTGCACTGCATTCCAGTGCAGGGACCGGCACCACATGGTTAGCAAATGTTAATTGTTGAATGGACACAGGAAGAGGTTCCTACCAGGCTGGTCTCCGTTCTACAAATCACTGTCACCACTTACTCTTCCAACACCTTTTGGGCTCCAAGTCTGTCCATCAGCATCTGGAACTGGGCTTCCTCGTCTTCGCCCATGTCTCCCAGATCCTCGTCCCCTCTGGACTGATACACCTTCTCTTCATGGCGCTGGGCCACCTGTTCACCTGCATCTTCCTGACTTGGGTTATTCTGGCTGAAGAAGAAGTGACCTGGGGGGTGCAGGGCACAAGGATCCGAATTAGACCATACTCACCCAGGAAGAGCTCAGCTCTCTCACCTGCCAGGAATCACTGAAGGTTCATCTGAGAGAAGAAAAGGGTAGTGAAAGCCCCTCCAGCAAAGATCCATGGACATGGGTCCGTGGACACGTTCCAGATTCTGTGTCTTTTCCACTTCCACAAACACCCCACCAGTGACACTAGAATCTGGGAATGGCAGAATGCAAGACAGATACGGTGTCTCCTTTGTGGTTCTCAGTTGCTTAACATCTGGCTTAGAATGCATCTCTGTTGATTTCTTCTTTAAGCAACAAGGCCTTTCCCTGCACTGCATTCCAGCACCCTGACTGCAAAGGCTCCTATTGTCATCCTAGTCATCCTCCCGCTAGCATCACTAGGCTTTACATCTACAAGCTCCTTAACAGTTTCCAGTGTACTTCCTCCATACTCATGCTGTCCAGTGTTACAGCAGTCTGTCTTATCCTCCCAAGTCAATTAGAAGCTCCTGAAGGTCAGGAAAGGCATCAGATACTTACAAGAAAATTATATGGCCCCACACATGAGGCAGATGTATGGCAAAATTTGCCTTTGCTGTATCTGATAGGATAGTGTGTCTGGTTTCTTTATATTGTTCATAGATCTCAATTCTTCTTCCTCCTGGTTACCTTGAGAATGGCTAGTCTGTTCAAACCTTCTAGAAATTCCTCTGATAGCTGTTATCCCTCAACCTGGAAGATCCAGCCAGACTTGGGTTGGAACGAGCCATCCAGTTGTCCCACCTTTTGGCCATTTTTCTATGGAGGCAGAAAAGGAGAGGCTGCAAATCTCATCACAGCTCCCTCTTTTATGCTATGCCTTCTGCAGAGCTTCCGTCCATCTCCGTTGCCAGTACCAGTGGGAGGGAGCCTGGTAATGGCAGTGCAGCGGGCATTGAGCAAGTGGCAATGTAAGCAGCTGAGACGGGCATGTGAGGAGGCCCAAGCAATCCAGAGCCTGGAGACCTGGAGCTCCAGGTCCCTGAAAGGAGGGCAGGAAAGCTTTACTACCTGCCCCCAGGTCTACAAGGAACAGGAATGCACCTTATACAGTGTTAGGTAGACCCATAACCCTGAGGTCTCCAGCACCCATCAGAACTTACTAAATCCAGTAGTGAACTCCTGTGGGGTCAGATAGCCATTGCCATCAGCATCCAGGGCATCAAACACATCCTCCAGTTCCTCCAGGCTGAGCGGTAGCTCCTTATGCAGCCTCTGAAAACAACCCAGAGTGTACTGGTTAACACTGACACTCATTGGTGGGGGAGGTGACCTGGGACTGCAGAGCCTTCTGCCAGAAAGTGTCTAGAGTTCGGCCCAGTCCTACAAAAGCCAGTAGCAAGCTTCTGCATCCAGACTGCTTCACCATCCCTCTCCTCCTTTGCATGTTAGCACAACTACCATTGATTGGGTGCCTACTAATGTACTAGGCCATTTGCTAGGTGATTTATAAATAAATAAATATGTAAATATGCATTTATTTATCTATCTGCATTTAATTCCCATGACAACACTTTGAGCTAGGCACTATTATCTCAGTTGTACAGATGAAGTTTGAGGTGAAATTACCGCCTCCAAAGTCACATGGCTAGTAACGACATAGCCAGGAGTCAAATCCAGCTCTGATTCCAAAGCCAGCACTCTCAACATCTGTAAAGGACTCAAACTGTACAGGACCAAATACTTTCAGGATAATACTCACACAGCGTGGTTTTGTGAAGTTAAATGCAATCATGAATGTAAAGCATATAACAGTGCCTGCATACAGAAAGCATTCAATATAAAGTAGTAGGGAGGCAGAGAGAGAGACAGAGAGAGAGACTCATGGCCCACTGAGGCCCCTCAAGGAAGTACATGGCACAGCCAGGCTTCAAACCCTGTCTTCCCTGCTCTCCCTAAGCCCCCTTCCCTCTCCCATACCATGATGCGGGTGTGGGTCATTTACTCTTAGAGGCCTCTCCTGCTGGAGGCCCCTGGTGTCCCAGTGCCTCAGCACTGCATTTGTAAGTGTCTGTGGACACACATTTTGGTCCTTGAGCTCTGAGGGGATATGGGATAATCCCCCTTCCTACCTCTGAGTGACCCACACCCAGGCCCCGAGTCCAGGTTCCACTCCAGCTCCCTGCTGACTGGTAAGGAATTCCTAATAAGATCTCAACTGCCATTGGCTTAAGGTATCAAGCCCCGAAGAGTATTTGTGTGTTAAATGGGGACTGGACAAGATAGTGTGAGGAGGTCATCGCTGGATTTGAGTCTAGAACAGACTCAGACCTCACAAGGAAGGAAGGGCAGAGACCAACTAATAGGCCCAAGAGCAAAGTAGCTGAGCTGTTGCTGCTCCCTTCTGGCCTTCGGCCTGATGTGCAATGGCCCCCAGCCAAGGGTAATTTGCATAGTTGAAGCAAGTGTCTCCTCATACCCAAATAATCTAGGTCTCCAAATGAGAACTCCCCAGAGAGTTCATTATGTCTCAGCCAACCATCTCCCTTCCTCCCAGTTACCTAAGCGGTAACTGTGCGAAATTGTCAGTCAGCAACTGACAGCTGAAGACAATGAATACAGGGCTTTGTAAGAAGAAAGGTATATGCCAATCTCAACGATAAAAAAGAGCTGGCAGGTGTGAAAGCCCATAACATAACTGGCAAGAATACTTGGCTTGATCCCATGGCGGTTCTAGCTAATAAGCCATAAAGCTTAATTTGGCAGGTACATGCATTAAGGGAGACTATGATGCATTATAAAGTGGGAAGACAGGCTGATGTGGAAGCCATTTAGAAGAATTGAATTAAATATGAATGGGCTTTTCAGAAAAGGTAGGAGAGTGAGAGAGAGTGTGCAAAGATTCTGGAAGTACATCTGCTTAGCATTCAGCAGAATCTCTTGACTTATCAACAATCCATAAACCAGCTGTCTCAAAAGCTACAGTAGGAGAACATGGGGTGAGGAGATACAATTTTGCAAGCAGGGATTTTATTAGCATCATTGGAAATAAGAAGCATCACACCTGAGGGAGGGTAAAAGTGCAAGCTCCTGTCACGCTCACATTCCAGTCCTTCCTTGGGATAATCCTTCCTCCTTCCCCACCCTCAGCCTAGGATTGCTGGATCTGATTCAAAATGTGGTCTCTCACACTGGGCTGGAGCAAGAAATGAGCTGCAAGAAAATTCCAGAGATCAACGGGACCCTCAACATGCCTTTCACCCAAACACCCCACACACTTTTCTCATGTTAGCATGAACCAGGAGAGGCTAGTTCACAGCTCACCTTAGGCACCATTCCTGAATCCAGCAGCACTTCCAACCCCAAATCCCCCTGTTGTCTAATCCCAGTCCTTCTTGTCTACATCTCAAGCCAGTTTCCTTCTCCCATTGTCAGCAAAGATGGGGAAAGCAATATTATAGGTTCCAAGTAATTCTTACTATTCAAGTCCTGGCAAATCAGCGCTGAGTGCTTCTTCAGCCTTCTCTGCAACTGCACTACACCTGATTCTTTCACCTTGTTTTGTTGGCCCTCCTTGAAAAATCTTTTAGTCTTAATAACCATAATTATCTCTTATTTATCGCTCTGCTCAGGGCCTGCAGAGCCACAGAAAACCAGCTTATTCTGGTATGGTCCCCTGGTACTGTTTACATCATCATCATTATTATTATTATTATTATTATTATTATTATTATTATTATTATTTTGAGACGGAATCTTGCTCTGTCACCCAGGCTGGAGTAGAGTGGTGAGATCTCGGCTCACTGCAACCTCTGCCTCCCGGGTTCAAGCGATTCTCCTGCCTCAGCCTCCCGGGTAGCTGGGACTACAAGTGCCCACCACCACACCCAGCTAATTTTTGTATTTTTAGTAGAGACAGGGTTTCACCATCTTGGCCAGGCTGGTCTTGAACTCCTGACCTTGTGATCCACCTGCCTTGGCCTCGCCTCCCAAAGTGCTGGGATTACAGACTTGAGCCACTGGACCTGGCCTACATTTTTAACTAAGTGAGATAAGCAGGGTGGAGGGGAGCAAGATTATTTATTCCACCGTGCAATAGGCCTGAGAGGCTCTGAGATTAGCCTAAAGTCACAGTGCAGACCACAGCTGGGAAAAGAACTGATTTTCCATCCAGGGCTTGAGCAACTGTCTCATAGTTCTCCAATGCATTCTTTCTGTTATTCCCTCACCTTCATTACCTCCCACACCTACCCATCTACCAGCACCACCAAAATCAGAACACAAAGTCTCTCTTGCCAGCACCAAGACCCAGCCTTCCAGAGATCCTGTGGCATGCACAGCTTTTCACACACCTGGAAGGGCGGGCCAGGGAAAAAGAGAGGTATGAGGAGGAACTCAGCTTCCTATTCGTACTGCCCATGGCCCTAGGAGCTCTTGAGAACTCCGTGGCTCCTTTAAACCCCAGCCTCACTCTTTCTTCACACTTAGCTCCTGCATCACTTCCTCTGTAAGGCCTTTGCACCTCCCCGGGTTAGGTCAGGTTATATAAGCTCCCCAAACTACCTTTCTCTCATTCATAAGTCTTTCTCGATTAGCATTTGATATACTGATATATGTGATTCGTTGATGAATGTCTGCTCCCTCAGTGCTCTGAGAACAGGGACCTCATTCGTTAGGCACTGTTGTGTCCCCAGGATCTAGCCCAATGCTGACAAACATGGACTATTCAGATAAGTGTTGAAGGAAGGCATAGATAAGCGCTTGACTAAGAGCAATGGCAGGAGACCCTGAGCGCCTATGTACAGAGTGCTGGTCTAGACCTCACACACTCCAGATCCTGACCAGCCCAACTGCTAATTCTCAGCAAGGCTCATAGTGACTGGCAGCCTTCCAGAACGTAGAACATGAGGCATCTACAGCAGCAGTCCTGAGAGTACATGCCCCAGAGCCACAGGAAAGTGATGTCTTTTGTTGCACTCCAGCCAGACTCCTTTACCTTCCTGGTCACCAGCCCAGTAATATACCCCATGTAGCTTAAAGCGTACGGTTGCACAGCTTCAAACATGCTTCCATGACATTTTTATTAAGGAGAAAATCAGAGGATATCCATTTTTTATGTCCAGAGTTACACTGTCCCTCCTTTTGGGGCAGTCACAGCATTCTTTTCAGACCCCCATTCCAGCACCAACCACCCTCTTCCCTGTGGTACAGCTCAGCTATACCAAATCTCTTTAGGACGAGAGTGGGAGGTGGGAAGGCAGGATCAACTTTATCCTGCTTTGCACCTTGATGTGCTTGGCTTGGGCTGATTACGTGGTATAGGCCAGAGTTTCTCAACCTTGGCACTACCAACATTTTGGAATGGACAATTTTTGGTTAAGGGGGTAGTGGAGGGGAAGGCAGGGGAGGGACCATCCTGTGTATTACAGGATATGTAGCAGCATCCCTAGCCTTTGCCTGCTAAATGCCGGCAGCACTTCCCTCACCAGTCGTTTCAGTAAAAAATGCCTCCATACACTGTGTAAGGAACATGGCTGTGCTTTGGTCAAGGACAGACCGAGGTACAATGTTTACATTCTGCGTGACTCAGCGAGTTTAGAGCACAGGCGTATAATTCCACTTGTTATCACAGCCAGGTAGCCATAACACGAGAAGGCCATCACTTGGCTGTACACCACTATTGTCTGTAAAATGTATAATTGTCCTGTTGACACTGTGCAGGCATGCTTGTGCTTGTGCCCAGAGAAAGAGAGAGAGTCAGAGCTGTCTGTCATTGCAGACAGACTGCAGGGAGCCAGGACACATGCCCAAAGAAAGAATTAAGCTGCTGACCCTGAAGGCAAGGGAGAGCGGGCCATGCAGCTGTGTGTGGGGGCCACCAGATTAAGTAGCCATGACAGGGCGGACAGTGTGAGAAAGCTGTTGATGAAAGCTGCTGCTGAATAAAACCATATTCACCTGCCTACAGCCCCCTGAGTGTTGTTTCTGCTCATCCACCCACTCCCTCCCGACCTCAGCATGGGCTGGAACCTATCCCCAAGCATGGCAATTGGCGTAGTCGTGAACATGACACGCCATACGTCCTCCAGGGGGGCAAAATTGCCGCCGCTCATGTAGATTGGACACAAAGAATAACAGCGGCTGGATACAAGTAGAAGGTTCCCTTTTCAGCAGAAATGCCCGTTTCTTTTCTCTAAGACAGGACAGACAACTTGCACCTTAAAATTACAATGTGATGGCACAGCTATTGTATAAAATGGTATGGTGTCTCCTCAAAAAATTTACAAAATAGAATTATCCTATAATCCAGCAATTCCACTTCTGGGTATATACACCAAAGAATAAAAACCAAGGACTTGCACAGATATTTGCCCATCCATGTCCATATCAGCATTATTCACATATAGCCAACAGGTGGAAGCTACCCAAGTATCTACTGACAAAGGAATGGAGAAACAAAATGTGGTATATACATACAATGGAATATTATTCAGCCTTTAAAAATATTCTGACACATGCTACGATACAGATGAACCTTGAGGACATTATACTAAGTGAAATAAGCCAGTCACAAAAGGACAAATATTATATAAATCCACCTATATACGATACCTTGAGTAGTCCAATTCAGAGAGACAGAAAATAGAATGGTGGTTGCCAGGTGCTGGGAGTAGGCGAAATGAGGACACTGTTTTATGGGTACAGAGTTTCTGTTTTGCATGATAAAAAGAGTTCTGGAGATAAATGATAACGGTGGTTGCAGAAGAAAGTGAATGTACTTAATGTCACTGAACTGCACACATAAAAAATGGTTACAATGGTAAATTGTGTGTTATCTGTATCTTACCACAATTAAACACAATCACAGTGCAGAGGACATCAGGGACTGGGCTAAGGGACTGGGCTAAGACATGGCACATACACAGTGCATTTCCAGGGATTTCCAGATCCCAGTCTCAGGGCTGAGTGTGCTACATGCTTAAGCTCATTCAATTCTCTTGTAATTCTGGGAGGTAGCTATAAATAATTCACAGCTGAGAAACTGTAGCCTAGAGGGGTTAAGAGACTCACACAAATTCGTATTACTAGCAAGTTGCAGATTGAGGATTAAAACCCAAGTTAATTTACTATAAAAATCTTTTAAAGTTTTCTAGTTAACCTAAATCAGGAGTTAGCTGGCTTTTTCTGAAAACAGCCAGGGAGTGCATATTTTAGGCTTTGTGGGCCATTCGGTCTTTGTCACAACTACTTCACTCTGCCACTGCAGCACGAAAGTAGCCATGGAAAACAAAAGAATGAGCACATCTGTGTTCCAAGAAAACTTTACTTACAAAAACAGGTAGTGGCCAAGATTTGGTTAGTTTGCCAACTCCTAAACGACTCTTGAGTTTGGCATAGCCAAGAATTCTGGGCAGTGTTGGGGAGGCAGGTGCTTTGTGTTGTTAGACAATCCTTTTACTCCTCCCAAAAATCAGGGAAACAGGGCTTTTGAGGCTCTAGGTTTTCTCAGAGACATCTCCTGCCTATCCTCTCTCCCCCTCCCTCTCCCAGCTGATGGAGTCTATTCATGCTCTCTGTAGCCTTTTCCTCTCTGTCCTTTCCTCTGAGGCAGGACTGACTCAGCCCCCCATGAAGCTTCTAGGGTACTGCACCAGACCTAACCCTGCAAAGCAACATCTACCCCAATTCTGTCTGGAGAGATCCCCAGGAAACCCAGAGAGGTTCCTCAAGAAGGACAGTATGACATCTGAGGAGTCATAAGGGAGGTTGAGGACTCTCTAAACTCTGTTCATGCAGGTCAAGGACCATCATCTGCTACCCCTAGAGCAGAACATATGCATTTCACATGCCCGAGCAGAGGGCAGCTTGTGCTCCTAGCTCGAGTGTAGCACACACTGGGCTCCTCCTGGGTTTCTGCAGGTTTCTCAGGGACCCCGATTAAAAACAGCTTAAGCACCCTGCCCTTTCTCCCTGTGGTCCCTGCTCTATCTGGGTGAGCTGGCTACTTACTGCTGGGCTCAGATCACATGGCAGTCTCCCCACCCCTTGACAATTGTGAAGCCAATCTCACAATCCATTTTTAATAAGAAGAAAGAAGAAAAACAGCCCTGGAGGAGGGGCTTGCTCCTCTCATACCATTTTCTTTCTTTCTTTCTTTTTTAACTTTTAAGTTCAAGGGTATATGTGCAGGTTTGTTATATAGGTAAACTTGTGTCATGGGGGTTTGTTGTACATATTATTTCATCACCCAGGTATTAAGACTAGTACCCATTAGTTATTTTTCTGGACCCTCTCCCTGCTTCCACCCTCCACTGTCCAACCAGCCCCAGTGTGTGTTGTCCCCCTCCACCATGTGTCCATGTGTTCTCATCTTTTAGCTCCCACTTATAAGTAAGAACATGTGGTACTTGATTTTCTGTTCCTGAATTAGTTTGCTATGGATAATGGCCTCCAGCTCCATCCAAGTTGCTGCAAAAGATATGATCTTGTTCTTTTTTTATGGCTGCATAGTATTCCATGGTGTATATGTATCACATTTTCTTTATCCAGTCTACCATTGATGGGCATTTAGGTTAATTCCGTGTCTTTGCTATTGTGAATGGTGCTACAATGAACACATACATGTGTCTTTGTGTCAGAATGATTTCTATTCCTTTGGGTATATACCCAGTAATGGGATTGCTGGGTCCATGGTAGTTCTGTTTCTAGGTTTTTGAGGAATTGCCACACTGCTTTCCACAATGGTTGAACTAATTTACACTCCCACCAACAGTGTGTAAGTGTTCTTTTATCTCTGCAACCTTACCAGCACCTGTTATTTTTTGACTTTTTAATAATAGCCATTCTGACTGTGTGAGATGGTATCTCATTGTGGTTTTGATTTGCATTTCTCTAATGATCAGTGATGAACTTTTTTTCATGTGCTTGTTGGACACATGTATGTCTTCTTTTGAAAAGTGTCTATTCATGTCTTTTGCCCACTTTTTTATGGGATTGCTTGTTTCTTTCTTATAAATTTGTGTAAGTTCCTTATAGATACTGTATATTAGACCTTTGTCAGTGCATAGTTTGCAAAACTTTTCTCCCATTCTGTAGGTTGTCTGTTTACCCTGTTGATAGTTTCTTTTGCTGTGAAGAAACCCTTTAGTTTAATTAGATTCCATTTGTCAATTTTTGCTTTTGTTGCAATTGCTTTTGGCATCTTCATCATGAAATCCTTGCCCATTCTGATGTCCAGAATTGTATTGCCTAGGTTGTCTTCCAGGGCTTTTATAGTTTTGGGCTTTACATTTAAGTCTGTAATCCATTTTGAGTTTTGTTTTGTATATTGTAAGGAAGGGGTCCAGTTTCGATATCTTCTGCATATGACTAGCCAGTTATCCCAGCACCATTTATTGAATAGGGAGTCCTTTCCCTGTTGCTTGTTTTTGTTAGCTTTGTCAAAGATCAGATGGTTGTGGGTGTGCAGCCTTATTTCTGGGCTCTCTATTCTGTTCCATTGGTCTATGTGTCTGTTTTTGTGTCAGTACCATGCTGTTTTGGTTACTATAGCCCTGTTGCATAGTTTGAAGTCGGGTAATGTTATGCCTCCAGCTTTGTTCTTTCTGCTTAGGATTGTCGTGGCTATTTGAGCTCTTTTGGTTCCATATGAATTTTTAAAAAGTTTTTTCTAGTTCTGTGAATAATGTCCTTGGTAGTTTGACATGAATGGCATTGAACGTATAAATTGCTTTAGGCAGTATGGCCATTTTAGTGATATTGATCCTTCTGATGCATGAGCATAGAATGTTTTCCCCTTTGTTTGCGTCATCTCTGATTTCTCTGAGCAGTGTTTTTTAGTTCTCCTTGTAGAGATCTTTCGCCTTCCTGGTTAGCTGTATTCCTAGCTGTATTCCTTAGCTGTATTTGATTGTTTTTGTGGCAATTGTGAATGGGAATATCTTCCTGATTTGGCTCTCAGCTTGGCTGTTTTTAGTGTGTAGGAATGCTAGTGATTTTGTACAAAGTACTGAGACTTTGTTGAAGCTGTTTATCAGCTTACGGAGCTTTTGGGCTAAGACCATGGGGTTTTTTAGATATAGAATCATGTCTTCTGCAAACAGGGATAGCTTGACTTCCTCTCTTCCTAAATGGATGTCCTTTATTTCTTTCTTTTGCCTGATTGCTCACCTGATTGCTCTAGCCAGGACTTCCTATAGTATGTTGAATAGGAGTGGTGAGAGAGGGCATCCTTGTCTTGTACTGGTTTTCAAGGGGAATGCTTCCAGCTTTTGACCATTCAGTATGATGTTGGCTGTTGGTTTGCCATAGATGGCTCTTATTATTTTGAGGTATGTTCCTTCAATACCTAGTTTGTTGAGAGTTTTTAACATGAAGTGCTGTTGAATCTTATCAAAAGTCTTTTCTGCATCTATTGAGATAATCATATGGTTTTTGTCTTTAGTTTTATGTGATGAATTACATTTATTGATTTGTGTATGTTGAACCAATCTTGCATCCCAGGGATAAAGCTTACTTGATCATGGTGGGTAAGCTTTTTGGTGTGCTGTTGGATTTGGTTTGCCAGTATTTTGTTGAGGAATTTTGCATCAATGTTCATCAAGGATATTGGCCTGAAGTTTTCTTTTTTTGTTGTGTCTCTGCCAGGTTTGATATCAGGGTGATGCTGGCCTCATAGAGTGAGTTAGAGAGGAATCCCTCCTCCTCAATTTTTTTTGAATAGTTTCAGTAGGAACGGTACCAGCTTTTCTTTGTACATCTGGTAGAATTCAGCTGTGAATCTGTCTGGTCCTTGGCTTTTTTTTTGGTTGGTAGGCTATTTATTACTGATTCAGTTTCAGAGCTCGTAATTTGTCTGTTCAGGGATTCAATTTCTTCCTGGCTCAGTCTTGGAAGGGTGTATGTGTCCAGGAATTTATCAACTTCTTCTAGATTTTCTAATTTGTGTGCATAGAAGTGTTCATAATATTCTTTGATGGTTATTTGTATTTTTGTGTAGTTAGTAGTAATATTGCCTTTGCCATTGCTAATTGTGTTTATTTAGAGCTTCTCTCTTTTCTTCTTTATTAGTTTTTCTAATGGTCTATCTATTTTATTAACTTTTTTTTTTTTCAAAAAAAAAAAAACACCTCCTGGATTCATTGATCTTTTGAATGGTTTTTCGTGTTCCAATCTCCTTGAGTTCAGCTCTGATTATGGTTATTTCTTGTCTTCTGCCAGCTTTAGGATTGGTTTGCTCTTGGTTCTCTAGTTCTTTTAATTGTGATGTTAGGTTGCTAAATTGAGATCTTTCTAACTTTTTAATGTGGGCATTTAGTGCTATAAATTTACCTCTTAACACTGCCTTAGGTGTGTCCCAGAGATTCTGGTATGTTGTATCTTTGTTTAAATTAGCTTCAAAGAACTTCTTGATTTCTGCCTTAGTTGCTTTAATTACCCCAAAGTCATTCATGAGCAGGTTATTCAATTTCCATGTAATTATATGGTTTTTAGTAAATTTCTTAGTCTTGATTTCTAATCTGATTGTGCTGTGGTCTGAGAGAGTGGTTGTTATGATTTCAGTTCTTTTGCATTTGCTAAGGAGTGTTTTATGTCCAATTATGTGGCCAAATTAAGAGTATGTGCCATGTGGTGATGAGAAGAATATATGTTCTGTTGTTTGGGGGTGAAGAGTTCTGTAGGTGTCTATCAGGTCCGTTTGGTCCATTGCTGGGTTCAGGTCCTGAATATCCTTGTTAATTTTCTGCCTCATTGATCTGTCTAATACTGTCAGTGGGGTGTTGAAGTCTTCCACTATTATAGTGTGGGAGTCTAAGTCTCTTTGAAGGTCTCTAAGAACTTGTTTTATGAATCTGGGTGCTCCTGTGTTGGGTACATATATATTGAAGATAGTTAGGTCTTCTTATTGAATTGAATCCTTTACCATAATGTAATGCCCTTCTTTGTCTTTCTTGGTTTAAAGTCTGTTTGGTCTGAAATTAGGATTGCAACCCCTGCTTTTTTCTGTTTTCCATTTGCTTGGTAGATTTTTCTCCATCCCTTTATTTTGAGCCTGTGGGTGTCACTGCAAGTGAGATGGGTCTCTTGAAGATAGCATACCAATGGGTCTTGGTTCTTTATCCAGCTTGTCACTCTCTGCCTTTTAATTGGGGGCATTTAGCCTGTTTATATTCAAGGTTGTTATTAACATGTGTGGATTTGATCCTGTCATGATGTTAGCTGGTTATGCAGACTTGTTTGTGCGGTTGCTGTATAGTGTCACTGGTCTGCATACTTAAGTGTGTTTTTGCAGTGGCTGGTAACAGCCTCTCCTTTCCGTATTTAGTGCTTCCTTCAGGATCTCTTGTAAAGCAGGTCAGTGGTAACAAATTCCCTCAGCATTTGCTTGTCTGAAAGGTATCTTAATTCTCCTTCACTTATGAAGCTTAGTTTGACTGGATATGAAATTCTGGGTTGAAGTTTCTTTTATTTATGTATGTTGAATATTGGTCCCCAATCTCTTCTGGCTTGTAGGGTTTCTACTGAGAAGTCTGCTGTTAGTCTGATGGGCTTCTCTTTGTAGGTGACCTGACCTTTATAGCTGCCTCTAACATTTTTTCTTTCATTTCAATCTTGGAGAATCTGATTATTATGTGTTTTGAGGATTGAGGATGATCTTCTTGTGAAGTATCTTACTGGGGTTCTCTGCATTTCCTGAATTTGAATGTTGGCCTCTCTAGCTAGGTTGGGGAAGTTCTCATGGATGATATCCTGAAATATGTTTTCCAAAGTGCTTACACTCTCCCTGTCTCTTTCAGCGACACCAGTAAGTCATAGATTTTATCTCTTCACATAATCCCATATTTCTCAGAGGTTTTATTGATTCATTTTCATTCTTTTTTTCCTATTCTTGTCTGACTGTCTTATTTCAGAAAGCCAGTCTTCAAGCTCTGAGATTCTTTCCTCTGCTTGGTCTATTCTGCTATTAATACTTTGTGATTGAATTATGAAATTCTCGTAGTGTAGTTTTTCAGATCTATCTGGTCAGTTACATTGTTTTCTATACTGGCTATTTTGTCTGTCAGCTGCTATATCATTTTATTGTGATTCTTAGCTTCCTTGGATTGGGTTTCAATGTATGCCTGCATCTCAATGATCCTCATTCCTACTCATATGCTGAATTTTCTTTTTGTCACGTCAGCCATCTCAGTCCAGTTCAGAACCCTTTCTGGAGAGGTAGTGCTATTGAAGGCACTCTGGCTTTTTGAGTTGTCAGAGTTCTTGCACTGATCCTTTCTCATCTTTGTGGGCTGATATTTCTTTAGTCTTTGAAGTTGCTGACCTTCAGATTTTTTTTTCTTTTATCCTATTCGATGACCTGGAGGGTTTGATTGTGGTATGAGGTGGGTTCAGCTGACTGGCTTCATTTCTGGAAGATTTTAGGGGGCCAATGCTCAGCTCCCAACTCCTGGACTGTGTGCTCTAACTCTAGGGGACCTGTATCAGGCCCTGTTTTTTTTTCTCTGGCTCCTCAAGGTTAGGAATCCATGCTGGGGGTGGGGGTGGGGTTGGGGGTGAGGTGCTTCTGGACCACTGGTCACTGTGTTCCAATGGGTAGTCTCAGACAGCCAAAGCATTTTGTAGTGTGGTGGCAGTGGGATCTGTCCTTCTTTGTACGTGCCAACAGCAGCAGTGGCAGCAGCATGGTGGGGTGTACACTTATTGGCTGCTGCAGGGTGCTAGTGGGTGCTAGAGTGCCTGCCCCTGTGTGGGTGTTCACTACAGTAATGAAGGCAACATGGCTTGGGGGGCTAGAGGCTCCTGTGGGCAACTATGTGCATAGTTGTGCAGGTGGTGGTGTTAGCATGGGGGTGGGGCACTGGCTAGTGCAGGTCTGTGTGCACTATCTCCATCATCACAGTCATGGGTGATCACTCAGGGCAGGTGAAGGGTTTGCTGTTCTCTGTGCCTAGTTTCACTTCTGTGGCAGTGTTGGCATCAGAGTGGGGCACTGGTGAGGGTGTGGCTGGCTGGCTCTGTGCCCCCCAACGCTCCAACTGCAATGGTGGTCCAGCAGAGGAGGGAGGCACAGTGCACTCTGGCCACAGCAATGGCAGAGCAGGGTGCATGCACACGTGCGTGCTGGCAGGGCAAGGAAGGCAAAACCTGCCTGCACACACATGCACTGGCAAAGCAATGTGGGGGTTGCCGTGGGCCTCGGGGAAGCTGCAATGTGAGGAGGGAGCAGGCAGGCTGGTGCATGGCCTTAGGGGCTGCCCTACTGGAGCTCTCTGCCAGTCAGCCACAAGTCTACCAGCACAGGAGCTATGATGCGGGGCCCCAGGACACCTGCGGCTGCTCCACAAGCAAGCGCATCCAGGCTGGGTCCCTGGGAGAGGCCAGCAGACCAAGGGGTGCTCAGGTCAGACCGGCCCTGTCTGATGGACAAGACCACCCTGCAGAGTTCAGGTCTGACAGTTCCCATAGGACTAAAGTCTCCTACGGGAGTAAGTCGAGCCTAGGGAGATGGGTTTCTTGTAAAACAGGTCAGTGCTAACAAATTCCCTCAGCATTTGCTTGCCTAAAAAGGATCTTATTTCTCTGCTTATGAAGCTCAGTTTGGCTGGATATGAAATTCTGGGTTGGAATTTCTTCTCTTACGGTATGTTGAATATTGGCCCCCAATCTCTTCTGGCTTGTAGGGTTTCTACTGAGAAGTCTGCTGTTAGTCTGATGGGCTTCCCTTCGTAGGTGACCTGACCTTTCTCTATAGCTGCCTTTAACATTTTTTCTTTCATTTCAATCTTGGAGAATCTGATTATTATGTGTCTTGAGGATGATCTTCTTGTGAAGTATCTTACTGGGGTTCTTTGCATCTGGCCATGTTCTCCTACAGACGTTCCCACATCAAACCCTCTGGGCTCTGCATCAGCTGGCGTGACGCTTCTACTTCTCTAAGCACTTCTCCCTGCCAAATCGAGTGTCCATGGTGGTTGAGGGGTCTCCTCCTGCTGGGTTCCAGGGGCCCGTGGAAAGAGTGGGTTGCTCATTGCCAGTTCAACTCAGCCATTCCCCTGGAGTTGTTGGGGGCTGGGAATGAGTCCCCGTGCATGGTAGCCCCATGCAGGATTCCCAGCTTCCTCCCCTTTCAGCCCAGATTCTGTGTCTTCCCTCCATCCACTCTCAGTGCCTTCCCTCTGAAGATCTGTTAGGAGTGCACCAGTCGTCTTGTTCCTTTGGTGGCAGCTGTTCCACCTGGCTGCGTCTAGTTGGCCATGTTGGCCAGCACCCCATTCCATTTTCAAAACAAATGCAAGCTGTCTGTGACTTTCTTCCCAATTGGTTTCTCTACTAGCTCCTCAGCCTCCTGTGTTCTCCCTCCAACATGGCCTACAGCCTCTCCTTCCTTGAAGACCACTCTCTGCCGTCAAGGACCTTTCCTGCTTTCTGAATTTGTGTGTATATGAAAAATGTGAGCTCTTTCCCTTCCAGTTCCCATGAGGCTGTGCTGGGAGCCTAAAGTAAAAAAGCCTGGCGGTGGTGGCCAGGCCCAGGAAGCTGGACACCAACCAAAGGGGGTGACCGTATGCACACCGCAGCCCCACGTGGAAGTGACAAGCCAACAACGCAGATGCCTGAAGGACCTGCTCCAGGAGAACCAGGGGGCATGGGGACTTTCTGCAGAGAGCCACAGCTGACCATGAGAAGCCTGTTGTTCTTCTTCATGCATCTCCCCCAGCCCATCTTCCTTCAGAGGTGGCCAGCCGAAGCAGCCAGAGATGGTGCTTAAATGACATGCTCAGTTCCCTCTCTTGACAGCATTTGCCAACCTGAAGAACTAAGCATTTCAAATGCTTCATTGGCCATAGGTTCAGAAAAACTTCAGAAAATTAAGTAGACAGCAGAAATAAATGCCATGGATGCCAAGTTATCGGCTTGGTGGCTTGTTGGTTCAGGTGTCCTCCTGCCTGGATTGGGAGTGAGGACTGGGGAGGAAGGTTGAGTCAGTATTTCTGGGACTTAATGTTTCTGACTACATTTCAAGTCAAATACAAGTGATTTCTTTAAAACTTTATACCCAGTTTCAATTCTCTATGCCTCCTCATCCCTTCATTAAAGAGTGGGGCTCAATGAGAGTTAATTAGGTTATATACAGCAAGAGTGCTGAGTTGCACAGTACATGTGGCCCAGAGTTGACCCTCCATAAATATGAATTTCCTTTTCTTTCTGTCTAGAGGGAATAATCAAAAGTTAAGCCTGATTTTGAAACCACTACCACCAACCACCACTACTGCAGACCTGTGAATGCCAATTATGAAGTTCACAGACAGCGGTTTGTCAAAGGTTTCCTCAAAACACACTGAATCTGGCCTTCCACGTGGAGTGAGCCTTTGGGGACTGGGTTTTGGTGACAGAAACTTATTGGGGGAGTCATCACTGCAAAGAAGGGTGGGCTGGGCTCAATTGTGGGCTGAGCTGGTGTTGTTCCTCAGGTCTTTTCCCTCAATTCGTGCAACAGTTAGAGAGTGGAATAGCTCCAGGAGAAGCATAGAGAGTGGAATAGCTCCAGGAGAAGCATAGAGAGTGGAATAGCTCCAGGAGAAGCATAGAGAGTGGAATAGCCCCAGGAGAAGCATAGAGAGTGGAATAGCTCCAGGAGAAGCACAGAGTGGAATAGCTCCAGGAGAAGCATAAGAACACCATCACGTGGGACCAGGGAGAGAAAGGACTGCCATACTTCACCTTGGGTCACACGGCTCGTTTCACAGCCTCCACACCTCAGAGCTCACATGCATGAGCAGAGATGGGGCTGAGCCTAATGAGGTTCTACATTTCATTGCCCAACTTTGGTATATTCTGAAAAACTAGACTTAAAGAAAGAGAGCCTAGTCATTGTGCTTCCTCCAACAGCACAGGGATGCGTCCCTTCAAAAATTACTCTGATGGAGTGAGTGACACAAAGACTGAGGGGAAAAGAGCTGCTTTCAAAATACTCTAGTGGAGTCTGTATTTTATTCACCCATGTTCAAGTGAAATCCTGACTGCAGCATAAGAGACTTCAGTCAGACACTGAGAAGTTTTTGAAACTAAAGAAAGAAAGGCACCAAACCAGGAGTGGGCAAACTCTGCCCCTGGGCTAACCCAGCAATCCCCTATTTTGGTGTGGCTAGTGAGCTAAGCCTGGTTTTTACATTTTTAAATGGTCAAAAAGAAATATCAAAAGAATAACAGTACTTGGCGACACATGGAAATTATATAAAATTCAAACTTCCTTGTCCATAAATAAAGTTTTATTGGAACACGGCACCCTCATTTGTTCACATATTGCCTATGGATGCTTTTGTGTTGCAACAGCAGAGATGAGTAGTTGTGATAGAGACTGTAAGGTCCACAAAGTGGAAAATATTTATTCTCTGGACCTTTATGAAAAGGCTGCCGGGCCCTGCACTAGGCAATGGTGTGCACTGATGCTCTGCACACCATCTCTCCGGAGAATCTCTTCAGGAGATTGCAGTGTGTTTGGGTTTGAAGGTGAGAGACAGGTAAAACGACCTCAGAAATGCCTTCCTCCCATGTTGTGGGAGAGACTGTACCTATTCCTAAGGCACAGACAGCAGGAATGACTTTGTTATAACTCAAGTTGGTGCCTTTCTACTTTTAGTTTCAGAAGGTTCTTCTCGTGTCTTACTTAAGTCCCTTATGCTACTGTTATCATTTCCCACAATCCTGGAGAGCTACCAAGGCAGAGAGGAAATAGCCCTGGAGTCTGACAGCAAGTAAAGGCCAGAAATAGAATGAACCCAGGAGGTCCGGCTCCTAGTAGTTTGGTCAGACCCTTCCTTCCAAGACAGAACTGATAGCATCTTTTCTGTTAAGGATGTCACCTCCCACAGGGCAAGCTCTAACCCAAGACAGGAAGACATTTGGCATTCTCGGTAGGCAGGCCTACCTGGGACCCCACTTACCTGCATATCCTTCCTGGCGATGAAGCCCTTGCCTTCAGCATCACAGGTCTGAAAGAACTCCTGTGCCTTCCTCAGCATGACTAGCTGGCCCGACGTTTGCTCCTGAGTCTCCTTCTGCTCCAGGCTGTCCAGGGGATGCAGGCAGGCTCCATTCCCCTTTGGCCCCTGGCCAGACCCCTGACCAAGTCTCTGAGGTCGGGAGACTACCCTCCCGTCAGGTGCAGCCATCGAGATTAGTCAGTTTCTTGAAGTCTTTTTCAGAACCTGAACATGGAAAATGGGAGAGAGAAGTGGGTGTGGTGGGTTGGAGTGAGGCTGAAAAAGAACAAGAAGGGATGAGAAGGAAGCACAGAGCCACCCACCAGTGTGTCCAGGAATCTCTTAGCAACCACCTCTTAATTAGCAAAAGCTCAGGACAAGGGGAAAATATTCCATGATCACTAATAGATCAGCAAGCCCATCAAAGGGAGGAGGGAAGAGTGCGGAAAGAAGACAAACATCTCCAGATTGAAAGGAGATGGAATAGGGGAAGCCCAAAAATAATTTCTTCTAATTTAAACAACCAAACAACAACAAAACAGATCCTGATAGACCAGCTGCCATTTATAGAGCGTTTACTTAGACACCATGCCATGGCCTCTATATACATTTTTTTTCATGTAATTCTCACATCTCTCTGACATAGCCATTATCATCTTCATTTTAGCAATGTGAAAACTGAGGCTCAGAGAGGTTGAGTGACTTGCCCAATATCACACAGCAAATTACTACAAAAGCTGAGATTGAAATCCAAGCTTGTATAACTTGTATGATCTCAATCCCACCCTGTCCTGACTCCTCAGCATTGCCGAGGGTAGAAAGCTCTCTTCAGGTGGATGCACTTGCTCCTACATCATTCACAGTCAACAAGTTCTTGGTGAGCTCTTACCCAATGTCATAGACCTCTGCCACAGCTGTGAGCTCTGCAGTTTATTTACGTAGGAGAAAATGTGCCCCATTCTCAAGGAGCTTCATGTTGCACAGGACTTGCCAGGCCTGGTTTGGTGACACCCAAGGCTGTTTTCAGCCCAAACCGAATCACAAATCATACACCTCAATCAAACTTTTAAAGACCCTGCAGGAGTGTTTTCAGAGGGTGTCTTGCAATGTGATGTGGAAGAGGGCATACAGAAACCCGGCTTCTAGTCTGGACTCCGCTGCTGCTTATATGACCTTGAACAAGTCGGTACCTGTCTGGGCCTCAGTTTCCTTACCTGTATGAGGAGATTGGACCTGTTTGTCTTTAAGGTCCCTTCTAGTTCTGAGCATCTGTAAGTCTGTGAAATCCCCACATCATAAAATGTTATGAATTATGTTATTAATACAAAACTAAGTTCATGGGATAAAAGGAAATAATAACATCCTTGGATTTTTTTCCATCTGCAGACTTTTTGGAAGTAGAATAGGTCCAAATTTTAAATACATGATGACATTTGGATTTAAAAATAGAGATATGCACTGTCATGCATTTTGTGGCGAGCTGGAGAACGTGATGCCCTGGATCATATTTCCTGCGTCCATGTGAGTAGGAAAGGAGGAAAATAAGTGAATCACCAGGCAGGTTTCTCTGATTACCAGGTGCTGGGCCTCTGGCTCAGCTATACCATGTCCAAAGCAAGCTAAAATCTGTTGATTTCAGTGACCATCTTCCACTCACCAGATTTGTCAAGAGCTGTGGGCCAGGGCTGGAAGAGCTCCTGGCCTCAGGAATGAACTTCATGTAATAAGGCCTTGACAGGGCCAATCAGGCTACACCTCTTGCTCCGTGTGGCTGAACATGTAATTCCCACACTGACCCATCTGACCAGCCCCATCCTCAGGAAATGTTCTTTCTTGTCATCTCTGTGTGTGAACTGACCATCACCTAATCCTAAGCAGATTTAACATTTTTATTCTGTCTTCCCCAGAGGGAGCTGCCTTGGATGTAAGCCTGAGGGGGCAGGGCTGTGTCTCCATGGCTTTTATGTGCATTGCTCAGCCCACTTGCATGCAGTGCTGGCTTTGGAAGGGCTTTTGGATAATGATGGTGGTAACGTGAGCTTCTGTAAATATACCACATGAGCAGAACAGACTGTTGTCTTCCTGGTACCTTGCCGGGACTCTGTCTGCAAGGTCTCTGCACCCAATAGGTCCCACCCTACTCCCACCTGCTGCTCCCAGGAAACGAGGTTAATAATATGTGTCATTCCTTGAGTGCTTTCTCTTGCCAGGCTCCTAGCATACTTCATCCTATTGAACCTGACATCCTCCCATATGGTAAGTATAATTAGGATTCCCATCACACAGATGAGGAAACTGAATTTTGGCGAGGTTAATTTGTATCAGGGTCTAGCATAGTCAGAGACATCTTCTGCTATACACATTGCCTTCCTGAGACCCAGTTGTGGGCTTGCTCTTAACAGTGTACTCATCCCCAACTGATCTAAATCACCTCCCAGAGGCATATTCATCATTTTAATGGGAATGTCTTTAATTCATTAATTCATTCATTCATTCATCCATTCATTTATTTCCATCTACTGATTACCATGCAGCAAGCTCTGAGCTAACACTGTGAAATAGTGTTAGGTGAAATAGTGAACAGGACATGGTCCCTGCCCTTAATGAATGAGTCTCTGAGAGTCCCTAATGGTGGGATTTCAATAATGGTGACTGATAGTTGGGGAAGATGTTTTAGATTGAGTCCTATATAGACTCTGTAGCAATCAACTACTATTAAATAGCTGTGTGACCTTAAGTGAGCCCTCAAGTCACTCTAGGCCTGAGAAATAGTAGAGAGGATTTCTTAGTTCCAGATCTGATGTTTGCTAGCTTTCTAACTTCCCTAGACCATTTTCCCTCTACCTCTGCCCACCTGGTAACAGGTGATGCATGACATGAAAGAGTCAACTAGTAGTTCTAGAGAAGTCAGCTATGAGCAACCAGTAGACAGGCACCATGTCTTATTTGATTTTACTGCCAGTTTCTAGCCTAGAATATGGTATATAGTAGTACTCACTGATCATTGCATGAAGGAAGACCAATCTTTTGCTGAAGTCTTCAGAGGAGGGCCTGCAAGCATTTTTATTTCAGGCAGGTAGCTCTATATGTGGAATTTTTATCTTATAATGAGTAAGTCTAGACTTCTGTTTCCAGAAAAGATGTAGTATCAGAGGCTGGATTTACCCTCCCAATTGAAATAACCAAAATTCCAGAGAGAATATAACTTTAAAAATGGTTTTCAAGACACTAGACACCAGGAATGAAGGATGGTGATCCTTAAGCAGGGGCAGGACTATATTGAGCTGAGTGAAGCCCCTACAGAACAGAATTTAAAAAGACATTTACTCTCAGGAGCTAACCCTGCAATTACACAACCCTGAGAATTAGTATCTTCCTAAGAGTCAGCTACTTAGGGTACAAAAATCTAAGGAGGCTTTCACTTACAAAATTGTGCATCTGACAGTGATTTTTGCCTTAAATTTTTTTTATCATAGGGACTTCACTCATCTTACTCTAGTTCAAGCTCTGTTCCTGAGACATAGGAAAGAAACAAAATGAGCCCCAAGTGTGCCCTGTCTTATTGTCTAAAGAGTTTTTAGGTCATGGCACGGGGAGGGGAAACACAGGCACAGCTTGGTAGACTACCTATGTTGAGGAAACCCAACTATATCCTGCCTACAAGAAATGTGCTTTGTACATAAAGACACAAACTGTTAAAAGTAAAAGGCTGGAAAGAGATATAACACATTAACATTAGTTAAGAGAATACTGCATATTAATATCAGGCAAAATGGATTACAGAAGGAAGGATATTAGAGGGAATTAAAAAGTCATTTCATATTGATAAAAGGTCAATCCATCAATATGCTATAATAATGCTAAACATTTATGTGTCTAATAGCAGAGCTTCAAAATACACAAAGCAAAAACTGATTGAACTGCAAGGAAAAATAGCAAAGTCACAATGATATCCAAAGATTTCAATAACTTTCTCTCTCAATAATTTATAAAACAAGTAGACAGAAATCCGTAAGGATACAGATGATTTGAACACTATCAACCATCTTGATTTAATTGACATTTATAGAACACTCCACCCAATGACAGCTAAATATACTTTTCAAATATACATGGACTACTGACCAAGATAATCCATATTCTGGGTCATAAAATGAGTCTTAATAAATTTAAAAGGATTCAGTTTGTACAAAGCATGTACTCTGACCACAATGGAATTACATTAGAAACCAATAACAGAGAGACCTCTGGAAAATGTCCAAGTATTTGGAAAGAGAGTAACACACTTCTAAACAACTCATGGGCCAAAGAAAAAAAGGAAAGGGGAAATGAAAAAATATATTGAACTAAATGAAAAAAAAAAAGCACAATATATCAAATGTTGTGGGATACTGCTAAAGCAGTACTAAGGAAAAAATTTATAGCACTAATCATATAAACTTGGAAAGAAGAAAGGGCTCATATCAATGACCTCATATCATACCCTTGAGAAACAAGAAAAATAAATACAAATTAAACCCAAAGTAAGGAGAAAAAAATAATAAGCATCAGAGAAGAAAAAATGAAATAGAAAACAGAAAAGCAATGGAGAAAATCAACAAAACTAAAAGCTGGTTCCTTGAGAAGATCAATAAAGAGACAAGATACAAATTACAATATCAGCAATGTGAGGTGATATCATTACAGATACTACAGACATTAAAAGGCTAAGAAGAGAATATTATGAATAACTTTATGCCAACAAATTTGACAATTTAGATTAGATAAACAGATTCCTTGAAAAACACTAAATACCAAAGCTCACTCAAGGAGAGATAGATTACATGAATAATTCTGTATCTGCCAAAGAAATTGACCTGATAGTTAAACAAAAAATCTTCCCACAAGAAAACTTCAGGTCCGCATAGCTAAATTGATGAATTCTATCAAATATTTAAAGAATAAGTAATACCAATTCTACACAGACTCTTTCAGAAAATTGAAAGGTAGGAAATACTTCCTAACATATTATATGAGGCTAGCATTATCCTGATACCAAAACTGAATGAAGATATTACAGAAAAAAAAGGCCAATATCCCTTATGAACACAGATGTAAACATTCTTTAGGAAATTGTAACAGATTGAGTTCAACACCATATAAAAAGATGATAATCCTGACCAACCAGGGTTTATCTGAGAAACGCAAGAATGGTTTAACATTTGAAAATCAATAATGTAATTTACCATATTAACAAAGTTTAAAAGATAAACCTTTTGATCATCTCAATAGATATAGAAAACGCATCTGACAAAATCTACTTGTGATAAAAACTAAGAGAACTAGGAATAGGAAGGAACTGGCCCAACATGAAAATGGGCATCTACAAAAACAACAGCTAACATCATACTTAAGGGTGAAAGACAAAATGTTTTGCCCCTGGGGTCAAGAAAAAGACAAGAATATCTGTTCTTACTACTTCTATTCAACATTGTGTTGGAGATTTTAGCTAGTTCAATGGAGCAAGAAAAAGAGATAAAATACATTCAGATTGGAAAGGAAGAAGTTAAATTATCTTTATTCCCAGACAGCAGGAGTGCTTATATAAAAATAATCTGATGAAATTCACAAAAAGCTACTGATAAAATAAGTGAATTTGACAAGGTTGCAGGACACACACTCAGTATATGATAATTGTATTTATCTATACTAGCAATAAAAAATTAAAATTGAAATAAAAATATCATTTGCAATGGTATAAAAATATGAGATATGAATATATCTGACAAAGGATGTGTAATACTTATACGCTGAAAGCTATAAAATATCAGTGAGAATACAAAGAAGACCTAAAACAAATGGAGAGATATGCCACGTTCATGGGATTGACAGACTCAATATTATTAGGATGTTATTTCTTCCTAAGCCCAATAGATTCATCTCAATTCCTGTCAAAATCCCACCAGGCTTACTTGTAGAAATCGATAACCTGATCTAAAATTCACACAAAAATGAGAAAAACCTAGAATAGCCAAAACAACTTTGAAAAAGAAGAACAAAATTAGAAGACAAACACTACCTGATTTTAAGACTTATTATAAAGCTATAGTAGTCAAGACAGTGATACTGGCATAAAGACACACAAACAGATAAATGGAACAGAATATAGAACAGAGAAGCCAAAAATAGACCCATGTATATACATGATTTTTGGCAAAGATGCAAGGCAATTCAGAGGATAAAGCATAGTTTTTTCCAGCAAATGATACTGAAACAATTGAATATCTATTTGCAAAAAGAGTTTTGTTTTTTGTTTTTTGTTTTGAGATGGAGTCTTGCTCAGGCTGGAGTGCAGTGGCATGATCTCTGGCTTACTGCAAGCTCCACCTCCCAGGTTATGCCATTCTACTGCCTCAGCCTCCCGAGTAGCTGGGACTACAGGCGCCCACCACCACGCCCAGCTAATTTTTTATATTTTTAGTAGAGGTGGGGTTTCACCATAGCCAGGATGGTCTTGATCTCCTGACTTCATGATCCGGCCGCCTTGGCCTCCCAAAGTGTTGGGATTACAGGCAAGAGCCACCGCGCCCAGCCACAAAAAGAATTTTAATTCACACCTTGTACCATATACAAAAAATAACTTACAACGTATCATAGACCTAAATGTAAAACCTATAAACATAAAACTTCAAGAGGGAAACATCTTTGTGACCTTAGCTTAGGCAAAAGTTTCTTGAGTATAATAACAAAAGTGCAATTCATTTGAAAAAAATACGACAAGTTGGTCTTCATCAAAATTTGAAACATCTGCTCTTTGAAAGATATAATTTAAGTGAATGAAAAGCAAGCCACAGACTGAGACAAAGTATTTACAAAACACATATCTAATACAGGGTTATTATCTAGAATGCATAAAGAACTTTCAAAATTCATTAATAAGAAAACAAACAACCCACTTTTTAAAATGGGCAAAACATTTGAACAGGTACTTCACCAAACAAGATATAGGGATATCAAACAACTACATAAAAAGATGTTCACCCTCATTAGTTATAAGAGACATGCAACTGAAAACCACATTGAAATACCACTACACACCTATTGGAATGACCAACATTACGAAGATTGACTGTATCAACTCTTGGCAAAGATGTGGAGCACCTGGAACTCTCATATATTGCTAGTAAAAACGTAAAGCAGTACCATTCCTTTGGAAAACATTTGACAGTTTCTTAGAAAGTCAAACAAATGTTTAATTCAGCTGTCTTCGTCCTAAATATTTACTCAAGAGAAGAAAAGCATGTGTACATACAAAGACTTGTACATGACTGTTCATAGCACTTTTATTTGTAATAGCCGAAAACAATGACCCAAATGTTCATTGACAGGTAAATGGATAAACAAATTATGGAATGCCATTCTTAATTAAAGGGAATGAACTGTTGATCCTAAGCAACAAAATGAACAAATCTCAAAATAATCATGTGAGTGACAGAAGCCAGACAAAAAAGGCACATACTATATGATTTCATTTATATAAAACTCTAAAAAATGAAAACATTTGTTAGAAGAAAAGAAGTGAGAGCAGGCAGGAGTTAGAAGGAGGGATTACCAAGGGGCAAGAGGAAATTTTGGGGGGTGTGGATATGTCTGCTCCCTTAAGTTCAAGAATATGATATATGATTCCATGATAGTTTCCTGGACTTATTTATTCATACACACACACATATACATATATACAAATATATATTAAAACTGATCAAATGGTACACTTTACATATAATGCAATCTATTATATGTCAATAGCTCAACACATCTATTAAAAAATAGAAAAGAAGAATGGGTCTGGGTCAGAACCTTCTTCTGTCTCCCAGGCCTTGCAAATCTAGTCCAGTCCATTGTACTTATCCCAGGAGCCTGATTCTGCCTTTTACATTCAACTCTGGCAAGCAGGAAATGGCTGAAAATTAAGCAATTTCCCTGTGAAAACTTTCAGTCTATTTGTGGAGGGAGCTAAATAAACCCTACAAATAAAGAAGCAGGCAGAGCCCCTAGTGAAGACCACTGATCTAACATGACTTCAGCCTCTTCTCTCTTACCCTATGTCCCCTGGCTAGACCTGCAGTCTTTGCTGAGCATCTGTGGCTTTCTCAACACCAGTGGAAAACAAAACAGCAGAAGTGCTTCTACTTTCATTTCCAAATAAAGTGGAAGCCCTGCATGAGCTCGGCTGTCTCCCATTTGGATGAAGCCCAAGGATGCCTTAATCTCAGGGCTAGATACAGCTTTTTGTCTCAGAGATTTTCCATTAGACCAACAGACAGTAAGTACATCCATAAAGGAGGAAATGGTGGAGTATATTCTAAAAGCAAAGGGAAAAGACCACCACAAGGAGAAAAGAGAAAATACTTTTTCTCGGCCTGACTCTGTGAGTTTCCAGGCCACTCTCCTCTCTCCAGAATGGTTCCATAAAAGCTGTTATAAACAGATGGGAATTACCCAGTCCTTAAATATATCCAGGAAGATTTCCCAGATATTCAAGGTAATTCTAGCAGCTTAGTAACTGCTGCAATCAGAAAGTTCGTAGATCAAACCTAAATCCCTCCTAAGGGTTCTAAGCTAATTTTCCCCTTAATCTAGAGAACAGCTGGTATCTCCTTCCACACCACACCAGTGGCTAACCTGAAAGCAGCCGCTAAGTCATCCAGATTTCCCTTGAATGTCTCCTGCAGCACACAGTTAGGAAACTGAAAGGCCAAAAAGCATCTCCAGGATCCATTGACATCTCTTTAATCACCGAGGCTTCAGTGGGAGGAATCCTCCATATGCAGCAGTACCTGGAAGCCCCAATGATTAACTCGGAGCTGGTGATGTCTGATAAAGGCAAAGAGATAGGTGGGTCTCTTCAAACTGCAGAGAGGCAGGAGGACTTGGGATTAATATCTGATGTGAGTGCAGTCTTGTGGAACCAGACCCCTTAAACCGTGGGGTCTGCACTAACTCTGGATAATGTCAGAATTGAATTGACTTATAGGATAAACATTTGGTGTCAGAAAAAATGACACTACAATATTTAACAATCAATTTTCTGGGTTGGTGTAGGGGGCAGCCCTAATTTGTAGCATCTGCCTATCCCGGTGGTGTCAATATTCCCATTATGACCAATTTCAACCTACCAACAGTCTATTGGCTCTCACCAAGAAGGAGACTGAGTGGCTGATGTTTCTGGAAAAGGGAATCAGCATCCCTAGTACTGTTTGCACAGGTGATAGTAGCTGATACCTCTTTAGAATGTATCCCCTCAACCCTAAACTTATAGGGCAGGACCCATCATTAAATGTCTTAGTGCTTGGGGGGAAATGTGGGGTTTCACGGGGGATCACCAATTCCTCATGCCTGTGCCTCTTCTATACATCCCATGACCTGGGCAGGCCCTTGAGTTGGGGCAGGAGACAAGGCAGATGCAGGGACCCTGATGGTGAGGAACAGAGATGCTGAGCTGCGTCTCACAGGGTTCCTCTCACCACCTCCTGCGCAGGAGGAAAGCACTTAGCACAGGAGCCAAACCCAGCCAGAAATGAGACTTGTCCCTGTTCCATATGAGAGTGTTATTTCTTTCTTTAACACATAGTGAAGTAGGGGGCTTTGGACAAATACCACCCCTTCTCTGATAGGCCTCCTGCTGTGGTGGATAAGAACATAAATTCCAAGGCCAGAGTGCCTGAGTTAGCTGGATGACTGGCAAGTTTCTTAAGCTCTCTGAACTTCATTTTCCTCATCTATAAAATGAAGGGTGAGGGCAGCAACTTACATGTGTCAGCTATTACTTATTTATTTAGAGTCGGAGTCTCACTCTGTTGCCCAGGCTGAAGTGCAGTGGCATGATCTCAGCTCACGGCAACCTCCGGCCGCTGGATTCAAGCAAGTCTCCTGCCTCAGTTTCCCAAGTAGCTGTCATTACAGGTGTGTGCCACCATGCCCAGCTAATTTTTTAATTATTTTTAGTAGAGTCGGGGTCTCACCACATTGGCCAGGCTGGTCTTGAACTCCTGACCTCAAGTGGTCCACCTGCCTCAACCTCCCAAAGTGCTGGGATTACAGGCATGAGCCACCACACCCAGCCTGTCAGCCATTATTACTATATTGAAATCAAATTGGCTTCCTCCACCCCAGATTATATTACAATAAAACGAAGTAATAAAAAAGCAAAAAACAAAACAAAACAAAATTACATGAAGACAAACAACCAAGAGGTCCAAAAATCTACCCTTGACTCCCCCAGCCGGACAGAATTTCCTGGTGTGATTTTCCCTACCCCAGGCCACCAAGAAGGTGAATATGCCCCACCAGCCATATAAAGGGGCAGGTGGATGGATGTGCATTTGGATGCCTTTGAAATGAGCAGTCTTTCCACTCTGCAGCCTGCTGTAGCTTCTGCCATGCTCCATCCAGCATCCCTTTGCCTCAAATTAGGTCCAATTTTCTTGTTCTAGTCTCAAGGGAGACAGGGAACAGCTGTCTCCTACCTCTGTAAAATACTCTTCCAGGTCTGGACAACTATTATTAAACAGCCCCCTTCACACTTCTCTTGCTCTATTATAAGATACATTAAAAGCCTTGATAATGATTTGAGGTCTCTGTGAGATGGTTGCTGTTCACCCTAATTCCTTCAATAATTAGTGGTTGTAAACCACTTTGAAGATAAAAGGCATTTTATAAGAACTAAGCCCTATTATGATTAGCTTTCCAATATTTCCTTGCTAAAGCCAATGAGAACATCAAAGCCAAACATAGCCACAGCATGATATCTGGTGGTTAATTAGATGTATTTCAAGGTGTCTGGCATATATTAAAGAAACTGCTGCAAAATTTATCAACATTAAAAAAGTGTCTGCTTTCTTCCCATGAACAAGCTTTTTTCAAAGGCTGTCAGTGCTGATGCCTGCAAGACAAGTGCCTGAAGAGGACAAATTGCTCATGTATCCCCTGGGCCTGGAAGAGAGAGATGTAATAATAACACCTGGCTTGGTATAACATCCTTTCTTATCGTCTATACAATTCTATATATACCAGATCTCCTTTTGTTTTGTTTTTGCAATTATGCTGTAATATAAGCAAGTAAAGTAACACTATCCCCTCTTTATAGATAAGGAAGTTGCATACGATGATGAATTTTAGAAGCAGATCAGTGTGGTGTACCTGGACAAAGTCAGGGCTGCAGATCTGTTATCAAGGTGGTATTATCGATGCTCCATTCAGATACCCTTGAATACTTTTTGTGGACCCTCCCTCAGCATCCGTGTGCTTTTGCTTCTATCTCTCTGAACCTGTAACTCTTAGAAGGTGGACCCTTGAGCTGTTGACCCACTTTGTCCACAGGGACAGAGCCAGAAGTGTCTGGAAGTTTCCCCTACCCCTCTAAAGAGCCCTTATCCAACGACTGACAGGCATGGAATTATGAAAGCCCAGTACTCCTGCCTCCAGTGGGGACAAACTCTAGTTGTGATTTACACTTTAGAACACTTTTGTGGGAACAGAGGCTGGAACTTTGCTGAGATCTCACTATGTGTGGCTTCCTCCTCTCTCCCATCCTGCTTCCCCATCCCTTATCAGATTCCCCTGGAAGCATTTTCTTTTCTTTTCTTCTTTTTTTTTTTTTGAGATGGAGTCTTGCTCAGTCGCCCAGCCTGGAGTGCAGTGGCGCGATCTCGGCTCACTGGAAGCTCCGCCTCCCGGGTTCATGCCATTCTTCTGCCTCAGCCTCCCGAGTAGCTGGGACTACAGGCGCCCGCCACCACGCCCGGCTAAGTTTTTGTATTTTTTAGTAGAGACAGGGTTTCACCGTGTTAGCCAGGATGGTCTCTATCTCCTGACCTCATGATCTGCCGGCCTCGGCCTCCCAAAGTGCTGGGATTACAGGCGTGAGCCATTACGCCCGGCCAGCATTTTCTTAATAAATCACCTGAATATGAATCTTCCTCTCAGGGTTGGCTTCTGGGAGCCCAATCTAAGATAATTCTCTTGACCCAACATTAATGACAACATTTTGTATATTTTCTATGCGATACATTCTCCCAGTTCCAAACCTTCCTTTTCAAGTCTCCAGACCTAAATATCTATGTTTTCTGTGTCTGCTCCTATGCCCTTAACTCTTAGCACTCTATTCTCAAAGCCTCTCTTTCTCTTGGATTATGATGTTCCAACTCTTTCTGGAAAAATGGTTGCAATTTCTCCAGCTATGTGGAAGGCACTGAACCAGGCAGCTGATGTGGGAGATACAGAGATGTATTGTCTTTCACAATGCACTGACAATCTAGCAGGGGACAACATACAAACAGCAGAGGTAGAGGAGGTGAGAAGAGCCATGTGTGTGTGTGCAATAAAAACTGTAGGCACAAACTCTCAGAGTGGTCCCCAAAAATAAAACTACTCTCCCGTAATTCTCTACACCATACAATTCTGACTCATTTTACTTAATTTTTGAAGCAGAAGCTTCTCTCAAATGTTTAAGAAAATGAAAGTCAGCTATGGTAGAGATAATCCAAATGAGTGGATAATCCAATAAAGAGGAGGTTTTATTTAAATCTGCTTTGCATTATTCTTTATAGTAGCACCACAGGAAGCTGTTTCAGAAAAGTTAAGTAATTTATTGCAGGAAAACAGCTAATTCATGAATTCAATCTTAAGTCTGCCTGACTCTTTACAACCTCAGTTTCTGGCCGGGCGCAGTGGCTCATGCCTGTAATCCCAGCACTTTGGGAGGCTGAGATGGATGGATCACTCGAGGTCAGGAGTTCACGACCAGCCTGGCCAACATGGTGAAACCCCATCTCTACTAAAAATACAAAATTAGCCAGGCATGGTGGCACATGCCTATAATTCCAGTTACTCGGGAGGCTGAGGCAGGAGAATCGCTTCAACCCGGGAGGTGGAGGTTGCAGTGAGCCAAGACTGTGCTACTGCACTCTGGCCTGGGCGACACAGCGAGACTCTGTCTCAAAAAAAAAAAAAAAAAAGAAAGTAAATAAAACCTTGGTTTCTTTATCTGTAAAATGAGGCTAATGATTCTTACTTGCAGAATTGTTGTAAGGATTAAACAAAAATAATGCACCCAGCATATCGAAAATACCTGATACAATATGGACTACATGGTAGGTGATTGTTATTATTATCATTCCCAGATATAATATGATTGAACCAGAGGTATTTTGTATGCACATATTAAAGGCTCCTAATGTGTATTACTAAACTGCTTTCCAGAAAACAGTTACACACAAAGCCCTAAGAACACTGCTAGGAAGACCTATCTAAAATGCAGACCTGATCATGCCTCCCCATTGTTTTCAGTATCAATCTTAAACACACAGGACCACTACTACTTCTTTAGAGTCATCTCCTTCTTCTCCTACCACCTTCACTTCCTTCCAAAGTATTTCCTGTTCTCTCAGCTTTTTTGTGCCTCGGCATCTTCAAATATATAGCTCAGTCATCTGGCATGCCCTTTCTCTTTGTCTGTGCTAAGTCTTACCAATATTTAATATCTCACTGTATTCCAGCTGATATAACAAAATACCATAGACTGGATGGCCTATAAACAATAGACATTTATTTCTCCCAGTTCTGGAGGCTGAAATTCTGAGATCAGGTGCCAGCATGGTTGGGTTCTGGTGAGGGCCCTCTTCTGAGTTGCAGACTGCAGCTTCTCACAGTGTTCTCTCATGGTAAGAAAGGTGGGAAGTTGGCTGGGCACAGTGGCTCAAGCCTATAATGGCAGCACTTTGGGAGGCCAAGGTGGGTGGATCAAGGGTCAAGAGATGGAGAACATCCTGGCCTACATGGTGAAATCCCGTCTCTACTAAAAATACAAAAATGAGCTGGGCATGGTGATGCGTGCCTGTAATCCCAGCTACTCAGGAGGCTGAGGCAGGAGAATCGCTTGAATCCGGGAGGTGGAGGTTGCAGTGAGCCAAGATTGTGCCTCTGCACTCCAGCCTGGCGACAGAGCGAGGCTCCACCTCAAAAAACAAAAAAAAGAAAGATGGGAAGTTTACTAGGGCCTCTTTTATCAGGGCACTAATCCCATTAGAGTCCTCCAAGGCCCCATTTCCTACTATCATCCACTTGGGAGGTTAAGTTTCAACATAATGAGTTTTAAAGTGACACAGTTATTCGGTCCGTAGCATTCCAACCCTGATTTCCCCAACTCATGTCCTTGTCACATGCAAAATACATTCGTTCCATTCCAACAGCCTCAAAAGTCTCAACTCATTCTAGCATGAACTCAAAGGCAGAAAGTCCAAAATCTCATGTAAATATCATGTAAATCAGATATGGCTGAGACTCAGTATTATTCATTCTAAGACAAATTCCTCACCAGCTGTGAACCTGTGAAATCAAACAAGTTATGTGCTTCCAAAAACAATGATGGGATGGGGCACGACAGATGTTCCATCTCTAAAGGGATAGGCTGAGAATGTTCCAAATCTTTAAGTTCTCTGCTTTTGGCTCACAATTTCATCTTAAGTCATAGTCCTCCTCTCAAATTTTACTTTAAGCAGTCAAGAGAAACTAGGCCACTCCTTCAAACTTTGCTGAGATATTTCCTCAGTGAAATATCTAATATCATCACTTGCAGGTTCTACCTTCTACAAAACACTGATGTGAGCACAACTTAGCCAAGTTCTTTGCCACTTTATAACAAGACCGGCCTTTCCTCTTGTGTCTAATAACATGTTCTTCATTTTCATCTGAGACCTCATCAGAATGGCTTTTATCATCCATATTCCTACCAATGTTCTGTTCAGGAAGACTTACGTCTTCTTTAAGATTGAGGCCTTCTCTACAGCTCTTCTCTTCTCCTTCTGAGCCCTCACCAGACCACCTTTAAATGTCAGGTCATGGCAATGTAGGCTTTCTCTAGGATGTACCTCAAAATTCTTTCAGCCTCTACCTATTACCCATTCCACAGACACATCCACATTTTTAGGTATTTATTACAGTGGCACCCCACTCTTGGTAACAAATTCAGTATTAGTTAGAGTTTAACATACAAGATGCTATACTGAGGTGGAATAAAAGGCCATCCAAAGGGCTAAATTTTGACATTTTCTCCAAACCATAGTCTTTCTTGTATGAATCACTATGAGTTTGGATAGCATATTATTATCATGGATTTTAGTGGCTGGTAGAAAATGAGAGGAAAACAAAGACAACAATGAATCTAGCCTGCAGAGATAATCCCACTTGGTATCTTAGCCAACAGTTCCCAATTATTTCCCCATCAAACCTCTAGTCTTTGTTCCTTCTCCCTTCCCTATTCTTGTCCTGTCTCAACCCCATCTGTCAAGAGGCTAGCAGGAGCATAGTATCATAGAAAGGTTCAGGCATCAAAAATAAAGTTCAAGTGTGAACCTTGCCACCCTGTGACCTTGGGAAGTTGGCCATTTTTTTTTTTTTTAAGTGGGGATAACAGTTTCCTCCCTGCCTATCTGTATTAGGTCACTCTTGCATTGCTATAAAGAAATACCTGAGACTGGATAATTTAAGAAGAAAAGAAGTTTAATTGGTTTACGGTTCTGCAAGCTATGCAAGCATGGTGCCAACATCTGCTTGGTTACTGGGGAGGCCCCAGGGAGCTCTTACTGATGGCAGAAGGTGAAGCAGGAGCTTGCATGTCATATGGCAAAGCAGGAGCAACAGAGAGAGAGACAGTTGGGGGTGAGGTACCACACACTTTTAAGTGACCAGATATCATGAGAACTCACTCACTATGGTAAGTACAGCACCAGGCCATGAGGGATAGTGCTAAGCGATTCATGAGGATTCACCCCCATAATCCAATCACCTCCCACCAGGCCCACCTTCAAAACTAGGGATTACAATTTAACATGAGATTTGGGCAGTGACAAATATCCAAACTATTACTATATCACTATCCCATGTGAAGTGGCTCAAGTGAGACAGCAGATGTGAAAGTGAACAGTGATGCTGTACACCAATGCAAGCACACCCTCCTCATTGCCAAGGGAGGCTGGACAGCAGGGAAATCAGGATTGGACAGGCTCCACAGTGGAACTGGCTCTTTGAGTGACCAGTGGCTGAGGAGTGGCTCTTTGCAGAGAGAGGCTAGCAGACCCTCTCTGGAGGCTTCCAGACCCTTGTGCCCACATGTAAAAGAGCTGGGCAAGGTGACAAACCCCCTCTCCCAGAGGCCTCCCTTAAATGAACTTAAGTGATACCCCAACAAGGTGGAATAGACCCTCTGTCATCTAGTATTTTTAAAACTGTCCTCAAGAAGGCTGATGAACTGTTTCTCAAATCTAAGGGCCCACTGCTGATCCTCATGAATATTAAAAAACAGCTACAATAGTGCTAACAAGGCAGGGCCTGAAGTTGGGGTTTGGGGTAGGGGCAGATCTAGTACTCTGCAACCTGTCGCTTTTTGTTCGCTCACTCACCTTGCAGCTCCCAGCTCCTCGGAGGACCTGCAACTCTTCACACCCGGAGGGTACTTTGGCCACTGGTGACTTGAATTCCACCTAGGAAACATACAAGAGGTGAATCACACCTTGTTTTCCACTGACGGTTACAACAGAAGTGACTTTATAGCAATTTAGGAAAAACTTGGGAGGAAACATTGCTCCTACCTCATTGCAGTGTTCTGGAAGAAAGCAGGCCTAATTCATCCTCTTCCAGGTTTTGGAGAAGAGGAGGGAAGATGAAGGAATAGCAGTGATAAGTCTGCTTAGTGACCCTGAATCCAGAGATTATGTCCAGCCTGATGGGAGCAGGCCCTTGTGCATGAGAAGTAGGTAGCCTCAAGGTTAATTGGACACTGCCCCCACGCCCCCAACAGAGCTCCAGCTCTCAGCAAGCGCTCTTGAAATTCTTTCCATCCAATCCACAGATGCCATCTACACCATAGGAGCTCACCTTTGAAGATAGCAATGTAAGCATTGTGGCAAGAATCACTGCCTTCCCTAAGAAAGAAATGCAGTAGGATGTACAAGAAAG